>NW_028227258.1:64432500-65697500 GCF_978045245.1 Mus caroli | reverse complement strand
GGGATCTGATGCGCCCTTCTGGCCTCCAAGGACATCTGGACTCACGTGAACAACCACACAGAGACATCCACATATACATAATTAAAAGAAAAATAAAGCTTTCAAAAAGAAAAAAATATGTGTATTTTAAAACATGGTGGTCAGGTTAGATGTCATCATGGTTTGTGCTTGTATTTCTTTATCATATCTCTACAAGATGGGTTAGCAGGCAAAGGCACTTGCCGCCACGCCTGAATTCTATCCCTAGAACACACATGGTTATAGGAGAGGATCTTCAAGTAGTCCTCTGACCTCCACATGCAAAGCATGACACAGGTTTCACACACACACACTAAATGTAAAAATGGATAAACACTTGAAACATTTTCATATGAAACATATCACACATGAGATCTAGGAATTATTTCAAAATAATCTGGGAAATGGGAGTATAAATGAAACAAGTTGGCAGTTCCAGGAGATTATTGAAACAGAATAATGGTTTTACAGGAGTTTCTCACCTCACTGCTTTCTTGTTTTGTATTTTAAGGACAAGGTTTTATGTGAGCCAGGCTGGCCTGAGACTAGCACTATACCTGGCCAGATGTTCTATTCAGCATTTTAAATTTTCAGTAAAAAAAGCAATCAGTATAAGCAAAGTGGAAAAACCAATGGAGAACTGTGAGAAGGCAGGCGGAGTGTACGGCACCACCAGAGACTGCTAGCCAGAACAGTAAAAACAGGCCCTGCAGATCACCAAGAAAACCGATAAATGCACTAGAAACATGAGCAAAATAATTGAAAATGCAATTCTCAGAAAACTCAATGGTCAAAAACATAGGAGAGATGCCCATTTTCATTGGTGATTAATAAAGATTCAGGTTTAAAAACTAATAGTTCATTTTACCCCAGCTGTGCCTAGAAGACCACAGTGGCAGTTGGGTGGATATTCTGGTGTGGGTAAGTGTGTGTGTGTGTGTGTGTGCATTGACTGTATATGTAACTGTATATGTGTGCATGTGGGTATAACTGTGTGATAACTGTGTTGTATGTGTATAACTGTGTGAGATTAGCTGTGAGTATGTGCGTAATAACCGTATGTGTGGATGAATGTATGTGTATAACTGTGTGTGAATATGTGAGATAACCACATGTGTATAATTGTATGTTTGTGAGAGATAACTATGTGATAGAACTGTGTGTATAAGTGTATGTGTATAATGCTATAATGCTCTGGGTGTGTGTGTGTGTGTGTGTGTGTGTGTGTGTGTGTGTGTTGAGATCCTTTGAACCAAAACAAAGGAACTGATGAGTGAGTATTAGACACAAAAGGTCATACATGACTTGTGTTAAAGGATAAGACAGGGTTTCCTAGGAAATCATGAAGCAACCTGAGATTTGAGGAGCCTGATCCAAATGTCTTTATAACTAAACGTTTCCATCTCAGAACAGATGTGAATAAAATGGACCACCAAAATGACACAGGGTTGGAGGAAAACTTTGTCCTGCTCTCTGCTGAGGTCATTCTATTAATGGCCTCTACCATGGAGTCCTCTGGGCAGCTCATTACACACAAACTGTCCCAAGGTGAGAAGGAGAGGGCGGAGGCAGCTGTTCTCATAAGTCTTTAAATGAAACCGAAATGAAAGTTCACTTCCTCATTGTGGATGCTTCATGTGACAAGCTCCGATTTCTTTTTAGAGTCATTTCGAGCAGCCTCCTGCTGCCCAGGACATCTTTGGAGTGAGCACCACACTTCAGGATGACCATGAGGACTCCTGGCCATGCTGTCATGTATGTACTGTCTGCTTCTTTTGTTTTCTTCATATTTGGCCTTAAACATGCTCTATCTTTTCATCAGTCAGGTGGCCGGGATTTTAAATCTTTGCTTTCAGGAAGTAAGCTGAAAACAAAAATCATGCCGCCCATTCATCTCTTGTTTTTCTGATTAGGGAGAGTCTTTTGAGAGATTCTTGTTGGCTTAACTGTGTGATAACTGTGTGGTATGTGCATGCGGTGAGATTTAAACCTGGGTTCCTGTGAAGCATGAGCTGAAGGCTCACACGATTTAAAAAATTCAGTTTCAGCAGAGGAGTGGTGCTTCACCCCTTTAATCCCAGCACTCCGAAGGCAGAGGCAGGCAGATCTCTGAGTTTGAGGCCAGCTACAGTCAGGGATACACAGAGAAACACTATCTCAAAAAACTAAAATAATAATAACAATAACAAAAACAATAATAATAAATCCAGTTTCAGGCAACTACTGAATTTCTGTTAAATATAGGAACGGAGCGGGCATCAGCTGTGTTTTTTAGAGGCTGGGCCTCACCTCTTAAATTTGGTGGCCTTAGAACTCGATATGAAGACCAGGCTGGCCTCAAAATTACAATGCTCCTCCTGCCTCACCTCTGCCTCCTAAGTGCTGGGATCACAAGCGTGGGCCACCACACCTGGTGAGAAGACTGTTTTGGGGTATCTCCTCTGAAACAGATATTTGATTTGTTGGGGAGAAATGCAAAAAAGGAAAATAACCCAAGGGTGTAAAAATCTAAGAGCTGAGCTGTCCTTTAGCTTCTCTAAAGGCGAGCGAACCTTTATTTGAGAGAGAAGGTTGAGCTGCTTGGTTGTTTGTATTGCTTTGGTGTTCACGCTCAGGCCAAGGGTCTCACCCATACTAGACGAGTGTCAGACTTGGAGCTGCATCCCCAGCCCTCTCTGTGCTGCCTGAACAGGCCTGGAACTCCCTGTTGACACAGTCCTCCTGCGTTGGCTTCTGAAGATGGGACTATAGGTATCCACCATTGTACCTGGCTTAGTTTTGAAATTAAATTTTAACCAATTTAAGAGAGGAGAGCAACTATGCATATTAATGAGGTGCTATGTAGTGTTGCCATACACACACCCCCACTCCCCGACCCCACACTATGTTGTGGTGATTTATTGGTTTTTCGAGACAGGGTTCTCTGTGTAGCCCTTGCTGTCCTAGAACTCACTTTGTAGACCAGGCTGGCCTCGAACTCAGAAATCTGCCTGCCTCTGCCTCCCAAGTGCTGGGATTAAAGGCGTGCACCACCACGCCCAGTTGTTGTTGTTGTTTTGTTTTGTTTTGTTTTGTTTTTCGAGACAGGGTTTCTCTGTGCAGTCCTGGCTGTCCTGGCGCTCACTCTGTAGACCAGGCTGGCCTCGAACTCAGAAATCCACCTGCCTCTACCTCCCAAGTGATGGGATTTCAGGCATGTGCCACCACTGCCCGGCCAGTGATTTAAATATTGAAATGGCCACTTAAGATAGACACATGTCCTCATTAGAAGGGTTTCTTTAAGAAAGGAGGAAGGGGGGCTGGAAAGATGGCTCAACAGTTAATAGCACTGTCTGCTCTTCCAGAGGTCCTGAATTCAATCCCCAATGACTATGTAGTGGCTCACAACCATCTATAATGTGATCTGATGCCCTCTTCTGTCATGCAGGTGTACATACAGATAGAGCACTCATATACATAAAATAAAAATAAGTAAGTAAATAAATAAAAAAGAAAGAAGGAAAAGGGAAGGAGAAGTCTCCTTAAGTCGATTCGTGAGAAAATCCTGGAGAGTCCTGATTTTAACTTTGTAACTATGTTTGTTTAGAAATTTTCTTTTTTTTTTTTTAAGTTTTATGTGCATGGGTGTTTTGCCAGTGTGTGTGTGTGTGCACCAAATACATGCAGTGTCCATGGAAACTAGGAGAGAGAGCAACAACTTTCTCTGGAACCAAAGCCACAGAAAGTTGGTGGCTGCAGTATGAGGTCTGGGACTCAAACCCAGGTCCTCTGGAAGAGCAGCCTCTTAACCACTGAGCCATCTCTCCAGCCCCACTTGGAAAATTTCTGGAAATCATTATTATTATTATTATTATTATTATTATTATTATTATTATTATTCAGATAGCATCTGTCTACATAGCCCTAGCTGTTGTCCTGGAACTCACTATGTAGACCAGTCTAGCCCGTGAACTCTCAGAGATCCACCTGCCTCCTGAGTTCTGGGATTAAAAGCATATGCTATTGCCCAGCTGAAGAGCCCTTCTTAAAGTATTAAAAGTACTACTATAGTATTTTAGACATGATTCCCTCTTCATCCTGGACATTCCAGGACGTTACCTGTATCACTAACTTACAGTTCCTTTGATAGACATTGTTCCTTTCTTTTGCGAAGACTTTTGAGGACACATTGCAAAATCCATGGTAGAAGTGCACACCTGTACCTGTAATCTCAGCATTTGGGATTTGGAGTCAGGCAGATTGCTACAAGTTCAAGGGTAGCCTGGGCTGTGTGGTGAGGTCCAGAACAGCCTGGGCTACAGAGCGACATATCTTTATAAATAAAAACAAACAAAAGAGAACTATGTGATCAAAATACACACAGCTAATAGTTATGCTTCTTCTGTGCCCTTCCTTTAAGCAGAAGATGGCTGCTTTGGATGCCCCTGGTGTGCTCTGTGGTAATGGAGCAACTGCAGAGAGACCCTACCCTGGACTACCACTGGGATCTCTGGAAGAAAACCCATGAGAAAGAGTACAAGGATAAGGTAGACGATTGCCACCCGAGCAGTGTGCTTCTGCTCAGCGCCCTGTTTGCCCCATCCCCAGATGACATTTGAAAAAGTGGTATTTTCCAGATGTATTGTGTACTTATTTCTGGCCAGATATCGCTTTGAGTAGAAACAAGGCACATTCTTGTTGCTATGGAGCTCATGTTACAGTGACAGTGTTACAGTGCTGATGGTGATGGACAAGGAGAACAGATAAAGCAAGACATGGGTGATGTGGGGACCTGGAAGACAGTGGTGATGCTGCTCTTCCAGAGGACCTGGGTTTGAGTCCCAGACCTCATACTGCAGCCACCAACTTTCTGTGGCTTTGGTTCCAGAGAAAGTTGTTGCTCTCTCTCCTAGTTTCCATGGACACTGCATGTATTTGGTGCACACACACACACACACACAGGCAAAACACCCATGCACATAAAACTTAAAAAAAAAAAAGAAAATTTCTAAACCAAGGATGTGGTGGGAGGGCGAGGGAAAGGCCAGCAAATAAGGCAACATTAGAGCCAAGGACTGATAGAAAGGGCAATAAACAAAATGGGTGGAAGGGAGGGACCGTCCTGGGCCAAGGAACACATACAGGACTGAGGAAAGACCACATTAGGCACATTTGAGGAACAGAAACTCTTAGCTGTGGAGGAGGCATAGTGGGTAAAGTACTGGCCATAGATACGAGGAACTGAGCTCAGGCCTTTGACGCCCATGTGGGTACAGTAGCATGTCTTCCTAACTTAAGGTGGAGAAACCATGTGAGCCATCCAGCCTGGCACACGCAGGGCCAAACAGAGATTGCATTTCAAAGTGTGGAAGGGAGTTCCACCTAAACACTGCTCACATCAGTATTCACACTAATTCACATACACACACATGCACACACATGCACACATATACACACACATGCATACACATACATACACATGCACACACATACACACACATGCACACACATGCACACATATACACACACATGCACACACATGCACACACATGCACACATATACACACACATACACACACATGCACACACATGCACACATATACACACACATGCATACACATACATACACATGCACACACATACACACACATGCACACACATGCACACATATACACACACATGCACACACATACACACACATGCACACACATGCACACATATACACACACATGCACACATATGCACACACATGCACACATATACACACACATGCATACACATACATACACATGCACACACATACACACACATGCACACACATGCACACATATACACACACATGCACACACATGCACACATATACACACACATGCACACACATGCACACATATACACACACATACACACACATACACACACATGCACACACATGCACACATATACACACACATGCACACACATGCACACACATGCACACATATACACACACATACACACACATGCACACACATGCACACATATACACACACATGCATACACATACATACACATGCACACACATACACACACATGCACACACATGCACACATATACACACACATGCACACACATACACACACATGCACACACATGCACACATATACACACACATGCACACATATGCACACACATGCACACATATACACACACATACACACACATGCACACATATACACACATGCACACACATGCACACATATACATACACATGCACACACATACACACACATGCACACACATGCACACACATACACACACATGCATACACATACACACACATGCACACATGCACACCAGAGAGAGAAATAAAAATAGACATTTAAAAAATGTTATGTGGATGAGTGTTTTACCTACATGTATGTCTGTGTACCATGTGTGCAGTACCTTCTAATGACAGAAGAGGGTGTCAGATCCCCTGGAACTGGACTTACAGACAGCTGAGCTGCCAAGTGGGTGCGCGCTGGGAATCAAACCTGAATCCTCTGTAAGAGCAACCAGGGCTCTTACCTTCTGAGCTATTCCTCCAGCCCAGTCCCTGCTCCCCATTTATTCATTTTGTTATGTGTTTTAGTGATTTGCCTGCATGTACGTCGGTGCACTACATGCCCTCAGGCCTCCAACCCCACACCTGGAGGTCAGAAGAGGCCATTAGATCCCGTAGGACTGAAGTTATGAGTGGTTGTAAACTACCATGTGGGTGCTGTGAACCAAACCTGGGTCCTCTGCAAGAGCAACAAGTGCTCTCAACCACTGAGTCAAACTCTCCAGCCCCCATAAAAAATAAAATTTTATTTTATTTTTAAGCATGTGTCTGTACATGCATGTGAGTGTGGGGCCTGGAGGCTAGGCCCACGACAGTGGTACTGAGCTGACTGATTTGGGAGCTGGGACCACACTTGTGTCCTCTGATAGAACAGCAAGTGCTGTAACCACTGACCCTTCTCTCCACTTGCATAAGTAATATTTATAAAACTCAGTACAGTCTCTGGCCCACAGAAGTGCTTCAAGATAGGATTTTGGTTTTTTGGTTAGTTGGTTGTATTTTTTTTTCCAGACAGAGTTTCTTTATATGACAGCCCTGGCTGTCCTGGAACTATCCCTGTAGACCAGGCTGGCCTCAAAGTCACAGAGCTCCCCATCTCTGCCTCCTGAGTGCTGTGACTAGAGGTGTGGGCACCGTGCCTGGGTAGGTGGCTTTCTTAGTTCTCATTTTCGACTTTGTTCTGAGGCTTTATTTCAAAGTATGCTTGTTGCTTGATCTTGAAACGTTAATCATAACTTCAAACAGTAGGTCCTATAACTATATAATATTTTTTTCCAAATTAACAAATGAAATTCAAATACACAGTAGCTTATCATTAGTCCTAAGTACCATGGTGTACAGCAGACTGGCCACTGCAGCTCACTCCTGCCTGAGACTCACGCCCTCCTATCTCCACCTTCCATTCACTCTTCCTCCAGCCTCTGCCTACGTCTACAAGTGTGGCTTTTGTATTTTATTATTTAATCTATTAATTATTAATTGGCTCTGTGTATGGAAACTGTGTGCTATACCCTGGGTGAATTGGATATTGGTAAAAATATCAATGAAATCCTGCAGCTAAGCGTCCTTCTATGCCTGGGTTATTCAGTGTAATACGGTCAGGTTCACCTGTCCTGTTATGTATGACAGAACATCTCCTTTTAAAAGGCTCAATGGCATTAGATTGTGTATACATACCATACTTTGTCTCTTTGTCTCATAAGACTCATCAGTTGGTTCTGTATCTTCATCATTGGGCATGGGGCTGCAGTAACACAGGACAGCAGGAATCTCTCCCGTGTCTTGACTTTGTTTCATTTAGATGTATATCCAGAATGGGTGGGCCACTAGACCATATGGGAAGTTTGGTTTTAGCAGATTAAATTATCTGTGTTACATGTATTTGCTTGTTTATGATTGTGAATTCTGTGTATGTGTGTGTGCGTGCCTGTGCATGTGGGGTGTGTGTGTGTGTGTGTGTCTGACTACCACTAAACCAATTCCTCTTATTTATTTATTTGTTTTATTTGTGTATGTTGTGTATAATTTTGTCTATATCGCTTTGTGTTCCCAGCTGGACACAGACACACACCCTCCAAGGAGCTATTTTGGATCCCTGGATCAAACACACACACACACACTAGCTTATTTTAAATGTGCTTTTTAGCTCAACACTGGGCCTTCTAAGCCTCCTACGACTATCGTGCCCTTATCTTCAATCCCAGCTCAACACCTGTAAATCTGCCCTCAGTTTAGTTGCTCAGTTACCTTCTGTGAAGCCCGTTGGGCACTGCTTTCCCTTTCCGCCGACATTTTCTCCTGTAGCTGTGCGTCTGTCCTGCTTCCCCCCAACCCCCCACCAGTATCTCCATTCTCCTCTTCCTCTCTCCTCACCTGTGGGAACCTGCAAGTCCTGTCTCTTTCTTTCTGCCTAGTCTTTGGCACTGACATCTTTATTTTAATAGAGCAAAAAACAATTGGGGTCGAGGACCTCCAGTGTCGGTAACACAGATGCCCGATCAAAGCATCAGAAAAACTCCCCTACGTGTATTTGTGGCGTGTGCCAGTGTATGTGCGTGTGAGTATGCACAGGCACATGTGGGTACCAGCAGAGGCCAGAAGAGAGCATTGCATCTTGTGCATCGATAAGCAGCAGCCAGCACCCAGTGTCAGCTGGGAACTAAACTGGGCCCGTTGAAAGAGCAGTACGTGCTTTTAATTCCTGAGCCATCTTTCAAACCCAGGTTCTTCTTTTTTTTTTTTTTTTTTTTCCCCTAAAAAAAAAAAAACCTTTGCCCAATGAGCCATGTCACCTCCTGTTTTTAATTCTTCAGTCAAGAGTGAGTGACGATTTTGTACCGGGTAAGGACCCAGTTATACTTCTGCATATGAATCAAGACTCCCACACTTGTTAGAGTGAGATTATTCTTTCTGTTTCTGTGTTTTTGGCATCTTTGCTGAAAATCAACTGGCCATAAACGTCTGTTTGTTTCTGGGTTCTCCGTTGTACACTCTCAGGCCTGTGGTGCCTTTTGAGATGAGGTGTGTGATACCTTTGCTTTTGTTTATATTGCTCAAGACTTGTTGGAAGTTGGAGGTTTTCGTAGCTCCACATAAACTTTCCAGATTGTTCTGTGTTCATGAAGAACTCTATTGGAATTTTGACAGGAATTACACTGAGACTCTAGATTGTTTTTGAGTAGTTTGGCTGTTTCACTGATCTAATTCTTCGAATCCCTGGATATAAGCAGTATATGACTCTGAATTCCTTTTGCCACGGTTTTACAGTTTTTAGCATATGGCTGCCTCTGCAGACCTGCACGTTCTGTGTCTATGGATTCAACAAGCGATGGATTGAAAATATTCTTTGTAGCAGGGCACAGTAGCACAAACCTGTAATCCCAAATACTCAGGAGGTAGGGACAGAAGAATCAGGAGTTCTAGATTATACTTTGCTATGAAGTGAGTTAGTGAGTTTGAGGCAAACCTAGGGAGCATCAGACCCTGTCTCAAAAAGGGGGCCTGGCAATATGGGTCAGCAGGTGAAGACACTTGCCACCAGGCCTGATGGTGTGAGCTAGATCACCAGATCTCATAGTGGAAAGAGAGAAACAACTCCACGGAGTTATCCTCTGACCTCCACCCATGTGCTATAGGCATACACACATGTGTACGCACACGCACATGCACACACACACACACGTATACAAGCACACACCACTAAATGCTAAAGATTAAACAAAACAAACACAGCTTACCTAAACACAGTAGATGTTTAACAATTGCATTTGAGTGTATCTGTGTATATCTATAGGTGTACATGAATGCAGGCATCTGAGAAGGGGAGGAGAGGGCATGGAATCCCCTGGAGCCAGTGTTAGAGGTGTGTAGAGTCACATCAGCCCCATCAGTGCTGGCACAGAGCATGCGTCATCTGCGAGAGCAGTATGTGCTGCTTTTAACCTCTGAGCTCTCTCTCTCTCTCTCTCTAGCCACATAGACTGGACTGGTATTTTTTCCCCGTTAACATCTCCTACACAACACAATATAGCAAGCATATTATATTATATGAATAGTCTAAAAATAAATTAAAGTGTATGTGTATTTATGCATGTAGGTAGGTAAATTATATAAAAATACTTGAATTTTTGTCGATTTCTGGAGACAGGGCATTGCTGTATATCTTTTGTGAATTATTTTATTTTTATTTTATGCATATGAGTGTTTTTAGCATGTATAGCTCTGTACAATGTGCATGTGGTGCCCAGAGAGACCAGAAGAGGGCATTGGATCCCCTAGAATTGGAGTTACAAATGGTTGTGGGTACTGGGAATAGAACCTGGTTCCTCTGGAAGATCAGTCAGCGCTCTTAACCACTGAGCCATCTCCCCAGCCCCCTCAATGTGTATCTTAAGCTGGTGTAATACTCACTGTGAAATCCAGGATGACTGTGAACTCTCAGACATCCTCCTGCTTCACCCCTGAGTGTGAGCCATTACATTCAGCTTATAGCACTTAAGGATTTTGAGCACCCAAGGATGTTTGCATTCTTGGGAAACCTGGGGTCCAATCCCTCACAGTTTCCTCACAGACAGTTGCCCTTAGTCTTCAGTTTCTCCACGGAATTTCTTTTTTAAAGATTTATTTATTTTATGTATATGAGTACACTGTCACTGTCTTCACACACATACCAGAAGAGGACATCGGATCCCATTACAGATAGTTGTGAGCCACCATGTGGTTGCTGGGAATTGAACTCAGGATCTCTGGAAAAGCATTCAGTGCTCTTAACCTCTGAGCCATCTCTCCAGCCCAAAATTTATTTTTTCAAGTATTTTTTTATGCATGTGAGTGGGTACTGTGAATATAAAGCTAGGCTCTCCTGCTTCAGCAACAAGCATTTAGTGACTGAGCCATCTCCCCAGCTCATGAACACAACTTTTAACAAGTATCCTACCTTAACAACTAGCCTCTAAATTAACTTATTTTTCCTTTCCTTCAGTTTATTTAGATTTCTTTTTTCTTTTTTCTTTTACTTTTTTTTTTCTTTTTTTGGTTTTCCGAGACAGGGTTTCTCTGTGTAGCCCTGGCTGTCCTGGAACTCACTCTGTAGACCAGGCTGGCCTCGAACTCAGAAATCTGCCTGCCTCTTCCTCCCAAGTGCTGAGATTAAAGGCGTGCACAACCACTGCCCAGCTTAGATTTACTTTTTCTTATCCTACTTTCTTCCTCTAGAGTATGAGATGTGTTCATTGTGGGCCCACTCTATCCATCACTAGGAAAATTACAAAACTTGTGCACAGGGAGCAGGGCTCTGTCCAGACTGAAGAGGGCACATGTTGCTGACTGCTCACTGGGCCTTTGATCCAGTCTGGCTTTGTTGAGCTTGAAAGGTTTCAGCTACTAATGGAGGCGCTGAGTATATTGTGTATATTATATTCTGTGTAAGTGGATCTCTGAGAGGACAAGAAAATCAATAGTCAGCATCATAATTAATTCTACATAATATTAAAATAGCAGAGCCCAAATGATTGTCTTCAGCCAGGCATGGTAGCACACAGCTGTAATACTAACACTTGGCAGGTAGAGGCAGAGGCACAAGAGAGAGCCATCCACAGTAAATATAAGGCCAGCCCCAGTTACATGGAACCTTTCATTAATTAAAAACCAAAAACTAAAACAAAAGAGAAAGAAAAAGCAACCATACCAATGTAAACTAAAATAAATTGGAATTGCTCAACAAAGTCATTGAATCAACAGTGGTTTTTTTAAAAGTTTGTAAGTATGTTTGTGTGCCTGAATGTGTTGCATCATTCGCATGCAGGAGCCTGTGAAGGTCAGAAGAGACACTGGATCCCTGGGGACTAGAGTCACAAACAGTTGTGAGCTACCGTGTGGGTACTAGGAGCCCTCTGTAAGAGTTGGGGACATTCTTAACCACTGAGCCACCCTCCAGCCCTAAATCAAACAATCTTGAAAATAGCACCGAGACATCCACTCGGAAGTCATCGTACAGAAATAAAATGGAGAAGACTCTATGCAAACAAAAGCTGGAGACTTGGGAGTCCAAGTGGCCCAGAGCATGTGAAGGATAAAGTTAGACGGAATGGTGAAGAATTAACACACCAAAAGATGCTGCTGGGAATTTTCAGTTGTAGAACTCTTCCCTCGTCATCAAATCAAACTGAAGGAAAAACATGTAAAAACCCATATCCAGACACACATGAGGAAGCCGCAAGACTTTTAAGAAAAAAAGAAAAAGAAAAATCTACAAAAGCTCGTGAGCACAGTTAAGAACAGAGGTACCAGATCCTGGTGCAGTAAAATAGCCATATAATCCCAGCACACAGTAGGAGGCATAAGAGGGTACAGACAGTTGCCAGCTTGAGCTACACAGCAAGTCTGAGGCCACCTGGACAACCGGGGCAAGACAAGGGATCAGCAGCAGTGGCAGCAGCAGTGGCAGCAGCAGCAGGAGGAGGAGGCTTTCGAGGTGCAGTCTGTCATATCAGCACTCAGGTGGGGGAAGTGGAAGGAGCGTAACTTCAAGGGCAGCCCGAACTATGTGAGAATCTGTCTCAAAATCAAAATAAAAGTCTGAAGTGTTATAGTTAAAATTCTGATTTGCAGTAATGGTGTGCTGGTTAGTCTTCTGTCAAGTTGACACAAACTACAGTCATTGGAGAGATGGGAGCCTCAGCTGAGAAAATGCCTCCATAAGATTAGACTGCAGTCAAGCACATAGTGCATTTTCTTAATTAGTGATTGATTGGGAGGAAGGGGCTAGTGCACTGTGGGTGGTGCCATCCCTGGACTGTAGTTCTGGGCTCTATAAGAACAAGTCACGAGGAGCAAGCAAGTAAGCAACATCCCTCCATGGCCTCTGCACCAGCTCCTGCCTCCAGGTTCCTGCCCTGTTTGAGTTCCTGTCCTGACTTTCCCTTCAGTGATGGACAGTGCTCTGAAAGCTCAAATCAAATAAACCCTTTCCTTCCCAGGTTGTTTTGGTCATAGTGTTTCATCTTAGAAATAGATGCCCTAAAAGAGGACAAATGAGTATCAGAGGAAAATTTAAAACAACAACAACAACAACAACCTCAAACAGCCAGAGAAGCAGAAATGTATAGTTAGCTGAGTTGATTTTCAGGAATGAGAAAGAATCTTATGGATATCTATACAGTAAGGTGTGAGGAGTATGCAGGAGCTGAGTCAGGGGGATTACTAGGAGTTTGAAGCCAGCCTGAGCTACAGTGTGAGTTATTAGGATAGCCAAGGCTACATAACAAGACTATGTCTTTGAAAGAAAGAAGGAGAGAGAGAGAGAGAGAGAGAGAAGTCTAGGAAAAGAGTACAGCTTATTGCCTATAAGGGCATGCTTCAAACACAAGCATCTAACATTTGGAGATCTAAGAATCAAATTTACAACAAAGAAAACAAAAGAAAAAAGAAAAAAGGAAAAAAAAAGAAGGAAATTCACTGTGGATATCATATATTTAATAAGTATCTAAAATTAAAAACAAGAATTTGAATTAAAATGTGATTTTAGCAGTTGTTTTGCATGTATTCATTTGCCTATATGTTTTTAGACAGATCCACAGTCAGTAGGATGCTATTTGGGGCACTAGAGATGTTCAGCAGTTAATAGCACCTTCCGCTCTTCCAAAAGACTCTTTGGGTGGCTCACAAACCACTCTCCCTAGCTCCGTGGGGTCTGATGCCCTCTTCTAGCCTCTGTGCTCACATGCTCACACATACACATATGAGGGGGGCAGGTATTAAGAACAATAAGTTCACTTGCATTCCTTTTCCTTCTGTTTCAGAATGAAGAAGAAGTACGGCGTCTCATCTGGGAAAAGAATCTGAAGTTTATAATGATTCACAATCTGGAATATTCTATGGGAATGCATACCTACCACGTGGGCATGAACGATATGGGAGACATGGTAGGTAAACCACAAGCAATCCTTATTTCAAGTGTGGGTAAGTGCCAGGCTGCATACGTAGGGCACTATCCTCTGGGCTCTGTGGAGCTCTGGTCCAGCCAGAGTGGACAAAGAGATGCCGCTCTCCAAGGGGAATCCAGAGCAAGGCAGATTGCTGGACCTCGTCCACAGTCACTACTGTCCTGGAGTTGGTGTTGGAAGGTGGATAGTGGCCAAGGTCGGGGCAATGGAGCAGGAAGTGGCTGTGGTAGGCTCAAGCATCCAACTGGTTGGGCCAGGTCGAGGTCCAGGGGGAAGCCTCAGGAGAAAATGCTCTTCCCTGGAGTGTTACCGCCTGATCCCACAGGCGCTCTCAGGCGATCTTTGGTGAAAATGGTTCATGTGCTTTACTCCTTATAGATAGGACCTTATAAACATTTTGAGGTGGGTTGAAAGGCAAATACTTTCTATTGGCTTTGTCTGAGATGTCAGGGATGCCTCATTTGCATGTAGAATGACTTATGGTGTTGTCCCTACATGACTGATTGTCACAGTACTCACAATGGGTGTCATGGTCAGGAGTAGATTTAAACGCCTACCATTCTCAATTATGAGATTTGCCAGGGTTCCTGAATCAGCTCGGTCTTACCAGGTTTTCTGTCTGGTGGCACAGTCCACTGCCCCACAGGCAAGTATAATTTTTGTTTCATCAAAAGTAATTTGAAGCCGGTCGTGGTGGCGCAGGCCTTTAATCCCAGCACTCGGGAGGCAGAGGCAGGCGGATTTCTGAGTTCGAGGCCAGCCTGGTCTACAAAGTGAGTTCCAGGACAGCCAGGGCTACACAGAGAAACCCTGTCTCGAAAAACCAAAAAAAAAAAAAAAAAAGTAATTTGAAGGTACATTGGGATGTCAACCACAAAACTAAAGGAAACTGTGCAGCCAGGGCTGGAACATGGGGCAGGGGCATAGTATACATCTCCCATGATGCAGAGCCCTAGGCTTGATCCTTAGCACCACCTCCACCTTAAACAGGTAAGTGTGCTCACGTGCCCACAAAGCTAAAAAGCAATGGACGTCAGGGCCTAAGGATCAGTAGGCAAATTCCTTGGTTAGAGAAAGAAAGGAGCCTGGGAAGATGGCTTATAGCTCTGGCTGCTCTTACAGAGGTCCTGAGTTCTGTTCCCAGCAGCCACATAGCAGCTCACAACTGCCTATAACTATAATCCCATTGAATCCTTTGGTGGTATGCAGCTATAAGTGCAGACAAAACACCGATATACAAAAATAAATATTTTTAAAAGGAAAAGAAAAGAAAGGGAAGATGTGGATCAGTCTGCGGCCTGAATCTGCCCCCCTTAGCCTCATGTGATGCAAGAAGAAGGGATTTCCACAAGGTATTCTTTGACCACCATGTGTGCAGTGGTATGAGCATGCCCACATGTTAAATAAGTAAAGATAGTGAGAAAATATATTTTTTAAGATATATCTATTTATTATATGTAAGTACACCGTAGCTGTCTTCAGACACACCAGAAGAGGGAATCAGATCTCATTATGGATGGTTTTGAGCCACCATATAGTTGCTGGGATTTGAACTCAGGGCCTTTGGAAGAATAGTCAGTGCTCTTAACCACTGAGCCATCTCTCTAGCCCAAGAAATTCTTATTTAGTCCTACTTTGGCCAATTTCTTAAAAAACATAAAACCAAAACCAAAACCATCCCCTCTCCCCTCTCCCCTCCCCCTTCCTCCCCCTCCCCCCTCTCCCCCTTCTCCCCTCCCCCCTCTTTCCTGTCTGACACTGTCTCATACACCCTGGCAGGAACGGTCCATGTAACTGAGAATGACCTTTTTCTCCTACCTCCACCTCCAGAATGCTGGGGATCACAGGTCTGCCCATCATATCCCACTTACCAAATCCCCTCTTTTCTGGAGATTAAACTTATAAAATAGTATTGTTCTCAATAAGTTTTAGAAAGCACTTTTTAAGTCTTTATGGTAAGTAACTATATTTGCCTAAGTGTGCATTGGGATGAGGATAAGGCCCGCCTCCTTTCTTACTAGGAGCAAGTGGGAACTTGATGCCATGGACTCTTCTTTTGTGTGTGTTCCCAGAAAGGCCTCTGCATACTGAATGCTCTCTGCCAGTTGCATCTCCGCCCTCCTCAGTGGTTTTTGGGTTCTGGTCTACACAACCAAAAATGTATAATGCAGCCAATTAAGAATCACATAACTGGTTAGTTCATATTGTTGTTCCTCCTAGGGGGCTGCAAACCCCTTCAGCTCCTTGAGTACTTTCTCTAGCTCCTTCATTGGGGACCCTGTGCTTCACCCAATGGATAGCTGTGAATATCCACTTCTGTAATTTGTCAGGCACCGGCAGAGCCTCTCAGGAGAGAGCTATATCAGGCTCCTGTCAGCAAGCTCTTGTTGGCACCCACAATAGTGTCTGGTTTTGGTGGTTGTTTATGGGATGGATCCCCAGGCTGGGCAGTCTCTGGATGGTCATTCCTTCAACCAGTACCCCCAGAACTCCCTGGGACTAAACCACCAATCAAAGAAAACACATGGTGGGACTCATGACTCTAGCTGCATATGTAGTAGAGGATGGCCTAGTCAGTCATCAGTGGTAGGAAAGGCCCTTGGTTCTGTGAAGGTTTCATGACCCAGTATAGGGGAATGCCAGGGCTAGGAAACAGGAAGGGGGTGGGTTGGTGAGCAGGGGGAGGGGGAGGGGATAGGGGAAAAGAGGATAACATTTGAAATGTAAATAAAGAAAATATCTAATAATAAAAAAGAAAGAAAGAATCACATTACTTTAGAAATAAAGACAAAATCCAGGCATGGGGAACTGGCTAAGGCTTGCTGAGTAGGGCTGTAGAGACAGGGATATCCTGGCAGCTTGCTGGCAGCCCAGTGTAGTTCAAACTGACATAGGAGGGTCCATATACCCAGGTTTACACTGCAAACACACACACACACATACACAGAGGCAAAAAATAAAAATTATAAGGAAAAACCAATTCTAGTGGGTTTGGAAAGGGAACATCCTTGGAAACCAACTTCTACTTAAATGTCACAGTGCCCTGTGTAGTTCTGAGGGAAAGCAGCTCCTCTTGCTTTACACATTGCTTTGTACAGAGAAACCCGGTCTCAAAAAACAAACAAACAAACAAAAACACAGTTGGTGGCGCAAGCTTTTAATCCCAGCACTCGGGAGGCAGAGGCAGGCGAATTTCTGAGTTCGAGGCTAGCCTGGTCTACAGAGTGAGTTCCAGGACAGCCAGGGCTACACAGAGAAACCCTGTCTCAAAAAAACCAAAATACAAAAACAAAAAACAAAACAAAACATTGCTTTGTGAGATTATGCCTTTCTTTCAATCAACTCTGTAACTTCTAGTTTTTACCATGTTTCTATTTCTTCTTCCCTCTGTTTAAACTATGTTGCCAATGAAAAGTTCAAGATTAAAGAGACATACTGAGCTCACCTCAGTCAGCACCCACAGTCACCTCAGACAGCACCCAGTCACCTCAGACAGCTCCCAGAGTCACCTCAGTCAGCACCCAGTCACCTCAGTCAACACCCAGTCACCTCAGACAGCTCCCACAGTCACCTCAGTCAACACCCAGTCACCTCAGATAGCCCCCACAGTCACCTCAGTCAACACCCAGTCACCTCAGACAGCTCCCACAGTCACCTCAGTCAGCTCCCACAGTCACCTCAGTCAGCTCCCACAGACAGGTCACCTCCCAGTCAAGTGGGTACAACTACCACTCATTTTTCTCAGTTTTAAAATATATTCACATTTATAATTCTTAGGGAGGGATTGAGAGAGAGAGAGAGAGAGAGAGAGAGAGAGAGAGAGAGAGAGAGAGAGAGAGAAATAGATGGGGCTAACCAGCAATATAGCTCACCATGTAAAGGCACTTGCTGTCAAGCCTGACAACCTGAGTTCAATCCCTGTGACCCAGATGATAGAAGGAGCGAACTGATTCCAGCAAGGTGTTCCCTGACTTCCACATGGGAGCCATGGTACACTGGCTGTCACAAACACATGCACAAGAAAGGGAGGAAGGGAGGGAAGGAGAAAAAGAGGAAGGAAGGAAGGGAGGGAGGGAGGGGAGGAAGGAGGGAGGGAGGGATGTAAAATGAAAGGCTCTAAGTGAGATGTGCTGTTTACTTGCTTTTTAGACCAATGAAGAAATCTTGTGTCAGATGGGTGCTCTGAGAATTCCCCGCCAGTCTCCGAAGACTGTCACTTTCAGGTCACACTCTAACAGGACATTGCCTGACACTGTGGACTGGAGAGAGAAGGGCTGCGTCACTGACGTGAAATACCAGGTGAGTGTCACCGGCCCAGCCTCTGCATGCTGGCTGAGCGCTCTCTCCCTGTCTCACTGCACACTCTGGAAGTGAGTCTCACTGTCTTGCTGTGACTTCCTGCCTGTTTGGTTATTCTCATCTGCCAACTACATCCTAAGGGGGTTGTTGTTATTTGTCTTTGTTTAGTTTTACTTATGATTCATTTAGGCTTATATACATAGCCCAGGCTGGCCTCAAATTCACAATGTAACCAAACTAAGTTCCCTCCATATTTTGGATCTTAGCTTCTCGTCAAATATGTGATTTGTATACTTAGCCTGCAAAATTCTCTCTCTCTCTCCCTCTCTCTCTCTCTCTCTCTCTCTCTCTCTCTCTCTCTCTCTCTCTCTCTCTCTCTCTCTCCTCCCCTGTTCTCTCTCTTTCAAGACAGGGTTTCTCTGTGTAGCCTGGAATTTACTCTGTAGACCAGACTGGCCAGATCTGTCTACCTCTGACTCCCAGGTGTTGGGGTTAACGGCATGAGCTGCAGCCATGCTGACTGAGAGCACTCGCTGTTCTTCCTCCAGAAAACCTAAGTTTGGTTCCCAGCACCCATAACAAAGAACCCACAACTGCCTGTAATGCCAGCTTCAGGGAATCCAACGCCCTCTTTTGGCCTGCACATGCATGCACACATACAGATACATAAATACATAATAATAAAACAAAGCTTTCTTTTTAAAGATTCTATGATAATAATGTCTGAAAAAATGGTTACCCTATGGCTAAAGCTTTTTTGCATCTGGCATCATTTTGAGATAATAACACTGGAGTTTGTGGGTGCTTGTCACAAGTGTCAGTGAGCAGAGACAGGAATTAAATCTTTTTAAAACTTTTAGATTTATTTTATGCATCCATGTGTTTTGGCTGTGTGAATGTATGTACGCGCGCGCGAGTGCATGTGCGTGCGTGTGTGTGTGTGTGTGTGTGTGTGTGTGTGTGTGTGTGTGTGTGTGTTTGCTAGCTTATACCACATGCATGCAATGCCTGCAGAGGTCAGAAGAGGGCATCAGAATCTTAGAACTGAAGTTACAGAAGGTTGTGAGCCACCGAGTGGATACTGGGCATAAAAACTTGGTCCTCTGCAAGAACAGCAAGTACTCTGATCCATCTCTCCAGCCACAGGAACGGAATCTTAATTTAAGCTGCATTGTATTCTGAGAGGTGATGGCTGGAGAAGGCAGTGGATGAACATTCTAGAAATCTGCCTTACATCTCATCTCTAGGCAGCAGGCTTCCTAAGGAGTGGAAATGAAAGACATCAAACACTGACAAGCCTCTGGTCATGTGATGAGTCTTGTCTGTGAGACTTGGGGGATAGGCCTCCTAAGCATCACTCCTCGTTACCTCTCAGGTAGCTGGTTTGCCTCTTTTCCAGGCCACTGAGCCTTGCGGTCCTCATGCAGTGTCACCTGGTACACATAGCATTGACTCTGAACAGCAAACCATTCACAGTGTGTCCCGGCTGTGCTCTTTGCAATCTGTTTGCACAGGTGCCTTTCTTTGACATGAGGTGCAATGTGCCCTTAGAACACAGCCTAGGAAAGTGCCCCATTCTGTCCCTCCTGTCTGGCTCAATTGGCCCTGAGTTATTCTGTCTCTCAAAAATCACTTTCCAGGGCTGGCAAGATGGCTCAGGGGGTCCCATGTGAGGAGAGGGGAGAGGAGAGAGAAAAGGAGAGTGAAGGACAGGTAACCAAAATGAATGGATTATATAGAGAGGAAGGGCAACTGGGGAAGGGCAGCCCAGTGCCTGGGCTGGGGGAAGTTTAGGGTAGGGGCAGGGTATGTGAGCCATATCCTGTAATGAATAGGGACTGAGGGATGCTGGGAGAACCTTGTGGCCAGGCCCGCTTTGGTATGTTAAGTAGACACCTCTTGGCTGTTTGAGGCCCTAAGCTGCTTCTGGCATCTTCCCTTTAGGGGAAGGTGGTTGGGACTTTGTATATGTTCAGTGTGCACCATCCCCACCAGGGCACATCCTCGCCTGGAGAAATGTCTGCCTTCCAATGGTCTGAGAGAGAAGGAGCCCTCAGTGGGGCAGGCAGCTCTTCCTGGCAGAGCTGGAGCTGTCTTCTGCCCTGCGGAAGCCATTCTGATCCTGGACAGATTCTTCTCTGTTTTAGGGTTCTTGTGGTGCCTGCTGGGCTTTCAGTGCCGTGGGGGCCCTTGAAGGGCAGCTGAAGCTGAAAACGGGGAAGCTGGTATCCCTCAGTGCTCAGAACCTGGTGGACTGCTCAAATGAAGAAAAATACGGGAATAAAGGCTGTGGGGGCGGCTACATGACCGAAGCTTTCCAGTACATCATTGATAATGGGGGCATAGAGGCAGACACTTCCTATCCCTACAAAGCTACGGTGAGTCACGTTTATCCCCTGTGACCTCGTTCCTCCCCACTGCTACACTGGCACCACCAAAGCACTGACCCCTTCTAGAGCCCCATCAGCTGCTCCTCCATGTCAAGAATTCTCTTTGAAATACAGTGACCCTCTTAATCTTCCCGTGGGGTTTAGGGTTGTTGTTGTTTGTTACAGAGTCTTGGGCTGGTCTCGAACTCACTACGTAGCTGAGGAGGTTCTGAAGTCCTGTTCTTCCTGCCTTACCTTCCAAATGTTGAATTATATAGGGTTTTGTCACCACTCCCTACACAGAAAATATTTTCAAACAAGCACGTGCCGTTCATTTTTAAATACAGGCTTAAAGAAACCTTTTCAGACCGTAAACCTCAATGCCCAGTGATATTTCCAGGTGACTGACTAGCTCATTCTCCCACTTAAAAGGCTCAATAATGCTATCCCCTTTACCACCCGATTTCTTATTTTCTTTTTAAACAAATTTTGTTAAGTAACATAAGCAAAAAAAAAAAAAAAAATCACACAAGGGCTGACAAGATGGCTCAGTAGGTAAGGGCACTTGTGGTCAAGCTTGATGACCTGAGTTTAATCACCCATCCCAGAGAGAGTACCAAGTCCTGTAAGTCATCCTCTGACCTCCACACTCATGTGAGTAAATGCAATAAACTCACACTTTAAGTAATTATCACCCAACAACAACCTACCTTAAGCAGTTTTGCTTTGGTTTATTTCTTTCAGCTTCTTTTTCTGCTATGATTTGTAGGAGGAAACACAGTTAGAAATATCCATCTGTAACTTCCGGGTTTGTTTGTTTTATCTTTTGCTTTTGAGACACAGTCACACTGTATAACTGTGGGTGGCCTGGAACCATTCTGTAGATCAGACTGACCTTGAACTCTCAGAGATTCACCTGCCTCTGCCTTCCCCATGCTGTCTCTTGGGTGCTGTCTCACAGCTGCAGATGGCCCAGGGCTTGGCTTATAAACCCAGGCCACCTTGTCCAGCTTGAGTCAGTGTTTACAAACAGTAAAACCCAGAACAAAAGAAGAAAGACAGGTTGGGACAGAGGGACAGAGGGACAGAGAACGGGGGAGGGGGGGCACGACAGAGGACAGGGGGCGGAGGGGGCATCATAGTCATAGTCAGTTGAAAGGGGTGAAGTGGTGGGGCCTGGGGGTGAAGGGACAGGGATGGGGATATCATATTTGAAATCCAGGAAGTTGAAGTAGACTTTATGGTTGGATTTTTTTGTAGGATGAAAAGTGTCACTATAACTCAAAAAATCGAGCTGCTACGTGTTCAAGGTACATTCAGCTCCCCTTTGGCGATGAGGATGCCCTGAAAGAAGCAGTGGCCACTAAAGGGCCTGTCTCTGTGGGCATCGACGCCAGCCATTCCTCCTTCTTCTTCTACAAAAGCGGTAAAGATGAGGCATCGGCCTCTTATTTGCTACCCTTAATGTAGGCTGAGCATCTGGAACCGTGTTCTAACTGGTGAATTCCACTGGTCAAGACTGATTAGCATGACTACATTAAGCTCCTTGTATATCCAGCTCTTTTCATCCACACAGTAACTAAGTTACACACAAATCCTCCATGCAAAAGTTAATCTGCCTTGGGTCTGGAGAGCTGACTCAGTGGCTAAGAACATTTGTGGTTGAAAAGGTTCCAGGTTTGAGTCCCAGCTCCCACATGGAGGCTCACCACCTCCTCAGGCACCAGGCAGGCTTATGATGCACATCCAGGCAAAACACTACCTCACATAAAATAATAAAGATAAATCTAAAACCAAAATTAAAGGGGAAAAAAAAAAGTTAACTTGCCTAAGTTACTCAGCCAAAATGGTGGGACAAGGGTTAAATCCATGAGATTGAAAACCATGTTACCAGCTACAAAATCCACATAGCATTATGTACGATAGTCCTGTCTATAATCCTAGCATTCTGGAGGCAGAGGTAGGGGTGGAGAGAAGAGATGAGAAAGTTGATGCCTGCCTAGGCTACTCTATCAAAAAGCCAAAACAAAACAAACAAGAAAAAAGAGTCAGATATGTTTGTTTGATTTTAATCCAGGAAGAGTGCATTATACAAACTAAAAATCAAGAAAGCAATTCCACTTCCAACTGTGGGGAGAACTAATAATAAATTTACCCAGAGAGCAGAACAGTGCTTAGAGAGACACGAAGTGATATGTGCACAGAGGTGAAAGCCTTAGCTTTATCCTCTGTTTAGAGTGAAGAGTCAAATGTCGGTAAGATTCTTCATAAAACTCGGCAGACTAATCCTAAAGAGTGCACAAAACCATGGAAACCCTCAACAGCCAAAGCCGTTTGAACAAAATGAGGAAAAGAGGCATCACAATGTCTAACCTGAGAGTGCATTCCTGAGCGACAGCAACCCAACAGCATGCGTCAGCATTAAAACAGACCAGCAACACAGAATGGTGACTCCCTGCATAAAGAACACAGCCAGGGTATGTTCAGAGTGTAGCTCAACAGTTAAGAGCACTGACTGCTCTTCCAGAGGTCCTGTGTTCAATTCCCAGCAACCACATGGTGGCTCATAACCATCTGAACTGAACTGGACTGAACTCACAGCCCTCTTCTGGTTTGTCTGAAGACAGTGACAGTGTACTCATATACATAAAATAAATAAATAAATCTTGAAGAGAAGATGGCAGTGCAACCAGTCGTGTTGGCACCTGTTTGTAATTCTAGGACTTGGGAGGTAGAGGCAGGAGGATTATACCTCAAGTTTGGAGCCAGCCTGGCTGTCCTTATTAGGTTAAAACACAGACCAAAAACAACTTGGGAAGGAATGTTTATTTGTTGGGCAGTTTATAGTCCATCATCAAGGGAAGCCAATCAGGAACTGAGGCTGAGACCATGGAACAATGTTGTTTACCAGCTTGCTACATTTGCTTTCTTATTCCCCATCCTACCCCACCACCACCATCTATGCCACATCAATCATTAATCAAGAAAATGCCCCGAAGGCCAGTCTGATGGAGGTATCTTCTCAATAATCTAGCTGTGTCGAGTCAACCTGAAGCTCACCAGGACTTTGAGTATATAGTGAGTGAATTCCCGACCAGCCAGGGCTACATAGCAAGACCATGTCTCAAACGATCATAAAGGTAGAAGATAACTCAATGCTGGTGACACGGGAACCTTTTCACGCTGATTGTAAGACTATCAACTAGTACAGCTTTTAAGGGAAATGGTATAGAAATTCCCCCCAAAAAGTAAAAGATAGAACTACCATTTGACCCAGAAACTCCACTACCAGGAATATATTCCAAAGAAATTAAATCAATGTACTGAAAAGACATCTCTCAAATTCACTGCAGAATAATTTTCCACAACCTAAGTGACCATCAACTTCTGAGTGGATAAAGAAAAGATGGCACATATACAACAAGGAGCACTATTTGGATATATATATATACATATATATAATTACAGGAATGGAGGTGTGGCTTGGCTAGTAAAATGTTTGCCCCCCAGACAGGAAACCTGGGTTCAATTCCCAGCACACAGATATTGAGCATGGTAGTACTAAACATGTCATCTCAACTCTTAGGACGTGGAGGCAGGAGGATCAGAAGCTCAGGGTCATCTTTGGCAACATATCAAGTTTGGGGGACATCCTAAGTGGGTTATGTGAGACCCTGGCCTGTGAGGACATAAGGGAGGGCACTTAATAGTTCTTTAAGATTAACACTTAAAACCACACATGCACGCCATCATACGAAGCTCAGTAACACAGTCCCCCAGTGCACACTAAATGCAGAACTCTGTATTATATACAGCAGAAAGCTACAATACGCACTGAGAAGCATTTAATTTAGAAAAAGCTCAGAATGGACAATTTATGAATTTATACAAAGAAATGCAACCAGTTGTACATAAGTTAAGAGAATTGGAAGACGTGGTAAAGAGATAATAATAAATGTCTGAGAGATCTATGGATCAGTCCCAAACTTGTCAGGGAAACTGACAGAGTATCAATGTCAAAGAATTACAATGTCTAAGTCACCTTGTCATATCTCCAAGCATGTTTTATTATCCTGAAACACTTGCCTCTTTCCCATCTGTGTTTTATTCTCAGGTGTCTACGATGACCCCTCCTGTACAGGCAATGTGAATCATGGTGTTCTTGTGGTTGGCTATGGGACTCTTGATGGCAAAGATTACTGGCTTGTGAAAAACAGGTAATACATTAGCACATGAGTGTTGGTTTTATTGTCAGGATGGGGAGGACACCTCAGCAAATATACTCTTGCTGTTAGGACGCTGGTCACCATAGCAGCAAGGATGCACATTTGTAGCTTCTTACAAAGCCCCATGGGAAATTACTCACTGCCCCACTATAGCGGTTTGTATGAGAATGGCCCTCATAGACTCATAAATTTGAATGCTTAGTCATCAGGGAGTGGTACTAATTGAGGAGGATTAAAATGATTAGGAGAGGTGGCTTTAAGGTTTTCAAACAGCCAGGCCAAGACCAGTCCCCTTCCCCAGACCTTCCCCCAGCCACTTGCAGACCAGGATGTAGCCCTCAGCTATTGCTCCAGCCCTATGCTTACTGCTGGGCTTCCTGTCATGCTGAAAACGGACTGATGGACTGGAGCTGTAAGCCAGTGCTTTATAAGAGTGTCTGTGACCATGGTGTCTCTTCACAGCAATAGGACAGTGACTAAGATACCCATCTTCATCTTTGTTTTCACGATTTGTCTTCTATAATAACTTTCTTATTATTTTATTTTATTTCATATCATTGATGTTTTGAGATAGGGTCTTGCTATTACTCCTAGCTGGCTCAGAATTGACTATATGTTCCAGGCTGGCCTTGAACTTACAACCATCCTTTGTCTCTGTCTCCCAAGGGTTGGAATTACAGATGTTCACTGCCATTTCCCTCTGGGCTTTTCTCACCATTCCTTGCTTGCTCTGTAGAACAGTCATGGTGATGAGTTTCATTTGACCCCAGTGTTAGGGCTGAAGCCCCGGGCCACGCACATGCTCCTTAAGCTCTTCCTCTGACACACATCCGCAGCCCTTTCAGCCCCTCGTAGGAACACTGTTCCTATAGCCAGACTCAGAATGTTGGTATTCCCTACTGCCCCAGGGACCCAAACGGTTACTTCTGACTTCTAGTCATGATTTTACCATAACCTGTAAGATGGAAGCCTTCAAATCTCTTCCACTACCTGTAGCATTGGCCCACAACTTCACACTTACCTGGTCTTAGTCACTTTGACAATTTACTTTCTCCAAACTCAGTATAGCCAAGGAATTCCGTTCTCTCTCCACCATATTGTTCCCTCCAGAATTTTTCATATCAGTAAATCATATCACATAACATTGTTACCCAACAGATAGTATGGTATTGAGGGCTCAATGCACTATACCAACCTCCTGACCTTCCCAGGGATAATTAAGTTACAAGTCAAGCAGAATTTCCATCAAAAGCTGTCTTGGAGTCTGCCTCATTTCTAGGTCTTCTGGCTCTATTTCAGACAGCTCTTGCCTCGACCATTCCTTGAGAGCCTGAAAACCGATGCTCTTTATATTTTATATCTGTGTATGTGAAAGTGCATGGTGTGTGGGAGGTGCGTATGGGGTGGGTGCGGGTATAGGTATGGATTGGGTATGAGTGTATATATCTGGATTTTGGAGGTTGGACCCAGGCCACCAGGCTTCCCAGCAAGTGCTTTCACCCACTGTCTGAGTTACTTCTTCTCAGTTGCTGTGATAAATCACCATAGCTAAGACAACTTGTAGAAGAGAGGGCTTATTTGGAGCTTATGGTTCCTGAGGGATAAGAGTCTATCACCAGTGCAGCAGGGAGCTGTGCACAGCCTGCAGCAGGCACAGCAGCAGGAACAGCTGAGAGCTCATATCTTGAACTGCATGCAAGCAGCAATGGGAGCCAACTCAAAATGGTGCACATCTTTAAGCTCTCAAAACCAGTCCTCAATGACACAGCTCCTCCAGCAAGGCCATGCCTCCCAAGCCTGCCCAAACAGGGCCATCAACAGGGGGCCACACTTATTCAGATGTCAGAGAATATGGGGGATAGGAATGGCTCCTTCAAACCGCTACACTGGCTGGCCCGTCTTGCCAGGTCCATTCATTTTACTCTTGAATCTTTTCTGTTGTTGCCTAACAGGTGTGACTAAGTAGAACAAGTCTTGGCGTGTAACCACTCTAGCATACAGTGGCCCCTCAGTAACCCACTTAACTGACCTCTGCATGATTCATAAGCAAAATGAGTACAGCTTTTAGAGAGAAAGGGGGATGAAGAGGCTAGAGAGTGAAGAGCCCTTTGTGCTCTAGCAAGACCTCTGCAAGCACCCTCATGTGCATAAACTTACACAGGCACACACAGACAAACATCATTTGAAAAATATTTTTAAAGGTTTATTTTATTTTTAATTATGTCTATGTGTATAAATATGTGCATAAGAGTGCAGGGGACTAAGGTGGCCAGAGGTGTCAGATCCTCTAGAGCTGCATTATAGGTGGTAGGGAGCCTCCTGACATGGGTGCTGGAACTCAAACTCCGGTCCTCCGGAAAGACAGTATATAATCTTAACGACTGAGGTGTCAAAATGATGAAAGTTTTGTCTTCTGGTTCTTGAGGCTAGAAGACAGAAATGAACATGTTGTGACTTTAGCTACTTTTGGGGGATTATGAGAAAGAAACTCTTTATAGACATGGAGCTGAGAAAGTGACACTCACAGGAGTAGAATGGTCTGGTAGCGGCTAGCAGGTAGGACAGGAACAGAGGAGATGCTACACAGTGTCCGGACTGTCAGCTCTAAGCCAGTTCTGGAGTTCTCTCACATGACAGCCACGTCTTACTTACTGCTTCTATTCCTTTGCCTCAGAATGTGTGGCACACACACGTACTATATGCACTTGTATATATATGATACTTTCTTTTTTTTGTTGTTGTTGTTTTGCTTTGTTTTAAGACAAGGTTTCTCCGTGTAGCCCTGGCTGTCCTGGTATGAACTCTGTAGACCAGGCTGGCCTCAAACTCAGAGACTCACCTGCCCCTGCCTCCCAGGATTAAATATATGTGCCACCACTGCTGGAGTGATAATTTCTAATTAAACATATTTTAGTTTAAGAAAATAAAATAAAATAACTACTGGTTGACCAACAGCCAGTTTCAGAAGGATCCCACACCGTTTTCTGGCTGCCATAGGCACTGCACATACATGATGTACAGACACACATGCAGGCAAAACACCCATACATATAAAATAAAAACAAATCTTTAAAAAAAATGTTTTTACAAGGTGGTGGTGTTGAACATCCATAATTCCAACACTATGGAGGCAGAGACAAGGAGATCTCTGTAAGATCGAGGCCAGCCTGGCCTACAGAGCGAGCTCTAGGACAGCCAGGGTTATACAGAAAAACCCTGTCTCAAAAATATAATAATAAGGGCTGGAGAGATAGCTCAGAAGTTAAGAGCACTGACTGCTCTTCCAGAAATCCTGAATTCAACTCCCAGAAACCACATGGTGGCTCACAATCATCTGTGATGGGATCCCATGCACTCTTCTGATGTGTCTGAAGACAGCTACAGTGTACTCACATACTTAAAAATAAATAAATCTTTAAAAAAAAAAAAAGATTGATGGTGATAAAAAGAGACCAGTGTGGTGCACGCCTATAATCCTGACATTGGACAGTGGAGGCAGGAGGGTCAGGAGTTCAAGATCAGCCTTTGGTACATAGCAATTTCAAGGTCACATTGAACCTGGGACACATCACACACACACACACACAAACACACACCCACAATGAAAAGAAAGAAAGAGAGAGAGGGGGGAGGGAAGGAGAGAGGAAGGAAGGAAGGAAGGAAGGAAGGAAGGAAGGAAGGAAGGAAGGAAGGAAGGAAGAAAGAAAGAGTTGAGCACCTCCCCAGCTTTTGAGGCTTGCAGCTGTGTGATTTCCATTCTTTGACTTGTAGAAACAGCCCTCTCTCTTGCCCTCAATCCTCGCAAGGCCTCCGTGTGTGCTGACGTCAGTCCTACTGGATTAAGGCTGACCTAATGACTTCATCTTAATCTAATTAATAATTAATCTAATAATTAATTCATCTAATTAATGGCATCTACAGTGCCCCTACTTCCAAATAAAGTCACATTTTAGAGGTCCTGAGATTAGAATTCCAGTGCTAACTTTGAGCAGGTCACAGTCCAACCCTGAGTACTCAAGGCTTCCTGGAAACACAGGCTCTGTAAGTCATGGCTGCCTTCAGATTCCCTGTGAGGAGCTAACAGACAGCAGTGATGTATGCTGGGAAAGCAGCTGAGGAAATGTCAAATGTTGATTTACGCTTAAGCCATCACTGCAGTGATCTCCTTGGTGTGGACATGTGTGACATGTTGCCTCTTGTTGTTCACTGGACTTCTTTTTTATTTGTTTAGGTTTTTTTTTTCCCATACACCCATCTTTTTTGCTCCCTCCCTCCTTCCTCTTTTTTTTTTTTTTTGGCCAGGCTCTTATGTAGCCCAGGCTGGCCCCAAGTTCATTAAGCCACAGAGGAACAAAGGCTCCTGTCCCTCCTGCTTCCAGCTGGCTCCATGCCGTTAGGATTTTAAGCGTGTGATGCTGTGTGCCCAGTTATATGGCTTCTTGAGTACACAGACGCCAGCTAACATGACAAGCTGGAAAATGTTTAGTCCCAGGCAGCTCATTTCTGCACTAAGTAGAATATTCTACTTTCCCATAGCTTTAAATAGGAGAATTATCTCATCTGGATAATTCACCATCTGGATAATTCACAACTGTATTATTTATCATTTGATTCAGAGCTAATTGCTGTGTAACACTTTCATAGTAGTTACTCAAAAGTACTTCTGTTTGTTTGTTTGTTTGTTTGTTTTTTGAGGCAGGGCTTCTCTGTGTTGCCCTGGCTGTCCTGCAATTCACTTTGTAGATCAGGCTGGCCTCGAACTCAGAAATCCGCCTGCCTCTGCCTCCCAAGTGCTGGGATTAAAGATGTGTGCCACCACGCCCAGCTCAAAAGTACTTCTTGACAGATGTTTCTAGAAGCCAGATGATGGTGGTGCATTCCTTTGATACCCTGGAGGCAGAGGTAGGCAGATCTCTGAGTTCTAGGCCAGCCTGGTCTACAGAGTGAGTTCCAGGACAGCCAGGGCTACACAGAGAAACCCTGTCTCGAAAAACAAAAAATAACAACAACACAAAAAAACAAACAAAAAACAAAAAAAAAGTTTAGGACTAGCCTGGGTTTCATGCAACTCTTGTCTAATAAAAAAAATTTCATTACCTTTGACCCTATTGTGCAAAACCATTTAGAGATGGAGTGTTACAAATAATATACTCTTTCCTTGCAGAAGACATGCCTAGAAAGCACAGATGGATCTTATATTATTGACCTTAAATATAAGTATGTCCAACAATATGGAACTAGTGTGTGTGCTGGGTCACACCTGTAATCACAGGCCTGGAAAGTCAAGGCTGGAGAGCTGCTGAACTTGCAGCCAGACTGGGTGACATAAAAAGAGCTTGTCTAAACAAAATGAAAAACAAACAAACACTCAAAACCAAAACAAAAAGCTAAAAAGAAGCCTTTAATTCCAGCACTTAGAAAATAGAGGCAGATGGATCTCTGTGACCTAGCCTGGTCCACATACAAAGTTCTAGGCCAGCCAGGGATACATAGTCAGACCCTGTATAATATATATATGTAAAGCTAGAGAGATGGTTCAGTGGATAAGAGCACTGGCTGTTCTTCCAGAGTGCCTGGGTTCAATTCCCAGCACCTACATGGGGACTCACAACTGTTTATAACTCCAGTTTCAGGGAATCAGACACAGACATACATGTAGGCAAATCACCAATACAGGTAAAATAAAATAAATAAATAAATTGATTGATTGATTAAACATATGTAACTGTAAATGTTTTAGGGGAAGCAAAGAGATAAAATATAGTTTTATTATATTATTTTGTAATTTTGCTGTTTTTTCTCTTTTTATAGTTGGGGCCTTAACTTTGGTGATCAAGGATATATTCGGATGGCAAGAAATAATAAAAATCACTGCGGGATTGCTAGTTATTGCTCTTACCCAGAAATCTAAACCATTTCTTCTTTTTCTAACAAGTCACAAAGATGGAATATACTCTAACTTAATTTGCCTGCTATATCCAGAGGAACCAAGTGTGTCATGATCAATGTGTAGTTACTGTACTAACTAGGTTATAGCTATTTTTACACCCTGTTGTCTAATGTTTTCTAATAACCGTTTGTAACATGATAGCCCCAAAGTGCTTAATAAAATCTGTCATTTCAAATATCTATTATTGTCACAAATGATTTTTTTCAAGTCGTTCTTAGATAACATTTATACCCTATCATGAACAAGGCTATGTTAGTGATGAGCAGTAGCTATTGTGATGAAGAAAACATTGTTATAAAGTTGTGAAAAATGACAGGCATAGTGAGACATGCTTATAATTCTAGCACTCTGGAGGCAGAGGAAGGCAGATCTCTGGGAGTTCAAAGCCAGCCTGGTCTACAAAGTTAGTTCCAAGAAAGGCAAGGCTGTTACACAGAGAAAACCTGTCCTGAAAAACCAGAAGCAAAGCAAGCAAACAAAAAACAACGCTTAAACCACCAAGCAAAGGAAACACATGTGGGACTTGTGTCTCCAGCTGCATATGTAGCAAAGGATGTGGTTGGTCATCAATGGGAGGAGAGGCCCTTGGTCTTGTGAAGGTTCTATGCCCCAGTATAAGGGAATACCAGGTCCGGGAAGCAGGAGGGGATGGTGGGGAGCAGGGCGAGGAGGGAGGGGATAGGGGATTTTCAGAGAGGAAACTAGGAAAGGGGATAACATTTGAAATGTAAATAAAGAAAACATCTAATAAAAATTTTCAAAAAAAAAGATCAGAAAAAGGAGGAGGGGAGAGCATGGGGAGAGGAGGAGGAGAGACTACAGGAGGGAGTAGTATCTGTCTCTCTCACAAGGTTCTTATAAAAGCAATGGAATGCTAGACAGTGAATTTGAAAATTCTTGGAGGGTCTGGAGAGATGGCTCAGTGGGGAAGAGCACTGACTGCTCTTCCAAAGTTCCTGAGTTCAAATCCCAGCAACCACATGGTGGCTCACAACCATCCATAATGAGATCTGATGCCCTCTTCTGGTGTGCCTAAAAGACAGCTACAGTGTACTTATATATAATAAATCTTAAAAAAAAAAAAAAGAAAATTCTTGGAAATTTATAAATGTGAGAAGACTGCATGAGAAAATGCTAGAGCAAGATCTCTACCATTTTTGATCCTGAAAAGAAGACTCTAGTCTTTTACACTTCACTGTTCTTCTTACTGAATTGTGGGGGACTCTGAAATCACTAACGGCAGCACCAGGTTCCACGAGCCTTCTCAAACATCATTTTCCCTCTGGAACTGCATTGTCTTCCCTAACATTTATTTATTCATTTGCCTGTGTGGGTACACGTGACAGGGTGCACATGTCGGGGGGGCAGGGGACAGTTTGCAGAATTGATTCTCTTCTGTCACCTTGAGGATTCCAGGAATAGAACTCAGTCTATCCTGCTTGGCAGAAACTGCCTTTACCCACTGAGTCACTTCAACAGCCTAGGAACTGTGTTTTCTTCCTTTCTTTTCTTTTTTTTTTCTTAGATATTTTCTTCATTTACATTTCAAATACTATCCTGAGAGTCCCCTATACCCCCCCCAACCCTGCTCCCCAACCCACCCACTCCCGCTGCCTGGCCCTAGCATTTCGCTGTACTAGGGCATATGATCTTTGCAAGACCAGACCAGGGCTTCTCATAGTTCTGGGGAGTACTGGTTAGTTCATATTGTTAATCCTCCTATAGCGTTGCAGACCCCTTTAGCTCCTTGGGTACTTTCTCTAGCTTCTTCATTAGGGTCCCTGTGTTCCATCCAATAGATGACTGTGAGCATCCACTTCTGTATTTGCCAGGCACTGGCATAGCCTCATAAGTGATAGTTATATCAGGGTCCTGACAGCATAGTCTTGCTGGCATAGACTGCTTGCAATACTGTCTGGGTTTGGTGGTTGTATATGGGATGGGTCCCCAGGTGGGGCAGTCTCTGGATGGTCCTTTCAGTGTTTTCAAAACACTTGTATGAAGCAGGGCTGGTAGTCCTTTGGACAGCCTGATGAAGGATCAGCAGTTTGACAACATCTTGGCTTAGCTACCGCCCACAAACTTGAAGGCCAGTACTGAAAATCACCATTTCAAAAATAAAACTTACTTTTGTTTTTAAATGAGACAAATTGCTCTCAAAGCTATTCACCGTCCCCAGGTGTGTGTGTGTGTGTGTGTGTGTGTGTGTGTGTGTGTATGTATCATATATATATATGTGATATATATATGTGTGTGTATATATATATATACGCATATATTATACACACACACACATCTGTAAGTGTAATCTGGAGAATGGGAGCAAGAAGTTGGCAGGATGACCATTTAAGACCAACCTTGGCTATATAGAATAATTCTCAAAAATAAAAATATTAGGGCGGGTGAGAAGGCTCAGCAGGTAAAAGTAATTGCTACCAAACCTGGCAGCTCCGTTAGATCCTGAGACACCCACCCCCATGGTAGAAGAGAGAACCAACTTCAAGTCATCCTTTGACCCCCACTTATGCTGTGGTATGAGCATGCCCAAGTACTGTCCTCTAACCTCCAAATGAATGTAATAAGGCACACACACACTAAGAATTAAGAACTATTTGTTCTTTTGGTTTGGGTTTGTTTTGTTTTGTTTTTTCCCAGAGTCAGGGTTTCTCTGTGTAGCCCTAGCTGTACTGGAACTCACTTTGCAGACCAGGCTGGTCTTGACCATAGAAATCTGCCTGCCTCTGCTTCCCGGGCGCTGGGATTAAAGGTGTGCACCGCCACGGTTCAGCTTTGAAATCAATTAAACAGAAATAAAAACCTAAGTAAGCAGACTGGTAGACGACTGATTTCCTCAAAGGCATCGTTAACTGGATGGGGAGACTGTACAGCAACCGGAAAATCTAACAATCATCTAAAAGTGACAAAATCTAAAGCAGAAAACAGCAACACCGGGGTGTGGGGACACCGCGGGTCTCTGGGGAGCCAGCTGTGTCGAGCAGGCTTTGTACCTTCAGCGACCTGACCCCGCTCAGGCCTTGGAATTGCTGGGGACGGCGCTGAAGCCCTGCTGCGAGCCTGGCTCCCGGCAGGCCTTGCGCAGCTTTTGGCGGGAATAGTGGTCTGGCCTGAGGTCAAAGGGTGTGCCACGTGCCAGTGACAGTTAAGGCGCATGCGCACTGCGCACGTGCTGACCGGAGCGCCGCACTTCGAGACTCTTGCCTGTCGCTGCCGGACGCTTCTCTCAGGCGGTGCGTAAAGTATGTTTCTTTTCGGCTTGGTTCTCTTCATTTTTGTCATCCCTTAGTCACTTTTCTGTGGCCCTTCGCCCTCTGAGGTTCCTTACGGTCCGAACAGCAGACATTTGGGAGACTTTGTGTGCTTGTGTCCGAAGCGGGTCCTGAGGGGGCGAAGAGAGCAGCTGGCAGTCGCCATGGGACTAACGGTTTCCAGCCGTGTCTGGTCTCTTATTTTGTGCGGACTTCTACTTGAATTCTCATGTTAACAGACGAAATGGAGACCAGGGTGCAAGGAAATTTAAATCGGTTTACCAAGATAGTTGGGAATTCAGAGTCAGTCATTAAAAGAATCAGAAGGTGGGTGGAGTGTCAGCCGCTGTGCTCTACATAGCGTAAGTCACAGGCCAGCCAGAGCTACATAGTGAGACCTTGTCTCAAAATATAAATTAAGATTTGAGAATAAGTGGTGCATGATGGCACTGGGGGGAGGGGGGTGGAGGCCGAGGGATGAGAAGTTCAAGACAAAGCCCGGTGTGGTGGCTCACTCCTTTAGTCCCAGTACCAGCAAGGCAGGGACAGAGACAGGTGGGTCTCGGAGGCCAGCCTAATCTACAGAGAGAGTTCCCAGACAGCAGAGCTATGTAGAGAGACCTGCCTTGAAAGAAAGAAAATTCATTCTTGGCTACATGAGAAAAAAAATTTTTTTAAATAGTATTTTCTGCTGACCTCAAAAATGTTTTCAATACATATCAGGGAGGGGAGTATATGTGAACATGCCATGGCATGTGTAGAAGTCAGAGGACAGCTTATGGGAATCAATTTGCTCCTTCTGCCATGTTGCTCCTACCAGCTAAGATCATCAGCCCGGAGGCAAGCTCCTTTACCAGCTCAACCATCTTGTGCCCTCCTGGCTTTCCCATTTATAGTTTCAGAGCAACAATGCATACTGAGCCTGATAAAGGAGTCATCTGATTTGACTTTCTTGATATAATTATTTTTAAATTATCAGGCACCACCACCACCCCCAAAATACAAAAAACAGAAAAGCAAAAAACAAGGTCTCAGACAGTATTGCCTGGATTACAACTTTCTAACCAGCCAAGGATAAACTTGAAATACTGATCCTCTTGCCTCAGCATCTTAGATGTAAGGATTATAGGCATGTACCACACCCTGGAGCAATACATTGACTTTTAGCCTTTGCTGTCCTAGAACTCCTTCTGTAGACCAGGCTGGCTTCGAACTCATAGAGATCCACCTGCCTCTGCCTTCCTAGTGCTGGGATTAAAGGCATGTTCCACCACTGTCTGGCTACATTGACTTTTTAAAGATTGCATTTTAAGTAAAATTCTGAAATTTATTAAGATAAAAATCCTATATGTAATAAGATAAAATTTTAGAGATAAAAATTAAATCTGAAATTAAATTTTATATTTGTGTTACATGTTTGAAGAAAGTATTTCTTGGAAGATGGCCACTATGCAGTTGCAGAGGACAGCTTCCCTGGTATGATTTCTTATGACTTAATATGTATTAATTTAACTGAGTTTCTTGAAGTTGTAAATATTTTGTTTATAAGAGTCAAGTATTTTGATGCTTTAATTGTATTAGGACATTCTTTAAGGAAATAAGTAATGTAGAAATCTTTTGAGCATTTAGTATAGTATCATAAGTTGTTCATTCAGTGGCATCTCTTTCGTTGGAGCTCTCACCAGCCAAATGTGACAGTTGTAAAGTGCAAGTAAGGTTGAGTCCTGCTTGTTTTCACTCAGCAATCCATGTATGAACCCAGTGATTGTGTTTTGTTCTAGGGGGTTCTTTTCCTAATAATGGTTTTTAGCTGCTGTTCGTGAAGAGAGTGAATACTTAGAACTGTGCCACTAAGGAGAGGAAATTCTATCTGAGACTGTTTTTCTCTTTATTATTGTTGTTGTTATTATTTATTATTATTTTAGATAGCATCTCACTCTGAAGCCCTGGCTGGACTGGAACTCTGTATGTAGACCAGGCTCTGCTCACAGAGATCCACCTGCCTCTGCCTTCTGAGCGTTGGGATTACAAGCATTTGCTGCCACCCATGGCTCAAAGTGCTGCTTTTTTTTTTTTTTTTTCTATTTATTTTGTACTGGTGGTTTGCTTGTATGTATGTATGTCTGTGTACTATGTGGGACCTGTGCTGTCAGATCCCCTGGAACGAAAGTAAAATTCTGTTAGCCACTGTATGGGTGCCAGGAATGAAACCTGATTCCTCAAGAGCAGGCAATGCTCTTGACTGCTGACTAGCCCTCAAGTGCATTTCTTTCTCTTGGTTTTCTGAATGTTTGTTTTTCGAGACAGGGTTTCTCCGAGTAGTCCTGACTGTCCTGGTACTTGCTCTGTAGACCTGGCTGGCCTCAAACTCACCGAGATTCAACTGCCTCTGTCTCCTAAGTGCTGGGAATAAAGGCCTGCACCACCATGCCCTGAAATCTCAAGGATGCTTATTTCTGTTAAACACATTTTGCTTTACTCTTGGGCCGTTAACCCTGAACACACCCCGGCACCTTATAATTTGCAGTAACTTTTTGGGGATGATGATTTTGGAGAACTATTTAGGAAAGTACTGTGCTTATGCAAAACTAGACTCTGCTTTTAAACTCATGGAAGCTTTGTTTTCAATAAATGTCAATAAAATGTTTTAATTTCCCTTGAATTTTAGAGTGCATTGGTATTTCCCAATAAGATATCAACTGAGCATCAGTCTTTGATGTTTGTGAAGAGGCTCCTAGCTGTTTCAGTATCTTGCATCACCTATTTGAGAGGAATATTTCCAGAACGTGCTTATGGGACAAGATATCTGGATGGTAATCTACAATACTTAGGACTTTCTTTGTTCTTTACTTAGAGAATGTGATTTTTAGTAGTAATTTTATTGATGTAATTCACATAACCTGATAATTCACCAAAGTATATAGTTCAATGATACAGTGCTCATAGCATTATGCAATTACCATCATAATTTTAGAAAATTTCACCACTGCCCCCTCCCCTGATACATCCACAATAAATCATTCTCTCTTCCTAACGAGGTTAAGAGCTGCTTTCTGTTTCAGTGAATATACCTATTCTGGATATTTGTCTTAAAAGGAATCATGCAGTATGTTCTTTCTTACTGACTTCTTTCACTTAATCATAATACTGTAACATGGATTAATAATTGATTCCTTTTCACTATGAATAATATTCCATTGTACAGCCATACAAATCAACTTAGGTGTTTCCTTTTTTGTGCTCTTAATGTATAAAGCCACATTCATAATGCAGGTTGGGTTGTTTGTTTTTTCTAGGGATCAAACTCAGGGACTTATACATGCTAAAAATGTGCTCTTTTGCTGAGCTACATCTTCTGCACTTAAACATTTTTTTAGGGATATAAAATACTTTATTTTTTTCTGGAAACAATGGGAAAGATACTTTTGTATGAGAGAAATTTACACCTCTAAAGGGCATCTCCATTTATGTGGATTCCCCCCCCCCTTTTTTTTTTACTTTTTTTTATTAATTAGGTATTTTCTTCATTTACATTTCCAATGCTACCCCCAAACCCTCCCCCTAACTCCCCCCCACACACTCCCACTTCTTGGCCCTGGCGTTCCACTGTAGTGAGGCATATAAAGTTTGCAAGACCAATGGGCCTCTCTTTCCACTGATAAAATACTTTCAAAACCACTTAGTTGTAATTTTTCCCTCAATTTTGCAAGTGTAACATAACTTTACCTAACATTGGACCTTTAGCAATTGAAGTAAACAGATTTAAATGTTGCTTAAAATTTTTATACTGGCATCATGTGTGTTTATGCAATTTTAAAGAAGCAAAATATAGCCAGGAATGGTGTCTTAGTTAGTTTCAGTACTGTGAAGAGAGCATCATGACCATGGCAACTCTTGTAAAGGAAAACATTTAGATGGGTCTGGCTTATTGTTCAGAGGTTTAGTCCATTATCATCATGGCAGAGAGCATGGCAGCATGCAAGCAGACATGGTGCTGGAGAGCTAGCTGAGAGTTCTACATCTTCATTTGACAGCAGCAGGAGACTGTGTGCCACACTGGGCATAGCTTAGGTGTAGAGACCACAAAGTCCACCCCCACAGTGACCTATTTCCTTCAACAAGGCCACACCTCCTAATAGTGCTACTCCTTATGGCCAAGCATTCAAACTCATGGTCTATGGGAGCCATTCCTATTCAAACCACTACATGTATTGCCCCCAGCATTTGAGAGGTAAAGTTAGAAGGATTAAGAGTTCAAGATCATCCTCAGCTTCATAGCAAGTTGGAGGCCTACCCTGAGATACTTCAATCCTATGTCAAAAACTAAAGTCCTAAGCTGGGTGAGGTGGCCCATGTCTTTAATCTCAGTACTTGGGAGACAGAGGCAGGCAAATGTCTAAGTTTGAAGTCAGCTTGTTCTACATATAGAGTTCTAGGGTAGTCAGGGCTACAAAATAGAACAACAACAATAACAACAACAAAACTTCCCAAAAGGAAATAAAACACATCTACTTTATACTACAGTAATTCCTTTCTTTGCATATAAAATTGAGCTCCAACTATATGCTAGACAACATGCCAACCACTATGTTATGATTACTATCTTTTTTTTTTTTTTTTGGTTTTTCGAGACAGGGTTTCCCTGTATAGCCCTGGCTGTCCTGGAACTCACTTTGTAGACCAGACTGGCCTCGAACTCAGAAATCTGCCTGCCTCTGCCTCCCGAGAGCTGGGATTAAAGGAGTGTATCACCACGCCTGGCTACTACCTTTTTTTTAAAGATGTATTTATTTATTCATTCATTCATTTATTCATTTATGTGAGTACACTGTAGCTGTACTGATTGTTGTGAGCCTTCATTTGGTTGTTCAGAATTGAATCTTTTAGGACCTCTGCTCGCTCTGGTCAATTCCGCTTGCTCAGTCCCTGCTTGCTCCAGCCCAAAGGTTTATTTATATACATAATTACACTGTAGCTGACTTCAGATACACCAGAAGAAGTCATCAGATCTCATTACAGGTGGCTGTGAGCTACCATGTGGTTGCTGGGATTTGAACTCAGAACCTTCGAAGAACAGTCAGTGTTCTTACCCGATGAGCCACCTTGCCAGCCCTTATGATTACTATCTTATCAACTCATATACTAAATGTCCTAATTAGGATTACTAATGCTATGATTGAAACACCATAACCAAAAGCAAGTTGGAGAGGAAAGAAGTTATATGGGTTACACGTCCATATCATAGTCCATCACTGAAGGAAGGCAGGTCAAGAACTCAAGCAGGGCCAGAACCTGAAGGCAGGAGCTGGTGCAGAGGCCATGGACAAGTGATGGATACTGGCTTGCTCCTCGTTGCTTGTTCAGCCTGTTTTCCTATAGTATCCAGGACCACTAACCCAAGGGTGGCCCCTCCCACAATCACTAATTAAGAAAATGTCTTACAGTGGGATCTTATGGAGTCATTTTTTCAATTGAGGTTCCCTTCTTTTGGATAATGCTATCTTGTGTCAAACTAGCAAACATACTACAGTCTTATGAAATAGCTAACCCTGTTTATGAACTAAAGAATCTGAGACAGTGGTGCTTTCAGTCCTTTTCAATGTGTTACATGTTGTGCCTCTGCAGTCCTTATCTGAGAGTCAACTTTTAGTCTAGTTACAAAATATTTCAGTAGAATAAGAGTTTATAGCAAACATTCTAAGACTATCAGAAAAATCATTGAATGAAAAAAATTATATGCAAATTTTCTTAAATTTATTTTATTTTGTTGTTTTACCTCCATGTATGTATGTATACCTTGTGTGTGCCTGGTGCTCTTGGAGACCAGAAAGGGCATCAGATCCCCTGGAACCAGAATTACTGTGAACTGCCACTTGAGTACTGGGAATCTAACTTAGGTCCTCTGGGAGATTAGACTTAATACTGTGCACTATTCTGCCCGCCCCCATTTTTTCAGACAAAGTATTAAGTAGTCCAGTCTGGCCTTGCACTGGTTATATAGCTGAGGCTGGTCTCGAACTCTGGGTTCCCATTGCCTCTTGTCTGAGGGCTGAGATTATAGACATGTACTTCTACACCCAGTTTACTTGGTGCTCAAGATTCAGCCTAGGACTCTGTGAATGTTAGGCAAGCACTTACCAACTAAGCCACTGAAATAGGAAAATTCCTACCCACCAACTTAAATCCTTACTCACTATGATAGCATTTTATAGTAAAGAGTACCAATTATTTGGAAGCTGCCACTAATAATATGCCTATAATGAGTCAGGTGGGTAGTACACACTTGTGTAATCCCAATACTAGATAAGTTAAGGCAGGGGGATTATGAGTTCAAGACCAACCTAGGCTACATAATGAGATTCTGTCTCAAAAATAATATACCTATAATTCATAAAAAGAAAATATAATTTAAAATTTAATGTTGTGGCTGACAATATAGCTCAGCTGTTAAAGGCACTTGCAATCAACCCTGATGATCTGAGTTAACTCCCCACAACCCACATGGTATAAGGAGAGAACCAGCTCTCAAAAGTCTCTGGCTGCCATACATATGCCACACATACATGGTATATCCACACACGTACACATAGAACACAAAGCAAATATAATTAATTAATTAACTAGTTATAATTACTTATGTAGTTATTTCATTTTTCATTAAGATCTCTGTGTCAAAATTCTGAAAGAAGATAAAAATTGTCCAGGTTCTTCACAGCTAGTGAAGTGGTAAGTAAAAGAATACCTAAAGGCAGAAAATCACTATTTTTCTAATCATACTCTTTATATGTTGAATACTTTTCAGTATATAACCAGATTTTATTGATTAACCCTTTAACCCTGGGTAATTAATTTTTTAAATTTCATGCTCCATGTAAATAGGATTCATTTTTATTATAACTGTACAAATAGCTGTCAGATATTTTATAGTTTCCCTTCTGTCCTCCCATCTCCATATTTCTACTTCATTGTTATTGTTTTTCTTTTTTTAATATTTTTTTATTTTTGAGACAGGGTTTCTCTGTATAGCCCTGGCTATCCTGAAACTCACTCTGTAGACCAGGCTGGCCTTGAACTCTCAGAGATCTGCCTTGGCTCTGCCTCCTGAGTGCAGGGGATTAAAAGCTTGCACCACCACTGCCTGGATGGTTTTTCTTTTTTAAAGTTTTAAAAAATTGTTTAAGTCTATGTGCCCTAGTGCATGTAAGTATACCATGTGTGTGCAGATGCTCAAGAAAAGCAGAGGAAGGTATAAGACCCCACAACTGTAGTTACAGGCAGTTGTGAGCTATCTTGTAGGTGCTGGGGACAAAAACCCAAGGCCTCTACAAGAGCAGTAAGCCCTGTTAACCACTACATCATCTCTCCAGCCCATTTCTTTGTTTTATTTTGTTTAGTTTTAAGGTAGTTAATAAAAAAGATGCTTTAATTATTTTATTTTCTAAAGGTAAATATAGAGATTTATGAAAAGAACTAGTTCCTGAAAATGTATTAAGTATAAAAGAATATATTTGGCTTTTTCTTTAGGATGCTAGGATGCTATGATGCTTTACAGAAGAAATATGTAAGTCTTTCACATCTCTTCTTCCCTTCTCTATTGACACAACAGTAGTTATCATGTAGTAAGACAGTAATTTAAACTAACTTCATATAGACCAGGCTTGATTACTAAAAAATGTGAACATGTGGGTAGTCTTAAAGATTTATTTTTATTTATTTATATGGATGTATACATGTGTGTGCACATGTCTTAAGGTGTCTATATTGGATCTCATGGAACTAGAGGTACAGGTGGCTGTAGCCACCCAATATAGGTACTGGGAACAAAACTCTGCAAGAACAGCAAGTACTCTTAACTGCTCTTAACCACCCCACATTTAAATATTTTATTTATTTATTTATATTTATTTATTTTTGAGATAGGATCTCACTATGTAGTTCTAGTTGGCCTAGAATTTGCTATGTAGCAAATGATTGGCCTTGAATTCAGTAGAGACCAGTGTATCACTGCTAGTATTAAAGATAATGGGTTACCATACCTGGCTGCATTTGAATATTTTAAAGTCCAATCTTCAATTCATTTAAGCTAATGCAGTTAATACTAAACAAATTCTGCCAACTAGGTTTAACAAATTAGCACTCAGTCATTAACATTAATATCACATATTAACTTATAAAAATGAATTTAAACATTTTAAAACATTGTATTAGTTTTACATGTATTCTTAAACCATGCTTAAATTAGTATTTTAGTAGTTTGTTCTGATTTTATGAGTTTTTAAAGACAGTTCATTGTATCCCAGACTGGCATGCATTGACTACAAAGTTGAAAACAGCTGGGAATTTCTGATCCTCTCATCTCTACTTCCCAAGTTCTAGGTTGTAGGCATGTACCATCATGGCTAGCAATAAGTAATAATAATTATTATCAAGTGAAACAGGGTCTTACAGTGTTTCCTTGGATGACCTTGAACTTAGAGAGATCTGCCTACTTCTGCTTCCAGAGTGCTAGGATTAAGGGTGTGCAGCACTATACCTAACCTATAAATTATTTCTTAATTAAAATCTAAAAATAAATTTCCTTGGGCTGAGTATATCAGTGACAGAGTATTTATCTTACATATACAAGGCCCTTAATTCATTTCTCAGCACAGCAAAATAAATTTTCCTGTGTAGTTCAAATTAAATTGACACAAATTATGAAATGGTTAAACTTATATTTGTTTCAGTTTTTAAGTCAGGGTCTCTGTGCCACTGTTAGCCTGAACTCATTATAGAGACTAGCCTGGATTTGAAATCATGTCAGTATGTGAAAATATTGAAGTTTTGTGGGATCGATAGTTTGTTTCTTTGTTTGTTTTTTTTTTTCAGGAAACACAGGATTTCTCTGTGTAGCCCTGGCTGTTCAGGAACTCACTCTGTAGACCAGGCTCGAACTCAGAACTCTACCTCAAACTCTACCTCCTGTGTTTTGGGATCAAAAGGCATGTGCCATCACTACCTAGCAGTAGTGAAATTTTAATTAAGATTTTACAATAGACTACAAACCTTTTTTATATAGTATTGTTTTATGTCGTATGTACAGATGAGTCCAATCCTAAAATTATGAAGGTGAATTTTTACCCCCAGTCTCTAGCTTCCCACTAAGATAGTAAATACAGAACACCATATACATTCTGGCACACGGAACATTAGTAAGCTAGCAGTGATGAACAAAACCATTTGATTCCTGCACTGTGAAGGAAGAGGAAGGTGGATATCTGAGTTCAAGACCAGCCTGGTCTACAAAATGATTTGCAGGAGAGCTAAGGCTACACAGAGGAACCCTGTCTCAAAAAGCAACAGCAACAAAAAGAAATAAATATTTTCTAATAGTGATAAATAACTAAGCATTTTAGGAAAACTATAGAGAACTGGAATTACTTTTATTATTCTTTCTTTTTTAAAAAGATTTATTTTATGTATATGACTACACTGTTCAGACACACCAGAAAAAGGCATCAATTCCCATTACAGATGGTTGTTAGCCAGCATGTAGTTGCTGGGAATTGACCTTAGGACTTCTGGAAGAGTAGTCAGTGCTCTTAACCACTGAGCCATCTCTCCAGCCCTATTTATTTCTTTTTTGAGCCAGGGTCACACTTTGTAGGTCTGACAACCTGGAATTCACTATATAAACCAGGCTGACCTCAAGCTCACAAAGATCTTCCTGCCTCTGTCTCTTAACAGAGGGAAATAAAATGCTGACATGAATTTCAGCCATCAGAAAGCCAAGCAAAAAGAAATTATTTGGGAGAATACTCATGAAGTGTATTTTCCACAGTGGTTACTTGTTTTCAGAAGTAAATGTTGAGTGCTGGGTGTCCTGGTATAGGCCTTTAATTCCAGCAGGCAGTAGGCAAAAGCAAGTGAATCTCTTTTAAGTTCAAGGCCAACCTGGACTACATAGCAATTTCTAGGACAGCCAAGGCTACTTATACTTAGTGAGACTCTGATAAAGCACCATGCCCTCACCCCACTCCAGAAAGAGAGAGAGAGAGAGAGAGAGAGAGAGAGAGAGAGAGAGAGAGAGAGAGAGAGAGAGAGAGAGAAATGTTTAAAAGATAGAATAAAAATTCTTCTCTGGGGGTGGGGAAGCACCAAAGATGGAACTCAAGATCTTGCATGTGCTAAGTGGATGTTCTACTGCTGAGTTGTACTCCCGAGCCTCTGAACTAGTACAAAGAATTTTTATGATCCATCTTGAAAATGCATTTTATAGAATACAATTAAGATTTTGTTCTCTGTTGTATTTCAGCTAAGGATGATCATTCTAGCTGTAAGTACTTGTATTTTTTAACACTGTCAAATTTTCCCTTTATTAAATGGCATTGAAACTATCAGATGATTTTTGTCACTTTATTCAATCAGCTGATGTATCCTGTGGGGGGGGGGGGAAGTATACTTTATTGGAAAGATAATTTTGGATTTTTGTTTTATTTCACTAAATCAACTTAATACTTTAATGTATAGTTTTGTCCAAAGTAAGGACTTTACTTAATTGTAATTCATTTTTACATAGGTATACACCAATCCAGGAGATCCTCAGGTAAGTGTGCTTGAGTTAGAAATGTTAGAAATGCTTCTAATATCTAAACACAAACTCTTTTAATGGTTTATGCTTTTGTGAGGGGAGTTTTGTTTGTTTTTTCGATACAGGATTTCTCTGTGTACCCCTGGCTGTCCTGGAACTAGCTCTGTAGACCAGTCTGGCCTTGAACTCACAGAAATTCATTTGCCTCTACCTCCCCATGCTGAGATCAAAGGTGTATGTCACCACTAGCATGCTTTTATATTTTAATCAATATACTTCCATATTTTTTCATGTTTGAACCTTGTAAAACTTCTGAGGTGAGGTTTGTTTAGTGTTGTTATATTTTAAAAGATAAATATACTCACTATGAGAGATCTTTGTGACTGATTTTAGCCCACAAGTCTAATAAACTATTAGAAATAACCTATGTTGCTGACATCTGACTCCATACAGTAGTCCTTTTTTTTAAAATTAGGTATTTTCTTCATTTACATTTCAAATGCTATCCCAAACCCCCCCCCATATGCCCCCACTCTCCTACCCACCCACTCCCACTTCTTGGCCCTGGCGTTCCCCTGTACTGAGGCATATAAAGTTTGCAAGACCAAGGGGCCTCTCTTTACAGTAGTCTTTTTATGTTGAGACAAGGTCAACCTATGTAAGCTAGGATAGCTTCAAACTTGCTATGTAACTGAAGATGACCTTGAATTTCTGATCCTCACACCCTTTGTCCTGGTATTTACAGATGGGTGCTACCAAACCTGGTTTCCTGTATTGTAGGCAAGCCCTCTACCACTGAGTTACAAACTCAGTACCTTCCACTTTTTTTTAGACAGGATTTCCCCATGTAGCCCTAGCTGTCCTGGAACTGGCCCTGTAAAACAGGCTGGCCTCAAACTCACAGAGATCTGTCTGCCTTGGCCTTGTCCTCTGCCTCTGCCTCTGGAGTGCCACCAACATCTACTTCCACCTTCCCCATCTTTATCAAAGACAGAGACTTCTTTCTTAGCATAGACTGCCTTGAAACCCACTCTGAAGCTCAGGCTCCTCTTAAACTCACAGAGATACTCCTGCCTCCACCTCCTGGGCTACAGGTATGGGCTACCACTCTGAATTTTGAGGATTTCTGCATTATTTTTATTTTATTGTTTTACTAGGGGTTGAACCTAGGGCCTAGAACAGATAGGCAAGCTCTCTACCACAAACCACATTACGAAGCCTTTGGAAGAACTTGTGTACTTATTCTATAACAGGCTTTATTCTTCATTTATTCATCATAACCTCATTAGAATTATCACCCTCTTACAGATTAATAATGTGTTTTTTTTAATCTGTGGTGCAGATACACAAAGATTGTGCACACAAATTGGGTGTTCTGCTTTATCACTCTCCTTCTTTTGAGATAGGTTCTTTCAGTGAACTGGAAGCTAGGATGTTAGCCTGCAAACCCTAGTGGTCCTCCTGTCCTGCTCCTTCACAATGTTAGGATTACCAGTGCATGCAACCACATTCAGCAGTTTTTATATGGGTTCTTGAAATTTGGGTTCTGTCACTCAAGTGTGTATACCAAGCTCTTTTATCAGCTAAGCCATTTCTCTGGATTCAAGGTTTCTTACCTAAGGTCGTATGGAAATTAGATAAAACCAGAATTTAAACTAGGAAAACCAGCTCACCATGTGGAGACTTTAACCATTAAAATGTAATGTTTGACTTAGTCCTGGAAGCGTATTTGAACTGATCAGAGCTTAGGATATGGCTCAGTTGGTAGAAAGTTTGTCTAACCTACACACAGCCCTTAGTAAACTAGATATAGTGGCATACACCTCAAATCCCAGAACTTGGGAACTGGCTGTCAAGAGGATCAGAAGTTCAAGGTTTTCTATCCACTATATAAAGAGATTGAAACCAACCTGTAATATGTAAAACTCTGTTATAAATAAACAAATGAAACATTTTTTAAAGAAACCTTACCTTCTACTCCTGAGTGTGTACTGGCATGCAAAGAAAGCAAACTACCCCATCACCAGCTGAGGCAGTATTGACAGTTCGTGGTTGCTGAGGAAAGGAGAGTCCTCTCTCTTTAATGGAGTAACCATTTGTAAGTTGCCCATGATTCATTAACATAATACCCATGTGTGTGCAAGTGGCTGTAATTAAACTCAGTGGATTTTATAAGCTAAATAGTCCAAGGCTGAGAAGGGGTATGTGTTTTTTCTTTGAAACTCTTGCCAACACATAATGCTTAATATATATCCATAATGACAAAGTAGATCTTTTGAGGGAAAGGCTGTGATTAAGTTAACTATTCAGAAAATATTCATTACTGGGTTGTTCTTTCTTCTTTTTCTTGAGACAGGGTCTCTATATATAGCTCTGCTTACCACAGAACTTACTATGTATACTAGGCTGGCCTCAAACTCATAGAGATCTGCCTGCCTCTGCCTCCCTGAGTGCTGGGATTAAAGGCATGTGCTATGATGCCTAGCTTCATTACTTCATTTTTATAGTTATGCATTGTCTTCATTATTAAGTAAGCAGCCTTACTGTGCACTAATTGTACTTATTAAATATTTATTGTGTGCTAACAACTTTGTTAAAGGCTCGTTAAATTACCCATTTGATAATAATTTGTAATTAATAAGATGTGTACTATGTTCAATTCCTTTCTCAGCTACAGAAATAGAAAGCCTAAATGGTTTACATGTGGTTATAGTCTAGCCAGACTTTAAAACCTCCTGGATTTGGTAGCACAATCCTCATACTTTTGATCCCAGAACTCAGGAGGCAAAGGGAGTCATATCTCTGTGAGTTCAAAGCTATCTTGGTCTACTAATCCACTTCCAGGCTAGTCAGGACTACATAGTGGGACCCTGTCTTTAAAGTTTTTTTTAAATCTGTTCTTGCTGGATATGGTGGTACTTGGCTGTTATCGCTCTTTGGAAGAGGAGACAAGAGGAACTAGAGTTCAATGTTAATACTTAGCTACACAGTGAGTTTTAAGCAAACTTAGACTCAGGACAAAATAATAATGATGTAAATAATAATAACAAAAAATCTTATTCTTAGTAATTATCTTACTTTCTTTTCTATTACAGACACTTGGTAATTTATACAAATAAAGGTTCATTTTATTTTATGATTCTGGAGGCTAGGATCTAAGTTATGAACTTATTTCTTCTAACTGCAAAGTTTGGGAAGTTGAACATCTAGGGGTAAAAAAAATTTAGTAATGGCCTTCTCTCTCCCTATCTCTATTTCTGTCTCACTGTCACATGCACGCATGTGCACGCACACGCGCGCGCGCACACACACACACACACACACACACACACATATTCAGTGGAAGAGAAACATACACAAAACTTTTTTTTATAAGGAACACACTCACACCATATTAGCCCCTACTTCTGTGACAACTGAATTAATTCATGAGGGCAAGGTCACCTTAACCCAATGATTCTCAACTTGTGAGTCTCAACCACCTTTGGCAGGGGGTGGGGAGTGGGGGTGTCAAACTATCCTTTCACTTGGGCCACCTAAGACCATTGGAAAACACAGATATTTATATTAAAATTCCTAAGAGTAGCAAAGTTACAGTTAAGAAGTAGCAATTAAAATAATTTTATGATTGCTGGTCACCACAACATGAAGAACTGTATTAAAAGGTCACAGCATTAGGAAGGTTGAGAGTCACTGCCTTAATGTAATTACTTCTTTAAGATCACATTCCTGGGGCTGGAGAAATGGCTCAGTGGGTAAGAGCACTGACTGCTCTTCCAGAGGTCCTGAGTTCAATTCCCAGCAACCACATGGTGGCTCACAACCATCTGTAATGGGATCTGATGCCCTCTTCTGGTGTGTCTGAAGACAACTACAGTGTACTCGTATACATAAAATAAATCTTTTTAAAAAATCACATTCCTTTCCTCTAAATAGTCAATTGTAATCTAAAAGTGTCAACTCAAAGTACCAACTTTCGTATTTGATTGTCCTGTCGAGTGGGCTCATTTAGGTTAGTAATAAAAATGCTATAGATTTGATGGGTATCTACCCAATGCAGTCTTTTTGCTTTTGTTTAGCACTAGTTGATCAAATTGGCTTCAACTGCTTTTCTGCAAAACAAGCATCCTAGATACTGTGAAAAATCAGTGTCATCAAGAATTGTTACTTAAAAAAAAAAGAATTATGACTTCAGAGAAAACAGTCATAATTCTTCACTACCAGGAAAAAAATTCCTAAAATCATTGCACTAGGGATTTAAGTTTCCAATACATAAACTTTCCAGGCAATTCAAACTACAGCCCTTGCCCACTCTGCTGAGGTGTGACTCCTCCCCCACTTGACTAGTTCTCCCATTTAGTATCTATCACAGTCATTGCAGTGAATCGGGGACTCTTTCTCCACAACTGAAGTACCAAATCCCAACCATCGGCATTAACTATGAGCACCTGAAACTCCAGTAGACCAATAGGAAATTAACACATTAGAGGAAACTACTGACTGGATGTTTGAAAGCAATGTGTACATTTGGCAGTGAGAATTATGTATCAGTTACATAACTTTAATGTTTTCTATTTAAGACAATTTCAGAATGTTACCAGTTTAAATTCAAGTACACCAAAAATGGACCAATCATGGACTTTATAAGGTATTACTCTATAGTTTTCCTTTTATATTACCAGTTGCCATTTATTATTATGCTATTTAGCTAGACTTCAAGGTTATTTCTGAAATTTCTCAAACTCCCAGTTAGCAATTTGACTTCACAAAATGGAGTAGTGGAATATGAGGTTGATGTGGCTGTGACATCTGTCAAACATTGTTCATCCCCAGTGTTAATTTGGCTGACCTGGCAGCCTAGCTTGGTGCTCCCTTCCTTTATCACCTCTCCCAGTGATTTACGCCCAATGTTTTACACTCAGTTGAAGCTAGTGGGGGAATGTTCTTCATTCAGGGTTTGAAACCCCAGACAAGCTTTCAAAATGGAGCAAGACTTAAAATGCCACAAGACAAGATTAAGTGCTGATTATATACTATTTACAAAAAAGTATTTGAGTGGTTAGAAATATATTTACCTAAAAAAAAAAAAAAAAAAGCCGGGCGTGGTGGCGCTCGCCTTTAATCCCAGCACTCGGGAGGCAGAGGCAGGCGGATTTCTGAGTTTGAGGCCAGCCTGGTCTACAAAGTGAGTTCCAGGACAGCCAGGGCTACACAGAGAAACCCTGTCTCGAAAAACCTAAAAAAAAAAAAAAAAAAAAAAAAAAGAAATATATTTAAAATCCATCATTTATTTCCTTTATACATTGTATAAAATGAATAATGTTTATTTTATGTATGTAAAACATTTAGCTTATTATGATGTTAATAGTGATACTGAGTTTTTATAATAGTGGCATTAAGATATTTTGTGATAATTTTCAACTTGGTAACTATTTTTTTGAAGGAATAATCTCAAATTGTTAAAATGTGAACTAATGTTAGAAGTCACAAATCTTATGAAAGAAATTTATTTCTTATTTTCTAGCAAAAATCAAAACAATAAATCTAGTACAACATCTGCTGACACCAAGAAAGCAAGTATTCTCCTCATTCGGAAGATTTATGTCTTAATGCAAAATCTAGGACCATTACCTAATGATGTTTGTCTGACCATGAAACTTTTTTACTATGATGAAGGTACTATTTGTTGCAATATGTCTTGTTTTAATTTTATTTCAAAAATTGTTTTCCATTTTTAATGTTTTGGCACCTAAATTGTTAGAGTCTTTGAAATTAGAAAACTTGGATTTAATATGTGTATTTGAAAAAGAAACATTGGGATCTGTCAAGCTGACTCGTGTTCAGAGCATTTGCTGTTCTTGTAGAGGACTGGAGTTTGGGTGTCAGCACCAACTGTGTTGGATAAACAGACATGCCTGTAACTCCATGTCCAGGGTGATCCAATATCCTCTTCTGGCATTCCCAGGCACCTGCATTCATGTGGACAAACAGGCAGACAGGCAGGCAGACAGACACACACACACACACACACAAAATGAATAAAAAATAAAATAAATATTGGAAAACAATTATTTGCATTTAAATATTTAAAATGCATTTCTAATCCAGTTGTGTTTTAATGTTAAAACTATTTTATATCAACTCTTTATAATTTTATTATGGAAAAAAGAAAATATAAATGTCCAATGTTTCCTTCAGGTATATACAATGAATAAACACTTCATAACTGGTTTTAAAAAAACAACAAAGATTTTGGTTCTGTGGTGGTTAAACAAAGAAAACCACAAAAATTTTGTCTCTGTGATCCTGGGGCTTGAACTTAAAGCTTGGTGTGAACTAAGCAAGCATTCTATGAAGCTGAATCTCTCACCTCAAATTTTAATATTTTAATTTATAAATTATATAACTAGAAAATATTTTGGGGGTTGGAGAGATGGCTTAGCAGTTAAGAACACTGACTGTTCTTCCGAAGGTCCTGAGCTCAAATCCCAGCAACCACATGCTGGCTCACAACTATCCATAATGAGACCTGACACCCTCTTCTGGTGTGTCTGAAGACAGCTACAGTGTACTTACATATAATAATAAATAAATCTTTAAAAAGTATATTTTGAGAGTAGCTTGTACAAATATTCAAGATTATATATTAATAAGAATTTTCATTATAGCTGTAGCTAAAATAGGAACAATGTATAAACGAGTAGAGTATCTTCCTTGGAGATTTATAAGTAAATTATGTTGCAACCATATAAAAAAAATACAATATGAACTGTTAAAATTACAGAGGGGCTACAGCAGAACTCTTGTTACTACCAGCCCCTTACACTTGCAGAGTACTAAAAAAGAAGACCTTCCTGCATTTTTAAAGGATATTTAAGGGCTGGAGAGATAGCTCAGTGGTTAAGAGCACTGACTCCTCTTCCAGAAGTCCTGAGTTTGATTCCCAGCAACCACATGGTGGCTCACAGCCATCTGTAATGGATGCCCTCCTCTGGTGTGTCTGAAGACAGCTACAGTGTACATAAAATACATAAAGTAAATAAATATTTTTTAAAAGATATTTAGGATATTATTTCCTAGAACATATACAAACATGAAAAATTCCTATTATATGCATAATATTTTCAATATAAGAAATTCAAATTAAGGAATGAGGACTGTGCCAGGAGGAGCATCTCTATATTTCAGCTTAGGTTTTTCCATCTGAATTCAATCTTATTGTGTTTTTATGAGTAGTTCAGCTTCTTCAGTTTTTTTTTTTTTTTTAAATTAAATACCGAATTCTTTTTTTTTTTTTAATTTTTATTTATTTATTTATTTATTTTGGTTTTTCGAGACAGGGTTTCTCTGTGTAGCCCAGCTGTCCTGGAACTCACTTTGTAGACCAGGCTGGCCTCGAACTCAGAGATCCGCCTGCCTCTGCCTCCCAAGTGCTGGGATTAAAGGCGTGCGCCACCACGCCCGGCCGCTTCTTCAGTTTTAAAAACAGTAATTCATACTTCCTTTTTTGCAGTTACACCCCCAGATTACCAACCACCAGGTTTTAAGGATGGTGATTGTGAAGGAGTAATATTTGATGGGGACCCTACATACTTAAATGTGGGAGAAGTCCCAACACCTTTTCACACCTTCAGATTAAAAGTGACCACTGAGAAGGAACGAATGGAAAATATTGATTCAACCATACTAAAACCAAAAGAATCAAAAACACAATTTCAAAAAATTCTAATGGACAAAGATGATGTAGAAGATGAAAATCATGTAAGTGTGAACATATTTGAAGAGTTATAAGGTACAATAGTAGCAAACGTTGATTTTGAGGAGTTTGATCGATTTTAATGTTTCTAGAAATACTGTAATAAAGTACTGTAGTAAGTTGGAAGAACTTTATTTTATTTTGAGACTGAATTGAATGGCTGGCCGTACTGTGGATCAACCTCTGATTGCTAGGCCTGTGCATTGAGTACTTTACCTGCTGCATCATCTCACAGGCTCTTGTTTTTAAAAAAATTTAGTCCAGCTGTTAACTTGCTTTGTAGCTGAGGCTATTGTTGAACTCCTAGTTCTCCTGCCTTCACCTCCTGAGTGTTGAGATTATAGGTATGAACCACCATGCCAGCTAGGGTTTTTGTAGCATTCTTTAAAATATTTCAGTCTCGGGCTGGAGACATGGCTCAGTGTTTAAGAGCACTGACTGCTCTTCCAAAGATCCTAAGTTCAATTCCCAGCAACCACATGGTGTCTTACAACCATCTGTAACGGGATCCGATGCCCTCTTCTGGTGTATCTGAAGACAGCTACAGGGTACTCGTCATACATTATATATATATAATAAAATCTTTTAAAAATATTTCAGTCTTAGGCTGAAAGAAATGGTTCTATGGGTAAGGTTTTTGTTGCACAAGCATGAAGATGTGTGTAATCAGTTTCTCAGAACCCGTGTAAAAACTGCATATGAGGGGCTGGTGAGATGGCTCAGTGGGTAAGAGCACCCGACTGCTCTTCCAGAGGTCCAGAGTTCAAATCCCAGCAACCACATGGTGGCTCACAACCATCCGTAACGAGATCTGGCGCCCTCTTCTGGAGTGTCTGAGGACACCTACAGTGTACTTATAATATAATAAATTAAATAAATCTTTAAAAAAAAAGATTAAAAAAAAACTGCATATGATTGTGATGTGTAAATCTGTAATCCTTACACTGGGAGAGTCGGGGCTAGAAATAGGAGGACTCCAGGAACTTGCTAACCAAAACATTCAGCTTCAGGTTCAGTCAATTATAGATTCTGTCTCAAAAATATATAAATAATTCTGGCAAGGTGATGTACACCTTTAAATCCCAACACTCAGGAGGCATGGGCAGTCAGATAACTGTGAGATCAAGGCCAGCCTGGACTATATAGTAAATTCCAGACCAGTCAGGGAAACAGTGAGACCCTGTCTCATTAACAAACAGATAAGGAATGATACAAGATAACAACCTACATTAACCTCTGGCCTCTACATCCTAATTCCTACACATGTGCATACATGCATTTATATAGATGCATACACAAAATATTTGAGTTTCTCTTATACATTTCACAAAGGGAACAATAATTTAGACCTTAAGCCAGTTATTTCTATCATACCATATGTTCATCCTCCAGTGACTTTCTGAAGAGTTGACATGTTCAGTTATATGTGTAGCTGTGTAAACCTACTTAATTCAATGCTCTCAAACAATAAGATCTAAGGATTTAGAATAAGCACATAATTTTGAAAAATATGCTTTTTTGTTACCCTTAAAACAACCCTAAAAAGTAGAGTTTATATTTTGTTTGAATAAAATTTGTGGGTTGGGTATGGTTGTGCATGCCTTTAATTAGGAGCAGAATTAGGCAGATGTGACACCAGACTGGTCTACAAAGCAAGTTCCAGAATAGCCAAAGCTGTTACACAGAGAAACCCTCAAAAAAAAAGAAGAAAAAAAGCCTTTTTGGTAGTAATTCTAGCACCATTTGTATTTCTAACAAGCATAAGATAGTTGTATTTATCATTTACATAAAGCAAATGTGTTCATTAATATTACTACTTAATTGTTTTCATTTATTGTTAAAGTATGTTCAATTTTTCATATTTATATAGAATAATTTTGACATTAAAACTAAAATGAACGAACAGAATGAAAACTCTGGAGCTTCTGAAATCGAAGGTAAGAAGCTAACAAAAATGTTTATTAACTACTAATTCAATTTCGTACCATTTAACTTTCTTCTCTTTCTTCTTATTTTTTTTTTTTACAGAACCAAATTTAGATTGTAAGGAAGAAGAAACTATGCAATTCAAAAAGAGCCAAAGTCCTTCAATTTCTCATTGTCAGGTATAAACTTGGTCATTCCATCTGACTTTCAATTTTATTTTGTTCTGTTTTACTTTACTTGTTTGTTTGAGCCTGGGTCTTACAAGGTACCCCTGTTTAGCCTGGAATTCATTATGTAGTGGAAGCTGGACTCAAACTTGTAGCCGTATTTCTACTTCTTCTTGAGTGCTAGAATTATAGATGTGAACCATCAGGCCTTAAATTATATTTAGATTTATTTTTTGTGTTTGAGTAATTTGTGTGTGTGTGTGTGTGTGTGTGTGTGTGTTGCTTATAGAGGCTAGAAGAGAACATCAGATCCCCTAGTTACAGCCAGTTGTAAGCCACCATGTAAGTGCAAGGACCTTTGGCTCTTTACCATTGAGCCATCTGTCTAGCCCCTGCACTAGCTTTTATTTAAAGATGGTTGCTTGTATACTTATCTTATTATTCCTCAGATTTTCTTAGTGTTATTGAATAAAAGTATGCATTTAAATAAATTATTTTTAAATATTTATTTATTTTATGTATACGAGCACACTGACACTGTTCAGACACATCAGAAGAGGGCATCTGATCACATTGCAGGTGGTTGTGAACCACCATGTAGTTGCTGGAATTTGAATTCTGCACCTTCGGAAGAGCAGTGCTCTTAACCACTGAGCCATCTTTCCAGCCCTAAATAAATTATTATAGATAAAATTACTATACATTAAAAAGTTTTTTAGTATATCATTGTGAGCTTATTTAATAATAAATCTTATGATGCTTGTAGAGGGCTAGTAGGATAGCTCAGCAGGTCTAAGGTCTTGCTACCAGACCTGATGACCTCAATCTGATTCCTAGGACTCACATGATGGAAGGAAAACACCAATTCCTTCAAGATGTCCTCTAATCTCTAACATACACAAAATGGTTTACGTGCTTCTCTCCCTAGTAAATAAGTGTTAAAAAAAAAGCAATATTCATAGACTCTAAGAACTTCAGAGCTAAATAAAATCTTACATATTTTTGTTTGTTTGTTTGTTTGAGGGGTCAAAAGAGGGTCCTATTATGTAACCTTAGCTAGCCTGGAACTCACTAAATGAGACTGACCCCAAATTTATGTCAGTCCTCCTTCTTAACTGCTGCTTGAATGCTGAGATTAAAGTGTGAGGCACTATATCCAAAATAAACTAAAAAATTATGTAGTTAATAGTTTGGACCCCACTTATTTTGAGTTTAATTATGGTATGTAATAAAGTTTTGTAAAATGTCTTTTCTAGGTTGAACAGTTAGTCAGTAAAACATCTGAACTTGATGTGTCTGAAAGCAAAACAAGAAGTGGAAAAATCTTTCAGAGTAAAATGGTAAATAATTTTGTAACTACCCCTTCATGTGTGTATTTCTTTTTTTGTTTGTTGTGATTTGGTTTTGAGACAGGGTCTCTCGGTCTCTCTCTCTCTGTCTCTCTCCTTTTATATATAGCCCTGGCTATTCTGGAACTCATGATGTATACCAAGCTGGATCTCACAGAGATCTACCTGCCTCTTCATCCTGAGTGCTGGAGTTAAATTCATTCACCACTATGCTACCCTGTGGGAACTAAAAAGGGGGGCTGGGGAAGGAGCGGGGAGGGAGGATAGCCCACGCCGGCCAGAGTTCCCCCTATGCTCTGGGCAGGCAGATGTGGGAGGCTGCCAGACGCTTTCCACTCTGCCCTGGGTGGGCATCTAAGCCTCTGACCCCACTGGACCGGAGGGGTGGGGGGTGAACAAGGGGCAGCCCCTGAAACCAAGGGATCCCAGGGCAACACCCTGTGCCCCAGGGTTATGGGGGAAAAGAGGTTCCCACACAGGCAAGAAAGAGTCTGCGCAGCAGGCCTTGATGAACAGAGACAGTTTATGGTTTTAGAGCTTTATTGTAGAAAGGCAGGGGGAAAGAGAGAAGGTGGAAAGAGAGACCAGCCATGGCCAAGAGGAGAGAAGGGGGAAAGAGAGAGAGAAGAAAGGCTAGAGAGTAAGAGGGAGAGAGAGGAAGAGAGTGAGAGGAGAGAAGAGAGGAGAGAAGAGTGATAGGGGAGTAAGAGCAAAAGAGCAAGAGAGTGAGAGAATGAGGAGGGGTCAAGCAGCCCCTCTTATGGTGTGGGTTATCTTTACTGTGCTAGGTAACTGGGGAGGAGTTTAGTCTGAAGGTCTGAAGCTTGGGACTTTGTCCACATGACTACTATCCATGCTTCTCTTGTGGGGCCTGAGGGGGCAGTAACTTTGACAGGAGCCTCCGTCCCATGTAAGTGAACTATCACCACCAGTCCCCGGGTTCCACCTCAGCTAGACTGGAGATCAGACTGTCTTTGCATAGCCCAATGGCCCACACTTCCCTATTTTCCAGCATTTCTTTTTAATGATTTTCTTATGTGCATTGGTAATTTGTCTTAAATTGGTATATCTATGTGAAGATTTGAGGTCCTCTGGAATGGAGTTACAAACAGTTGTGAGCTTCCATGTAGGTGCTGGAAATTAAACCTGGATCCTCTGGAAGAGCAGCCAAAGCTCTTAATAGTTGATTCATCTCTCCAACCCAGTATTTTCAAGAATTTCTTAAACAGCTATTGTGTGTCAGGTACAGACTGGAAGACAGACAGACAGAACACACACATTTAGATAGTTAGATACATAAATAGATCGCTCAATCACATTGTTCTGGATCCTAACTAAACATGTGGTAACTGAATGGAAACAGTGATATAAAGTCATTATAGAAGTCTTTTTTTTATAACAATTTTTATTAGATATTTTCTTCATTTACATTTTAAGTGCTATCCCGAATAGAGAAGTCATAATAGATTACATGAAAGTGCAAAGGAAAGAGTGGGCATTTTAGTCAAGATACATTAGAATGAAGAATCTGATAAAGTTCTGAGAAATATTATCTAGACTCCTAAGGATATTTTCTAGGATACCAGAAAACCCACATGTTCTGTTTTGGAAGTTGACTATCTTGACATTATAAATGATCTTTTATAGATATCTTGCTTAAAATAAATAACAACAAAAAACCCCAACAGTTTTTGTTTCCTTAACTAATTTTACTGAATAGAAGTTCATATTTGATTTGATTTTTCAAGAAAAGCTCTCAGATGACCCAAACTGGTGTTGAAGTCACTATGTAGCTGAGAATGGCCTTAAATTCTTGCTCCTTACATTTCTGCCTTCAGTGTACCAGTGTCTATAGCTGCATATTCCATGCCTAGCTCATATTTTTAGACCTTTAAGTTACTCTTAAAGATTCAGGAGTGAAGAAGAAATTTCTATAAAATATATGCAAAGTTAGGGAAGAAAGAGCTTACTTTGTTGGTGCTATGCTAGAACATAGCTTTCTAAGGACTTATTCAGTGAATTCCTAATGGCAGCTTGACATTGGACATTACAAATATTCATAGCATGGAAATTAACAAATGCCTCAGGATTTATCCCATGGGGCTGATTGTAAAATATCTCCTGGAGTAGCAGTGATAATACTACCTGGTTTATTTGTCTTTTGTTTCCCCACATTCTCAGTAGGAAATTAGAATTAGCAAAAGGCAATATTAAGCTAGTATGCTGATGAAAGCAAGAAACAAAGATATAAGTGGGGTATAGTGGTACACACCTGTTAATCTCAGCACTTGAGAAGTAGATGTAGAAGACAGCTATGAGTTTGAGGCCAACTCGGACTACATGGTGAAATGCTGGCCAGCATGAGCTTCAGGGTAAAACTCTACTAAAATGGGTGGGGAAAGGAGGAGATACACAAATTTAAAATGCCAAGAATTATTACTTCTAGCAGCAAAATGTTCTTTCTAGCTAGCTTCAACTTAGGATGAATATCTTTCAAAAAGATTTTTAAGACAGTCTTCAAAAAAAAAAAAAAAAAGTCGGGTGTGGTGGTACACGCCTTTAATCCCAGCACTCGAGAGGCAGAGGCAGGCGGATCTCTGAGTTCGAGGCCAGCCTGGTCTACAGAGTGAGTTCCAGGACAGCCAGAGCTACACAGAGAAACCCTGTCTCGAAAAACCAAAAAAAAAAAAAAAAAAAAAAAAAAGAAAGAAGAAAGAAAGACAGTCTTACTATGTAGACACAAACTTGACATGTAGCCCAGGCTGGCTGATCATTTATAATCTTTTTGCCTATGCTTCCTGAGTGCTGAGATTACAGGTGTCTGGCACCATCCTGATACATCTTTTCTTATGCTTGAAATTACCTTAGGATGAATAAATCTAATTTTTTCTTTTAGACAAAAATCTCACTAGGTAGCACAATGCTGTAGACCAGACTGCTTTCAACCTCACTAAGATCCACCTGCCTCTCTTTCCTTAGTACCAGGATTAAAAGTGTGCACCAACATGCCTGCCAATAAAACTATTTATAAAAAATATCCTTGTAATGTACTACTAAAATGTTTTGAGGATATATTAATATTTTGCATGTTTTTAATTTTTAAAAATTTCATTTATACATGTATGTGTGTGGATACACATGTGCCATGGCATGCATGTAGAAGTTAGGGGAGGAGTTACAGCAGTCAATCCTTTCCACCATGTGAGTGCTAGAAATCAAACTCTGGATGTCATGCTTGGCAAGAACCTTTAATCAATGGGTTATCTTAATGGCCCAAGTTGGAAACTTTTAGTATCAGCTCATAGGAAGAGTATTTCTGATGCTTCAAATTAAAACATAATTATGGCTTGACAAGGGCAAGAAATAAAAATACTCAATAATATTAAGGATATTTGAGGGACTAGAGAGATGGCTCAGTGGTTAAGAGTTGTTTGCTGTTCTTCCAGAGGGCCTGAGTTCAGTTCTCAACAACCATGGGTAGCTCATAACTGTCTGATACCTGAGCACACATGGCATACACCTATTTACATGAATGAAAATTTTAAATTAAATTAAAAAAAAAGCCTGGCGTGGTGGCGCACGCCTTTAATCCCAACACTTGGGAGGCAGAGGCAGGCAGATTTCTGAGTTGGAGGCCAGCCTGGTCTACAGAGTGAGTTCCAGGACAGCCAGGGCTACACAGAGAAACCTTGTCTTGAAAAACAAAACAAAACAAAAATAAATAAATAAATAAATAAATAAATAAATAAATAAAGATTTCAGCTATTCCCTGTTAGAAATCCAGGGCCTTACACATGCAAAACACTGAGCCATACCTCCAGCTGAAAAGGCAATTTCAAGCATAAGAAAAGATGTATCAGGATGGTGCCAGACACCTGTAACACTCAGGAAGCATAAGCAAAAAGATTGTAAATGTTCAGCCAGCCTGGGCTACATGTCAAGTTTGTATCTACATAGTAAGACACTATCTCAAAAATCTTTTTGAAAAACTTCTGTTAAATAATGTAAAGCAAAAAAAAAGTCCTTTTAGAGAAAGTAATGTGACAATTTTCTACATTAAATATTTAACAACTATGTATAATTTTCTACATTATAATATTTAATGACTGTTATTAATCACTGTCATCAAGAAGTTAAAAATGTCTACCAACAAATAATTGGACAAAAAATTATAGCCATACAGTAGAATTATTCAGCCATAAAATGAGTAAAACATCAATACACATACAACAACTAAACTGGAAGAATCCAAACCACAGAGACCATATACCAAGATTCTGTTCATGTGAGAGTCAGAATTTGGGACTGGATTTCATGACTTCCAGTACTAAGCCCCATCCAGTATTTAGTCCCAGTACTAAGGAGGCAGAGTCAGGGGCTGGAGAGATGGCTCAGCGGTTAAGAGCACTGACTGCTCTTCTGAAAGGTCTTGAGTTCAATTCCCAGCAACCATATTGTGGCTCACAAATCATCTGTAATGGGATCTGATGCCCTCTTCTGGTGTGTCTGAAGACAGTTACAGTGTTCTAGTATAAATAATAATAAATAAGTAAAAGGGAGCAGAGTCAGGCAGATCTCTGTGAGTTTCAGGAAAGCCAGGACTATCTTAAAATACAAGGAAACATTTGTGATTGAAACAGAAAATATTGGAAATGGCAGGAGATTGGGGGATAGGAGATTGATAGCTGAAGAAGATGGACCTTCTACAGGACTTCCAGAGAGATGAAAGTATTCTAATACTGAGCATAGTGGTCAATTATAAAACTCTGAATACATTAAAATTACACAACTGTGTATTTAAAATAGGTAAATTATGTAGCATCTGAATTATGTGTCAGTGTAACTTTTTAACTTCATATAATATCATGAGGCTAAAGAAATCAACTGTTGTCTGTTTGAGAAATAATGAAATAGTAATTTTCTGTCTTTGTGAAGGTAAATGGAAATAATCAGCAAGGACAAACGTCTAAAGAAAATCGGAAGAGAAGTCTTCGTCAATTTGGGAAAACAGTAAGTCTAATGATACTGAATGGGTTAAATAAAGTGGCAAATATCTGAATGTCATTACTGTATATTAAGATAACAACTTTGATATACTTGAACATACCTCAAAGCTGTGGTCAACATTCCAGAATAGCCAGGGCAGTGTAGAGAGACACTTTCTCAAAAAAAAAAAAAAAAAAAAAAAGAAAGAAAGAAAGAAAGAAAGAAAGGAAGGAAGAAAGGAAGGAAGAAAGAGAGAAAAAAGAATGTTTATGTGTTTGTGTCTCTGCACCTGAGTGTAGGTGACAAACAAGATGCCCTGGACTTGGAGTTAAATATGATTTGTGAGACACCTGGCGGGTGCTGGGAATGGAACATAGGGTCTAAAGGAGCAGTTCATCCTCTCAACCACTGAGCCCTCTCCAGGCTTAAATTTTTCTTAATGTTTTAAACACTGACACTTTCTTAGGAACCACAGTCTAGTTTGTCATTTATACTTTTAATTTTTTTCCAGAAAATGAAAGTTCATTAAAGGAATTTTGTTGGGAGTTCTCTAATTCATTTTTGCATATATTCAAATGTATCTGCTGGAGATGAAGGTATTGTTCTTACCTTTAATTTGTAAGGACTTAGGTTTTCATCTTCAGCACTACAAAAGGAAAAGAACACAACAAAATGGATACACTGGATGCCTAAGGTTTATCAAGACATGATGGAGCTTGTGCATTAGTGGGATCATGTAGCCGAGCTGCATGAACTTGTTATCTTAATGCTTCTGACTACCAAATTGCTGCAAGTATAGGCATGAGCTACCCTACCTTAAAATAGATTTAAATCTCACACGGCCCAAAGTAAAATGTTTTCCTGTTTTTGATTAAAATCTTTATTTCCTTTTCATTTCTCCAATTTTTATTTTACTATTTCAGTGATATAATCTTACAATTATTTTTCTTCTATCTAAAACAACTCAAATATCTTACCTTTTATGAGGATATATTTTTAGATAAGTTGTATGTCAACAATAAGTTATACTCTACTTTAAAATTATCCCAGGCAGATTTCTGAGTTCGAGGTCAGCCTGGTCTACAGAGTGAGTTCCAGGATAGCCAGGGCTACACAGAGAAACCCTGTCTCCAAAACAAACAAACAAACAAACAAACAAATAAAATTATCCCAGGTAGCATATCTTAGTAGAAGATACCTATGCTGGGCTGGAGATGTCATTCAGTCAGTAGAGTGCCTGCTTAGCATGCATAGAACCCTGTGTTACTAGACTTTCACCACCACACCAAACCATATGTAGGAGCACATTCCCATGATCCCAGTACTGAGTGTACAATGAGAGATGAGAAGTTCAAAGCCAACCTTTGCTATACAGAGTGCATAGGAAGCCATCCTAGACCATGTGAGACTCTGTCTCAAAAACAAAGAAAATTTACTGTAGCATACTATTTTTATTGTGAGCAGGGGGAGGACCCTCAGTTAAGAGATATTTAAACTGGAAAATCTTTGGCCAGTGAGATACTCCAGCATTAAAAGCACTTTGCCCTCTGGTACCTAAATTTGATCTACAGGACCCCACATAACAAGAGGAGAGAACCAACTACTATAAGTTGTCCCCTGACCTGCATACTTGTATTTTCATACGCACACACACACACACACACACCACAAATAAATATTAAGAAATTTGTAATTGGGGGCCTGGAGAGATGTTATTAGGACCACCTACTGCTCTAACAGAGGACTAGAGTTTTGTTCCCAGCACACTCATCTGGCAGCTCACAACTCCCTTCTATCCCAGCTTTAGAGGATCCAGTGCCACACTCTGGCATCTAAGGGAACCTGCATTCATGTACTCTACCCACACACAGAGAAACAAACATATACACACATTTTTTTTTTAAATTTTAAACTGTAAAAAAATTAAAGTCTCGCCAGGCGTGGTGGTGGTACATGCCTTTAATCCCAGCACTCAGGAGGCAGAGGCAGGCAGATTTCTGAGTTCAAGGCCAGCCTGGTCTACAAAGTGAGTTCCAGGACAGCCAGGGCTACACAGAGAAACCCTGTCTCGAGCCCCACCCCCAAAATTAAAGTCTCTTACGTAGTTGTTTTCTTTTAACAGGTCCCTCACGTCTTGGAATCTAGTCAAGAATCAGTGCTGAAGAAAAGGAGAGTTAGTGACCCGAAGGAACATACCTAAAAATTATTTTTCTTATGCAAATTTGCAGTTTTCAACGTTTAAACTAACATGCTGTATTATTTGAAGGTGTGCCTTCTGTACCTCTGAAACTTATTTTGTAGTTCATAGTTATTAAACTAATAAAAGTTTTAGCTATTATATTTTGTTTACCTGAGATAAATCCAAGGGAACTTTTGACTAAACAAAAATACAAATGTCTTTGATTCTGCTCATATCCACTGAATACAACCTGCTTTCCATTTTAAAGAAAGCTTTTTTTGAAATGTGTTAAGTTTTAAGGCCCTCTAAAACCATTTCTTAAGTGTTTATTCTGACTTTAAAATTCTGAAAGGATTCACTTTTTACTTATGTTAAAACTGTACCATTTACTTGGTGCTATTAAAACAATGTTTGCTATTTTGATATAGTGTGTTATTAACAACTTTTAAATGTGTACTTAGAGCAAAAAGATGATAAAAAGCAATGTCCAATAAAAAAAAAAGACTGGCATCTTACTACCATGATTAAGATGCTCAGTGTGCAGGGTCTTTCAGGGCTTCTAGTTGTTATTTAATTAACAGAAAGTGTTCAGCTATTAATTTTGAGAGAATTTAGGTAATTATATCTTTCACGAGGTGGACACATTTTAGAACTTTTGAGTGGTAGTGTGAACAATTGTTTTGCTGAGAGACCTGGAACCTAGCCCCACCCAAGCTATTTGCTTCCTTTGCTTCAGAAAAGCAAGAACTAAAACCTTGATCTGTTTCTGTCTTGTAATTTTAGCAGCCATATTCCAAAATGTACAGTAGCTACAGGATTATCAAAGTGGGATAACATCCCTCTATAGAGATGTTATATGTGTAATAGTAGGAATGTACCCATGCTGTTCAGTATAAACAGTACAAACTGAGTCAGATTACGTTTTTCTAGAGGCAAAGTTAAGCTCGGAGTTTACTCTTAGCCTTATTGCTTGGATGCCAACATTTCTTATCCAGCAGTGCCAATACAGACAGCTACAGAAACACACCTGCTACACTGAAATTGGCCAACAGAATCCTTTCGTGATTGGCAGCACTGTGCTATCTCACAGAATACTTTGATTGGGTAATTTCATCGGGGTGGGATGCAGCCTTTTCCTCGCTGCCACCGAGGTTCCTTCATTGGACAGACCAGCTGTCAGGTTGAACCCAAACCTGCCTCCTTTTGGTGATGTTTGTCTGGATCGCAACACAATAGCCCGGAGGACCTCCCCTCGTAAGCTCCGATTGGCTAGAGTCAAACTTGGGGGCTTCTGATTGGCCCAATGAAGAAACACCAAGGTAGGTTGCCTAGTGATCCTGAGGAAGCTGATGTGTTATTCCCTCTCTGCAACGAAGGATCAGGAAGTTTGTACTCTCTGTGTGGCTGAGAAGTTTTTCACCTACTGGAACCCGTTTAGGGTACGGGAAACAGGTGTCCTCCAAAACTAGAGCGCGAACTGCAGCCTACGTCCCACTGCAGCTCAGGAGCAACGTCAGGTGAGCAAATATAACACTTCTTAACAGCCAACAGAGCTGGTCAGTATTTTACTTTAGAGAGAAAGGGTGGTTTTTACTTATTTGTTGTTGGTCATCATGTTTATAGGGTATTTTAACTAATAAGTGGCTACGGGGAAATGATGAATTCCTCAAAGAAAATTGCCTCCATTCTCCCCGGGGTGTTAAAGTTTCTTGGATTGGGTTTGGAAATAATGCCAAATGGAATTGGCACCCTAAGGCATTGTTCTGTGTTCTGTTCCTTCAATCTTCTTACTTCCCCCGAAAATTATATTTGAAATATACGCTTGTATGAAGAATTGTTTGTAAGACTCTTGGTGTGTATTTCTGATGCTGTTTAATGAGTATATATTTATTTGAGCAGTTAAAACGTTAAAGATATTGTGCTAGTTGCTATGGAGAATATAAAAATTCAAAGATGACAATATTTCAGCCCTCGAGAAGTTTAACATAACAGACAGCCATAACAAAAGAGGGACTATAATAAACATTTTAAAGGGTTTAAGTATAAATTTCTGTTAACGTACAACTGAAGAAAAATCCATTTCTAAGTGTTTAATATATGCATAATGGAGAGATAGACTTCACCTTAAGGCCTCACTTGTCTTTAGTAGGCCTTCAAAGACTGGACAGTATTTAGGGAGGAAAGGAAAAGGAAAAAAACTCCAAATCACAAGGATCAGAGGCAGAAAGAAAGCAAGATAAAATTGTTGAACTAGGCACAACCATAGCGCATTTTAAATATTATTCTTTTGACTTCAAAGATATAAAATTGCTGATATTTTTTGACTTGCTTTTAATCATAAAAATTGACATTTACACCTGGCGGTGGTGACACACACCTTTAATCCCAGCACTTGGGGAGCAGAGACAGGTGGATCTCTTAAATTCAAGGCCAGCCTGGTCTACATAATGAATTCCAAGATAGCTAGGACATTTACACAGAGCAACCCTGTCTCTAAACAAATGAAAAATAAAACAAAATACATTTACATTTGTATAAACTGTGCTAACTTTAAGCTTTATCACAGATGACTTAGACAAATGTAATGCTTAGTATAAAAGGGTGTGTGCTGATTTTTTTCCCCCCATTTATGGGAATGGTACTTAGGACCTTATATATGCATAACTAACACTATGCTGTAACTGTAACACTGAGCCATATTCTAGCCCTTTTTCTTTTCTTTCTTTCTTTTTTGAATGAATTCTTTCTTTAAAAAGACTTATTTTAGTTCTTGCCCTCTTGGTCTCTTGCTCCTCCCTTGCTCTTTCCCTGCTTCCCTTCCCCTTTCTCTCCCCATCCCCTTCCCACCTCTCTCTCCATGTGCTTATGACTCCTCTACTTCTCTACTCTCTTTCTATGCCTCTACTACCCTCTTAACTCCCCTCCCATGCCCTTAATAAACCCTATTCTATACTTAAAAAAAAAAGACATTTTATTTATTTCATGTATATGAGTACACTGTCTGAAGAGTCACACCAGAAGAGGGCATCAGATCCCATTACAGATGGTTGTCAGCCACCATGTGGTTGCTGGGAATTGAACTCAGGACTTCTGGAAGAGCAGTCAGTGCTCTTAACTGCTGAGCCATCTCTCCAGCCCTAGCCCCATTTTCTTTTGCGAATTTGATAATCTTTTAACATTCTTGCTGGGTTTTTGTTGTTATTGAAGTTATTTGTGTTTTCACAAAATAACCAGATAGAATGCTAAGTTGCTATACTTGGAAATGAGTTGTTATGGTAACAAAATAAAAGAAAGAAAGAAAATACTGGTCTGGAGGGTTGGCTCAGTGGTTAATAGCACTTGTTTATGCAAAGGACCTGGATTTGATTCCCAGCACCCACATGGAAACTCACACTTGCTCAGGCACCAAGCACGACATGTGGGTACACAGACACACATGCAGGCAAAAAACTCATGTACACAACATAATTTTTTTTTTTTTATTTATATGAGTACACTATAGCTGTCTTCCAACACACCGGAAGAGGGCATCAGATCCCATTAGAGATGGTTGTGAGCCACCATGTGGTTGCTGGAATTTGAACTCAAGACCTCTGGAAGAACAGTCAGTGCTCATAACCACTGAGCCATTTCTCCAGCCCACAACATAAATTAAAAGGAAAAAATATTAAAACATAGACATGGAGAGATGGTTTAATGGGTGGGTAAAGCCAATTGCTATACAGGCTAAGCAACCTGATTTTAATGCTCAGAACTTGCTGAAAGGTAAGAGAAAGTGAACTACAACAAGTTGTTCTCTGACCTTCTCATGTGCACATGGCACAAGCACCCATAAACATTATGTACGTGAATACACAATAATTTTAAAATATTAAAATGTGTTTAACGTTACAAAAATTATAAGTTATATGTAACTCAAGGAGCCACATGCTCATGAAGTTTTGCTAACCCATCTTATTTAATTTGGGGACCCATTTCATGGTGATACAAATTCACTTCTGGGTTGTAGGCAATGCCCAAGAAATAAGTATGATAAAATACGGTCTTTCTAGTGGACTTTTAAATTGCTGGTCATCACTTTTGTTGCTTTCTTTGGAATTTAAGCTTGCTGTACTTTGAAAAAGAGAATCATGTTCAATGTTTCTGTATACTATCTCTTTCTGTATTTACACTTACATATTTTCCCATGTATGTGGTGTGTTTATGTGTGTAGGTCTTCTGTGAACCTGTATTTGTTTATTTACTAAAGCACACAGATATTTTTCACATCTCTTTACCAACAGGTAAGAATGACAACATTAACTCATAGAACCCGTCGAACTGAAGTAAGTAAGAGCTCTGAAAAGAAAATAGAAAGTGAGGAAGACACTAATCAAGAAAGGAGTCCAGATAATGAAGACCCTGGAGACTCTAAGGATATCCGCCTCACTCTTATGGAAGAAGTATTGCTCCTGGGACTAAAAGATAAAGAGGTAATGACTTAGGTTTGCTAGTTCAATTCAGACACACAAGTCTTAGAATATTTTAGGAAGTAGACTCCAGCTACATTGGAGTTGGAGGAACATGGGAAAGAGAATATCTACAAGATAAAATCCAGGAATATACTTACTTGAAGTATAATTTAATTGGAAAATTATAGATGAAAGAGATGGATAGCATTGTGTTAGTACCTATTTCCTAGCTTAGTTTGATGGTGGAGCAGTGATCTTTTATTAAACTAAGAAAGAGACCCATATAGTGAAGTCTTCTTGAGCCTTGAAGAGAAGTCTCAAAAGACAAGAACAACAGCAGATACGGTGGCACACATTTGTGAGGCCAGAATTCCCAACACCAAGAGCATCCCCAAGAGTTCAAGGCCAACCTGATCTACCCAATGAGTTATAGGCTAATCAGGGCTATGTCTTAAAACAAGCAAATAAAAACAAGGAATATGCATGACTATCTCTGTTTTACAGAAACAAATAACTGAGTATCTTATAGTATAAATAATTTTTTTCAAGCCTTGATTGGTGGATTTACATCTATGATTCCAGCACTGGGGAGGTGGAGGCAGGAGGATCAGGAGTTCTAGGTCATCTCACTCACATATTGAATTTAAAGCTAACCTGAGGTACTTGGCAGTTTGAAACCCTATCTCAAAAAACCAAAAGGGAGCCAGGTATACCATTTGTGGTGGTGCACTCCTTTAACCCCAGCACTCAAAGGCAGAAGCAGGCAGCTCTCTGAGAATTCTAGACCAGCCTAATGCGTGTACATAGTGAATTCCAGGACAGCCAGGGCTAAGTAGAGAGACCTTGTCAAAACAAGGGGCAGGGGGAATGATAGGTTTTTAGTTTTTTGTTTTTCATTTTCTTCTGTGGATCTTTAACAATTTTTTAAGTAATTTTTTATTTGTATGTACATATCTGTAGAGATGGCTCAACCAATAAGAACACTGGCTGCTCTTCCAGAGATCCTGAGTTCAATTCCCAGCAGCCAGATGGTGGCTCACAACCATTTGTAATGTAATCTGTTACCCTATTCTGGTATGCAGCTATACAGGCAGATAGAGCACTCATATAGATAAAATAAATCTTTTTTTTTTTTAATCTGTTTTCAACAGCAACCCCCATTAATGCCTATGTACCCTAACACTTGGAAGGCTAAGGGTAGTTAGAAAGTCCAAGGCTTCGTCAATGACATGCTAAGACCCTGTCTCAAAAGTAAAACAAAGTAATAATTTCACCTTTTTTTATTTTTTAAATTTAAGTTATTATTTATTTATTTTATGTATGTGAGTACACTGTCATTGTCTTCAGACGCACCAGAAGAAGGCATAGGGTCCCATTACAGATGGTTGTGGGCCACCATATGGTTGCTAGGAATTAAACTCAGGACCTCAGAAAGAGTAGTCAGTGATCTTTAACACTGAACCATCTTTCCAGGCCTCATTTTTTTTTATTTCTAAATGTCTCCTTACTTGTAGAGAATTTAGGCCAAAGTGTCATAGTGCAGTTCTGTCATTCAGGAATCATTAGTCTATATAATCAAGGGTTCAGCGTCAACCTGGGCTACATAGCAAGTTTAAGGACAGTGGATTACATGGTGAGACTTTTTTTCAAATGAAAAAAAGAACAATTTTTTTTTAATTGTTATTTTTACTTGAGTCTCATGTAGCCAAGACTTTCTGAAGACTCATTATATAGAGAGGATAGCCTTGATAATCCTCCTGTCTTCACCTCCAGTTCTGGGATTAAGGCATGTGCTACTGTACCTGGTTTATATAATGCTGGGGATTGACCCTAGGACTTCATACGTGTTAGACAAGTACCTTATCGAAGAAATGACATTCCCCAGCCCAACTATTTTTTTTATTGTTTTGTTGTTGTTGTTGTTGTAGACAGAGTTTTGCTTAACTGTCCTGGAACTAACTAGGTAGACCAAATCCACAGCAACCGTCTTGTTTCTTCCTAGAGAGCATTTATTTTATAGTAGAATTGGTCTTGAGATAGTCTTGTGGAATTAATTACCACGTATTTTCATGGCTTTTCTAGCAGTAAGGTACACTATCCTTCTATTATAACTTAACTTTTTTTTTCTGTGTATGTTTGTAGGTGTGTTTGTTCTTGTTTGTGCAGAGGTTGTGTGTATGTGTGTGTGTGTGTGGTGTGGGTGTAAGAGGCAGAGAGAGAGACAGAGAGAGTATCTGTCATGGTACACATATTCATGTGGATGTCAGAGGACAATTTGTAAAAGTGATTCTCTCTACCCTGAGGGTTCTGAGGACCAAACCCAGGTTGTCAGGCTTGGCAGCAAGTGCCTTTACCCACTGAGCCATCTTGCTGGCTCTGGATATAATTACTAAACAACCAGCTTCCTGTCCAAGAGGACCTTAAACAAATGCCAAAAATAGAGGTGTTATTATTAGCTTTACTTTTGAAAACTTAAATGTTATTAGATGTTATTTTATATCAACAAAATGTTGACTTTGGCTTTGATAATTGTCCTTAGAAGTTACTTGGCCGGGCTAAAGAGATGTCTTAGCATTTAAGAGCACTGAGAATTCTTGAGTTGAATTCCTAGCACCCACATGGAAGTTCACAGCCATCAGATCCATAGGATCCTATGCACTTTTCTGGCCTGGTGTAGTCCCCAGGCATGCTCATGGCCCCAACAAATATGGAGAAGAAGCATCCATGTACATAAAAATTTAATTTAAAGAAGTTATTTGATTATATACATCTAGTAACATCTCTCCCTCCTTAATTGTTTGACTTGAGAATGCCTTTACATCTTAAACTTTGTAGAATTTATTTATTTAATATGTCTATTTTCCGTCTTGTAATTCTATAAAAATATCAAGGTAAACTTCATATAAGCTACCCATTTTATTTTTTGAAAATGTTTTTGGTGTGTGTATGTGTGTGTATGTAGTGCTGTGGCTCATGAAGACCAAAATAGGTTGGATGCCCTAGGAGTTCTACCATTCTTTGCTTTATTTCCTTGAAACAGAATCTCTAGTTAACCTTGGAGCTAGGCTGACAGCTAACATGCTCTAATGATTTTCCTGTTTCTACCTCCCATCACTCTGAGGTTACAGGCACCCATTGTTATGTCCAGCTTGTTATGTAGATGTTGTGAATTGGGTCTTCATGCCAAGGGTTCTTACATACATACAGCCTCTGTACTTTTTTAAAGATGTCAGTTCTAGGAGGTCTTCATGCTTAAAGGCTTATGTACCTATAATCCCAGTACTTGGGAGATAGAGGTGAGAGTAGCAGAAATATAAAAGATCATCCTTGGCTAAATAGGGAATTTGAAGGCCAGTCTGGGCTAGAGAACATGAGTCAAAACATAAAAATATTAGATGCTGGGCATTGTGGTGCATACCCTTTAATTCCAACACCTGGGAGGCAAAGACAGGAGGATCTGTGAGTTTGAGGCCCACCTAGTCTAAATGCCAAGTTCCAGGTTAGCCAAGGCTACATACTAAGAACCTATCTCCAAAAAACATGCTTTTAAAACTTAGGTAACATCAATACTCAGCAGCAGCATGACAGATAGGAATGACTGACCTAACTGGGCATGGTAGTACAACACAGACTGGCCTGACTAGAGCAGTGGTTCTCAACCTGTGGGTCACAACACCTTTGGTTGGCCGAATGACCTTTCATAGGTGTTCCTAAGAAAGCACAGATATTTACATTATGATCACAATAGTAGCAAATTATACTTATAAAGCAACAAGAATATTTTTATGGTTGGAGTCATCCCAACATGAGGAACTATATTAAAAGGTTGCAGTATTGGGTAGGTTGAGAACCACTGCTCTAGAGGCTTGCTGAAACAAGAGGATTACAAGCTTCAGGTTAGCCTAAGTTACACAGCTAGACCCTATTTCAAAATACAAAATCCAACTTTTTCTATGGCCGGGCGGTGGTGGCGCACACCTTTAATCCCAGCACTTGGGAGGCAGAGGCAGGCGGATTTCTGAGTTCGAGGCCAGCCTGGTCTACAGAGTGAGTTCCAGGACAACCAGGGCTATACAGAGAAACCCTGTCTCGGAAAAAAAAAAAAAAAAAAAAATCCATTGATTTAAATGGATATAAATGTTTTTAATCTCTGTTGTTATAATATTAAACTTATTCTTTCACAACTTTATATGCATATTTATAAATGTACTTTAATCATATTCTCCCTTATTACCTTCTCTTGTCAAGACTCTTTCTCCTCCCACCAAAACTCTTCTTCCAAGCAAGCTGTCTTCTTGCTTTCATATTCGTTTGTTTTGTAGCTTATTATGTTTAATTAAAGCTACCTGGATAACTATGGGTGGGACTTATTTACTTGAATAAGGATAACCTGCCAGTGGCTACACCACCAAGGAACATGACTCCCCTCTCATAGCAGTCGTTAACTACTTGTAGCTCCTGATGAGGCATGGGATGGAATCTTATGAGCTCCTCCCTTTAAATGTTTTATATGCAAATTCAAATGAATATTATTATTCTATATGTGTATTTCTCAAATAATGTTTCTTAACAAAAGCCAGGAATATATATCATATGATTCCACTTACTATAAAATTTGAAAAACAAAATGCGTTTAAGGTTGTATATTTAGGTAGTAAAAATATAAAGAAAACCAAAGGGGCTGGAGATGGCTCAGAGGTTAAGAGCACTGACTGCTCTTCCAAAGGTCCTGAGTTCAATTCCCAACAACCACACGATGGCTTACAACCAACTGTAATGGAATCCAATACACGCTTCTGGTGTGTCTGAAGACAGTGACAGTGTACTCATATGCATAAAATAAATAAATCTTAATAAAAGAAAGTATTCATATAGTTGTTAGACTAGTGGCTACCTTTCTGGAAGGAAGAAGGGTAGACAAACTTAATTATTAGAACTATTAAGATGGAGGCTGGAGAGGTGGCTCACTGGTTAAGAACATTGGCTGCTCTTCCAGAGGAACTAGGTTCAATTCCCAACAACCACAGGGCAGCTCACAACTATCTGTAGCTCTAGTTTCAGGGGATCTGAAAACCTTACATATATACAAGGAAAACTCCAATGCCCACAAAATTTTAAAAAACAAATTTAAATTATAAGAAAATTAAATATATTTATTTCTTGTGGAAATCAGGAACCTGTTTATAGTTGAATTTTGATATAAATATTCTCATAAATAATGAGTGCTAATAACTGGTGACAGTTTTTTAAACTTAACTTTTTAGAGTCAGGCGTGGATGTTACACCTGTAACCTCAGCACTTGGGAGGCTAAGGCAGGAAGATTATCCTAAATTCATGGCCAGGCTGGGCTGGCTACATAGCAAGATCCCATTTGGTTAGCCAAAATTTGAGGTAGGAATGCAGCTTAGTTGACAGAATGCCTGCTTGGTATGCAGGAAGCCTTTGGTTTGACCATAAATACTGCAATCCCAGCACTCAAGAAGTGGAGTAAGGCCAGGAGTGGTGGCGCACGCCTTTAATCCCAGCACTCGGGAGGCAGAGGCAGGCGGATTTCTGAGTTCGAGGCCAGCCTGGTCTACAAAGTGAGTTCCAGAACAGCCAGGGCTACACAGAGAAACCCTGTCTCGGAAAAAAAAAAAAAAAATAGAAAAAAAAAAAAAAAAGTGGAGTGAGGAGGTTCAGAAGTTTAGGGTTATCTTGGTCTCCATGGGAGATCTGAGGTCAGCATAAGCTACATGAGAACCTGTCTCAAAAAACTTTTTTTTTTAAAAGATTGAAAGTCTAATTTATAGTAAGCACGATGTAAAGTGAATAAGTTAAATAAATAAAATGAATTTTAAAACAGATTAGGCCACTACCTGGATTTTCCTTTTAGTTTCCTGATTGTGCAAAATGAACTACTAACAGTAGTTATTGCTCATTATGAATAGTGCAAATATATTAAAAGGTCTCATTTGCCTTTGTTTTATGTGCGTACTTTACACAGGCTATTAAAAAAGAACTTTGTCTTGTTCATTATTATATCCAGCTTTAAAACTCAAAGAAATGAGCTAGAGATCAAAGTCCTATTTGGAGAGTAGGAGAATAAAGCTTAAGGTGCTTCCTTGAAGCCTTTCCTGGTTCCTCCCGATTCTAAAATGCACACTGTTTTAAAAGATATAATACCAAAATAAGATAAAGTCACTTAGCAACTTAAACCTTCTGTGGACCTTTGTCTCCTTCATAGTTTCATTAGCTTGAGAGTTTTTAAAACACTTTGGTACCTTTCCTTTCTAAAGACTCAAGGCAGGGAGCATTCTTTTTATGAGGGTTGAAGCAAAGTGATTATCTGGGAGTTTATTGATAAGAGTTTACATTACTCTGAGGTTAAAAATGAGCTTGAAAATCAACAACAACACACAAACACATAAATTTTTAGAGATTTATGAGCGTGCCTGCATGTATGTATATCACCATATGTGTGCAGTACAGTATGTACAGAGGCCAGAAGAAGGCATTGAATCCCCAAAACTAGAGTTACAGGTGATCAGCTGCATGTGGGTGCTGGGAGTCAAATACAGCTCTCTGGAAGAGCAGCCAATGCTCCTAACTGCTGAGTCACATAAAAAGAGAGAACTGACTCCATAAGATTGACCTTTTGCCTCTCTACGTGCACCATGCTATGAGTGCCTACACATGTACATCATGTACATTCACAAAAAATTTTAACTTTTTAAAGAAAATATAGTTAGTATGTGAAATAATTGTAATGTTGAATCTTCAGAATAGAAAGAGGGGCAGTAGTTTTGCCCTGGAATTATTGCTGTTAAAATGATTTAGCTTCTTTTCCTGTTGCTGTGATAAAATACCAACAAAATTACCTTAAAGAAGAAAATAGGGCTGGAGAGATGGCTCAGTGGTTAAGAGCACTGACTGCTCTTCCAAAGGTCCTGAGAGTTCAATTCCCAGCAACCACATGGTGGCTCACAACCATCTGTAATGGGATCTGATGCCTTCTTCTGGTGTGTCCGAAGACAGTGGCAGTGTACTCACATACATGAAATAAAGAAGAGGAAGAGGAAGAAAAAAGAGAGAGAGAAGGAGAGAGAGAAAGAGGGAGAGAGAGAGAAAGAAAGAAAGAAAGAAAGAAAGAAAGAAAGAAAGAAAGAAAGAAAGAAAGAAAGAAAGAGAAGAAGAAACAGTCTGGGGTTGGGGGTTTAGCTCAGTGGTAGAGTGCTTGCCTAGCAAGTGCAAGGCCCTGGGTTCAGTCCTCAGCTCTGGAAACAAACAAACAAAAAAGTCAAAATAACAAAAAGACAAAAAACATAAACAAAAAAACAAGGTAACTAGCAAGGTAACAGTTTATTTGTTTCACAATTCAAGGTTACAGTCCATTCTGTCAAGGGTACAGACTTGAAGCAACTTGTTACATCACTTGTTCAGTCAAGAGCAGAAAAGAGTTAATGCATGCATTCTAGTGTTTGGCTCCCTTTCTCTTCTCTACCTGATTGTTCAGAATTTTCTTTCCTAATAGTACTACTCATGTGGGTAGCCTTTCCCAGGAGATTCTAGATTATATCAAGTTGACAGTTAAAACTAACCATTGGGATGGAGGAATGGCTTAGCAGTTTAGAGCACTTAATGCTTTTCGGGTGATTTGAGTTCTGTTCTCAGCATCCTTATTAGGGAGCTGACTGCAGAGTTCAGTGACACAGACCTGTAGTCACAGCTGTTTGCATCTTCAAGTCCAGTTTCTTTTTTTTTTCTGTTATCAGAGGTTTTTTTTTAATTTTTAATATTTTTTATTACATATTTTCCTCAATTACATTTCCAATGCTATCCCAAAAGTCCCCCGTAACCCCCCCCCCACTTCCCTACCCACCCATTCCCATTCTTTTGGCCCTGGCATTCCCCTATATTGGGGCATATAAAGTTTGCAAGTCCAATGGGCCTCTCTTTCCAGTGATGGCCGACCAGGCCATCTTTCGATACATATGCAGCTAGAGACAAGAGCTCCGGGGTACTGGTTAGTTCATCATGTTGTTCCAACTATAGGGTTGCAGATCCCTTTAGCTCCTTGGGTACTTTCTCTAGCTTCTCCATTGGGAGCCCTGTGATACATCCAATAGCTGACTGTGAACATCCACTCCTGTGTTTGCTAGGCCCCGGCATAGTCTCACAAGAGACAGCTATATTTGGGTCCTTTCAGCAAAATCTTGCTAGTGTATGCAATGGTGTCAGCGTTTGGAAGCTGATTATGGGATGGATCCCTGGATATGGCAGTCTCTAGATGGTCCATCCTTTCATCAGAGCTCCAAACTTTGTCTCTGTAACTCCTTCCATGGGTGTTTTGTTCCCAATTCTAAGAAGGGGCATATTGTCCACACTTTGGTCTTCATTCTTCTTGAGTTTCATGCGTTTAGCAAATTGTATCTTATATCTTGGGTATCCTAAGTTTTGGGCTAATATCCACTTATCAGTGAATACATATTGTGTGAGTTCCTTTGTGATTGTGTTACCTCACTCAAGATGATGCCCTCCAGGTCCATCCATTTGGCTAGGAATTTCATAAATTCATTCTTTTTAATAGCTGAGTAGTACTCCATTGTGTAAATGTACCATAATTTCTGTATCCATTCCTCTGTTGAGGGGCATCTGGGTTCTTTCCAGCTTCTGGCTACATAGTTGAGTCCAGGCCAACCAGGAGTTACATAGCAGAACCCTCTAAAAAGGTATTTTTTTAAAAATCCTAGTTTAATGTTGAGGGTATTAGTATTGAATACTTAATTACGTTCTCAGCATTTCTTTATTTTTTTTTCTTTTTTTAAAATTTATTTATATTGTGCATGCGAGCACACTGTTGCTGACTTCAGCACACCAGAAGAGGGCATCGGGTCCCATTACATAAGCTTGTGAGCCACCATGTGGTTGCTGGGAATTGAACTCAGGACCTCTGGAAGAGCAGTCAGTGCTTTTAACCTCTGAGCCATCTCTCCAGCCTCTTTTCTTTTTTGGTTTTTCGAGACAGGGTTTCTCTATATAGCCCTGGCTGTCCTGGAACTCATTTTGTAAACCAGGCTGGCCTCGAACTCAGAGATCCACCTGCCTCTGCCTCCTAAGTGCAGGCCGGCTTTCTTTGATTTTTAAATTCTGCTTTATCATAAGCATTTCTAAGATTTGGGGTGGGAGTTAAAAATACTTTATTTTTAGTTTATGTATATGGGTGTTTTGCATGCATACTACATCTGTGTACCAAGTGTATGCAGTGCCTGTGGAGACCAGAGAAGGGTATTGGATCCCTAGGGACTGGAGTTACAGACTGTACTCTTAACTGCTAAGCCATTTCTCCAGGCCTGGTTGGTTTGGGGTCTTTCAAATGATTTCACTATCTGAAATCGCCACGTAGCTCAGGGTAGCCTCCTGTGTTTTGAGGTAGTTGTTTTTAAGATAGGGTCTCTTGTAGCTTAGGCTGGTCTTGATCTCTGTAGCTATGGATGACTTTGAACTCCTAATCCTCCTGCCTCCCCTTCTCCTGTGCTGGGGTTACAAATTAACAACATCACCATTCCCAGCTGAACACCTGGTTTTTAAAGATGCTTTAATTTTTTTGTTGTTTGTTTTGTTTCCTTCCTTGTTTCCATTTGCCACCCTCAGCTGCCAACTCTAAAATACTTAACATTCATGATTGTTTTATGGCGTGTCTTCCAGGATGTTTGACTAAGGAAGGGCACTTTGAGTACTTGACTAATTGGAAATTCAGTGTTGACTTTGTAATGAACTCCTATTGCCCAGGCTTTTTATCGGAGCAAGATTATCATAAATATGTGTAATCTTTAACAAAAATGTTTCTCGTAGGAGTTTATTTAGAAATACACTGACAAAGAATATTACCTTTCTTTTCATTTTTTTTTCAGACAGGTTTTCATTTATACCAGGCTGGTCTCAATGTCATAATGTCGAGGACTTTGACTTTCCATTCTGCCTCTACTTCCCCAGTGCTAGAATAGAATTACAGCCGAGAACCACTAACCCAATTGTGTTTGTTTTTGTTTTTGTTTTGTTTTATACAGTGCTAGGATCCAGGTTTCTTGCACATTTTATAAGTACCCTACCAACTAGGCTACCTGTCTAGCCCTCCTTTTTTTCTTTTTTGGTATATAAATAAATATATGTTAAATTAGAAAATTACCCATTAAACTGTTTATAATAGTCACCTGAAGGCAATTACTGGGGGGGGGGGGGGGGGGGGGCTCGAGGTTCAAGACAGGGATTCTCTATATAACCCAGGACAGGGATTCTCTATATAACCAGGCTTATCTGATTAACTTGGAACTCACAAGTAGACCAGGCTGGCTTCAAACTTAGAGATCTGTCTGCCTCTGCCTTCTGAGTGTTGTGGACCATGCTTGTTTTAGGCTTTTACTTCTTTTTTTTTTTTTTTGGTTTTTTGAGACAGGGTTTCTCTTTATAGCTCTGGCTGTTCTAGAACTCACTTTGTAGACCAGGCTGGTCTCGAACTCAGAAATCTACCTGCCTCTACCTTCTGAGTGCTCAGCACACCGGGCAAGGCTTTTACTTTTTAAATTACATGTTTTCATGTGGGTTTTTTCTTTTTAAAAGATTACTTATTTTAGAGTGTAGAAATTTTTATAATCTGTACAAAATAAAATTATTATCCAAAGATCTCAACCTGACCAGGTAGTTTGTCACATGACTGTAATGTCAACACTCAGGAGGCAGCGGTAGTGGGATAGCTGTCCCTTGCACTGAGGTGGTGTGCAGTTCTCTCTTTTTCGCAAGCCCCAAAATTTTTCTTTTTCTCTTTTTCATATATGCAGCTTCTGGTAATGTAGTTTAGTGATTCAATAGTGAACTTTGTTTGTAGTAGGTAGTTTTTCCTGCTCAGACATACCAAAGCATTGACCTTTTAGAGTCTCTAAGTATGAGTAGTTTGAGATTTCACCAAGCTCTCTCTATATATATGAAGAGAAAAGAACCTTGGAAATGTAAGGAACAGTATTTTCCTTTCCCCTAGGCTACTTTACATCTGATTATGATACAATGTGCTGTCTTCTAAGATTTTTCCTTGAAAATGCATTCTGTATTGTCATCTGTGGTCTTCATAGATGGGTCATATGCCTACCCCTTCTCTCTTCATCTTTTCTAAATTGATGTTATAGTTCCACAGGTGCTTTTAATTTTTAAGCTAAGTATGTTTTTATACGTTTTTCTACTGCATGTTAATAAAAGGTTTAATGAATCATTTGGAGAATTTACATGTTTTGAGATGCTCTGATGGGAAAGAGTAATATTTAAAGAGTTCCTAGGAGCCTGGAGTATAACTTAGTTGGTAGAACCCTTGCTTAGTGTTCATTACCAGGATATAGTGGTGTAGACCTATAACCCAACATTCCAGAGGTAGAAGTAGTAGTAGGGTCCATTCAGAGTCACCCTCAACATATAATGAGTTCAAGGCTGACCTGCACAACTATAAGAGACCCTGTCTACATTCTGGTTGCCACTTTGTCCTTATTTACAGTGCTACTCTTCTATAATTCTGATGGCAATCTGAATTGTCCTTGAAACAGAAGTTACAAGTGGCAAGGAAGAAATGAAGAAGTTATATCCAGCCATAATGTTTGCACACCTGTTGAGAATACATATGCTGTGCCTGAATAAACTCTCTGTTTTGAAGTTATGGTTTAACAATCTAATTGAGTAGCTAAATTGTATAAAAATCAAATATTAAAGTGAAAAAATACTGTTTTCCTTCCTTAAAGAAGAATAAAGTGTGTGTCCCTGGAGTGGCTTGGTTGGGAGAGAAAAGTAACCCCTGCCTTGGGTCAAAGATCCGGCCCTCATGAAATACAGAGATGTGCCTAGCAAACACAGGAGTGGATGTTCACATTGGATGTATCACAGGGCTCCCAATGGAGAAGCTAGAGAAAGTACCCAAGGAGCTAAAGGGATCTGCAACCCTATTGTTGGAACAACATGATGTACTAACCAGAACCCCGGAGCTCTTGTCTCTAGCTGCATATGTATCGAAAGATGGCCTAGTCGACCATCAATGGAAAGAGAGGCCCATTGGACTTGCAAACTTTATATGCCCCAATATAGGGGAATGCCAGGGCCAAAAGAATGGGAATGGGTGGGTAGGGAAGTGGGGGGCGCTATGGGGGACTTTTGGGATAGCATTGGAAATGTAATTGAGGAAAATATGTAATAAAAATATTAAAAATTAAAAAAAAACAAAAACAAAAAAAATTAAAATAAAAAAAATAAATTGAGGTGGAAAAGCAAAAAAAAAAAAAAAATACAGAGATGTGTCATGAATGTGTATGACTCAAGCTGAGGTTTGCCAAGCTAACATTTGCTTTTTCCTACTTTTAGATTTTTAAGACATCTCATGTAACCCAGTCTGGCCTTCAATTCCTGATCTTCCTACTTCTTAAAGTGCATGTGCCCAGCCCTAACAAACATTTCTTGAATGCATAAATTTATGATTGAAAGTTTGTGCTTTATATTTCATCCTTACTACTACAGAAAGAAACAATAATTGAGCAGATAATATATGTGTATTATAAAGAATATCAGCCTCCTTTCTTTTTTGAGTCAGGATTGGCTTTGTACTCATAGAGATCCACTTAGGTGCTAGGATTAAAGGCAGACATCACCATGCCTGGGAAAAATAGTCTATTGTTAAGGTATAGTGAAAACAAATAAGTTAGTTGTGATATGTTATAACAGAGGATAGGAAAGGAGTATGTATTTATCAGCACATTCAGGTAAGGATCATAGCCCAGAGAGTGGAGTAGAAAGGGAAACAATGTTATAAAATGTTACCCAGAAAATGTGATCCCTACACTCAGTCCCTAAGTACAAAGAGAAGTTGGAAGAGGAACAGGTATTGGTTCTGTGTATACAAAGGCATTTAGAGCACTTAACAAAAAGGGGTAGAGGGTAAGGATATAGCCTAGTTTCTAGAGTGCTTACGGATCATGCGTGAGCCTCTTGGATTCAGTCCCCAGCCACATGGACACCAAGCATGGTGACATGCTTGTAATCCCAGCACTCTTGGGCAGAGACTGGAAATTCAAGGTTATCCTCACTTAAATACTGAATTCCAGCACAACATAGCCTATTAGAGTACTTAATAAAAAGTGGGGTGGGAGCCAGGTGTTGGTGCCCCACTCCATTAATCCCAGCACTCAGGAGGCAGAGGCAGGTGGATCTCTGTGAGTTGAGACCAGCATACCAGGTATGGTATATTGCATTCTGAATGCATGCAGTCCTGGCACTTGTGAGGTGACAGCAGGAGACAAGGCTAACCTGAGCTACAAAGTGAGTTCAAGGCTAGCCTTGTCTGCATAGCACTACCCTTTCAGAGAAAAAAAAAAAGTCAGTTAATCAATATAAATAAAGTTGTTAGGGTTAGAGAGATAGCTCACCAGTTACGAGCACTGGCTGCTCTTCTGGAGGATCAGTTCAGTTTGTAACATCCACGTGGTAATTCACAGCTGTTCAATTCCAGGGTTCCAATACCCTCTCCTGGCCTCTGGAGGAGGCATGCACATGATCCCTAGACATACATACATGCAGGCAAAACACTCACACACATAAATAAATATAATCAAAGAGCACTTAATGTAGTTGGTGATAGCTAAAATAATGATCCAGAAGAGAGAGAGCTGAGAGCAGCTGGTCCCTTTCTGTATAGTTCAGTTGGTAAGAGTGAAGCTCCGACTGGATCCTCAGGACTATATAAACTGCATAAAGCTACAGAGTTTCTTCATCATGCCCAGTATAGGAAGAAACTTTTAAGCTAAACAGTTTGAGGTTAGCCTAGACTACATTAGACTGTATCTCAAGAATAACTAAAATAGGTGCTAGAGAGATGGCTTACTTGTTCTTACAGAGGACTCAGGTTTGGTTCTCAGTACCCCCATGGTAGCTCACAGTCATCATAACTCTAGTTTTAGGAAGTCTGACACCTTCTTCTGACCTCTCTAGGCACCCCCATAGTACACACACATACAAACAAGCAAAACAGTAATATACATGAGTAAACCTTTTTTTGATGGTTTTCATTTTCACAAGACAGGGTTTCCCTTGGTGTCCTGCAACTCGCTCTGTGGACCAAGCTGTAGACTCAGAGATCACCTGCCTCTGCCTCCTGAAAGCTGGGATTAAAGGAATCCGCCACAACTTTTTACATAAAAAAGTAAAAAGCCTTTAAAAAAAAAAAAAGGTAGGATCTGGAGAGATGGTTCAGTGGTTAAGAGCATTGACTGCTCTTCCAGAGGTCCTGAGTTCAATTCCCAGCAACCACATGATGGCTCACAACCATCTGTAATGGGATCTGATGCCCTCTTCTGGTGTGTCTGAAGACAGCTACGGTGTCCTTAGCTGTAAATAAAATAAGTCTTTTTTTAAAAGGCATTTAAATGGAGTCTAAAGAAGAGACTAGCAAGCAGCTTCTTGTCATGAATGCTGTGGTAAGCCGTTTAGACCCAATCCTGAAAGCTGAGTGGAGCATTGAAAGCTACTTCATGGGGGCAGTGTTTCAGGAACCCATGCAAGCCTCAAACTTGCATATACCTGAAATGACATTGAATGCTGATCTTCATGCTTTCACTTTCCAAGTGCTGGGGTCATAGTTATGAGCCATCCTGAGCAGCTTTAAAAGTTTTAAAATGAAGATCAGCAGATAACAGGTAAAGGCCTGAATTTGACTCCTTCCATCTCTCTAGATTCCCACATGGAGGAGAGAGGTTATTCTGAGAGTTGTCCTCGTCACAGGCATTATTGCATATGTACACACAGACACAAACCCAGAGTTACTTTTATTTTACATTTACTTTGGGGTAGGAGGTACAATAGTCGAGGACAACTTTGGGAGTTGAGTTTCCTTCCACCACATGGGTCATGGGGCTGGAATTCAAGTCATCTGGCCCCTTGCCAGCCCGTTGAGCTGCTCCTGTGTTAACCATAACTCCTCACGTAAAGCCTTCATGCAAGCCTTTCATTTGGAAATTCAGAGCCTGATCCTACCCAGTTTGGATCTCGGGATTTTTCTTTAAAACTTTGAGTTAAGGGCTGGAGAGATGGCTCAGCGGTTAAGAGCACTGACTGCCCTTCCGAAGGTCCTGAGTTCAAATCCCAGCAACCACATAGTAGCTCACTACCATCTGTAATGAGATCTGATGCCTTCTTCTGGGGTGTCTAAAGATAGCTACAGTGTACTTACATATAATAAATAAATCTTTAAAAAAAAAACTTTTGAGTTAAATAAGTCCAACACCAGGAGATGGAAATAAGATTGAGTTCAAAGCTAGCCTCTGTTTACATAAAGCTCATCTCAGTATAGAGCAGCAACAACAGAAACAAAGTGCTGAACGTGGTCTCCATGAGCATATATGAGATGTGTGGTATTTATAGATAATAGCGGCATCTTGAAGAATCACTAGAAGTTGGATTGTTTTCTTCTTGAGAACCCTCTGTACAAATTTGGCTCATCTTTCCAACCCCTCAACCTCGGCCTTGGAGGTCTCTCCATGATCTAACACCTATGTGACTTATAATTTGAAGAACTGTCATCCAGACTTAACTTTTATCAGCTGTGTAAGCCTATCTTTTCTACTCTTTCAGTTCAGCTTTTATTTCAGTTTCCAGCTAGATTCTTGGCTCCTTTAAATAGTGGCTGTCTTACATCTTTGTGTATCCCCTGAGTCTCCTAGAGAAGATGAACTAACATGTAAGTACTTTCTGTAGTCCATGCCCTGTCCCCAACCCTTCCTCATGTAGTTCATTTTATTAAGCCCTCACAACAAATGATAAACCTAGTTACCAGTGCACTGCTCTGTGATTTAGAGCATCTTGCAATTCTTATCAAACCAAGGCTCTGTGTGAAGGCACTTAGTGCCAAGCCATTGATTCCCCAAGACTCACATAGTGGAAGGAAAGAACCGACTCCTGTTTGTTGTCCTTTGACCTTTTCGTGTCCCTACCTCAACACACAAATAGATAAATGCAAAAAAAAAAAAAAAAAAAATTGTCTCAAACCACAACTCTTCTCACTTGGAATCAAGGATCTGACATGCGAGTTGTCAACTAAACAATCAGTGAAAATTCATAGAAATTCACTAGATAACTCAAAAATCAGATAGAAACTAGTATTTTGGTGTTTAGATTAAGGCAATTAGAGCAAATGAAATGGTTCAGCAGGGAAAGGTACTGGCTGCCAAGCCTAATGACCTGAGTTCAGTCCACAAAGCCCACAGGTGGAAGGCAAAAACTAACTCCCAAATTGTCCTATGACCTCCCTAGGCATGCAGTGGCACTAATATAGAATAAACAACAACAAAAAAATAAATAAAAATTAAATTGCAGTAACTAATGAAATACTCTATTGGGTGAGGGATGGGGCTCAGTAGTAGAGCAGCACTTCCTAGTATGTTCAAGGCCCGATATTTAGCCCCAAGCACTGCTTGAACAACAACACAACACACCCCCATCTCACTCTGTCCCTTGTTTTGAGTTCATGTAGTGTGATATAAAATAATCACAAAAATATCACAGCTTATTTTTCAGGCTCTGGCTGGAATTCAGTACTCCTTTCAGAATGTTCTTTGTTTTCTTCCCCCCTCTCCTAGGGCTACACATCTTTCTGGAATGACTGTATATCATCTGGACTGCGAGGAGGCATTCTGATAGAGCTGGCCATGCGGGGTCGAATCTATCTGGAACCTCCCACCATGCGTAAGAAGCGACTCCTAGACAGAAAGGTACAGTATCCTCTGAATTTTAGAAAGTCAGATACCAACAGTACATTTTGAGAAAATAAGAGCATTTGAGGGCTGAAGAGATGGTTCAGCAGTTAAAACCACTAGTTGTTCTTGCAGAGGATCCAGATTTGGTTCCCAGTGCCCACATGGTGGTTAACAGCTGTCTATAACTCCAGTCCCAGGGTTCTGACTCTGTTCTGGCTTCCTCAGGCATTGCACACATGTGATGCACAGAGTACATACATACAAGCAAAACACTCACATACATAAAAGAAAATTAGAGTGCTAGACAAGGTAACACTGGTTCAGCTGTCCCATCCTCTACTTGGTTTAATTATCTTATATAGAGTCATAGAAGTTTAAGGTCAGCCTGGTCTACAGCGCAAGTTCCAGGACAGCCAGGGCTACACAGTGAGACCCTGTCTTGGGGGAGTAGAGGGGGACTCATAGAAGCTTGGTTTTGTTTTGTTTTGTTTTAACACAAAAAAAGTCTATCACCTTTGAAATGCTGTTGATTATCTTTCCCTCTAGATGTATGAAATAAAATATTGTGTAGATAGAGGAAATCATGAGCCAGGCCTATCTTAGTCATCCCAAGGTATTCTCTGAGAATCATTCAGTGTTACATTTACTGAAAATCCCTGCAATGGAGGAACTGTCTCTTAGATACACATTGGCTTAGTCATTTTTTTTTACATTTACAATGCCTGTCATTCCAAGAATTCTGCTGAAACACATTGTTAGATAGAACTGTCTTTGGATTTTTTTTTTTTTTTTTGGTCTTAAAGTACATATATTTGGCACTTTTTCCCCCTTTGGTTTTTTTTTGTTGTTGTTGTTGGAACAGGCTTTCTCTATGAAGCCCTGGCTGTCCTGGAACTTGCTCTGTAGACCAGGCTGGCCTCAAGCTTAGAGATCCACCTGCCTCTGCCTCCTGAGTACTGGGATTAAAGGTGTTCACCACCATGGCCTGGTTTGGCACTCCTGGAAGGCTCTCAGTATGTAACTGTCCTGGAATTCACTATGCAGACCAAGCTAGTCCCAACCCTCAGAGATCTACTTGCCTCTGCCTCCCAAGTCTAAAATTAAAGTTGTGCATCACTGCCCAGTGCATTTGGCATCTTCTTACCACTTCCCTACTTGACATTTGTGGCCTTTTTCAGATTATGTTTTTTCTGTGACTGTATCCTACTTTCCTACTTCTCCATTCCCTAATATCTTATCAGTTTTTATCCTGTTTGGTGATTTTTCTAGCCTTTTGGAAATGCCATTCAGCTTTTCAGCTTTACATTACTTCCAGGAAATTCATTTCCAAGTGTGCAAACATTTTTTTTTACCTTTAGCTTCCAGGACCGTATCAACTATTGGCTACACATTTCAACTCAGCTATCTTGCAGCATTCAAAAGCCAGGCTTGACAGTGTTCCCCTAAATTAACTTTCTTTTCTGACCTTCCTGCCGTCAGGAAGTTTGTTAGTAGTTTCCAAACTCTGAAAGACACTATGGAATCTTTTGTCCACTTTATTTGTAGCATTTGTAACTAGGTCCCACTTCAAATATAATTTTGTCTTCCTACTACAAAGGCATACTGCACTAAGGTCTTGCATGTCATAGGCAGTATATTCTGCTTCCTCACACCTCCTAACCAGCATCGTGATTGTGGGTATTGTGCATGGAAGGGCCTTCAGCTGACTGAAGCAGTGCACTCTGTTTCTTTCTTTAAGGTCCTGCTGAAGTCAGACAGCCCAACAGGTGATGTTTTGCTGGATGAAACGCTCAAACACATTAAAGCAACTGAGCCAACCGAAACTGTGCAGACGTGGATCGAGCTACTCACTGGTGAGATGACTGAAAATAGCTCACAAGCTGCATATTTGGTTATCTTTGGCCTGCTCGTAAGGTTAGAGGGAAGAGTATAGAAGCACTGCATGCTAGGGAAGGTGGTGTGATTAGCCAGCACCTAAGGATCCCAAACACTTCCACTTATCTCCACAATCCTACTCTGCAAGGTTGTTTTGTTTTCTGACAGGATCTCGTAGCCCAGGCTAGCCCTGGACTTGCTGTGCATCCGAGGGTGACCCAGAAATCCCGACCCTCATCTCTCCATACCTCAAGTACTGGGACAAGAATGTGCCACCCCATTCAGCCCATGAGAGCAGTTTTATTTTGTTGGGCTTTTTGAGACATTTCACTGTGTAAACTGAGGTGACCTAGAATTCCCAGTCCTTCTGCCTCTGTCTCCCTAGTACTGAAATTGCAGGTAGACAACACCGTATCCAGATTAAGAGTGTTCTTTACTGGGACTTCATTTTGTTGTTTGTTTGTTTGAGACAGATCTCACCATGTAGCAGTGGCTAGCTAGGAACTTGTGGGCCCCAAACTCAAAGATCTGCCTGTTTCTGTCTCCCAAGTACTGGGATTAAAGGTGTGTACCACCATATCCAGTCAAGGGACTATTTATTTACTTATTTACTTACTTACTCATTTTGTTTTGTTTTGTTTTGTTTTGTTTTTGAAGCAGCATCTCCTGCGTCCCAGATTGGCATCAGACTTGGTGTATAGCCAAGGACGATCTTGAGGTTTTTAATCCTTTTGCTTTCACCTCCCAAGTGCAGGGGTTATAGGCATGAGCCATCATCACTCTAGCTGGTGTGGTGCTAAGGATTTCACCCTGGGCTTCATGCTAGCAAAGCACTTAACCATCTGCATTTCATCCCCAGACCTTCCCAAGACACTTTGTTTCTGTATTTTGCATTGTACATGTGTGTACTGACGTGGGAGTGCACGTGCAGGATCAGAGGACAACTTTGTAGAGTTGGTTCTCTCCTTCTACCTATGTGGTCTCCCAGTATTGAATCATTAGACTCCGTGGTAAGGTTTTTATCTACCAGACTATTTCACTAGCCCTTCCTTTTTTAAAATAATCTTTTATTAATTCTTATTAAACTTTTTTTTAAACCTTTATTATCCAGGAGTAATCCTACCACTTGTGAGGCTGAAGCCGAGTTACTAATAGTTCAAGGCCAATCTGGGCTGCATTTGGATACACTGTCTCGAAAACACAAAAAAAAAAAAAAAAAACTAAAATAAAAATGGGGGGCTGGAGAGATGGTTCCATGGTTAAGAATAAGTACTGCTTGGAGCTGGTGAGATGGTTAAGAGCACTGACTGCTCTTCTGAAGGTCTTGAGTTCAAATCCCAGCAACCACATGGTGGCTCACAACCATCAGTAACGAGATCTGATGCCCTCTCTGGAGTCTGCGAAGACAGTCACAGTGTACTTACAGATAATAAATAAATAAATCCTTTTTTTTTTTTTTTTTTTTTTTTTTTGGTTTTTTCGAGACAGCGTTTCTTTGTGTAGCACTGGATGTCCTGGAACTCATTGTGTAGACCAGGCTGGCCTCGAACTCAAAGATTCACCTGCCTCTGCCTTCCAAGTGCTGGGAGTAAAGGCGTGCGCCACCACGCCCAGCATAAATAAATAAATCTTTAAAAAAAAAAAAAAGAAAAACATTGTTCTAGTAAAGGATGCAGGTACAATTCCTGAACCCATGTCTGGCAGTTTGCAAATGTTGTAACTCTAGCTCCAAAAAATCTGATGCCTGCCCTCTCTGGCCCATTTGGGAGTGTGTGTGTGTGTGTGTGTGTGTGTGTGTGTGTGCCTGGGGTTCAATAAAACCCTATCTCAAATAATAATACTAGTATTTATTGAGGTAACAACTAGGATATTGACATAGGTACAACATCTTTTTCTTTCATCTCCCATTTTTAGCTGACTGCTAAAATAGTTGAATTTATACACTTCATTTGTTTTGATGGATTTGTGTTGATGGATACATTTGTGTTGATGGCTATTTGAATTTTTCTACTTTTAGCTATTGGAACCAAGGCATTGGTGAACCATCTTTTTAAAATGTCTTACTATGTTGTTTATGCTTGTGTGTGCCCATCCCCCAACCCCTGATACCATAGTGCACATGTGGAAGACAACTTTGAGGAATTGGTTCTCCTCTCTCTTTTTTTTTTTTTTTTTTTTTTTTTTTCTGAGACAGGGTTTCTCTGTAAAGCCCTGGCTGTCCTCGAACTCACTTTGTAGACCAGGCTGGCCTCGAACTCAGAAATCCGCCTGTCTCTGCCTCCTGAGTTCCCGAGTGCTGGGATTAAAGACATGCACCCCAGAAGAGGGCATCAGATCTCATTATGGATGGTTGTGAGCTACCATGTAGTGGGATTTGAACTCAGAACCTTAAGAAGAACAGTCAGTGCTCTTAACCACTGGGCCATCTCTCCAGCCCAGTTCTCCTCTTTTACAATCTGGGTCCAGGAATTGAACTAAAGTAGTCAGGTTTGGTTGGCAAGTGCCTTTACCTATTGAGCCATCTCACTGTCCCCATTTGTGGACAACCTTGTAAGACTTTGTCTCAAAATAAAAAAAAATTAAGTGATGCCTGCTGTGCTGGTGCACTTTTAATCCCAGCATTCAAGAAGCAGAGGCAGGTGAATCTCTGGGAGTTTTAGGACAGCCAGGTCTATATAGAGAGACCCTTCTAAAGAGAAAGAGGAGACAGAGAGGCGTGGAGGAGAGAGGAAGGGAAAGGGGGGGAAACGAGAAAAAAAGGAGAAGGAAAGGAAAGGAAAGGAGAGGATGAGAAAAGAGAATAGAAAAAAGAAAAGAAAAGAAAAGAAAAGAAAAGAAAAGAAAAGAAAAGAAAAGAAAAGAAAAGAAAAGAGGAAAAGGGGCTCTTACCTGACAGTGTCAGTCAATGCTTTGACTTTTAACTTTTCTGGCCTCCGTTTTTTCTGACTCCAAGTCAGCTGTTGGTCTTACTGCAGCTCTGATATGAGAAATCATTTTTCTCAGGCCACCTTCCAAGACTGCCTCTTAGTATCCCTGGCATTACATATGATTCTCTCTATATGTATCCTGTGTGGGTTCTGTTGAGCTCAAAATGTGTAGGCAAATGATTTTGTAATCCTGCCCTTTTTTTTTTAATTTTTTTTTTTAATGTTCTCTCCCTTTCTTCCTGTCTTCTCTCACTTTCTGTATGTTTACAAATGTGTCAGTCCTGAGGACATCCCACATTTCTCTGAGGCTCTCTATAGACTACATAATCTCATTTTGTGTGGTAAAACAGGGCTTCAGGTAGCCTTGGATGGCCTCAGATTCACTTGGTAACAGGAGATAAACCCTTGATTCTCCTGCCATTAGCTGGAATTGTAGGCATTCATCACAGTGCCCAGCTCAAATTGTATAACCTTTATTAATCTCAAAGACTGCTGATTCTTTGGCTAACTCAAATTGCTTGTTAACCTCTTTTTTTGGGGGGGGGGTTGGTTTTTTCCGAGACAGGGTTTCTCTGTGTAGCCCTGGCTGTCCTGGAACTCACTTTGTAGACCAGGCTGGCCTCAAACTCAGAAATCCGCCTGCCTCTGCCTCCCAAGAGCTGGGATTAAAGGCATGAGCCACCCCGCCCGACTTGTCGTTAACCTCTAAACAAAATTTCTATTTTGTTGTTTTTCTCTCAAATTCTAGAATTTGCACATGATTATATAGCTTCTGAGATCTCTTCAATTTTTCTAATTTTTATTTTAATTATGTCTCTGTGTGTGTGTGTGTGTGTGTGTGTGTGTGTGTGTGTGTGTGTGTAGAGATATTTGGCCTGCAAAGGCCAAAAGAGTGTGTGAGACCCTAGTATAGCTGACCTTACAGTCAGTCATAAGTCACACACATCACATGAGTGCTGGGACTCTTAACTTGGATCCTCTACAAGAGCAGTATGCATCTCAACTGCTAAAGCATCTCTCTCTCTCTCTCTCTCTCTCTCTCACTCTCTCTCTCATTCTCATTAAATCGCCTGGTTACCATAAGCCACTTGTTAATCAAGGGGAGAATTTATTTTGCCTGAAAGAGAGGCTTTATTTTGGTTCAAGTTTTGACAAAATACTGTCCATCTCAGCAGGAAAGGCATAGCATTGGGCGTGGGAGGCAGCTGCTCACATCTGCCCACAGTCAGGAAGCAGAGAGGTGACTGCTGATGTTCAAGGCTTCCCTTTGTCTTCTTTTACTCATCCAGTGTCTAAGATGGGGATTTCCTTCTCAGCTAATCCTTCTAGACACCTCAGTCTTCTCAGCTTTACCAAGTCAAATAGAGCTTCTGCAATATAGAAAACTAGAATTCAGCCGGGCATGGTGGCGCACACCTTTAATCCCAGCACTTGGGAGGCAGAGGCAGGCAGATTTCTGAGTTTGGGGCCAGCCTGGTCTACAAAGTGAGTTCCAGGACAGCCAGAAATCCTGTCTCGAAAAAAATAAAATAAAACAGATGAAGAAGAAAAAAGAAGGAGGAGGAGGAGGAGGAGAAGAGAGAAGAGAGAAGAAAAGAAAGAAGAAAGAAGAAACCAAAAGAAAACCAGAATTCCAGGAAAACCTGAAAGTCTACCAGAGATGCATATTCAAGCCTAACTTATTAGAGTTATAGCTGCTTATTATCTGGGCAGGGGAATGCACACCTGAGGCAGAAGGATCACCAGTTTGAGGCCAGACATAAGGAAATCTAAGCCACTTTGTATATGTTCAGACACTGTCTCAGAAAGGAAAGTAGATGGGGTGGGGTGGATGGTACCTTACTGTTCCATGTTCGGTCACAGGTTATGCTTAAACCCCTGGTATCTGTGACATCCTTTAATCAAGCTCCAAACCCTGTTCTGATTGCACCTGAGTGTGTGCATCTAGTGTAAGCGCACACCCTTGCACCCACCAGAGGTAGCCATGATCCCAACAGGGTTTTGCTGCATTTTCTCTGGTAACTGTTAAATTCTAGGAGGCTTTGTCAATTGATGTTTGCTCTCAGAATCCTGTTAATTGTTCTTTACCAACTTTTCCATGGTTTTCAGCAACACCTTTTGACTTAAAATTCTCTACACTCAACCAAATGAACTTCTCAGGTTCAGCTATGAAACTCTTCCTGCAGGCTTTTAGCCCATTTCTCCTAGTGTGATACCGGTACTCTTGCACTATGGGTAGTGGAATGGCAGGCAGCCTTTTATCCTCTTTCTTGTCATTTCTTTTCTAGTCTAGAACCTCTTCAAAGAAGCTAGAATGGGGCAGCTTGATCCATATTGTCAGGTCACCACTTCTGGATAGGCCTTCCATCCAATAAGTAGAAGAAAGGGACTTTAGACCTCTGCGATGGTGGCGCACGCCTTTAATCCCAGCACTTGGGTGGCAGAGGCAGGCAGATTTCTGAGTTCTAGGACAGCCTGGTCTACAGACTGAGTTCCAGGACAGCCAGGGCTACACAGAGAAACCCTGTCTCAAAAAACCAAAAAAAAAAACAAAACCCAACACAGAAAGCACAAAGTATGGATCAAAGAGTGAGTTGACATGTTCCTCCATGGATGGAGATTGTGCTTTTAAAATTTTAAACAAGGTGGGCTGAAGAGATGGCTCAGCACTTAAGAGCACTGGCTGTTCTTCCAGAGGTCTTGAGTTCAATTCCCAGCAACCACATGGTGGCTCACAGCCACCCATAAATGAGATCTGATGCCCTCTTCTGGTGTGTTTGAAGTCAGCTACATTGCACTCATATAAATAAAATAAATAAATCTTTTTAAAAAAATTTTTAAACGAGGCTCAAATAACAAACTGGCTTTTTAATTTTTGTTTTCCACTGTTTCCCAACAGGTGAGACATGGAACCCTTTCAAATTACAGTACCAGCTGAGAAATGTACGAGAACGAATTGCCAAGAACCTGGTGGAAAAGGGCATTCTAACCACAGAGAAGCAGAATTTCCTGCTGTTCGACATGACCACTCATCCAGTGACCAATACGACAGAGAAACAGCGACTAATGAAAAAGCTTCAAGACAGTGTGCTGGAACGGTGGGTAAATGACCCTCAGCGCATGGACAGGCGAACACTGGCCCTCCTGGTACTGGCCCACTCTTCCGATGTGCTGGAGAATGTCTTCTCTTGTCTAACAGATGATAAGTATGATGTGGCAATGAATCGAACCAAGGACCTAGTAGAACTGGATCCTGAAGTGGAGGGGACAAAGCACAATGCTACAGAGATGATCTGGGCTGTGCTGGCAGCCTTCAACAAATCCTAAAGCCAGCAGGCAGGTGTCTCCTTTTCCCTGCTGGCTGGTGACTGTCAGAGACCCCATCACTGAGTTCAGTGTAATAAGATACTATCATCATTTCCCCTCTTTTTCAATCAGACTCCTGACTTGAGGAGGAAAACTTCAGGGCCTCTCTGTACGTCGGCCATGACCTTCTAAGCAGACTGTTTCTCCTCACTTCCACTCTGTCTGAATGAAAGGGGTGAACCTACACACATCTAATAAACAACTCCCATTTCTGGGTTTAGTTTTAACCAGTGTGGTTCTGGATAAACAGGAGTTCCTGTGTGGGGATTAGAGTTTTCCAGCAACAAAATGTGAAGGAAATGAAGAGTAAACCATATTTCATTTTTTTCTCCTTTATTCATGTTTTCTCAGGCTTTGTTTCTCCACTCTGTTAAACAGTAACACTTCCTGAAATCACTGACTCTTTGAGAGGCAGAGGAAAAAAGACTAATTTTTGAAGCAAATGGTTCCTGAGATTATACTTCCCACCTGTGATTTTCTCATCTTCATATAATGAAAACACTCCAAGTTTGATGACCCGAATCCCTTAGTTCTCAAAGCAGAAATGTATTCTACACTCCTCTTTAGCACTGTCTGGCTCCCACACTCATTAAGATTCTGAATTGAAAAAGCAGTGTGCCTCAGTCACCTCCTCCTTACAGCCAGCATTAGGACCTGTAGAGAAGGGGGCAACATGATACTTCACATCCGTGAAACCAAGTGTCATCCGAGCACTGAAGAGAGAGTGGCAGCTAGATTCAGGGCTAGCCTTGGCTGTATGAGACCATCTCGCATTCAAAAATTAAAGACTTTTCACATATCCTTCAGTATGTGACTGTTCTGTTTGCTCTAGACTACTTTAAATATCTCTACTCTGATAAAATTAAGGGAATTAAGTTTCAAGTCCCAAATTACAGCATTGAGTTCCGACAATGTAGCCAATCTCCATATTTGCATAGTCTCTGTTTTTATTTCCTACATAAATGGATAAATTTTCCCTGTATTTAAGGGCTTTGGCAGTAATTCTATCTATATTTAATCTATTGACACCCTCTAAATTGTGTCTTCTTTCAACACAGCCATCCTGGCCAAATCCCTTAAAATGTTTTTGCTTCAGTAGAGAGGGTGAAGAGGATGGAGAGATCCTATTTAGATGGCCAGTTGAGTGTCACCAGCAGCAGATGCAAAGCCTAAGCTCATGGGTTGTGAAGAGGCCAGCACTGTGTTGTGCAGAGTTCAAGCACCCTGTTGACCACTGGGGAGAGACCGGCTTTTCACACAGCCACCACAGATGACTTGGACTAACACCAAATCCTCCTAATCAGAAATAAATTAGTATAACCTCATCGTTCCCCTGAACCTCCCTAGGTCTGTGAAAGTTCTCCAGCTCATTGTTATTGTTTTCATTTCATCTGACTCTTAGATGAGTAGAGATAAAAGCTGTCATTTGAGAAGCTAAGCAGAGCCTTAGTCTGGCTTTCTAGAAGGGCAAAAGCCAGGCCATGTATAATCTAGCAGCTCATATTATCTTCCCATTAGAACAATTCATAGTGAATTGAAACCAGATTTTCCTTTGAAAGCTTTAGCTTGTTTGGGGAATAGAAGTTGAATTCTTTCTTGCAACTCTCAATGTTTATTTTTATATGTCCATACAATGAGAATGTCTTCACTTCTAATCTGTGTAATGTTCACTGCCAAACACTCATTTAGTGTATATTGCCTTCACATTTCTGTATAATAAAGATCAATAATTGTGCCTCTGTTCTCTCTGTACATGGTTTTTGTTTTGGTTTTTTGGTTTTTTGAGACAGGGTTTCTCTGTGTAGCCCTGGCCGTCCTGGAACTCACTCTGTAGACCAGGCTGGCCTCGAACTCAGAAATCTGCCTGCCTCTGCCTCCTAAGTGCTGGAATTAAAGGCGTGCGACACCACTTCCCGGCTTGTACATGGTTTTTATTACATCTTTATTAGTTGTAGTATTTATTGACAGGGCAAGCAATGTTGACCTGGGCACCAGCTAACATCCCAGTAGGGTCTCCATCTCAAAATAAATTACCCAATAATACAATATTAGCATTCAATAGAACGAGAATGGCTTTTCCTGTGAATACCTTGCAAATGACACTTGACTTTATCTAAGAAATGAACCTAATAATGCCCTTGATGGCCAATGCACCAGCTCTAACCACTAGCTAATAAAAATATAAAACTTATGATTGACTTCTTCTCTCCTTTAGAATGTCTTACAGAACAAGGAACAGGAGGAAATGTCTTTATTCAGACTGGTTATACTTTGCTATGTAAAATAAAGCATGTGAGTGAGAACTGATTCTCTCCTAAGACCTTGTGGACTGAACTCTGAGCATTGGGTTTGGCAGGAAATATTTTTACCTACTATGCCATCTCTCTGGTCCCTGTTCTACATATCATCATTTGGAGGAACATAGCTTTCTCATCCCTTGTATTCAATCTGCTACCAGTCTAATCACACACAGCTATGATCCCCTTTATTTTAAAATCTTTTTTAAAAGAAATATTTTATACATATGGATGTTTTGCCTACATGTGAGTCTGTGTACCACATGAATGGAATGCTAGTGGAAACCAGAAGAGGGCCTCCGAGTCCCCTGAAATTGGACTTACAGATGGTTGTGAGTCTTGTCGGTACTGAGAACTTAATCTGTTCTGCAAGACTATTGAGCCATGCCGCCAGGCCTCTCTTCCATTTGTTTGTTTGTTTATGTATTCAGTATAAGTTTCCCAGGCTGGCCTCCTGAGTTGCTGACATGATAGGCCTACCCAACTAGGTCCACCTCACATACTGTTAATTAGGTTTAATCTTATGTTTTCTTGCCTTCCTTAACTTCTCTTTCTTTTTCTCCTCATTATAGACACACACACACTCCCCCACCATCACATTCACCTACTGCTGCCAGCAGTTCTGGAGACTGAACTCAAGGCGTTATGTATGCTAGACAAGGGCTCTACCACTAAACTGCACATGCGTTGCTCAACTACCACATTTTTAGGTTAATCTTAATTATCTCTTACCTAAAGCTTGCTCTAGATTTGGCTTAGGCTGTCCACCTTTGTGCCTGTTTCTGAACATCTGTGTTCATCACCATCAAATTAACCTTCCTGAAGGTCAGTTCTGCTGCTCACTAGCCGAAGAAAACTTTTCTCTGATTTGTCCTGGGGTATTTCTAAATGACCTTTGTCAGGACCACTTTTTTCTTTTGATCCCGCCAACTCACCTGCCCTGCCAGGCCATGTTTCCCCTCTAGTACCGGAACTAGTGAGCCACAACACTATGTCCCTGCGGGGTCCTGCTCCAGCGTATTCTTGACACCAAGCTACTCTCTCCCACCTAGCTCCTGCTGTGCTTGTCCCTGCGCTGCTAGTTCTTCCTCATCCATAAACTCATGTAATCACATTGTAGACCAGGCTGGTCTCGAACTCAGAAATCTGCCTGCCTCTGCCTACCAAGAATCATGACTCTTAAAGCTCAATTAATCAATCAGATTTATGTATCAATATCACAATTTACAAGATGCCAATGCAATAATTTCAGAGCCAATTGATAATGATAAAAGCTTTATCCCAATATTTCTAACCTTGTGAAATCATAGCTACTTGTGACTGGTAAATGCCACACAGGTACATGTCCAAAGCCATCTTGGTTCTTCTCCCTACCCTCTGGGGCACTCCCATTCTCTGCAACTCTTAGCTCTGCCCCCTTTTCCCTGTCCAATCATAGACCCCCTCTGCAGTAATGTAATAGGACAGGGAAAATCCTGCAACAGCCCCCAATCCTGTCTGACACAAAAAGTTACCCAAAACCATTATTGCCTGTCCCTTGAATTCCAGCACTTAGAGGGAGAGGCAGAGAGGCAGGTGGATCTCTAGGGGTTCAAAGCCAGCCCTGTCCACCGGTTCACTACTACCCTCTCTCTTAACTCCCCTCCCTATACCTGAATAAACTCTATTCTATACTATACCGTCATGTGGCTGGTCCCTCAGGGGGCAGGGATGCCTTGGCATGGGCCTGAGGCACCCCCTTACCCCATACCTCACCACACCCCCATAGAACATAACCTTATATTTCTCTATCTTTCTATAATCACAACACTCACCACACCTCCATAGAACATATCTCCCTTTTCTTTATCTTTTTTTTTAAGATTCATTTATTATCATTTATTATTATATCTAAGTACACTGTAGCTGTCCTCAGATGCACCAGAAGTCAGATCTCATTACAGATGGTTGTGAGCCACCATGTGGTTGCTGGGGATTGAACTCAGGACCTTCGGAAGAGCAGTCGGTGCTCTTAACCACTGAGCCATCTCTCCAGCCCTCTTTGTCTTTTTATAAACACATCATTAACAGTTATAATTGCCTACATAAGGACTAAAGTGTGAATGAAAACCTTACAAGAAAACTCAAGTCTCCTACAAGCTAGCATTGAGTCCTGGAAAACTGCTGACTATCAGTTTGTCTTTCAATTTTAATTTTTGGTCGTGGGTAACTTGTTCTAACACCGCTCAAGGCTTGAGCCTTTGCACCAGAGAATAAAGGATTTCTATGTTAACCCGGCTCAGATGCAACATTCAGCGACTTGCACAGGATCTGGCTAATAAAACTGAACACAGCTTCAGCCCACCCAAGAAGCAAAAATACCAGAGCTTGCTGTCCTGCCCCTAAGGTCCATGCAGGCTTTTAATTGGTTCTCTTTTAACTCTCTTTCCCGGTTGGTGTTCTAGCTTGCCTGTCGCTCTAAAGAGTCCGCCCACCTCCGGCCAACGCTTATTGGTGTGTCGTTACGTCATTGCCCCGTCAAGCCCACTCTCATTGGCTCCCATAGGAGGGGGCGGTCTCAACGTCACGGGCTTGAGCCGCCATTTTGACTGAGCAACCATAGTGACAGGAGCCGGAGCAGCAGCTCAGGTTGTCCCCGTTTCCCCTCCCCCTTCCCTTTTCCGGCTGACTTCCCGGGCCCTGCATTACACAGTCCCGGTTCTGCCATGTCCCAGAAACAAGAAGAAGAAAACCCTGCGGAGGAGACCGGCGAGGAGAAGCAGGTGAGGAGAAGGGGGGACCGGGGGTGGCCGCGCGGGCGGAATACGCCCCCGCTGCCGCTGATTGGCCGCCTCTGCCTCAGGCTGTACAGGGGTTGGCCACTACTAATGTCGCGCAGGCTGCATTTCGGCGCGGCCTAGTGACCTGATGTCGATTAGTCAAGCCGATTGTCAATCTGTGGGCTCCCCTTTCTTATTGGCCAGTAGGCCTCTATTCAGTTCATGGAAGCCGTTCTATAATTGGGCGAGCTCTGGCGTGGGCGGGTGTTTGGAAAGATGAGGCGAATGAAAGGGGGCTGGATGGTGGTCCAGAGCTGTAAATGAGATGTTTGATTAGTAAAGATAACTACCAGACTGGAGCTCATCCTTCATCCACAGCTAGATAGAGGTCAAAGTGAAGACATTTAAAATGAACCAGCATTGGGGGAGGGGAAAAAGAGTAATTATTACCATGGGGTAGGTTCAGGTGGCAACTTCCTCAGACCTGTTTGGTAGGGATGGTTTGTTGTTCACCGTCAGTGACTTATAGATCCGCTCGAATTTCTCCGCAGTGGGATGTGGTCCACCCACCATCGCATTATGAAAACACTAGTGCCAAACCCCTTCTCCAACACCATATTTGAGTTACTTAACACTGAGCTCAGGGACTCATTAAATACACTTAGCGTTCTCTCTGACCCTGTTTGTCAAGTGAAAATACACTAGCCAGGAGATGGTGGCGCACGCCAGCACTTGGAAGACAGAGGCAGGCAGATCTCTTGAGTTCAAGTCCAACCTAACATACACAAAGAACCCCTCTCTCAGAAAATAAAAAGAAAAAAAGAAAAACTAATGGCATGTTGATTTCTGTTTACCTCTTGCCTGTCTGCATTTATGAAACTATATTACTCTGATAGATATCTTTTAGAATAGGCCACATGCGTCCTCCACAGTGAGACCATATTGCTTCTTAAGAGTGTGAATGAGGAGAGAGCCTCTCAGCAGCCAAAGCTCCCCTGACCTGTAGGACAGCCAGGAACTCTCGCAGTTCCTTTTTTATCTTTCCTGAGTGAGCTATGGCTTGCTCTATGATTCAAGTATCATGTTCAGAGACTACCTTTAGCCTAGTGTTCACAGGTCACTGGGATGATTCCTTGGGTGTAATATAAGAACTAACTTGTTTTTCTTTGCTTGATTCAGTTATCTTGAGCTTAGGGATTTGAACAAAGGTTAGCTTTTAAGAGTAGAGGAGCAGGAAAGATGGCCCAGTGGTTAGGAACACTCATTGCAGAGCACCTGGGTTTAGTTCCCAGCCCATGGTAGCTCACAACCATATACAGTTCAGTTCTAGGAAACCTGATGCCTGGTTTCCTAGACTAAACTCAGGGCACCTGGCATCCATGTGGTACACAGCCATACGTGTCTGCAGAATACATGCACATAAAGTAAATAAATCCTTAAATAATACACACACTAAACAGAACAGAGTGTAGATAGCATATTTACAAACAGGTAGACCTCTAAGAAAGTTTGATAATACAAAGGTTATCAGAAATTAGAAGTCATTGTTTTTCAGCCATTAATTTCACTTGGCGTGTTTTCTTCAGGATACACAGGAGAAAGAAGGGATTCTCCCTGAGAAAGCTGAGGAGGCAAAGCTAAAGGCCAAATATCCAAGCCTAGGACAAAAGCCTGGAGGCTCCGACTTCCTCATGAAGAGACTCCAGAAAGGGGTATGGGACACCCTTATACTGTGGCACCTTGGATGAAGTCCGTAGACATTCTACTGCATGTTTTTCTGTAGGTTTGGTTATTTAGCAGTAGTAAAGATACATTAGAAACTTGGAAAGAGAAAAACAAATTACTGTGAATCTCTGCAATGATGCTACTTCCCTTCTAACTATAGGAAATGAAGGCTTAATGGTGGGCATTTGGGTAGGTGGCAGATGGGGACTGAAGGAAGGATATTAGAGACAGAACACCCAAAATAGTTCAACTTGCAGTAGGGTTCTTTAGTCTGTTAAAAGCTGGCATCACACACTAACCATGCTCCTCAAGAGACTGTTATAGCTGAGTGTGCTTGCTTGCATCTGTGATCTCAGCTCCTGAGCTGAAGCAGGGGGATAACCACACATGCAAGAACAGCTTAGGCTACATAGTAAGTTTTAGAATAGCCAAGGCTAGGCTTGAGAGACGGACCAGAAGTTGAGAGAGCTGGGCTGCTGTGTCCAGAAAGGCAGCATTTGGTTCCCAGCACCCATATCAGGCAGCTGGGACTCCAGCTCCAGGAGGTTGTCTGGCTTCCATGGACACATATACAAACATAATTCTTTTAAAGGATTTTGTAATTATCTTTAAAAATTAAAAAAGTGCATGCCGCCGGGCAGTGGTGGCACATACCTTTAATCCCAGCACTCGGGAGGCAGAGGCAGGTGGATTTCTGAGTTCGAAGCCAGCCTGGTCTACAGAGTGAGTTCCAGGACAGCCAGGGCTGCACAGAGAAACCCTGTCTTGAAAAACAAACGAAAAGTGCATGCCTTTAATCCCAGCACTGGGGAGGCAGAAGCAGGTAGATCTCTTGAGATTAAGGCCAGCCTGGTCTGCATAGTGAGTTCCAGGGGTTTTTGAGACCTGTCTCCAAAAAAAAAAAAAAAAAAATAGTAACACAGAGACAATTCTTTGTCCTGTACAGAATGATAGAGGATGTAGAAGTGCTCATGGGAAAGCACTTGTCTAGCCTGGGTTTAACCTATAAGGCCACAAAAGTGAAGAAACAAACAGCAGCTAGAATGGCCTTCCTTAGCAGTGGAGGGCTGCCTTCACAGCCATCTCCTTTGTGGTCAGGTTTCTCCCTACCATGAGCTGACAGCAGATTGATTATAAGGACAAAGCTGCAGTGTAAGGATGAGATGGAGAGAGAAGCAGCCTCCTGTGGAGAATCCCAGGTGCTCAGTCTTAGTCACAGATGACGGTGTGATGCTGAATTGCAGCTCCTCTCGCCTGAGGCGAGCCAGGCGTAGGCAGACAGTCTCACCATGGAACATGTGTGGGAGTGGTGGGAGTCTGGAAAGCTCACTGCCTCACGAGCAAGCCCAGTGCCTAATCCTGCTCTGAGAATATTTTCTAACTCTGATAGTCAGTTTCTGGGTTGGTCTCTAGCTGCTGGTAGACCCAGATTGACCCTTCTTGAGTCTTATTCATGCATTTCCCCAGCACCAAGGTATTGCTTTGCCACCTAGCTGTTACGAATGAAGTCATTGTAATTGAACCTTCTAGTACTCAGTAAGGTACAAAAGATACAGGAGTTGTCACCTAGGTTCAGGGACACAACTGCCCCTTAAGCAACAAAGGTACATGTTTCTGCTAGTAATGTGCTTATATTCTGACAAGGTCAGAGCATGCTGGGAAATGAAGGTACAAGTGAGTAATGTGGCCTGTGTGCATGGGGACACTTAGACAGCTGAGGCAGGTGGGAGCTCATGCTGGCAGTGGCAGTGAGTCTCTGCTTTTGGAGAACACCGAGGCTGCACGTTCATCTAACTCCGCTCCTGTCTCTTAGCAAAAGTACTTCGACTCAGGAGACTACAACATGGCCAAAGCCAAGATGAAGAACAAGCAGCTGCCGTGTGCAGGAGCAGACAAGAACCTGGTGACCGGTGACCACATCCCCACCCCACAGGACCTGCCCCAGAGAAAGTCCTCGCTCGTCACCAGCAAGCTTGCGGGGTAACCTGGGCCCCTCTCTTCCCCTTCCTCACCCACTGGACTGTTATATATTGTAGGCAGGGAATGGGCACCTAGTCAGAGCTCAGCTTGCCATCCAGGGGAGACATTCTGCTGGAGGCTTAGGTTGAAGAGGGGCTCTGAGTTCATTTCTTTGGGTAAATTGAAACGTGTACACCCTCATGATAGCCCAGTAGAGACCCAAGAGTAGGAAAGACTAGGAGTGCAGAGTGCTGCAGCTTTTCCTGTGGTGAGAATGTGGAAGATGCAAGTTCTCCTGCTGGAGGAGCAAGTCCTTAGACGGGCTATCGTGGAGCAGTGTGACAGGTTCAGTGTCCCAAGGCTGAATTGACATGCTGAGAAAGGTAGAATGAAGGAGATGCTCTCTGTGCTTCTAAGTGTGCTGTCCCTTAGGCCTCTGTGCTCTGTGTTCCCATCGTGGGTGTTTAGGGGACCTTCAGAGGAGAGGAGATTTGCTTGCTTAAAATTACAGGGCCCACCTAACCCCTCTGCTGTGTTCCTCCAACAGCTGCCCTGCTTCTCAAGGAGTGTAAAGTTTTAACAGACGTTAGCTACTTATGAAAAAGAAAATGGTATCTTTTCTCTTCCAGCATGTTGCTTTTTGAAAGTATTATGGATAATGGAAAGAGTTTAGGAGTTGAAATACTTGGGCTGTAGTTTTTGTCAAGCTCAACAGCACTGATGTGTGAGTTTGGCCAGGTCTGTAGCCTCTCTGAATTGATTCTGTTCCTCGTCTGTAAACAGACGAAACACGTGTAGGCTAGCTCTGACTCTAAAGTCCTACACCTGCCATACCCTTCTGGTCATCAGAAAACGAAAATTGAGGCAGGCCCATGGCTGAGCCTCAGCTCTGTAAAGCCAGAAGTGCTACATGGGACAAGAGAGAGTTTGAGATTTAAGGGCCATAGCTTCCAACAACAGTCTCATAGGTATCATAGCCTTTTTGAGAGAGAAAGAGAACAGACCTGAAAAGGCTGTCCCTGGATGTGTCTTGACTCTGCCCATTTTCCTGGGTCTGCTCTTGACCCTAGCTGCTACAAACCTGCTCTGGCAGCAGACTGGATGGGCCTGAGGAGACAGGCTCATTAACGTGGCATCTTGCTTCAGATGTATGTTAGACATGGAGGAAGAAGGGATGAAGGGAGCTGGTCCCCAGAGCTTAGAGCTACTGCCAGCTGGAGCAGCTGCTCCTTAGCAGATGATTCACTGGTGGAGGATGGAAAGAGGGTGCAGGGAGGGAGGCAGCAGCCTGTCTTGCTGTGTCATCACTAGTTTGGCCTGGATCTTACTAAATGCCACCTGCTCATCATCGACAGAGGGCCAGAGTGAGAACTGCTCAAAAGAGCAAGATGGTGCAGTCTCTCTCCCCTTTCCAGATTGCAGTGTGCCCTTAGGATGTCTGGCAAGTTTGTGGATGTGTGTGTTAGGGGAAAGACATGTAAATATGCCCTTCTCCTGATTGGCCACTGCCCAGGTCTCTGGCCATCATTCAGATTGGGTAGAAATAGATTGGTGAGGAAGGAATGGAGAGAGCAGGACCCCTGGTCTCCCTGGCCCCCAAACTCTTTGACTCTCATTTGTAATTGTATATAATTTTGTGTTTTTTGCTCCATTTTCTCATGCTGTCATCTTTAATCAGAAGTCCATGTGGGAAGGGGACAAAACTGAACATCACTGTATAGTTTCTTCAATGTCCCAACCATGTTGTACATAGATATGTCATGTTATTATATATATAAATATATATATAATTTTGTACGTTTTCTTCATCTCCGATATTCTCGAATTCTGTACCTTTTTCTTCCCTGTCTGAGCTGCCTTATCTATTGGTTAGATTTGTGTCTTCAGAGCTGATGTTCACAATGAGTCTGGTTTTTAGAAAAGGACAGGAGAAATAGGGAAATCAAGCTGGCTTGTCATCCCAGCTGTTCAACAAACTGAGGCAGGCTAGTGGCCTGGTTACAGAGTGAGTTCACAGCTGGCCTTGGGAATTTAGTGAGACCCTGTCTCAAAATAAAAAGCAAAGATAGGGCTAGGGATGTAGTTCGTATGTAGAATACTTTCCTAACATTCAGAAGACCCTAGTTTCAACCTCCAGTAGTACACATAGTAGTTAGTGAGTACACATAGACACAGTGGGCTGGAGATAGGGATGAGAAAGGGGAAAGGAAATCAAAATCAAATAGTGTCACTCTTGGATGCCAAGGAACAAGTTGCACTTCTCAGGCTTGCTTCTTAGCATGGAAGCATCATTTAAAAATCTAAGTGCATTTGATTAAATCCAGGCTACTTAGTTTACTCCAAACAAGTATGTGGTTTGACCCTGGCCTCTGCCAGTCAGCTCCTCAGTGCTGAGGTTCCTCTTCACTGCTGCCAGTGGCTGTGCACTGTGTGGCTCCTGTGAGCCTTCACTAGGAAACCTCCGGTTATTTGATGTCTCAAGAATTGTCTTCCTGTTTACCATGAGTATATAAAAAAGGCAGAAAACGTTCTGATTATGGATAGGGAAAGACTAAAACTTTCTTTTTATTTTCCTGCCTCCTTAATACTTAATATTCAGGCATATGCAAGGTAGTCTAGTGAAATATTTGGAGAAACCATGGGGTCAAGACTGGGATGGAGTTTCCGAGCTTTCCCCTTTTACTTGACTGGTTTTTTTGTTTGTTTGTTTGTTTGTTTTTTGTTTCTTCCTTGTTTGTCCACAGTGGCCAAGTTGAGTGATGCTTCCTGGGGCTCCACCAGATCGTGAGACGCTGCCCACTCGGGTCCTGTGCTGGCTCCTGCCCCTCCCTGCTTTTGTAGCCAGGGGTCAGGAGGTGGCCCGGGTGCAGGCTAGAGAGGCAGAGAACCTGCCCACTGGTGTCCCAGCACATGGAGCCCCTTGGGCTGAGCACCAAGACCTTGAACTTTTTTTTGTTTTGTTTTACCTTTTTTTCCAAATAACTGTTGGAAGAAAACTCATTGAGATCCCAAGGGTGGGGTTGAAAGGGTGGAGTGAAGATGTGGGGGAGTGAGTGAGGATTTATGACTGATAAAAAAGAAGTTTCCTGCCGTTCTCCTCAACCACTGGGTTGCTGCGGATGACTGTAAGGTGAGGGATTGACAGTGGACCATGGGAAGGGGTTCAGGTTCAGCTCTGAAGAGAGAGGCGCTCTTTGAATGTGCTAGTGACCTAGTGTCAGAGAAGAGGAGTTATGTCCTTCAAAGCAGACGAGGTCTCTCTGGTTCTGCAGAACAAGGTGAGGATTCAGTATAAATTGTTCCTTTAAAAAAATGCTGTCCTTGAAATAGGTTTGCTGTGTGGAGAAGGGCAGTGAATGGGGAGCCCCACAGAGTCCTGGGGAATTTTTTTCAGTATTTAAAATAAAACAACAACAAAAAATACCCACGGAAAAAACCAAAACTAGACCTGTTGTGAAGCAGTTGGTGTGTTTTCTTGGGATTTGGGAGGTGACGAGCGATACTGAAGGTGTGATTGAGGGAAGGTTGGTGTGGGCCCCTGAGTTTGAAAGGGGCTCTGACAAGGCTCATCACATTGGGAGAGGGAATGGTGGACACAGATGACTTGTGGCCTTTGCTGGCTTCTGCCTGTCCTTCGTAGCTAATTCAAAAGATGTGTCACCTTATATAAAATGAGAGGTTTGGGAACTTGGTTAAATGGTATGCTAACCCCCAAAGCTTAGTCCAGACTCAGCAAGAATGGGGCCCCTTTTCGTTCTTTTTCCCTTCAGTTTCTATTCCTAAGTTCTGTTTGTGTGGGAGGAGTGTGAGTTGTTAGTAATAAGCAAAAGGAGCTGGCCTTTCTGTTCCTGGCCCCACGTCATATCCTCCCCTGTCTTCCTGACACCCCTGCCTCTGAAGACCGTTTAGAGGGAAGTGCAGGAGACAGAGCTGACTGAAATGTCCAGTATTCTGGGGTGGGGTCAGCTCTATATAGAGAAGAAGTCTGCTCTCGGTGTCTTAGTCAAAAGCGTCCCAGGATAATTTATAACTGTTTGAGATGTTTCTGACTTTCTCTCTTCTCACTTAGCCAGGGACTTGTGATACATCTCAATAGTTTGTCCTGCTGAGCAGTGAGCCCAGTGGGCTGAGAGCCCATTAAAAAGAGTGCTGGGCTGGGTGAGCCGACATGCCTTGGGAAGTGGAAGCAGGGGAGCAGGAGTTGAAGGTCATCAGCTGCATAAACATGAAACCCAAGGTAGGGTAGTGCTTGCTCCTCATCCCTGAACTTCAGAAATAGAGGCAGAGAATTTCAAGGCTCCATCTCAAAACAAAACAAAACAAAAAATGGTTGGTTAAGGGCACTTGAAAAGAAGCCTGAGTTTGATTCCTGGGACCCACAACAATGGAATAGAACTTACTCTTAGTACCCAGTAGAGGGCACTGTCACACGCACAGTGACATGTGTACACCCAACAACACCAACACATGCCCCCCCAAAAAAAGAAAAAAAGAAAGAAAAGTTTACTATGTAGCTGAAAGAATAATACTTGAAAAAGGTCAGTGCTGGGCTGGTGAGATGGCTCAGTGGGTAAGAGCACCCGACTACTCTTCCGAAGGTCCAGAGTTCAAATCCCAGCAACCACATGGTGGCTCACAACCATCTGTACCGAGATCTGGTGCCCTCTTCTGGAGTGTCTGAAGACAGCTACAGTGTACTTACATATAATAAATAAATAAATCTTTAAAAAAAAAAAGAAAAGAAAAGAAAAAGGTCAGTGCTTTGACAGGAATAAACCCAAAGCTGTTGATGCCTGTGGGAGCACTGCTGGACCTACGTGGAGTCCCTGAGGCTTCTCAAGCCCATCAAATGCACATGGCTGGGTAGTGGGGAAGCTGTCTGTCAGAGCTTCCAGGTAGTCCAAGCTTATTTCCATACAAGTGAGGAAGTGGGGTATGGAAAGTAGATGCTTAGAAAACAGCACGCCTTTAATCCCAGCATTTGGGGGGCAGAGGCAGGTGGATTTCTGAGTTGGAGGACAGCCATAGCTATACTGTGAAACCCTGTCTCAAAAAACTAAAAAAAAAAAAAAGAAAACAGGCCAAGGAAAAGCTTGTGTACTGTCTAACCCATGGTGACATAAACTCCTAGCTGTTCTGGAGTCCCCGTTTCTTAGTTGGGCTGTAACCGTGAAAGGCCTTTGGATGCCTGTATACCACCAGTATTTGGGGTTGGAGAGAGCTCAGCAGGTGATACACTTGCTGTACGGGCCTGAGAACCTGGTCCACCTCAGAACCCTCATAGCAGTGGAAACACAGAGCTGGCTCCTCAGAGTGGCAGGCACACACATGTAATAAAATTATGTTTTAAATGACGGCTGGACTGTGGCATGGTAGCACACACCTTTAATCTCAGCACTTGGAAAGCAGAGGCAGGTGGATCTCTTAGGGGTTGAGGCCAACCTGGTCTTTGTCATTGAGTTCAGGCTCCCCAAGAGCTACATAGTGAGATCTTGTTTATAAATAAATAAGGGCCTGGAGTTTGGAGGCTGAGGCAGGTAGACCTCTGAGTTCAAGGGCAACCTGGGGCACATAGTTCCAGGACAGCCAAGGCTACACAGTGAGACTCAGTCATAAATTAATTACTGCCATTTATTCTTTATTCATACAACAGACCCAAGCAACTAAGGCAAACAGATTCAATAACCCAGCCTTCCTTTTTGTTGTTTTTTGTTTAAATACATTCTTAGGTAACCTAGGCTGGCCCCAAACATGACTCCTGTCTCCCTGTCCTGTGTGCTGGTTAAAGACACACTAAATGGACACAATTGGCTCTGCTGAGAACTTCAGCCAGGTATTCTCTGAAAGAAGTGGGTGAGGAGTTGTCCAGCTGCTCTAACACAGGTGGGCTGTGACTGTGATGACAAACCTGTCAGCTGAGCCGTGGCCTGCACAGCGTAGCTGGAGTCGAGTCACTAGTCCACTGGTCCTCACTTTAGCTAGTGTAGCCTATACATAGAAAAGACAGAAGCCAGGCAAGGGGGCAGACACCTGTAACCTACCTCTCAAGACTGGCAAGAGGTTTGCTGTGAGTTCAAGGCTAGCCTGGGTTACATAGTGAAACTGTCTCCAAAAAAAAAGTAATGATTGTGATCTTAGTACTGAGGAGGTAGAGATAGGAAAATCAGAAATTCAAGGCCAGCCACATGCCAGTAATCCCAGTTCTCAAAGGCAGAGGTAAGAGAATGGTCTACATAGCAAGCCGCACCTGTTCAAGCAGCTCTTACAATGCCTGGGAGAAAACCAGAAAGTGAAGGGAAGGTCTCTCAAAAGAATGCTGTGTGATAGAAAGTGGGGCCTGCCGTGCTTATGGGAATAAACAATGGGGATAAAACTTGGGGAGCCCTGTATGTAAGGCCAGACAGAATTAAGCATTACAGTCATGAGAACTACGGAACACACGTGCTACATACAAGCCTGAGCCTTGAAGGGGAGGGAAGGCTTCAGTGGTCCTGATCGATGGCCATTTACTAGGTGCTCAGAATATGCCAGGCACTGTGCTAAAACATAGGTGCTCTCAGTGAGATGACACTGGTGGGGAAACTACAAGGGAATAAATTGACATGATAGTGTTTCGTTGAGCAGTGGTGGTCCATCTGCAGGGGATAGAAACAAAGGATAATTCCCAAATCGGTTTGAGAAGTGTTGTAACGCACCAGGCCTAGCAGATAATTAGGATCATCTTACTTAATCCTCCGTTGCTTTGGGGAGTCTCCTGTGTCCTGCTCTGTAACTGCAATTCCAGGGGATCCTACACCATCTTCTGGCTTCCCTAGGGATTGAACACAAATACAGTGCAAAACAAAACAGTGCACATGCATGTGTACAGGGAAAACACATAAAAAGGGATGGGGATACAGGCATTGTGATACATACTTGTAATCTCAGCAATTGGGAGGCTCAGGCAGGAGGATTGAAAATTCCAAACAAGCTACACCATAGCAAGACGGTCTCAGAAAATGAACCACATGTGGAGGCAAATGTATGTATCCTAGCACACAGATGCAGGAGGATCACAAATTTGAAATCAGCTTGGTTTACATATGTCTCAGGGCGGGAGTTGGGGGGGGGGTATCGGTGAGGGGGACTCAGCGTGACAGGAAATGTGCATGAACTCCAGTCATGTGGGTCTGAGAACAGACGGAGAATGAACTCAGTTGACAGCAGAGGCAGAAGCAGAAATTTCATGAGGAAGTCCTGATGGAAAGACTACAGCTTCAGGACAGACAGGAGAAAGGCATTTTGGTAGAGGAACAGACAACACTAGAATGGCACACCAGCATGAACAAGTCAAGTGACTGAAAACTGTCTTGGGACCAGACCAGGGCACAAAAGGAGGAGTCAGCTCGGAGGATAAGATGTGTAGGAGCCAAGGGGATTTTAAACAGGCATCTGCTCAGGTCTGTTTTAGATTGGTCAGTGCCAAATTGTATGCAGCCAGAATTGATTTTTTTGTTTGGTTGTTGGAGATGCACTCACATGTGTGTGGTGTACTCGCCTGTTTGTGTACATGTGGAGGGCAGAGATCAATTTTGTTTATATCAGCTAGTTAGATTTTTTTTTACTACATTTTATTTATTTAGTGGGGGGTGGAGTGACAGGAGAGGCAAGTGCCACAGTGCTCTAGCAGAGGTCAGCCTGTGGGAAGTTGTTCCCTTTCTGCTTAGCTGGCCCTGGAATTTGCTCTATACAACAGGTTGGCCTTGAACTTTCTAGGTCCTCTTGCCTCCCAAGTGCTAGAATCAACAGGCTTGTTCCTCCCTGCCTGGCCAAGTGGATTGAATGGCAGGGTGTCTGCTTAGTTTCAGATCCTGGCATTGGTATTTGGATTTGGGGACGAGGACGGTGATGTGTGATTGTGTTTGCAGGCGTGCATATGGAGGCCAGAGGTCAACTTCAGGTATCATCCCCTGTCCCTGAGACACATGCCACCACACCCAGCATTCACATGGTCACCGGGATCTGAACTCAGCTCCTCAAGCAAACACTTAACGAACCATGTGCACATCTGGATTTTGGTACTTAAAAACAATTTTAGATTATTTTTCTATATATGTTTTACCTACATGTATATATGTGCACCACCTTTATACCTGATGTCTTGGGAGGTCAGAAAAGGGTATCAGGTTCCCTGAAATTGGGGTTAGAGTGAGTTGGTACCACTGCACGTGTGTGGAGCGCAGGAAACAGCCTTCAGGAGCGGGTTCTCTCCCTCTACCGTGTGGATTCCAGGGATTGGACTTAGGGCAGTGACAAGGTTCTTTAACAATTCGCTGGCCAATTTCAGGGTTTGTTGTTGTTGTTTTATGTTAAACTAAGCAAGTTTCTTAAATTCTCCCTCAATTTGTTTATAGAGATGTGGTGTGTGCCATACAGAGTATGAGTAATTACATACAAGACAAAGCAGCTAAGATCCTTCAGGGACCACATCAGTGTACAAATGTGGTTCATGTCCTCACAGGGTTCACTGACTATGAGAATGTAGTAAAGACAGATCTGAGCTTTGGGTATAGCTCAGTGGTAAAGCATTAATCTAGCATACACAAAGCCCCAGGTTCAGTTCCTAGTAAGTAAGAAGATATGTAGAATAAATACAAGGACCCTGGACTGAGGAGATGCTCAGTGGTTAAGGGCACTTGTTATGCAAGCATGAGAACCTAAGTTTGAATCTCCCAATACCTGAGTGCCTCATGGCTATGTCTCAGCATTGGAGGTCTGAAATTGGCAGTCTCCAAGAGCTCACTGTCTGGCCAGCCAGCTAAGCAGAAATGCAATTCACCGTTTCAGTGAGAGACCCCATGTGAGCCCGGTAAGGCAGAGATCAATAGAGGAAGTCAGCCAGTGTCTGCTCTGCCTCTGTGTGTCCATGTGTACACAAGTATATACAGGATAATACCGTATTAAATACCTGCTAACCCTCCAGTAAAGCAGCTTGCTCTGGGCTCGTGCAGGGACAGGGATCCTCAGTCGGAAAAGGCTAGGGGAGACAGGTCCTTAAATGTTTCAGGCTGGACTCAGCCTTCCAAGTGCTGAGCTTTCAAGTACATACCATGTATAGGCCAGGAACTTGCACTCCAGTGACTGGATAGCTGAGGCAGTGACGATTCCGTCTGCCTATGGTGACTGCTTGTCATGAGCCAAGTAGACTAGGGCTGCTGACTGGGAGGACCCACCTCACACCAGCCTGGTAGAGGCTTCTAGGAAGATAGGTGAGAAGGAATGCCATTGAGGTTGTAAGCAAATGTCACACTTGGAGGGAATCTCTATGTCAGCACATAGTAGGACGTGAGATTAGTCAGGAGGACAGCACAGAGGGGTATGTATGTCAAAATGTGACCGTCTCCTTACCCTAGGCTGTCCCAGAGCTCCTAATCATCTTGCTATCTCTGCCTTCTGGTCCTGAGATTACAGATGTTCACCACCACTTCTGGCTCAGGGAATACTCTCATAAGGTCTAGTGTAGGCTGTGGATGTCACTCTGTGTATAAAGTACTTGCTTAGCATGGGCCCTGATCTCAGAAGGTGCAGTTCCCCCTTGGCTACACAGCCAAGGCAGGCTTCGACTACTTGAGACCCCTCTTTTCAAAACATCTTTCTAAAGTGAGATGTGAAGGTGGAGGAGTAGAGTTTACATAGACACTGACTGGAGAGCCGTCATCGGGAGAAAGGACATATGTAAAATGATTCAGAGGTACTCTTTCTGGAAACTCTTAAGAGTGAGTCATACAATAGGCAAAGCCAGAAATGAGAAGGAAGCGAGAGACAGGTCATAAAGGGCCCGTGACCTTTTTCCTGGAGGCAGTGAGAACCTATGTAAGTGAGCACGTTGGGAGGAGCGCTGCATATTCAAGGCAGCCTTCACTAGACATTGAGTTGCAGGCCAGCCTGGGGTTGAGAGACCTTCTCTCAAAAACCAAAAATAAACAAATCTGAAATGGGCATGGAAGGGAAGGGTGGGGAGGGTCATGTGCTGGAGCTGGGGAGATGCTCAGTGGAAAGGCTTTGGCTGTTCTCGCAGAAGACCTAAGTGTGGTTCCTAGCACCCATGCCAGGCAGTGGCTCACAGTGCCTATAACGCCAGCTCCCAGAGTGGGGTTTCTCTGACCTCCCTGCACTTGTGTGCACACCCACAAGCAGACACACAAGTCTTAAAACTTGATGTTGTTTTAAAGAGGCCAACCCCACTAGTCAAGGTAGTGCACTCCTTTAATCCCAGCACTCCAAAGGCCAGCCTGGTCTACAAAGTGAGTTCCAGTGCAGCCAGGGCTACACAGAGAAACCCTGTCTTGAAAAACTAAAACCAGAACAAACAAAAAAAGGCCAGCCTGGGCTACATAGTAAAACGTGAAGATAGAGCTTACTTGGTAAAAGTATGTGTCCTAGAATCCACAAAGCCTTGGTCTCTAGAACACTTTAAATCCCTGTGTGCTACATACCTATAACCCCAGCATTTGGGAAATGGAGTCAGAGGGTCAGAAGTTCAAGGTTACATAATAAATTCAAGCAGGCCCGGGATACAAGGCCTGTCTCAAAAATAAAAAAATTAAAAAAAAAAATTGTAGCTCCTAGGCATGGTGGCACACATGTGGAATCCCAGCACTTTCAAAGCTAAAATAGAATAATATAGAGTTAAAAGGTTATCCTGGGCTACATAGCAAGGAGGTTAGAGTGTAACTCACTAGTGAACACTCGCCTAATGCACCAGCCGCCTGGGTCTGACCCCTCAAGTGTATATACACAGATTTCTAGTTTTATATGATACTCCTCAAAACTCTAGAAAATGCCAAAATAGTGAGTTTCTTTAAAAGGTCTACATGCAGGCTAGTATGGTGACATACTTTTGTAATCCCAGCCTGATCTACAGTTGAGTTCCAGTCAGCCAGGACTACACAGAGAAATCCTGTCTCAAACACCAGAAGGAAAGAATTATTTTGAAATACAGGATTTGGGAAAAGATGGAAATAAAAAATAAAAATAAAAAACATATTTCTGTTCTGAATTACTGGGTAACTGATAATACCATAACCCAAAGAAAATAAAACTGGGAGAGGAGAGGGTGTGATAGAAGAGGGTGCGGCAGGGTAGGAGGCACTGCTTTTGTGGGTTTAAGGCATACTGGTAAGGGCTGGAGAGATGGCTCAGCGGTTAAGAGCACTCACTGACTGCTCTTCCAAGAGATCCTGAGTTCAATTCCCAGCAACCACATGATGGATCACAGCCATCTGTAGTGGGATCTGATGCCCTCTTCTGGTGGGTCTGGAGACAGCTACTTTTATATATATATAAATAAATAAATCCTTAAAAAAAAAAAAAAGAAATACTGGTAAAACTATACAGTGGTAACAGAAAGAGGGGACTGGAACCCATATCAAATCAAGAAAAGAACAAATTGGGAGAGTCTGGGCTAGGAAGAAGGCTCAGCAGCGCTAAAGCTCAGCCTGACCCTGGAGTCACCAGGCTGGGGTGGCATGTGATATCTTTAATCCCACACCCAACCTTTACTCCTGCACTCAGGAGGCAGAGGCAAGCGGATCTCTGAGTTTGAGGCCAGCTGGTCTACAGAGTGAGTTCCAAGTTCCAGGATAGTCAATGCTACACAGAGAACCCCTGTCTCCAAAAACAAGAGCCCAAATTTGATGACTGGGATCTGTAATCCCAGTGAGATGGGAGGCAGAGGTAGCAGCATTCATTGGAAACTTTCATATCTAGAAATAGAGAAATCCTGCCTCAGAAACAAGATGGAAGGCAAGAACCTACAACAGAGGTTGTCCTCTGACCTATACATGCACACCATGGCAGGCAAGCGTGAGAATCTGAGCTAGTGTACCACAGGAAGTGTAGCCCAGTGGGTAGAATGTTTGCCTGCCGTACATGAAACCCTGCATTCAATCACTAGCACTGAATAAAGCCAGCGGTGGTGCAGAAGTACATGCCTGTAGATCAGAAATGCAAGGCCATCTGCTGCGGCAGAGTAAGTTTGAGGTCAGGCTGAGACATGGGAGATTCTGTCTAAAAGAAGAGGAGGAGAGGAAGGGAAGAATAAAGGGGAGGAAGAGGAGGGAGGAGAGAAGAGCTGGAGCCACTGTGGTGACACACACCTTTAATTCTAGCACTCAGGGAGTTCTGGGCCACCAAAGGCCTGCACAAAAACTAAAGGGTTAGAGAGAGATGGCTCAGTCCTTAAAGGTTAGGCTCACAATCAAAAGGATTGAGAGAGAGAGAGAGAACCGAGAGAGAGAGAAAGAGAGGGAGGAATGTGCAAAAAAGCAGGATGCCTCCGTTGTAAAGGAGCTTTGCTGCTGTGTGACCCTTGAGTTTGATCCCCAAAACCCTCAAAGTAGAAGACAGAAGGGAAAATCATTGAGGTGAGAGCCCATGTAAGTGTCCTCTGACTTTCCATACATGTGTCATAGCTTGGGCACACATACCATGACTAAATGAGGTGTTTTCGTGTATATGGATTGGTCTTTTGCCTATGGGTGTGTCTGTTCACTATGTGTACACCTGGCACCCTTGGCCAGAAAAGGATGTTGGATACCTTGGAACTGAAGTTGCAAATGACTGTGAGCCCATCATGTGGAGGCAAGAACCAAACCTGGATTCTCTGAAGGACATCTGCTGCTTTTAACCAGAGTCACCTTTCTAGTTGATGTAATTTTTTAAAATTTAAAACTACAGGGCACAAAAATGTTCTCACATCATGGACAACTGCAGGGTTATAACTTGTATAATTTTCAAGATTTTGACAGTGGGGATGTACTAATAGGAGATTTTAATTCTGAAAATAAAATCATAAAGTGTCTTTAAGAAAAAGAGGACTGAATATCTACTTGATTTGTAACTTCTAGCCTTTCTAAAACGGGTTTCAATAGATCAGTAGAGGTGAAGTCCTGCATGTAGAATGGGATGCTCTGGGACTGTTCGGTAGTTAAAAGAAGAATCGTTTAAGCAGCTAGACCTGGTGGGTGTTACTCTCAATCCCAGGAGCCTGAAGCAGAAAGATCACAAACTCTAAGCCAATCTGAACCTACTTAGGAAATTTGCAGCCTAGGAAAGGTGAGGGGGCAGTAGACACATTTGAAGGACTGAGTAGAAAGGCTAAGTAGACCTTGAAGCTCATTCCACAATGGTAGTAACTAAACCCGGGCTCTCGGAGGAAGAGCGAATATGGGCAGGCAAGCCCAGGTGCAGGTGGATCCGTTATATAACAGCCTCAGTCAGTGCACATTTATTGAGCTCCCACTATGTGCCAGCCTATCCTGGATGCTCTATTTCTTCTGGGTGGGAATCTGAGTAAGAAATTAGTTATAAGGGCGTTTTCCTTGTCCTGTCTGGACTCACAGCAGTTTATGGTTGGGGCTAGGCAACCGGTGGCTGCCTTCTCTGGCCACTACCTTGTTCTTTATTGAGAAGGCTGTAGACTGAGCCCAGAGTCTCACATGTCTATCTGGGCAAGTGCTTCACCACTGAACTACTCTCCCAGCCCTGTGAACTCAAATGTCAAAGTTACTTGTTGAATTGAGGTGGAAGTTGGGTTGGGAGTTTTAAAAGAACCACCAGGGGCTGGCAAGATGGCTCAGTGGATAAGGGCACTGACTGCTCTTTCCAAGGTCCTGAGTTCAAATCCCAACATGGTGGCTCACAACCACCCCTAATGAGATCTGACACCCTCTTCTGGTGCGTCTGAAGTCAGCTACAGTGTACTTATGTATAATAAATCAATAAATCTTTGGGCCGGAGCAATCGGGCCAAACCCACTGGAGTGAGCAGAGGTCCTAAAAATTCAATTCCCAGCAACCACATGAAGGCTCACAACCATCTGTACAGCTACAATGTACTCACATACATAAAATAAATAAGTAAATGAATCTTTAAAAGAGCAGCCAGGAAAGGATGCAGAAGAGAAGATGAGCGGAGCAGTGAAGCACAACTTTAATCTCAGCACTTGGGATGCAGAGAGGCAAATGGATCTACAAGTTCAAAGACAGCCAGGGCTACACCGAGAAACCCTGTCTCAGGGAAAAAGAGGTGAGGTCGAGGACTAAAAAAGAAGGGAACAGAAGAAATCCAGCCCAAAAATAATAGGCAAAAAGGAAGCCAGGATGGATGGTATACAACCGTGGAATCAATCGGTATTCCAGAGGCAGCCAAGACCACGTGTGGAGAGCATCTCAAATAAACCAAAGGTTAAGGAAAAAAAACGAGGACCAGGAACTCTTTAGTACTCAGCTGCGTGGGTATGTGAGCAAAGACACAACTGTGTTGTTCTGGGTCATGGTTTATAGACACAAGCAAGAGAGCAAAGGGGCAAAGGTCCTGGTGACAGACAATCTGAAGACTCCACCTGTTCTAGTTAGATAAGCCTAGGAAGTCACGGGAAACAGTTCAACAAAAATCGTTACAGAGTGAAAAAGTGGATGATTCAGCTGTGGCAGAAGTGACTAACTGGGAAGCTCCTCTCCTGACAGTGTCACTGGGATGCTGTTGGAATTTGAAACTTGGGAGTCAGACTGAGTTGGGTGCGTAGGGTGTAAGATGTGAGAGTCGGGGTGGTTCAGTTACTAAGGGACTTAGCACGTTAGGCTATGAAGTTGAGGACTCATATATCTGAGGTTTGCTCTGTTATTTTTGGAAGTTGGGATTTTGTTTGTTTTGAAAAGGGGTGTCCTGCCTGAAGCCCAGGCTGGCCTGCACCTCCTTAAATAGGTATTTAACCTTGAGCCCCTGCCCTCTCCTCCCTACACTGCTGAGACAGGCTTCCAGCCACAGCAGTTTTGATGGTGGTAGCTCCCCAAGCTTATTAACACACAATTTTAAAAAGAAGAGTTAATGGCCTGAGAGATGGCTCATGCAGAGAACCCAGGTTCAATTCCCAGCACTCATGCGGCAGCTTACAACCACGTATAAACTCCAGTTCTAGGATAACCCATGTATAAACTCCAGCCTCTACAGGCACCAGGCACACTTGAGGTGCGTGCAAATACTCATACACATAAAATATTGTTTTAAACTTAAATGTCCAGATACGTTTAAAAAAGAAAAAAGAGAACATATGCCTGGTAATGGCTGACCTCCGGAGGAAACTCACCTTGTCACTGGATCGGAACGCTTCTGTTAGCGTTTACTGAAGATACACTTGTTATGATACTTTATACATATGTACATTTGCATTTGTATTATATTCCCACCCGTCGCCTCCCATCCCTCCCACTGATCCCAGCGAATTTTAATTAGAAATGCCTTTCTTGTTTTTGTTTTTCAAGACAGGGTTTCTCTGTGTAGCCCTGGCTGTCCTGGAACTCACTCTGTAGACCAGGCTGGCCTCGAACTCAGAAATCCGCCTGCCTCTGCCTCCCGAGTGCTGGGACTAAAGGCGTGCGCCCCCACGCCTGGCTCTTCAGGCTGGTCTTGAACTCACTGTGTGGCTGAGGACGATCCTGGTCTGCTGTCTCTCTCTACCTGTCAAGTGTCATAACCTTGAACCTGGGCTGCATGCTAAGTCTACCCCAACCCAAATGTACTTGTTGCAAAAGAAAAATTAAATTATCTAATTCAGAAAAGAACTAAGAAACTTGGAGAATTGAGTTGGTGAAATATTTAAATGGATGCAGAATTGCTGGAGAGATACGGAAGACATTAGGGTCTGTCCTAGTGTAGGAAAAAGAACAGGAAGAAGCAAGCGTTTAGGCTGATGGAATCGAATCTGCAGCAGGAAGGGCCAGATGCTGAGAGCCACCTCAGCAGAACCTTTACCTCGGAAGGCCCTGGTTCAAGCTCCAGGGCTTCAATAAATAAAAGTCTGATGGATGAGCTACCCTGTGGCAGCTTCTTAACCCCAGAGGCACTTAAACCAGGGCATGGGGATAGAAGAGGTAGCCGTTCAAGGTCATCTTTAGCCTTAAGGCAGGTTTGGGTCAGCCTGGGCTATGAGAGCCCATCTTAAAAACAAACATAGAGCCGGGCGTGGTGGCGCACGCCTTTAATCCCAGCACTCGGGAGGCAGAGGCAGGTGGATTTCTGAGTTCGAGGCCAGCCTGGTCTACAAAGTGAGTTCCAGGACAGCCGGGGCTACACAGAGAAACCCTGTCTCGAAAAACCAAAAAAAAAAAAAAAAAAAAAAAAACAAACATAGCTGCATCTGTAGCAGAGGATGGCCTAGTCGGCTATCAATGGGAGGAGAGGCCCTTGGTCCTGTGAAGGTTCTATGCCCCAGTGTAGGGGAATGCCAGGGCCAGGAAGTGGGAGTGGGTGGGTTGGGGAGCAGGGGGAGGGGAGGGGATAGGTGGTTTTCAGAGGGGAAACCAGGAAAGGGGATAACATTTGAAATGTAAATAAAATATCTAATAAAAAAAATCTAAACAAAAACACAAACAAACAAACAAAAACAGATGGAAATCAAGTGACTAGGAAACTATATCTACTTACAGGATGGGAACAAATTGAGCAGAACAAATTTAGTCTAAAATTTCCCAAATTCGTAAGTCTGCTTTTACTCAGAAAGAGTAGCAAAATAGCTGGCCCTGGGAGGAAGTGAGAAACCCCAGGGAGGGAAGGGGCAACTTCCTCCTGCCCGAGGCGCTGGTGACCTCGGCCACGCCCACATGGAAATGTCTAGACCTCCCAGCGTTTGCCACCCTTAGCATTGGCACGTATTGTACATGTGATAAGCTCTCAGTTGGGTGCTGTGGAACATGTGACTAATCCCAGCTACTACAAAGGTTGAGATGAGGATTGGGGGTGGACACCTGACCACTGCTCCATAAAAGTCATTTTAGTACTAGCCAAGGAGTCCATGGTGCTTGCTTCTCAAAGTGCTGAGTGTTAAGTCCTACTTCTGAGCTGGGCAGTGGTGGCGCACACCTCTAAACCCAGCACTTGGGAGGCAGAGGCAGGTGGATTTCTGAGTTCGAGGCCAGCCTGTCCTACAGAGTGAGTTCCAGGACAGCCAGGGCTACACAAAGAAACCTTGTTTCCAAAAAAATAAAAGTAAAAGCCACTTATTAATCTAATGAGAAGTGGGAGGGGTTTATAGGCCTCACCCCTAAATAAAGAGCTATATGGACATTTGATGGCTTCTGGGGAGGGCGCTCCAGTTTTAAGGCTGGCTGTGCTCCTTTGGGTAGAGCACAAAGCAGAGCTCACAGGTTTCTAACAGTGATAAGAGGCTGGAGAGATGGCTCAGTGCTAAGAGCTCTGGCCGCTCTTCCAGAGGATCTGGGTTTGATTCCCAGTGCCCACATGTAACTCCAGTACTAGGGGATCTGGCTTCTGTGGGCACTAGGTACCCACATGTGCACAGACATACATACAAACAAAACACATAAACACAAAATAACCCACCAGGACACAAAGTCAGGGGAGATGGACTTGGGAGGAGCTAGGGTAAACATGACTGAAATACACTATGTGAAATTCTCAAAGAATTGATTAAGGAAAGTGAGAATGGAGACTTAGAAAGGTGGTCTGTGATTTTAAGCCAAGCACTAGGGAAGCAGAGGTCAGTAGATCTACATAGGCCAGCCTGCTCTACATAGCAAGTTCCAGGCCTAGGTTCCTAAGCAAAATTCCCCTGGAAGAATCTCCAGACCAAAATCCCCAGGACAAGGTAAAGACCTGAGTGTTTAAACCTTGTATGGTTGGGTAAGACGTTCTACTTCATGTGAATTAGTTCAGTGTAGCAAATATGTCAAAGGGCCAGCTCTTGATTTATGCTACCTGGCTCTTCCATATCCTTTGACAGACTGCTTTCTTAATTCTCTGTTCCCTGCACCCCGGAAAGCTGTAGGGAAACATGGCATGATTCAGACTGTGGGATGGCCTCAAGGAGCAGGCTCCTATTTTATTTTTTTTGTTTTGTTTTTTGTTTTTTGTTTTTTTTTTTTTTTTGGAGACAGGGTTTCTCTGGGTATCCCTGGCTATCCTGGAACTCACTTTGTAGATGAGGCTGGCCTCGAACTCAGAACTATCTGCCTGCCTCTGCCTCCAAAGTGCTGGGATTAAAGGTGTGCACCACCACTGACTGGCAGGCTCCTGTTTTAACTTCAGGAGTTCAAGGTCATAGTTAGCTACCTAGAAAATGTAGGCCAGTGTAGCTATATGAGAACCTATCTCAAAACCCAAAAGCCACCAAAAATATAAAACAATCATTTGAGACAACAAAATTGCATGTTAGTATTCAGACAGACGCCTAAGGAAAGAAGAAAATATAATTATAAGGACTCTCAAAGCCACACAAAATAGTTTAATGATTGGTATTAAGAATTTAGTGTTTGGGGGCTGGAGAGATGGCTCAGCAGTTAAGAGCACAGACTGCTCTTCCAGAGGACCCAGGTTCAATTCCCAGCACCTACATGGTAGCTTGCAACCGTCTATAATGGGATCCGATGCCCTCTTCTGGTATCTGAAGACAGCTACAGTGTACTCATATATATATATAATCTTTTTTAAAAAAAAGAATAAATAAGTCATTAAAACAAACAAAAAAGGATTTAGTGTTTGGGACTTGAGAGATGGCTTGGTTGTTAAAAGCATGTCTTGCTATTGAGAGAGGACACAGGTTTGATGCCCAGCATCCATATGGTATATCACAACCTGATTCTTCTGACCTCTAGGCACACACAAATGTAGTGCACATAGGCACCTGCAGGCAACACTCATACACATAAAATCAGTAAATATAATTGAAAAATTAAATTTAAAAAGGAATTTAATATTTGTTAGTTAGGTGAATAAAGATTCTCTTCCATTTGTTTTGGGCTGGCTGACATGTTCTCCAAGTGCTGGAATCAAAGGTGTGCACCACCGCTGGAGGACATACTGGCTTGATCTTAGGAGTAACCACAAGCTACTTGTTTGTTTGTTTGTTTGTTTGTTTGTTTTTTCGAGACAGGGTTTCTCTGTATAGCCCTGGCTGTCCTAGAACTCACTTTGTAGACCAGGCTGGCCTCGAACTCAGAAATCCTCCTACCTCTACCTCCCAAGAATTGGGATTGAAGGCATGCGCCACCATGCCTGGCATCCACAAGCTATTGTACATTCATGAGTGCAGTGTTCTTGTCACGTCCGCAATACAACCTTTTCCTCTGGTCCTGCCTGCCTGACCTGTGGCTCATCCAGTCTTTCCCTATGCCTTGGGGAGGGGTGATGTGGATGGCCCATCTGTGGCTGAGAACTGTAGTCACTGACTCAAAGAGTCACCCACCCTCTTGATCGCATTACCTGCTGCCTGCTACATACAGGTCTCTGGTGAGGTCTGAGAGCAGCATGTGTATCTATGGGTTCAGAGACGTGAATCTACAGAGCAGTTTCAGGCTGTTGATTTTTTCCCCCAGAAGCTGGCATATGCTAATGCTAATAAAAATGTATTTTTAAAAAGACCTGAAGGGGACTGGAGAGATGGCTCAGTGGTTAAGAGCTCCGACTGCTCTTCTAAAGGACTTGAGTTCAAATCCCAGCAACCACATGGTGGCTCACAACCATCCGTTTTGAGATCTGACTCCCTCTTCTGGTGTGTCTGAAGACAGCTACAGTGTACTTATGTATAATAAATAAATAAATCTAAAAAAAAAAAAAAAAACCTGAAGGCCAATGAATAACTGTTTCTAGCCGGAAACAGCAGCCTTCCACAAGGTCTCCGGGTCTAAGCTAAGGCCATTAGTTGTAGAAATGCACCTTGTGGCTCCCTTGCCTTTGAAGTCCTCCAGTGACCAGTGTGAGCTTTTGAGAAGATGCTGGAACCACACTGTGGTGGCTCTGTGCTGCCTTCAAGCAAAGACCAGATGCCAGAGTTTCTTCTGGGAGCGTGAAAGGGGATGATGCTTGACTGTCCATAGGAATGAATGCTTGTGTGGTCCAGCTGCAAGCTCTGAGTGTCCGTCCACTCCAAGGAACCCAAGCTGCTGTCCACAGACACCTGCTTAGCCACTACCGTGGCTCTAGTTATGGCAGCCAGGGGTCGGAGAGACAGATGAATACATATAGAAAATGAAGGATGTATACATAGAGTGCAGTTGACTCAGCCATAAACAAGAATGAAAGAAATCATGCCAGAAAGACAAATGTTTTCTCTTGTTAGAAAAATCTAGACTGCACATACATATTCGACTTGAAAGTAGAAGGGGACTATTTTAGAAGAGGAAAAGGGTCAGTAGGGGAGGGAATATGTGCAAAATACATGTGTAATATACATATATGCCCAGCATATATGTATGAGGCAGAGGCAGATGGGTTTCTGAGTTCGAGGTCAGCCTGGACTACAGAGTGAGTTCCAGCACAGCCAGGGCTACACAGAGAAACCCTATCTCAAAAAAAAAAAAAAAGAAAACAAAACAACAAAAACAATGTACATATATGGAAATCCCATAATGAGCCTCTTGTTTGAGCAATGAATACATTAATCGTATATTAGAAAGAAAAAATGGACTGTTTTGTTTTGTTTTTTTTCTTTTGAGGCAGGAACTCATGTATCCTAGTCTGGCCTAGAACTCACTTTGTAGCCAAGGATGACCTTAAACTCCTGGTCCACCTGCCTCTACTTCCCAAGGGCTAGGATTACGGTGTATACCACCATATCCCGTGTGAATGGTACTGAGGGGTGGCGGGTGGGCACAAACGCAGGGTCTGTGCCTGCTAGGCAAGCACTCTGCCCAAGCTAGATCCACAGTCTCTGTGACGCCTTATTAAATCTGTCAGAAGGTTCAGATAGGAAAGACTGAATAGAATTTCCATAACATCAAGTTTTCTCAGATCATCCCTGGATTTCCTCCTTGGATCACACACTCAGTCCTTTCCTGTGTTAGAAACAATCTCAACATCAGCTCAGGCTGGCCTGGAACTTACCTGTCCTCCCACCTCAGCCCCCTAAGTGCTGGGAGGGTCACATCAGTGCATCGCTAGACAGCATGCAGTAGTCTTTTCAAAACTACATTAAAATTATTGTTCATCTTCAAGTATTTGTCTGGGGGGCCAGAGGTGGGGGTGGGGATAGGGACAGGGAAGTGCGTGCAGAAGCTGGAAGAGGGCCAGGTACAGGCTGATCTAAGTTAACCTGAGAGAGGTGCTAGGGACTGGAATTGTGCCCTCTGCTGAGCCACCTCTCCAGTCCCAAAATAATAATAATAAAATAGGGCTGGCGAGTTGGCGAGAGGACTGCTCTTCTGAAGGTCCTGAGTTCAAATCCCAGCAACCACATGGTGGCTCACAACCATCCGTAATGAGATCTGACGCCCTCTTCTGGTGCGTCTGGAGTCAGCTACAGTGTACTTATGTATAATAATAAATAAATCTTTGGGCTGGAAAGAAAATAAGAAAAATGTATTACATTTGTGGGGTGTGTGCATGGGGCAAGCAAGCACAGTTGTGTGTACATGAACAGAGGACAGCTTTGGGAAGTCAGTTCTCTCCTTCCACCATGGGAGTCCCAGAGATGGAACTCAGATCTTCAAGCTTGGAGGGAAGTGACTTACCCTGAGCTGTTTTAACCTATGCTTGTTTTTAACTAGAACCAAAATTCAACTAACAGGATTTCAAACACCAGAGTGGGCTGTGGTCCTGCACTGTGGAGGTGTAAGCCGGAAGCTCAAGGGTTCACAGCTGTCTTTGGCTACAGCTCTGGGGAGTCTGAAGCAAGTGGGGCTGCGTGAAACCCTGGAGAGAGAGAGGGAGGGGGAGAGTCTGAGACTCAAACAATCAACAGACCTATGAGGGAGGGTGTTGTTTTTTGTTTTTTGGTTTTTTTTTTTTGGCAGGGACAATGTACTGTGACTAAAGCTACCCCATGTGAATCCTAACTCCCCCTTACAAAGGAAAGTCCTGGCATCATTCAGTTGTCATGAGTCTTGCTTTGACATTGAAGGTCATTTCAAAATGCTTTTTATGCTTAGGAAAGTCTGAGTCATTCCCCAGCTTCCTCTATTGGATTTCTGCATCACTTCCTCTTCTATTGGCCCTAAAGTACAAGAAATACCCAGGATGGGTGTGGCAGAACATGCCTGCAAGCCCAGTTACTTAGAAGCTGGAGGCAGGGGAATGATTTGAGCCCAGGCGTCTAAGTTTTCCCCGGGGAAGCACAGTGCGATCTGGGAAGAGGCCAGGGAAGGGAAGGAGAGGAGAGCAGAGAAGACAGGAGAGGTGGAAATACCATAGCTTGGTAACAGTGCTTGTCTGACATCCGAGAATCCTTAGGCTTGATCCCCAAGACCACAGGGTGTGCTGGGGACACAGCTCTGCCAGTCGCACAGAAAGCCCTAGGTTTAGGTTCCTGCACCACACTGGAGGTGCTGTCACATGACTATAGTTTCATCTCTCAGAAGGTGGAGGTGGCTGAAGTTTAGCTATATAGTGAGTTCTAGGCCACCCTGAACTATGGAGACGCTAGCTCAGATAAAATAAAACAAGAGAAAAAAAGAATACAAGTGCAGGTTTTTGAGAATATGGGAACTAGTGGGTCCTCAGAGCTCCTGGGCTCTGTTCAGTCAAGACAAGTGATGTAAACAAGGTTGAGAAACCCATTTTCGTGGCTTCATGGCCTCTGTCACGTAGCTTCTCCTAAATCCTGAGTCTCTCACCAGGACAGGTGACTTTTTGTATTTGTGACTGGACTGAGGCAGACACACTTGAGTCCGGGTGCCCTTGAAGGCCAGAGGACGACGCTAACCCCCGTGACCTTGAGTTGCAGGCGGTAGGGAAACAGGCAACCTTGGTGCTGGAAATCAAACTCAAGTCCCCTGGAAAGAGTGGGAAGTTCTCAACCACTGAGTGCTCTCTCTAACCCGAGACTGACTGATGTAGCTAGTTTGGTTTTGTTTTTTGAGACACGGTCTTGCTATACTGCCCTGGCCTCGAAACTGGGTTCCTGCCTCAGCCTCACTCAGCCTCTGGGCTCTGGAATCACAAGTGTTCACCATAGCACCTGCTCTGACGAACTGATTCAAGGCAAGGGTGAACTCTGGATAGATTATTCTGTGCTGGGAATTGATTCCAGGGGGTCCTCACTGGATCACAAGCTGTACCCCAGGCTCCAATGTTGACTACTTTTGTTAGAACCAAACTATACACTCTCAAAGTGCTGAGGCAGGAGGATCACAAGTTTGAGGTCAACCTGGGCTATGTCATGAAGCTCTATCTCAAAAAAAAAAAAAAAAAGAGGAAAGAAAGAAACCACCTAAGCCAGCAGCTTCCTTAGCCCAGCTGAGGTGAGGTTCGGCAGAGTTTTGAGCAACATAACTTTTGCTCTGAGGGCTGCCTTCTGCCTTTCAAGGTGTTTACTAACATCGCTAGCCAAGCATGACGGCTCACACCTGTAACCCCAGAACCCAAGAGGCAGAGGCAGGAGGACCACTCAGTTTGAGGTTAGCTTGGACTACATAGTACCAAGCCAGCCAGGGCTACAGGACAAGAGCCTGTATCAAGAAGAGAGACCCACAAACACTACCATTGCCAAATGCCCCCTGGAGTTTCCTAGTGAGAATTCTGGAGCTGCTGGTAGAGGGAGAGCCTGGCCTCACCTCTGTGCCTCTCCTCCTGGGTTCCTCAGGGCCTACCACAGCATCAGGTGGGACTCCTAGGGCTTAGGAAATGGCTTCCTGGTTAAAAGACTAAATGTCCTGCTAGAGGGTCAGGATTCAATCCCTAGCACCCACGTGACTGCTCAGGTCTGTGACTCCAGTCCCAGGGGACCCAATCTCCTTTTCTAGCTGCTGAAGCACACACTTCCAGATATGCATCCAGACAAAACACCCTTACACACACACACACACACACACACACACACACACACACACACACACAAGCAAGCAAGCACTCACACACATGCACACACAAAAAAGATGGGAGTCTCCCCTCTTTTCACCTCAGTGGGTGGCCTCGAAAGTGCCACCTGGGGTGAAAATGGGAAGCCACAGCCTCTGCCCTTCCTCTTGCTCACGAAGGGGATCCCCCAATTGGATAAAAGTTTACATAATTGGTAAAAATATCACAAAATATTTGCAAACTTAGCTTTACCTGTGAGTAAGGTCGGGACCTTGAGCCCCTTCTAGGCTGATGCACAGAGGTTATAGGTCAGCAAACAGAGCTTGCCTAAATCTAGAGCCGCCCTATGGTCCCAGCTTTGAGGACACTAACAAAGAAGGGTCAAGAGTTCAAGTATACTACGTGCCGTCTCTCCTCCCCCACTCCCTAAAAAATACAAAATGGAAGAGTGTCGGCTTCACGTCCTGAGTTTGATCCTCAGAACCAGCAAATTAACAAAGCCTTTTCTTGCCTAGCAGTAGTGGTGCATGCCTTAAATTCCAGCACAGGAGGAGGAGGGGCAGGTGAGCTCTGCGAGTCAGAGGCCAGCATGGTCTACAGAACAAGTTCTAGGACTGCCAGGGTTGTGTTAAACAGAGAAACCCTGTCTCAACAAAAAACAAACAAAACCCCGTTTCTTTTTTTCTTTAAGATTTATTTTATGTATATGAATACACGGTAGCTGTCTTCAGACACACCAGAAGAGGGCATCGGATCCCGTTACGGATGGTTGTGAGGCACCATGTGGTTGCTGGGAACTGAACTCAGGATCTCTGGAAGAGCAGTGTCTTTCAAGCCCCCCAAAATCCCTTTTCTTACCGTGAGAGGAAGTAAGGACAGGGTAAATTAGGAAGAGTGCCTTTGATGGGAGCTTACAAGGAGACATAGTTTTTTTTTTCTTTTTGAGATGATGGGTTGCCACACCTACTTGCCCATCTCCGGAGTATTAGGATTAAGGGTGAGCGGCACCCTGGAGGGCCCCTGCAGGGTATGTTAATAAAGGTCCAAGTTTAGGGGTTAGGAGTGGAGGAGAGGTGCCAGGAGACCTAGCCCGGAGGAGAAAGAAAACACTGTTGTTTTTTTTCCTGTACTGTCTTCCTTATTTGGCAGACCACTTACTTCCCTTGGCCTGCACTTACTGGAGTCCTTAGCCACACTTAAGCAATTCAAGCTATGAAGTCATAGGAAGACAGGAAGCAGACGGTTGCTATGGAGATGGTCTACATACACACTGGAGCCCGGACTGGGCTGCATAGCAGTGTTGCTCTTAGCTTGGACTTACTTTACCTCTGAATTCGCTACATTTCTGTGCCTGCTTTTCTCCTGTTTGTACTTTCACTCCTGCCTCCCCGGGCTGGATCTGAGCTACCTCTTTACCCATGCGAGATCAGTTAACCAACCGGAATTACTGGGGGTTTAGGGGAGGGAGAGGAATAACAGCAAAGTATAATGACATAAATATATGGAAATATGAGGTCCATTACTTTACATGCTAATTTAAAAACAACACTTGAAAGCTGGGAGTAGTGACCCATTATAATCCCAGCACTCGGGAGGCAGAGGCAGGCAGATTTCTGAGTTCAAGGCCAGCCTGTTCTATAAAGAGAGTTCCAGGACAGCCAGGGCTACACAGAGAAACCCTATCTCAAAAAACCAAAACAAATAAACAAACAAAAATACTTGCTTAATCTATGTAAGGGATGAAGGGAGCAACAGACATTCTTCTAGGTTCGGGCTTTTATACTGTGCAAACCCTACTGGAGAGGCTGGCTGCCTGGCCTAGCAGGCTGTTACAGTTACCACTGCAGGATTCTTGTGACATTCATGGAAGTTTTTAGAAAAAACAAACAAAAAAAACTTTTTTTTGTATTCTCTTTCTTGGGTGGTGAGTGGAGATGTCTGCTTTTGATTAACGGGGTCCTGTTATAGGCTAAGCTGGCCAGGAAGTGGGTGAGTTCCAGCCTCTAAGCTTGATGTCTTCATCTCAACAGTCTGGGATTACAAACATACACTTACCTCCACATCAACTATGGGGTGCCACAGGCCAACCCCAGGGCTCGCTCTCGGGATGCTAGGTGAGCAGCCACCACCCCATCAACTGCTCCCAGCCCAACCCTTACAATCTTAAAGGTCACACACCTCCACCCTAAAAGTACATAAGACTCTCTTCTTCAATTTGATGGCTTGGCCTGTAAAATGTACCCTCAAAGTCTGGGAGGTATATGCCATGGGACCCTGAGGCACTCCATTCTCTCCCTGTCCCCTGGGTCCTGGGATCTGATTGAGATTGTCAAGCCAGTTGGCAGGCAGGCACTTTTCCCCTAAGCCTCCCCTAAGCCCATGTCTCTAAAGGTTTCTTTCCACTCCCGCTGCTCATGAGAGGTCTCTCTCTTTCTGAGTTTGGTTTGGTTTTAATGTGTTTGGCTATTTTGTTTTTTTGAGACAGAAACTCATGGTAGCCCAGGCTGGCCTCAGAGTCATTATGTAATAGTGAGGGAACATGACCTTGGACTCCTGCCCTGCTTCCTAACAAGCACTGGCGGAGTCCAGGGATAAGTCACCCCTCCTAGCACCAGCATTTGTTTTTGTTTTGTTTTTGTTTCTGAGAGACAGAGACTCTCACCGTGGCGTAGGCTAGCTTTGGATGTTGAATCTCGGGTCTTCCGTATGCTGTGCTTACAGCTATGCACACTCAGCCATCAAGAACATGACTTGACTACCATACTGCAGGAGACTCAGCTATTCCTTTGTCTCTAGTCCCCTCTGTTGAGTCATCCTAACCCCACAATTAGTAATGAAACTGAATTAGAACGTACATCATGGTGCTCAGTGTCCTGTTTCCCAACTGCTTACGTGAGTCCAAAGCCATACGAGGTCTGTGGGGCAACCTTGGAAGAAGCAGGAGAATTAATTAGCTCAGCTACACAGCAAGTTCAAGACCAGCCAAGGCTACATGTGATCCTGTCTCTCAAAGCATTAGAAGGGGTGGCCAGATGGTTCAGGGGTCAAGCTAGCAGGCTGCTTTTCCAGAGAAGCCAAGTTCACTTTCCAGCACCTAAGTTGGCTGCCTCACAGGACTCTGACTTCCACATGCATCTGTACACATGCACATAATTTAAAGTGATTTTTTTTTTAAGTCTATGCTGAATCTGCCAGCTGGTATCCTGACTATAAGAATACAGCAGGCCTCCGCCAGATCCCCACCATCATGGACACGAGTCGCGTGCAGCCCATCAAGCTGGCTAGGGTAACCAAAGTGCTGGGCAGGACCGGTTCGCAGGGACAGTGCACGCAGGTGCGAGTGGAATTTATGGATGACACCAGCCACTCTATCATCCGCAATGTCAAAGGCCCTGTTCTAGAAGGTGACGTGCTCACCCTATTGGAGTCAGAAAGAGAAGCTCGAAGGTTGCGTTGATCTTGCAGCTGGTGGGGTTCTGGATATCCACTACTTAGCCCACGGAATGATCTGCAACTGTTAAATAAAGCATTTATATTAAAAAAAAAAAGAATGCAGCAGGCCGAGGCAGGAAGATGGCTTCCAATTGGGGACCAACTTGGGCAAACCTTTCTCTTCCATAAAGCTTTCCTATAGGTCAATGAACACAAATGAATTCCGCTGCTCGGTTACAACATGTCATTCATATATATATATATATATATATATATATATATATATACATCTCCCATCTCAGATTATGGTTACTTGTTGTTTGGGATTAAAAGTTCCTTACAGAAATATTTTAATCACTACAACTGCAAAATGCTTCTCTCCATACTCCCTGCCACATCCTATAAAACTAGGATTTTAGGTCTTCTCCTACAAATAATCATATGGTTCCTTGTCTCCTTACTTACTATAATTTAATGTTTATCTATTTATATCAGGCAGTGGTGGTGCGTGCCTTTAATCCTAACACTTGGGAGGCAGAAACAGGCAGATCTCTGTGAGTTCAAGGCCAGCCTGATCTACAGAGCCAGCCTGATCTACAGAGCAGCTGGGGCTACACAGAGTAACCCTGTCTCTAAAAACTGAAACAAAAATGTATAGATTTAAAGTGTATGTAGATGTCAAAAACAGTGGTTAGGAGTCCGTTTGTTTCCCTTCCAGCACATAGGTTCCAGGGTTTGGCAGCGATTGTCTTTACTCGCTGGACCATCATCTATCTCCCCATGCCTTTTGTCTTGAGCCTCCCAAGTTCTGGAACTGAAGGTGTGCAGCCAATTTACAGGGTTTTAAACCCAAGGTTTTATGTTAGGCAAGCATTCTACCAAGTAAGCCACATTTCCAGCTTGCCATTTACTTATCTATCTATCTATCTATCATCTATCGATCTATCCATCTATCTATCTATCTATTTATTTGGTTTGAGACAGGGTCTCAACCATTTAACCCTGGCTGATGGGCGCTTCCTATGTAGACCAAGGGTCTTAGTCTGGGTCTCTATTGCTACGGCAAAGCACCACAACCAGAAGCAGCATGGGAGAAGAGGGTTCACTAGGCTTATGCTTGCTTCCACATTACTGTTCATCACTGAAGGACATCAGGACAGGAACTCAAACAGGGCAGGAACCTAGAGGCAGAGGCCATGGGCAGGAGCTGCTAACTGGCTTGCTTCCCATGGCTTGCTCAGCCTGTTTTCTTATAGAACCCAGGACCACCAGCCCATGGAATTCCAGCTTGTGTCAAGTTGACATTAAGTCTAACCAGTCCACCAAAGATCTTCACCGTATTATACGGTGCTGGGGATCAACCCAGGACTTCCACAAGGGTAGGCAAATTCTCTACCAACTGAGTTATGCCCATAACCATCGTTTGATCATTTTAGACAGCAGGCTCATCATGTAGCCAAAAATGATTTTTATTATTTTATTATTTTTTTTTGTTGTTGTTGTTTTTTTTCGAGACAGGGTTTCTCTGTGTAGCCCTGGCTGTCCTGGAACTCACTCTGTAGACCAGCCCAGGCTGGCCTCGAACTCAGAAATCCGCCTGCCTCTGCCTCCCAAGTGCTGGGATTAAAGGCATGCACCACCACTGCCCGGCTCAAAAATGATTTTTAAATTGAGTCTCCTGCCTCGGCCTTCCCAGGCCTGAGCAAGCACTTCTGCCAATTGAGCTATAGGCCTAGCCACCATAAATGGCTCATATTTTAGACTTTTACTGTGTTTGGGGGTAGGGTAGGTAGCTGGGCTCTTCTAGCAGCCAGAGGTCAACTCTCTCCTTCACTGTTAGGTGGGTTCTGTGTATTGAACTCAGGTCTTTAGGGCTGGGTTTCAGTGGCAGGAGCCTTTCACCAGTTGAATCTTTCACAGGCTCCACGTAAATAACCCCTTAATAGCTGTCCATGAAAAGTCATTTTGGCCAGGCAGTGGTGGGGCATGCCGTTAATTCCAGCACTTGGGAGGCAGAGGCAGGAGGATTTCTGAGTTTGATGCCAGCCTGGTCTACAGAGTGAGTTCCAGGACAGCCAGGGCTACACAGAGAAACCCTGTCTCGAAAAACCAAAAAAAGAAAAGGAACAGAAAGTCATTTTGGAACACAGGGAGTGGGGGCTCACAGTAGAAAAATGACAGAGAAGGACTCCCCCTAATTTCTAAGCAAATCAATGGTTAAGGTTAAGAGTGCTATGGTGTGGGGCCGGGCGTCGAGCATGCCTTTAATCCCAGCACTTGGGAGGCAGAGGCAGGCAGATTTCTGAGTTCGAGGCCAGCCTGGTCTACAAAGTGAGTCCCAGGACAGCCAGGGCTACACAGAGAAACCCTGTCTCGAAAAAAAAAAAAAAAAAAAAAAGAGTGCTATGGAGCATGAGACTGGAGATGCCCTCCCTGGTTTGCTCTGCCCACGTGGAGGCAGGCACACAACCAGAAATACACACAAACAAAAAAGTGTTTAAGACTGGTATGTTATAAAAACGCAGCAGGTAGTGTAACGAGAAAGGCTAAGGCAGGACTGCCTAACGTTAGGACCAGCCTGGGCTACGCAGAGTTCCAGGGCAGCCTGAAATTCAAAAACCGACACAGATCACCAGGCGTTCCGGAGCAGGGACCATTCCCCGGGAAGCCAAGCACTTGGCCAGGCGGGCTGAGAGTTGTACCGGACATAAAAGCACAATCCGTCCGCGAGCCAAGGCCAGGGACCGCGCTCCGCCAACGGTAGCCGCGAAAGCCGCGAGAGCGCTCAGGCCGGAAGAGGCGCGGAGTGGCCGGCCAGCCCTCCGGAAACGCCCGCCCCTTTCCCCTTTTACGGGAAGTCCTCGCCTGCGTCAGCACGGCCCTAAGGCGGCGGCAGGGAACGGCCTTCCTCACTCCTGACTTCCGCCTGCCTCCGGTCTGGAGTCGCGGCCTTCCCCGCTCCTTCCCCTCAGCCTGCGGCGTCCGACCATGTTTGGCCTGCGGAGAAACGCGGTCATCGGCTTGAACCTGTACTGCGGCGGCGCCAGCCTCGGCGCGGGCGGCGGTTCTCCGGCAGGGGCGCGCCTGGTGGCCGAGGAGGCCAAGGCGCGGCGCGAGGGGGGAGGGGAAGCCGCCCTGCTGCCCGGCGCGCGGGTGGTCGCCCGGCCGCCGCCCGTGGGCGCCGAGGACCCCGACGTCACCGCGTCGGCCGAAAGGCGGCTGCATAAGTCGCCCGGCCTCCTCGCCGTGCCGCCCGAGGAGATGGCCTCGTCGACCGCCGCCGCCGCCATCGTGTCTCCCGAGGAGGAGCTGGACGGCTGCGAGCCGGAGGCGATCGGCAAGCGCCCGGTCGTGCTGCCCCTCCTGGAGCGCGTGAGCGAGGCGGCCAAGAGCTCCGGGGCCGACGGCTCGCTGCCCTCCACGCCGCCGCCGCCCGAGGAGGAAGAGGACGAGCTATACCGCCAGTCGCTGGAGATCATCTCGCGCTACTTGCGGGAGCAGGCGACCGGCTCCAAGGACTCGAAGCCTCTGGGCGAGGCGGGCGCGGTGGGCCGGAGGGCGCTGGAGACCCTGCGGCGCGTGGGCGACGGCGTGCAGCGCAACCACGAGACGGCCTTCCAGGGTAAGCGGCGCCCCGGGCGGGCCGGGCCGTGCGGGAAGAGGGAAGAGCCGGAGCCTGGCTCTGCAACCAGAATTTTCTGGCTGTGAGTCATTGTTTCCGCCCATCTGGCTGTTGGGTTCAAAGGCCGGAAAGGGTGGGATGTCACTGTCGGCGTGGGGTCTGCCTGACTGCTCTAGAGCCAGGAGAGCCCGGTCCCCTCGTCGTGGGTGGGCAGGAGGGTAGTGCCCGGCTGCAGACAAAGGAGGCCATGAGGTTTCTTGCTTTTCTTCTCAGGCATGCTCCGGAAACTGGACATTAAAAAGGAAGGCGATGTTAAATCTTTTTCTCGAGTAATGGTCCATGTTTTCAAAGATGGCGTAACAAACTGGGGCAGGATTGTGACTCTTCTTTCTTTCGGGGCCTTTGTGGCCAAACACTTAAAGAGCATAAACCAAGAAAGCTGCATCGAACCATTAGCAGAAACTATCACAGATGTTCTTGTAAGGACGAAACGGGACTGGCTTGTCAAACAAAGAGGCTGGGTAAGTTCGACTTGTGATATAAAGGGACCGTGGAGTGGAAATGGGGTGCAGGATTTTGTCAAGGAGAAGGCACCTAGAGGGTTTTTACAAAGCTTCTCTCCGGCTTCAGGTATAATTTATGTATCTCTTGTTGCATGATGTTGGTCGTTGTAGGTGGTAGGTCCAGAGAAAAACTGAATATGACGGTCTTGAATTGTACCAAAAGGTCTTGTATTCTGTAGGTTGTACTTCTAATTCAGTTGGATAATCTTCAGAGCAGTGGATTCAAACCGTGAAGAAGTAAGAGTCACCTGTGATGACTAAATTACATTCCCCTCATTTTAATCAAATGGATAAGGGGTAGAGCCTGCATTTTAGAAGTTAATGCCCAAAGAGCTCTGGTGTAAGGTGCACTCATTAGGAAATACCCATGGGAGAAATACTACATGGGGATGGATCCAAAGAGTGGTTGGTTATGGGCCCTGCTCAGTCTGTGCAAAAATAATTGAGGTGCAATACAACTGCTGTAATGTAACTGTTGTGTGATTACTCACTGGAAAGAACTCCAGAAGTGTCTCTTGCATCCCAGAAGTAGGTAATTTGGTTCGTCATTGTTTGGGGGATATTTTAATTCACCCTTTCTCTGTATGTAGTGTTACAACAGCAGAAACCCATACTTGAAAATGTGCTTTTCTTTTTTGTTTTCTAGGATGGGTTTGTGGAGTTCTTCCACGTACAGGACCTAGAAGGCGGCATCAGAAATGTGCTGCTGGCTTTTGCGGGTGTTGCTGGAGTAGGGGCTGGTCTGGCATATCTAATAAGATAGCCTTATGAGTGCAATAGGGGACTCTTAAAGCTCCAGCCACCAAACTACATGCGTCTGTGAAAACATGTGTATTTATGAAGGTGGACTTGAAGCTGCCCAGGATTTTAACAGTCCAGTTCTACTGTAGCAACATAGCAAAAAGAAAGTGGCTACAGGATTGTGGCTAACAAGAATAAATACATGGGAAAAGTGCTCCCTCTGGAAGAGTCACTGTCTGAATGAAGCAAAGTTCCCCCTCAGCAAACACTGAGAGGCCGTGGAGAAGGACTTCTAGAATGAATGAAAGGGGTGGATGGAAAGGTTTGATTTCCTATCTAGAGATGGAAGAGGGGCCAGTCATCAGGCTAGTCACAGCTCAATAAATATCTATTACTCTGCCCAGAGTGTTGAGAGAAAGAAGCCCTAATTAACCACATAAGTGACTTGTGTAAAATGGATTTGTAATCTACAAGTCAGCAAACGATGACTAGAAGCTGCAGTGCTGTACAGGAATGTGAAGGGCGCCCTCTGAGCAGTCCAGGTGTGCTTGACAAAGTCTAAGTGCTCGGGGCTTTTAGCCCTGTCTATTTTGGCTTGGTTTGGATGATTCTTAAGTTTATTAGCCTAGTGATGGCCAAAAAGTACTTGACTTAAGGTTCACTAATTAGTTACAAAACTGAACAGCCTCGATTTTTAAGAAAATTTATGAAATGTATTTGTCTGTAAAAATTGTATATATTTTTACAGAAAGTCTATTTCTTTGAACATAAGAGGGAAGTCTTGGATTTAGTTTTTTTCCATACCCTTTTGAAATTTGCAGCTTCTCTAGTTAGAAATGTATTTCTTACAGCTTTTTAAGACTTTGTCATCCGTTCTAGTGTATATGCAGAACCTGTTGTGTGTGTGGACTGGTTGTAGTAGAACAAATCAGATTTATAACTATGCAGGGTTATCCAATCTTTTTTTTTTTTTGTATTTAAGGATCACAGGTAGATAGATGTAAGACATTTGATCCCCTGTTGATTTACTAAATTGTAACAGGTAAAGCAGGTTAGAGTCTTAACCATGGTGCTATTCACTGGGTTTACTTGTTTAACACAAGTTTATACCTAGTGTCAATAAAACAAATATGTATTTCTTGTCTACTAAGGATTGCCAAGCTTTGTTTTGAATTTCTGTATTGGTCTCTAGGTGTAGCCTTTACTTCCTTTACTGTTGGCGTGTTATGCTCCTGGTTCCCCTATAGATACTACACTTCCTCCCTGTGCTCTTCACTGGCCATTTTAGTTATCTGCATTAGAACTCTCACCCCAAACCCCCCCCCCCAAACTTTGAACCTAAGTAATCCCTCCCCCATCCTAATCAGAGTCAGCACAGCTTTCCTGTTAGAGGATAGTAATGCTTCCTCTTTGAGCCCTGTGACCAACAGTGACCAGGATTGGCATTCTTGGATTGGCATGCTTTCCATTGTTACTTTGTCCTATTTTGGTAAGAAAAACATCAAAGGTCCCCTTGGGAATTTCAAAAGTTGGAAATTCTACATTTATACTTTTATTAGTTTGCTCCATGTATGACTGTTCACTTAAGTTTAGAGAAACACTGGGTTTTGCTAAACCCAGTTAACAAAAGCCACTGGTAACTGAAGGTATTTAAGCTAGGGTCATTTGAAAGCTTCAGCCTCAGAATGTGACCTTTAGTCAGGGCTGCAGATAAAAATAGGCAGGAATCAAATGACTAAGAATGTAATGGGGAAGAAGTGCCCTGCCTGCCAGCTTGCGGGAGTGACTTGTACCTGTGTATTTATCCTTGATCATAGTTTGCTTATTTATGTTTAACTCTTCGGACTTCAGAGCACTTTATGTAGTTGAATAAACCCTATAGGTTGAGGTGACTAAAAGGTTAGCCTCTCATAACCCAGCCATGGAAGTTTTCTTTACTAGGAGCCTGACTCCCCAGCTCGCAAAGGGTGAAATGAAAGCTGAAGTACAGACAGGATCCTAGTAGGTATTTTAGGTCCAGGGCCATGAAGACTTGGAGAGCGCAGTGGCTGGGAAAGGGGTTGATTTGGAGGGAAGAAGCATGTGGTCTGAGTGCTGACTAGATGAATACTTGAGGCACATCCTTCAGAGAAGAGGGAGGGGCTGCTAGGAAAGATGGCTCTCAGCAAAATCTGTTTGTCTTACACGTCTCTCAGGGAAAAAACATGCAGTCTTCAAGCATCTTCCATGTACATTCTGTCTGGGTGAACACCTTCATTCTGGTAGAGCACCTAACACTTTTAACAGCTGTTCCCGAAAGGGTTAGGACCAACTGCAAGTTAATGTGGGTTATAAATGTTCCCCTAACTTCTGTTTCTTCTGAAGAGAAAATAAACCTTTTTCCCCCCCAAAGTAAGGTGTGGTATGGGTCTTTTCTTATCGCCTTCCTCTCTTGTGCAAGCCTTTTAGGGAAGTCGGTTGAGCAAATAGAAGTGAAATAAAAGCAAAATTGAATGTTGATTTGCCTTATGGTAAAGAATATAGTACCTGTAATTTAAATTTGTTTAATGTATTCCTGTTTTAAACTAGTTCTGTACGGTTTTTGGGTTGGGGGGAGAATGCTTAGCACCACACCTGGCTTTCTCATTGACAAGTTTCTTGTATCTTAAATTCATTAGTCAAGGTTGACCTTGAACATCTATGGTGATCCTGCTGTGCTAAAGCTGGGATCTTGGGTGGGTTATCCCTGCCTCTGCAGGCAGTGTACCTGGAGAAATTCTTTGCTCCCCACCAGCCAAGTGCAGGCTCCCCTTGGGAGTTAACCAAGTATCAGTGTGCATGAAAACAATAGCAGTTGTATTACAATGGTTCACCTTGTAATCAAGGTTCTCTTCTCCCGTGGTGGCACCTAGGAGATAAGACTCCAGTCAGCCATCTCAACAGCCCTATCTTGTGTGTGGTTTTGGTTTTTAGAAACGGTTTCTCTATGTAGCCCTAGCTATTCTGGAACTCACCCTATAAATCAGGCTGGCCTGGAATTTAGAAATCCACCTGCCTCTGCCTTCCAAGTGCTGGGATTAAAGGCCTGTGCCACCATTGCCTGGCTTTGTTTTGTTTTTATAATCTAAAAAGGTTAGCAGAGCAATGACACACACCTTGGTTTTCAGTGCCCCTTCTTCCAAGGAGGTAAGAATACGCTGATTAGAAGAACTATCCTGCCTTTGTCACATCCCTTGAAAGGGCAGGGGTGAATCACCATGGAAATGTGCAAATTTGAGGTTTGCATAACTGGTTTTCAGCCACAAATACTAATCATGCAAACAGGATCTGCACCTTGTACTTAATCCTGTCTGCTTTAACATCTGTCCCTTCTTCCATGTTTTTTTTAAGATTGATTTATTATATGTAAGTACACTGTAGCTCTCTTCAGACACTCCAGAAGAGGGAGTCAGATCTCCTTACGGATGGTTGTGAGCCACCATGTGCTGGGATTTGAACTCCGGACCTTTGGAGCAGTCAGGTGCTCTTACCCACTGAGCCATCTCACCAGCCCCGTGGGTTTTATTAGATGACAGTAACTTGATTGTAAAGCTGCTTTGTGGTAGGCATATTGACTGGCTCATCGTAACCCCATCACTTGGGCTGAGTCAGAAGTAGCTACTGGAGTTCAAGGCTAACATGAGCTGTGCTCTAAAAGTCGGAGTTGGAGTGGAGCACTCAAGAGTCGGCTCTGAGTTAAGTTCGCAACATCTGTGTAAGGCAACCCAAAAGACCTGATTAAAGCTGCAGGAAATGGGGTGGCCTCTTCTACCTTGATCTCTGTTCACAAATTCTCAACAGACATGAAAGTGAAAGGAATGATTCACATGTTGGGAGGGTGGTTCAGTGGTTGGACACAAGCACAAGTTTGATTCATAGGATTGAAAAAGCAGAGCTGTGTACAAGTGTATACCCTTAGCAGAGGCAAGTTGGGACAGTGGCACCCAAGGAAAAGTTAGACTTACTCTTAAGTCTTGCTTGGCATATACCTGTACTCCCAGCAAAAGGATTACATCAGATTCAAGGTAAGCCTGTGCTATGTGACAAGACCCCAACAAATGCCCAAATCTTGACCTAGCTTAAGTTCTGCCCAGTACTGTTGTTAAGGGGAGAGGGGTTGTACTTTTGATACAGAGCTAGGCTTGCATTGAATTTTGGACACTTCTGCCTTAACGCCTTAACCTTGTATGCCACCATGATGCCCCCCCCCCCTTTATTTTATTGTTTCTGTTTTTGTTTTTTGAGACAGGGTTTCTCTGTATAGCCTGGCTGTCCTGGAACTCACTTAGTAGACCAGGCTGGCCTCGAACTCAGAAATCCACCTGCCTCTGCCTCCCAAGTGCTGGGATTAAAGGCTTGCACCACCACGCCCTGCTTGATGGGCCCCATTGATCCTTCATGACATGGAGTAAATGTGAGGCATCGAGTGGTGATGCACGCCTGGGAATCCCAGGGACTGGAGGAGGCCTTTGCCACTTGGGGATTTTGACACTGGCTTAGGCTGCCTGAAGGTTTTGGGGGAAAGTAAGAAATGAGTGTGGTGGTGCATATCTTAATTTTACCACTGCTTGGGAGGAGTTTAAAGCCAACAAGGACTTTTACTCAAAGAGTAGCCTGAGTCACTAGAGGCCTCAGTAATGACTGACACACACACACCGTGCTTGACATAAACCAATGTTCAGGCAGCTTGTTCTGGGGTCAACCCAGAGCCTTCTGAATGATAGCAAGCAGCCAGTCATCTAGCTGGTTTGTTTTCTTTGTCCTTGTCCTGTGATTTTTATATTTTTCTGAGCTGTTGATAGGAAGTACTGGAGTTTAAACCACAGCCTCGAATATTGTTCGGCTAAGCTACACCTGCTTGTCTGGTCCACTCTAGGTAACTCACTCTAGGTCATGCTGTTACTGGAGAATCTTTTCCAAGGTGACAGTGTCACCCATGAAGGGTGTATATTTAACCTTTGCAAGGTCCCGCGTCCAGTCTCCTGCATCCGCACTACCATCCTGCCCCCCACCTCCAGCCTTTTCCCCTTTTCTTGAGATACATAGGCACTCCAGCCCAGGCTGAGATCAAACATGGGATGGAAGTCTTGCCTCTGCCTCACATCCTAGCATGAGGTAGCCACAAAGCCAGCTTAAAAATTCTAGAACAAGGTTTGATAACTGGAGAATTTTATAAACATGAGCATTTAAGAAGTCCCATAGCGCCGGGCGTGGTGGCGCACGCCTTTAATCCCAGCACTCGGGAGGCAGAGGCAGGCAGATTTCTGAGTTTGAGGCCAGCCTGGTCTACAAAGTGAGTTCCAGGACAGCCAGAGCTACACAGAGAAACCCTGTCTCGAAAAAAAACCAAAAAAAAAAAAAAAAAGAAGTCCCATAGCTTTAGCCAGATGCTCAAAGCTGGAGCTGAAGGATCTGTAGAATATTCTAGTGTTTCAGGGCTTCACTTGCTCAGTGATTTCAGAATGCTGCCTTCATGAACCTCCCCCACCCCCTCTTCAAAGGCTTCTCTAGAGATTTGAAAACTTAGTTCTCTTAGTTCACAGTAGTTACAGTGTTAGCTTAGCTTATCTCAGTTATTCGAAGCATCTGAAAGGGGGAGGGGCATCCGCAGGGAGACTGGTGAGTCAAAGGATGCTGAGAATTGAGTGTTTTGTTTCCAAGTGTCACTGGGTTGCCCAGGCAAAACCTGGACTCCATTGACTCTTACCTGAGTCAAGGGAGAAGGAGCTGGCTCTGGATCAGCCTTTTTTTTATTTATGTGAGTACACTACAGCAGTCTTCAGACACACACTAGAAGAGGGCATCGGATCCCATTACAGATGGTTGTGAGCCACTATGTGATTGCTGGGAATCAGGACCCCTGGAAGAGCAGTCAGTGCTCTTAACCGCTGAGCCATCTCTCCAGCCCCAGTAATTCTTTACTAATGATTTGACACAGGATAGCCTGGTCAAGGTTACTCTTGAACTTCTGACCTTTCTGCCTTCACCTCTGACATGCTGAAATTAAAGACCTTTGCTACTCCACCAGGCTATACACTAATAGTTCTGAGGTAAGAGAGAAAGGCTTTGTAAGGGAGTTGTGTTGTCCTGGCTTTCTTTAAAGTCGTATTGACTGGCTTACAAATCTGTGTATAGACCAAACTGGCCTCAGACTTGTAGCCGTCTTTCTTTCCTACCATTGACTCCTGTGAGTTTCTACAAAATAATAATAGTTCCCAACAGCTGGGAAATGTCTTGGAGTCCCTCTTATTTTAGTTTTTGAGGCAGGCTTCACTATGAAGCTCTTGTTATGTAACCCAGGCTGGCCTCAGACTCAAAGGGTTCTACCTGCCCTGCCTCCTAGGTGTTAGGATTTATGGCATGTGTCACCACACCCTTCTGTCTTTATTTTTGGGACAGGGTCTCAATACATAGCCTTAGTTTGCTTGAAAGTTACTATATATAGCCTGACAGTGGTGGCGCACGCCTCTAATCCTGGCACTTGGGAGGCAGAGGCAGGCACATTTCTGAGTTCTAGGCCAGCCTCGTCTACAAAGTGAGTTCCAGGACAGCCAGGGCTATACAGAGGTCTCAAAAAAACAAAAAACAAAAAGAAGAAAGTCACTATATAGACCAGTAGATCATGCTGGTTTTGAACTCCCAGGATCTCTCTCCCAAATGCTGAGATTAAAGGTTCATGGCTTTATTTATTTTTAATTACCAGGATGTGAGAGAGAGTGAATGTGGGTGTGAGTGGGTTGATCCTGAGGAGCTGAAATCACAGGTATTTGTGAGCTGTGTACTACACATGCTGGGACACAAACTGGTTTCTGTAAAGAGCACCATATGTTTCTTAACTGCTGGGTCCTCACCTACCCAAAAGTCTAGTCTGGAGTTTTACTTTTTCTCCTGGGACCATGACAAATAGTGCTATATATTCCAGCATTTGGCTACACATCAGCTTCGACCTAGCTCCCTGTCAGCTCTATATGTCAGACGGGGAACAACTGACATGACCCCCACAGTCAGTGTCACAGCCCCCACAATGTACTGTGGGGCTGTGATAGTAACATTGACTAGCTGTATTGAGTGCCTTGTCTTACTTGAGACATTCTTGTTCCATGGACTGAGTCTTGTAAATGCTGGGATTACTGCTATGTCCTTACCTAAGTTTCTGTATGTATAGCCTGTGAGAGTAGAGCTGGATCCTCACAGCTGCTTGGTCCTTCGCTGTCCAGACTCTCACAGCCAGGGAAAGCAAGCAGGGTTTTGAGCATAGGACCAAGAGCTCCACTCTGCAAAACAAAATTCAGTAGGAACAACCCCCGAAAGCGACTAAATTCCTGGTGGCTTCTAGTCTTCGTTTTGTTCCCGTGGGAGACTCAATTACTGCTCTTCCCATCCCGATTCAGAAAACCAGTTTGCTCTGGCTGCCCAGACTTCCCCCACGGACTGCATTTCTCTTGCCCATGAGCTCATTGTTTTGGCTGCTTTGCTGGTATTAATCCACCAAGCCTGTTGGGGAGATCTCTGCTCCTGGTCCCCTAACTGGCTGGGGCAGCATTCCATTCAGAATCTCACCCCAGCCCTCCTGTGGTCACATGTGTGTGTTTGTTTATTCAAGTTAGCCTGGGACAAGGTGTGCTGGGCAAGAGAGCAAGAAAACAGTCCAGGAGAAAGCTGCTAACTGGGTTGGAGAAGCTGTGGCTTGTTTTTTTGTTGTTGTTGTTTTTTGTTTTTTTTTTGGTTTGGTTTGGTTTGGTTTTTCCAGACAGGGTTTCTCTGTGTAGCCCTGACTGTCCTGGAACTCACTCTGTAGATCAGGTTGGCCTCGAACTCAGAAATCTGCCTGCCTCTGCCTCCCAAGTGCTGGGATTAAAGGTCTGTGCCACCACTGCCCGGCTGCAGTTTTTTTTTTTTTTAAAGAACATGGTGGCCGGGCAGTGGTGGTGCACGCCTTTAATCCCAGAATTTGGGAGGCAGAGGCAGGAGTTCCAGGACAGCCAGGGCTACACAGAGAAACCCTGTCTTGAAAAAAAAGAACATGATTTGCTGTGTGTACTAGGTGGGCCTCAAACTTGCAGCAGTCTCCTGCCTTAGCTTGCTAGGATTATAAGCATGGGCCAGCGTGCCTGGTACTCCTGTGCATATGTCTTCTCTGCTCATCTCCCAGCTCCATCCCCTAGTGTGCCTGGAGCAGTCTCTGCCCTGGAAGCCTTGATGGGAGGGAGAGCCAGCTGGGCTGCTGCAGAGAAGCAGCTGTTAGGTTTGTACACATTTCCTGAGGATCGTAGTCTTGTTTACTTCCTTTTGACCCAGAGAAGCCCAGGTCTGAGCCCAGACGCAGCCTGCAGGTGACTGCTGTACAGAGTGGTGTTTCTCCTAGTGGGGAACATTCTGGATTACTTAGTGTGAGCTTGAGACCTCCTCCTGCCTTTCCGCTCCCATCTCTTCATTCAAACCAAAAACAGATCACCATAAACTATGCTAGTAATTTAAACACATGAGAGACAGACACAAAAGGATTGCCTCCAGTTTCAGGCCAGCCTGGGCCTGAAAAGAAAATAAGATAAAACAAAATTTAAAACAACGAACAAACACACAGAGGCTGTGGGAAGTGACGTGTTCTCATTTCTCAGAAATCCCTCATGAAGCAGTGAAACAGAAACAGGGAAACAACTGTGTTGAAATGAGGGTGTGTGTGTGTGTGTGTGTGAGTGATGTGGATTGGTTTGAATTTTGTTTTGTCCTGGGCATCCACTTGGGGCCCTTGGGCACGCTAAAGACCAACTCTCCCAACAGCTACTCTGAGGAACACCTTGGTAATGCTGAATTTTAGGGAGCCCTTCTTGCTTGTCAGCTTCCCTCCACATTTGGTGGTTGAAACCTGCTCTCGCTCTTCCTTTCTGTTGTGATCTATACAGAGCAGAAGCTGGCTATGGTGGTGTCAGCCTATGTGAGAGAAATAAGCCACAAGTGCTGGTGCTTGGGAGGCAGAGGCAAGTGGAGCTCTGACTTGGAGGCCAGCCTGGTCTACAGAGAGACCCTGCCTTAAAAAAAGAAAAGATTTTGGGCTGGAGTGGGCTCAGTGGTTAAGAGCTCTTCCAAAGGACCCAGATTCAATTCCCAGTACTACATGGCAGCCCACATTGTCTATAACTCCATGGGTCCATTACCTTTACACAGACACACACAGAGACAAAACACAAGTGCACCTTAAAGAATTGGGGTGCAGAGGCTAGAGAGTTGGTTAAGAGTTAAGAATGTTAGATGTTGCCAGGCAGTGGTGGCGCACACCTTTAATCCCAGCACTTAGGAGGCAGAGGCAGGCAGATTTCTGAGTTCGAGGACAGCCTGGTCTACAGAGTGAGTTCCAGGACAGCCAGGACTGCACAGAGAAACCCTGCCTTGGAAAAACAACAACAAAAAAAGATTGTTGCATGTTTTTGCAGAGGAGCATAGTTCAGTTCCGAGCACCCATGCAGAGTGGCTTACAACTGGCTGTAGCTCCAGCTTCGGGGACACAAAGCTCTCTTCTGGCCTTTGCAGACACCTGTGTATACACATGTGCATGAACATATACATATAAACATAAATAAATTTAAAAAAAGAAACTGCTTAGAGAGTTAAAAGAGAATGTATCGATGCCAAGGGAAAGAAAAACTTATGGCATAAGAATTTGACAAAAAGGGTCACTCAGTGGTTAAGGGCACTGACTGTTCTTGCACAGGTCCTGAGTTCAATTCTCTGCAACCACATGGTGGCTCACAGCCATCTGTAATGGGATCGGATGCCCTCTGCTGGTGTGTCTGAAAACAGCTACAGTGACTCATATACATAAATAAATTAATTATTTTTTTATTTTTAAATTTTATTTATTTATTTATTTATTTTGGGGGTTTTTCGAGACAGGGTTTCTCTGTATAGCGCTGGCTGTCCTGGAACTCACTTTGTAGACCAGGCTGGCCTTGAACTCAGAAATCCACCTGCCTCTGCCTCCCGAGTTCTGGGATTAAAGACGTGCGCCACCACGCCCGGCTAATTTTTTTTTTTTTTTTTTAAAGAAGACTTTGACAAGAATAGCCACCAGTGGCTGCGCACACCATGCCTTAGTCCAGCACTGGCGCAGCTCTGAGTTTGAGCGTGTCAGGGCTACACAGAAACCCCTGTCCTGGGGAGGGGAAAAAGCTATTTTATAGCTCTTAAAAGAGCACACTGAGATAACTCACAAAGTCAAATTTATTCTGGGAAAAATTGGACTCCCTAATTTATTTTTTTGTTGTATAGAATAGAGTTTATTCAGGGCATTGGGAGGGGAGTTAAGAGGGTAGTAGAGGCAGAGCAGTAGAGGCCAGTTATGACCACATGGAGAGAGGGAGGCGAGAGTAAGAGAGAGTAAGAGTGGATTCCCTGACTCTTACAATAACCTTGAATTCTGATATTTAGCCTGCCCCCATCTCCGAAGCCCTCGAACCACAGGCATGTACCACAAGCAAACACCTGGCTTGCATTATTTATTTAAGTTTTATTTTTTGTTTTTTTGAGACAGGGTTTCTCTGTGTAGCTTTCACTGTCTTGGAACTCTGTAGACCAGGCTGCTCTTGAACTCTCAGAGATCTGCCTGCCTCTGCCTCCTTAGTGCTGGGATTAAAGGCGTGCACCACCTGGCTTCATTTTTTAATTTTTTTTTTTAAAGATTTATTTATTATTATATTTAAGTACACTGTAGCTGTCTTCAGATGCACCAGAAGAGGGCATCAGATCTCATTACAGATGGCTGTGAGCCACCATGTGGTTGCTGGGATTTGATCTCCGGACCTTCGGAAGAGCAGTCGGGTGCTCTTACCCACTGAGCCATCTCACCAGCCCTTTAATTTTTTTTAAAAAAGATTTATTTATTGATTATATGTAAGTACACTGTAGCTGTCTTCAGACACACCAGAAGAGGGAGTCAGATCTCGTTACGGATGGTTGTGAGCCACCATGTGGTTGCTGGGATTTGATCTCCGGACCTTTGGAAGAGCAGTCGGGTGCTCTTACCCACTGAGCCATCTCAACAGCCCCCATTTTTTAATTTTGTTGCATTAAAAATATCATTCCATTTACTTTGTCTGTATCTATGAGAACACCTGTGTGCCACAGCAGAGGTCAGCCTTCAGGAGACTGCTCTCTCCTACCCTGTGAGGTCCAGGAATCAAGTGCCAGTGGTCGTTGCCTGGCAACTAGCACCTTCACTCATCGAACCACCTGGCCAGGAACAGGGGAGTATGGGAGAGGCACAGGTGTGAGGTCGGAAGATCACTTGGACGTGTTAGTCCCAGGATCCATGTCAGGGCACTCAGTCTTGGTGCCCAGTGCCTTAATTCAGCTAGCTTGACAGCCTGGCTTGTGTTCTAAAATAGTTAATAAAAATCTGAAAAGTATTTTGTGATGTATTGAAATATGAAATTAAAGGTTTCAGCGTCATAAATCTTGGTGGGAGCACAGCTTTGCCCATTCGTTCCTGTCACTCTTCTGTCACTCTTGTTCTACAACACACACAGAACCACAGGGGCTGGAGAAATGGCTCAGGTCTTATAAGCTCTGACTGCTCTTCCAGAGTCCAATTCCAACACCCGTGTGGAAGCTCACAACTGTGTACAGCTCAGTCCAGGGAACTGGAATACCTCTCAGAGACACCAGTGCACATAACATAAAAACCATTTAAGAACAACAGAAAACAGGGGAACTGCTAGGCTTGGTGGCACACCCTTTACTTCCTTGCCCGAGATTTTATTTACTTTATGATGGGGAGAACACTGTAGCTGTCCTCAGACATACCAGAAGAGTGCATCAAATCTCATTTCAGATGGTTCTGACACGTGCTTGCCAGGAATTGAACTTAGAACCTCTGGAAGAGCAATCAATGCTCTTAACCATTGTACCATCTCTCCAGATGGTAGAGCACTCTTTAATCCCAGCACTCAGGAAGCAGAGGCAGGTGGGCTCTGTGAGTTCAAGGCCAGCCTGGCCTACAAAGCGAGTCCAGGACAGACATGACTATTAACACCGAGAAACCTTGTCTCAAAAAACAAAACAAACAAACAAACCATAAAACGGTATCAGCCAATGGTCAGCTCTAGGGAGGCCAACTATGGAATAGGGTCAGGTAATTCAGGGCAGATGGACTGGGCATCTCTCATGTTCCGTGGTCCATCCTTGGCCTCCCCTTAGCATAGGGAGCCAGGCTTATAGTGTACCACTCTCTTATGGCAACAGAATCTAATGTGGAGCCAGCACGAAGGAAGGTTGAGCTCAGCAGGGAAAGGCACTTGCTGCCAAGTGTGGTGACCTGGGTTCTGTCCCCAGGACCCATGAGATAGAGAGCACTGGAAGTTGTCCCCTGAGCTCAACACTGCTGCAGCAGTGGCACATGCATGTGCCTTCCACACACACTATATATGGGGGTGGTTCCTTCACAGCTGAACCAACAGGGCTTGCTTCTCACACAGGAAATGCATGAGCGGGTCTGTTTTCCTTTTGTTGTGTGTGTAGGGGGATGGGGAGTAAAGGGGAAGGTTTTATTCTGGGGTCCAGGTTGGCTTGGAACTCTTGATAATCCTTCCTCTGCTTCTGATGTGAGAGCAGAGATGTGTAGTGCCCCCAGCTCTCTGGGTTGAAGCAGACACAGCTGGTGCTCCCTGCCAGCCCTACCCAGGTTCCAGCCTCAGACCTGAAGCATCCTCCATTGGAATTTCCCCAACGCCCCCATCTCCCAGGTAAAGGAGCCCAACCCCAGGTTGGTGACAGGTGCTAGATATGCTGAGATGAACCCAGGCTGTTTCTTTCTCTTGTTGTCAGGCTTAGGTACTTTCCTGAGACTTCTACTTCCTGTACAAAGAAGGTGCTTTTCTCGCCTCCCCACCTGCCTGCAACATGCAAACCCCTCTCCTAAGACACCCCCACTCAGCCCTGGGATGGTGGTTTTGAGGGGTGCTGGTGTGAAAAGGAATACCCCCATCTCCACTTATTTTTCTTCAGACCACAGACCCCTCTAACAAGCTCCCTGGCTGCAAGAGAAGGGTCCCTGGCTTGGTTCACTGGTGAGAGAGGAGAAAGCAGTCTGTAAATGTTAGCTTTGGTGTGGTGACACACACCCAGCACTTTGGAGCCATGGGCAAGGAAGATCACAAGCTCCGGGCAAGCCAGAGCGACAGAGGGGGCAGGCAAGAAAAGAAAGAGGACCAGCCGGAGGGAGTCCAGAGGGCTGTGGCTCCTGAGTTTTCTCCATCCCACATCCTTGATCCTTAATGTCTGCTTGCCCCTCCGCTGTAATCCTCACGTGGGTTTCTTGACAGAGAATGGCTGGTGACTGACAGACACTCAAGTCCTGGGCAGCAACCTAGTATTTTGGGCTCAACCTCAGACCTGCTGAGCAGAAAGTGAAGTCTTGATGAGTGACCCGGGAGGGAGTGTTGAAACTCCATCAGGTCCACCTTTGCAGCTGCGCTCCTGCTTGACCAGGTGGCTAAGGGGGATGCGGAAGTCTAGTCTCTAAATTTAGTAGAAAGGCTGCAGCTTAAACTGAGAGGGTATTTACCCTAGGAAGTTTAAGTAAGGGGGAGGGGACCCCTAACCACTGGGAGCTTTTAAAAAATAATGCAGGGCTCCGGGTTTCATGCATATATGCGCCTCAGCACTGTTGCTGAACTTACAGACCATACAGTTCGTCTGTACACTAGAACCACCTCTCTTGGCAGCAGACACTCAGAAGTGGGGACTCCTTGGCCATGCAGTGGCCTCTGCATGCTTGCTCTCTGCATGCATGTCATTTGCTCCCATCACCACCACCACCCCCCATCTCAAGTCTCAAAGGTCCAGTTCCTCTAAGCTCTTCCCTAAATTCCCCCTAGTGCAGCAAGCCAGGGGCTGCACCGCATCCATCTGCCCTTTGCGTTTTAACTTCCTTACTCAGACCCTCCAAAGAGTTTCAGAGGTCAACACAGCAGCGTCTGGCCACACCTCTCCTTCTAGGGGCCCAGGGGAAGGGGTGCTTTAAAGCAGGCCTGCTTTCCTTCCCAGTACCATCTGCTCTGACCCCACACTGCTCGCAGATGAACTGAGGACTGCAGGGACTTCTCTTTACAGTGAGGAGTAGAGGGCAGACACCACCACCACCCAGGCTAGAAGCTCTGGGGCTATCAGAAAAAGAAAGGAGGTGTTACTGATGTTGGGGAAACCCTAGAGGGCTATGGCTGCATTCTCCACCTGTGATTGGTTCTCAAGCCCAGACCAAACTCTAAACCTGCCCAGCAACAACCCTAAGAGGCCTCAAAAGGGAGGGGAAGTCAGCTGAGCTGTGGCCTCCACCCCAGCCCTGTTTCCAGGAACTGATGGGCGGGCTGGGAGGGCAGCCACCCTTCCCTTGCTCAGGGACTCTGCCTTCACTGCCTGTATCTGGAAGCTGACTCCTGGGCCCCATTTCTCTGGTCCCTACATCTTTGCCTTTCCTTCCAGGGTCATCTAAGAAAGAAGCACACCTGGTCCTCCTCAGAGGCAGGCGTTCTGGTAGCCTCCTTGTGGGACCCCTGTCCTGGGCCAAAGTCAGGGTTTTTTCATGGTGTATTTGGGGAAAGGGTCTCACAAGTATAGCCCAGGCTGGCCTTGTGATCTTCCTGTCTCAGCCTCCCGCGTGCTGGGATCACCCATGGCTTTATTTTTGAATAAAAAAAAAAATAAAAAGGAACAGATATGACTGCTCCTAGGTATGATGAAGGAGAAAGTTTACAGTAGATCAGAAGGAGAACAAAGCCAGAGGCAGCCACATCTGGGAGAGTTCAGAGTGGTCCTGACCTTGTGACTCTGAGGGGGGAGGGGAAGGGAGCAGAAACCAGGTGCAGCTGCCAGGAGGCCAAAGGTACAAAAGGGGCAGGTAGCCAGGACGGTTGCTGATACAGGGAGGGGCAGTCCAGTCCCCTGGGCTGGGACAGGGTGTGCCAGCCATACCCGTGTAACAGTGACTGGGGGATACTGGGAGAACCTGTTGACTGTCAGGTCCACTTTGATATATTAAGCAGGCGCCTCAGCCGTTTGTCCCGGGTTTGAAACGTAATAATTTTCCTTTTCCTCCTTTGTCACCCACTCAGTCCCCCTCACACTGTGCTTGCTGTCAATCTTCCTGCTCAGCCACATCCAGCGGGAAGACAGCCTAAGTCCCAAAGCAGGGAGCTCTGTACCCTTCTATAGAATGTAGCAAAGGGTTTGCTCCATTAGAACAACTTTATTTTTAGGGGAACTCTGTATCCAAGGAGTCTAGCTGTGTTCAGAAAATAGTAGTAAAACTGTCTGCAGGCTTTTACTAATGGCCATACTCAGCCTGTCTGAAGAGGCAAGGACCGGACAAGGCTGCCTCCAGCGGGGCATCGGAAGCAAGAAACTCAGGCCTCAGAACTGTAGGGACCAGGGAAGAGGACCCTGGAGAAGGCTGTCCACTCCACTTCACCTTTAGCAAGTTATTTACTTTGAAAGAAACGGCCCGGGGAGAGGGAAGTGGTGGGGGAGGGAGGAGGCCTGGTGAGACATCTCTGTGGAATGTGTCTCTGGCAGGACTTCTGGGCCTGCCTCAGCCCCTCCTCCCTCATCCTGCAGTCACAGAGTCAGGCGGGCCAAGCTCCTATGATTTTGCTGAGCAAGGAGAGGGGGCAAAGTCACCACTGCATGCACCCATGGAAAGCAGTAAGCAGGCATCTAGCAGGGAAGTGGGTAAAAGAGGAGGAGGCAGGGCCAGAGCGAGAGAACCTGAAAAGCAACATGCATGCCCCACGCGCGCGCGCACACAAGCCAGCTTAGAAAAGTTCTGCTGGATTCCTAGAGACAACAGGAAGAGCCTACCCAAAAGCCCACCACAGGATCTCTGCTGGGATCCAAGCACCCATTACTGCTCCTAAACTGGGAGAAGTAGCGGCCTCTAGTGGCCAGTAAGCCATCTGCAGATCTGTTGTGGGACAGGATCTTAGGCCCTTGAGCCAGACTGCCCCAGGTCTGAAGCTCACTCCACAGCCCATGAGGACCACATCTTCCTCCCATCCCTAAATGCCGCTCCTCTTCCCACACCACATCTGGCCTCACACTGCTCGGATGGTGAGGTCCCCATGAACATAACGAAGAGCATGTTTCTTATGTCACAACCAACTTTAATAAAAAATAAATTACTTCTGGGGTGGGCATCATTTTCAGTGTGAAGTGGCGGCTGGGGCTAGGATGTCTTATGCTGACGTTTCTCCTTTTCACCCTCGACACAAGTGGCCCCTGCCCTGGAGAGGTGTGGTCCTTCCCCAGTAAGGTAGGGTGGCAGTGGCTGATCCCTGCCCCTGCTAATGAGGGAGGTAGGAATACAGAGACTGGATAAGGCAGGGATGGGAACAACAGGGTAACTTAGAAGATGTGGAGACGAGGATTGGGGCACAGACCTGGAACTTCTGGGGGACACACACGACGTAGCTGGGATTAGTGTGGAAATGTAACCTTGCTCTCCGCCTTTCTCCCCAGCCCAGAAAAGCACGAGGGATACAAGCACCGCCCACTTCCTATTCTTTCTCAAGCTGCTTTTGAGGAAGTGATAAACATACACAAGGCAGACCCCCAGGCAGGCCAGGTACACTTCTTGGGCTATCACACTGTGGGTCTTTCACCCTGGAGGATCCCTCTGGCAAGGCTGAGACCAGGTGAAAAGCCAGAGGGTACAGAGCGGGCTAGTCGGGGCTAGTCGGTGGGTGGCACAAGAAAACCACGAAGGCAGGGTCTCTGGGACCTGTTTCAAGCCGGTTCCAGCTGGGACTGCTCCAGGACATGGGCACAAGAGCGGCAGCAGGTAGTTGTGTAGTAGGGGTAGACGCAGAGCCGGGCCTGTACCACCAGGGGGCAGTGTGGAGAGCTGTCCTTGCATTGGTCATCTGAGGACAGAGGTCAATGGCACAAGACTGGACTGACATCATTCCCTCTGGGAGCGTGGTATCCATTCCCACCAGCCCTTCTCATATCTGCCCGTAGTCCAACTCCATCCCCTCTACTGGGGTGGGTGGGACGCTCTTTACCTGGTTGCTGGTTGCAGGGTTGGCTGTTGCAGGGCCGCTTCCTGGAAGGTCGCAGGTGAGGAGGGCATCGGGAGCTGAGAGTCTGGTTGCCACTCAGGCACTGGACTTCCCTCGTCTGCACGCCTCCCTGGCAGGATCGAGAACACTGGGGAGACCACAGCCATCTGATCAGATGTCTAACGTTCTCAGGGCTGCTCCCCGGGCCACCCACTTCCTCTCTGAACGACTGTGGTAGAACATTCTCCAGGGACATTATAAAATCCCAAATGGAGAGGGTCCCCCAGTCCTGCAAGTCTTTGGGAAGTGGGACAACACAAAAGGTCGACTGGGTTGTCTTGGGCCGAGAGAGGCTTGGCTGAGTGCAGGCCTCTTTGCTAGAGGCCCAAAGAGAGCAAGGCATGGGTGCCAGGCACTCACCGGACTCCAGAGAGTGGAGAACCATTTGTCCTCACAGGCCTGCCCCTGACAGGGCTGCAGGGCAGGCGGCCTGGGTAGGTGGGAACAGTTGCTGGGAGAAGTCACATTGAACTCGGCCCCCAGCTTGGACACACAGATAATGTCTCTGTGCTGTGTGCCAGACCCACACTCCGAGGAACACTGTGTAAGGGAGGGGAAGAGAGATCACTCTTAAGTTAAAAATGTGGGGGTTCACCAGGACTGGTTTCCCTCCGGTCCCGCATCTCAGGGCCCACAGCTGACCTCACTCCAGGGCCCTGTGAACCAACGCCATGTCCTCTCACAGGGCCCTAAACTGCAGGCACGCATATCCGGAGGGCGGCTTCTGAGAGGGCAGCCCTGCTCAGCGCTTCCTGCTTCCGGGTCCCCCGGAAGGGTCACCCCACTCCTAAGGCAGACCACAGTGCGTCTCTGGATTCCTGTCCCGCACTCGGCTGAGCACTGTAGGGAGGGAGAGTAGCCTGTGTGTTGGGAGGTGAGAAAGCCCTGGGGGTACCAGCCTGGGAGAGGAGATAGACAGCTGGGTTCTAGTCTGTTCTTGAACTTGGTGTAAAGCTGAGATACTTAAATTTCTGACCCTCTTGCTTCTACCTCTTGGGTGCTGGGGTTAAGACTGTGTGTCATACACCTGGTTTATGTGACACTGGGGAGCAAAAGTTGGGCCACATGCATGCCAGCTTTGCAAACACTGCCAACTGAGCTACACCATATCTTATTTATTTATTTATTTGAGTGAAACCTATTGTTTCTGTATGTACAATTCGTTTAAAGACAGGGTCTCTCTATGTAGCTCTAGTCATCCTGGAGCTGGCTGTATGGACCAGGCTGGCCTCAGACTCAAGAGAGACCCTCCTGTTTCTGCCTCCGTAGTGAAATTAAAGGTGTGTGCTTTCGAGTCCAGCCTGCGTGTGAGTGCAGGGGCCCAAGGGCAGGTTCTCTCTTTCCACCATGGGATCCAGGGCCTCACTCAGATTGTCGTCGGGTCTACCACACAAGGAGTTTCACCTACTGAGCCATCTGGCCAGTCCCCTGCTGCGTTTTACTTTGCTGTTTTGTGTGTATGTGTCTGTGTATACCACATATGCCCACAGAGGCCAGAAGAGGATACCAGATCTCCTGGAACTGGAGTTAGCAGTGATTGTAAGCCACTTGATGTGGGTACTGAGAACTGAACCCAGGTCCTCTAGGAAAACAAAAATGCCCATAACTACTGAGCTATCTCTCCAGCACATTTTTTCTTTTTTGTCTGGTTGGTTGGTTGGTTGGTTGGTTGGTTGGTTGGATTTTTGTTGGTCGTGGTTTTTTGAGGCAGGGTAGCCCTGGCTAGCCTAGAATTCAAACTCACAGAGAGTTCTCCTGCCTTATCTGGGATGAAAAGTACTGCCGTATCCAGTTTGCATCTGTTTGTTTGTTTATTTGTTTAAAAAAGACAGATTGAGCTGGGCAGCGGTGGCACATGCCTTTAATCCCAGCACTTGGAAGGCAGAGGCAGGCGGATTTCTGAGTTCAAGGCCAGCCTGGTCTACAAAGTGAGTTCGAGGACAGCCAGGGCTATACAGAGAAACCCTGTCTCGAAAAACAAAAAACAAACAAACAAACAAACAAAAAGACAGATTGAGGGGGGAAAGGGGTGGTAGCACACACCTTTAGTCCCAGCACTTGCTAGGCAGAGGGAGGTATATCTCTGTGAGTTTGAGGCTAGCCTGGTCTATAGAGCTAGTTCTAGGACAGCCATGTTTCACAAAGAAATCCTGTCTCAAAAAAACCAAAACAGAACAAAAAAGTTCTACTGCTGCTCGTATGACCTGGAACTCACTATGTAGCCCAGGCTGGCCCAGCCTCCCAAGTACTAAAATGATGGGTGTGAATGTAAGTTTTTCCCATTTAACTCTGAATTCCTAGGCTAGGTCAAGAACAAAGTTTATCAAGGCTGTGTTGGACAGGGTGTGACAGCCTGGCCTGGGGTACAGTCACCAGGGAAGGCAGATTTGCCAGGAGTGTAGGACCCACCTTGGAACTCCAGTCACTGTAGAACCAGGCTGTGGTGCAGGGGCCCATGTCACAGGCCTCTCTGCTCGGGGGCGGCGGGGGCCCGGAAGCACACTCCTGCTTGTTCACCTCATCACCATTACTGCCAACACACCGTACTTGCCGGCTCCTCTGACCACGACCGCAGCGCACAGAGCACTGAAGGATGAGAGACCCGAGGCTGGGCGTCAGCCATCTTCCAGCCTTGCTTCTACAGAACCAGAGTTTTACAGACTGGGAGAGCTGAGCAAGGGCCTCCAGGCTGCCAATCCTGGTGCGTCTGTCTGATACTAGGTTCCATAGAGGTCTTGTTTGTAAAGTTTCTGATGACAAAGAAGAAAAGGTGGAAATTCTTTGGAGCCTACTTCTCAAGGGTCCTCCTCACCTGGCTCCAGGGGGAGCTAATCTCCCAGTGGCCACAGAGGTGCAGCTGACAAGACTGGGTGATATTGGGCCGGGGGAGATGTCCACAGCGCTCTGGAGGTACCGAGGAGCCACCACCTCCAAATTCCTGTCTGCAGAGTAGCTGGCGGTGCTGGGTGCCAGGGCCACAGGATCGGCTGCAGGATGTCCACTCGCCAGCCTCCCAGCTGTGGGTGAGGGAGAGGGAAAGATGGGTGGAGACGTGTGGGGGTGTGACAGACTGGGACCCGCATAGGAGAGGAGTCATATTTCACACTTGGCATCTGCATTTCTAGCTGGGAAGGAGGCTGCCACGGTTTCCTTACTGTCTACGGGGCGTGAACCTTTCTAATCTACTCTTCCTGCACCCAGGTGCTGTAAGAACCGAGGGCAGGGAGCAAGGGCGGGGCCAGCCCTCCCTGTGGGCCGTACTCACTATGGAGGACACGGGGGTCCATGGCAGGGTTCAGGGGAAGCTGGGGGTCTGGCCCCCACAGCACAGCTCTGTTCATCCAACTCCTCTCCTGACTCACGGGAAATGCAGAGGAAAATGGGGTGCCAAACACCTGAAGGGAGTAAGAGGGCAGCCAGGGGAGGCAGGAAGGCTCAGAGCCCCGTTTCAATGAAGTCCCAGACATAGGGTCCAATGTAGACCCGTGGTCCAGGATACAGAATCTGTATAGATAAATAGAGAACAGGGATTTGGGCTGAGGTGTGGAACCTCACCTTTGCCACAGGATGCTGAACACTCAGAGTGCCCCACTTGTTTCCAGTATCCAGCAGAAGACCCCATGGCTGTCCTGACACGAGTCGGAGGAGGCACTTGGGGAATCCGCACCTGACGCTGGAGGGTGCCTGGTGCCCGGACTGGGCGGGGGGCTGAGGGGAGTAGGGGCTCCCCCCTCAGCATCTCTGCAGGGAAGTCCAGGGACCAGATTAGATGCCTCCCTGCTACCCTGGAGCTCCGTCCTTGCCTCACCCTCCTCTTCTGGGTCTGGGGATCCTAGTTTTACCAGGCTGAGGCTGAAGGGCTGGAGGCTTTGTGGAAGGACTCTCTAGGACTGCAGGAGGGGAAGAGATGACATACTGATAAAAAACACCTGGGTTGTCCTCTTGAAAGATCATCTGAAGGGAAGATCATAATGGTTTGGGGTAACAAGAAGGGCATACGCTAGACTAGATCTACACTCCTCTGCCCTAAGGGCCCTCCCTCCCTCCCTAAGGATTTAGCACCTGCCCCAGCTCACATAGACGTCCACAGGCTGAGTGGTAGGGCCTTCTGCTGACAGACTCTCCCCCTTGCCTTCTTCCCGTGGAGGACGGTTATACTGGAAGACAGTCCCGATGGCTGTATAGGACCCTGGAGGATCCACAGCCCAGTTCCCATTGATAATGGAGCGGCCCCCAGGCCCTCGGAGTGCTGAAAGACAGATGTCTGAGCTGAGTGATAGTGGTACCCTCTTCTGAAGCCTTTGTGCCCAAAGACCTCGACCATCCACCCTCCTCACCCTCCATCCGGCTTAGGAGAAGGCTCCAGCCTCTTCCTGTTTTGCCTTTCGTTTGGCTGAAGAGGGTGTGTAGTAGGCAGATCAAAGAAAAAGGATAGACTGGGGCTTAGGACCGAGGTCCTCTTTCTCACCGAGGTAATTGGAACTGGGTCGCAACTGGGAAATGTGAAGGTGGGAGGCCCCGGCCGGGATCCACAGGATCTTCTGATAGCCCAAGGGGCCCCCTCGGTCAGTGAGATTCCCCGAAACCAGGCGGCAGGTAGAACCATCACCCCCACAGACTCCGCAGCCATCCGGACGCCTGCCAGAGCCAAGGACCCCATCACAGCCAGGGCTCTGGGGAGAGTGAGGTGAGGCAGGGGCCACACAGACGCCAGGCATCCCTCACACCTGGCTCCGCTCCACCCAGGGCCCTCAGCTCACCCCTGCCTGCCACCCTCTTTGTGCTTCAAGTCAGTAGTCTCTGAACTCCTTCCTCTCCACTACGTCTGGAGGAGCTTTAGCCAAGTCTGGTGGGATCCTGTCTACAACTCACCCTTACTGGGCAGCAGAAACTTTCCCTTTGGCCACCTCAGTCTGGTGTTTTCACTCTTGTGGCAATTAAACGAGTGTGTGTGTATGTGTGTGTATGTGTATGTGTGTGTATATGTGTGTGTGTATGTGTGTGTGTGTATGTGTGTGTGTATGTGTGTGTGTGTATGTGTGTGTGTATGTGTGTGTATGTGTGTGTGTGTGTATGTGTGTGTCTGTGTATGTGTGTGTGTGTGTGTGTAGGTGCACATGTACAAACCAACACCCTGCCCTCCCTCACCAGGCAGCGTCCAGCCACACAGATGTCTAGGGATCCAGGCTGACACAGGGTTCCATCCTGCACCTTTTCAGTGTGCCGGACATAGAATCGGAAGCCACGGGGGCGGCAGTTCAGTTCACAGCGCTGGGAGCCCTGAACTATAGGAGGAGACACAGGCTAGTTAGCTGGGTTCCCTTGAGGAAGACGCCCCCCAGAGCCCTGACAGCCTTTACATATGGGGCAGCTTCCCACGCTTATGATTTTATGTCTTATGTTTTTGTTATGCTATGTGGTTTAAGAATTTGACTGATGCCGGGTGTGGTGTGCACGCCTTTAATCCCAGCACTTGGGAGGCAGAGGCAGGCAGATTTCTGAGTTCGAGGCCAGCCTGGTCTACAGAGTGAGTTCCAGGACAGCCAGGGCTACACAGAGAAACCCTGTCTCGGAAGAAAAAAAAAAAAAAAGAATTTGACTGATTCTCCCATTTCGTCCTCCTAAAAAAGGATAAGTTTGGCAGCTGGACATCAAAGATTTTTGTTGTTTTGTATAGGATTGGGGTGTTCAGGTGGGAGAAAGAGGTCATCTTGCAGGAGCAGATTCTGGAGATCAAACTCAGGTCACCAGGCTTGAGACAAGCTTCCTTACCCACTGAGCCAAGCCTACCATTCCTCAAAAGGGTTTCTGACACGTATGATCATGAGTTCATAGCTCATGAAGGTTTGTCTTGGTGTGGAGTTGGCATAGCCACAAGTCCCAGTGGATAGTAACTTGGGAGCAACAGTGTCCTGCTGGAACCAGTGAACAGGTCACAGTCACGCCCCCTGCCGGAAAGAGCCTCTCTAGACAGCTCCCTCTCCCAGCCTGCTTCCAGTCCTGACCATCCACCCATCACTTCCCGAAAACCCCTCCCTTCCTTAGATCTGGGCTAAGTGTCTGGTGTGACCTGAAAAGTAAGACAACAGAAGGGTGAGAGGGGCCACCCAAACCTGAGTCGGTCCTTGGGGGGGGGGGGACAGGCTAGAAACCGCACCTTCAGTGAAGGGCTCCCACTGGTACAGCTGGCCCATGAATTCCTGGGAGTCAAAGGCGGCACACTGTAGGGCCCTGGGGTCTGGCTGCTCAGGGGGGCAAGGCTGAGAAGACAGATACACAGGAGTCAGAGCTGCAGGAGAAATCTGGGATGTGGGCCACAGCCAGACTAGGATTTGGGAACTGGTCGGTCAGCTCCATAGAAGAACATCAAGGCTCCCGCCCTGAAGTCAGAACCTCCATCCTCCAGTCCTGGTCTGGCAAGATGAGGACCCAGGTCAGGGAACAGTGAACGCCTAGGCCACAAAACCGGGAGAAGAACTCACCTCCTGGCTGCAGGCTCGCATCTGTTCACTTTCCCCAGAACAGTTTGGAGCAGGGCTACTGGGAGCAAAGACGCTCCAGAGTGGGCTGGAGTCTCTTGTCAGGGGCAGCCAGCCATCTGGGGACCTGTGAGGACCTGGAGGTCTCCAGTGCCTCCTGCTCTGCTGGCTCCGGGAGACAGGAGAGAAACGAGGTGGGTGTCGCTCTGCTCCCTGGGGACTGCTCCAACTTCCGGGGGAAGGTGGCATTCCTGGCCCAAGGGATCCCTGGAAAGACCTACTGTCTCCAAAGGAGGAGGTAGGTGCAGGGACCCCTGTGTAGGAAGGAGCAGAACTAGTTCTGGGGAGCACTTCTGTCTGAGCACTTCCAGACCTTGGAGTTTCAGCTGAGTGAGAATGGGGTTCAGGGGGCTGCATGTGAGGGCCGTGCTTTTCAGAGGCCAGCTCTGTGCTTGGAGGCTGGGATGGAACCATCGTCCCTTCCCCTGTAGAAGACTTCTTGGGTTGCCCGGGTCTGTGAGGATGCCTGCGGCTCCGGTGCAGAGGCAAGGCAAAAGGCACTCTCCCATAACCGAACATCCCCGGCTTGATGGGGTCTCGAACCCGGAACCTAGGAGGATGTGTAGACTTAGTCATCTCTTAGCCTGTCTCCCTAGTCTGCTTCCTGAAAGACTGGCCTGCAGCGCGGAAGCGCCTTTCCATTACCCCCTGTTCTGCTCTGCCCTCAGAGCCTCACCTCTGGGCCCCTTGAGGCTCCTGGGTCTCCTCTCTCCCCACTTGAGAAGCAGGAGCTCGAAGAGGGCCACCCCTTCCCCGAAGCTGTGGCCTATACAGAGACTGGGGATCCCGTGGAGTCTGGGGTCTGGAGCCCTGGCCCCGGGGCCGGTGGGCTTCTGGATGTCTTGGGGGTCGGGGAGGGAGGGGCAGGGCTGAGTGCAGTTCACATGTTCGGCTCCTGCGCTGCACCCCCACCCCACAGGGCTGGGAGCAGGAAGCCCATCGACCCCAAGGTCCCCAGAGGCCCTCAGAGACCTGGCCCTCCTCTGATGGCAGCTGATGAGAAGGTCCAAACAGCTACAGAGGGGAGAAGGTCAGAATTAGTGTCTCAAGGTTCAAGGGTTATTCGTTGTCCAAGGTCACATTTACAGGTAGGGCCAAACTCCAGCCTTTTCTAAGTTATTAGACTAAGAGAGGGAGTCAGTCTGGGTGGGCCAAACCTGATACAAGGGGCCGAAGTCTCCCAGTGGGAATGTGAAGCCACCCTACAGGGGAGGCCAGGGCACAGTGGAGGGACCCTGGGCAGGGTAGCAGTGGCTCACTTGTCCCGGGCTCACCTCCTGATCCTGGCAGAGCTGAGGGAGAGGCAGGAGCAGCAGCATTATACACAGCCAGAGCCTGCACACCGAGGGGGTGGGGGACATCAGAGAGAGCCAGAGGTGTTACGACATTGCCTGCCCCCACCCAGGCTCTCCACATCCTGGTTGCCAGCTTCTCAGGAAGCAGACGTCCCTTGTCACTTGCCAGACCCCTTCCAACAGTCCACAGTCCCTTCCTGTGTGCTTTCCCTCTCTCTCTCTCTCTCTCTCTCTCTCTCTCTCTCTCTCTCTCTCTCTCTCTCTCTATCTCTCTCGTGTGTCCTGTGTGTGTGTGTGTGTGTGTGTGTGTGTGTGTGTACGTGTGTTGAGACAGGGTTTCTCTGTGTAACAGTTCTGATTTCTGAATGTCCTGGAACTCACTCTGTAGGCCAGGTTGGCCTCAAACTCACAGGCATCCACCTGCCTCTGCTTGAGTTACAGGTGTGCACCTCACTCTCCGCCCCTTCCCTGCCCTAACGGAGACAGAGCTGGTCCTTTCCACTGCTACCCCTCTTTCTTACCTGCCCAGCCAAGACTCCATTGCTCTTCCCGTGACTGCCCCTGGGCTGGGAAGCAGGGGACAGGGTCGCTACTCTGGCATCGGGGCTCGGAGGGTGCTCTGAGGAGGGAGGAGCATGGCGTTACCCCTCCAGCTATCTGGGGGGACTGAAGGGCTGTCTCAGCACAACACCAACAGCCTGGAGGGGTGGGGGAGGAACGGTCCACCCCTTTAGGACCTAAGGGTGGGAGCAAGAAGGGACGTTGTCTTTGTCATCTGCTAGAGGGTGGGGGTCTGACCTCAGCCTCTCAGTTCAGTTTAATCTCCTCCCTATGGCCCAAGATGGACTTAGCTCCTCTGGAGGCTGAGTGGGGGTTGTGCATAGGCAGCTTGGGCCAGAGCTTCTTTCTCCTAGAGCTCTAGGGCCTAGAGGAGGCAGGCTATGCCAGTCACCCATGAGGGGCCAGCCAGAGGCCTCCTGGTACCAGGGGTGGGGTCACAAGCCTTAATCCCACAGTTGGGATGGAGTTCAAGGGGTTCAGCCTGGGTGATATGGGACCTCTATCTCAAAACAAACAAACAAACAAACAACAAAAAAGGAAAACCAACCTCCTCCCCCTGACAGAACCCAAGAGCATTTGTTTCTTTTCCTTTAACTAAGCTCCTTATGGAGGACCAGGCTCATATGGGCTGCCCCGGGCATTTTTTTTGTCCAAGGGATAAACTAAATGGGTTAATGGCTTCATCTCCTGAGAAGAGGCAGTGACTTATCCTCCCCATGAGTGCCAGCATCCACAAGGCACTGGCTCAGGGTGACTTAGCTCATGTACAACTAGTTTTCTGCTTTTTTTTTTTTTTTCCTTACAATGCTCAGCCAAACTGGGACACCTAAGAAGGAGAGATGTAGCCATAGCAGCCCATGCTTGCCAGGCTCTCCCTCCCGTATCCCTGGAAAGTCCACCCTTAAGTCTAGCTGTAAACAGTGGGTAGCAGGGGTCTTCATACCTGTCCTCAAATCTTGTCCCTCCCTACCCCCATCCTCTAATCCCTGCCTGCTCTTTGAGGCCCCGCCTACCCACATCCTCATCCCATCTAAGTTCTGCTTTCCAGGAAAAACACTGTTTCTGCGCCTTTGAATGGCACCATGAGAATCCAAGGATCGCTGGCCAAAGTAGGCCAGCTCAGGGCATGCAAAGGACGGGGGGTGGGGGTGGGGGAGGCAAAGCTAGGTCCTGCTCCCCCTCCCTGGGACCCCAGGGCTTGGGAATTTGAGGAGACCAAATGGGCTGAGCTGAGTTCTTGGAGCTAGGGAGGAGGTAAAAGGCACCATGTCCTTCTTCCCCTGGTTGGGCCAGCCACTGAGTCCACGACTTCCCTGATGGACGAGTGGCCGTGTTCAACCCACTCATCAGCCCTCTGCTTGCCCAGTGAGGCTGGAAGGACAGGGGTAAAAGGGTGATGGACACAACCTGTCTGATGCTGGTCCCCTCTCCACCTCCCTCGGCGCCTCTCTGCTCCTCCAGTCTGTCCCTGATACCTCTCCATGGTCTACCCAGTACACATAATCCTGTCCTGAGCTGGTTTTGGCAGCTCTCTGGAGAAGTGAGGGGTGGGGGGTGACGAGAACTCCTGGGGCCAGGGCCAGGGCCAGTCCTGGCTCCCTCTCTGGAAAAGTCCACCCCACCCTCCCCTGAACAGGGGAGCAGGAGCCGACACCCCCCCCCCACACACACACCGCACAAATGTATGTTTGTCCTTTCTCCACGCCCAGGGTGAGGAAGACAGGTTGGAAGTGGGCATCCTGAAGTCACGGTGGACCCTGGCTGAGCACAAACCTATGCTGCTCCTGGTCACACCCCCTTGTGGGCCAGTGACACCAAGGAAAGTGACTTGCAGGGAGCTAACCCCTTCACCCCAGGCTCACCTCAAGCAAATTAGCCAATGCGGAGTGGACGGGTGGAGGGAGAGTTAGTAAGGGCTGGGCTAGCAGAGGAGAGATGCTGTCCTGTCAGAATGCCAGGGTTTTCACGGCATCCCGCCCCCCCCCCCAACCCATCCCAACAGGTGTCTTTTCCCTCAACCTCTCACAACAGATTGAGTTGTGCAAAGAGCACTCATCCGCATCCCTCCCGGACACCCTATCCCTGCCTTCCCAGAGTACTGGCGTCTGGTCGCATCTTCCCGAAGCCCCTCAGGGAAGAGCCGGCTGCGCCGGCGTGCAGGGAGGTCCCGGGTATGTTTTCCAATTTCACTATGTGACTTAATAGGAATCTTGGCACAAGCCCTCGCCCGGGTGATGGGACTCGGAGTCCCAGGGACCAGACCCCCTCCCCAGGAATTCGCCTTAGGGTCCGCTGTTCTGAGACAGTCAGAGCCCAGGCGGGGGTCGGGGAGGTTCTACCTTCTCTGCGCCCGCTCTCTCCAGCTGCCTCCGGTAGCGGCCACCGCGGCCCGGAGCCCCGGGACAGCACCGCCCGCGGCAGGCTCCGCCCCACGCCACCCGTGCCCCGCCCGCCACGCGCCGGCCTCAACCACCCACCCCGGGTGCCCCTTACAGCTAAAGATCTTGCAGCCACGCTACGGACACGATTCCCGCGCCCGCCCCGGGGCTCGGGACCCCACCAACTCTGGCAGGCTCCTTTGGGCGGAGCCTGTCCTCGAAGAACCTGGGCTAGCCCCGAACCAGCAAGGGGATTTGCAAACTAGACCCATGTAGCTCTGCGCAAACTCAGATCTGCCCAAGCCAAGGCCCTCTCCTCCACGCAGCCAAAGCCATCGCCTCCGCTTTTTCCAATACTGGGCAGTGAACCATGTGGCTCTGATGGCCAGGGACGTCTTTGAGCCTCGGTTTCTTCATCCATAAAATTTTACACCCTGGAGCTTAGCGGGAGGAATGCATGCTGAATTATGAGTCAGACAAAATTTGGATTTGAATTTCAGCTTGAGCATTTGCCAGCTCTGTGGTCTTTCATAAGCACTTCAACTTCAATGCGGCAATGTCGTCTGTAGAATGGGAGAATCTGATGTGTATATTAGGCTTGGAGATGTTTATCCATCTCCATGTGGAAGAATGACTGAGGAGGGGTGGGGAAGGGATGAAAACAGCTTTCGGTTTTTATGCTTTTTATTCTATTTATATGTCTTTTAATGGATTGTTGGTTTGTTGTTTGTCTTTGAGGCAGGGTCTCTGTAGCCCTGTCTGGCTTGAACTGTGTAGACCAGGCCAGCCTTCAACTCATGGAGATCCACCTGCTATTCCTTACTGCAGTGTTGGGATTAAAGGTGGGATTAAAGGCCTGCCTATGCCGTGCCTGTCCAATCTCGTAACTTCTTTGAAAAACAAAACGTGTAGGTTGTTCGATGCTAGACTGGTCTTCAGGGTGAATTCCAGCTGAGGCTGGGCATGGGGGGAGGGGAGAATATATAGGGAATGGTAGTGCATGTTTAGCACTTGGGAGGCTCAGGCAAGAGAGCAGAACCACTAGTTCAAGACCAGCTTGGGAAATCCAGCAAGTTCTAGGGCAAGCTGGGCTACAGAGTGAGACCACCCCAGTTTCAACAATGAAATACCAGAGCAAGGTTAGAGAGATGGCTCAGCCATTGAAGGCCAGGCTCACCACCAATGTCAAGACACTCAAATACAGAAGTTGTAGCAACGTTGTCTTGCAACCCATAAAACAACAGAGGCCCCTGGTGCCCCCGGCTAATGTTTCCTAGTTTCTTGGCTATATCTTACACTTTGTGCTCAAGGGCACAGAAGCTAGTTTAAGTCCTTAAGGCTCCAAGTCTAGTTTGAACAGATCCTGCCAGTGAGAAATGACCACTTTGGAGCTGACATGTTAACTGTGGAAGCAGGGTCTATCCCAAGGCAGTGGGTGTGTATATAAAGCAGCCCTATGTCTTGGGGTGTAATAATGCGCTGAAGCAGAGCTTTGCATGCAGGATGCTCTGGGTTCTGTTCCCAGCCATTCCCAGCACTGATCAAGGCAGAAAGGTATTATTTGTTACTTAGACAAGGTCCTGCCACGGTAGGGCAGGTTGACAGGAAACTTGCTATGGAGCCAAGCTGACCCCAAATTTCAACTTCTCTTGCTTAGCCCGAGTCTGGAATACAGTATTGGGATGATCCAGATTTTAACTTTATTTGAAATTTAACATGCACTTTTTTTTGGTTTCTCAGCAAATCCTCCCACTCTCTTAGGACAAGCTCCTCCACAAGGGGTCTCTCCTTAACCCTCCTCAGTTCCTGTGTCTGTTCCTGAAGAGCCTGGGAAAGCAATGGGTTAATGCCCCTCTCTGGAGGTGTGGCGTCCCTAAGGACTGCTGTGGACACACAGTCCCAACCCGTGGTGTATTTATAGATAGAGCTGTCTTCTCAGGGAAAGCCCCTTCACTCAGGCCGGGCACAAGGGCGAATGATCAAAGGCAGTCCGCCTGCCTCGTGGGGGAGGGAAGAGGTTTTTAAGCCAGGCAGCTTTCAGTGCTGACCCCTGTTATCAGCAGCCCCTTACCTATAAGGACACCGGCTGCAGGACAGCGTGGGTTCTACCTCCTTGAGGAGGGAAGGCAGGGGAGGATGGGAGGAGGGAGTGGGAGGAGGGAGTAGGAAGATGGGAGGAGGGAGGGGAAGGGTGGGAGGAGGGAAGGGCTGCCTTTGACATTTGTGACTGCTGAGAGCTGAATACTCCTGTCCATTAAAAAATGGCTGTGTACCAAAGAGCTGTCAACCCCCCTGGACTTGGTGGTCCAGGGAACTTTGTGATGACTCAGCAACTTGAGAAGAGTAAGTTTAAATTTGTGGATCCTGTCTCATACATAAAAAAGGCTTTTGTTTTGTTTTGCTTTGCTTTTTTATAGAAAGATTATATAAAAACCTGGGCCTAGTGCTTCATACCTGCTATCCCAGTATTTGATAGCCTGAGGCAAGAGGATTGCTCTAAGGCCAGCCTAGGCTACAGAGTGAGTTCCAGACCAACCTGGGTTAGAGTGAGACTCTATCTTTAAAGAACAAGCTATGAAGTAGCTTCATGAAGATTATTCAAGAAATAGATGATGTGGGCTGGTGAGATGGCTCAGTGGGTAAGAGCACCCAACTGCTCTTCCGAAGGTCCGGAGTTCAAATCCCAGCAACCACATGGTGGCTCACAACCATCTGTAACAAGATCTGACTCCCTCTTCTGGAGTGTCTGAAGACAGCTACAGTGTACTTACATATAATAAATAAATAAATCTTTAAAAAAAAAAGGAAATAGATGATGTCCACTCAAAAGCATCTCTAGGGAAGGAGCAAATTGAAGACAAAGGGTGCTGACCGATCTGGGTGTGGTGCTGCATACCTGTAATCCCAGCACTTGGAAATTGGAGGCAGGGAGATCAGACTATATAATATAGCCAGCCAGCCAAGGCTATTTTATTCCATAAGGCCAAACAGACAACAAGACCCTACTGATCAGACTCTGCTCAAAACAGAATGTCCCACTTTGCTAGCTAGCTTTCAGAAGGTGCAGTGTAGGCTGGGCACCGCGACACTTCCTACCTTGATGATAATGGACTGAACTTCTGAACTCGTAAGCCAGCCCTAGTTAAATATTGTCCTTTATAAGAGTTGCCTTGGAGCCAGGCTTGGTGGCACATGCCTTTAATCTCAGCACTCAGGAGGCAGAGGAAGGCGGATTTCTGAGTTCGAGGCCAGCCTGGTCTACAAAGTGAGTTCCAGGACAGCCAGGGCTATACAGAGAAACCCTGTCTCAAAAAAAAACAAAACAAAACAAAACAACAACAACAACAACAACAAAAAAGAGTTGCCTTGGTCATGGTGTCTCATCACAGCAGTGGATACCCTAAGAAAGAAGTTGGTACCAGGAGTGGGGAACCTTGTGAGTGCTCAGCATGGCTACGTATACAAGATCAAGCCCTCCAAAATTCTGCTATAGATGGTGTGTGTGTGTGTGTGTGTGTGTGTGTGTGTGTGTGTGTGTGTGAAATTTAATTCCAGAACCCTGGAGGCAGAAGCAGGAAGATCTGAGTTAAAGGTTAGCCTAATCTACATACAGATGGAGTTCCAAGACAGCCAGGGCTACAGAAAGAAACCCTGTCTTGAAGAAAAATTAGAAAGAAAGAAAGAAAGAAAGAAAGAAAGAGAGAGAGAGAGAGAGAGAGAGAGAGAGAGAGAGAGAGAGAAAGAAAGAAAGAAAGAAAGAAAGAAAGAAAGAAAGAAAGAAAGAAAGAAAGAAAGAAAGAAAGAAAGAAAGAAAGAGAAAGAGCGAGTGAGCGAGCAAGCTGGGCTGGAGAGATGACTCAGTGGTTAAGAGCACTGACTGCGCCAGGCGGTGGTGGCGCACGCCTTTAATCCCAGCACTTGGGAGGCAGAGGCAGGCGGATTTCTGAGTTCGAGGCCAGCCTGGTCTACAAAGTGAGTTCCAGGACAGCCAGGGCTATACAGAGAAACCCTGTCTCGAAAAACAAAAACAAAAAAACAAAAAAAAACAAAGAGCACTGACTGCTCTTCCAGAGGACTTATGTTCAATTGCTAGCACCTACAGTAGGCATCCCATTTATAACTTTAACTCTAAGAAATTCAACATCCTCTTCTGGATTCTGTGAGGTCCTGTACTCACATGTGAACCAACCCACATCCACACACAGACCCACACATATACTCAATAAGTAAAAAGAAAATACACAAAAAACAAACAAAACACCCAAGCGCCATTTAGTGGTGGCTCACAACTTTAATCCGAGCACTCAGGAGGCAGAGGCAGGCAGATCTCTAAGTTTGAGGCCAGCCTGGTCTACAGAGTGAGTTCTAGGACAGCAAACTAAACAGTGAAACCCTCTGTCAAATAAAAACAAAATAAAATAAAGCAAAACAAACAACAACAGCCGGGCGTGGTGGCGCACGCCTTTAATCCCAGCACTCGGGAGGCAGAGGCAGGCAGATTTCTTTTTACCTCCCCTACCCACCCACCTTCCTTCATACCTGCTTTCTCTTTCTCTTTAGAAAAACTAACAGGCAAACAAACAAAAAAAGCCAAACAAACCAGAGAAAACAATTTTAAATACAAAATCAGAAACCAAAACCAAGCCAGGCAGTGGTGGCACACGCCTTCAATCCCAGCACTTGGGAGGCAGAGAGGCAGGTGGATTTCTGAGTTCGAGGCCAGCCTGGTCTACAAAGTGAGCTCCAGGACAGCCAGAGCTATAAAGAGAAACCCTGTCTCAAAAAACCAAAAACAAACAAACAAACAAACAAACAAACAACAACAAACTCCCCCGAGCATAGTGGTTTTCTAATAAGGAGCTTCAGAGAAGGCTCAGCAGCTGAGAGCACTGTACTCCTGCTGAGGACCCAGCCTCAGTCCCACCTGGTGGGTCATGACAGCCTGGGACTCCAGTTCTAGGTGATCCAACACCCTCTTCTGGCCTTCCTGGACATGAGCACCGGGCACACGTGGTGAACTTACGTATATACAGGCAAACACTCATTTTTTAAATATTTATTTATTTACTTATTTATTTACTTATTTATTTATTTATTTTATGTATGTGTGTACATTGTAGCTGTCTTCAGACACACCAGAAGAAGGCATTGGATTCCATTACAGATGGTTGTGAGCCACCATGTAGTTGCTGGGAATTGAACTCAAGACCTTTCAGATGAGCAGTCAGTGCTCTTTAACTGCTGAGCCTGCTTCCCTAAAAATATCTTAATGATAACAACACCATGCCCTCTGGATTTAACTCAGTGGCCAAGCTGAGTGATAGGGCTTAGCACATACCCATCAAAGCGCCGGGTTTGACCTCCGGCACCAGATCAATAATAATTTAGCAACAGGCATGTATTTGCTCTGCCTGAGACCGTTGTGAGGGTTTGTACACATGTCACTCTGTCTTGTAGCTCTGTGCACTGAAGACTGTTACTCTATTTATAGGTATGCAAACAGAAACAGTCCTAACGTGGGGTGTGATGGCCTGCCCATGCCTGTAACTCTGATGAACTCCATTCCTGGAGCTCAGGTTTGGGAACTCCCTGAAACACTTGTGTAGGGACCAGTTTGCCACCCGTCCCCAGTCTTTTCTTTCTCTTATTCAAGATTTACATGTTTTCGCCGGACAGTGGTGGCGCACACCTTTAATCCCAGCACTTGGGAGGCAGAGGCAGGTGGATTTCTGTGTTTGAGGCCAGCCTGGTCTACAGAGTGAGTTCCAGGACAGCCAGGGCTACACAGAGAAACCCTGTCTCGAAAAAAAAAAAAAAAGATGTACTTGTTTTCACTTTATGCGTGTGGGTGTTTTGTCTGCATGTCTGTCTAGGCTCGATGTGCATCCCTGGCATCTGTGGAAGCCAGAGGACGGTGACAGATCCCTTGAAAATGAGCTCCTGCCATGAGGCTGCCGGGAACCAAACGGGTTCTCTGCCCGAGCAGTCAGTGCCCCTAACTGATGGGTCATCTCCTCAGTCCCGCTCCTCAGTTTTCTAGGCAGGCCCTGTTATCTCTGTCTATGTTTGTCCTAGGCCTCAAATTTGCTATGGAGACAAGAATGACCCTAAACCCCAAATGTCCTCGCCTCTACCTCCTCAGTGACAGGTGTGGGGATCCTGTCAGCATTGTTGACGATAGATCTTGTGTCCAAGCAAACCTTTTGAGAAGTTCCGATAATTTTACTCAATCACTTCTTTCCTGCATAGAGTATCTGTAATCCTAGCACTGACAGAGGCAAGAGGATTGAGGGTCCAAACCTGCCCTAGTGACACAGTGGGATTAAGTCTGTTTGGGTGTTGCATTAGTCATCATATCAAGGCGAATTATCTTAAAAAGATGTTATCCTTTCTCAAGGAAGGAAGTGCTGGCGCCAATACCAGTATATACAGTTAGAACCCCGGAAGGAATCTGAAACTGTCTGCCTCCGGTGTGTGGACATGGCAACCATTTCCTGAAAGTCTGTCCTTTGTCTTTCCCCCCTCTCAGAGTCAGTCATGGTTTGTTCATCTCTGTTCTTCCACAGGCAATGTTCCATTCACAACTGTGACACGCCTGGCTGGTCGCTAGCCCCGGTTTCCTGGTCCTGTCACATTGTCACACTCATCAATGATGCCCTTCTGACCTGTAAGCTTTGGTTTGACTCAGCTCACACTCCCTCACTGTTCCTGAGGGAACCACCACCTCCTGTTGTTCTCTTCCCAGGTGCCTGGATGGGAGACCCTCTACTGTGTGTACTCTGAGTCTATCCATCTTACTTAGCACACAGTAGGTATTTATTGTAAGGGTGTGGGGTGAGCCCATAAGCAAGAAGTGATAAGTGCTTCCTAAACAACTCTGGCCACATTCCAGCACTTTCTGGCTGCTGTCTCATGCCATCGTGGGTGAGCTGGTTCTTGGGCATTGAGACAATGAAGGGACAGGACATGATGTATTGGGTAAGATGAAGACTGAAGTGTGGATTGGTACCCTGGACTCCCAGCTGCTCTGTGAAGTCCAAACTTAGTCAAAAGCTACAAAGACAGAGTCCTTCCTGATTTTATCTCTATATTTTCATCTACTAGTGTCTTCCAGCCAGACCCGACGTCCTCATGCTGAGTATGTTTGCTTGCTGACCGGGTTCTCGGAAAAGGAAGTACATACTTAGGATATTGGATGGACTGACCACACATGACCTTGACCCGAATTAGGGTTACATAATCCTCACTACTATGGCAATTATGTTGTATGTTTGAATGCTTATAAATCTCCCTACATTTTTTTTTTTTTTTTTTTTTTTTTTGCTTGGGAAACAAGGTCACTAACTAGAGCTTCTGGATCAGGCTTCTAGAATGTTCTCAGCTGATTGGGAAGGTTTCCCAGATGTCTTTGGTGTTGTCCTGACATAACCATTTTACAGAATTTTAAAACTGTATTGTGTGTATGAGTGTTTTGCCTGCATGGGGATGTGCCTGGTGCCCATGGAGTTCAGAATAGGAATCCCTTGGCAGTGGAGTTGGCCACCACACGTCAGTGTTGGGAACAGAGCCTGGGTCCTCTGCAAGAGGAGCAAGTGTTCTCAACTTCTGGACCATCTCTCCTGCGCCCATTTTACACATTTGATCAAATGGTATAGCTATGACGAAGTAGGGGACTAAGTAGCTAGGACACCCCCTCCTGACACAAGCCACCATGGAACCCTGTCCCTAAGGGTCTTAATGAACAAAGTAGCCCACACACATTAGGGTTGTGTGGCTGCAAAGCCCATTGTAGTACTCACGACTATTGCTGTTGCTGAGTGGCCAGTGGGCCTGGAGACAGTGCACGAGAGGGAGCTTTGCCTTCTGTGAGGGCTGTGCTCTTCAGCACTTTACACTTCGGTTTTCTCCTCTATGAAGTCTGGATTATTAACATAATCCTGTGTATCTATTCATAGGTTGTCATAAAAACTAAAAGAGAAAGCATGTGTGTGAAAGCTGTAGTCACCTACAAAAATAGCACAATGTTATTGTTAATGATGCTATAAGAGCAAGACTATTTCTAGCTGATGTGCCACTTAAAGTTCCCCGTCTTGACACCTGTGGTGCTCAGCTGTGGGTGCCTTTCCTGCATGAACAGCATGTTCATATAGCTCGGGCTGGGTGAGCGTGATGAGATGAGCAGTCACACGCAAGCTTCTGTACTTGGGATACTAGGATTGTGTGTGGCTGGCTGGGTGAAACCTGCCTTCTATTCTTGTTGGGTTTTTTTGGAGACAGGGCATCACTATAGAGCCCAGGCTGACCTTAAACTCCTCCTACCTCTGTCTCCTGAGTGCCAGGATTAGGGGCATCGAGCTAGGACCTCAACCAACTGGATACCAGGGCTTCTAAACTTAGCAGGTTTCCTGAGTGGAACCTGAGGTCACCCTGGGCTGAGGAGTTTGAATGGGTTTTGAGGACAGATGCTCTCTGAGAGAGACAGGAGATCATGGGAGGAGGGGTGGGCACTGCCCAGAGGTGGGGGATCGGGCTGTGGCCTCAAAGCGTGTTGAGAATACAGAGGAACCTATTGTTTCGTTCTTCAGCCTGGAACTTCAGTGAACTGCAGCCACAGCTGAACTGTGACCAATTCCCAGATCAATGGCAGCTGCTGGGATAAGGGCGGGAAATATCGCATTTCGTCTGGAGTAAGTAAGGTTATATAAACCTCACCTTCCCCCTCCAAGTGTCTCAGGAGAATAGGGTGATTTGTGTGATAACTGGATCTGTCAACTCATTGAAGAAATTAAACCAAGAATGTTCCACGCACAGAGATCAGCTCTGGAGGCGACAAGGGCTCTGTCAGTCATTGGAGGGCGGTGCCTCTTTAAGAATTAGGGAGAAAAGCCAGGAGATGGGAAGGGGGTGAAAGATCAAGCAGAACAAATGATCTCCATTCCCCAGAGTCTCTAACAAGGCATCTTTTCTTCCTAGGCTGTGGTGGGTCGGCCTCTGGCCACAGGTCAGCCTTATCATGGGAGTCTTTCCCACATGAGTCTTGCTGTGACGCCTAGGCATTTCCTTGTATCTCCAGAGAGAGCCGGCTCAGTGTCCAATTAATCTTGACAAATGGCCCTGAAGACTTAAGAGCAGCAGACACAGAAGGGCAGGGAGAAGGGCGCAAGCTCTGCTGTGGTCAGAGGTGGGCCGGGCAGCCACAGGAGAGGCAAGAATTTCAAACATACCAAGGGCCTGAAGTCAGAAGTAGGAGAGTCCTAGCCTGCTGTGAGGAAACACGCTGAGGCAGGAGGAAACTTGTTTGGCCTCTGACCACCGGCCCCAAACCATGCCAGTGGATAAAGAATAGAGCAAAAAGGGACCATGTCTGCTCCGGTGCTGGCCAGATCTTATTTGCTTACTTACCCCTCAGCTCCGTAGCTCATCACCAAGCTTGTCCTTCAGGACTCTGTCCCCTTTCCAGTTTTACCATTCCAAACAGACCAAGCACCCCCAGCCAGGGCCCTGACACCTCCTTAGAGCTGTGTGTGGGGACATACCACAGTCACTAAAGAAGACTGTCACCTCCTTGGGACCAACCACTCACCCCAAATCCCAGAGGCCACTGGGTAGCTCTCAATGTGTATCCAATTATTATTATTTTTAAATATCTAGATATCTATCTAGATATCTACTTATTTATTTTATGTAAGTACACTGTAGCTGTCTTCAGACACTCCACAAGAGGGTATCAGATCTCATTACAGATGGTTGTGAGCCACCATGTGGTTGCTGGGAATTGAACTCAGGACCTCTGGAAGAGCAGTCAGTGTTCTTCACCGCTGAGCCATCTCTCCAGCCCGGGCTCTAACTCTCTTGCTGGGTGCTGAGAAGTTTGCTGGACACCTAATCCAGCTTTATACCCACTCGCACCAATCTTTCCAACAAGTCCCCTCTGATTTGTTTCCCTAGGACAAATGACTTGCCAGTCTAGGAGTCCACTGCCCGATCGATGTCCCGGGCAGGTGTTTGTTTGTTTGTTTGTTTGTTTGTTTTGTTTTGTTTTGTTTTTTGTTAAGTTGACACAAGTTAGAACCTAAACTGAGAAAATGTCCCCATGGATTCTCCCGTAGGCCAGTTGTGAGGTCATTTCTTGCTTAGTGACTGATGTGAGAGGGACCAGTCCTCACTTGTGCATGGTGCCACCTCTGCACTGGTGGTCCTGGAGTTGTATAAGAAAGCAGGCTGAGAATCCCAAGGGAAGCAAGCCAGTCGACAGCACCCCTCATGACCTCTGTTTTAGTTTCTGCCTCCAGGTTCCTACCTTGGCTTCCCCTGATGTTGAACTTGTAACCGCTGACCCAAATAAACCCTTTCCTACCCCAAGCTGTTTATGGTCATGGTGTTAACCACAATAGAAAGCAAACCAAACCAGAAATTGGTACCAGGTTCATGGGAAATGGCTGTGATAGTTCTGCCCACTTTTTTTCTTCCTCTCCAGGAAGGACTTTAGAACTCTGGGCTAGAAAAACAACTGAGTGTTCAGAACTTAGTAGGTTGTTGTGGGATCTAAGAGGGTAATGCTTTGAGCAGTGTGGACGATGGAGGCCTGGCTCCTGACGTTTCAGAGGAAAGTAAAGACTCTATCAGGGCCATTCATGCGTTTATTAAGAATCTGTGGGGGCTGGCAAGATGGCTCAGTGGTTAAGAGCGCCGACTACTCTTCCGAAGGTCCCGAGTTCAAATCCCACAACCATCCATAATGAAATATGATGCTCACAACCATCCATAATGAAATATGATGGCTCACAACCATCCATAATGAAATATGATGCCCTCTTCTGGAGTATCTGAGGATAAATAAATAAATAAAAGAATCTGTGGTCCTGGTCATATGGAGCTGAAGAGCCAGCTATAATCAATAAGAGGCCAGGACCACTAACATGAAGCCTTTACTGGGATAACTGACACTGGTCAGCTGGGACTGTGATTAACAAGAGACCAGCATCACTGAGGTAAAATCTGGGAATATTTCTGCAGGGTCAGTAAAATGAAAATTGTGGTCCAGAGAGGGGCACGGCTGCACTTCATGTTGACAGCTGGACTTGGTGATGAGTAATGGTCACTCAGGTGATGCTGGCTTTGAAGGCATGAAGAGATCATGGAGAGCCGCTGAGGCTGGCACTGCGAGGCAGGGCTGGAGGCCCTGAAGGTAGGCCATGAGAGGCCATTGGTAACGGTGTATTCGCAGCTGCCATGGAGATCCTAGCAAGTTGGAAAGGCCAAGACCATGGAATGACCCCCAGGACAGCAGGAGCTGTGGAATGGAGCTCACCTGAACCTCTGAGAGAAGCTGTGTGTGCTACAGAGGGCAGAGCCAGAGAGCCAAGGCCACGGAACAGAGCCCAGAAGGTCTTGAGAAAGTCCCACACACTGGACACCAAGATACACTTTTGGAGGTTTGTTTTGATTGATGTTTTTCTGTGTTCTGGTTCTTCCTTTATATATTTATATGTTATATATATGAGAACATATATAATCTATTTTTCATTTGTTAATCCCGGGAGCCAATAGAGGAACACGGGTTCTACGATTTTGAGCCAGATTTGAAGCACGCTTTAATTAAATGCTGACCAGGATGGGTTTTGGTCAGGACCACTCCCTGAAGTTCTTAGCTGAGTGTCCCTAGGACACATATTGCAAAGTCCTTTAAGGACAAACCCATATGGCCACCGTATTTCCCATGTGGCTTTGTTATTTTCTAAGAACTACAACTCCCAGCATCCCAGCAAGTTACCTGGTCCTTGGGCAGGTGGGGCCGCAGACGAGTTAAGTTTTGTATCTTTCACATTTCCCAGGAGCTCACATGTCCCTTCTACTCAGAGAGGGTATAGAAGTAGGTAACCAAAAAAAAAAAAGTAGCTGGGCGTGGTGGCGCACGCCTTTAATCCCAGCACTTGGGAGGCAGAGGCAGGCGGATTTCTGAGTTGGAGGCCAGCCTGGTCTACAGAGTGAGTTCTAGGACAGCCAGGGCTACACAGAGAAACCCTGTTTCAAACAACAACAACAACAACAACAAAAAGAAGTAGGTGACCATGTTTGGAAACATGAATGGCACTTAAGTCCGGTGACATCTGGGCAATGTCCATAAATAGAAGCTCAGAGACCCCCAGTTGACTGCTCCCCAGCACGGTCCCTCACCCACGTCTCTCCTTCCTCTGTGCACTCACTCAGCAGGCCCAGGGATGGTGCTCAGAGCCTTCATGTGCTTAGGGATTGCTCTGTCACTCAGCCACATACCGGAGCTCTGCAAAGGCAGTTTAGCTTCTTTGTGTCATTTCATTGTCTTCAGGACATTATGAAATGGAGTTGCAGACTAATGGAATGAGGGATACGTGGGAGAGGCTTGGCTTTGAGAGCAGAACTGGAGTCAGAACTTCGGTCTGCACACTCCCAGCACAGCTCTGCTACCACTTATAGAAGATAACTGTCAGGAATGGGGTATCTTCTTCCACTGTGTGGGTCCTGGGGATCAAATTCAGATCTTCAGGCCTTACCCACTGAGCCATCTTGCCACCCTTGACATTAAAACACTCTGTCTAAACAGGTATGAGGGGGTATGCTCTCATCCCCCTTCCTCAGAAGAGGATGCCCTGCGGACCTCAGGTGGAAGCTGTGGGGAGAGCCGGTCTCTCATTAATTGACCATTAAACACCTGGTGTTCTGTTGAGACAGCGTGGGGCCAGGAGGATGTCCTGTGCTTTGCACCTTGTTAGGGACTTGTCATCAGTGGCTGTACCTCTGACATGGCTCAGGGTTCTGAAGGTTTGAATACCACCTTCTGAGGCTGGTGGCTGCTGCTGCCTGATGGCTGAGAACAGATGGATCCTCAGAGCTGGCCAGAACCCAGCGATCCAAGCCAAGTCTCCAGGGAGGTCGACGGAGAATGCTCTCTTCCCTGCTGCCTCCTCTGGGGAGGCTGGGTGTGGACCTTAGGAAGAGCCTTTGCTGCAAGCTGGGCACAGGGCTGTCCCAGAACCACTGATGTGCTGAACTTAGCAGAGTGTACATGAGGTTTGCAGCAGGACACAACAGGACAGTCGGCTTTGGCTTCCTCCCAAACAGGGGAGGGCTTAGTGGAGCCCAGGGTGTGGTCAGAGGAGGACAGTGGCTTTGGTGACCCGAGCAAAGGGTACCATTGTGCAGGGATCTCTCCAAGGACTGCAGTGAAACTGGCCTTGATGAGGCTGAGGCGCAGCTTCTACAACAAGTTCTTTGATGTTGAAATGAGGGAGCATAGGTCAGGGGGACTCAGGGCCACCCAAGGGCCTGGAGGGAGGGGTATCACTGTCCACCTCAGATTAGAAAGCAATGTTAGGGATGCAGAGACTGTCCCCCAGGACCAGGCTATGGGGAGACCTCCCTCTTACCCATCTGTTCTTCTCCAGTGAGTCCTTCACAGCAGGGGTGGGATTTATTATTTACTTGATTTTGTTTGCTTTTGAGATAGCCCCAGCTAGCTAGAAACTTCCTTAGTGGCCCAGACTGGCCTTCACCTCATGCAGTCCTTCCGTGTTGGGATTATAAGTATGGACCACCATATCCAGCTTCCCATTTTCTTTAAATTTTATTTTTCCCAGCCTGGTCTGTGTGGGTGTTTTGCTTGCTTCTATGCCTGTGCTCCATGAACCCCAAGAGGCCAGAAGAGGGGGTCAGATCTCCTAAACTGGAGTTACAGACTTCTGAGCTGCTGTGTGGGTGCAGGGAATCAAACCCTGGTCCTCTAGAAGAGCGATGTTAGGCCCACCCCCTCAAGTCCCTAAAAGGGCAGCACTCCTGACAGTGTCCCCAAATGACAATCTGGGCTCAGCTCAGGCTGGACTCGGAATAAAACAAGTTTGTCTGTGGATAAACTAAAGCGTACACTCAGCATTCTCCAGAAGCTACAAAATGGCTTCTGACTGCCAGGTAGAGCCGTTTCCCTAAGCTTTCCCTACCAAATGGGGCGAATGTGGCAACTCGTTCCCTATTAACATAAACTGTAACACATATCAAAGCCCCTGGGCTCTTTCGGCCCACAAATCTCCCTCTACCACTGTTCTGGCTGATCCTCTGGTAAGCTAGCTCCTCTCTTTATAACTGGCAAGGCTTTCCCTACCTTTTTGACCCTTGAGAGATAGCCTTGGCAGTTTGAATAAACTTTTCCTTTTCCACCCACAGGAGTGGTCTAATCCAGCTGTTTCACTGCGACGACTTCCCGACTTCCCACGCAAGTGAGTGCTCAGAATTGCTGAGCCATCTCTATCCCATCTCACATCCCATCAGGGTATCTGATTTGCCACTTTGCCCCCCCCCCCTTTTTTTTTTTTCTTCAAGGTTTTATTGTGTACCCTGGCTGGCCTGGAACTCATTGTATAGACCAGGCTGGTCCTCCTGCCTCTGCAGTACTGGAATTGAAGATAAACTGCCTTGTATTTTAAAGTAATTTACAGTTTAATCCTAATTATCAGGAGCTGTTCCCCAGATTTTGCCCTTGTTTAACATTTCACAAACGTTCTGATAGGTTTGGCTAACATTGCACTTAGCAACTACCTGGTGAATCTACACAGGACCAACTGCATGGACTCTCAGCAGGGATAGAGAGAGATGCTTCAGCAGTTCTGAGCACTCCAAGCCCTGTTGCTCCCCTCGGGCTGGCTCCAGCCGTTCTGGGCCGTCCCGGGCGGCTCCAGGCGGCCCCTGGCTCAAACTGCCGAGGTCTGGCCTTCTAAAAGGAGCCTGGACTCCCTTTTCCCACTCCCTCCCCAATCAGCATCTAACAAAAACTCTTTTGTGATTTTATGCCTGGGGGAGTCGACTGAGTCAACCGCTGATGCCATTCCCTGCAGAGCTGAGTCCAAAGGTCTGCTCAAGGTTTCCTTCTCAGAGTCCAGAACCCCGCCCCGAGGCCCCGCCCCGAATCTCCACTCTGCTCCGTTTTGCCCTGAAGACCCGGAGCTGGGCTTCTACTGCCCCTGCACGGTGGTAGCATTGGGGTCTAGGGAATCAGAGGGTCACGTGAGACCAAATGAGTAAATCTAAGGGTACTGTGAGCTTGGGGAGACTCGGGGACTGTCGAGAAGGCAGGACTGTGAAAACCAGGAGGCTGTGGGCCCTGGAAGATGGCACGTGGTCTCCTGAAGTACCCCTGGTACAGTAAAACAAGATTCCTACAATGTTATGGATAACCTTTTGTTCTTATGGACATCCTAGAAAGGATACTTTGTTTTGGAAAATAACTTCCTTACTGCCAAGTCCCTCATCCCAACCCTATAAACCGTTTCAGCCAGCTCCCTCTACCCTCTGTAGACCCCTCAATTTCCCATGGGAGAGAGGCTGCCTCTTGCTAAGTGTACTAATAAATATAGTGTGTCTTAGCAGTTGAAGGTCAGGCCCCTGTCTTTTCTGCCTCCTGTCCCTTTAAGCTGCTTTAGAAATATCACAGTTTCTGGGCAGTGGTGGCGCACGCCTTTAATCCCAGCACTTGGGAGGTGGAGGCAGGCAGATTTCTGAGTTCGAGGCCAGCCTGGTCTACAGGGTGAGTTCCAGGACAGCCAGGGCTACACAGAGAAACCCTGTTTCGAAAAAAACAAAAACAAAAAAAAAAAGAAAGAAAAGAAATATCACAGCTCCAATAAGTCTTTGTAGACCTGACAGGTTTCCCGGGCTACAGGTTGCTGAACAGAGCTGTAATAATTTTTAGGATTTTTTTTTTTTTTTGTGCATTTGGACATTCAAGCTTTTTGTTTACTGATATAGGTTAATCACCTGTATCAATTCACGCTATTTTCGTACACAAATATAATGAATTTGACTATATTCCCTCCAATGCCTCCTTGTCCTAATTTTTTTTTTTTTTAAAGATTTATTTATTTATTATATGTAAGTACACTGTAGCTGTCTTCAGACAGTCCAGTAGAGGGCGCCAGATCTCGTTATGGATGGTTGTGAGCCACCATGTGGTTGCTGGGAGTTGAACTCTGGACCTTCGGAAGAGCAGTCGGGTGCTCTTACCCACTGAGCCATCTCACCAGCCCTCCTTGTCCTAATTTACTTTCTGTTCCTATGATGAAGACTATGACCAAAGCAAGGGAGAGGAAGGGTTTACACCTTACAGGTTACAGTCCACCATTGATGGCCATCAGAGCAAAGTCAAGGCAGGAACCTGGCAGCGGGCCATGAAGCAGAGGCCTTGAGAAACACTTGCTAAGCAGTGCTTAAGATGACCTTGAGTTACTGCTCCTCACACCTGCATCTCTTAAATCTTGGGGTTACAGTTGCCGCTGTGGGGATGTGACAGCCAGCCCTATAACTGCAAGGGACTGTGGTTTCCCCTGCTCAGAAGTGAACTGCTCTATCCCAGTCACTAAAGCTCTCAGATCTGAGTAATAACTTAGATACATCCCTATGATGAGTGGAGAAACTTAGTATGGAGCCAAGCACACCCTAAGGAGTCTGGGGGCCAAATGGCTGTTCCTGGGAGATGCAGTATGTGGGAAGCCACAAACGCCATTACAAGATGGTGCTGGTTTCAGTAAGCCGACGCCCATGAATATTGGTAAACAACCAATGTGTGCATGTGCCATAGAGTTTTTTGCTGAGTCACTGCCTGGCCCAAGGCGTATTAATGATGTACTGGTATCATAACCAATTAGGTATGGGCACGTCACTCCTAGGTCTATATAAGCAGCGCCATTTCTGGGGTCTTTCGCCTACGCAGTCCATGCTCTCCCAATAAATGTGTTGTAGAAGGATCCTGTTGTGGCGTCTTACTTGCTGGCGAGTGGGCATCCACAGCACTAGAGGATAAGAGAGATGGAGTGAGGGGCTTAGCAGTAAGGAAGTACCAATGCACAGCAAACATTGAAAGTATTACAGTTGTGTGCCCGGTTGAGCCCAGTGGCCTGCAGGTGAGATTAGAATAGGAAAATGGGCCATGAGGTATTAACGGCTGCCTTTTAAAAAAAATTTTAAGATTTATTTTATAAATAAACCAGAAGAGGGCATCAGATCCCATTACAGATGGTTGTGAGCCACCATGTGGTTGCTGGGAATTGAACTCAGGACCTCTGGAAGAGCACTGACTGCTCTTAACCTCTGAGCCATCTCTCCAGCCCTAACAGCTGCCTTTGCTAATTGCTGTGGGAAAGGGGTAAGATTTTTTTTTTTTTTTTATTACTGTAGAGCTGAAAAGTAAGAAACCAAGGAAGCTAAAACCATTTTCCTGCCTGGTGTGGATTCCATGGTCAGTGTAACACAGACCTTTCTGATGTTCTTAAGACCCCACCATAACCTCCTCCTGCAGGGCATGATGTTTGGCTCTAAGGCCGTGGTCCTTCTGGGAGCAGTAAGAATAAATTCATGTAATCTAAGCCTTTGGTCTTTCCCAGTGGATTCCATAGCCTCGACCTCACCATACCTGGTTTATCTCTCTCTTGTTCGGGTAATTTACCTAAGGACCTTACATGTGGTGTGATTCTACCTCCAAGCTGTTTCGTATCTCTCTGGGCGATGAACCTTCTCTCTCTGTAGAGGTGTGAGTTCCTGGAAACCCTTGCTTCTTTCACTGAAGCTTTTTATCAAGACCTTAGCTTCATGCCTGTGGTTGAAGCCTATTATGGCCAAGGAAGTTCCATTTTCTGCTAAGCATTCATCTTGATGCATATCAACTGATTGTGACTCCAGTTACTGGAAGATAAGTTCCCAGTAACCCTGACTCTGACCCCCACTTAAAAATGTACAGCTATGACTTTCTACCTGTTATGATATGAGTACTTAGCTTCTGTAACTGTTTACACAGCTATCCAAAGATTGTTTTGAGTTGCCTTAACCACTTTACCTGGCAGAACAGAATAGTTTTTGCTTGTTTGCCTGTGGAAGTCCTTCCCCAGGAGCTGGAGAGGTGGCTCAGTGGTTAAGAGCACAGGTTGCTCTTCCAGAGGACCCAGTTAAATTCCCAGCATCCACACGGCAGCTCACACCTGTCTGTAACTCCAGTTCTGGAATTACACCCTCATGCAGACGTACATGTAGCAAAACATCAATGTACATAAAATAAGAATAAATAAATCGGGCTGGCAAGATGGCCCAGTGGTTAAGAGCGCCGACTGCTCTTCCGAAGGTCCCAAGTTCAAATCCCAGCAACCACCTGGTGGCTCACAACCATCCGTAACGAAATCTGATGTCCTCTTCTGGAGTGTCTGAAGACAGCTACTGTGTACTTACATATAATAAATAAATAAATCTTTAAAAAAAAGAATAAATAAATCAGGGCTAGAGAGATGGCTCAGTGATTAAGAGCACTAACTGCTCTTCCAGAGGTCCTGAGTTCAATTCCCAGCAATCATATGGTGGCTCACAACCATCTGTAAAGGGATCTGATGCCCTCTTCTGGTGTGTCTGAAGACAGTGACAGTGTACTTATATAAATAAAATAAATCTTTAAAAGAAAAAGAAAGGAAGGAAGGAAGGAAGGGAGGGAGGGAGGAAGGAAGGAAGGAAGGAAGGAAGGAAGGAAGGAAGGAAGGAAGGAAGGAAGGAAAAAAAGCCCTTACCCATACCCATATCCTTTCTACATAGCAACCTTGAATCATCTTGCTAGAAAGTAACCAATAAATCTTTAAATTGTAAATTTGGATTGAGTCTATGATCTTCTCCCAGGGGTCACAAACTCCATAACAAGTCCATGTAGTAAAGTCACAACCAGTCTCACAGATTTGAATGGTCCCATGCAAAGGTGATGTACCGATTCCTGAAGACTTTCATGATAGTCTCTGCCCTGCTGTTTGTTTCTTAACCAGATTCTCTGTAACTGAGGCTGGCCTTGAACTCCTGATCCTCAAGGCCTCTACCCACCTCCCTGCAAAGGGCTAGAATTATAGACAAAGACAAGACCCACTGTTGTAGAAATTTTTAATCTCAGTTTGGGGTTTCTACCCTGCCTTGATAAAAGACACACTTACTTAGATGTCATGGGTTAGGGGTCAAAACCATGGCCCTGAGGGTTGGCCAATAGGAGTTAACAGCCCAAATAAATAAAACATAGCAAATAACTCGGGATTAGTGATAAAAAGTAGATTCTAATTACATAGAAAATAGCTATCTGCCCAACTCTTGTGCTGTTTAAAGCTTATTATAAATATGAAGGCTATGTGTCTTTTATTTGGGATAAGGATGATCAAAGGCAGAGTAGAAATCCCAGACTGGGATTAAAAATTTCTACAATAACCCACCATGCTAGAATAGCTTACAGTTTTATAATTAGAGAGTAACAGACTCAGGGAGAGGGAGAAAAAGGAAAGAAAATGCTGGTGTGATGGCATACCTGAAACCTAGGCTAAGGCAAGAGAATCTTAGGTTTGAGGCCAGCCTGAGCTACATAGTGACTTCCAAGACAGCCAAAGCGACACAGAGAAACCTGTCTCTAAAACAGCCATCAGTCCTAAAAGGGATGCCTTCATCAAACCTTTCTTCTCAGGGCTCGGGGAGCTATGAGGAAGAGGAAGCAGAAAAACTGTAAGAGCCAGCAGGGACGATGACACCAAAGAAACAGTGTGCTCCAGACACCAGGGCTGACACACATGTGAACTCTCAGTCTGTGGCAGCATGCATGGGCTAGCACAGTGCAAGAGGGAGGGGAAGCCACTGCTACAAGGGGAAGTGGATACGGACTCCCATCCCTAACCAAGGCGGTCTCCAACCGACATCTACTTGCAAAGGAAACAGATTTTCCCCAATACAATCTCACTGAGTATATTAACCACACTTACCGGAAGGCCCTGTGCCCAGCAACAGATGGCCCACCCCACACAAAACAAACTCAATGTACTTTTGTACACTTTTTGTCTGTCTCATATTGCTTTGTTTTTTGTTTTTAAATTTTTATTTATTTATTTATTTTGCTTGTGTATTGTTTTCTGGTTTTGTGTTTTTATTTTTTTGCTGTTGTTCCCTGCCCACCCTCACCCCCCACCCACTCCCAGCCAGTGTCTCTCTGTTCCTTGTGCTATTTTTGTTTGTTTGTTTGTTTTGGTTTTTTAAGACAGGGTTTCTCTGTGTAGCCCTGGCTGTTCTGGAACTCACTCTGTAGACCAGGCTGGCCTCAAACTCAGAAATCCACCTGCCTCTGCCTCCCAAGTGCTGGGATTGAAGGCGTGTGCCACCACTGCCTGGCTTGGTTTTGGTTTCTGATTTTGTATTTAAAATTGTTTTCTCTGGTTTGTTTGGCTTTTTTTGTTTGTTTGCCTGTTAGTTTTTCTAAAGAGAAAGAGAAAGCAGGTATGAAGGAAGGTGGGTGGGTAGGGGAGGTAAAAAGGTTCTGGAGGAGTTGGGGGAGGGAAACTGTGATCAGAATATACTGTATGAAAAAGATTACTAGTTCAAGGTTATCCTCAGCTACATAACACATTTAAGGCTAGCCTGAGCTACATGGGTCCCTGCCTCAGAAAACAAAAACAAAAGGTCTGGAGAGATAGCTCAGCCAGCAAGAGGCATAAGTCTGCTCTTCTGGGGGACGCCGGTTCAATTCCCAGCACCCACATGGCAGCTCATTCCAGCCCTAGGGGAACAGATACTGTCTTCCTCAGGCACCAGGCACATATTCAGTGCACGGTCAAACACGCTGGCAAGATACCCATACCATGGTGGGTAGACTGCAAGATGTTTCAGGATCCTAAGGGCTTCATGACCCTAAAGTGGAATTTCTTGTCAGGGAATGCCACGATGAAGGGACAGGAGAGGGCCCTGGGTTTAGTCACTTCCTCTCTCTGTGGTTCAGTTCTTCAGTCTGCGGGCTGTGGTGAGAGACACATGTGAGAGAAGATGCTTTGTAAGCTGAGAAGGTTCCAGAAGACAGAAGGAGATGAGAACCTGACGGTAAAGAGCCTGCTCTCTGGGAATGTGAGTCACCCACCCAAGCCCGCCCTCAGGGAAACCCAGGTCAACCATGAAGTATTTGCCAGTATCACCCTCTTTATTTGTTTTATGGAGACTGGGTCATCCCTGTGTCACCCTGGCTGGCCTGAAATTTATATCAATCCTCTCTACCTCCAACTGAACCGTCAAGATTACAACCATATGCCACAATGCCTGTATGGGGGTTTTGCCTGAATGTATGGCTATATACAACATGTGCCTGCCTACTTGGAGGTCAGAAGAAGGCATTAAGTCTCATGGAACAGGAGTTACAGACACTTATTAGCCACAATATAGGTGCCTGGAATTAGACTTATATCCTTTGCAAGAGCAGCCCGTGCTCTTAACCACTTAGTCACTGCTCTTATCTTCTCAAATATTTTTTTAAAGATTTATTTATTTGTTTTATGTAAGTACACTGTAGCTGTCTTCACACACATCAGAAGAAGGCATCAGATTCCATTACAGATGGTTGTGAGCCACCGTGTGATTGGTGGGAATTGAACTCAGGACCTCTGGAAGAGCAGTCAGTGCCTTTAAACCCTGAGCCACCTCTCCAGCACCCTGGCCACTCTTTACAATAAGTTTCTGTCTGGTCAAAGAGGAAGCAGACCAAACAGTCATTAAATGAAAGAGGAGGGGTGGATACAGGGGAGATGGGAATATTGATTGGCTCCTGATGGCCTGCTATGGAAAAATTTCCCCACCCTATTTGAAGGGACCATTTGTTATAAGTGAGGGTTTCCTGAACCTCGAATCTCCGTGTGTAAGAGTTACCCTGGAGAGAAGCAGACAAGAGGAAAAGGAGGAAACATTGGTGTCCACTCCAGGAGAGTCGAGCAGGGCGGCCAAAGTGAGGCCTCATTCTTCTGGGACTGGGGACAAGGTGGCTGACCTCTGGCTTTCTCTGAATCTTAAGGGAGCAGTGTCCTGATCCGGCTATATGTAGGAAGACATGAAAGGCATATTTGAGCGTGGCGGAGGTGGCAGTGCACGCCTTTAATCCCAGCACTTGGGAGGCAGAGGCAGGCAGATTTCTGAGTTCAAGGCCAGCCTGGTCTACAAAGTGAGTTCCAGAACAGCCAGGGCTACACAGAGAAACCCTGTCTCGAACACCCCCCCCCAAAAAAAAAGACACAACTGAGTGGTAGGGTCTGGTGAGGCTGGTAAGCACCTACCCTGAAAATAGGGAAATATGAAGATACAAGAACCATAAGCCCAAAACTCCATCAACACCAAGTAAGTGGCCCCAGTGTCCAGGAGGAAGGAGGTGTGTCACCCTGATACGGTAGTGACTACTGGAGGCTCCCTGTCAGAGATGACAGTGGTCAGGCCAAGGGAGCCTGTTCCCCTTCCTTCATACATGGCCAGACCTAGGAAGTCGGCTGGTGGGTGGACATGGCTGGGGTGGCTTATTGGGGTGCATGGTTAGGGCAGGCCTGAGCCCAGTGATCTTCCTGACCATATTTGAAGCAGGGACCCAGTGGTCCTCAAGCCTCAGGAGGCAGCGGAGCCTGGGCAGTCACTGAAAGCTGGTTGAATGGCCTTGGCCAGCAATTGTTATTTTTGCTTGCAGGATTTTTCATCTCTCCCATGGTACATCTTAAAGGTCAGCACTAAAAGTTCTGCCTGTGGAGTTAGGGGTTCTCTCTCCAAGCACTTAAATTTGGCTGTAACGTTGGAAAAAGAAACAAGTCATGAGGAACTGTTTACTCTCGGGGTTTTCAGGGTATAGATCTGTGTATTGCAAGAGGGCCTTTGTGAGAAAGTTCTAGGAATTGAGACAGGTTTTCATGTTTGACCTCTTGGAGTTTCTCATTGTTTACTGATTTGAGGGCAGCCTTATGAAGACTGGCCAGGAGGCAAGTTGTAAACTGATATCTAGCTAGAATGGCTCAGGGATAGTTCCACTGGGGATCCTGGCTAGGGACCTATAACTTTAATTTTTTCAAATCCTATTTTTAATGATGGTTCTTAAATGCTTTAACCTCCCTTGTACCCACCGCCCACCAGAAGTAGTGGAAAAGAAAGGATACAGGGGAAGTGGACCTGTTCAGAAATGGTTCTTTGGAGCAAATCCCATCTGCGTTGTCTGGAAATCATCAGTTAAGCTCACAGGTCAGCAGGCAGTGGCAGCTCGATCCATTCGCAAACACCTCATGGATACACCAGCAGTTCAGTTCAGTAGAGTCAGGATAGCAACAGCCATGACACTACCTAGCAGAGACAGCCAGGCCTTAGCCATGGCTAGAGTTCAGCAGGAGAGACCAGGAAAAACACCAGGAGAAGTTCTCAGCTCTGCCTCTCTCAGGGAAGTGAAGATCAGCAAAAATATGAGACCCATAAGCATTGTACAGCTAGCTTTACCAGCAAGCCAAGCTCTGTCTCTCTCATTCTGTGGAGTCCTATTTATAACCTCCAAACATCACGTGTCCTCCACATGCCTTCCCTCAGCATAGGTCATTGCCACAGACTGGACTCAGTCGGTCTCCCAACCCACGGGGAACCAGGGTTTCAGTAATCAGATGGACAAGGAGTCAGCAAAAAGTGACAGACAGACACTGACACAGAGAGAGTGCTGTATCTGAATGTAATTTTTCAAAGTGAGCATCAGACTTATATTACAGAAGAAAACAAAGAAGTTAGGTGACATCAGCCAAGGTACAGTGAAGTTATCTGACACAAAACAGAGAAATGCATACATAAAGACTATCAGGAACCAGGCAGTGGTTACAACTGAGATAAAAGGTGACCCTTTCTAAAGTCAGCCGTTAGGGAACCAGGTGAGGATTTCACACCCTAGTCACAATTTATGCTATTCCTCTGAGCCGTGTGAAAGCTTGCACCAGGAGGTTCTGCTCTTGCCCATGAATAATGCAATACTGTAGTTCCTCCTTAAACCATAACCCTCCTTCTTCCTAGGCCACTGTAAATTCCTGTATATGGGAGTGACTTGGCTTTTATTCTAAGTGATAGAGTGGGGGGACTTTCTACTAATAAGTAATGTAGTCTGCCATACATAACTATAATAAGAATTCTAAACTTACTTTGCTAAGCTTGCCCTGAGATTTCTAACTCTATGTAAGTAGACAGTAATGCCTAATTTCTTTTACTATCTCTCTTTCAATACTGGAGGCAATTCATCTGAATAGGTAACATTCTTACTAAATTCCAAGCCCAGGGTTGGCTCAAGGACCGCCTAGGACATTGGTGAAGGCCAGGAAGCAAAGTTCAACCTAACTTAGCTATTTGTCAAACCATTCCTTGGAGGCACCTATAATAAAACAATACTGAAAGAAAGCACACAGATCCATTCACTGACTAACGCAAGGACAAGTTTGGACCATTCGTGCTACCCGATGCCAAGGCCCCAGGAGACTAAGTTTTTGTGAAACTTTTTGCCTTAGGACTGCGTCCAAGCTTTTGGGCCTGCCACGCAGTTTTCACTGGAGTGGGTGTGGGAGGTCATGCCTCAGCATGGGCATCCAATCAGCTCAAGTCCTTGGAAATGGCAAGAAACTACAGCACACCACCAGAAGTTTTTTTGGTGTGTTTCTCTCTACGGACCCCCATCAAACAGAGCTCAACTACACAATGTAAAGTAGAACAATACATCCGTGTCATTAGCAAAGAATTTTTTTTTTTTAAGATTTATTTTATTTATTATATGTAAGTACACTGTAGCTGTCTTCAGACACTCCAGAAGAGGGCGCCAGATCTCGTTGCGGATGGTTGTGAGCCACCATGTGGTTGCTGGGACTTGAACTCTGGACCTTCGGAAGAGCAGTCGGGTGCTCTTACCCACTGAGCCATCTCACCAGCCCCAGAATCTTTTATCACATGTCTTTTCACATGCCTGCTTTAGTGGAACATCCTCTCTTCCACGTCTGCTTCAGCGAAATGTTCCTTCATGAGTCTGCGTTAGCCTTTCACACCTGTGTCCACTCTAACGAAACGTTCCCTCACGTGTTTGCCCTAACAAACACCCCAACTGGCTTTCCAAAGAACCCTTAAGTTTTCACTTCAGGGACCTCCTCAGCTCTGGCCTGGTGTGTACCATTAGTTTGGTGGACTTCAACTGCATGTGCTCTAGTCTGTTCCCAAACTCACCTGCACTCCTTGGAGTAGGTTGTTAGTTAGAATCATCTATGTCACAGAAGGTGAGACTATAGGATTGGGTAGTATATTGGAATTCTTTAATGAAAGTAGAGGAACTAGAGGTATAGGACCCCAGATCTTTTTTATTTGAGAGAGTTCACTTAATGAAATGGGGACCTGTAGCTTGACCAGGCCATCCACCCTAGTGATCTCCCAAAAAGCAAGACCTGGATCTGGGTAAGGCTGAGTGGGGAGAGTCGGAGGGGTCCCACCTCAGAGCGGGAGGGAGCAGTGGGGGACTGAAGGCTGCTGGTGGGGTGAAAGTGGGTGTCAGAGTGGGATGGTTAGAGTGGCCTACAGCTGGAGAGGGAGGAGTCTGAAGAAGCCAGAGGAGGAGAAGGGGGGCTGTGGGATGGGGCTGGTAAGGGGCAGAGGGGGGTAAGTGGAGTTCATTAGCAAGATCAGGGGAAGTAGAGACGTCATCTGGTTGAGACATCATAGCTAGACGGAGCTGAATAGAGACCAGGAAGAACAGAGGAAGGCAAGAAGAGAAGAGAAGAGAAGAGAAGAGAAGAGAAGAGAAGAGAAGAGAAGAGAAGAGAAGAGAAGAGAAGAGAAGAGAAGAGCTTGGACACAGGGACCGCCCATATAATATCAGAATCCAAGGTGCTATTAGGCAGCCATTTGGGTGATTATCTAAGGGGTATCGAGGACAAGTTCAGCTGCAGAGACCTATAAGTTTAGATGCCTTTAAGTCAAGCACTAAGTGTAGTGGCCTGAGGTTCTCCATGAAACATCTCCAAAAGGGGGCATCTTGGAGGTGGGTGACACTGTTTCCCTGGGTGAGGAGAGGCGTCAGGCTAGAGCCCAGGGTATCCCAAAGACACGGGAAGGATTGAAAGAAGGCACAAGCTATCCAGTAAGTCACCACAGTGCTGGGCAGGGGCCAAGGCTAAAAGCCCAGACAGACATGGTCCACCTACTTCTCGGATTTACAAGAGAGAGAGAAAAACCCGTGCTGAAAAAAACTGAAGCCTCACCCAAGGGAAAAGATCAGCTCGGTGAAAAGGGCCAACCATAGCCTTCAAAACTGTGGCTGGCAGTACCTCCATTTCCAAGAATACCAGAGGGGTGCCAGACGTTCAACAGTTACTCCCTCGGGTCCAGGAAAGTGTTTATGCCAACGTCATTACTGCATGGAGTGGCCAGCAACCAGTGCCCTAGGCTAGGGTGGAGGGGAAAAGTTATCAGGAGAGAAGAGACTGGCCTTTTATAAGGGGATGCAGTGCATGTGCAGGGGGAAGATGGGCCTTTTAGGTGACTGTGGGAATGTGTCGCATCTCAGCAGCCAGTGATGTTGTACCCTACTGTCGCTGGGTCCCAGGGGCAGGTGGTGGAGATGTGTGATTGTTAACACAACCAAAAAAAAAAAAATGTTTGTTTAAAGATGAGGAAATAAGGCTTAGAATAATCAAAACCCAGCAACAGTGACCATTATGAAAATTTAAATATTTAGCTATGTTTTTTATGTACATTGGTGCTTTGTCTGCATCTACCTCAGCACACCAGAAGAGTATGTCAGATCCCATGGGACTCAACTGTTGTGATTCACTGTGTGGATGCTGGGAATTGAACTCATGTCCTCTGAAAGAGCAGCCAGTGCTCTTGACCACTGAGCCATCTCTCCAGCCCCAATAATAAGATGTATTAACTAACTAAGGAGAAGTAATAGCTGAGTGTGATTGCAAATGAAACCCTGTCCCTTTCTCTCTTTTTCCTTCTGTCTCTTAAGGGAGAAACCCTTTGTGTATGAGTGCTGACCCTGGTCCTTCAGTGGTATTCATAAGTACCTTCCACTGTGTAAGCTCTTTTAACTGTTATAACCCTCTCAAGAAGATAAACACCCAAGGGACTGAGTGATTTCCTCAAGGTGTCACAGCCCAAACCTCTGGACCTGAAGTTTCTCCCTCTGCCTGTGTCATATTCTGGCTTATGGACTAGCAAGGATGTTTCTGTCTATCAGTCAAATCCGGATCCAGTAAGTCTAACCTCAAGTGAGCGGGCCCATGTTCCTGGATGAGAGATCCCTCAGATCATATACATACATATATACATACACACATACGTATATACACATATATACATACATACACACACATACAAACACACATAAACATGCACACACACACATACATACACACACATACATACACATACACACATACACATTTTACTTTCTAGGAAAGTCACACACTCCCTTCAAGCTGTTGTTTAATCCTAACTACAGGCAAGTCATCAGTTAGGAATACTTCTAGGATGGATGCTGAAACCCAGGAATAGTCTTCAGTGTAGAACCAAAAGACCAGCCATGGAGCTCTGAAAGGGTTCATTCACTGGAAAGAAAAACACCCTGCACTGCTTCATCTAAGAACACAACACAGCCAGCTCGTGAGCCCTTGTTTTTGGATTGATCTAATCCCCTAGCCTCTCTCCCACACCCAGTGAACTGTGGAGAAAGACTTGTAATTCTGCCGCTTTCTGCCAATGCACATTTATGGTTCCCAGGCCCAGCAGTCTTCATGCTGCTTGGCAGCTCTTCCTTGGACCAGAGAAAGCACACACCCAGTTCCCACCTCGGCCAGCTCAAAGCCCTTCTAAACGACTAACTAAGCTTTAAAGTTTCTGTGTCATTGAAGAGGCACTAATGCACAGACTTTAGTTCCCACCCTCAGTACTTTTTATCATGTTCCCTTCCCCTACCTGCTTGTTTGTTTGTTTGTTTGTTTGTTTAGAGAAAGTCTCATGTAGCCCAGTCTGGTTTCAAAGATGCCCTGTAGATGAGGCTACGATCCTCTTTGAACTTCCGATCCTCCTTGCCTCTGTTTCCTGAGTCCTGGGATTACTGTCTTGTGCCAACACACCTGCTTGATTTCATTCTTTTGTTTTTGTTTTTGTTTTTGTTTTGTTTTCTGAGACAGGGTTTCTCTGTGTAGCCCTGGCTGTCCTGGAACTCACTCTGTAGACCAGGCTGGCCTCGAACTCAGAAATCCGCCTGCCTCTGCCTCCCGAGGGCTGGGATTAAAGGCTTGCGCCACCACTGCCTGGCTTGATTTCATTCTTAATGTTTTGAAAGGGTTTCACTTTGTAGTGCAGACTGGCCTCGAACTGTTAGTCATCTGGCTTCTGCTTCTCCAATGCTCAGACTACAGAGTGTGCACCTCCATGCCCACTGATGGCTCATCTTCTGATTCAGGAGCCTGACACTGGGAGAGATGCTGGGACGTTACACTGGTCTTGATGCAGGGGGAGGCAAGTAGTGGTAAAATTGATGCTCTAGATGATTCACTAATAAATGCTCTTAGGAAATACTAAGTGACATAAAGGAGAATTTAGCTAAAAGAAGGCTGTTTCTCTGATGACTAGAGATACAAAGTGACTAAGCAGGCTGATTAGAAAGTATATTTAAAAATTTGTGCCATGGGGCTGGATAGATGGCTCAGTAGTTAAGTGCACTGACTGCTCTTCTGAAGGTCCTGAGTTCAAATCCCAGCAACCCCATGGTGGCTCACAACCACCTGTAATGAGATCTGACACCCTTTTTTGGTACGTCTGAAGACAGCGTGTACTTGCATATAATAAATAAATAAATCTTTAAAAAAAGTTGTGCCTGGGCTGGTGAGATGGCTCAGTGGGTAAGAGCACCCGACTGCTCTTCCGAAGGTCCAGAGTTCAAATCCCAGCAACCACATGGTGGCTCACAACCATCCGTAACGAGATCTGGCGCCCTCTTCTGGAGTGTCTGAAGACAGCTACAGTGTACTTACATATAATAAATAAATAAATCTTTAAAAAAAAAAAAAAAAAAGTTGTGCCATGACTGAAGTTTAGGGTTGCTGAGAAAGTCTCTGCTAATGTTTATGCATCATTGATAAATGGTGATTGACCTCCAATTAGGCTCCATTCCCATAACAACAAGAGGATACTGTCTTACAAGCAGAGCTCTGCAGGACAGCTCAAGAGGCACTGCAGGGTCACAACTATCATTGAGGCTGCCCTTAAGTCCTCTCTGCTCTTATCAGGGAAGATAATTCTGACTGCGCAAGATGGACTTGGGTAACCACTACTTAAAAAGAACAACAGTGGTGTGTTTAATAATCCTGGCAATATCTTTGCTATGTAAGTTTCTCCTACCTGCCCAAGTGTGTAGATTTACAGTCTCTTCTATAAATTGTTCAGAGTGCAACCTGGGACCTGAGAGATTTAAGGTCAACAGTGTGTATGAAATTAGTGTATAGAACACTAAATATGAAAAAAAAAAAAGGACAGTGTATATGAAGTTAGTGAAACCTATTCTTGGCCAGCTCCTCTTTGAGCATTAGTCAGAGCTAGCTGCAACACAGTTGGTTTTTCCTTTGTTAATCTTTTAGTGGACCAAGCATTTCCTCTCTGGGAAGGCAAATTACTCCGCAACAGTTCTCTGCTCCTCAGGAGCCAGAGAGGGAGACGGATGTTCAATAGTTGTTCAGTTACAATGTGGGGAAGGTGAGAGGACTCTAGAATACTCTGACCTGAGGTCCTTGGGGATGGCTCCGTGAGAAAATGACATTCACACAGACTCTTGAGAGATGTGACAATCAGAAATGCCTTGAGCCCCTCCCAGGTTGTGTGTGTTTCCTAGAGCATGAAGCCCTAAGGATTCCTCCCATTTCTGGAGCACATGGAAGCAAAGGGTTCCCAGATACTCACATGGACTCAAGGATGGCCAGGGCCAGGCCTTAGAACCCACGAGGTGAAAGGAGAAAACAGACTGCCATAAGCTACACACACACACACACACACACACACACACACACTCTCACACACACACACACACACACACTCACACAGACATACGCACATACACAATACTCTCTCTCTCTCTCTCTGTCTCTCTCTGTCTCTCTGTCTGTCTGTCTGTCTCTCTCTCTCTCTCTCTCTCTCTCACACACACACACACACATGCGCCCGCACGGTGAGAAAATAAGTACATAAATAAAGATGTAACAAAAGTATCCAAAACCACCAACTGACAAGTGCAATATTCTTGGTTTTCCCTTAGTCAAAAGAAGGCTGACTGGAACGTCCTTATGGAAAACACAGTCTCAAAGCTAAGCCAGCCCTGAACAGCCTTCTTTCACAGGGGCGTGGGCATTCATCTTGGGTCTTTGGGGGATACACACAGGTCACGTGCCCTCCCAAACACCATGACTGAGTGCAAACGTAGGGAGCAAAGCGTCTGTTTTACTTATTACTTCCATATAACAGGTCATCGTCAAAAGCAGTTATGGTTGGAACCTGGAGGCAGGCGCTGAGGCAGGAGCCAGAGGATGCTGCTTACTGGCTTGCTCCTCATGGCTTACTCAGCAGGTTCTCTTCCTTCCTTCCTTCCTTCCTTCCTTCCTTCCTTCCTTCCTTCCTTCCTCATATGTGAGTACACTGTAGCTGTCTTCAGACACACCAGAAGAGGGCATTTGATCTCCTTACAGATGGTTGTGAGCCACTGTGTGGTTGTTGGGATTTGAACTCAGGACCTCCAGAAGAGCAGTCAGTGCTCTTAACCACTGAGCCATCTCTCCAGCTCTCACTCCAGCTCCTCAGTAGGTTTTTGTATAGAACCCAGGATCACCTGCCAGGGTAGTACTACACACATTGGACTGGGCCCTGCCCCATTAGTCACTAAGAAAATGCCCTCCAACCTTGCCTTTGGCCCAATCTCAGGGACAGAGAGTTTCACCCTGTAGGCCTAGCTGGCCTGAAACTCACTGTGTAGACCAGAGTCTCTTTGAGTTCCCAGAGGCCTACCACTACCTCTGCCTTCCAAATGCTGGCTTTAAAGGTGTGCACCACCATGGCTTGGATGTGAACTCATCTTAAAAGAATCAGATGAGGAGGAAGGAGCACAGCCAGAGGTATCTGCAAGAGTTCAGAGCAGAGAGAGAACTAAGCTGAACGCAGCCTGGCCATGAGAGGAGAGAGAGAGGAAGACAGAGAGAGTGTGGGCAAAGTAGATCAAGAGAGAGCGGACCAAGAGAGACAGACAACAGAGCGCACAAGCCACAAGAGGAGGGTTTGAAGGGGTTGAGAAGCTGGGGAGGGAAGCCCGTGAACTAGCTGGTTTTTGTTTGCTCACTCAGGGCAGGGCCAGGAGAGCCTTGACTGTTCGCTTTTGCTTCCTTTTTTTTTTTTTTTTTTTTTTGGTTGTTTTCAAGACAGGGTTTCTCTGTATAGCCCTGGCTATCCTGGAACTCACTCTGTAGACCAGGCTGGCCTCGAACTCAGAAATCTGCCTGCCTCTGCCTCCCGAGTGCTGGGATTACAGGCGTGTGCCACCACGCCCGGCCTCTTCCTGTCTTAAGTTTAGTTTTTAGTTATGTGAGTTACTTCTGTTTTTCATGTTGAAAATGTTCTGTTTATTGAGAAAGCTGTAAGCGCACTTTGCAATGTACCACACATGGTTCTTATTGACCGTGTCGAAGGCTATCGCCTCTGGGGACAAGTGCTTGCAGTGTTTTCTGTAAATATTGTTTGGGTCAGAACCCGATGACTTGACTCACTGGTCTACTGCGCTATTCCAGGAGTCCTTATGTGTTTGTGTCTGTGTGTGGGGACAGGCACATGAAGCTATAGACCAGCAGAAGCCAGACGTGTCTGCATCTGCCTGGAGCTGGAGTTTCAGGTGCTTATGAGCCATCTGACATGGGTGCTGAGAGCTGACCTGGGGTCCTCTGGACAGCAGTGTGTGGTTTTTACCATTACCACGGGTGAGCCTAGAGGTCAGCACGTGCTTTGCTATGCTAATAGGCACACAGATAGCCATTTGTCTCAAGTTTCTTTTGGATCTGGTCCCCTCACCCCACATTATATATAATTAAAAATTAAAAAAAAAAAAAAATCAAGCAGGCAGTGACAAGTGCTTTTGATACCGTGGCACTTAGGAGGCAGAGACAGACAGATTTCTGAGTTCCAAGCCAACCAGGACTACATCTCAAAAATAAAATAAATAAATAATAAATAAACTTAAATAAAATGCTCAACAAGGGGCTGGTTCTTTGTCACATAAGCAGGAGGTCATAAGCCGCAACTTCACCATCGACGTCAAAGACTGGAGATCAGTCACTCTGCTAGTTTCAGTAAGACTTCCAAAGGTTCCACCAGCCCAGCCAAATTAGTAAGCCCCAGGTCAGGGAGAGAGTCTGTTTCAGAAACAAACAAAACAACAACAGCCCTCCTGGATATGGTGCCCCCCTTCCCCCACCTTTAATCCCAGCACTCAGGAGGCAGAGGCAGGCGGATCACTGTGAGTTCAAGGCCAGCCTGGTCTACAGAGTGAGTTCCAGGACAACCAGGAATACACAGAGAAACCCTGTCTCAAAAAAGAAAACAACAACCAAAAAACCCAAAACAACAACAAAAGAGAAGGAGGAGGAGGAGGAGGAGCAGGAGCAGGAGCAGGAGGAGCAGGAGAAAAAGGCGGTGGTGATGTATCTCTTGAATTTAGAGTCACAGTGGTTTATATGAGCAGCCATGCAGGTGTTGCAAACCAACCTGGGGTCCTCTGCAAGAGCAGCAATATTCATCTGTTGCCTCATCTCTCTAGACCTTTGTCTTCTCTTTGACACAATATCATCTGTCCCAGGATCCCAGGCTGCCCTGGAACTCACTATGCAGACAAAGATTACCTTGAACCTCTGGTCCTCCTGCCTCCACATCTCAAGTGCTGCAGCTACAAGCCTGCACCAGCACAGGTGGCTCACGCAGTTTGGAGGAGTGAGCCTCCGGCCTCCCTGTGCTAGGCAGGCACTCTGTTAATTGAGGAGATTTTAGTTCAGGTTTTAAGCTCAAGTGTTCCGATTTCTCGAGCCACACTCTAGAGGAAAGCAAGCTTTTCCGTGAAGACGCGGGTTTATGTCTTCACAACAGCTGGGGATGTCATTCTGAGAGGTCTTCAAAGAGTTGGTAGGGACTGAGAGGAGGTCCCAGGTTCTCCAGGAACACCCAGTGGGGTTGCAGTTGATACTATAAAATGTAGATATCAGAAACACAGGAAGCTGGGCTGTCTCCACTGTAAACAAACGTAATGGTCTTGTTTGTGGTATTTCCAGGAAATACACAGGAGAGAAGGCTAACCCCTTTCTTTCTTTTTTTTTTTTTTTTTTTGGTTTTTTGAGACAGGGTTTCTCTGTGTAGCCCTGGCTGTCCTGGAACTCACTCTGTAGACCAGGCTGGCCTCGAACTCAGAAATCCGCCTGCCTTTGCCTCCCGAGTGCTGGGATTAAAGGTGTGTGCCACCAACGCCCGGCACCCCTTTCTTTCTTAAATTGGCTTTTTTTTTTTTTTTCAAGACAGGGTTTCTCTGTATAGCCCTGGCTGTCCTGGCACTCACTTTGTAGACCAGGCTGGCCTCAAACTCAGAAATCCGCCTGCCTCTGCCTCTGCCTTTTATTTTTTTAAGTCACACCAACATAAACACATAAAGATAACTAAGACATCCTGCTGCCATATTGGCCTTTCTCCCTGGCCTCAGTGCTGAGTGGGGATACCAGGAAGACCCAGGCTCCAAGTGCGATGCTAAATCCTGTCTGCTAAGTTTAAAGCGACACAGAAAACACGTGCCCGAACTTGATGTAAGGTGATTGATTACATATTGCCAATACCTTCAGTAATTTGGTGAAGTAGCAAAAAGTTCTCTTTAAAAGGGTGTGGTGCACGTACCTGTAAGCTAGCAGCTGGGTAGTCATTGGCAGGGTGTTCAGGAGTTTGAGGCTTAGGTGAGAGACACAGCCAGAGGCTGTCTCTAAACAAACAAACAAACAAACAAATAAAACAAAAACATTCTCTTGGGGCTGGAGAGATGGCTCAGCAGTTAACACCGCTGAGTGCTCTTCCAGAGGTCCTGAGTTTTATTCCCAGCAATCACATGGTGGCTCACAACCATCTGTAAAGGGATCTGATGCCCTCTTCTAGTGTGTATGAAGAGAGTGATAGTGTACTCATATACATAAAATAAATATTTTTTTAAAGTTCTCTTTAGTGGAAGATGATATTGTCTTGAGCCTCACAGAACTTTCCTTTTTTTCCTTTTCCTCTTTGTCTCTCTGTCTCTGTCTCTCCCTTCATCTATCTCTCTCTGTGTCAAAGTCTCCTGTATTCTAGGCTAGGCTCAAGCTGCCTCTGTAGCTCAGGATAGTCTCAGATTTTGAATGCCCATGCTCTCACTAAGTGCTGGGATTATGGACGTGGACAACAGTGCTCAATTTAGTGAATTTATGCAAATTTTCAAAAGCAAGATTTTATTACTATATTTTGTTTGTTTGTTTGTTTTTAACAGGGTTTCTCTGCCATAGCCCTGACTGTCCTGGAACTCCCTCTGTAGACCAGATTGATTGTGAACTCACAGAGATCTGCCTGTTTCTGCCTTCTGAGTGCTGGGATCAAAGCCATTCACTATCATTCCTGGACAAAACCAAATTTTTAAAATATATTATTTTAAAACCTGGACATGGTGGCATCTACCTTTAATTCCAGCACTTGGGACCAGAGTCAGGCAGATTCTTGTCATTTCCAGCCCCTCCCCACTCAAAAGAAAAAAAAAGAAAAGAAAGAAAGAAAGAAAGAAAGAAAGAAAGAAAGAAAGAAAGAAAGAAAAAAGAATAAAGAAAAAAAGAAATCCTGCCTAGCAGACAGGACACCTGTGTACAATCCCCAGCAAAAGCCGGGACTGTTGACGCGCACCTGTAGTCCCAGCACCCTGGCTGTGGAGGCTGGAGAATCAGGTGTTGAAGGCCATCCTTGGCTACACAGTGAGTTCAAGGCCAGCTTAGGCTAGTGGGATCATCTTTTTTTAGGAAATCAAAAAGTGCAAAGTCAAACCAAACTACAACCAAACAATATCTTGGAGCCAGAGCCAGATGAAGGACCTGTATTCCCAGGTATTTGGGGGACTGACGTACGAGGATCAGGGGACTCCAAGAGTTCCAGATCAGCCTGGACAACATATAAAGACTCTAGCAATAAAGAAAAAACCAATATTGAGCACACAAAGTTGCCTGGGGTGCACAACACAGCCTCGCTAAGAAAAGAAGGTGTGAAGGAGACGATGCGGCACTAGGGTTGCAAGAGGAAGGATCCTGGATTCCTGGCCATCCGATTCTGATGACACAGTCAAAACTAGGCAGGCCAGCTGGGGCTACGTACAAAACAAATTAGCAAACCAAACTAACACCCAGAAAATAGTAGATATAATAGATCATAGAACAGACTCACAAGGTCTCCAGATACTAAAATGGACAGCATGGATTACAGAGCATTTGTACATTGAATAGTCAGGAGTGTCTGTCTGTCTGTCTGTCTGTCTGTGTGTGTGTGTGTGTCTAGTTTTTTTGGCTGGTTGGTTGGTTTGGTTTTTGTTTTCAACTCGATGCAAGCCAGGGTCACCTGGGAAGAGGGAATTTCAACAGAGAGGATGCTTCCATCAACCTGCCCTGCGGGCAAGTGTGTGGGCCATTTTCTTGATTAATGCTGCTGTGGGAGGGTCCATCTCACAGTGAGCAGTGCCAGCTGTGGGCAGGTGGTCCTGGGTTGTGGAAGAAAGCAAACAGAGCAAGCTTGAGAGTCGGGTAAGTAAGAGTCTTTCTCCCCCATGGTATTCACTTCAGTTCCTGCCATAATTTCCTTCACCATGACCTTTTAGGATGAAGCAAGCCCTTTCCTCCTTACAGTGCTTTGGCGTCCCCTTTATCACAGCAAAAGAAAGCACCCAGGGTGTCAGTTCACTTTCAGTTTTTTGAGACAGGGTCCAGCTAAGTTGCTCAGGATGGCCTAGAACTGTTCTGTGGCCCAGGTAGGTTTTGGATTTGTGATCCTCCTGCCTCAGTTTCCTGAATAGTTGAGAGCAAAGCCATCCACTGCCCAGCTCTCTGATCTGTTATAGTCAGTGATCTTGACCTTGGTCCTGCAGCCTGGGCCTCAAGTGCTGGGGTCACAGGTAAGCATTGTGAGGTGCGGCTCTAGAGTTCCTTGCTGCTTTGCTTGGTTTTTGTTTGCTTGTTTTTTTTGGGGGGATAGGGTTTCTGTATGTTCTGGAACTCTCTTTGTAGGACCAGCCTGGTCTCGAACTCACAAAATTCTGCCTGCCTCTGCCTCCCAAGTGCTGGGATCAAAGGTGTCACCGCACCGGTCAACCTCATTGTTTTTTCTCATTCTTTAAAAAAAAAAAAAATCTTTTGAGGATGTACACATTGAATTCTGAGCACATTGCTGCTCCCTTCCTTACCCTCCACCCCCACAATTGTCTCCTTTGTCCCATGTTTTCTTCCCATGCCAGGCCCACCCAGTCTGTCTCTCTCTCTGTCTCTCTGTCTCTCTCTGCCTGCTACCTGTAAACAGAATGTAAAGTCCTCAGCTACTGCCTGTCTGCTCCCTACCACGAAGATCACGGACTCACCTCTGAAACTGTAAGTACGCTCCCGATGCTTAAATGCTTTCTTTTATAAAAAGCCGCCTTGACCATGGTGTTTCTTCGCAGCAACAGAACAGTGACTAACAGTGACTAAGACATTAACAGTACAGCCGTCTCCCATTGCATCCACTTTCCTGAGAATGACGTGATTTCATTCTTCTTTATGGTTGAAAAAAAAAAGCCACGTTGGAGCTGGGAAATGGCTCAGTTGGTAATGTGCCTGCTGCTTAAGAACTGACTCAGGGTTGCTAGCACATGCCTGTGTGTGTCTGTGTGTACCTGTATGCATGTATATTTATGTGTGTATGTGTATCTGTATGTGTATATGTGTATGTCTGTGTATATGTATGTGTGTGTGTATGTCTGTGTATATGTATGTGCGTGTGTATGTGTGCATATATATGTATAAGTGCATGTATACGTGTGTGTGTGTATGTATGTATGCCAGGCCTGGTGGTTTGTGCCTGTAATCTAAATTTTAGAGAGGCAGAGACAGCAGACATCGGGTCACTGGAGCTCCCTGGGTAAATCCATGAGCTGCAGGCTCACTGAGAGACTATGTCTCAAAAACAAAGGTTAACTGAGCATTTGGGGCAGACAGCTGATACCAGCCACTGGCGTCCATGTGCATGAGCACACATGTGCCCTCACATGCACATGGGCACACACGCATACCATATTTCCTTATCCACTCCTCTGCTGTTGGGCATTTGGCTGTGTCGGGCACTACCGTGATAAACACCAAACAGCGAGTGTCACTGTGACTTGTGTAAATAAATGCCCCTGAGTTTACATAATAGCTGCATTATAAGGAAGACCTGTTTCCAATTTTCTGAGAAGCTTCCATCCTGACGTCCACAGTGGCTGGACTAGTTCACATTCCCATCAGCCGTGTGTGAGGTTTCTTTCTGTCCACATCCTTGTCAGCACTGGCAGTTTGTTTGTTTTCTCAATGACTGGCATTCTGACGAGGCTGCGATGGAGCCTCAGCGTGGTCTGACTCATATCCCCCTGACAACCAGAGAGATTAGCATTTTCCATACTCTTGGGCATTTGTGTTCCGTCTTCTGAGAATGGCCTGCTCATTTCATAAGCCTATTCCTTGGATTGGTTGGTTGCTTATTTAGTTTTTTGAGTTCTTCATGTAGTTATTCCAGATATTAATGATTTCCCCCTCTGCAGGCTGTCTTTACTTAATGGTTTCCTTTGCTCCTCAAAAGCCTTTCATGAGGTTCCGTCATCTGATTGTTGGCTTTACTTCCTGAGTAACCAAAGTTAGACTTCTCTCTTCCTCCCCCCCCCCCTTTTCTTTCTTTCTTTTGACAGGATTTTTCTATGTGGCCCTGGCTGTTAGACCAGGCTGGCCTTGAACTCACAGAGATTGACTGCCTCTGTCTTCCAGGTGCTGGAACTAAAGGCATGAGCCATGACCACCCTAGCCTTCAAGGGCACCAAACACACATGTGGTATACATCTATAAATGCAGGCAAAACACTCACACAGATAAAAAACAATGTTTAAGGGGAAAAAAAAAGATACACCCGATTTACTTATTTTAAGACAGCATGTAACCCAGGCTGGCCTTGAATTTGGTATGTAGCCAAAAATGACCTTGTATTTCTGATCCTCCTGTCTCCACCTCTGGAGTGTTGGGATTATAGATAAGCCCCACTGTTCTGGGGTTCAAACACAGAGCCCTTTGAATGCTATCCACTGAGCTACCTTCTCATCTTCATAGCAAATTTAAATAGGACCAAAACACAGACATGAATTCTGGGACCTGGAGATGTAGCTCAGTGGTAGCATGCTTGCCCACGATGTATACACTCACGCAAAAGTGAATTCTGGGAACTAAAAATTACAGAGATCTTAAATAAGGACCAATTGGAGTGATAGAAATACAGCGCCGTGACAGTGTTTGCTGGTGTGCATGTGAGGGCCCTTGGGTTCAATTTCCAGGAAGACACAAAGTAAACAAGAACAAATTTTTAGCAGTATGTAGACATAGCAGTAAGATGCACAAAGAGGAAAAAGGGTAGAAAATGACTGGACACAGTGGCACATGTTATCATCTCAGGTCCAGGAAAGTCACAAATTCAAAGCTGGCCAAGGCTACTCATTTTTATATTTATTGAGATAAGTTTATTTTTCATTTTTTATTTTATTTTTTACTTGGTAGCCATAGCTGACTTGAACTTAAGACTGAATTCTTGAATTCAAATTCTTAATTCTTGAATTCCTGGATGACAGGTTTGTACCACCATTTGTTTTTATTTCCTACAGATTTTAAAAAGAGTCAGCATGGAAGGGGGAGGGCAGGCAGGGGTGCACTTGCCTTTGATTCCAGCATTTGGAAGCCAAGACAGGTGGATCTTCATGAATCGAAGGCCAGTTGGGGCTATACAGTGAGAAAGCCTCTGCATCCATCCATCCATCCATCCATCCACCCATTCACCCACCCATCCACCTGCCCACCTACCTACCTACCTATCTCTAAATCATTATGTACTTCTGGCTGTCTCTGTAGACCAGGCTGGCCTCAAACTTGCAGAGATCCCCTGTGCCTCCTCAGTGCTGGGATTATAGGCATGAGCCCCTATGTCTGGCTGATCGATGTAGAAAGAAGCCGGGCGAGCATGTTAGCTCATCTCTATAGACCTAGCACTTGAGTGGTGGAGACAGGAATTAGGAGTTTAAGTTCTTCTACAGAGTTTGAGACCAGCCTGGTCTACATAGTGAGTTCCAGGTCAGCCAGGACTGTATGGAGAGACCCTAGCTAAAAAAAAAAAAAAAAGAAAAAAAAAAAAAAAAAGAAAAGTCAGGCAGGGTCCATGTTTGCAATCCCAGCATTTATGCATTTTAGGATAGAGGATCATAAGTTCAAGGCCAGCCTAGCTTAACTAGGTAAACTGATCTCAAAGTACTAGAAACTTTAAAAGGTACCTTCAGAGCTCCAGTAACAAATGGATGAATGTCAACCATTCAATAGGTTTCCTTTGAGATCAGTGATTTATCAGTATGTAGCTAATTAGCCCAACACTAAGTAAATGGAAACAGCAAAATGTTATTGCAGATTCCGTGCTTAGGAATTTTGGAAGTGGCTTAGTTGAATCAGGCTCAGGCACTGACTACAATGTCTCCTTGTAGGGAGGTGGGGCGTTGCCAGGTCTCAGTGCTATGTGTGGTATGGAAACCTGGCTGTAAACAGCAGCCTCACCAAGATGCAATGCCAGTGAGCCACACCACTGAGCAACACTGCCAAGCCTCAAGGCTCTTTCCTTTTTCTTATTCTCCTCTCTGCTCTGTCTGTCTTTCCTCATTTTTGTTTTCAAACAGGGTTTTGGTGTCTAGCTTGTCCTGCCTGGAACTCAATTTGTAGAGCAGGCTAGCCTCACATGCACTAAGATCCTCTTATATCTACCTTCCAAATGCTGGGACTAAGGGTGTGGGCCACCACTCCCTCCCTCTTCTCCTTCCTTTTTATATTATTATCATTAGTAGTAGTAGTATTGGTCATTTTATCGTTCTTTTATAGTTTTCTTCAGTGATAGTTTTTTAGTTGGAGGTTTTTGAACGATGAAGCATACCATGTCTTCCAGTGGTTCAGATAATTGTTGCCATTTTTTAGCCATAATGTTTATTATCATTATTAATAAAAATATTTTAATTCAAATTTAAGCATAGATCTATTTTGAAACAAAGCTCTGTGTGCGTAGGGTCATGGAGGTTCATCCTCTCTTTCAACCCAGAAAGCGTAAAACTAACTTCTGGTGAGTCTGGTGGGGCACGCGTAGCTTAGATGAATTTCATGAATTATTAAAACAAAGACTTAATATCACATCTGGACGGTGCTTTTAAGTTGGTTTTGGCCGGGCGTGGTGGCGCACGCCTTTAATCCCAGCACTTGGGAGGCAGAGGCAGGCAGATTTCTGAGTTCGAGGCCAGTCTGGTCTACAAAGTGAGTTCCAGGACAGCTGGGCTACACAGAGAAACCCTGTCTCGAAAAACCAAAAAAAAAAAAAAAAAGTTGGTTTTGTTTTTGAGACAGGGTCTTCCTGTATAACCCAGACTGTCTGTAAGTATACTGTTCACCAGATGTATGTCTGGTATCTGTGGAGGACACAGAGGGCACGGGACCCCCTAGAACTGGAGCTACAGATGATAGTGAGATACCATATGGGTGCTGGGAATTGAACCTGGGTCCTCTGGGAGATCAGCAGTATCTTAACCTCTGAGCCATCTATTCAGCCTTATCAGTCCGTCTATCTGTCTGTCTGTCCATTCATCCATAGATCCGTCCATCCTCCCTCCAGTTTATGGTTCTTCTTGCCTCAACTTCCCAAGTTTATTGTGACAGTCATGAGCCACCATGTTCATTTTCCTATGGTACTCTGGATTGAATTTAGATGCTTATGTAGGCTAGGCCAGTGCTCTGGTCCTGAGGCCTAAGGTCCGGCTTCAGCCTTCTTTTTCTTAATTTTATTTTGAGGCAGCCTCACTAAGTTTCCTAGGCTTGTCTTAAGTTCACTCCATAGCCCAAACAGGCCTACATTTATAATCCTCCTGCCTCAGCCTCCTGAATACTTGGGACCTCAGGTACAGGGCACCATGCTTGGCTGTCCTCTTCTTTATTTTCTCTGTACCGAAAATGTCTGGGATGTTTTTAAGGTGTTATTATTAACGATGAGGAATTGTGTTTTCACCTCTGAGCTGCTCCCTTCCCGTCTGTTATACACTGCCCCTCGCACTTTGTGCTGCTTGTTCAGTCTTTGTAGACTGACGCAGGCATGAGCTGTTCAGGACAGGGACCTTCAGTGGAGAGTCAGCTTGGCCTGTAGGCATCTGTGTAGGGCATTTTCTTGATTGATGACTGCTGTGGGCGGGGCAGGCCCAGCCCACACCCTGGGAATGGTGCTGCCAGCTGCTTGCTGCTGCTGCTGCTGCTGCTGCTGCTCTTCCTTGGCTGGTGGTCTTGGGTTGTGTGAGAACAGGCCTGGGCAAAGCAAAGCATAGGGAGCAAGCCAGTGAGGAGCTTCGCTCTCCTGCCTGCAGGTGCCTTCCTTGAATCCCCACAGACTTCCCTTCACCATAGACCTCAAGTTTTAGGCTGAAACCCTTTCCCCCTCAACTTTATCACAGGCTGCTGTGATGAGAAACAACAACAACAACTAGGTCATCCATCTGACCTACTCTAACTCCTAAGCCTGTGAGTGTGGGTTGCTAGGGTCCAACCTCACAGTTTGGGAGTGGATGTGCCCGTAATCCCAACACTTTGACCCGTGGGAGGCCGAGCAAGAGCAGAATGGGTTTTTTGTTTTGTTTGAGTTTTTGTTTTGGTGGCAGAACTATCTCCCTAGCTCTGTCTGCCCTGGAACTCAACTTTGTAGACCAGGCTAGCCTTGCTCAGATCTGCATGCCCCATGGGATTAAAAGCATTGCCACTACACCCGGGCTTCCAGGGCAGCCTTGAACTCAGGTACTGCTCTAACCCCCACCTTCCCGGGCCACAGCTACAGGGTTTCCCATCTCACCTGATTTCTCTTGATGTTTTTCTTCCAGTCAGGTTTAAATAAGTATTCATTCATTTTCCTTTTTTTGTTTTTTTGTTTTTGTTTTTATGAGACAGGGTTTCTTTGTGCAGTCTTGGCTGTCCTAGAACTCACTCTGTAGACCAGGCTGGCCTCAAACTCAGAGATCCCCCTGCCTCTGCCTCCTGAGTGCTGGGATTAAAGGTGTGCACCATCCCTATCCAGTTTATTTTTCCATTTTTATTTATTTTTTTCATTTATTAATTTTGAGACAGGGGCTCATGTGGCCCTGACTGTCTTGGGATTATGTAGACCAGGCTGGCCTCAAATTCACTAAGTTCCACTGGCCTCTGCCTCCTGAGTACTGGTACTAAAGACATATGCCACCTCCCCCCAGCTTGTTTTAATATTTTCATTGTTCATGTGCCAAAAGTCTGCCATGTGTGTAGCGTGTGCTGGTGGAGGCAGTGGGGCCCTGGGATCTGTAGTTACATGCAGATGTGACCTTTCTATGGCTTGTCAACTGAACTTAGGTTTTCTTAACTTTCTGAGCCATCTCTCCAATCCCCTCCAACAAAATCTGAACTTGTTTATTTATTTTTTGTTAATTTTTTTTTTAAAGAAAAGATTAATTCCGTGTTTTGTCTGCAGGCCTGTATGTATCTGGTGCTAGCAGAGGCCAGGAGAGGGCTTCAGATCCCTGCTTCATTTACAGAGTTGTGAGCCACCATGTGGATGCTGGGAGCAGCCAGTGCTCTTAGCCACTGAGCCATGGCTCCAGCCCCTGAGGCTTTTTTGTTTTTAGATGTATTTTAGGTTTATTGGTGTTCTGCCTGCATGTGTCTGTGTGAGAGGGGGTTGGATCACCTGGAACTGGAGTTACTGTAGCCAATGCTCTTCCTTCCATCACCCTCCACCTCCCTTCGCCCACCATCAAGCTTTAACTGATCTGTGGAATTCAGTTCTTTTCAGATCTGATTCCTGTGTCTTCCCCAAAACTTTTTTTTTTTTTTTTTTTTTGGTTTTTCGAGACAGGGTTTCTCTGTGTAGCCCTGACTGTCCTGGAACTCACTTTGTAGACCAGGCTGGCCTCGAACTCAGAAATCTGCCTGTCTCTGCCTCCTGAGTGCTGGGATTAAAGGTGTGTGCCACCACCACCCAGCTTTATCTCCCCAAAACCTTAATTCTATCTTAATAGTTTATTTTCACATCTCATTGCTATACGTTTTAACACTTCCTCCTAGAGGCAGGTGGATTTCTGAGTTCGAGGTCAGCCTGGTCTACAAAGTGAGTTCCAGGACAGCCAGGACTACACAGAGAAACCCTGTCTCGAAAAAACCAAAAAAAAAAAAAAAAAAAAAAAAAAAAAAAAAAACACTTCCTCCTTTCCTTGGCAACAGCAACCCACTCGCTGTTCAAACTCACCGCCTAGTTACTGATGCTCACGCTCGGAGCTTCCATCTCAGCCCTGGCTACTGTGTCCTTCTTTTTGACTGTTTACTTATCGCTTCCAGTTCCCTTGTCTCCTCCCCATACTCTGAACCATAGTGGCCAGGACTGTGTGGCTTGGCCCTGGGCTACATCTTGGTAAAGACAGAAATGTTTACAGGTTTGAAATGTTTACAGGTTTGACTCAGTTTCCCCAGCTCGCTTCCTCTGGGCAAAGTGCCTGGGACGTCGGTGCAGGTGTACCGGAGCTCTTGAGTTTCAGACAGGGACTGGGGTGGGACGATGGGCTGACATCGCCTGCTTATTGGCCCTAGTGCTGATGGACAGAAGAATCTGCTAAGAAGTTGCTTAGAAACAACCACTGACCAAAAAATAAATAAGAGCTGTGGCTGGGCAGGAAGCGGCTGGTGTGCCTTGGGTCTCGGCCAAGGTCCATGACCAGCCAGAACTGGGACTCTGTGTTTCTGGAAAGATGCACTGTCAGGTCACAGAGAACCCTGGCTCCCAATAGTTTTCTTTTATCCCCAACCTTGAGGCTTAGGATTCAGGGGCCAAGGCTGAGGGTCGCCATCTCTGGTTCATCTCGGGACTGGAGTTCAGCCCTCTCGCCCAGTAGCACGGCTCTCCTGCCTGGCTGGCTGTTAACTAGACATTTTCAGAGCACATTCTCTACTGGAAGCTCCCAGTGGCCTTTCACCTCCAATATGGAAGCTGTGTGACAGGGCTGAGATGCTATCTCAAGTGCGGTGTGCTGCCTCCAGCTCAACCCCACCCTACTCAGGCTCTGTCCTGCTCAGAACACACTGGCACCTTGTCCACCCTATGCAACAACTTGTCAAACCTGCAAACAGGTTCTTGGACTGTGAATAGCCAGGGCTGAAACTGTATGTTTTTAAGATGTATATTTCCCAAGTCTTAACATGATCATAAACAGCGGTTCAGCAGACTGATAATAAGCCAAAGTGGGATCTCACATAAGGATCAGAAGTGATTTAAACTGTCCGACCTGGGCTGGGGAGACTGCTTGCCATTGAGTTGGGATCCCCAGCACCTAAGTGAAAACCAGAGATGCTGGTACAAATCTGTTAAGTCCCCAGGCAGGTGACCCTTGTGGGTCCCCAGTGACCAGTGGGGCAGCCATTGGTGAATTTCAGATTCAGTGAGAGAGCCTTGATAAAATGGGGTGCCTAGACAAAGGCTCTGGACTCTGAGCTCTGGCCCCCACAGCATATGTGTGCATATCTCCATGCACACCATATGCACACTCACAAACACACACTGAGACCACACAGCCTGGGCTGGGGATGCACCTCGGTGGTAGACCATGTGACTAGTTGTCAAGATGCTGGTTGGATCCCAAGCAAAATAAAATGGCGGGCTAGGCTGTAGCCCAACCTAGACTACATCTTTTTCACTTTGACTCCCAACAGCTAGCTAGCTACTGGGGTGGAGTTCTATTAAGATATTTGATTAAGGTCATGATGACAAGTGAAGTCAAGCCACTTAGTTCTGGTCCCATCACATAAGGAACATCTTCTGTTCAGGCAGTGGGAGCAGGCCACTGGGCCAGTCTTAGGGAGCTTACAAGGGTGTGTGTGCGCGCTAAAGACAATGAGGATGCCAAATCCAAGAGGCATTTATTGTAATGAGTGTTCGAGGAGGGTGGAGTAGGGCGGAGTTCCCCCCATCTAATCCTCTGAGGCTCAGGGTGACTCATTCTTCCTTGGACCCAGGGGCGGGGTTGACATCTGTTCCCCCAGTTGGGCCCTGCTCCCCCAGGCCAGTGGCATTCCCAGTGTCTCCAGCCACTAAAGCCACATTCCTCAGGTAGTTGGTATTGAAGCAGTTGATTTGTTTATCTTCAGGAGAGAGGTCACAGCAGAGGGCAGGGTCTTTCCACGAGTTCCTCCGGGGACCACAGAGGTTCTCGATGAAGGCCAGTTTCTGAGAAAGCAATGTAAAGGGGGCATGCTGGGGCATGGGGAGGCATGGCTGCCCACTGGATCCCTCTGGAGGCCCAGAGGCTGCCAGCTTCCTTTCCACAGCAGGACTGCCTGCTTGTCCCTGACAGATGTGTACATCTGGAAATGCTAGAAGCTAGGGCAGGGACAAGAGGTTCTCAGGAAGGAAGAAGCCTTCTAGAACTCTGAGGAATGATCTATTCCACTTAACCTGACTTCTGCAAACAGGCTTGAGGTACTAAAAAGAGGGGTGACCTCTACCTCTAGCCTTCTGATTCCCTGGAGCCGTGGAATCGCATGTCACACACACTCACCTCCTCTTCACCGCAGCAGGCCTGTTCTGGATATGGAAGCTCGCAGCAGCGGGCGGTCATATTCTGGATCAGCCCAGGAATCTGTTTACTGTGGTTGGTATGAAAGAGGAAGAGTTCAGGGTCTCTGTCCCTTCCACATCACCCAAAGCCTGCTGGGGTCGGTGGCTTATGCCTGTAATCTCATTACTTGGAGTACGGGGGGAAAGAAGATTGGTCCAGTTCAAAACAGCCTTGACCACGGAGTGAAACTTTCAAAATAAATAAACACCTCCTCACCCCCACAGCTCAAATGGAACTGGGAAGGCATGATTTTGTCCTCCCCAAGGGAACCCCCCCAGGGGAGGAGGAGGTTTGTGGATAGGCAAGAGTGTCAGGACTCACTGCTTGCTAAGGACCCTTCCACTTCCACAGAGCTGGCCCATGAGGTTGGGGGTGACTCGGCTGAGGTCAAGGGTCAAGATATCCCGGTCATAGTTGGGATAGGGAGCTAGGTGGGCGAAGCACTCATCACGGGCAGGACTAGGAGGGTAGTGGCAGCACGAGTGGGGGTGGGTCTTTATAGCCAGCTCCCGCTCACAGTATCCATCCAGGGTATCCTCCCACTGTGGAGAGAGAGACAGAAGTGAGAAAGAAGCCTGCTGCTTGGCTCCTTCTCCTTACCACACCTTATCCTTTCAGCTATGAGATGAGGCCCCAGGAGCTAGAAGGGGAGGTCAAAGGGAGGAACACAGATGAGGCTCCTAATTGGCCACTGGAGATGAGCTGGACCAGTAGGTACAGAGGGTCGGGTGAAGCCATAGCTGGACGGATGGATGGCAGACAGATGCATATGTGGGGTCACGGGTGGATGAAGTCAGGATGGAAGCACGAAGACTCAAAGTGAACAGACTTGGATGACAGACACAACGGATGGAGGGACGGACGGATGGACTGACGGACGGACAGTCACAAGCAGACGAAAGTGGATGAATGGCTGTGGAATCAGCAGTTGGAGTTGGGTGGGCAGGCAGATAGGCTCCCAAGGTGGTTGGGATGCCCACTTACGGCCTTCCATGTGCAAGTGTGGTTGTGGCCCTGGCGGCAGCAGCGCTGGAACTCCGTCTCCAGCCGAGTCAGAGCCTGCAGCTGCCTCTGGATGGCGTCAGTAGCTGGGAGGTTGCGTGGCACTGAGCGGAAGCGTCTCAGGAGACAGATGTTTTTGACATTGTCCAGTGTGGGCATCCCCGGGGGAAAAGGCAGCTGGGGCCCTGAGGACATGCCATTCTGGTGGACCGGGCAGGGTCGGAGCAGGTAGTCTGGGCGAGGAGCTTCCTTTTGGAAGCAAGAGAATCGCTCCTCCCCACGCAGTCTGCAGCACAGGTGGGGGCGGGTCTTGACAGAGAATTCGGCCTCACAAAATTGGGTCACTGCATCCTCCCACTAGAGTGAGAGGGGTGGGTCAACCGAGCACCTCATTGTTCATATTTCTGCCTCCTCCCAGGCTCCAGGAAAGGACCCTAGGCAGGCAAATAGCAGTACAGCCGACCTGTGCTCCATCTGTACCCCGGGTGAAGTGTGGAGCACTCATGCGCATGCACACAGACACACAGACACACAGACACACAGACACACACACACACACAGACACACACACACACACACACACACACACACACACACACACGCACGCACGCAACAGCAGCAGCAGCAGCAGCCAAACCCTTACCACAAGCTTCAAACAGTCTAGGCGGTTTGTGTCGCTGCGGCAGCGACAGCAGCGGGAGTATCCGGTCTCCAGCACATTGAGGGTCTCTCCCTGGCGACTAAGGTGAGAGTAGCCAGTCTGTGGCAGGTTCCAGGGGCCGTAGACCACGTGCTGACGCTCAGGAAGGCAGATCTGCTTCAGATTGTCTGGAGAAGGCCGGCCAGGAGGGAAGCCATCCAGCCGGTGGCCCCAGACACCTCTCCGTCCCTGCTGGCAGTGACGGGCTGGATTCCAAGTCCGGGGCTCTGGAGGAAGCTGGCCCGCCAAGGTGTGCGGCTTCACTGGAACAGAGAAAACAGTGGGGAGGACCACATGCAGGCTGACTGAGCAGAGAGCATTGAGAGACCTGGGGTTGAAGAGAAAGGGCTGGGATGGTATGAGGGCTTCTTCAGTTCAGGGTCACTGAAAGGGAAAGATAACTGCGACCCTCAGGCCAGCATTAGCTCCTTCCTGGGGCTCAGGGGCTAACCGTGGGAACAGACAGACCAGTGTGGTCACTCACCCTCTTTCTGGACAATCTCCTCCTGAGGCTGGACAGGCGGGTCTACTGGGGTAGAGGGAAGTGGGTAAGCAAAAGGCTTGTTGGAATGGGCTCCTCTAAAACACAGGCTCCTGCTAGTTCCCATGCACGAAGGAACACAATAGAGGCCAGAAAAAAAACACGACTGCTATTTTACACCATTGACTCACAGAGCTGTTGGACAGGCATCGTTTCCAACCGTTCTTCCCTTCTCTTCCTTCTTTAAAACCGGGCCTCATGTACTCATATTTCCCAGGCTGGCCTTGAACTCAGTAACGCTGACCCTGGCTGTCTGGGAACTTGCTCTATATACCAAGCAGGCTATATACCCTCAGAGCTCTGCCTGCCTCTGCCTCCTGAGTGCTGGAATTAAAAGTCACTGCCCAGCCTAAGAACAACCTTTGAAGGTCTGATGTTCATGCCAGTGCCACTACATCTAGTTGATGGAGTGTGGGGGATCAAAGCCAGCCTGGGCTGTGTCAGACAAGCATTCCACCGGCTGCACAGATAGAGACTGAGCAGCTCAGGAGAGTAAGTCCCACGCCGTTCCTCCCCAAGCCCATGCTCTGGGCTCCGCAGGAAAGAGGCAGTCACTCACGTTCCTTCTGTTCAATATGGACTCGGGGAGGGGGCTGCTCTTTCTGCAGGGGGATGGCTTCTTGAGGGACAGCAGGACCCGCTGCAAGATGGGGGAGGGCACAAGGGAGGGAGGTCAGGCCAGTGTCAGCATCACAGTGGGGTGGGTGGGGATTGGGGGACAGGAAAGCACTCACCTTTATCTACATTAGGGTTTAGGAAAGTGGGCCAGTTTTCCTCATACACAGGGATGTCTTCCGGAGAGGAAGGGGGCTGCACTACAGAACAGGCAGTTGTGAGGCAGACAGTAGGGTAGGGGGGTCCCTCCCTCCCCGACTGAGGAGCAGGAAGTACACTAGATTAGAGGTCTCAAGGGTAACTGGGAGGGCTTTGGGGTGGCCTCACCTTCTCTTTGTTCCTCAAAGAGGGGAGGGTCATGCAGAGAAGTTACAGAGTGGTCAACTTGGAGCCTCCGGGTTTGTGGTGGGGAAGGGGGTGCTGCATAACCTACTAAAGGCAAGAGGGGAGACACTCAGAGCCTCCCAACTGCATGCTTGTTCCCCACAAATTCTACAGCCATGCTGTCCTGAGCACCTGTCTTCATCCGACCTGGTTAGTTCTGAGGCTCTCACCTTCATGGAGGTGCTGGAAGAGGTGCTCTGGCTTCATCTCTCGCTGGTCCGAAGCCTTGAAGGCTGGAGGAAGGAAAGACAAAAGTCAGGGGCAGTTTTGAGGCGTCCTTTCCTGGTCCTGGACAGAGGAAGGGGAGGCTGTGGAGGCCGACCGAGACTGTGGAAAGCCTGCTGTGGGGGAGCCACCTGTTACACACCTCCCCTCTGAGTGAGTGGCTGGCTGGGAATGGAGATCTAATTTCCTGTCAGTACCTCCCTTGGATGGGGCTTGTGGCTGCTGTCCCTCCAATGCGCTGATGTTCCAGGACCCACCTCTCTCCAAACTTCTTCCTATAGGCCTTTACAAATACTTTCAGCCTTTGGGTGAGACGGTCAGCCAAATGTTTAAGCGCCTTCCCCTGTCAATCTCAGCTTATTTTAGGTTTCTTAAAAAAGAAAAATATTATTTGTGTATGTGTGGAGAGGGCCAGAGTGTCACTGTGGTGATGTGTGTAGGTCAGAGAACAACTTGTGGGAGTCATTTCTCTCCTTCCATGTGGGTTACTGGGATGGAATACGGGTCACCAGGCTTGCTGGCAAAGCACCTTCACATACCGAGCCATCTCACTGCCAACTTTAGGCTTGAGCCATCTGGAGCTGAGCCGAAGGCACAAACCTAGGAACCAGGACAGCAGCGAGGTGGAGCTGTCTCAGACATGGCTATCTATAGAAGGATCTGAGTCTGTCCTGTCCAGAGTTGGTATTCCCTTTTGTTCAGACTTCAAAGCAGTGTGTGTGTGTAATAGGGGGTGAACGTGGGTGAACTCTAACTCGTCCTCTGACCAGAGTGAGCCAGTCAAGGCTCCCTGGCTCGGTAGGCTGAGTTTTAGCAGCCCGAGGGCTTCTTTTCCTCCTCACCTGCCTCCTCGTCCCTCCTCACGTGTTCCGACAGGAGGATCCTCACCCTGTAAACTCACCTGTCTTGTGGTGTCTATTTGACTCTAATTTTTGTGTTTCTTAGCAACTACCTCTAGCTATTCTGCTCCTGTTCCAGCCTCCATGGTTAAAGGTTCAGCCCCACTTCACAATGACATGTTCATATAAAGGAAGCCAATCACCCAACTGCTGAGCTCTTTGGAGCCAGGCTCTTAAGCAACTGCTGACCCCACCCCGACTCACCTCCCTCAGAGGCAGCAGAAGCAAGAGCCAAGCAGGCCAAGATCAAGGCTGCTTTGGATACGGTCCCCATCCTGGGGCAAGGACTGGTCACTGGTCACCCAGAAGCTGGTTGTCACAGGCAGATCTAGACTCGAAGGGGTTGGGCCACTTGCTGCAAGCCTGCTCCTCTGGCTGTTGCTACAGCCGTTGTGAACTTCAAGGCCTCCTGTCTGTCTCTCTTTATATGCTATCTCCCGCCCCCCTGTTTCCTGCAATGACTCAGTCTCTGCTGCTCCTCCTCTTACAGCCACTCCTCCCAGACTCCTGGAGCCTCCTTAGCCTGGGAAGAATGGAGGTGATGGAAGGAACACTCCTGGGTCCCCTCAAAACTGATGCAGAGGATCATGGAGCAAGTTGGCATCTGGACCCTTAATTTGTGCCTCAGTTTCCCATCTGCATACTGTCCTTTATAAAGAAGGGATCTGACACTCTCCTGAGTGGGAGTGGGAGGAGAATGGCTTCCTGAGGCAGCTCTCTTGCTGGTCAGAGGCCTCGGTATCCCTTTGCCTCAGGTCTGGGAAAGAGGGAGACAAGCATTCAGAGTCAGATAAAGGCACAGCCATGGCTTCAAGTATATTTTTATTCTCCTTCTACCCAGTCAGTACAGCATTCCTTCCAGTGGGGAGCCCCCACACCATGTCTATTTTCAGAGAGCAGTTCTGAGGCCTCGGGCATATGCGGGGCTGCCAGCTGGGTTAGTGTTCCCTGGAAAGGGACGGACGGCTCTCATGAGTCTGTACGTCACCAATGGACATGACTCAGAACACTTCTTCTGCATTGGGGACCCTGGCGTTCTGTAACTCCAGCAGTCTCTGCACGGCGTCGGTCAGGCCTCGCTCTCCGAGCTGCCGGTTATCTCGCGTGCGCACGTTCACTGTCCTTTGACTCTGCTCTCTCTGGCCAACCACTGCAGGAAGAGGAAAGATTTGCAAACCCAACAAAAGTCACCCTATGGGTTGTTTCCTTTTGCTTTGCAGAAACTTCAAACTCCCGAATCTTTAGGAAAGGTAGGAGCAGAGCCTAGCCGTGGCTGAAGCTCATGCTTAGCTCGCCTGCCCTGCTGCTGACTGTCCACTCTGAGGAGATAAGGAAGTGGGCCGGGCTTTACTCCCCTATCCCTGCAGGTCAGGAGCCCAGGGCTGGGAGATACAGAGTCAGTCAGACAGAGACAAACATGGAGAGCTACACAAAAAGAAAAACTGTATGTGTGTGACCTGGGGGGAGGGGTACAGTACAGGAAGGGGAAACAGCAGGGCGGGGCTTGCTGTCAGTGCTGCCAAGGCAACGAGCATGTGTGATGCCCCAGTCAGGCGGTCTGGCTAGGAGTTTCTGCTTCTTGCCTCCAGAGGCCCAAGAGTCAGGAGCAACTTCCTTCCCTAAGACCTTTCTTGTCCCCTAGAGCTGCCTCCACCCACACAACAATAAACAAGGCAATTAATTAATGCCTTTATTGGTTTTGGTGCTGGGACCTAACTCATTGGAGGCCAGTGCTCCACCACAGAGCACTACAGCTTCTGGTTCACTGATAATCTTGCTACATACAGCCCACAGTGGCCTCATGTTTGCCCTCCCTCCTGTACCTGCCAAATCCTGGGATTACAGGTGTGCCTACCATGCCTGGCTTCAACTGATGCCTTCTTAATCCTCTCCTGTCCCTTCCTCTTTGATGCTGGCCTGGTTAATTAACTTACAGAAACAGCCTAGGGTAGGGTTAATGAGAAGACAACTGTTCTGAGGGATGGAATAGGTTGTGGGAAGGAGCAATGGACGGCAGGCAGATTAGTCAGGCTCCCACCCAGCCCAGGTAATGAGTCCCAGTTAATTCAATGTACACAGAGCTAAACAATAGAGTTAGTAGAGAGAATGTAGAGCTTGGGGCTCTGAGGTCTATGGCTAACCCTCTTACCAAACTGAAAGTTGTAGTGGGCAAGCTGGGCCCGGCGGACTCTCCGGCTGAGGGTCAGGCCAGAGTCTGCATCGAGATCACTCACAAGTCCAGCAGCCTGCAGGCACTGTTGCACCTGGGGTACAGATTTGGTGATGAGTAAATCCAAATGGAAGCTGAGCTATGTCGGTTGGTTACTATTCTTCCTCGGATACTTGTCTCACATCCCCACTTCCCCCTCTCAGGAGCTGGCTGACTGCCTCTTCTCTGAGATACTGAGGCCTCCTTCCCATCCCTGACCTAAAACCTTTGTGTGCTTCTCACAGAAAGTGAACCCTCCATTATTCTCTGGGCTCTGTCTGTTGTTAGGCACCCATCTCCCAAGCAGCTGTGCAACTCTTGTCCGCCCAGAGTCTTAAGTTTCTCCATAGCGAACCTCACGCAGCTCAGGCTGTGAGCCTGCGCACAAAGCGCACTGCTTTCTGCACACTAGGTAAATATGCTGCCAACTGAGCTCTAGGCTCACCCCTAACTATTTAAAAAGGGTCTTATTATGAAGCCAAGGCTGAACTCAATTTTTAGATGGAGAATGTTTATTTAGCACACGGGAAAGCTGCCTCAGGCCCTTCCCACTCTCCTGCAGAGCCTGTCTCACCAGGGATGCATGGCAGATGCCCCGCTGTTCCCAATTTTCTCTCAACTCACCTGCCTGGCATATTCCTCTTGCTCTGTCCTCACAGGGATGACCACCACCTGGAGCGGGGACAGCCACAGGGGCCTGTTGGCAGGAAAAAGGGGCAGGAAGTTATTCATTTTGGCTTTAGCCATTAGGCTTAGGCGTAGCTGTAGGGAGATCTGAAAAGAAAATACATAGGATAAGGTCAGAACCTAAGGCACGGACTCTCTGGCTGGAGAGAAGAGCAGAACTCTGGTGTCCAGTGACTCACCATTTCCCCCCACAGCTTTCTGCCAGCACTCCCAACAGTCTTTCCACGGAACCAAGCACTGCTCGATGAATAAGGACTGGACACTCTGGGGTCCCCGCCGGCCTTGGAAGGAGAAAGGGAGTGGGTGAACGGTGAAAGTGCCACAACCTGAGCAACCCAATCACTTCCCGTTACCAAAAACTCTCTCTGATGGGGCAGGGTATGGAGGGGTGGCTCAGTATGAGGAGCAGTCAAAGGCGGGGGTGGGGGCTGAGCCAGGGTCTGTACCCCTTGTACTGTAGGTCAAATCTCAGTGGCAGCTGGAAGTCAAGCTGGATTGTTCCACACTGATGGGGCCGACCAAGGGCGTCGTGGAGGTGCACATCAATCTAGAGAAGATGGGAAGGGGAAAGACTCAGACCCAATAGCTTTCATTAGCTCCATCAGCCATTCTTCTCTACCCTGTCCCTGTAAGGAAAGCCGTGCCATGCAGACAGCCAATACTCCTTCCTTCCTCTCCACCTATGATGAGAGACTATCCATACCCCAGCCACTTAATTCTTCCTGAGACCTACACCTCGCCTATGCTGGGCCACACCCCATCTGCTCCCTCAGTGGCAGTCGGAAACTCTCTTATAGCTGACAATCTACGACTGGCTCTGCAGCCCCTTTCCCATTGGCAGTCCCATCCCCCACTTTTGCCCTGCTCAGCTGTAATATTCTCCAGTTCCCCTCCTTCCCACTGCTTGTTGGCTGATGGATGAGACAGAGCCCTATCCTGATAGTCTTCTACTCTCCCATGTCCTCAGCCCTGCAGTACAACTGCTAAGGGCCACTTAGCATGTCACACGCCACCTGCCACAGATGCCAAAGCAAAGACTGATACCACCATAGAAATCAGTTCAAGACTGAACTGATCCCATGCAAAACCTTTTGCTCTATTCTCCTTGAGGATTTTCACACCTTTTCCTCTTTCAGCCATAGCTTGCTTACCTGATTTCTCTATTTCTCGCTCTCTCTGTCTCTCTCTCAGTGTGTGTGTGTGTGTGTGTGTGAGTGAGAGAGAGAGAGAGAGGAGAGAGAGAGAGAGAGAGAGAGAGAGAGAGAGAGAGAGAGAGAGAGAGAGAGGAAGGAGAGAGAAGCTGTCTAGGAAAGGGAATGACAAACAAGTGAGTTCCCTGGAGATGGCCCACCATTTTGCATGGCTTCGGTGGGTGAGCTCTAAGATGCAAGGTGCAAGATCTAGCAGAGACTTCATCATCCCAGGCCTGCTCCTTGCTGCTGGTGTGCCACTGCTGTCACTATAACACAGCCTAATGATGCCTGGGATTCAGCCCACCCTATTGGGCAAATTTCCTGCAGATCAACATGAAGACGTACTTGCATATAGAAATGCTGTGTAGACGAACTGATTTCATAATTCCTGATAATGATTTTATAGAATTCCTAAATCGACACAAGTAATCTCAAGTCCCCTAAAGACAGAATAAAAGCTGCAAGTAGCTCTGTAAACCTTCATGTGTCACGGGCTAACTGCACTAGGACAAGAAAACAGGATTGGAACAAATTTATGGTAAAGGAAAACATTCCTTCTAGGTTAGGCAAGGGGCCACTATCTAGTAACTAAAAGTCATAAACTGGGAATGGACAATTTATTGTAGGAGCAAGGACAGGAAATAAATGATGGGCAAGTTTATCTATACAAGACTTCAAAAGAATAAGACACAAGGCAGATGATTTGTCTCCTGACAAAACTGTGCTAACTTGTGACATAAAAATTATTGCTTTAAACTTATAATGAACTCATGGAACCAGGAACAGATTATGAATGTTTAGTCAGGTAGACGTCTTGTTGGAAAGACATGTAAACAATTCTGCTGTAACTCATTAAGCCTTATCAATCTATGATGTGAACTACTGCCTTAAACTTACTATGAACTCATGAAATGTAAAAGTGCTTAGAAAACCAGGTCATCAGTTATCCTGTTGTAATGGTTCTACCTGATAGTTCTATATGTAAGTTTAGAGATAGTATAAAAAGTAAGAACAACAATAAAGTGGTGGTGTAACCTTTTTCTACTTCATCTGTATGATTGTGTCTGTGCGTGCTTGACTTTTTCTTTTTCTCTCTGACTCACGAAGAGTTAATGAACTCAAAGCTCTCACTGGCCTGTGAGGGGTCCCTAAGTCAAAGAGACAAGAACCCGTGTGGGGGGGGGGGTATGGGGGACTTTTGGGATAGCATTGGAAATGTAATTGAGGAAAATACGTAATAAAAAAAAAAAAAAAAAAGACAAGAACCCAAGTAACTAAGTTTCTTTCCCCTGCTGCTATCAGCAGGAGGTCATTGCCAGAAGCCATCAGCTTTTGGCCCCAGAACAGTAAGAGAGAGTTGAAGGCCAGAGGTCATCAGCTTCTGGTGTTCCTATCTGCCCCACATCAGTACCTGACTGTCTGGGCGTGACCCTGGTGGGAGTCTGGGGGTCGGTGTTACATAGCTCTGACTGATTCTGTCAACAACACAAGCCATTTCATTTTATTAACTGCTATGTGTGAGAATGCCTGCACATACACAAGTGCATGAAGCTAGAGCCAGGCAGCCTGTGTCTTCTACTGTTCTCTGGCCTTGTTCCCTTGAGGCAGTGTAATGGTTAGTGTCGACTGTTGACAGGATCTAGACTCACCTAGGATATAGGGGATTCTGATTAGGTTAACTGAGTGGGGGGCCATTTCCTATGAGGAGGCCTGGATTGTATAAAGTGGAGAAAAGAGTTAAGGCCCTGGGTCCATCCAATATGCTCTGTTCCTTACTGTGGGTACAGTGAGGCCACCAGCTTCAGCAGGGCTGGATCCTGGCCTGTGAACCCAAATAGACCCTTTCTTTCTCCCTTAAGGTGCTTTTACCAAGAGTATCTGCTCACAGCAGCACGAGAAGCTGAGACTCTCCCTGAATCTGGGGGTTTTCTCCTCACTAGGCTGGCAGCTTGCAAGCTTCCTATCTCTAAGACATACAACAATGGAGTAATAGGCAATAATGAGACCACGGGGAGCTTGTTAAGTGGATGCTGGGCTCCAAACTCATGTCCTCATGGTCTATACAGCAAGCCCTCTTAACTCAGAACTGCCTCTCCATCCCCCTTTTAACAAAGCAGCAGCTTGCTCAGCAGTGGTGGCACATGCCTTTAATCTCAGAGCTTAGGAGGAGTGGAATCAGGTTCAAGGCCAGCATGGTCTACTGAGTGTCCTCCAGGACAGCCAGGGCTACAGAGAAACCCTGCCTCAAAAAACAAACAAAGATTTGTTATCTTTATTGTGTGTGTGTGTGTGCATGCACTGTGGTTCTATACATCCCATGGAAGTGGGGAGAGGAGAGGATGCCATATTCCGACGGACTATAGTTAGGCAGTTGTGAATGGCCTGATGTGGCTGCTAGGCATCAAACCCAGATCCTCTGCAAAAGCAGTGGGTGCTCTTCACCACTGAGCCATCACCAACTGAGATGAGCCCAATCTGATTTTTGAGATAGGGTTTCACTATGTGGCCCTGGCTGGTTTGGAACTTGATATATAGACCAGGTTGGTCTTGAACTCACAGAGATCTGCCTGCATCTGTCTCCCAAGATTTAAGTGTTGGATTCAAGGCATGTAGTGAACCATCACATTAGACCCCCAACTCTTGACTTTTTAAGAGACAGAATTCTTTCTTCCCTTAGTATTTTTAAACAAGGTATTGTTATGTGATACAATTTGGCTTTGAATTCAACATTTTCCTGTCTTAATCTCCTGAGTGCTGGGATTATAGGTGTATAACAAGATTCATATCTATCTCTCTATATAAATATATATTATCATTATTTTTGGTTTTCAAAACAGGGTTTCTCTGTGTAGCCCTGGGAGTCCTGGAACTTGTTCTCTAGACCTGGCTGGCCTCGAACTCGGGGATTAAAGGCCTGTGCCACCACCACCCAACTATATTGGTTACCTATATTTTAAATTATCATTACTAATTTTTTATATTTATTTACTCTGTGTGTATGTGTATGGAGTAAAAATATAGAAGGCAGAGGACAACTTTGGGAATTGGTTGTAGCCTTACACCATACAGGTTCCCACATTTGTTTCTGAAACAAGGACTCACTGTGTAGCCCTCCCTCACTAGCCTGCAATTCACCATGTAGGTCAGGTCCACTCACCTGTGCTGCTGTGTGTATACTGTGCATGGCTATAGATAAAAATCTTAATTTTTTTTTTTTTTTTTTTTGAGACCAGGCTGGTTTTTGAACTTAGAGATCTGCCTCTGCCTGTCTCCCAAGTGCTGGGATTAATGGTATATGCCACCACTGCCTGGCTCTTACACACGTTTTAAAACAATTTTTTGTAGATACAACTTAATAAAGCAAGATAACCTAGTACAACTCTCAAGTGTGGTTCCAGCTTGCCTTAGGCCCATAGAAAGCCCCATCTCCAGGGTTGAGGTCCCAGGGTTCTCCAAACTCCTCCAAGGCTTGCTGTAGGACCTTTGAGGGAACAAGATGAGAGGAACATGTCAGGAAAGTAATGAGCAGGGTAACCTGCCGGCCTGTGAAAACTGACACCTGCAGCTTATGCTTTCTGAAGACCTTGCCACATACCCCTGCTCTGCCCTAGGGATGGACTTATCTGCCTCGCTTCCCTCTCTCTCACTCACCTGCTCAGCCTGGTCCCATAGGCAAGGCTCCCCTAGGAAACCAGGTGGCCGGGTAGATAAAGCCAGGTGGAAGGAAAAGCCAAGAACCGAGTAAACACACCGGAGAAAATCAAGGCAGCCCCGGATCTCTGCTTCCAGCTGGAGACAGGAAGTTGAGATGTTAGCTGCATGTCAACTAGAAATCAGAAGGGATGGGTGGTTTGGGGGGAAATAGGGGAGAACTAGAGGGGTAGCTAAACCACAGTATAAAGAAGACAACTAGGAGCCAGGCATGGTGGCGCACGCCTTTAATCCCAGCACTCGGGAGGCAGAGGCAGGCGGATTTCTGAGTTCGAGGCCAGCCTGATCTACAGAGTGAGTTCCAGGACAGCCAGGGCAATACAGAGAGACCCTGTCTCAAAAAACAAAAAACAAACAAACAAAAAAACCCAAGAAGGCAACTAGGGCCTGCGGAAAGAGCTGGCTAGCACACATGAAGTTCTGGGTTTGATTTCTAGCATTGTATACATCAGGAATGGTAGCACACACCAGAAATCTCATTGCTCAGGAGGTGAAGCAGAAGGACCATAAATTTAAGGTCATCCTCCATTACGAAGTACATTTGAGGCCAGCCTGAACTACACGAGATCCTGTCTTTAAAAAAAAAAAAAAAGGTGCCGGGCGTGGTGGCGCACGCCTTTAATCCCAGCACTCGGGAGGCAGAGGCAGGCGGATTTCTGAGTTCGAGGCCAGCCTGGTCTACAAAGTGAGTGCCAGGACAGCCAGAGCTACACAGAGAAACCCTGTCTCAAAAAACCAAAAAAAAAAAAAAAAAAGGCAAAGAAAGTTGACACTTTTAATGAACATGGAAAACCACCTGATGGGGTGCACAAAAGATGTGAGCATCATCCTGCTGGAAGCGCCACAGCCGCGTTAATCCTCCCAGACTGCCAGAGGCCTCAGCCCGATGCAGGACTCCGAAATCAGCCAGTCGCACAGGCAGTTCCCTCCAGGATCTGGGCCGGTGGGCAAACATCAGGCTGAGATTGGGATGATAACAGATTCAGGGCCATAGGGAAAATGAACCCTGGCTTTAGTATGCAACCTTGGCTGACCTAGAACTCGCTGTGTTCTAGACTGGTCTCAAACTCATCATCTTTCTGCCTTTGCCTCCTCAGTTCTGAGATTACAGCTGTGTGCCACCAGGCCTAACACTGAGTATCCACTTTCTCTACAATCCTAGCTGTCACCCTCCCCATCTCAGCATGCTCTCCTCAGAGTCTGAGGCCAGCCTGGTCTATGTAGTGAGTCTGGGACCAACCAGGGTTACATAGTGAGACCCTGTCTAGAAAAAAAGAGTTAGACCCTTAGTCACACCATAGTAGGCATTTACTGTCCATACTCTGAGATGGGCACAGAGCCTTGCCATTACCTAAGAACACACATGCCCAAGAAATAGAATAATTTCCCAAAATTCACTTGGCTAAACTTGAATCCACTGGATGTAGATTCAAGGCCCAAATTAGATGCCTCAATATTCTTTCCAAGGTTTGTTCTCTTCCTTCTTTCCTTCCTTCCTTTCTGGTTTTTTGAGACAGGGTTTCTCTTTGTAGCCTTAACTATCCTAGAACTAGCTTTGTAGACCAGGCTGGCTTCAAACTCAGAAATCTGCTTGCCTGTGCCAAGAATCCTGGGAATAAAGGCGTGCGCCACCTCGCCCAGCTCCAAAGTACTTTCTATTACTTTACATTTGGTGACCTGTATCCCAGCCCAGGAGGAGCTGCCCTCCTGACCCCCAACTCACCAGTGTGCAGGGCAGTTCATGGGCTTTAGAGCAAGTGTGTCTTTGGGACACCTGGCAGGATGGCCATTCTGGGAGTTGTCGACACCATCAGTGCCAGGGGGCTTCAGGGAAAACATGTCTGCCCTATAGTGTTCCCAGTGCCCTGACTGTTCCCAGAGTTTTGTAGAAAACAGTGTGGGAGTTTTCACCTCTGAGAAACCACGGCGGGCATACTCAGCCTGCAAAGGTGAAAACAGACATCAAATATCAAATGTAACTGGAAGGAGAGGAGATAAAAGCTTTGTGATTCTCTTGGAGGTTCAGACCATGCTGACCAAAGCCAAAAGCTTTTAAATACCATGCCGACCAATTCTCTAAGCTGCTTCAGAGTACACAGCAGGAGCACCTGGTTAAGTCACCAGGCCTCTACAAGACTCTGCTCTCACTCCCTACTCCTTCTCCCTTTGAGACAAGATCCTACTATGTGGCCCAGGCTGTCCTCAAACTCATGACACTTCTTTTTTAGTCTCTTGGTGCTAGGACTCTAGGCACATGCCTGCGTGCTTGAGCCAAACTCAAACACCTTGGCTCCATCCCTTTCCCCTAGACTCGTGTCCACCTTACCCTGATGAAAGCCACCAGGGCATTATAGACTCTTGTCCCTCGTGGCAAGAAAAAACAGCTCCCAGGGCTCAGTTCATGGAAGAAGAAGAGCTCCTGTTCCTGGGGAAAGAATGTGACCATCACTCAAGTGGGGGAGGGCTTTGGAACTAGAGAAGCAAGTGTCAGAGCTACTCCCTCTGACCGAATCTTCTGGCAGGTTACAATCACACTCTTCCACCAGGTATGGTTGTTTGACCCTTTACTCTCAGTACTTGGGAGGGAGTGGAGGAAGGTCGAGGGTTTGGGTCTGTCTTAGCTATAGCAGGAAGCCAGCCCAGTCTACATGAGACCTGTCTAAAACAAATGAAAACTGAAACAAAAGTCAAGATAAAAAGCCAACAGAAGAGCAGCTCACATTCCTTGCCCTCACCCTCCAGCACCTGCCCACTCTCCCGTGCTCTGTACCTTCCCAATTCGTCTGTGGTCTCTTAGCTCTGCTTCCTCTCTTCGAGCTTCCCAGTTCCTCAGTAACTCTACTTTGGGGAAAGAGATTCCTGACACCCTCTGCAGTGTCTCAGGTGCTCCCGAGGACCTCCACAAGGCTGAGGAGTTCTGTGAGGGTGGAGGGAGTCAAGGGAAGATGAGGCAGACCAGAGACACTGGCTCTCCTGTCAAGTCTCTGATGCTCTCAGTTCAGAGATGAACTTGAACATCAGTTCATCTCATTACTTTTTCTACCATCAGTACCCATAGGACTGCATGTTCCTCCTTGGGCTACCTGGATCATGTTTTATATGTATGGATGCATATGAAGATCAGTTCACCTCTTTACTTTTCCTACTACTAATACCCATGGGATTGCATCTTACCTGGATCATGTCTTTTATATATCCCATGTATGTATGTATGTATGTATGTATGTATGTATGCATGCATGCATGCACGAGGTGTAATGTCACACAGCCATCTTTTTCTCTACATTCTCACTGCCCACTGCACCCTTGTCCTCTTATGTTTAGTTCCACCTCCTAATTAATGACTTGTTAGGAGAAAAACTAAACTATGGTCAAACGTCGGCCTGTCCACCACTCCTTATCAATATTCCATACAGCTGCTGGGAAAGCCAATCTTCCACACTACACAGTACTCCTAGCTACATGACATTCAAATGCCTCTGCTTGCTCTTTAAGAGTATTAGTAAAGCCGGGCATGGTGGCCTTTAATCCCATCACACTCAGGAGGCAGAGGCAGGCGGATTTCTGAGTTCGAGGCCAGCCTGGTCTACAAAGTGAGTTCCAGGACAGCCAGGGCTAAACAGAGAAACCCTGTTATTAGTAAGAGCCGGGTGTGATGGTGAATGCCTTTAACCCCAGCACTTGGCAGAGGCAGTTGGATCTCTGTGAGTTTGAGGTCAGCCTGGTCTACAAAGCAAATTCCAGGACAGCCAGGGCTACCTACACAGGGGAAGTCCTGTTTCGAAAAACCAACCAAAAAACAAACAACCCAATTTAACTAAGAACCTTTGCTGATGTTTTAAGACAGGGTCTCAAACGGTCAAAGCTGACCTCAACTTGATGTATCATTCAAGGATAACCTTGAACTCCTTGTCTTCTGCCTCCATTTCCCAAGTGTTGGGATCACAGGCCACATGCCTGCCTTGAACAAACTGACAAATTATAGCCTTTCCCTTAAACACTCTTGTCTGAGCTTGATGGCTCTGTTTGTATGGTGTGGCCTTACCAGTGCTACAGGAATAGTCAGTCTTGTTTTATAGACACAAACAGCAGGTAAGGAGATCTGGCCAAAGCTGCATACCTCATGAGTAGCAGAATCAGACTGCAGTTGTTGCGTTTACAGGAGGTTTTTTCTACACATACATCTGTCTCTTGCTAGCTTCAGCTTCAGCTTTGTGTCTCATACAGTGACACAAAGTCTAGGGACAGCACTTTCAGGGAAGACACGACCGCTCCTTGGTCACAGCTTTCCCTAGTATCTGTCAAACAGTGTCACCAACCCCACATGACCTTGTCTAGTCTGCTCACGGTCTCTTGCTTTATTTCCCTTAATGCAGATCCAGACTACAGAGTCTAAACTGAATTCTGGGCTCTGGCAGGGGCTCCAGTACCTCCCATGAAACCTTGGGATTTCAGAATGGAGAAAACCCTCTTTTCTCCTAGATCCCCTCATCAGCCACGAGAACAGAGATGGGGTAGGAGAGAAAGGACCACCCTCTCCATTCTCTAGCTTTCTCCTGGGATAACGGGAGTACCACCCTAACGCTAACCCCACTACTCACCGTGAGCAGCTTCAGTGCTCCAATCTGTCCAGTGTGCCGAAGATGGGGGCCCCGGCACAGGTCAACCGACATGCCACACCTGAGAGAAGGTGAGCCAGTGAACCGACATGCCACACCGGAGAGAAGGAGGTTCCCAGGCTCTCCTGTTTCCCTTTCTCCTCCCTTTCAGGGCTTCAGCTGACAGAAGAGGTGTTGAGGAGAGAACTGTCTTGCTGACAGAGCAATGGCAAACAAAAACAAACCTCTCCTTCCATTTCTTTTTCTGGAGCAGTGTGGTTCATCTGCCGCCACCCTTCCTTTACCCCAGGTCTGGCCTCCTCAGAGCGCCCCTGCGTTTTTCCCTCTTGACAAGGCTCACCCATACACTGTTGCCGTTGGGCCTGTCACTTTCTCCTCAATCAGATGAAGCTTAAAGTGGTTGTCCTGGAAGAAGGCAGACAGAGACCGTGAATCCGATAGGACGCCCTGGGCGTCACCCTTTCCTTCAAGCCTTACCAAGTTCCTCTCTCACACAGCTGATTCACCTTGAAGAGCTGGCGAAGCTGATCCCGGGAAGCCTCTAGCCTTCGGAAAGGCTGTGCAGCAGCTATGAGCTCCTGGCAAATCCGCTCTAAAATGGGCAACTCTGCGCTGCGGACTGTCCTGGAAAAGGGAGTTTGTTAACTTGCTTCTTCAGAGACAACTCCTGAGTGATGACATGCTAGCTAGGGAGTAAAGTCCTGACCTTTGACAAATCTGTAATTACTGGCAAAGACAAACTTAAACATAAATAGGAAAGCAAGTGTAGATTTTCTCTGTGTGTATGGTGCTGGAGATTGAACCCAGGGCCTTGCTCATCCTCGGCAAGTACTCTTTAGACAAGACAGGAGGATCTGAGTTCAACAACAGCCTGGGCTACAAAATGAGAAAGAGAGGGAGGGAGGAAGGGAAGGGGAGGGAGTGTCTATTGAGAGAGGAATGCCAGATGGAAAAGAGTAATGAGGGTGAGGTAACATTTGAATTTGGGAAGAGCAGAAAAGGTGAGTTTCAGCGGTCAGGAGAGAGACACACTGGAGAAGGGATGGAAGTTCCTGTTTGGTGCCTAGAAGATCTCTTAGCTTCTCCTCTAAACCAAGACCCCAGAAACCACCCCAGAACCAGACTCCTTTTTTTGGACTGCTCACCGTTCTTTTCCCAGGAAGAAGTCATGGTAAAAGCCCGAATCTGTGCTTGGACCTCGGCAGAGAACAGCACCCAATTGTTGCTCAGCTGCAGCCCCCAGCACATGGGCACTAGAGTGCCAGAACACCTGCATTCACAAGAACGAGGTCTGAGCGCTTCAAACTCCTGTTAAGTCCCAGCACTAATGCTTTCCTCAGAGAGGCTGCTGGCAAAGCTGGGATGCTTGCATTATGACTGCCTGCCACAGAACCCAGACCCTACATGTCTCAAGATGACTTGAAGGAATAGTAAACAGTTGTTGTAAATGGGGGCTGGAGAGATGGACCAATGGTTAAGAACACTTGCTCTTGCAGACGACCCAGTTTTGGTTCTGAGTACCTGAATCAGGTAGCTTACAACCACCTATAACTCTGATTTCCTGGGATCTGACACCCTCCTGTAGACTCTATAGACACCAGGCATGCATGTAATCACATGCATGTAATGCACACACACACGTATATATAGGTACTGTGCCTTCCTGCGCAGGTATGTGCACCACATGCATGCCTGCTGTCATGGATTTCCTGGAACTGGAGTTTCAGACAGTTAGAAGCTGCCATGTGGGTGCTGGGATTGAATCCTGGTTATTTAGAGGAATAGCTGCTGCTCTTGACTGCTGAGTCATCTCTCCAGCCCCAAATAAAAAACATTTACAGAAAGCAGAGGGTCAGTATTGTTTCTTCTGCTACTGAGTGGAAGTGTGGGTCCACCCTACACATCCTCAGTGTTTCCTGGACCAGGAGGCCAGGCCGGTGGCCTTTGCTGCTCCTGTAAGCTTCAGGGCTTCAGTGTATACTACGTATAAAACATGTGCTGGCTGGAGGGAAAGCTCTAGCTGGAGCCTGAACTTGGGCTACACAGCCAGACATTGTCTTAAAAAGACAAAACCAACCCACAGTTCTTTAGACTTCTGGCTTTGCTGCTGTTGATACTGCGTTGTGTGTTGTTGCTACACACCGGGGCCCCACCCAGTAGCTGTCCTAGCAGTCTGTTTTGCTTAGTGCCATTATTTTCTGTTCCTGGGATCTGCTGCGATGGAACTATTCTTGGGTTGGTTCACTAGTCACATTTAGATGATAAATATATTTTTCTGGACTCTAATAACAAACGAAGCGGAAGGTCCCTGGGTTTTGTGCTCAGTTATGGAACCCATGAGAGCTGAGCAGACATCACGGATGACTGACACTGTGTGCACAAGAGGTTGAATAGGCACGTTATCCTATTTCTCAGCCTTTTCTCCCCCTTTCACTAGCACACAAGGTATGTGCTTCACAGACCAATGCTAAATAAAAGCCTCCATGAAGGCTTTCCAGGCTCGACAGGAATAATCCGTCTCCTCCCCACTTTTGAGCTGAGAGAGTGAAGCAAAAGAAGAATTGAATTTTCCCGTTTAAAGACCACTCAGATAATTAGGCACTGTGCTCACCATATGGGAGAAACCTACCGCTTTGCCCTCTGGGGAATCAAATGTCAGAAATCTGAGGTGACAATCTGTCTCCAAGGGTCGGTCCAGATCGTAAAGTTCTCCGTTTACTTCAGCAGCCACGGCAGTATCAGCCAGTGTTACACTGTAGCAGTAGGAGGGTAGTGGGAATGAAGACAGTGTTACAATCCGCAGGGAGGAGGCTGACTTCTCTCAGCAACTCTAATTTGCCGAGTGGAAATAAGTTTCCAGAGCAGTAAAGACCTGCTATTTCTTTTCCCAATGTATCCACTGGGAAGGGCAAAAATTCTGAAACTATAAAGACAAATCCTTACAAAAAAAGCCCCCATCCTACCCTCTATTTTAAAGATAGGTCTTGCTGTTTGGCCCAGGCTGGCCCTGAATTCTGAATCTTTGACCTCCACTTTCTGAATGCTAAGATTACAGGCCTGTAGCACTATGCTTGGCAAGAAGGACTATCTGAGCCTAGGCGTTCACACCTGCAATCTCAGCACGTGGGAGGCCTAAGCAGGAGGGTTTTCCTAAATTCAAGGCCAGGCTGGAGTGAGGCAGTCTCAGTAGTGGGAGTGTGGAGGAGCGGTGTCGTTTTGGAAGCCACCACAAGGTGTGGCTGGCTATAAGCACTCCTCTGTGGCCAGAGTTACAAAGGCACACTGTTTCCTGCCCTCTTTCCTTATTCTGACCTCCATGACAACTTAAACCAGCACGGCTTCATCCTCTTCTCTCCTTGTTTTATTCAGGGCAGCTGCTAAGATTTACAGTGTGCCTACCATGAAAGTTTTAATTTAAACTAAAATAAAATTGTCCGCGACACTTAAAAACAACAGCAACCCCCTGGGTTTTACTCCCAGCATTATATGGGAGTAGAAACTAGAAATGGTGGTATATACCTATAACCTTAGAACCCAGGAAGTGGAGGAAACTCATCAATACAGCTCAAAGTTGGGGTGTTCAAAATGTTTGTGAGCTGTTATGGGTGCTTGCTCCCAAGCATGACGAACTGAGTTCAGTCCCTGGAACCCACACAGTGGAGGGTGAGAACTTACCCCCAAAAGTTTTCTTTGACCTCCACATGTACACTGTGCTTGCATTTGTAGGGGCACACATGTGAGCATTTGGACAAGGATGTCTGTGTACACATACACACACAAATGTAAAAAAATTAAATCATATTTATTTATTTAGAAAAAAGGGCCTCTCTACACAGCCTGGGCTGTCCTGGAACTGAAGATGATATACCAGGCTGGCCTTGTATTCAGAGATCCACCTGCCTCTGACAATGAATTCTGGGATTCACCACCACACCCAGCCAACACCCCCCCCCTTTTTTTTTTTGGTTTTTCAAGACAGGGTTTCTCTGTGTAGCCCTGGCTGTCCTGGAATTCACTTTGTAGATCAGGCTGGCCTCGAACTCAAGAAATCCACCTGCCTTTGCCTCCCAAGTGCTGGGACTAAAGGCATGCGCCACCACCGCCCGGCCATTTTTTTTCTTTTAACAAGATGCTTTTCTGGGGGAGTAGGTGTGCATTCTTCCTCGGGAGTCAACAATCATGCCTTGAGAAGAGGGTCTTTCTTTGGCAAAGAGCATCGCCAGCAGGCTAGGCTGGCTGGCCAGAAAATGCAGGGATCTGCTTGTCTCTGCCTATCCAGTTCTGGGATTACATGCACATGTCACCACACCCTTTTTATTTTTAACCTGAAACTATTGTTTCGTTTATTTATAGGTGGGTGGGGGGCACACAAGCTAGTGTGTGTGTGTGGGGGGGGGTCAGAGGACAATTTTTAGGAGTCAGTTTCCTTCCACTATATGGATTGCAAGATCAAATTCAGATCTCAGGTCCTTATGCTTGTGTGACAATCAATTAAATGAGTTACTGAGCCCCTCCCCAACCCTAACCCTCTCCCTGCCCAAAGACTACACCTTTCTGATGGAAAACAAAGAAAAAGAAAATAATGTAGCCAGACAGTGGTGGTGCACGCCTTTAATCCCAATTCTTGGGAGGCAGAGGCAGGCGGATTTCTGAGTTTGAGGCCAGCCTGGTCTACAGTGTGAGTTCCAAGACAGCCAGGGCTACACAGAGAAACCCTGTCTCGAAAAACCAAAGAGAAACAAAAAGATGCTTTCTTTTTCTGACCGGGTGCAGAAAAGGACAGAAAAATAATTCTTGTAGGTAGAGGCTGGCTTGATACCTGATCTGATGGGCCAGTTGGTAAGGGGTTGTGTTCCATGCAACAGCATCTACCTTCTGGCCTTCAGGAAGTGATATCTTAATAGCCCGGGCTTTCTTCTGTGTCATACTTGCTAACTTTTTCACGTGAGCGGTCCATAGCTCCTCAAAAAGGCCAAATCGTTCTGCCAACCAATGTGGAGGAGTTGGTGCAGAGGCCTGAAGGGAAAGGCACGTTAGGAGGTATCGCGGGCTTATTTCCACTACTCCGGAATGGGGGAGGTAGGGGTTATGGGTGTTTAAGAAGCATTGGTTTTAAGGTGAGAACTGGGTGACACTAGGTCTTAAATTGGGGATTCAAAGGGACCGCACATTTCCGAGTGGGGCAGCAGGGTCCAGGAGGGGCTGGATAGCCTGCCCCCTTGGACTCTGCTGGACCAGATGGTTGAGAGCTTGGCGTACCTCACGCACGGTGTGGAGCTCGCAGCGGCGGAACTCTGGGAGTGGGAACCCAAGCCGGCGCCACCTCAGACAGAGACCCATGCTGTCTCAAGTCGGTATCTCCATGCTCAGATCACCGCTTCTTCCTCACCAGGATCCTCATTGGCTTCTAAGCCAGTAATACCCTTTCCTATTGGATAACGTAGCCGCCATTCCGGCCGGGCACCACCCCCAGGAACTCCGCTGAGGCAGGACCCACACAGCAGCAGCCGCTCTGGGAAAGGTTCCGGTTGGCCGGAAAGTGGAAGCTGTAGCACACACCTGCAGTCTAGGTTCCCAAAGTGACAAGAAGGCATCCAACTTTGAGGACAGGGCATACCTCCTGGGGGCAAGAATGAGAGAAAAACAGGAAGTGGAAGTTAGTCATTTTCCTTTAATTATAAAATTTATTAAGCATCCTTAAAGCTGGCAAGAAACAAGTATAGACACTGGAACTAAACATCTAGTGTAAATCCTGGATCTGGCATTAAGTTTTGTTTTTTTTTTAAATAAACTTTCTGTAATCTCGATTTTTTTTAATCTATAAAACAAGAATAAAAATATATGTTCCAGCTCTGAAGGTACATCTTGTGTAAATTGCTCATCTAGGTGCTTGCTATATGATAATTAGCACCAGCAGCAAGACACTGGTTTTTGTTGTTGTTTTCTATGTTGTTAGCTATCCTGGAACTCACTCTGTAGATCCGCCTGCCATCGCTTCTCGGCCTTTTGGCTAAGATCAAGTGTAGAAATCCGCCTGCCTCTGCCTTCCAAGTGCTGGGATTAAAAGCGTGCACGCCCACTGCCCGGCTTGCAAGACACTGTTATTACCACTGAATGTAACAACTCTAAGACTATCTTTGCAGTCGTGGGGGAGGAACTTTAGAGAGCTCTTAATATCACAGATATGGAATTTAATCAATCAATCATTATTATGTGTGTGTGAAGAATCTTTGAAGGCGTGGGTGGCACAGTTTTGTAGGTCACATGCTACCTTTCTGTGGCCAGTTCTGTCCTTTCACCTTACATGGGTCTTAGGGGTCAAAGTCACGTTGCCAGGCTTGGGCAGCAAGTACCTGTTATCTGCTGATCCATCTTACAGGTCTCAGATGTGGAATTCAAAGATCACAGAAGGTAGTTTAAGGTAAAAAAACATGCGTGCTGATGAATCTGCAGTGTGCACTCTTCCAAACTACCTTGTTCTTTCCATATTTCCAATAGACTCCCTGACCATCTTAGAGACATCCAACATCTTGTTCTCTGTTCCTTACATAAGCCTTTGTCTCTCATCAGCACCCCAGCCTTCATCTTTCTTTATTCTTTCTTTGATCTCTCTCCATTAAATCTCAGATGCAGAGCTAGGCATATTAGCTTTACACAGTAAAAACAGAAACACAGTCAGATGTGTGGAGAAGCATAAAGGGAAATGAACTTATTAGCACCTGTGAAGGCTCAATTTGTCCCTCACCTGGGGGTGGGGACACTTAGTCCGTTCCCAGATTGCAGTGGTGATGGGGTCATGGGGTCTTGTGGAAGAGTTGTCAGTACAAGCTGCTTAACCTAGGCTTCCAAAGAGGCCCAACGTTCGTTCTGCCTGAGGAGGGCAGCTGACTTGAGTCATAGGCCACTCTGGGGCTCCATCTTCTGATATTTTAGGCATCCTGAAATACAAAGAAAGAGACAAGGCTGTGGGGAGGAAGATCGTGTGTGTGTGTTCTTGTGGTCAGAGTGCAGCATTCAGAAAGAATGGCAATGGCAGACCTAGATTTTCTTGTGGCACTATAAGAGAGGCAGGGTAGCGTCATACTGCAGACAACAAACTAGGAGGTGCTCAATAAATATATGTTAAATATGTACTGATCATGTAGTGACTGGAAACTTCAAAAGGTAGAGATTTTTGTCACAATTTAAAAAATGATTCTACAGTGTCCTTTTGTTAGGATCACAGGGGGGGACCACCCTGGAATGACAGCTTCTTACACGCATCCTTTAACATTTACTATGTGCAGTGCACTGGGCTGACTGTTCAGCTACCAACATCACACAACCTGCAGTGGAAGAAGGAATGTTGTGTTATTCCCTCACCCACTGTAGCAAGCCAGGTATCTAAGGCCAATACATACTTGTTCTCCTTGTACATGCCTTGGCTTCAGGAGGTATTAAACTTTTAGTCTACCTGGAAAACACCTCTGCAACTTTCTTGCTCAGCCCACTCTTGCCTGCCAGGATCCCGAGATGCGGCACTATTTCACAATTCCATCTTATTCCCAGAACAACTCTGTCAGTAGTGTTCTTATGCTCCCTTGAAACCCTGGAAAATGATCTCAAGGCCAAGTCCTAGTCTGTCCAAAGCCACAGCCTGGGTTGCTCAGAGTCACATCACTTCTCTAAGACCATACTCATAATGGGTCATGCTTGCTAACATGCATTTCTTTCCTTTTCCTTCCCTGAAGCACATGGCCCAGACACTTGTGCCCACAGGACTTTTAGAGTGAAGTACTTTCAAGAAAAAGTCAAGAAATGTGATGTTTCCTAACTTGTTCCTACAAACTGGCTACAGACACTGAGTAAATGAGGTCCACAGAAGGAGAAGGAAGTCTGCAATACAGGGCACCCCAAATCCTTAATTAAAATAAAGCAACTCCTCAGGTTTCTTCTACTTTTAGACCAGGCATCCTCACTTGATCAAAGTTTTGGTTAAGATATTCATTTTAGGGGCCGGGCATGGTGGCACACGCCTTTAATCCAGCACTCGGGAGGCAGAGGTAGGCGGATTTCTGAGTTCGAGGCCAGCCTGGTCTACAGAGTGAGTTCCAGGACAGGGTTTCTCTGTATAGCCTTGTCTCAAAAAACCAAAAAAAAAAAAAAAAATATTCATTTTATAGGTTCAAACTACTTGTAACTATCTCCAATGAATACTTTTCATTTATCGGGATCAGTACATAGTCCCAAATTCATTTTAGCTATTGGAAGCAAATTCTGCTTACTAGCACCCAAAATGTGAAAAATTGTTGCCACTTTTCCCAAGAGACATTGGGGCTCAGAGTCTCAAAAATGGTAACTTTGCCACTCTTATAGCTCCAGTCCATAAGTCGTGCTGGTAACTCGGGTTTAAGACTATTCAGTATTGTCTGTGTACATTCTAACACGGGGCCAGCTTTATACTTTTATTTCTACTGCCCTCAGCAAGGACCAGCTGCTTTACAGGACTCTCATGTAGGGGGCCCAGGGCTCTAGCACATGAAAGGGGGAATGACTGGATGCTGTCAATGTTCTCCTCATTCTCATAGGTACCCTAAGAAAAAGACAGAGAGCATCAGATCCTTTGTTTTCCATAGACCAGTTGACAAAGAACTTGAGCATCTTACAAATACAACAGGATACAAGAGATAGAAAATAAAAGAGGCTGAGAACATTTGGTTTGCCCTGAACCTACAAGTCCAGGGTGGACTGGGTTAGCCAGCATCCTTTTGAGTCAAACATGAACAGATGTGGCTTTTGTTTCTCAGCTGTCACTAGTGCCTCCACCCATATTGATATTTTCCAGCCTAGGTGAGAACAAAGGGACGAGGAAAACAAAGAGAAAACCAGGAGGGGCTGGGATACAGTGCCTAATATGTATGAGGTCGTGAGTTCAACCCCAAGCACAAAAAAGAAAACAAACCCCAAACAAATCACAACCCAATCCCCTTTGTTCCCCCCCCCCCCCAGGTAACCATAATTATGTCTAAATAAATTCCAGTCTTCTTGTTTCCTGATGTTAAGGAATCAAACTGGGGCCTTTTATGTGCTAAGCAGATGCTCTACAATGAATCAGCCTGCCCTCCCAACCTCATCTTTGCGGCCAAGGCGGAAAAAAAGTTCTTTCCACAAGTAACTCTGACGTCATTTTTAAAAAAATCACACTTCTTCCTTTAAGTCATGTTCTCCCCTTCTACACAGAACAGGATGTTTACTTTAGAGATGGCTCTTACAGGTGACCTTCTAGAAGCCTCATCTCCACAGCATCCGTGTGAGTTATTCCTTAGCAATTGTGAACGGCAACTGACCAGACTTGTCTCTAGTTACTCATAAGTATGAGAAACACCCTAATACCCCCAAACCCATTCTGATGGCGTTACTAAGTCTACACACAAGAGGAGGTAACTCACTCCTGCTGTGTATAAAACAATCTGGGGGCGGGGAGCAGAAGCCAAGGAAGAAGTCTAAAAATTGGTGCTCTTTCAAAGGTAGAGCTGTCAGCTAGGTACTGAACTCTGAAGTGGAGCCAGATTCCATTGTCTCTATAGTAGAACACTCTAGCAGTTGGGTGTGCTCGCCAGACTGCTGCTATTTCTGAGATCTCGTGACACATGGAACTTCATGAACTCAGAGCTGCTATTCAGAGTCTTCTACCCTGCCAGTGACCCAGGCCTGGCCCAGATGAAGTGACTATCCCTTGTGATCCTTTAAAGCCGACATTCCATTTATTAAGCCTCACTAGGTTATGAAAAAGGATGGAGTAAGAGAGAAGAGCTAAGTATGGTTTCTGCATGACATATCAATCACCAATATGACACCAAGGACAGATATGGATAGTTGACCAGAAGGACCCATTTCCACACATTCCCTCCAATTCTATGATTACTTTAAAAATGTTCCTTGAAGGCTAGGGATGTACTTCAATGGTAGGGTGCCTGGCACTCAGGTGCTACAATGAAAACCTTTTTTCCCCCTTGGTTCACAAAGGTACAGTATTTGTAAAACACAATTATCTACATAGTATATACCGACCACCCTCCAGAGCACCATGGTCTCATCCCACCTATGACAATATAGAGGATCAAACAAACAACCCAGAAGGCCATCAGGATCTTAGAGGCTCAGCTAGACTTCAGTGACACAAATACACGAGTCAAGAGGAGAGCTGGCAAAGGCCAATGTGAGAGGGGAAAAGTTAACCACGCAACAAACAAAAACATATTTTATTAAGCTGGAAAACAAAGTATTGGAGACAGTTTGTTTTTTTCCAAGACGCTGGGAGAGGTAAGTGCAAGTGGCTATGAAGAAAACATACAGGGTTGGGGTGGGGGTCTGCGGCACATGTGCCTCAGGTGTGTGTGCCCACACATACCACCTTTTGTCCTTCCCACATACCCTCAGGTGGAAAGGCAGTCTAGTGGCATCTTCAGGGCTGTCCCCAGACTCTTTCTCCATTCTGTAGCCTGTTTCACCTTTGGCCCTGGATAGCCATGATGCATCTTCAACGGAGGAAATTTAGTATCTCTGACCATAGGTCTGTGCTACAATGCTGCAGTTTTGGCTCCTGGAGAAGTCACTTTTGCTTGCACTTACCAGAAAAGCCAAGGGCCCTTGGTCAAAGCCCCAATCTCAAAGAAAAATGTCAAACCTTTAGAACTAGTTATTTTATTAAATGATATTAATACACATTCCAAAAGGATTTCACTGTTGTTGCCTCTAAAGCATGTACTTGTTTTCCACACTGAACACGTGAGAGAATATCAATCCAACATATCTTTTTTTTTAAATTTTAACAGGTAACCCCACCAGTTAAAAATATGAAGATGGTGGGGGAGGAGCAGTAATTTACAGCCGCTTCAAAAACTAACAGCTGAGGCCTAACTCCATCAACAGGTAATATTAGGACTGGGTGGATACTCTGCAGTGAGAAACCTGAGCCCACTCACATGGTCGAGACCAGCTTACTGTACCACACTTTTCATAAACAAGGTTTCTGGGTTCAGAGAGGAGAAAAGTCCTAGTCTGCTCATGATACCTTCCTAGGAGTCAAACCAAGTTCTGCTGACACCAGGAAGGCAGAGAGTTGCAGGGAGGGAGCTCCCATCTAAGCTGAATCAACTCTCAGAAAATCCTTCAGGGTCCTATTTGACACAGCACCACTGTGGTACTTCTGTGTGGTACTAGAGTATTCGTGGAACTCTTTGTGTTTTTACAGTGAGCATCAAGGAACTTAGTGACAACTACTCACTCTGCTTCATATGACTCATGTCCTTGCTAAGACACACTATGTTGTGCATTCTTTAAAAAATATCTTGTTTATTTATTTATTTTTAAACTTAGGGTGAAATACAAAAGCCAGAGTATGGTACCGAGTTTAAATCACAGACACAGGAAGAATAAAATCCTTGTTTTATCTTTATGAATACCAGAAATGTCTTTTGTTTCACTATATCACATATATACAGGTGTCTTCATTTACTGTTGTAGGAAGATTTCCTTAAAATATCTGATAGCTTCATATAACACCCACTTCCACCCTGAAACAAACACACTGAAGATCTTGTGGCAAAAACAAAACAAAAAATATCCCACAAACCCCAAGCCCTGAAAAGTCCGTCCTTGAACTGTACAGCGCACTCCTGTCTTGTGACGGCCGCTATGCTTTTGAAGACAGTTATCCTGCTTCAACACCTCAGAAACCACTTTCCTGATACTTCCCTGTTTTCTTAGAAAATCAAATAGTCAGAGAGCCTTTTCAAGTAAACAGTATATTTAAGTTTAAATAAGAGCAGTAGAAAGAATTCACATTCTTTTATTCTAGACTGAAAAATACCCCCACTTAATTTCTGGGAAAAAAAAATCAATTCTAAAAGTCACAATTTCCCTGCCCCCGCCCCCATTCTCTTTGTTTGATACCTTTTTCTTTTTTACTAAACAAATGTCTTAAGACTCAATATATAACTATATTTCCTTTGCTTTGCTATGTTATACCCAACCCCAAACACGAGGTCATGATATCATGCATTTTTGTGGAGATCTATAGGGCAGAAAGGCTTGAGAGAGGAAAGAAGAACTGGCTCAAAATGGATGTGAATTCTGAGGATGTCTTGCTGTACCTCACACAGATCACAGCTCCGGGGCTCTGCTGGACAGCCTTTCTTCAGGAAAAAAAAAAAAAGTGGTTTGCTCCGAGACAAAAGGATTGTCTTCAACCACAGGCCACCCTTCCCTCCATTCGCTACCCACCCCACTGAGGAATCCAAAGCCCTCCTTTTCCTCTGTAGAGTTCTGTGTGAACTTGCTGGAATTCCTTCAAAAGCTCATCACTGGTGCAGCACACCTAGATGGAGGTCCTCAGTGTGTGCCCCAGTGCAACACACTACCAGAAAACCTAGTGTGCAGTGTCTGCTTCCCAGATACAAAGATAGAAGCACTCCAAGCTCCACGATTGTCTTCCCCTTAGGGATTTGATGCAGAACCACAAACAAACCTTTTAATGCAGGGAAGAAAGCTCTCCCCTCCACAGCAATGACTCACTCAGGCAACGAGCAGTTGCCATGAGGGTGAGGGTGAGGGTCAGAGGTGGGTACTGAAAGCACCAAGATACTATTTGCTGAGGGATAACATGGATTCCTCAGGACGCTGCTTTCTCAGTAAAGACACAGCCAGCAGTACCCCCTGCCTCTAAGACACACCTACACAGTATCATGTAAGGATATCACCCAATCGCCTCTGAAACAGCAAGAACAGGATGAATACAGGACTGAGATGGGTGAGGGTAGAAAGAAACTATAAAGACACAATATTTTCCTTTCTCTAATAGTTAATGTTTGCTGAAAACCACCAGTTAGGCACCATAGTAAAGTTAAGTGTCTACTTAAATATTTAAGAAGGCAGGGACAACATTTTACCTACATTCATTATCAATTTAGTCAGAATAACTGAGGGAGAAAAAGGGAAAGCAGGAGACAAGGGCTTAGAATAGATACAGAGAACCATCAAAATATTTCCCTTTTCCTTGTTTACAAAGGACAGTTGGTCACATAGCACCACTGAGTGGTCCGTCCCTAGCTTTACATATTGTGATCATTTCCCATTTTAACCTTGAAATTATTATATTCAGCTTTTTCTTTCAACAAAGAAACTTTCCTTTCTTTCTGAGATAAAGTTCCACTCTACAGCCCGGGCTGGCCTCAAAGGTGCCCTTCTCTTGGCCCTGCCTCCCAGTGCTGGACTTATGTGTGCTACCACATCTAGCAAGAGAAAACTTTTTACTGCACATAATGAAGTTTGTACTGCCTCAGAGTCACTGCCTGGTAAAAGTTCAGACGAGGCTGCTTAAAAAAGGAAAGAGGAAAGCATTCTGTCTCCACATGCCTTTAGAATAAAGCAAATAAACCCGACAGGCCCCACACTGCCCATGTTTCCCCTCTGCAAACACTCTCGGTCTTCTGCAGAGTAGAAAATACAAAGCGGGGAGCCAAGCTGGTTACAGAAGCTGCTGAGCTGGAGAGGGAAGGAGACAGGGTTGCTCCTACTGACCATCAGCAAGGCCAAGACCCAAATAACACCCCAGCATTGCACGTTATTACCTGGACTGACCCAAGTTTTATTTCGATGTAAGTAATCTCTCAATAGATGGGATAAATACTGTTATCCTCCCCACTCCCCCAGCCAAATAATGTAGCTTTGGTTATGTTTACTTGTGTGTGTGTTTTGTTTTTTTTAAAGAAAAAATACAAACAACTTAGAAAGGCCCTAAGTGTGGAGAGAGGACTGGATAATAGCAAACTGTTACCATATATGCTTTCTGAATTTGGAAGGAAGGCCCTTCATTTAAAAAAACAAAAAACAAAACAAAACAAAGCAAAAAAAAAAAAAAAATCAAGAAAGGAAAAACAAATTTAAACAAAAACCCAAACTGCTACTTCCAATGCTCTCTAGACTGTTCAAAATGCCTTCCCCAGATTTCCATCAGTACCTGGGAGGGAAGAATGGGCGTTTTGGTGCAAAGAACGGAGGGCCTCTAACAAAAGGTGGCCTGGGTCTCTTTAAACTGTGGAATGGGTCTCTGCCGAGAAAAGCTTCCCTAGGCCGAAAGTCTGGCCGGGGACTCCGTAAAATCATACCACTCCGGCCGATGGCGTCTCTGTGTGCGGGACTCAAGGGAAGGCCACTGCTGCTGGTGTTGCCTCCCCCACCTCCTCCAAGGGCTGGGCCCAGGTGCTCCAGAGGATGGGAAGGCAGGCTCAGGCTCTCTCGTGCACGGCTAAGACCAGGGCCATTGAGGTCCCTGGGTCCTGTGAGCACCCCAAAATGCTCAGCCATGGTCCCTTGAAGGAGGGAACTATGGTCCTTGGGAAAAACTGCCACAGCCCCAGTCACTCCATGCTCTGGCAGTGGTGGAGTTGGGAAAGGTACAACCCCAGAGTGGTCAACAGGGGGTGGAGGCGGGGCTGGAGTAGCAAAGGGGACACCAGTCCCTCCACTGCTAAGTTCCCCCGGGGGTGGAGGAGGGGGAGGTGGAGGGAAAGGGACTCCGCTGTGCTCTCCTGGAGGAGGTGGTGGGCCAGTGTGGGCCAGAGATGCCTCCTTTGTAAAGGGGTTCGAAAGATCCACAGAGGGCAGATGAGTGGGTGCCTCTCGAGAGAAGATACCACCATGATCCTTAGGAGGGGCAGGTGGGGCAGATGACGGCCCCACTGGCTCTCTCTGGAAGGGTGCCCCATGTTCCAAAGGGGATGGGGGGAGATGATGCTCAAATGTTGAGTTGAAACTGTTGGAACGAAAGCTGGTGACACTCTCCTGAAACTGGGGTGCCCGTTCCTTGTACGGCGTTGTCTTAAAGCCAGTGAGGCCTCCGCTGCCCCCACCCCCAAGGGATGCCAACTCAGAGGCACTTGAGGGACCATTGTCAAAAGAGCTGCCTGGTGTGCTCAGATCAAACCAACCCACTCTTGAAACCTCGCGCCCATGTCCTCTATTTCCCTTCCCAGGAACTCGTATAGACTCTACAGTCTGTATCGGCTCCCCTGACATCCTCCTATTAGCTGCGTTATGATAACCTAGAGTTTCTATAGGGGCCCCCTTTTCTTCTGTGCTGTCAGGCAAGTCTAAACAGGAGGAGGAAACACGAGTTTCTATTCGATAGTGTTCTTCCTGTTGTTGGTCAGTGGTGGGCAAGCTGGGCTGGGTGAGGTTTGACAGACCGACACCATCACTTGAAGTACCCTTGTTGGGTGTCTGGCCAAAATGCTTATCATCTGAGGGCTTACGTGAGGCGTTTTTAAGCATATTCTTAAACTCAATCGTCGATGTGGTGGAAATTGTGGAGGCCAGGACTTTTTCCACACCTGATGTGGGTGGGTGGCCCGCTGGAGCGGCAAGGGTACTCTGTGAAGAGAAAATGGAACGGTGTGGGGCTGAGTGTGGAGAGTCTGGGTACTGTGTCTGTGGCAACGTGAGATGCCCAGCAGTAGACTGAGACAAGCCACTGTGGTTGGAGTCAGGGGTGAAAAATGCATCATTTTTACTTGGTGATGGTGACCGCTCAGACCCAGGTTCGTTCCCTCTTACGTTGAAGGTACCAAATAGCCCAGGGGGAGATGAGAGACGGTCACAGTTCTCACTAGAGTCCAGGAGGGCCCTTACAGATGGAGGGAAGGCAGACTTGACCCCAAACTCTTGGGCCCTGTGGTTGTAACTAGACAGGATTGGCTGGTACTCAGTGGCATCAGAAAGCTTGCTTGACTTCAGGATGGATTTGGCTGGTTTCTTCTCTAGATTCATCATGGCAGATGGAGGCGGCCCTGAATACTCAAAATCTCGGTAGTCCTCGTCTTCCTGGAAGGAAGTATCTGGGAAGAGCTTCTCCTGTGAAGAGTCCATCAGTGATGATGGCCTCTCAACTCCACCAGAAGGCTGCTTGTAGGGAGAGTCACTGCCCATGCCAAACGGTCGATATGTAGACACAGAATTGGGGAGCTCTTGGGGGTAGCTTTCATCTCTTCCAGGAGGTGGCGACCTTGTACTGCTGGGTGTTGAGGAACCAGGGCTGATGATCTTAGACAGCAGGGACATGGTGTCTACGCTGCTGGATGTGGGCTTATCCATCATCTCATCCTGGGTGGGTGTCCCACTCCGCTCATCCCGAACAGGAGTTCCATCGATGCTGTCAACTGAAGTGCTAGTAGGACCACGCTGGAAATCTGAGGCATGGCCCTCTGATGGGGCACTGGATCCCAAGCTGCTTAGGATCGGGATGTTTAAGTTTAAGCCACTGAAACCAGGATTACCTTTCAAGAAGTTGTGGATCTTCATTTCCAGGCTTGGAGAGGTGGACTCTGATTCTGGCTTTGGCTTGGAGACCTCTGAGGATTGGCACATGGTAACTTCAGTAGGTGGGGCAGCAGGGCTAGGATTGTGGGTACCTGTAAATCCCAAAGAACTGGATGGTAGTTTAAACGTAGTGCTTGGGAGCACCGGGCTCTGCCCAACTGACGCCTTGCTTGCTGAAGTCGAAGAGACTTCAGAAGTTGAAGAACTAGGAGAATAGTTGAAGCTTTTGGAAATAAAAGACTGGGTACTGGAGAGTAGATTTCTCCCCTTTACGGCAGAGCCTGTGGTGCTCGCAGGGGAGGCTGTGGTGCTTTGGGAAGTGGCTTCACTGGCTGGCACAGGGTTCGCAGTAACACTCTGAAGTAATGATGACAAGCCTGCAGAAACACAGATTAGAGGGGTTAAAAAGAACAACTACCCACATTATAATGAAAACAAGGCAGGCTTATTAGATATTATCACTCACTCTGGTGGGACAGACTTTAAAATATGAAGTTAAAAGGAATCTAGACTAAACAGGCAGTGCCTAGCTGAGACGAAAAACAAAAACAAAAACCAAACAGGTCTATTTATCAATCTAAGACAGCAAAGCACTCAGATAGTCCCAGAACATTCCAGATGCAAGTCCTGTAATGAAAGGAATCAGGAAGGAGAGGGATTTTTAATGTCAGGATCATTCACAGCTTAACAAAGCCAAGCAGCAGAGGAAAGGAAGCAAAGTCTTCCTAACACAACATTCTCAACCAGCGTCTGTGTTTGAGCTGTGGAATCTCTCCAAACACAAAAGGATATTCCCGCCTTTCCATCTTCTAGTTTATGCCAGCATGTGAGCATGCACTGTTATTCTCAAGGGGAAAAGAACATACCCAAAACTTCAGTCTGGAATACATTTTTCCAACAAGTTTAGATCAAGGCTTTTATTTTGTATGTTTGTGGGTGTTTTGTCCTTATGTATGTCTATGTACCACATGCATTCCTGGTGCCCAAGAAGGCCAGAAAAAGGGATTGGATCCCTAGAGCTGGAGTTACCAACAGTTGTAAACTGCTATGAGTGTGCTGGGAATCAAACCCAAGTCTTTTAGAAGAATAGCCAGTGCTCTTATCCACCAAACCATCTCTCGAGTCTCTGTCTCTGGTGTACCCTTCTTTTGAGACAGGATCTCACTCTATATTCTTACATTTCTATGGAGACCAGGCTGGCCGTGAACTTACGAGAGATCCACCAGCCTCTGCGCAACCTCCCCTGTTCCCACGCCGTGCTTAAAGGTCTGAATCACCAAAGCCAGAGACTGGAATTTTTTTTTTTTTGTTCTTTTTGGAGACAGGGTTTCTCTGTGTAGCCCTGGCTGTCCTGGAACTCACTCTGTAGACCAGGCTGGCCTCGAACTCAAGAAATCCACCTGCCTCTGCCTCCTGAGTGCTGGGATTAAAGGCGTGTGCCACCACACCCAGCTTGGAATTTTTTAAGGAACATTTTCTTTCTTTTAAAATTATATTTTTACTGTGTATGAGTTTGTGTGTTTGTACATGTGCCACAGCGTGCATAGAGTGGTTCCAGTACTGAACAAGGTCATCAGGCTTGTGACAAGTGTGTTTATCCACTGAAGCATCTTTGCCCACCTTCTCTCTTTTAAAAAAATTATTTTTTTATGTGTATGAGTTGTGTGTGTGTGGGAATCAGATCTCCTTAGCTAGGCTTGGGTATAAGCTGCCATGTGGATGCTGAGAGTCAAACTTGAGTCCTCTGTAAGAGTAGTAAGAGTTCTTTAGTCCTGAGCATCATCTTTCTGGCCCTGTCTTTTTTGGGGGTGGGAAGTTCTTATGTAATCCAGGCTGGCCTCAAAATCCTTATGTAGCTAAAAGTGGCCTTACACTCTAATCCTCTTGGTTCCACTTCCTTTTTCTTTTTCTTTTTTTTGGTTTTCGAGACAGGGTTTCTCTGTGTAGCCCTGGCTGTCCTGAAACTCACTCTGTAGACCAGGCTGGCCTTGAACTCAGAAATCCACCTGCCTCTGCCTCCCGAGTGCTGGGATTAAAGGCGTGTGCCACCACGCCCGGCGTTGGTTCCACTTTCTAAATGCTGGGAGCCCAATGTACAGACTAGTTTGGGTTTGAATGCATGGAGATCTGCCTGTTTTTATTTGTGTATGTTTATGTAGATGTGGAGGACAGAAGGCATTAGATATATCAGAGCCACAAATAGAAAAAAGAGCCAGGCTGTGGTAGCATATGGCTTTAATCCCAATACTCCAGAAGTAGAGGCTAGTGAATCTCCATGCAGTCAAAGTCAAACTGGTCTACACAGCATGCTCAAGGTCAGTCAGAACGATGTAGTTGAGACCCCACCTCAAAAATAAACACATAAAACAAACAAACAAGCCAGAAGAGTGGCTGAAGAAGACCCAGCAGTTAAGAGCATTTTCTGCTCTTCCAGAGGGCCCAAATTACTGGTTGTCTTTCTGTGTCTGACTTACCCTGATTAACACAATGGTCTCTAGCTATACTCATTTCCCTGCAAATACTGTATTTCTCATTTTCTTTATATGGCTGAATTGAATCCATATGAGCATATGTGCATACTTTAACTATCTGTGGATGGGCACCGAGGCTGGCTCCATTCCTTAACTGCTAAAGGCAACAGAACCTCTGTGTGTTGAGTTCTTCAAGTGTAAACTCAGGAGCAAAAGTACCTGAGTCTCACCAGAGCTCCATTTTCAGCATTTCTTGAAAAGTTCATCCTTAATTTCACAGTGGCTAAAATGTTTACAAACCCACGGCACTGGAAACAAACTTTATTATTATTCTTGTTTTTGCTTCACATATTTAGGCCAGTACTTTACACTGAGGTACACTCCTAGCTCAGGAGGATCTTTGTGATGCAGTCTTGTAATATACCCCTCGGTAGTCCATAAGCATGAAAGCAGATATAACCCCTCCTCTATAAATAAGTGAACTTAAAGAGACAGCTGTTACTTATATTTTGTAAGACAGGAAATTCTTTTGGTCTTTTCTACATTTATTTTACCTCAACAAGCTGTGAAGTCTTTTTTTTTTTTTTTTTTTAAATTTATCAATAGAACTGTGGATAACAAAAATAAAGTTCTAAGAAAAAAAATTCTTTAAAAGACAGGGTTTCTCTGTGTAGCCCTGGCTGTACTTAAACTCCAGAGATCTGCCTGTCCCCTGCCTTCTGAGTGCTGGGATTAAAGGCATACACTACCACCACCTGGAAAAAAATTTCTTTCTTGTGAAAAAAAAAAAAAAATTAAAGCCTTAAAAATCTGTACTGTGTGTATGTGTGTGACAGAGAGAGAACAATTTTAGGGAGCTGGTTCTCTTCTTCACCACGTGGGTCTCATGTAGTCTGCTTTGGCAGCTCGTGGCTTTACCCACTAAGCTATCTTGCTAGCCTCTGAAAGATTTTTGTTTATAGTGTTGAGTAAACGTGAGCATTTACGTTTTAGCATATTGAACGGTTAAGGAAAATTCCATGGGGCCAGATAGACAGCTCACTGATTAAGAGCACTGACTTCTCTTCCAGAGGTCCTGAGTTCAATTCCCAGCAACCACATGATGGCTCACAACCATCTGTAATGGAACCCGATGCACTTTTCTGGTATGTCTGAAGACAGTGACAGTGTACTTATATAAAACAAATAAATAAGTCTTTTTTTTTTAAAGGAAAAACTCCACTCTTTTTCTCCCACGAAGATGGAATTTTTCCTTTTTTTCCATGATCTTTCTATGTAGCCCTGGAACTTGCTCTGTTGACTAAGCTGGTCTTGAATTCATAGAGATCTACCTGCCTCTACCTTCCAAGTGCTGGGATTGCAGCATGCCACACTTGGCTAGGAATTCCACTTTCTAAAAGCAAAAGAAAAATGACAAACTCAGCTATTCCATAAGGAGGTATTTTTTGTGTTTTTATTTCTCATCCTGTCAGAACTGATTCAAGTGACAAAAAGGACCACATGCAATCTGCAGAGCAAAAAGAACTCTATAAATACTGTGTTGCATCTATAGGAGAAACTAATAGACGTGACTTCAAGATTTTCTGTATCTATATAGGATGGCAACAGAAAGTGCAAAGTCAAAAGCATCAAAATCTCTTGAGCTATACACAATCAAATATTGTAGATTATCATCAATATTTTGTGCCATAAAAAAGAAAAAAATACAGTGCACTCATATAAATAAAATAAATCTTTAAAAAAAGAAAAAGGAAAATGAAAAAACAGTAATATCCCACTGCAGCACAGGCTAGCCTGTAACTGGGGATCTAGTCGTCTAAGAATTGGGATTACTGGAAACATCAATTCTTAATTGCTAGTTCCAACAGAGAAGGATTTCAGAAGATCATGGATCTTCTATTTAGTTCTGTAAAATAAAACTCTCTTTGAATGACTACTGAAAAAGCAATAGTAATAGACTGACCCAGGACAGTTCAGGAACAGAAAGTAATAGCTATTTATATGCTCTACTCATAAGGACAGAGTTCCTTACCTTATCGCTGCTGATATTCTAGCATAGATACATTTTTGTGGTTGGAGACTATTCTATGCATTATAAGATATTCAATGACATTTCTCTGACATTGACCCATTAGTGCTTAGGAGTTTCTGTCCCAGTTGTAACAAACAAAAGTATCTCTAGTTATTACTAAATGTCACCTAGAAGTCCCTGGCTTTAACAACGATACAGTTCTAGTATTTACAATTAACTGCATCATTATACTGAGATGTTTAAGAAGGTTGTGTAGGAATCTGGAAAATAAGAATTGAAAGATCAAGTGATTCATGAAAAACTGAGGCAGTTGTATGTACAAGACAACTGAGAAAGTAAAAAGGAGAAGTTTAAATGAGGCAGAGATTACAAACAGAAGGGAGAAAACAAGATATATAGGTTATGTTTGATATAGGCTATATATTAAAACTCAACACACACACTACCCTGCACTAAGAGCTAGGGTTAATGTAAGCTACAGTAGTGCCCTGCTATAGGATAGAATATTATTAGCAAACCAAGAAGTCTGGCTTCTAGTCTCAGTTCATCACACATCAGACAAACGCATTACATTAACCAACCACATCACCTCATGAGCTTGGTCTCCTTACATGAATGGGAGGGTGTTACTAGATAATATTTAGAGTCTGTTTTAGTGTTGACATTTGCAATTCTGCTACCTCATAAATTATAAGTATAAAGACAGTAATGAACTAAGTGTATTGTACATTTCATGACTTTGGATTCCTCTGAGTTAGAATTCAAGGTTACCCTGGAGACAAACATTCACAATTCAAGTCCCTCTGGCACATGTCAGTTTACCTTGGAGTGCAGGGGCTGACTGTGTCTGGGTTTTAGAAAGAGCAGAGAGAATGCTCTCTGGGGTGATCTCCACCTTTGACAGGATATTTGCCAGAGGGTTGTGAGATGGTGTTGTGGCAGGTGCAGGTGTTTTCAGGCCACTGCTGAGGTTGCTGGGACTGGTAGGAGTTCCTGGAGAAGGTCTTGATGCAGAACTGACCCCTGGTGGCAGAAAGATGAACTCAAGAAAATGCAATACTCAATTCATGACACTTTCCAGTCAATGAAAGATTGTTTAATAGTAATTCTGGTGACTGATCCACAAATAGTGCCCGTTTTGACACATACAAAGAAAAACATCTGAAAATATGAACTGTTGTTTCTGTTTGGAATATTCTTAAAACAAACAAGCACTATGTTATTTTCATGCACATTCCTTGGTTTTCAGAGCGGCAACCTGCTTCTGCACCCACGGTGCTCAGTGACTGCAGCAGGACGACAGCATCAGAGGCACTACCAATGCAGAGCACCGTCACCGCATGTCTATGGGAGTGGCAAGGGTTTTCCTCTTACACAGCCTTTAAGGTGACATTATACAAATAAACGCCTTTACACTTTACACTTCAAAGCACAGTAAAAAGGTAAACGCAGACACAAGAACAACATTTGATTTCTTAAAATATGACCAAACCACTATGAACAGATGTTTTACAAATAAATATAAATGAACAAATGAAAAAAATCTTTAATTAAAATATTATCTTTTCAAGATTGAACGTGACAATGGAAAAGGTTAGGAACAATTAAATTTCCAAACACTAGGTATATAAAATAGTATGCTCTTAGGTAACAACTTAAAAAGCTACATGCTGCTTTTTGGTTTTGTGTTTTTTAAACAGGGACTCACAATATACCCCAGGCTGGCCTTCAATTCTTACTCTTCCTGCTTGGCTTCCTCAGGGCTCGGGTCACAGGTCTAGTTCTCATGCTGATTAATTCCCCCAAATACTACTGCGGGCATGGCGCAGATGAGATACAATGTTCCTGTCTGTCCTTCTGCACTATTATCATTGCTAGTGTGTGGATGATGGGGGTTAGAGGAGAATTTTGAGGAGTCACATCTCTCCTGCCACCTGTACATGGATCCTGGAGATTCAATGTAGGTCTCATCAGGTTTGCATGGCAAGGACTTCAGTATTCTTTATAAAATGAAAAGCTGAAAACATAGTAATATCTAATAACAAGAATTACCATATACTACAATAGCCATTAAGATTGATGCACATGACTTTTCTTGTGTGTGGTACATGCACAGTTATACATTCCCACATTGTGTGTACCTGGAGACCAAAATGAAACTGTGTGCCTTTCTCTGTCACTATCTAATTTTGGGAGAGATTACGTCAATCACTGAATCTGGAACTTCAGGTTTTTGCTAGACTGGCTGCTTCTCCCCAGTATCTACCAGTGGGTACTCACTCTCAACAGTGGCACTACAAGCACACACAGCTAAGCCTGGTTGTTGTGTGGGTGCTGGCAATCTAAGCTCAGGCCCTCAGGCTTACGAAATCAAGCACTTCACTCACAGAACCATCTTCCTACCCATCTCCATCATTTTTGTCCAGAAAGGGCCTCATATAGCCCAGGCTATCCCTGAACCCCTCATATCCTGCCTCTTTTCCCAAGTGCTGAGATTTCAGGTGTGCACCACCACAACCAGCAGCTGTTTAAATGAATATTTAATAACTAAAATTTTGTCATACATACTTAAGTTTTAAATAAGCTGATTTAAAGATAATATAGGCAATGTTTCAATTATTAAAAGAAAAAGTATTCTAAATATCTAATCTCTCAAATCCACATACATGTGTATGTATATATATATATATATATATATATATATATATATATATATATATATAGGTGGTTTTCTTTGGTGTAGTAAGATTATTTTTTGGCTTTTCTAGGGTGTCTATTCATTTTTAATGTATTTTTAATGAAAAAAATTGTACTAATTTCATCACCACCATCACCACCAAAAAACCCCCCCCACTTTGCTAGTTCAATGAAACAAAGACGGAAATCAGTGGCTCAGCATCGTCAGTGGCTCACTTACCCGTGTTTTTCATGACTGATGTTAGGCTGCTAAGGATGGAACTGATCTTTGCCAGATCCACATTTGCCAGGTTTGGCAAAACCAAAGTTGGGGAAGGGGACAGAAGTGAAGTGTTCAGAGGCTTTGGGAGAGGTGGAGCTGCTGTCGTGGGCACAGACGGTGGGGCACACGGTGAGGCTTTCGAGACACTTTCTGTTGACTTGGTGGGCACACCAGTGGAGACAGCAGGTTTCTCCACAGGTTTTTCTTTCCGGTCCTCCACTGTTTGAACAAACAAGGGAGATAATTTTATGACATAATATTTCCTAATTTGAGGGCACAAAGTTCTACACCACTTAGTTTTATGCCTCAAAACAAAACAAACCAGTTCCTACCAGCCATACTCGGCAGCTCACAACACCCAGAAACTCCAGCTTCATGGGGCTGATGCCCTCTGATATGCATACACATGTATTCACATAGATGTACACTCATACACATAAAGAAATATAAGATAAAGAAGATCAGTCTATATAGTTTATGACATCCCACCAATTAACTGCATCTTACTTTTTAATAATTCTCTTGTATATTATGATTGGTGCAGTACTAAATATAAATATCCATCTTTCCCCAACAAGAGGGAGATGCCAGGGAGGGAGATGAGGACATTCAGGGAGAAAAAGATAACTGAAAAGACTGCAGCAGCAGCAGCAGCAGCAGCAGCAGCATCCCCTTAAATTCTTGACAACATATTTTTCCTTGCTATTTATTTGTACTGTTTTAAGGAGATGGTGTTTGCCAAGGTATTCTGTTCTTCCATTTTTCTAGAACTTTCTTAGTAACAACAACTCCATACATATTAGTAGTAGTATTTTGTTTCTACAAGTTGTCCAACTGTGAGTATAATGAACACTAATTATTTTTCAAAATTATTTTATGTATATGGGTATTTTTGTCTGTCTGTCTGCCTGTGTACCATGTGTATGCAATGCCCCAAGATATCAGAAGATGGCATCAGATTCTCTGGAAGTGGACTGACAGACAGCAGAGGGCTGCCATTGAGTGTTGGAGCCTGGAAGAACAGCCAGTGCTCCTACTGCTGAGCATCGGTCCATCCCCTAGGCACTCATTTGAAACTGCAATGTTTTAAGTCTTAAAAACTTGGGTTGGGGGCTGGAGATGGCTCAGCTGTTAAGAGCACTGACTGCTTTTCCAAAGGTCCTGAGTTCAAATCCTAGCAACCACATGGTGGCTCACAACCATCTTTAACAAGATATGACGCCCTCTTCTGGAGTGTCTGAGGACAGCTACAGTGTACTTACATATATAATAAATAAATCTTTAAAACAAAACAAAACAAAAAAAACTTTGGTTGGACTCCTCTCTCCCTTTTTTGCTAGTGAATGTCACAAGGCGGGGGGTGGGGGTGGGGGTGGGGCAGGGGACAGGGTTAGGGACCTAGGGAACTGGGAAGTAAGTATGACCCAGGTCGTAATGTGAAATTTCCAAATAATCAATAAAAATATTGTGTGTAAAAAACCAAAAAGCCACTTTAGACCATACGCCTCTTACTACTGTGTAGAGCATAGTGAGCAGCTTAATTCAACAGAAGACAAAGCATTTATTAAGAACAATTATAAAAGTACAGATGCCAGATAAAAATCAATTCAGGTTAGTTGTGAAAAGGTAGTTAATAAATTGCAGCTTTGAGTTCTTTTTATTTACATTATTTTTTGATTTATCTCTGTATGAGTATTTTGCCTGTATTCACATGTGCATTTTGCCTGGTGTCCAAGGTTACAAGAGAATATCAGATCCCTTTGCACAGGAGTCACAGCCAGTTGTGGGTGCTAGGCAATGAACTTGTGTCCTTTGCAGACTGGCAAGTGCTCCTAACTGCTGAGCCATGTATTCACACTAGTTACATTAACAAACAAAAAATACTCTAATGTTACAAATTCTAGTATTATAATTTATTCAATATACCCAAACTATCTTTATTCTGTACTGTATAGAAATAAAATCATTTCTGAGCACTGGCACACTGCCTGTGTCAGGCCCTGGTCAGGTCTCCAGCCCTGAGAAAGACAGCAGTGAGACACCTTTACCTGCTCTGTGTGCTCATCAACTGTAGGGACAATACACAATAAGCTACTTAGTAACCATAGCAGGCCTTACCAATGATTTTTGATCCATCATCTTCCACATCTGAGAGTTCCATGTCTTCCACATCACGGTTATCTGTTACAGGCTCGGGTGTGGCAGATTTGTCACTCTCCATGGCTGGTGACTGGGATTCTTCACCTCCCATGCCCTGGAATGGAGACTCAGAACCAGTTGGGGAAGGAGCATCCATACTTGGAGAGGGGACTGGTGATTCCTCAGGATCAGGAAGGGTTGACTTCAATTGATCCAACTTCTTCTTTAAGTTGTTTACTCGGTTAGCGAAGGTTTTGTAAGCCTAAAAGAGAGAGAGAGAGAGAGAGAGAATATTGCTTATTTCCGTGACGTGAGGAACACCCACCCAGGTATCATCTGACAAGACTTAAACAAAGCCAGAACATCACAGAGCACAGAGCAGCCTTGGGCATCTACTGCTCAATGAATACTACTACCCACAATTGTTAGAGATCTCTTAAAAGTTTATTGCGTACGTGTGTATGATGGATGTGGGTGTGCAGGCCATGGCATGTATGTGGAACTCACGGGAAAGCTAGGATAAGTTCTTTTCTTCCATCTTTAATCAGGTTCCAAGGATCAAACTCAAGTCTCAACAGGCTTGTATGCTTTGTATGTGCTGAGACTTCGCTTAATTTGATAGAAATGCTCTATTAGTCACAGTTAATTATTCACTAAAGTTTTTTTACTTTGTCCAGATTTTCTCTTTTTTTACCCATTATTTCTTTTTCTAAGTCATGTTTTCCCGGGTCCCTCTTGTGTGTGACATTCTTGAAATTTCTTTGTTTCTGATGACCTTAACAACTGTATATATTTACCTTAAGAATTCTGAGGAATACTGGAAAGGTCAATTGATGTTTGTCTTGTGACTTCTGTTATGATTAGACAGAGGTCACAAGTGTTTTGGGGGAAGAGCAGAGAGCTGCCATTCTAACTCATTCACCAACTCCTCACGGCTGATACTGATGTAAGCCCAGCACCTGGCTCCTTTTCTTACTACTTTATTGTATATGTACATGTGTGAATATGCACCATGACATGCAACCCCTAAGACAGGACAACTGTTGGGAGGTGGTTCTTTCTCACCCACCCTGTGGGTCCTGGTTCTTCCCCTCCATTGCTAAGGTCCGAGAGATCAAACCCAGGCCTTTAGGTTTGGTGGCAGGTGCTTACACAGTAAGCCACCTTAACCCTCCCCTTCCTTTTGTTTTGAGAGTTTTGAACTGTCACATTGTAGGTATTACTTTATTTTGATTAGATATTCAAAACATTATTACATTATTTAAAAGACACTAAGGAAAATACTGGGCACAGTGGCACATGTCTGTAATCCCAGCACTTAGGACATAAGAACATTGGCTGCTCTTACAGAGAACTTGCATTCAGTTTCCCAGACCCCACATGGTAAGTCACAACTGCTTGTAACTCCAGCTCCAGGAGATCTAACTCTGTCTCTGAGGGCACAAGGCACACATGTTATGATCATGTACATATACATACATGTAGACAACATTCATATACAAAGGCATGTGACTAGAGACATGACTCAGCGGTTAAAGAGCAGATTGCTCTTCCAGAGGACACAGGTTCAATTCTTAGCACCCACATGGGTGGCTTTTACCCATCTACAGATTCCAGTAGACCTGACACAGTCTTCTAGACTCCAAGGACACTGAATATGGTGCACAGATGTGCATACAGAGGCATTAAGTAAATTTTAAAAAGTAAAAATAAATAAAATCTCAAAAAATTCTTACAAAAGGGACAGGAGGTAGGACAGGTGGGCATGGGGCCACATGCACTAGAGATATGGCTCAGTGGCTAAGAGCACTGGCTGGTCTTCCAGAAGTCCTGAGTTCAATTCCCAGCACCCACATGGCAGCCCACAAATGTCTATAACTGTAGTCCCATGGGATCCAATGTCCTTCTCTGGTGTGCAGATGGACATGAAGACAAACACCCACATACATAAATAAATCTTAAGAGAGGGGGTGGGATGGGGAGAACACAGGTTTGACGTGGTGTCATGCACATTTAACCCTAGTACCCAGGAGGTAGAGGCAGGCCTCCAAATTCAAGGTCAGTTTGAGGGTGAAATCTAAAACAGCTATGGCTACACAGAGAAACCTCCCCCCTTCTCTCCCTCAACTCTCTCTCTCTTGTTCACACACACACACACTCACACACACACACACACACCCAACACCAAAAGAACCTAGACAGATGGAACTCAGAAGTAGGGGAGATGTCTCACTGGGCTCAATGTTTTTGCATTTAAGCCTCAGGACCTGGGTTCAGACACTTAATACCCATTTAAAGATTTGTGTGGTGACTCTGACACAGTGTTGTGGGTGGAAGGGTCAGGACAGGACAGGAAGACCCCAAGGACTTGCTGGTGAGCAACTCTAGCTGAAACAGTCATATCCATGTGCAGTGAAAGACTGATCCTGTTTCAAATAAAGAAGAGGGCTGGAGAGGACCCAGGTTCACTCAGAACCCACAGTATGCACATGGTGCAGACATGCATGTAGACAAAACACTTATACACATAAAATTAAAATAAATAAATCTTTGGGGGAAAAAAAAAGAAGACACCTGAAGTCAACAACCTCTGGCGTCCCCTGTGCACACCCAGGCACTGCACATGCACACACCTTCTTATACAACACACGAATGACGACTATCAGCATCTATCTGGATGTACTGGAAACTGCCGGCACCAGCAGAAAGACCATGAGGAAAGCTGGTTCATGTCAGTAGTGTTCTTTTCTCTGAGGTCTGGCTTTTGGGGAGCAGTGTAAAAACTTGAGTATCCAAAACAGAAGACAGAAAATGTCAAGTACACTAATGAGCAGGGCTTTTAGCAGTCTTTTTAGTATAAGGAATCAAAGTTAGATACTCAAATGGCTGAGATTTTGACAAGAGGAAGGCAGAACTAACTTAACCACTTTTTGTTTGTTGTTACTGTTTTCTCCTTCATGATATTTTCTGAGAGTCCAGGAAGCGCAGCAGATAAAGGTACTTGTTGCCAACTGCTTCTTGAAATCCAAACGTAGAAGAGAACTGACTCCCAAAGGTCATGCTCTGATGCATACATGTGCCATAGGATATGTTCCTACCCACTCTCTCTCACACATGCCACCCAATAAGAATAAAGTTTAAAAGTGTGTCTTAGTCGGGGTTTCTATTCCTGCACAAACACCATGACCAAGGAGCAGCTGGGAAGGAAAGGGTTTATTCAGCTTACACTTCCACATTGCTGTTCATCACTGAAGGAAGTCAGGACTGGAACTCAAGCAGGTCAGGGAGCAGGAGCTGATGCAGAGGCCATGGAGGGATGTTCTTTATTGGCTTGCTTCCCCTGGCTTGCTCAGCCTGCTCTCTTATAGAACCCAAGACTACCAGCCCAGGGATGGTCCCACCCACAAGGGGCCTTTCCCCCTTGATCACTAATTGAGAAAATGCCTTACAGCTGGATCTCGTGGAGGCATCTCCCCAACTGAAGCTCCTTTCTCTGTGATAACTCCAGCCTGTGTCAAGTTGATACCCAAAACCAGCCAGTACAAAGTGTGTGTATGTGTGTGTGTGTATATATAAAAATATGTGTGTGTGTATACATATAAAAATATATATGTATGTGTATGTATGTACACACACACACACACACTTTTTTTGAGACAAATTTCTCTGTAGCCCTGGCTGTCCTCACTCTGTAGACCAGGCTGGCCTCATATTCAGAGACCCACCTGCCTCCACGTCCGCGTCCTGAGTGCTACATTAAAGGCATGTGACACCACCCAGTTTTTCATGGACCTCTGCTTCTCTCCCTTTCCTTCTCTCCTCCCCCCATCTCTATAAAACTTATATATACTATATAATAGCAAATACATATTTCAATAAATATATAAATTACACATATTTATTCTGGAGGTGGGCATATGGGTGAGTGTATGCCACAGCAAACATACAGCAGTCAGAAAAAAAAATTGTGGGAAAGCTGGCTTTCTCCTAGCATGTGAGTAGGGCATCAAGTTTGGCAGCAAGTGCCTTTACCACCCTTTAAGCCATCTCACCAGACCCTAAAACTATTACAGATATCTATGTACAGAATCAGATATATTTTAACCATATATATTTCTAGTTTTAGTTTTCATTTCTATAACACTGTAAACTTCTAAAAGAGTAAAATTAATAGAAAGGAAAAAGAAACATTAAGGCATGATAAAAAATCAAAAGCAGAGGGACTAGTTACAATATGAGTTGTTATGGTAACGCATACACTTCTGGAGGTCAGAGGAAGTACTTCCTGTTAGTGAAGCTGAAATCTTTCATTAAAACATTCTAGGAAATGACTGCAGGCTTTCCTTAAGGTCTGTCCCCATAGGGCTAAGCTTCTATGTGTCTATGTCTGGTATCTTTGTACGTATGCATGACTTGGTGGAGCAAGGGTCACGACACCACTTCTCCTCAGGAGAACTACTTCACTCCAGCACCCTCAACTATCAAATCTTTGCCTCTTTGACCACTTGCATTAAAATTTAAATTTACAAAGTAATTAAAAAATCACTACAGCACCTCTAGTCATTATGGTACCCCACCTTTAAAAAGTATCCTTGTAGCTGGGTGTGGTGGTAATCCCAGCACTTGGGAGGCAGAGGCAGACGGATTTCTGAGTTTTCTGAGTTCGAGGCCAGCCTGGTCTACAAAGTGACAGCCAGGGCTACACAGAGAAACCCTGTCTCAAAAAACAAAACAAACAAACAAACAAACAAACAAACAAAAAGTATCCTTGTAATGTTCTAAATGTATATTTATTCTAAATGTATTCTGGTCTACAGAGTGAGTTCCAGGACACAGTCAGGACTATACAGAGAAACCCTGTCTCGAAAAAGCCAAAAAAAAAAAAAAAAAAGGAAAAGAAAAAAATACTAAGACACAATTTTCAGGATGCACACGAGTGTCAGTATCTGAAAGAGTCATGTCGTTTTAAGAGAATCATTACAGAAGGTTGTGAGCCACCATGTGGTTGCTGGGATTTGAACTCAGGACCTCTGGAAGAGCAGTCAGTGCTCTTAACCACTGAGCCATCTCTCCGGCTCCCAAGATCCACGTTTTAATCTGATCTACCAGCTATAATGTCTTGGATGAGGATACTCCTACAGATCCAAATGCTTATCCTCAGTTTTGGTCACCCGTATCAGCAGTATCTGACACACAGTAAGCACTCAATATGAAACAGCCAGAATTACTTACGTTAGCGACCACTTTCACTTCCTTGTACTGTGCTTCATAGAAAATTCCAGCGTTCTCTAATGCTTCTGTTAGTGAGGGCCCATTTTTCACCTGTTTATCTAATCCATTCACAAACTCCTCTAGCTTGGAACTTGCTTCTTCAAATTCTTTGGAGAACTTCTTTCCACCTGTTTTATCTGAAATAATGGAGAAAGTATTTATATCACGATTAGAAGGAAGTGGCTGGAGGCACCATGTCAGACCAGGAAGGTGGCAAGAAGAAGCCATTGAAATTATTCTAATAAGGTGCAATTATTTTTGTTTTAAGCCCAAGAAGCAGGCCAAGGAGATGGACGAGGAAGATAAGGCTTTCAGGCAGAAACAAAAGGAGGAACAGGAGAAACTCGAGGAGCTAAAAGCCAAGGTCGAGGGGAAGAGCCCCCTGGCCACAGGTGGAGTTAAGAAATCTGGCAAAAAGCTGTCCCCCACATCTTGGGCGATGGTGAACCCCCTCTTCCATTCCTATTTAAACATCTGGATTCCCTGCCATAACATCTTTGCCACTACAGCTAGAATGAAGTGTTATCCTGTAACCTGTCAAACATCTGGATTCCCTGTCATAACATCTTTGCCACCTAATAGCTAGAATGGAGTGTTATCTTGGAGCCTGTTGTACATTGTAATAAATTTTTGTTAAAAAAAAAAAAACGAATAAAGTGACTAATGCAATGGCTCATTGTCTCCAGTATTCAGCAAGTCCTACCTCAACCGGTGAATTTAAAGTGAACCCAGTCTGGAATCCCACCAGAGCCTACTGTTCCATCTTCATTGTACTCTGAATTCTGTACCACTTTGAATTAAACTAACTCACTTAAAAGCCAAAACAAAACAAAACCAAAACCTTTGAGTGAAATTTCTTTCCATGCCACAGTTCTTACTGTTCTGTGACACTTTTCTTGTTGCCTTGGTGTGCAGTTATTTTTGTTTTAAGAGAGTGACTATGTAGAGCAACCATGTCTTAAACTCATATGTATGAGGCCCATGATGGCCTCAAACTCATGATCTTCTGCCTCAGCTTCCCAAATGCTGAGAGCACTAGCCTGTGCCAGCACATGTCTTTCAGTGTGTAATATTTCTTGCCTAAACTTTTATTGAGATAGTTTCAAGAAGTTGCTCAGGTTGTCCTTTAACTTCTCCTGAGTGGTTAATATTATAGATTTGTGCCACCAGACTATAAACCAAATCTCCCCACCATCACCCTAACACACTCAGCACAGACCGACAGAAACAGTTCCATGTAAATTTGTGAGAGTGAATGAGGTGTCTGTAATTAAGACAAAGCTTAGCTGAACTGCTTTTTTTTTTAACTTTTTATTTTATTTTATGTATATGAGCACATGAGAAACTGGAATTACAGCCATTGTGGTGAGTCACCCAGCATGGGTGCTAGGAACTGAACCCAGGTCCTTTGGAAGGACAGCAAATATTCTTAACCACTGGACCTCTCTGTTCCACATTCTTCATTTTGCAAAGATTCTCCATACTCCTTCTCAGGAAGATCAGGACTGTGAGGAGTTGCCCTCACAGTCGCCATTACAAGATGGCGCTGACATCCGTTGCTCGTAAGTGTGTGCAGGCGTCAGGGTATCTTTCCATTACCTGAGCCCTGCCTCTCTCGTGGCGTTAACTGACTGATAGTGAGCAGCCAATCCGGGTGGTGCACGTTTCCAACCATTCTTTGCAGCCTATAAAAGGGAAGGGTTTTCTGCTCTCTGGGTCTCCTCTCCTGAAGCTGATCATCTATCTCTCGAGATGTATTAAAGCTTTACTGCAGAAGGATCCGAGTGGCCTGCGTGCGTTTTCGCTGGCGAGACGGTAGCGTGGGTCACAGGACAAAGGCCCACTCTTCTCCCTGCGCTGCAGTGCAGAATAGTCTACAACATGTCTCTTCCATGAGAAACTAAGGTTCAGAGAAGCTACATCATCTCTGGGGCATCAGACAAAAGTTCTTCACTCTTCTCTGCAAAGTGTCCTTAAAGTCCAGCACATGTTCCTTTCCTGGTGAGTGCTGAAACCTTCATGAGACCTCAGCTCTCCCCTGGGATCCCAGAGCTTTGCAGGATGCTTCTGCATCGTGATTAGGATTGAGTTAGACATCTTATATTCAATTTAGTGTGGAGCAGAGGACAGGGATGAGTGGGTAATACTGAAGCCACTCAAGTGTATTATCACTTACTTCTGTTCTGCCAAGATATTCTGTTTATACTGAATCGACACACCCTTAGAAACATTACAAAATAAATGTGCAAGATCTACATCCCTGTGGTAAAGCAGGAGCAGAGCTAGAAGCATCTTTGTGTCAATGTGAACTGTTTATAAACAGTGTGTGTATGTGTTGGCTGCCGCACACACCTTCCCTTCCCTCACGAGCTGTTAACACAGCTACCCAGTTTAGGATACATTCTTAGCCAAGTCTAACTTCATATAGACACTGTAAATGTTGTCTGAAGCAAAATGGGAATATTAAACAAATACCACAACCCTCACTAACAGCATTATGACTTTGCTATGAAGTGTAGATTTCACTCTTTGGAAGAAAAAGAGCTTGTGACCATTTTGTATGGCTTATCTAGAAATGCCTATAAATCTCATGTTCTAGTAAAATATTCTGTAATTCTACAAGTAACTAAGTAAAATCAAAGCATGGTACAGGAGTAAAACAGATACAAAAGTGAGCAGCTAATTACCACTTACTCATTCCAGAGACCAAATACACAGCACTAGAGCAGAGCAAAATCAAGTAGCAGGTAATCTCTGACTGCAAGACGCTTACATCCTAATAAATTACGAGTGTAGTTATAACTATTGGGCTGGTGAGGTGGCTCAGCAGGTAAGAGCACTGACTGCTGAGGGTCCTGAGTTCAAATCCCAGCAACCATGTGGTGGCTCACAACCATCCCTAATGAGACTTGACCCCCTCTTCTGGAGTGTCTGAAGTCAGCTACAGTGTGCTTACATATAATAATAAATAGATCTTTATAAAACAATTTAAACTATCATAATGTGAACAAGGAAAGAAACTAAGCAGACGCTACAAGATGACAGTGTGCTAAAGAACAGAGCCAATGAGCCCCAACGAGAAAGACCAGCTGAGAGCTCATAACTCAGTACAGCAAGACACTGAGAATAAGAATGCGTATATGAAGCCAGGCGGAGTTGTGCACAGGAGGCAGAGGCAGGTAGTGAGATGATCTACATCTTTGTGAGTTCAAGACAAGGTGGTGGTGGCGCACACCTTTAGTTCCATCCAGCACTTGGGAGGCAGAGGCTGGTCTACAGAGTGAGTTCCAGGACAGCCAGGGCTACACAGAGAAACCCTGTCTCGCACCCCCCCCCCCCCGCCACCCCCGCCCAAAGCCTAGTCTGGTCTACAGTATGAAACCCTGTAACAAACAACTCCCTACCCCACAAAAATGAAAGAACAAAACTAAACCCAGGGACTGCAGTGATGGCTCAGGTTAGGAGCATTTGCTGCTCTTTTTTAATTTTTTTTTATTACATATTTTCCTCAATTACATTTCCAATGCTATCCCAAAAGTCCCCCATACCCTCCGCCCCCACTCCCCTACCCACGCATTCCCACTTTTTGGCCCTGGCATTCCCCTGTACTGGGGCATATAAAGTTTGCATGTCCAATGGGCCTCTCTTTCCAGTGATGGCCGACTAGGCCATCTTTTGATACATATGCAGCTAGAGACAAGAGCTCCGGGGTACTGGTTAGTTCATAATGTTGTTGCACCTACAGGGTTGCAGATCTCTTTAGCTCCTTGGATACTTTCTCTAGCTCCTCCATTGGGGGCCCTGTGATCCATCCAATAGCTGACTGTGAGCATCCACTTCTGTGTTTGCTAGGTCCCGGCATAGTCTCACAAGAGACAGCTATATCAGGGTCCTTTCAGCAAACGCTTGCTAGTGTATGCAATGGTGTCATCGTTTGGAGGCTAATTATGGGATGGATCCCTGGATACGGCAGTCTCTAGATGGTCCATCCTTTTGTTTCAGCTCCAAACTTTGTCTCTGTAACTCCTTCCATGGGTGCTTGTTTCCAATTCTAAGAAGGGGCAAAGTGTCCACACTTTGGTCTTCATTCTTCTTCAGTTTCATGTGGCATTTGCTGCTCTTACAAAGGGACCTAGGTTCTGTTCCTAGCACTCTGATGATGACTCATAACCATCCTTAACCCCAGGGGATCCAATCCCTCTTCTGGCCTCCGTAGGCACCAGGCACAGACGTGACGCATAGACATATATTCTAGCATAATATTGATACATAGAAAATAAGATGAATCTTAAAATCCACAAAAAACAAAACCAAATTCCTACCTCTCCCCAGGGAAATTTATTGAATGATTTACAAGCTTTATACAAGTCAAACTGCTACCTGGGAAATCAGTGGAACCACGAGGGTTCTGAAAATTGTCTCACCCTACCTCTCTTTAAACACTGGGTGATTCATCCCAGAAACACATCGAAAATTCTCCTTATGGGACGAACTAGTCTGATTACACAAAAATCAAAGAAAGGAAACACTGAGCTATTTTACTTGAAAAGATGTGTGTGTTACCTTTTAAACACTTGAGAGTTTCTGTGCTGCAGACATCCACTCTCATGGTTGACAACTGTTTCTCCTTCAGTTCTATCTGATCTTCTGATCGTTTGTACATCAACAATTCTTCAATGAGGGCCTGAGACTGAACACAAACCACAGTCAAATTCCATTCACAGGATTCCATATTCTACCCACTGGATACATCAGACTAGTGACTAGCAAACCCCTTAAGGGGAAACAGAAACTGATCTTTAGTGCTCATGTCAAACCGTACTCTTAGCTACACACTTTTAGGTTCTGGAAGACGGGATCTTACTACATAGCCCTGAAACTTGCTCCAAAGACCAGGCTGGTCTCAAATGCGTTCCTGCCTCCTGAGTGACAGGATAAGCCTTTCACCACCACAATCAGCAAGTTATATACTTAAAAAAAAAATCCTTTTTTAAAAAATATGTTTTTAGCTGGGCGTGGTGGCGCACGCCTTTAATCCCAGCACTCTGGGAGGCAGAGGCAGGCGGATTTCTGAGTTCGAGGCCAGCCTGGGCTACAGAGTGGGTTCCAGGACAGCCACGACTACACAGAGAAACCCTGTCTCGAAAAACAAAACAAAACAAAATGAAACAAAACAAAAAAATATGTTTTTAAACTCTACACTGATTTTTCATCTGTGCAGCACATGGGTGCCATAGTGCATGTGTAGAGGTCAGCTGACAACTCCTGCAGGAGTTGACTCATTTCATGTGTGTTTCAGGAAGCAAATTCAGGTTAGCAGGCTTGGTGGCCCTCCCCAGTCCCTAATTATTCAAACTAATTTACAGATATAAGATTAACACTGTAATAAATCCTAACACCCTTCTTAAATTTAATAGCGCTGAATTTAAAAAGGAGGCTTCCTGATATCATAACTACGCACAGAGCTAAGCCAGCAGCAGAAGTGCTGCAAGGCTGTCTCTCCATTAGGAAAGCAGGTAAACTCTAGGCCATCTATTCCTGTTCTGGATTCCCAATGTACAACAGAGCAGAAATGAGTATAACAGGGACCTGGTTTCATAGGTGAGTAAATGATCTTTGGTATACTTAGCATATTCTGTAACTTACTCGAAACTCAGCAACAATCTTAGATTTGAGAGCAGCTTTTGGATTCGTGGATGCTGTTGAATGAAATTAAAATTCATTAAGAATACAGCACAAAGACTTAACCAAATCCAGGAAAACTGAAATGTAGAGTGAAGGGTATACTCTGCAAACATACAGCAGCCATGCATACATAGTCATAATATAATCCTGCAGTAAATTAACTACGAAATTTAACACTCCTAAATATGGCCAGTAGAAAAATAAACTACTTCGATAAGTCTAACCAACTTACCTCCAACAGACTGAGACTGAGGTAGGTACATGAAGCACCTTCTCCTAGTCTCACCAAGTGTAAGAGACTCTCAGTGTCTCAGTGTAAGAGTGCTCAGGGACAGGACATCCGATTAATCCTGAGCACTGGCTGGAGACGATTCTCTACAAATATCAATTCCCATCTGGTTAAGTTTGGATTATATTTTAGCTGACTCAGTTCATAGCAACAAAGGTCTAAACGCATTATCACTGTGATTGAACTTTGGCCAAACTGATGGGTCCTGTTGTTCCTAAGCATGCAATGTATGACAAAAGGATGCCAGAGGACTCCCTTAACCATGGTGAGTATCACATGCTTGACGGAGCAAACATCCCAACTCTCTGGTGTCACCTCCCAATTCTCCACTGTCTTTCACCTTCATCCCTCCAAACCTTCCAGTTTCTCGACATTGCTCAGTTTGCCCACAACAGTCTATCACATGCAGCATCCGCTCCCTTGATATCATGCTGGGCAAATGGGACAAACACAACAGGAGCTCCACATAGAGAATGTTTCTGGCCAAAATTGGAGGCCCATGTCTAATGTGGTAGAGTGTATCCCCAAATCTGAAGGCTTTCATGGCTCCCAGAGAAACGCTTCTTAATGCCTAGTCTCCTCTTCCGCTCTGTGCTGCAATGCCAGCTGCCTCTAATTTCACAAATCTTTGAATGTGGGAATTGCCTGGGTACTAGCAAGTATTTTTTTTTTTTTCTTCTTTCAATACCCCAACTACTCCTGGATCTTCACTCAATTAAACCCTTTTCTGTATTTCCTTTAACAGTAGTTTTTTTTTTTTTTTTTAAAAAAAGAAGTAACTTCATGCTGGCTTGATTAGTCTAAGTCACTGGGAGCCTCCCAGGCCTGGAAAACACAAGCTTGCCCATGGTTTAGGCCAGGTACGATGTCAAATGGTCTACATTTTCTTCTGCTCCAAAAGGAGGAGGTAATTTTATGTTAGTTGAGATTTTTGTTCCTTACTTTGTGATTTCTTCCACTGCTTATTCGGTTGTTTGTTCAGATTTTCTTTCAGCTGCTTCTGAGTTTTGAAAGTGGTACCTGGAAAACATTGCAGTTTTTGCAGTCTGGCATTATGGGAAGCTGCTCTGTCTGTCCACTTCAGTGCCAAAGTTGTAGCATGAAAAAAGGCAATCCGTGACTCTGTAGTTTCTTTCATTTCTTTTCTTTCAGTTTTATAAAAACAAAAAACAAAACCAGAAAACACCCACCAAATCTAAGAAGCTATTAAATAAATATAAAAAATATAATTAATGAAACCTCCAACTCTGGAAAAAAAAAGGTCAGATGCTAAAAATAAGTTACTTTTGAATAGAACACAAAATCATATGAAGGATTTAACAGCTTCTTAGAAGGTGTTCTTTTAAAACCAAATTCCTAGTGATGGCCTGATAATGGTCACAGTAATAATTACTATCAACTTCTATTTGGTGATTTAATTACTTAAATCTTATATGTAAGAACTAATTTACTTACACACATACAAACACATACGCACACAAACCCAAGAATAGATATATAACTTACTGCAACTCTAAGTCAAATGGAGATTAGAGACTACTCAAGCATGCTCACCACCAACTGAAAAGCTGTGAAAATATGCCCAATCTTTCTCCAACAGTAAGAAGACAGAGCAGAATTTATTACACATAACCAATGAATACTTTGAAATACTTAATGAAAGCAAATACAGGAAGAGCCAGATGGGCATCCTCACTTAACATGTCTGCTTTAGCCAGCAGAGACAAAGATCCAAGTCCCTACACCATCCAGTTCTATTTTGAGTGCAAACATTCATACATTTATGTATTCAATTCTAAACAAATCAATCCAGATTCTTCCACTCCCTTTAGTGTTATACAACAGAAAGGATATGAGTATAGACAGAACTGTAAAGACTGACTTAAATTCTTTTAGGAAAGGAAAGGAACTTACTTAAAGCTTCTCTCAAAGCCACAATCATGTCTTCTGGGTACACATTTCGATCTTCCCAGATTTTAAAGATTCGTTCTATAGACTTAGAGACAGATGGATCCCTGGAAGAAAAGCAAAATGTAAAAATGTTGACTTATGGGCTGGGTATGGTAGCACAAGCCTTTGTTCAATCCCAGCACATGGGAGGGAGAGGCAGGTGGATCTCTGTGAGTTCAGTATGGTCTACAAAGGAAATTCCAGGATAGCCAGGACTGTTAAAAAGAGAAATCCAACCTCAGAAATCAAACACAACACAAAAAGTTGACTTATCCTCAAACTAGAAATGTGTTACATACTCAACAACTTACTATCACCCAAATTTCTTCTGCGTTACATATATTTTTAGTTATGAAAAAAGATCTATTTATTTACTTTATGTGTTTTGTCTGCACATATACACATGTGTCACATATGTGTCCAGTACCCAAGGAGGTCAGAAGAGGATGATGGATGTCCCAGAACTGGGACTAGGGAAGGTTTTGAGTGTCCTATGGGCACTGGGAACCAAACCTGGGTCCTCTGGAGGATCAGCAAGTACTGAGCCAACTCTCTCACTTTGTATAGATCTTTACATAATTTTTCATGCATTATTTATAAGGAAAATGTCCTTATTTAATACTTTTATCAATGACAAAAATAAGGCTACAGATATATAATAAACTTTGTGATGCTTATGAAATTCAAAGGTCTAGTCAATGCCTGAAACTATTAGCATTACAAAGGAAAAGTTGAATCTAACAAAATAAAACTATGAGGCCAGAGAGACTGCATAGCAGTTCAATGTGCACTGCTCTTGCAGAAGACCCAGGTTGGGTTTCCAGCACCCACACGTGCAGCTTCCACCTGCCTGGAACTTCAGCTCCTGGGATCTAACATCCTCTTCTGGTATTCATGGACACCATATCCCCCCACTCCCCAAGTTTACTGTTTTCCTTTCCTTTCCTTTTTTCTTTTTCTTTTTCTTTTTCTTTTTCTTTTTCTTTTTCTTTTTCTTTTTCTTTTTTGAGACAAGGTCTCACTCTGTAATACTGGCTGCTCTGGAACTCACTCTGTACATCAGGCTGTCCTTGAACTCACAGAAAAACACTTTGCTTGCCTTTGCCTCCCAACTGTTGTAATTATGTTTGGCATTAAAAGAAATTTAAATCAGGGGTGGGATGGTGGTGGTGCACACCTTTAGTCCCAATGCTTAGGAGGCAGAGGGAAGTGGATCTCTGAGTTCCAGATCATCCTGGTCTAAAGAGATAGTTCCAGGACAGGCAAAGCTATACAGAAAATCCTGCCTTGAAAATCCAAAATAAATAAATAAACCAACCAACCAACCAACAAGTAAAATTTTTAAAATAAATTTTAAGGAAGATTTTGGTCAAAAAACTGAGAGCTTAGTTCTATCCCTAGAACCCACATGAGGTGAGATGAGAGAACTAACTCCTGAAAGTTGTCCTCGTGAGCTCCATATGCATGCTGTGGTATGGGCACACATACACTAAGTAAATGTAACAAATGCGCAGTTACAAGTACTCACTGTTCTCACAGAAGAACCACAAGGGGCTCACAACTCTCTGTAATTCCAGTCCTAGAGGATCTAGTCTCCACTGACACAAGTCATGCATATGGTGTACACACACACACACACACACACACACACACACACACACACACACACGTGTATGTATAGGCATACAATCATACACATAAAAATTTGGCCGGGCAGTGGTGGCTCACGCCTTTAATCCCAGCACTTGGGAGGCAGAGGCAGGTGGATTTCTGAGTTTGAGGCCAGCCTGGTCTACAAAGTGAGTTCCAGGACAGCCAGGGCTATACAGAGAAACCCTGTCTCCAAAAAACCAAAAATAAATAAATAATAAAAAAATAAAAATTTAACAAACCCAAACAAAGAACAAAGAGCTGGGAAATATCATAGTGACACAGCACTGGCCTACCAAGTATCCATCCAAAAGGCCCGGTTTTACATCTTCAACACCAAAACAAAACATGAATACAAAAACCAAAATAACTGCACTAGTACGAAGAAACACTAAGGTTTTCTTCCTTAAGGTTTCCTGAGCACTAACCATGAATCAGCTCCACCTTACAACAGTAGCTCTGAGAAACGGATGGCAGCCTCTCACTCACGGGCAGGCATGCACACACACACACACACACAAAAGAAAGGCCAATAAATCTAAAGAGAACACCCTCAACACAGGAAAATAAAACAAAACAAAAACAAGTCAATGAGCTGGGCATGGTGGAAAGAAAAGAAAAAGGAGGAATTGAACTGATATGATCTCAAAATGCAAAGTAAGGAGAGAGGATGCGAGAGCAACCAGCACCGACATACCCATGAAAGGCGACAGAGCCACCATGGTTAAAGCACACCCACCAAAATATACAGACACTCCAGTATTAAGAGTAGAAAATTAACCTGACTGTGGCTCACACCTGTGACTCCAGTATTTGGGAGACAGAGAAAGAAGAATGGCTATGATTCGAGGCTAGGTTGGGCTCCATGACAAGATCATGCCTTAAAAGAAATTAAAACAGGGGAACTGGAGAGATGACACAGCAGTTAAGGGTACTAGCTACTCCTCCAAAGGACTCAGATTCAATTTCCTGTATCCACATTGTAGCTTTCAACCATCTATAAGTTCCAGTTGCAGGGGATCTGACACCCTCTCTGCTCTTTGTAGGCCCTGCACATGGTGCACATACATACATGCAGGCAAAACACCAATACACATAAAAAATAAGTAAGTAAAAACTAAAATAAATAAAACAACGAACGCCCTACCAGCCCCAAACCAAGCAAACTGCAACTAGCGAGGCAGACTTCCTGCTTGCATTCTACCGTCTGTGATATTATGTACATAGAGCTACCTAGTGACATATACACAAAACACAAAGTTATACTGAACTTTTATAAAACACTAACCCTGGTGTTTTCTAATTCTTTTCCTTATATTTTTATGCTGAGATTGCTTCATTATTTAAAAAAAAAATCTCTAAGTGAAGAACACTAAAAACTAAACTATGAATGAATCCAGAGAGAGATAAGAATGAGCTACCGCCTCCTATGCTCACCCCATTTTTGCTTTTTTGAAACAAGGTCTCAAATTTAAGAGTTCCACCTTCCCCGCTCCCCAGATGCTGAAATTAAAAACAAACACCATTACACTTGTCCAATAACACAATATTTTACTTGGGTTTTGAGGTATGCACAATTATTTAAGTTTTTGCTAGTAAGTGCAAAAACAAGAAAATAAAAATTAAAAAAAAATTAATCCCCAAGTACAATACAGATTTACTTACTTCACTAGAGCAGCTGCTTCAGGAAGCACATCAGCAAATGATTCACGAAATATGATTGCATTTTTCCGTTTACAATTCTGTATGACATCATTGGCAAGATAAAAGAGATTCAAACGGTGGGGATATGTAGCTGGAGAGAAGAGATAAAAAAAAAAAGTCATTAACTTTCCCCAAATATACTGTTTTCAAACACCTAACTTTTTAAAAACTACATGTTGTTATTTTATGCTTATGGGTGCTTTGCCTGCTTGTATGCACATCACATGTATGTAGTGCCCATGGAGGCCAGAAAGGAACTTAAAAGCAGCCAGTGCTTCCAACCTGAGCATCTCTCCAGCCTCACGTAATTGCTTTTACATGGACTAATTACATGGAGGGGGTAATAAGTAATTAACTAATGGATAATTTATTAAATGCACCAAAAAACCCTTAGCTATTTGAGGTTAAATTTGTGTTCAAGGTACTCTTCCAAGTAGACCACCTCATTCTGTAGACACTTGGCACTAAAAAAAAAAAAAATCCATTAAAGAAATTAAAACAAGAAGCTAACCACCAAAAAACCAAACAACCCAATTAAAAAATGGAGTATAGAACTAAACAGAGAATTCACAACTAAGGAATCTTGAATGACTGAGAAACACTGAAAAAAAAAAAAAGTTTAAAGTCCTTAATGATCAGGGAAACAGCAAATTCTACCTTACACCAATCAGAATGGCTAAGATCAAAACCTCAGGTGACAACACCTATTGACAAGGATGTGGAGAAAAAGGAACACTCCTCCATTGCTGGTGGGATTGCAAACTGGTACACCACTCTGGAAATGAATCTGGAGATTCTGCAGAAAATTGGAAATAGATCTACCTGTAGACCCAGCTATACCACTCTTGGGAATATACCTAAAAGATGCCCCACCAGGCCATAGGGGCACATGTTCCATTATGTCCTTGTTTGTGATAGCCAGAGCTAGAAACAACCCAGAGCTAGAGACAGAAGAATGGATGTAGAAAATGTGGTTCATTTACACAATGGAGTACTATTCAGCTGTTAAGAATGAGGACATCTTGAGTTTTGCAGATAAATCGATGGAACTAGAAAAAATCCTGAGTGAGGATATCTCAGACCCCAAAGGACATACATGGTATGTACTTACTAATAAGTGGATATTAGCCAAAAAAAGTATAGAATACCCAAGATACAGTCCACAGAACTCAAAAAGGTTAACAAGCCGAAGGGTTCAAGTGAGGATACCTCATTCCTACTTGGGAGGGAGAAGAAAGCAATCACAAGGTGGGGAGGAAGGGAGGGAGACTCATGAGGGGGAAAGGGGTCAGGGAGAGAAAAAGGGGAACATGATCAGGTATTGGGTGGGGGGAAGGACTGAAGCCCTGAGGGCCAGGACCGAAGCCCTGAGGACCAGCAGAAAGAATGGAAACAGGCAACCTCAGGAGGTAGGAGGTGGGGGGACCCTCCAGAATGTACCAGAGACCTAGGAGGTGAGAGACTCTCAGGACTCAAAGGGAGGGACCTTAGATGAAATGCCCTAGAGTTGGGAGAGGGAACTTGCAGAGCCCACCTCCAGCAGGAAGACAGGAGGACATCAAGTGAGAGATAAGGTTGACATCTCACAATCAAAACTCTGACCCATAATTATTCCTGTCTGAAAGAACTGCAGGGACAAAGATGGAAAAGAACCTGAGGAAAAGGAGATCAGCCACAAGCCCAAAGTGGGATCCAGCTCAGAGGGAGGCACCAAGGCTTGATACTATTACTGAGGCTATAGAGTGCTCACAAAAAGGGAGCTACCATGACTGCCCTTCAAAAGACCCAACAAGCAGCTGAAAGAGTCAGATGCAGATATTTACACCCAACCAATAGACAGAAGCTGCTGACCCCTGTGGCTGAATTAGGGAAAAGATGGAAGAAGCTGAGGAGGAGGGTGAACTTGTAGAAGGACCAGCAGTCTCAATTTACCTGGACCCCTGAGATCTCTCAGACCCTGAACCACCCACCAACTGGGCATCATACACTAGCTGATATGAGGACCTCAACACATATCCAGCAGAGGACTGAAGGGTCTGGGTTCAGTCAGCGAAGGTGCAATCTAACCCTCAAGAGACTGGAGGCCCCAGAGAATAGGAAGGTCTCGTGGGGGGGGGGGGGGAGTGGGGATGGGGACATCCTCATGGAGATAGGGAGGTAGGGATGGGGGACAGTTAGAAGGTGGACCAGGAGGGGGATAAAATCTAGACTGTAAAATAAATAAATAAATAAATAAATAAAACCAAAGCAAAATCGTTTCCCCAAGTATTTGTGGAGACAAAGAAAGAAAGAAAAGAAGAGAAGAGAAAAGAAGAGAAAGGAAAAGGAGTTGAATGAACTTGTAAAAATACCAAGATTAGAAGAAAACTATTCTTATACAACACTGACCTCAAACCAGAAAATAACTGCAAATCATGTTTAATAGTATTCCATATACGGATCCAGACACTTCTCACAAAACATTTAAGGCCCCCATTTACTGGCTGAAGCTATTTGAAATATCTGAATGTTCTGGGGATAATTTGATTCCAGGTTTACACGAAGGTTAGTTAAGCTTTTCAAAGGCTCAACCCACCTATGGTTCACTGTTAAAATGCTGGGCAATTCTAACATTCACCTGGATGACCAGTGTTCTACAGTCACTCAGGCTCCTCCTCACCCTCACACTCATTGCCTTCTAGGATCTGCTCACACAGCCCTGTCTCTGACCACACTCACCCATTCCCATTCTACCATTCTACAACCTCAGACAGCAGTCCATGCTCTCTACCTCTTCCATCTCCTTCAGAATTCATTTATTTCTAAGAATTCCACTGCATTTGATACATTATTTAAATTACTCTTACCAAAACCCTCATTTTCTTTTCCTTTTCTACCTAATTTAGCTTTCTAGTACAAAACCCTAAATTTGGATGAGTCTAAATGAATGCTTTTCCTGTACCTTTCTTTTCTGTTTTTTAAAATTACATTTATTATTTTTCCTTATGTGTGCTTGGCATGCATGTATACATACAATGTGTGTATACATCATTGATGCATATACATCAACAATGTGTACCACCTCTCTAGCACCTTCTTGTCTGATTTTTGTTTTGTGTTGAGACAAGGTGTGCAGATTTGAATGAGAATGGCCCTTATAGGCTCATGTATCTGAACACTTAGTCACCAGGGAGTGGAACTCTTTGATAGGATTAGAAGGATTAGAGGAAGTGTGTCACTGTAGGTGGGCTTTGAGGTCTCAAAAGTTCTTCAAAATCCTATACTAGGCCCAGTTTCTCTGTTTCTCTGTGTACGGTCTCTCTGTCTGCTGATCCTGATGTAACTCTTGGCTACTTTACCACCATTCCTGCCTGTCACCATGTTCCCTGCCATGACAATAGTGGACCAAAGCTTCTGACACTGTAAGCAAACTCTTAACTAAATGTTTTCTTTTATAAGAATTTCCTTGGTCATGGTGTCTTGAGCACAAGGTCTCACACTATGTAAGGCCTGGGATTTGCTATGTAGACCAGGCTACCTTCAAACTCTGGGGATCTGTCTGCTTCTACCTCCGGAGTTCTGTTCTGTTTCTGAGGCAGGGTCTTGAAAAGCCCAAGGTGGCCTCAAATTCCTGATCCCCAGAACAACCTGACCCCACCTAACAAGCACTGAGTTTACAGGTATGTGCTGCCACAGTCTGCTGTACCTCTAATTCTGCTGTTAGATTCCACTAAAGGAAAAGTACACAAGAAGGGGACTAATGTCCTACAAATGAGCCCGTTCTGTAACAGCTCCTCCTTCAGCAGTGGCTTCTCTCACTTGCTCTAAGAAGTATTTCACAATGTACCACCCAGGACTCTATGACACAGATCTCTCACTCTTGGGACATAAGCATACATGCTATGTTATATACAAAGTAGCATTAAATGAGAATTGTCTTCTAAAGAACATGTGCAGCATCCCCATCCCATTACCTAGAGGAATCCTGACACCCTCAGTGGAAGCCCAAAAGAGTGAACAACTCAAGTTTCAAACAAAACAAAGACAGACCAGCAGCAGCAGCAGCCCCAGCCCCAACCATCAAATAAACAAACAAAACACCTTGCTAGGCCTGCGTGGGGGCAGGCGCCTGTATTCCCAGCCTGGGGAGTGAACAAAAGCAGGAGGAATAGGACTTGAGGGTCATTCTAGTAACACATACCAAATTTCAGGTTATCCTGGGGTACAGGAGGAAAAGTATATACAAGCTCTTTGTAATATTCTTAAAGTATTTTTGAAGTTTGAACTAAATGCTTAGATTATAAGCACTTATTCAGCGGGTGTGGTGGCGCACGCCTTTGATCCCAGCACTTGGGAGGCAGAGGCAGGCGGATTTCTGAGTTCGAGGCCAGCCTGGTCTATAGAGTGAGTTCCAGGACAGCCAGCAGGGCTATACAGAGAAATCCTTTTGCAAAAAACCAAAAACCAAACCAAACCAAGATAATCTATGTCTCTTAGATTGAAGACCAGGCAGCCTCTCTTGTTCAGCTCTGTGAGCCTTCCAAACACTGATCTTGGTATCTTCATGGATATGATATGTTAGCAATAATAGTTTCTATCTGGTGTCAAGATTATATGACTCGCTGGGAAAGCAGAGGCAGGAGGATTTCTGAGTTCAAGGCCAGCCTGGTCTATAGAGTGAGTTCCAGGACAGCCAGGGCCACACAGAAAAACCCTGTCTGGGAAAAAAAAAAAGATTATGTGACTCAAAACATGTAAAACTGCAACTTCAGCACTAGTACATGACTGCTAAAGTCTGAGCTGGCAGTGTGCTCGAGTGCTCTGTATGCAGCTAATTCTCTCTACACAACTGTCAGACACTACAGACCTCCAGCTCCATTTAGTTTCACATCTGTCTCATCTGTTCTTTCTAAATTCCCTGCCAGACACAGAGAATCCATCTTCTGAATTTTTCTCTCCCTCCACCCACAACACCCACCTTGTCAAGCTTGTCTCGCTCTATTTCCTAAATACTTCTAGATGTTTTCTCTCTGTTTTAATTCCAACTTTCTTGGTCAGATTATGTAAGAGCCTTCTAACATTTATTTTATTTTATTTGTGTCACTATGAAGTTCAGGCTGGCCTTGAACTCACTCTTATTTTTAGTAACCAATATCAGTTTCAGATACTGCACTTTGCAGTGCTCTTTTAAATAACAGACTACAGGGCTTTCCTCCTTTTATTTGAGATAGAGTCTATGTAGCCCAGGCTGGTCTTAAATTATACAATCAAGCACAGCCTTCAACTCCTGATCTTCCTGCCTCCATCCCCTAGTGCTGTGCTCTGCAGATGGGGGCACATCTGGCTTCATAAAATACAGTAATGCTGGTGATATAAAACGGAAGCAGCTTTGTATCTTTCCCACTAACTCACTGCCTAGCTCCAGCTTTCCCGTAACTCAGAACATAAGGTAGGCTGGCTCTAATCTTATTGCTTTGGCTCCCTTGATGCTGGTATTACAGCATGCACATCAAGCTTCATTACTTTCTTGGGGTTTTTTTGGTTTTGTTTTGTTTTGTTTTTTAAAAAAATGGGGCCTCACCAACTCTCCCAAGCCGGCCTCAAACTCAGAAATCTACCTGCCTCTGCTAACACAAATGTCTCTTAATTATTCTAATGTCAACTATCCCTAATGTCACTTTCACCACAAATCCTACCCTCTCTGCCACCCAGCCTAGGAAACTCCCAGCTCACTTTTCTCTATTGTAGTTACAAGTCAAGAGTGTTGGGCCTGTCACTCTCTCAGTGGTAGAGCCTTTCTGTGCCCAGCATTACAATGCCCTGGGTTTAATCCCAGTACCCCACCTCATAACTCACAGAATATGACCCTAAGGAGAGAGAGAAAGAAAAGGAAAAGGAGTCATGATTGCTGGGCAAGGGTTTTGTGTACTGTTTATTCAGATACTGATGACTGTGCCCAGAGATCTGGTACCAGTCAGGATGGTGGCACTGTCAAGCATCTCCTGTCTCCATGTTGTGTAAAAACTGTTTTCCATCATCTGATTGGTTAATAAAGTGCTGATCAGCCAACAGCTGGGCAGGAAAGAATAAGGTGAGACTTCCAATCCCAAGGAGGTCTCTGGTGAGGACCAAAGAAAAAGATTCACCCTGAGATTGCCAGGGGAGTTTCCATGAGGACACAGACGAAGGCAGGTAACCGGACACATGGCAGGGAAGTAGGCCAGGGAGCTATAGGGGGTTAGAACAGCTCAGAACCTGTCCAGCTTAGTGCCTGACGCTTTAAATACATATACCAGGTCTCCATGTCATTTACTTAGGAGATAAAAGGAGTAACAGAAAAGCCCCCGAATGTACTTTACAGAGGATTAGGGCAATCTCTCCTAAGTTAGCCAAGAGAAAATTAAAAGTTCACTCTTCTTTTTCCTTTCTCTTTTTGGAGACGGGATCATGTAGCATAGGGTGACTTCAAACTTATGAAGCCAGAAATGACCCTGAATTCCTCTGCCTCCACTTAAAGTTTAGAAACTTTGAAGTACTGGTTAAACAAATGGTTCTGAGAGGACTATTTACTCAGAAGGGGAGAGTGAAGCCGAAGACACGTAAGTCCAGGGCAGAAAAGGACAGCACACTCGGGAACTATAAAGGTGACATTTCCAATATGGAAGGCAAAGATATCGAGGCCACGTTTCAAACAGGTCAACTTAAATAGTTTAAAGATTATAATTCTTTACTCTGAGATATTGTGCTTCTAATTCTAACAGTTTGTAAAACAGTAGTAATTAAACCAATCGTAGCATTTTATGGTCTTTGGTAAAATAAATTGACAAACTTAAGATTTTACACTTTAGCCGGGTGGTGGTGGTGGCGCACGCCTTTAATCCCAGCACTTAGGAGGCAAAGGCAGGAGGATTTCTGAGTTTGAGGCCAGCCTGGTCTACAGAGTGAGTTCCAGGACACAGCCAAGACTATACAGAGAAACCCTGTCTCGAAAAACCAAAAAAACAAACAAAAAAAAACAACAAAAAAAAAGATTTTACACATTAAAAAAAGAAGAAAGAAAAACGACATTTGGTGGGGAAGGCGGCTGGTTAGGACTGGCCGGCAAGGTAGTCCTACTTAGCTGACTGCCCACTGGCCAAGCAGCTGGCCACTGAGACCCTGTCTTTTACAAAGGGAGTGAGGGGAGTCTCCTTAGCAATTAAGGCCTTGGGTTATTAGACTGTTGACACATACACAGTGGTTCACAACTCCAGTTCAAGAGGTTCTGATGTCATCTTCTGACCTCTGTGGGCATCACGTGCACACACACTGCACATACATACACAAAGGCAAATAACTCAAACAAATAAATTAAAATGAATCTAAAAAAACAAACCTAGGTTGTCAGTGTCCCAGGATCACCAACGATGCTCTCTGGAGGAAGACCACACAGTGCACCCATACATATGAACAGGCACACACAGAATTTTGTTGAGCACATCTGTAATCCTAGCACTAAACTATCGAAGGCAGAGGAAATGCTAACAGTTTTTGACCAACATGGGCATAGGTCCTAGTCTCAAAATCAAACATACAAACGGTAGCTTGCCCACCTGTTGTGTTCAATTCCTAGTGCCAGAGAGAGGGGGAGGGAGAGCTCTGAGCGTAAACAAGCAAGCAGCCTGGCTCAACAGGCGCCTCCAAGCCTGGTGACTGGAGTTCCACACAGTGGAAGGAGAGAATAAACCCCTGCAAGTTGTCCTCTCACCTCCACATACATGCCATAGCACAAGTGCACACAGGCACACATACCCACACAAATAAGTAACTGTAGACATCCTGTGCCTAGCCCAGTCTGATGTGTAGTTCTTACCCTTCATCAATAAAGCATCTTTCAGCAACATAAGGAACCATGGGTTGCCCAACCAATACATCTACAACACAATTCCTACACCTAACGGTCAGGGAAAATCATGACAGAAGGGTAGAAAAGATTTTTAAGAGCCAGAGGCAGTCCCAGCACTTGGGAGGCAGAGGCAGGCAGATTTCTGAGTTTGAGGCCAGCCTGGTCTTTAGAGTGAATTCCAGGACAGCCAGGGATACACAGAGAAACCCTGTCTTGAAAAACCAAAAAAAAAAAAAAAAAAAAAAGAGCCAGAGGCATAAAACATCTATTGCTAGATAATGTCTTCTAGGTATGTATGACAGGGAAAATGAACCAATAAAATTTTAGATAGACAAATGCTTGCCTAAACAAGACCAGCATGATGACAACACAGTTTATTTGCCAGGTTGGGCAGCAAAAATTCTCCATGGTTCCACCCCAGATAAAGAGATACAGGTGGTCAGTGGCTACTGAGACAAGAAAAGTTAGTTCTCTCCATGTATGAGCTCCCAAATAACAGGTCTAGTTCCAAATGACCAGTCCTAGACATGTACATAGGAGCAACACTAACTGGAGTATTCATATGCACAGACACACAACAATAATCAGAGACCAAAAATTTGGAAAGGGGCATGGGAGGCGTCTGGAGGGAAAGCAGGACTTAGAGTGACTATGAAGTTGTTACAGTGGTCTGAATGCTTGGCCCAGGGAGTGGCACTAGTAGGAGGTGTGGCCTTGTTGGAGGAAGTAAATCACTTTGGGGGTGGGCTTTGAGGTCCTCCTCTTAGCTGCCTGAAAATCAGTCTTCTTTCTTTACATTATGAGATAGAATTTTTGGCTCCTTCTCTAGCACCATGTCTGCCTGCACATTGCCATGATTCCTGCCATCTGCCATAATGATAATGGACTGAACCTCTGACCCTGTAAGCCAGCTCCAATTAAATGTCCCTTATAAGAGTTTTCTTGGTCATGGTGTCTCTTCTCAGCAATGGAAACCCTAAGACAGCTGGACAGCTGTCATAGATAGATAGATAGATAGATAGATAATTAAGGGGCTGGTGTTACAGAATATCTAATCATACTGTGAAACCCCAAGACTGTGTTATTTATTGAAAAAACCTGTTTCTAGTTGTGGTGTGGCTCAGTCCTTAGTACACACCTTTAATCTCAAACAATGAAGGTAGAGTTAGTTTGCAGAAGGAAGCAGTCATGTTTGAAAGTGATGACTAGCTGAGTGGCAGACAAAGATGGGTCAGGGAAGACTCACAGGACAGCACGGGTCTCCTCAGAGGGGGAGGAGGCTTCTTGAGGGGCAGAGCAGAGGAGAGGAAGGCAGCGTTACAGAGAGTTTTACAGAGACCAGCTGAAGGGAGAACAAGCTAGACATGGGTAAAGAAAGAACGAACCAGAGAATGGATAGGAGAAGACTAGAAGAGGGGGCTGGAGAGACGGCTCAGCACTTAAGAGCACTGACTGCTCTTCCAAAGGCCCTGAGTTCAATTCCCAGCAACCACATGGTGGCTCACAACCATCTGTAATGTATCTGATGCCCTCTTCTGGTGTGTCTGAAGACAGCTACAGTGCACTCATACACATAAAGTAAATAAATAAATAGAGAGAAGACTAGAAGAGAACGCCAGAGTTAGTTTGAGGCCAAGCAGAGCAATTCAGGAGGCCAAGAGAGAGAAGCTAGATTGAACCAGTCAGCTTGGAGAGGAGTATGAGCCATAACTTCAAGCTAAATCAGTCAGCCAGAGATCAGACAGAACTAGGAAGGAGTGAGTTTATTCAGCAGCAATTCTCATAGGCTTGAAAATATTCTAGGCCTAGATAAGATTGTACAGAGGCTAGAAGCTTTCAGTACTAGGCCCCTGACTAAGGATATTAAGCCTCCAATATGACAATTACATCAGGTGAAAGATACTTTTACAGGCTGGATGGCTTTGTTCTTGCATAGGATCCAGGTTCAGCTCCCAGCACCCCCACGGTGGCTCACAGCCATCTATAACTACAGTTCCAGGGAAACTGACACCCTCTCCCAACCTCTGCAGGCTCCCAGGAAAGATGTGGCACACATATATACATGCAGGCATATCACTCATGCACATAAGATTTAAAAATTGTTTTTAAGAAAACAAACTTATTTTTAAAAGGGAAAAGCTGGGGGATATGGCTCAGTGGTAGAATACTTGCTTGGCATGACAAGATTCTAGATTGGACTCTCAATACCACCAAATAAATAATAAAATTTGAATTGTAAATTATGCCAGGAATGGTAGTACAGGCCTTTATTTCCAGTTCTCTAGAGGCAAAGGCAATGGATCTCTGAGTTCAAGATCAGCCTGGCCTAAGAAGCTACAGTGAGACCTTGTCTCAAATTAATTAACAAACAAACGAATCCATGGTAAATTACATGGTGCTTAACGGCATCTCTGCCCGTGGAAGGCAGAAGCAGGAGATTCACCAGCTCAAAGCCATCCTCAGCTACAGGGAGGTGAAGACAGCTTGGGCCACAGGAGAACTTGTCTCAGAAAACAATGACCAAAAAAAAAAAAAGATTTTATTTCTGTGGAACACTGTAACTTTTTGTTTGTTTGGCTTTGGTTTTGAGACAGAGTTTCTCTGTGTGGCCTTGGCTGTGCTGGAACCCTGAATGCTGGACGCTAAGATAAAAGCAAGTACCATTATGCCTGGACAGTGCAACTAGCAGTCTCAAAAGATTCCAAGTCCATGATGGCAACCCTCAAGGACCAAGGAAAAACACCAGGTGCCCCAGAACAAGACTACAGTTGCTAGGGTTGGTGCTGTTGGCACAGCTGGTGCCATCAGTATCTTAAGGACTTGGCGGGTGAGCTTGCCCTGGTTGACGTCATGGAAGGCAAAGGAAGAGATGATGGATCTCCAGCATGGCAGCCTCTTCCTTAAAACACCAAAAACTGTATCCAGCAAAGACTGTAGTGTGACTGCAAACGCCAAGCTGGTCATCATCACGGCAGGGGCTGTCAGCAAGAGGGAGAGAGCCGACTCAATTTGCTCCAGTGAAACGTGAACATCTTTGCGTTCATCATTGCCAACATCGTGAAGCACAGTCCACACTGCAAGCTGCTTATTGTCTCAAATCCAGTGGATATCTTGACCTACGTGGCTCAGAAAATCAGTGGCTTTCCCAAAAGCCGAGTTACTGGAAGTGGTTGCAATCTGGAATCAGCTCGGTTCCATTACCTGATGGGAGAAAGGCTGGAGGTCACCCGCTGAGCTGTCACAGGTGGGTCCTGAGAGAACATGGCAACTCCATTGTGCCTCTGTGGCGTGGTGTCTCCCTGAAGTCTCTGAACCCGGAGCTGTGTAGCGATGCAGATAAGGAGCAGTGGAAGGAGGTTCACAAGCAGGTGGTTGACAGTGCGTACGAGGTGATCAAGCTGAGAGGTTACACATCGTAGACTTGGTTGAGAGCATAATGAACCTTAGGCAGGTGCATTCCATTTCCACCATGATTAAGGGTCTCTATGGAATCAATGATGATGTCTTCCTCAGTGTTCCATGTATCCTGGGACAAAATGGAATCTCGGATGTTGTGACTGACTCCCGAGGACGAGGCTGGCCTGAAGAAGAGTGCAGATACCCTCTGGAGAATCCAGAAGGAGCTGCAGTTCTAAAGTCTTCCCAGTGTGCTAGCACTTCACTGTCCAGGCTGCAGCAGGGTTTCTGTGGAGACCACACCCTTCTCATCTGAGTTGTAGTTAGTACAATGGTGTTGAGGTGGTCTGCGGAAAAATCTCAGTCCCCACAGCTCTGCCCTGCTGTTAGGTGGTACTTGTGTAGTGGTAACCTGGTTAGTGTGACAGTCCCACTGTCTCCAAGACACACTGCCAACTGCTTGCAGGCCTTGATCATCCTGTGAGCCTGCTTCATTGTTGTGCTATGCACTCTCAGCAAACATGCTTAGGCCAACAAGTTCCCAGTTAGTCATAACCTGGCTCCAGCGTGTTTTTTGAGACAAGGTTTCTCTGTGTAGCCCTGGCTGTCCTGGAACTCACTTTGTAGACCAGGCTGGCTTCAAACTCAGAAATCCACCTGCCTCTGCCAACTGGAGACTCCATTGTGCCTGTGTGGCGTGGTGTCTCCCTGAAGTCTCTGAACCCAGAGCTGGGTAGTGATGCAGATAATAGAGTGCTGGGATTAAAGGCATACGCCACCACACCCAGCTCACTGTGCATATCTTGTGCATAACTGTTCTACAGGCTATTGTATGTATTACAGTGTCTGTACTATACATTGCAATATTATATATTATAGCGTATATTGAAATATAAGATCTGCATATGGATGACTGTACCAACCACTTAAGTGTCATGCCAATGAAAACACCAAATAAACCTTGAACAGTGAAGAAAAAAACCTAGAAAGTGAACTAAGTCAAGGAAGTAAAACAGAAGGAGAAATACAGATTAGGGGGACAGACCATAATCCAACTAGCAGTAACATTTAAAGACAGCGCTTATGATTTAGTTTATTTCATTTAAAAACATCTACCTCTGTCAGTAGCCTTGGTGATATGCCTTCCCAGCACATGGGAGGCAGAAGCAGATGAAACTTCTGACTTTCAAGCTAGCACTGAGAGACCCTGTTTCAAACAAAGCAAGAAGCCTCTACTTCTCAACCCAGTGAGGTGCACAGCTATAATCCTAGTACTTAGGAGGTTGAGGCTGGAGAATCTAAGTTCAAGGCCACCCTAGGCTACACAGAGAAAGCCTGTCTTAGGAAGGTGGGGCAGTTTAAAAAATCTTTATCTTACCCTGAAAGCTGTAATGTTTCAAAGCACAAAGAAATAGCTGCTTTTCTGAGAGAAATAGCTAGTTTCTACCTCTTTCTGTACAAGATGTGTTTACCTGTTCTCTAACTAAACTCTATGGGGGTGCTGGATTCTGTAACACGACAAAACACTACCTACTGCTCCTTTCTGATGATAGATGACCAGTCAGTCTAGCTGTTGGTTTGTATTTTTATAATTCTTCGGATGTTTTTACTAGAATCTTAGAGGCCCTTCTACAAATTAAATTTCACATGCACTTAGCTATCACCATTAAACTTTTGTTTTTAGACTTTTTTTTTTTAATTTATGTGTGTGTGCTTGTGGGGGTTAATGGGTAACAGGTGCGGGTAGTACTTGCACAGCCCAGGTGAGTGCTCTAGACCTCCTGGAATTGAAACTACAGATAGCTGTGAGCCACCAGCCATCATGTGGGAGTTGAGAACCAAACTTGGGTCCGCTGGAAGAATAGCCATGCTCCTAACCAGCCCCACAGTCAAATTTTTACAATAATTCCAAACCTCCCTGCTGAACTTTTTTAGAAGTACTACTGCTAAATAATAATCACTTGGTTAACAAAAGCCTAAGAGGGAAAGTAATTTGGATATTAATTTGTACATGACAGGAAGCCACATCACCAAACATAAATGAGTACACCAGACATGGTGGTGCACAGCTTTAATGCTGACTCTAGGGAGGCAGAAGCAGGTACATCTCCAATGGATTCGCTGAGTAGAAGCTGCTGCAGAGCTTAGTCATGAAGTGAGTATTGCATGGGTTCGGTTCCCAGCACTTACATGGTAGCTCACAGCCATCAATAGTAATTCCAGCTCCAGGATACCCAACAGCCCCTTCTAACTTCTGTAAGCACCAGGCACATGTGACACACACAGATACATGCAGGTTAAAAAAAAAAAAACCTCACACACATAGAATAAAATTAGTCTAACAAACTGAGCTATATCACTTGTTCCTGATTTAAGTTTGTAAAAGATTATTCTGATTTCTGCAGAAATAAAAGTACCAGAAACAAGGGGACATCCCATGGTGCCCTAATAAATAAATATAATTTAAAAAGTTAAAAGAACAGAAAAAGACTAAGTTCCTGAGCTAGAGTATGCCTGTTGAGTTAAAGGAACAATGTGAAACATTTGTGGCTGGAAAACAGTTAAGATGGGCCTTCATTAGCAGACAGTTCAGAGTGTATGATGGGATAGAGGGTAAAGGGATTTTTTTTAAAGGTTTGTTATTTATGTATATGAGCATGTTAGTGTGTACACGTGCCTGTGCATGAATGTGCCCATGGAGTCCAGAGGACAGAATCACATCTGTCAGAGTTAGACTGTCAGAAGACTGTGAGTCAGCTAACATGGGGACTCTGATCTCAACTCAGGTCCTCTGGAAGAGCAACGAGCACTCTTACCCACTGAGCCATGTCCTCCAGTCTTCCCTTTGAATGTCTGCATCACCTTTTTCTTGTCTGAGTGTGTTAGGTTCCTGGAGATACAGATATTTTCCATGTTTCTTGGCAATGTTTCAAAAAGATGAAGCTCTTTCTTCTCTCTCTCCCTCTCTTTTCTCTTCTCTTCTCTTCTCTTCTCTTCTTTCTTTCTTTCTTTCTTTCTTTCTTTCTTTCTTTCTTTCTTTCTTTCCCTCATGCTTGAGGATGGATCTAAGTGTGAGAACTCCACCACTTACTTCATAGTCAGTCCCTGCCCAAGCATGAAACTTAATTATTATGTCTAGAATATATGAAGCATGTTTTCTGTTCTGGTATGTAGCCGGGGCTGGCTGCAAATTCACAGTCCTCATGTCTCAACTTCAGGTAATATGGTGACTTTAAACATTACTGTGAATGCACTAAAACAAGGTCAAATGGTGAATTTTACAGCCATGAATTGTATCTCAAGGTATCTTAAAAAGCAGACATCCAAAAATTTAACATATTCAAAACTAAATTTCTAATATACCTTTCAAATTCTGTTCCATTTGCAACCTTCACCAGTAACCACTAATTCTTTGTAGTCACTGAGGCAAAACTCAAAGACATTTCATATAATTACTCTTCTTAGCCCAGATCGAATCCACCCAACACTACGCAATATCCCTGTATGGAATGATTTTTATGAAATCTATCATTCCTTATAATGAATATATAACTATAAAAGTAAATCTTGTTGGCAGGTGTCATGACTCTGCATTTCAAATTCTACATTCAGAAAGCTGAGACAGGAAGAATGCTGTTAAATTTGAGGCCAGCCTGAGTTACCTAGTGAGTTCAAGGCCAGACTGGGCTATATGACACAATATTAATTAATATAAAGATCTGGTTAGAGCTACCTGGAAAACACAGTCCAAGCCGCTAACATTGTATACAGATTACAGTGGTCATCTAACTAGTGTCCTTGTTTCTGCAGCAACCAGAATAACCTTTCACATACTTAAATCAGGGACAAGTGATATAGCTCAGTTTGTTAGATTTTATTCTATGTGTGTGTGTGAGTATTTTACCTGCATGTATCTGTGTGTGCCACATGTGCCTGGTGCTTACGGAAGTTAGAAGAGGCTGTTGGGAGCCTCTTGAACTGAAGTTATTATTAATGGTTGTAAGCTACCATGTGAGGTGCTGGGAACCAAAGTCATGTCCTCTGCAAGAGCAACAAGTACTCTTAACTGCTGAGTCATCTCTCCAGCACCTACAGCTCAGTTTGTAGAATGCTTGGGTAGCATTCATGATATCCTACATTCTATCACAGGCAATCCTAGCACTTGGGAGGCAGAAAGATCAGTTTAAGATCTTTAAGCTTAGAAAGGGCTATGTAGGCCAGCCAGAGCAAGCGGAGTTGGCTGGAGCGAGCAGAAGTCCTGAATTCAAATTCCCAGCAACCACATGAAGGCTCACAACCATCAGTACAGCTACAGTGTGCTCATATACATAAAATTTAAAAAATCTTAAAAAAAAAAAAAGAAGAAAAACAAAGGGTTGTGTAAGACTCTGTCTTAAAAAACAAATGAACATCAGCATATATTCAGCTCTTGGTTGGTTCAATCAATCAATCACACACAGACACACACAGACACACACACAGACACACAGAGACACAGACACAATCATAAATCAGATGATCCTCCTCTGCTCAATGGCTTTAAGTATAAAAGTCCTAGGCTAAGGAACTCTCAATTCATAGAGGGTTTGCCTAGAATTCACAAGGCCGAGGGTTCAATCCTCAACATCACATAAATTGGACACAGTGGTTATGACTGCAATCTTACCACTCAGGACTTGGATGCAAGAGGATCAGAAATTCAAAGTCATGCTCAGCTACAAGATAAGTGTGAGGCCAGCCTAGGTTACACGAGAGACTGTTTAAAACAAAAACAAAGGCAACAACAATAAAAACAAAAAGCAAAATCCAAAGTCCTTCAAGTTCCTATTAAGACCTTTGATGAGAGGTCCCAGCATCCATATGGTAGCTCACAAACATCTGTAATTCCAATTCCAGGAGATCCTTGTCCTTGTCTGGCCTCCACAGATAACAGGCAAACATGTGGTACAAATGCACACATGTAGACAAATACTCAAACACATATAAATAAAATCTTTAAATACAAATATATCACACTATACCAAACAAATGTGTACAGTTATTTATAATTTTAAATACACTGGAAATAATTATTGGGAAAGTAGAGATAAAGTGAAGAGACTTATAAGCAAATGTACCTTGCAGCGGGATGCTATGGTCACTCCTCTCAGTCTAGCTACTTAGGAGGCTAAGATAAGAGGATCTTGAGCCGAACAAAGCCCAGACAACACTCCATCTCAAAACACAGAAAGTTTTCATAACAAAGTTGAGTGCAGTATCTGCTTCACCTGTATGACTCACATAAACTCTGTGTATCTATGTAGTACTGCTGTATCCTTCAAATCTAGCCCAGATACCTGCTACAACATATAGATTACAAATAACGTAAATAGTTAAGGGAAGAACCACCTTTCAGAAACCAGACCTGCAGAAAGTGGTCCTGGATCTTTGATAAGTATCATAATCAGAGGTAAGCTGGCCGCCTGAGTTAGCACAGTGGTACCATAGACTACAGGACTGGCACCTCAAGATTCTAGGTACAATCCCAAGCACTTTACTCCACAAAATATGTGTGATTACAGACTGAACTCCCTCCTGACCAGCATGCACTCCAGACATTATGTGACCAAGACTTCCTTTTATTATTTAATGTAAATGAACCTCACATTCAGAGAGGCTTTTATTTAGTACTCAGCTTAAATATGTTCAACTTGGTTTTCTTATTTCATTAGATTAAAAACAAACATGATTTTCAAAACATTAAATAATTATTTTTATCACAGTGGGGGAATAAAAAAACAAACACCTAAAACCTTTCAAGGCTAAAAAGAGGGTCCTGGGTTCCTCTGTAAGGTCTACTTTGGAACCTTAAGTTTAAACTAAGAAATCACTGCATAGCTCAAAGACAATACTGTGACTCCAGGCTAGTTTGGGCTACATAGTCAAAGAAGCTAGCAAGCAAACAAACAAGCAAGCAAACAACAACAAAAATATGATACCATCACCCACATGGCAGCTCACAACCACCTGTATCCAGTTCTACACGATCCAACACTTTTTGGCTAGGCAAGCACCAGGCCTTCAAGTGGTACACACACACATACACACACACACACACACACACACACACATGCAGGGAAAACACTCATATACATAAAATAAAAATAAAAATTTCAACATTCTCCACAAATAAACAAGTGTTTGAGAAAATAACATTCACCTTGGTTTGAACATTATATACAATATAAATATATAACTATACAGTAAGAACACAAGTATGTACAATTTAGGTTCTTAGGGTGTGGTGGTGCAGGTGTGCACTCAGCACTCACGAGGCTGAGGCAGGAGGATCTCTAAGTAAGTGTAACCCCCAAGTCTTCATAGTAAGTTTCAGGACAGCCAACAACACCCTGGGTTTTGTTGTTTTAAGGTTAGGCATAGCAGTACACAGCTATAATGCCAACATTGGAAGCAGAGAATAAGGAATGCAAGGCCAGGCTGAAGCACATGAAGCCCTAAAAGATTAAAATACAAGAAACAATAACTCAACATTCTGGCTAATCTACATGGCCTAGACTTGAATGGTAAGCAAATTATCAAAAGTTTTCTGCATTATAGAAATATTGTAAGGGGCTGGAGAGATGGCTCAGAGGTTGAAAGCACTGACTGCTCTTCCAGAGGTCCTGAGTTCAATTCCCAGCAACCACATGGTGGCTCACAGCCATCTGTAATGAGATCTGGCACCCTTTCCTGGTGTGCAGGCATATATGCAGACAAAACACTGTACACAATAAATAAATAAATAAATAAATCTTGAAAGAAAGAAAGAAAGAAAGAAAGAAAGAAAGAAAGATAGATAGATAGATTGTACCAGTAAAAAAGGCTACATAATATATATAGTGGCTGAAAATGCCTGGTTTAACTCTAGTTTACATACCTATTAGCTATGTAACCAGAGGCAAACTACATCACCTCTCTGTTCCTATTTTCTCAAATGTAAAGTGGATCTCCTAACAACACCTACTTTTAAGAATCATTCCAACTCTTTTTTTTTCCCCAATTATTTATTTTATGTATATAAGTACACTGTAGCTGTCTTCAGACAGACCAGAAGAGGGCGTCAGATCTCATTACGGATGGTTGTGAGCCACCATGTGGTTGCTGGGATTTGAACTCTGGACCTTCGGAAGAGCAGTCGGGTGCTCTTACCCACTGAGCCATCTCACCAGCCCTCATTCCAACTCTTAACAGTAGGAGCAGGGGTTCTCTCTGACTCCTTTGCCTGATTTTAGGACCCTTTTCCTCCTACTGGGTTGCTTTGTCCAGCCTTAATATGAGGGGATGTGCCTCGTTGTATTACAACTCGATATGCCATGTTTGGTTGATATCTGTGGGAGGCTTACCCTTTCCTTTTCTGAAGGGAAATAAGGAAAAGTGGACCTGGGAGGAGAGAAGGGAGGGAAAGTAGAGGTAAGAATGTAATATATGAGAAAAGAATTTAAAAATTATTCTGAGGATTAGTGTCTCATTCTGAGTTAGTATGTGTAAAATGCTTCTTAGAACAGAGCATGAGACATAGGAAGCACTCAATCAAAGACAATTATAAAACCATGCCAGCCTTATGGTCTACTCTAGAACCTGAACTGAAAACTGAGAAACCATCCCATAGACCAAAGGCTTTTAACTGTGACTCCAGGCTAGATTGGGCTACATAGTCCAAAAGCAAGCAAACAACAACAAAAAGTGTTAGCTGTACATGCTGAAGTCTGTATGAAGATCACTGAACTGAACAGAAAGGGGTCTCCTTGTCTGTCCCCTTCTCCTCCTCTCTCGTGTGTCCTGTGGACAGGCTCTGCTTTACTCCCACCTCTGCTTCCTGGATGCTGGGATTACAGGGAAGCACCACCATACCTCGGTGCCTATTTTTTGTAAATTTAACTAAAAATAGTTGAAGAAATGGCCAGGGTGATTGCTCAAGTGGGAAAGGAGTCAGCTATCAAACCTGTTGATCTGAGATCCATCCCTGGAACCCGCAAGACGGAGGAAGAAATTGTCCCCTGACCATACATGCCCTGTGGCATGGGTGTGTCCCCTTCCCTAAAACAAATCCAAAAGAATATTTTTAATAGCTACATGGAGCATTAAGAAATTTTGTAGCTTACAGACTTAATTAGGCTTCTACTTTCCTGTAGGAGCTCATTTAAATCCTCACTCTGCTTCCTACAACACATCATACCACTCAGAGGTTAGAAACAAGACAGGGCAGGGTCTAGAGAGATGATTCAGTGGCTAAGAGTGCACACTGCTCTTACAGAGGACCTGAGTTCAGTTCCCAGCACCCATACCAGACATTCAAATTCCAGTTCCGGGGATCCAACCCACATACCCCTAGACAGACATATACACATAATTTAAGATAAAAATGAATCACTCATGGTGGCGCACAAGAATTTTATTCGCCATTTTGCAATATTATTTTGGCAAATAGTTACTGATCTGTATCACGTGGTTCAGGATAGAGAGACAAACAAGATACAACCCTGACATTTGAGATAAATAAGCAATAAAGACATGACAAATCAATACAGTAATTTATCATGCTGGGAAAAATAAAATAAAATAAAAGATGCCTGTCTAGTATGGTGGAGAATACCTTTAATCCCATCACTCAGGAGGTAGAGGAGCCGTATCTTTGAGTTTTAGGACACCCTGGTCTACATAGTGAGTTCCTGGACAGCCAGAAAGCTACATAGTAAGACCCTGTCTTTGGGGGAGGGGGGGGGAAGGAAAACAAGAAAGGGAAGATATGCCAGGCGGTGGTGGCACACGACTTTAATTCCAGCACTTGGGAGGCAGAGGCAGGCGGATTTCTGAGTTCGAGGCCAGCCTGGTCTACAAAGTGAGTTCCAGGACAGCCAGGGCTACACAGAGAAACCCTGTCTCGAAAAACCAAAAACCAAAACCAAAAACCAAAACAAAAACAAAAATGATATAAAAGCAATTGAAGGTAATGAGAGAAGGCCATCCTGAGGAGGGAACGTTTTCGATGAGATCTAGTGAGAAGGTGGCAGATTCTGAAGAAGCCTGAGAAGCAGGCAGTATGGGTAAGACAGGCTCTTGGAGAGACCACAGTACAAAAATGTATAACCTAACTCTACTGCAACAGGAGATCACTGAAAGGTTAAAAAGTAGAAGCATGAGCTGGGCATGGCAGCCACTATCTTTAACCCAGCACTCGGAAGGCAGAAACAGTCTCATCTCTTTCAATTCACCAGCCTGGTCTACATAACGAGTTCCAGGAAAGCCAGGACTACAGAGGGACCCTGTCTCTAAATGGATGGATTGATGGATGGATAGATACATAGATAGATAGTAGAGGCATAATATCTGTTCATACCATAGAAAGACCACTTCAGAAAATCATGGCTGCCGAATAAGCAGTGAATAGCTACAAGGCTAGCAACAGGAAGGCTGAGAGAAGATGCTTGGGCTGAAGCCTAATGTGGGCTACATACTAAATATCAAACCAGTCAAGGTAACCCAGACTGACAGAAGCTAATGGCTGCTACAGACATGCCTAGGTGAAACCAGCGGAGCCTGCCTATGGAATGCATCTTCAGGAAGCATGCTTGCTCCTTAAAGGCTTTCCTTTACAATGAATAAAAAGCCCGTTACTAGTATTACACACCATAATTCAACGAAAACCCCTCTGGTGGTGTAGCTCAATGGTGGTGTTTGCACAGAATTAGATATACCACAAAATAACAGAAAGAAAACACCTCCAGCCTGGAGTGGTGGCGCACGCCTTTGATCCCAGTACTTGGGAGGCAGAGGCAGGCGAATTTCTGAGTTCCAGGCCAGCCTGGTCTACAGAGTGAGTTCCAGGACAGCCAGAGCTATACAGAGAAACCCTGTCTCAAAACAAACAAACAAACAAAAAAGAAAACATCTCCTGATATCTCTAGTACAGTCACTTAAATTTAACTGAGACCTAAATGACTAAATAATGGATGTCATAGGAAAAGGAAGAAGCAGGAGTAGCCTCAGGGAAATGGACAGAAAGACTGGGAATGCTTGAGCAAACTTAGCAACTCTGTGAAGGTCTAAACATTAGGTGAAAATACTGGGCTAATAGAACAGCCATTTGCATCCTAGCCTTCACCACTCTGGCTTTATTCGTGAGGCAGATATTTATCACCTGTAAACACAAATGTCCACAAATTATTCTTAGCCATTTTAGAAAGTTTAAGTTTCACTCCACTATGAAACTGATTGCAGACTTTAAAAAGTCAAATGCATTTCACTTCATTTAAATTATGTAGAATCCACTTTTCAGATAAAAAAATTACCCTCCTACTCTTAGTACCAACAAAGGAAATAAACTCAGACACAAAACAACAGCAGAGACAGGGAAAATTCTGGTCCTAGCATTTCTCATTATGCCTGACTAGGAAAAAAAAAAAGTGTAATTGTCACTTGTGATCCCACAACGCAGAGATAGGGACCAACTTATTCTTGAAAATATATAACCACGGGGTTTAAGCACTGGAGACCAACAGTAAGGAATGTAAAAATGCTTCATAGTTTGGTAAAATGATTTAAAACGGTGGAAGATGTCCCCACATCAGCACTGCTTACTACACTGATACACTCAATACACCAAGCACCGTCTCACAAAGCTAACAGAGCCCAACCTTAACCACATCGCTTTACCTGACATTTCTGAGCCCTAGGTTCCTCATGTGTAATTCAACAAACTATAAAGTGTATTAGAAGGACTAAGGAAATGGCAGGCATGTGGCAGATACATAATATGTGAGTCTTTGAAGGTGACAGATATTGAAGATTCTAGTTTAACCTCTTGGCAAGAAGTAAACAAAAAAAAAAATCTGACAATAATAAATAAAAACTAAACCGGGTGTGGTGGCGCACGCCTTTAGCCCCGGCACTGGGGAGGCAGAGGCAGGCGGATTTCTGAGTTCGAGGACAGCCTGGTCTACAGAGTGAGTTCCAGGACAGCTAGGGCTATACAGAGAAACCCTGTCTCGAAAAAACCAAAATAATAATAATAATAATAATAATAATAATAATAAAGACTAACTAATCCTGTCCTTTCTCTCGAATATCCTTCTCAACACTATATTTCAAAGAACCACAGAACAACTGTCTTAAATGCAAAAGATTTTGAATTTGGGGCCTATAATTTTGAAGTTTTATCCACTTGTTCACTAACAAACTCAAAAATATTATAGAAGTGAAGACAGACATGGAATAAGAAAACTGTTAGCTGAGTACCACTGGCAAGAGGCTATATAGATAGGAAGCAAACAACAACTTGAATAAATATGTATGGAGTTGGGGTTATGATTTCTTAAAATTTACTGGGTAGGACAAGCTGGCCTCAAACTTTCAGCAATCCTCCTGCCTCAGCCTCTGAAATGACATGAGCCACCACGCCCAGTTTAACAATTCATATTTTTAGAAGACCTCTTTTCTATACTAGAGCAGTGTTGTGGGGAGAACCCCACAGGTTGAAGACAAAAAAGTATAACTTGAGATGGGGGGTTATATACTAAAACAAATAAATAATATTTTAAAACCCACATTTCCCATTTTGATTGCCTATGCAAACAACTCAATTCTGTAAAGTGTACTTCAGGCGATTAAAAAGTGGCCGGATATATTTTATACTTCGGTACCAATGATGATTACAGTCTCCCAGTTGTGTCTCGTCAGTATTCCGTAGTCTGTATTTTAGTGTTGCAAACACAGGTAAAAGGAAAACAGGTGGTCGCCTCACAGCTCTGTAGAGCTCCTATTGCTTCACATTCATCCAGGGAAAGCCTCCTTAAAACAAACGCCAAGTTTCACCCACAGACATCAAGAGAAGGCCCCTTTCTCGACATAACCCAAGTTTCACGTCGGCGGAAAACACTGCCGGGTCTAACATATTCCAGGGAAGTGGACAGCTTAAACCATGGCTAGACTAGCCAACAGGAAACCCAGAGATCATTAACACGTCAAGGCCTATAAGAAATAAACGGACGCGACCATTTTCGTGAAGGTTCAGGATAATCAACAGCACACCTTCCAGGGCTCGGAAGGAAACGCGTAAATCTCTACGGGTCTAGGCCCAACGGCCCAAGGTCACGCCAAATGTGAGGCTGAAAAATTCCAAGCAATGAGCCCCCTGCAGAGCAGGGCAACCGTGCCTAGGATGGAGTCTGGGCTAGGGGACACTCGCGCCCGATCTTTAATGTGAACCCCAACTGAATGCAGAGGCTCGGTGGCCAAACCCCAGAGTGTTTTGGGAGCCGCATTTCCTCCATCTCTCCAGCCTCCCCCTGCCTAGTCGCCCCCACACTCACATCTCCGGAGCCACTTCATCCAATGGTAGACGATTGTACTGTGGTGTTTCTTGTTTTCTATACACCAGGACGACAAGCCTTGAATGGATTCCATGGTGTTGGTCACCGACTGGAATTTTCGATCCAACGAGGACTCCAGGGCCCCTGCGGACGAGGCCGACGAGGAGGAGGCCTTACTGCTGCCTCCGCCGCCGCCGGCCGCCATCTTCCCCGGTTTGCACAAGCGCCGCTGGTCCTCTGGCGGCGGCGGCGGCGGCGGCGGGAGCGGGCAAAACAATCAGTGCGAGTGCGTGAAAGCAGCAGGAGGGGAGGGCGGCCAGGGGGTGGGGACGCTGCACGCGCTAGGCTCCTCTGGCGGCAGGAGGGCTAGCTGCTGGCCGCGCTGGCGGCTCCCACACGCTGCGAGGAGGGGCCGCGGCCGCGGAGGACTGTCAGTATGGCTCGGGGGTGGTGTTTAAACCGGGAGTCGAGAGACGACTACGGAGGAGACAGAACCTGCGACGCTTTGCCAAACGCCCGGCGCCGACAACTAAGGCTTTTAGCCTCTACGCTCCTCAACTCTTAAGGCCCTTCCCTCATCCCGTTGGCCAAATTCCGGTGAGCCCAGAGCGGCCTTGGTACCGAAGACGTAACGCTACTCCGCCGTCCCTTCGGCTGCAGAGAGCTTTGCCTTTAGATTTTCTACCACAGGAAAGGCCCAAAGCTACCTAGGCAGAAATTTTTCTTTTTTTTTTTCTTTTCTTTTCTTTTTTTTTTTTTTTTTTTGCAACGCAATAGCAGCAATGGACCAGCAGAAGCAATGCGCACGCGCACGGAAGCCCCGGCCCTCCGCTTCCTCCTCAACCTTGAGCACGGGGGCCGAGGGGGCGTGATGGAGCTGCGACTCGACCAATCAGGGAAGGGGGTCGGAGAAGCGCGTCGGGCCCTGAAGGCGGAGGAGGTGCTGCGTCTCTCTGTGCGCCTGCGCGTTAGGTCTGCGCCTAGCGGGTTGGGAGGAAAACCTGGGCAGGCAGGATTGAGGAGCTCCGGAACTTAGGATGTTAGTAGACCCCAGTTCAGTGCTCGGCCCTGCTTTTGGCTTCATGGCGGGGTTGCTCCCTGGGAGCCTTTAGCTCACACTAGGATGGGAAATGCCCACCATTCTGTGGCCACTGTTTCTGACAGCTGCAGCTGCGTTCCCTGCCACCCCGCCATCGGGGACCTACACGCGACAAAATGGCTGGCACATCTTGTGGAGTGGGGGAAGACGCGCATGCGTCAGGTCCAGTTAGCCGTTCTCTAGGCACTGCTTGACTAACCTACGCTACACGCCCGACTGCGATGACACCATTCATAGCCAGCCGACCGACTGCATTCTAGAAAGAGGGAATAAGAAAATTAAACGAAATTTTCTCTGAAAAGTTTTCGAAGCGAGGAAAGAGTAATTGACAAGGTGTGGCTTCTTTGCTAGGTAGTAACATCACAATTTCGTAATGCGTTATAGGTTTTGGGGGTTTTTTTGTTTTTTGTTTTTTCGAGACAGGGTTTTTCTGTGTAGCCCTGGCCGTCCTGGAACTCACTCTGTAGACCAGGCTGGCCTCGAACTCAGAAATCCACCTCTGCCTCCAGCAACCACATGGTGGCTCACAACCATCCTTAATCAGATCTGACGCCCTCTTCTGGTGTGTCTGAAGACAGCTACAGTGTACTTAGATATAATAAATAAATCTTTTAAAAAAATTAACATCTCATCTGCCTGTGTGAATCTTTTGAGAAGATTGGACGTTTGTGTATTCCTATTGAACACAGGAACTTCATTTTAATTATGCCAACTCAACGGGAAGGTTTTTGAGGCAAGGAGCCTGTTTCATCATTTAGAATTAATATCTCTGTGCCAAGAACTGTTTTGGGATTAGGGAAATGATGGTAAAGCAGACAAAAATTACTCCGCCTTGATTTGGTATCAGGACCAAACCACAAACATGTGTCAGGGAGTAAGGAGTCATAAGGAGGTATGGAGTAAGATTAAAGGAGAAAGACTGGGTATATGAATAATGGTGATCCAGTTTTTAAAAAGAGATTGAGAAAAAAGCAACCAAGCACATATGATGGAGGGAAGAAGAGCTGGCAAAAGAACACCAAGTGCTGAGTCCCTAAACCAGGACTGTCGAAACATTTTAGAGGAAGAAGAAGGAAGCCAGTGTGACTGGCAGAGGACGAGAAAGCCACTAAGACAAGAGACAGAAGAGGTGAGAAGCAAAGAGGGCTCATGTAGGGCATTGAAAGCCACTGTACTGACTTTGGGTTTGTTTTTGTTTCTTTTGAGCTAAAGTTTCTCTGTGTAGCCCTGGCTGTCCTGAAACTCGCTCTGTAGAGTCTGGCCTCCAACTCAGGAGATCCTATCTCCTTGTCTTCCAGGTGCTGAGGTGTTTTGGTTTTTTTGTTTGTTTGTTTGTTTGTTTTTGTTTTTTTGTTTTCCGAGACAGGGTTTCTCTGTGCAGTCCTGGCACTCTGTAGACCACGCTGGCCTTGAATTCAGAAATCCGCCTGCCTCTGCCTCCCAAGCGCTGAAACTAAAGGTGTGCACCACTACTGCCCCCCGCCAAAGTGCTGAGATTTAAAAGCCTGCCTGACTTTGGGTTCTCTTTCTTTCTTCCAAGCTTTGATTTTTATTACTTATAAAAGCTGCATATTTATTTTGCTTTCTGCTCCTCAATAAGGAAAGCCAGCTTGATCCTGTTCCAGACACAATTAGCTCACACACGGAACCACCATAGACAGAGGTCCTAAAATTCAGTTCCCAACAACCACATGAAGGCTCACAGCCATCTGTATAGCTACAGTGTACTCATATACATATTTATTAATAAATCCTTTTTTAAATTTTATAACAGTTTGAAAGACCTTAGTGATCCCACAATCAACTTCTCATTCTCCACAATGAACATTCTGATGAGCTGAATGGAAGTTTGGTATTCCAAATAGAACAGAGCTGAGGAAAGAAGGAACAACTAACAGCAGATTGTTTTCAGGTTATTTTCCTTCCAAAGGTTAAAAGCAGGACTTCCTTACCATGCCAGCTGAAACTGACCTGCTTGGAGATTTCACTCTTACCTCTTTACTGGTTTCTTGGGAGATCAAAATAAACAAGTTTCACTTGATCATGTAGGCCTTTAATGTGACTCCATTTTGATTTGGTTGAGCAATAAGCCTTCTGTAAATTCTAACCATCTTTAAATGAAACAGTAAGCAAACTCTTTTAATCAGGGGGACATTTTTGGGGCAGGTATGTCTGTCTATGTCTGTGTCCATTTACTCTTGCATGCAAGGGAGGACTTCACAGATCTTGCTGTTTTATTCCTTGTTTTGCCTGTGGCCAGCAAGCTCCAGCCATCCTCCTATCTCTACCCTATACAAGCTGGGCTTCTGGATTTAGACTCTAGCTGCAACACCTGGCTTGCCTTTTTTGTCTTTTTTTTTTTCCCAAAGAAATAGTCTAATTGTGCTGGGCAGTGGTGGCTCATGCTTTTAATCCCAGCACTTGGGAGACAGAGGCAGGCAGATTTCTGAGTTCGAGGCCAGCCTGGTCTACAGAGTGAGTTCCAGGACAGCCAGGACTACAGAGAAACCCTGTCTTGAAAAACAAACAAACAAAACAGTCTCACTGTGTAGTCTTGCCTGGCTTGGAAGTGTATAAACCTGGCTGGCTTTAAAGAGATACACTCACCTCACCTTTCATGAATGATGGGATTTACTGAATGCTTTGCCACTGCCATTTGTGGTCTTAAGCATTCCATTTTGCTGTTGGTGTAATGGTTTCAGAGCAAGACTGTAGAGCTCAAGAGAAGTGTAAACAAAGCACGTCCCATTTTTTTTTTTTTTTAAGTGTGAGGTGACGTTACCATTAGCCTACATGAATACAGGACAGCAAGGGAATACACCTGATGTTATGTCTTATCTTTGGTCCTGTGAAGAGTCAAGACTTCCTCCCAGGCATTTGCCTTTCCTGTGAGAGACTGTGGACATGCCAGGGCGTCCCCTTCATGTCCTGACTTTCAAGTGCATTCACTTATCACAGCTTATGCAATTCTTTCTAGAAGGCCACCTCCTGGGAAGAACATTCTGCACTCTGCCATCCACGGTTCACAGTATATTCACAGCTTTCTCACACATGCTCCCACACAAGATATCTAAATATCAGACTGCTTGGCCAGGCATGGTGCTATATGCCTTTAATCTCAGTACTCAGCATTCTTAACCACTGAGCCATCTCTCCAGGCCCCAGGAACATTTTGTTTGTTTGTTTGTTTGTTTTTTGAGACAGGGTTTCACTGTACAGGAATCCTTTCAAAACCTCTCCAATTTGCCCTAATAATTAGATGAGTTGGTGCATGTAGAGTGCTTAGAAAAGTGTTTACCATAGGGGAAGGCTTGATGACATGCATATAAGCCAATTTCAAAAGAAGTTTTTAAGGTGTGTGTGTGTGAGAGAGAGAGAGAGAGTCACCACTGGAGGCAAGAGGAGGTTTTGGATGCTATTTAACTGAACTCTAGTCTCAGGAAGTGCAGACAGTACTCTTTTTTTTTTTTTTTTTTTTTTGGTTTGTTTTTTGAGACAGGGTTTCTCTGTATAGCCCTGGTTGTCCTGGAACTTGGAACTCACTCTGTAGACCAGACTGGTCTCGAACTCAGAAATTCGCCTGCCTCTGCCTCCCAAGTACTGGGATTAAAGGGATGCACCACCACGTCCGGCTACAGCCAGTACTCTTAATGGTTAAGCCATCTCCCCTCCCCCCCTTTTAAAATTCTTTATGTTCTTGGGATAAAAGCCACAACCTTACCTAATCTATACCCCAAGCCCATTTAAATGTTCTGTTTTTATTTTGAAACAGGGTCTCACTTGTAGCCTTGGCTCTACTGGAACTGTTTGTAGACCACCTCTGTCTCTCAAGGCTGGAATTAAAACTCTGTGTCATCAAACCTTGCCCAGGCATGGTTTTTTGAGACAGGGTTTTTCTGTGAGTCCTGGCTTTCTTGGACTTTATTTGTAGATCAAGCTGGCCTAGAATTCAGAGACTGTCTGCCTCTGCCTCCAAAGTGCTGTGGTCAAAGGAATGCCCACTTAAAATCTTAAACTCATTTCCCTTTGACTCCTCTCCCATTCTTTTCTAAACATGTGGTTTATTAGCTATATTAAGATTTAAGTTGAATATCCTAGCTTTTATTGGTGTTGTTTGAAACAACCTCTCATGCAGCCTATGCTGGCCTCAAACTTCTTAGGCCGGGACAACCTTGCATGTCTTCTGAGCGCCTCGCAGACTCGCTAGCACCGGCTTTACAGGCACACACCACACCTGGATTCCCAGGTTTGAATAATCCACTCTTTCCCTCTACTTATCAAGCCTCAGACTCTCTAAATTCTTTAGCATTAATCCCCTTGCCTTCTGAGACTACCATTATCTTTACAAGATAAGGTGCTTTAGCCAACTAAGCTACAGAACCACCGACTACCCATCAAGCAGGGTTTGTATTGTCTCATAGTTTGAGGTTAAACCCCAGCATTGCTGGAAGGCATGGAGATGCTGGTTGCATTGCTACTTCTGCAGTCAAGGGCCAGAGGGATGCCTACTGGTGTTCATATTGTTTCCACCTGGCTTCTTTTATTCACTCTGGAAGCTCAAAGCCATGTGGTGGTGCACATGCCCTGCATGTCTTCCCTTAACAAACCCAGAGATGCCATCACAAACACTCCCAGAGGGGTGTCTTTTGGATGATTTCAAGCCCAGTCAAGTTGACGATGAAAATCATTTATCACAGCCTCTCAATTCAATGACTTTGGTTTATACACCTGTACCAGATGCATCCCTAAACTCTATTCAGAAATAAAAGCCAGCCAGGTATATTGGCATGCACACATAATTCCAAGGCTTGAGATACTAAATATTCCAGGCCAGCCTGGGCCACAGTACAAGACTCCCATCTCAAAAAATTAGCAAACAAAAAAAGTGAGCCACAGCTTGCCTGAACCTGAGCATGTATACACACACACATACACACACACACACACACACACACACACACGCACACGCACACAGATAAAACTAAAACAGTGTTACTTCTTGTAACTTACCAAGTTAAATACAAGCTTTCTCCAATTACCATAACCTAACCTTTCAGTAATACATGAACTTTTTTCTTCCTTGGACTCTTAAGCTTTTTCTTTTTTTCAGTTAGCATATCTCAAAAATTTCTAGTAAGAATTATTCTATACAAGATATTTTATTCCCTTATTATATTTGCTTTTTTTTTTTTTTAGTGCAGTTCTAGGTTTTTCAGATCCAAATCCAGGGCATTGAGCTTACTTTAATGTTTTACTACTCAACTAGATACAATTTTTCTATTTTCGCTCAAGTGAAATTATGTTTTTTATTATCAGAAAGATCAATAATCATTTTTTTTTAAGATTTTATTTATTTATTATATGTAAGTACACTGTAGCTGTCTTCAGACACTCCAGAAGAGGGCACCAGATCACCTTACGGATGGTTGTGAGCCACCATGTGGTTGCTGGGATTTGAACTCTGGACATTCGGAAGAGGAGTCGGGTGCACTTACCCACTGAGCCATCTCACCAGCCCCCAAGATCAATAATGATAACCTACAGAGTGAGCTCAAAGCCAGCATGAGCAACTTAAGACACTTTCTCAAAACACGAAGAGGGCTGGGGATGCACCTATTAAGGTAGTTGCTAGCGTGCATGAGGCTTGAGGGTCACTCCTCAATCCCTGACTTTCCCCAAAAGGACATATCAGTATCACCCAAAGGTTGGATTTTAGGATTTTAAAAAAAATTATAAGCCAAGCAGTGCTGGCAAACACCTTTAGTCCCAACACTTGGAAGGCAGAGGTAGGTGGATCTCTGAGGTCAAGGCCAGCCTGGTCTACAGAGTGAGTTCCAGGACAGCCAGGACTACAGAGAAACCCTGTCTCAAAAAAAGAAAAAAAAAAAAAAAAAAAGGAAGTGCTTGTGTGTGGGTGAGGGGTGGGTTCATGCCTCAGTACACTTGTGGAGGTCAGAGGATGCCTTGCATTGTCCTGTGTGGATTAAACACATTAGTTATTAGCTCCAAGTTACCAATAATGTGTTGGTTTTGCATTGACAAGTCAAATCCCCTTGGGGTCATTTAACCAGGAGTCCAGATTTGGATTCTTTGCTTCATGTTCCCTGCATGTTCCATCCTCTGTCTGTTGAATGACTGACTTTGCACCTGCCTGAAGGCTGTCTTTCAAATGTGTTTCTGTATCTTTCCCTAACCAAAGGGCTCTGCTGTTTCTATTGAACAGCATGGAAGGCATCACACAAGAATGAATATAGAACACTTAACAGAAACCTTGAACAGTTTTACAAGATATTGTGCCATTGACTCCAAAGACCCCAAATGACCCAGAGAACATTATACATATTATTATCATCCAATATTCAAACGTTGCATTCCAACATTTATGGTGGATATTCATTTTAGAAGATTGCTTTCAATCTTCAGCAAATGATACACACACTGTATGGGTCATGGGCATTGAAGAGTGTCTAATTTAAGTTTACAGCTACATATTGGCTTAGGATGTAAAAGTTGATTACATGAAAAATCCAAGGCAAATAAGGTTGATGGTTTTGATTTTCTCATAAAAGTAGGTTTCAGTCATAAGTGACATCAGGGTGAATTATTAACTCCAGCTGTGAGGTCCAGCAAACGTTCATCTCTTACAATGTAAGAGATATTTTTATAACATTACAAAAACCTACTCTCCTTCTATCATGTGTGTCCTGTAATAGAATGGCAGCAGGCCATTTTTTCTCTTTTAAAAACAAGAGAAACCCTGTCTCGACGAAAATAAACAAACAAACAAGCTGGGCGTGGTAGTGCACGCCTTTAATCCCAGCACTTGGGAGGCAGAGGCAGGTGGATTTCTGAGTTCGAGGCCAGCCCGGTCTACAAAGTGAGTCCCAGGATAGCCAGGGCTATACAGAGAAACCCTGTCTCAAAAAAAAAAAAAAAAAACCAAACCAAAAATAAAATAAAATAATTCAAGGGCTCTTTGAATCCCAGGTTAGACTCAAACTCATGATCTTCTTGCCTCAGCTAACTGATAAGATTATAGATGTGTGCTATCTTGCATGGCTAGGGTTCACTCTGGAACATTCTGTTCGGACAAAAAATGTGTTATGAAATGAACCCTCTTAGCTCTTCACAATTACTAATCTTTACAATTTTAAATTGTACTTAATTTTATATATTTATTAATTTTATTATACATATATCTATTATAATATTTATGCACTTATTATTTCCCATACATAAGTGTTTCCCCATGTATATGTGCACTGTAAGCATACAGTGCTCATGGAGGTCAGAAGAGAGCATTAGGTTCCCAGGAACTGGAGTTAAATATGGTTGTGATCCATCAGATGTGTGCTAGGGAAGGAACCCATGTTCTCTACATGAGCAGCAAGTGCTCCTAGTCACTGCATCAACTCTTCACTCCCTCGTCTTTACTAGTTTAGAGACATTCATTGTACAGAGCAGTAGGTTTCATTCAAATACATCCCACATTGGGCCTGATGGTGTATGGCTGTATTCCCAGCACTCAGGAGGCAGATATAGGAAGATATTGAATTCTAAGCCAGAAAACAACAAACACAAGCAAGACTGTACTGGTTTCTCTGAGGCCTTGTGTTTTTCCATATTTACTGTATAGGACCTTACAGGACCCTCTCCTGCAGTGTTGCTGCTGCTCTACTGGGCTTTGGTTGGAGCCATTTTGTTTTTAAGATTTATTTATAGCCGGGTGTGGTGGCGCACACCTTTAATCCCAGCACTTGGGAGGCAGAGGCAGGTGGATTTCTGAGTTCGAGGCCAGCCTGGTCTACAAAGTGAGTTCCAGGACAGTCAGGGCTATACAGAGAAACCCTGTCTCAGAAAAAACAAAACAAAAACAAAAAAATATATATATATATTTATTATTATATCTAAGTACACTGTAGCTGTCTTCAGATGAACCAGAAGAGGGCGTCAGATCTCATTAAAGATGGTTTTAACATCTAGCACTACATAAACACTGGAAGTATAGACAGGAGGATCAGTTCAGGAGGATCCTTGACCTAGGTAGTTCAAGTTTGACCTATAATGCATGAGAATCCTACTTCATCAACAGAGAGAGAGCCCTATCTCAAAAGGGGTAGGAGGGAACAGCCAGAAGTGACATACACCTTTTATTCTGAGACTTGGAAAGCAGAATTAGGTAAATCTCCAAGTTCAGTACCAGCCTGATCTACACAGAGGTCTTGGCCAGACAAGACTACAAAATGATATCCTGTTTCAAAATAAATGAAAGACCTGGATGTGGTAGCATGCTTTTAATTCAGGAGGGAGAAGTGTGGGGGTAGGGGGCTTATGAATTCAAAGCTAACCAGAGCTATACAGTGAGATCTTAAAATATATATATATGGGGCTGGAGAGACGGCTCAGTAGTTAAGAGCACTGGTTGCTCTTCCAGAGATCCTGAGTTCCATTCCCAGCAACCACATAGTGGCTCATAACCATCTATAACGAGATCTGGTGCCCTCTTCTGGCATGTAGGTGTACATATAAATAGAACACTCATACATAAATTTTCTTTTTTAATACATAAATTCAGCCGGGCAGTGGTGGAGCACGCCTTTAATCCCAGCACTTGGGAGGCAGAGGCAGGCAGTTTTCTGAGTTTGAGGCCAGCCAGAGCCATACAGAGAAACCTTGTCTCGGAAAAAAAATGCATAAATTCTCATTTCAGAATCTGACTATATGATGGTCCCTTTGGTGGAGTACAGAACTGCCTGTGCCTATCCCACTACTTCATGTTGCCTACTGAGGATGTAACAAAAATGGCTCCAACTGGGGTTGGAGAGATGGCTCAGTGGTTATGAGCACCGACTGCTCTACCAAAAGTCCTGAGTTCAATTCCCAGCAGCCACATGGTGGCTTACAACCATCTGTAATGAGATCCGATGACCTCTTCTGGTGTGTCTGAAGACAGCTACAGTGTGTACTCATACGCATAAAAAAAAATCTTAAAAAAAAACAACAAAACAGGGCTGGCTGGAGAGATGGCTCAGCGGTTAAGAGCACTGATTGCACTTCTGAAGGTCCTGAGTTCAAATCCCAGCCACATGGTGGCTCATAACCATCCATAACAAGATCTGACTCCCTCTTCTGGAGTGTCTGAAGACAGCTACTGTGTACTTACATATAATAAATAAATCTTAAAAAAAAAAAAAAACCCAAAAAACAAACGAACAAAAAAAAAAAAAAAAAAAAAAACAAGACTGGAGCTGGAGAGATGGCTCAGCAGTTAAGAGCACTGGCTGCTCTTCCAGAGGACCCGAGTTCAATTCCCAGCAACCACGTGGTGGCTCACAACCCTCTGTAATAGGATCTGATGCCCTCTTCTGGTGTGTCTGAAGACAGCTACAGTGTACTCATAGGCATAAAATAAAAAACAAAACAAAAAAACCCCAAAACCCAAGACTGTACATTCTAGACAAGTATTTTGCAGAAGTCCACACATCTTTTGGAAAAGGATTTGATGGGTTTAGGAATATAGCTCTATCTACCATAGGGGGTGGGGTATGTATTAATAAGACAGACAAATGGGCTAAATCTCTTATTGACAAGGCCTTATCATGAACCCTGAGTTACCCTCAAATTCTGCTGCTCTTGCTACCTGTGACCCAAGTGCTGGATACACAGATGTGTGTGTACAACCATGCATGGCAAAAGTGGGCTAAGGGGTGTCTGTGTGTGTATATTTGAGGGAGTGTTCTGGTTCAAATGAGAAGTGCTTTCATTTATATATTTGAACATTTGACCTTTACGTAGTGGCACTGTTTGGGGGTGAGGGTAGCAACTATGGAACCTTTAGGGCTTGGAGCTTTGCAGATGGAAGACTGTCACTGGGGACCAGCCTTGAGGGTTTTAGCTTTACCCCACTCCCTACAGACTTCATTGCTTCCTGTGTGCAGGTGAAATGTTGTCAGCCACCTTCCTGTTCTGTCCATCTGTTGCCAGACCTTCCTCAACACAGGACTCCTTTGAAACCATACACCAAAATAAACTTTAGTCATGATGTTTTATCACAGCAACAAAAAAGTAACGAATGCCAGGGGTATGTATCTGAGATAGTCCAGGCTGTCCTGCAGTCAGGCAGTCCTAGCTCAGCACTGAAGTTATAGGGATCTGCTTGATGCAGCTTCCTTAGTACTGGGATTACAGACCTACACAAACTACCATGCCTGACTCCCTACCACCTGCCCAAGACAAAGCGTTACGTTAGGGACCGGGAATGAACTCAGCAGGTACAGTGCTTGCCTAGTATGCCCAGAATCCTGAGTTCAATTCCCCAACAACACATATTATGGCTGCCATCCTAGTAGGTGGGAGGTGAAGTAAGATAAAAGCTCAAGGTGACCCTGAACATAGCAAGTTTGAGGCTGATGTAGGCTCCGTGACAGCCTATCTTAAATCTTCCTAAAAGGTTATTCAGCATATCGCTGAGAGGAGTCACGTGGCATCATTAACAGTGGAAACTGAACTACATTACTGATTCCTGTCTTAGTTTACAAACTGATGCCCTTGGATAGTATGTAGTCTATTTCAATCAAAATAGCCATACCCATTTGAAGAACTAATTTCCTAGGGCTTGGCCTAAAGAAACCAATAACATATGACCTTATTATTCTAGCTATAAAGGTTAAGAATGCATTTGGCCACTCATCCCACAACCACTTACCACTACTTTCTGACTTACCATCTCCAGAAAACTGTACTTACCATTTGCTTAGAAGTCAGACATTTACACACTTCAACTGCTAGGATCCTAGGAATATGGAAAAATCACCCACAAAACCAAATTCTAATATCTATGACCATATGAAAAATATCATACTAATTTTAAAAATAACTCTTTAATCATATGCACATACAGGATGGAGGGTAGCACCAGGCTGATTGGGTGAACTTGGTAGTCTTTTTGTCCTGGTATCGGCCTGGCACAGTTCTGAGATCACACACACGGTGGGATAAGGTTGGGAAGTAGAGTGAGAAGACAGAAGAAACAAAGGCAAAGAAGATACAAGGGCTAGCAGTAGTCTCAGTCGGTGGACTCCAACACAGATTCACTCAGTGCAAGGTCCCAGTAGTGTTCAGCCCCATGCTTTTTGAAATGCTCACGAGCCATGTTCTCTGTAGGGCACTGTTTAAACTTCATTTCTCCAAAGCTCCGGTCTTTGGCTGTACCCTAGGTAAGAAGTGAAAATTGTATTTATTTACTTATTTGAAAAGAGTAACTTGCTGTTGAGCCTACACTCCCTTTGAATTAGAAATCCTACTACATGGGGGACTTTTGGGATAGCATTGGAAATGTAATTGAGGAAAATATGTAATAAAAATATTAAAAATCAAAAAAAAAAAAAAAAGAAATCCTACTACAACATCCTAATGTACCACCATGCCCCAGAGAGACCAGAATTGTAATAAGCTCTCTACCCTATCCAGTGCTAGGAACTCAACTTAGAGCCTTATTCATGTTGGGCAAGCACTCTAACATGTCTACTTACTTAAACAAGACATAACAGTCTTTTAAAAGACCTAATAACATTTGTGTAGCAACATCCCTAGCTGAAATGTGATTCTATGATAAAGTAATTATAACCCCATGTCTTAGATATTTGTATGATTATACATAAAGGTTTCTAGCTTTTGGTTTTTTGGGGGTGGGGAGGGGATGTTTTTGTTTTCTGTTACTGTTTTAAAGAGAACCGTAGACGTAAACAACCTTTTTTCTCCCAAGTACTGGGGATCGAACCTATGGTGTCAGGCATGTAAGGAAAACACTCTACACTAAGTTACGGTATCAGCCTTAAGAACTCTTTTTTTTAAGATAAAAAAAAAATATTTGGGCTGGTGAGATGGCTTAGTGGGTAAGAGCACCCGACTGCTCTGCCGAAGGTCCAGAGTTCAAATCCCAGCAACCACATGGTGGCTCACAACCATCTGTAATGAGATCTGACGCTCTCTTCTGGAGTGTCTGAAGACAGCTACAGTATACTTACATATAATAAATAAATAAATCTTTAAAAAAATATTTATGAGCTACAGAGATGGCTCAGGAATTAAGCATAACTACTGGGCTGGCGAGATGGCTCAGTGGGTAAGAGCACTGACTGCTCTCCCGAAGGTCCTGAGTTCGAATCCCAGCAACCACATGGTGGCTCACAACCACCCATAATGAGATCTGATGCCCTCTTCTGGTGCGTCTGAAGACAGTTACAATGTACTAATTTATAATAATAAATAAATCTTTAGGCCGGAGCGGGATTGACCAGAGCAAACAGAGATCCTAAAATTCCCAACAACCACATGAAGGCTCACAACCATCTGTACAGCTACAATGTACTCATATACATAAAATAAATAAATAAATCTTAAAAAAAAAAAAAGCATAACTACTGCTCTTAGATAGGACCCTGGTTTGGTCCTAAGCACCCACATAGTGACTCACAACTATCTGTACTGGTTCTGAGAGATCTGACACCCTCTTCTGGCTTCCATGAGCATTAAGGCATGTAGGTGATGTAGACATACATATATATGCATGCAAAGCACTCATACACAAAAATTAATCTTTTAAAAGTTAAATAAATAATGTGTTCATGTGAGTGCAGGCACCTGTCAAAGCCAAGAAAGAGGTCATGTCCCCTGGACCTGGAAATACAGGAGGAAAGCCCCGCCAACTGAGTAAGGGAGTTGAATTTGGGCCTGCTCTAATTTATTCTCAATACAACCAACACGCCAGGTAGATCAAATAACAGCCATATTTTATAGATAAGGCAATGAAACTTGACACTGTCTGGCTCAGGTCCTGTTCTGCTGTAAAGCCGAGGATGGAACTCTTGGACTGACTCTAAAGCATTAGATAAGCACTCATCACTGGCTCTCTCAACCTTGGACTCTTCCGACTAGTGCGTGCATGAGTGTGTGCGAGCTTGAGTGTGTGCCTGTGTTACTGTGCGTCTGAGGCCTGGGCACTACCTTCCTGCTGAGAACGTGTACTCCATACGCTTCCCCGCTGGTACACACTAAAGACCAACTTCTAAAAACCACGCTAAACATCTGGCCAACTGAACTGCAGCGTTTTACAGAGACACTAACCTCCCATACTAGTACACATTTGTTAGTTTTCTTCACAGCTTCTTCATCAGATTCCTCATCATCTGGAAAAGACAAAAAAAGTTCAATATTTGGTTTGTTTTTTGAGTCAGATTCTCACTACATAGACCAGGCTGGCCTCCAACTTAGCAAGGTCTGCCTCCCAAGTGCTGGATTAAACCAACCCACTCGTTTGTTTATTTATTTATTTATTTACTTACTTACTTATTTACTGAGACCATCCTCCTGACTCAGCCTCCTGAGAGCTGGGATTACAAGCTTCAGCAACCATGCCCCACTAAATATATCTTTTCTTTCTTTACCTGCGCCCCACACCTTGTCTGTCCCTCAGTGTCCAGGATCTTGAACATGGTAGACAAATGCTAAACTACTAAACTTTAATGCTAGCTCCAAAGTTATCTTTCCTGTTGAGTGTGAAGTCAGCTAGGTCTATATAGTTTCAGACCAGCCAGGGCTACCCTTGTCTCAAAACAAAACCCGAAGTATTCTTTCCTGTTTAAAGTAGAAAGCTGTTGTTGATGTGAAAATCTGTTTTTTATACATTCAATGGTCTTTTGAATTGGGTTGGGGAAGACAGAGACTGTATGTAGTCTATATCTGCTTTAAATTGACATGTGTTGGTTTCAAACCCATGATCTTTCTACTTCCACTTTCTGAGTGCTGGGGTCATGGGTGGATACTACTAGTCTGGAGTGATTAGAAAGAAATACCAACTTTTTTTGAGACTCATGTGGCCTAGGCTGCTTTAAAATTGCTCCATAGCTCAAAATGACCTCAAACTCTTAGGATATTGCAGGTGTGAACTACCATGACGTAGCTAACAAGAAATTTAAGTAAAGAATAATACAGGTTAGATATTGTACACACGAATGCAGTTTGCTGACTTTAAATACACACTTGCAACCAGAACTTGAAACTAAGTCAGAGAGGAAAGCCTGCTGGGAGTATGCAGCAGTGCTGTTTAAGTCAACCTAGCTTGGTTGTGGGCAGGGGGCACACATCTTTAATCTCAGCCCTTAAAAAGTATAGGCAGGTGGATCTTATGAATTCAAGGCCAGCCAGTGCCATACAGTGAGACCCTGTCTCACACAAAACAAAACAGTCTGTCTAAAATTCTTGAACACTAGACTATTCCAGGATAGACAGAACTATCACCCCACCTCCCCAGCTCTCCCATGTAATCCCTTCTAACCCCAATTCACCATCTCCCTTCGTGTTAGATGTCTGCTCATCCCACTTTATCCGATGTAGCATGAGACGCTTAAATTTCTTCTGGGCTTTGGGGCCTGAAAAGAGAATTTTGCGAGTTGGAAAGATGACAGAGTAGGAAGAACCTCTGAGCTGAGCCCATCTACTACTCAGATAGCAACGGGAAGGGGAACGAAGCCCAGGACCAGGACAGACTTCTGCAGACACACAGAATCGGAAACACAACAGCAGTCTTACAGAAATCTTCCTCCCTTCTCCCCACCGCCAATCGCTTTAGGGCTAGGGTTGTCTAGAGAGTTTCCCTCAACTCTCTGCACTCACCCCCTTCCACTACCACCACGTTGACATCTTTGTGCAGCACCACCACCCCTGTCAGGTACAGCTGCCCAGCATTGGCCTCAATCTTGAACTTCTTGGCTGGGTTGCTCAAATTTCGAACTCTGGAGGAGGGAAACTTTAGTCATGTCTTCAGTTTTACCATTAGAAGCTGCCTGAATGGAATGGCAAATACAGAGGATCTAAAATCAAGACCTCTGGAATGCAGTTATATTTTTATTCTCTTGTAAATACAGGGTCTCATCATGTAGTCTGGCTGGCCTGGAACTCACTGCATAGACCAAGCTGGCCTTGAACTCAAGAGATTTGACTGCCTCTGCCTCCCTTTGCTGGTCTTATACTTCTTCACAGTAAGTAGTTAGAATCTATGAATGAAGGAGAGGTACTATCATCCAAAAACACCTTGCAAGCCCAGTGTTCCAGATCCTGCCACCTCTAGATGCCTATGGTGTAGATGCCATGTATTCAAAATTTTTTCTGAACAGAAACATCAAAAGCTGTAAATAGTAGTTACCTATAGATAGTATTTTAATAGATCAGAGAATAGGAAGGGGCTCTTTCAGGAAGTGCTCCTCTATATTATTAGAATTTGTCTTGTTTTCCAGTTTGGGATAGCCAAAAACTTGCTATGTGGTCCAGATTAGCCATAAACTCAGAACTGTTCTGTTCCTCCTGCGTGCTGGAATTACAGGCATGCATAATCCCATCTGGTCCAAAAATTTTAATCTGAATAAACAGTAGTTTTATTATAATGTGCCATTTCTGATAAAGAACTATTTAGTAGAAATAAGTGTATCTAAAAAGTGGAATGCATATATAAACTTAACCTAGAATAAAATGAAGACATTAATAAAAAAGTAAAAATGTATTTCCTAGGTACAAATATATTCTGAAGTGTGGATGAAAGGCCAATTACTACAGATCCTCAGGATAAAGACAAGGTAATAAAACAATTAGTGCTTTCTAGAGAAATGAAGTATTTACCACAAAAGAAGAATAATGCGGTAGGTATACTTGAAGGCCACAGTGATTTTGTCCTAAGGACTGGGAAGATAATGAGAATGTAGGTGCAAGGAGGGCATAATGGGCCGCACCTTTAATCCCAGAACCAGGGAGGCAGAGGCAGTGGATCTCTGGGTTTGAGGCCAGCCTGGTCTACTTAGTGAGTTCCAGGATAGCTGAGACTAGGTAGAGAAACACTGTCTCAAAAAAGAAACAGAGACAGCTGTCAATGTGGACACCTACCTATACACAGATATGTGCACCCCCTGTGAAATGTCTTCTTTAAGCTTTTTAATTTTCTTGACCTTTCTCTGTTCTGCTGTAAGTTTTCGGGCCGCATTGGCCTCTTCATGCGCTCTGTCGTGACAGGAAGGACATCCACAAGTGAGAAAGGCATTGCCGATCAGAGGCAGGGCTAAGGGAAAGAGAGAGCAACAGAGGACTCTCTCCTCCCTCCAATAACAACCCCAGGAGGGTCTGGAAAGGTAGTGTCCTGGGCTCTGCCCTATCCCACCCCACCGCACCCCACTTACTTCTGTCTCTTTGCCATCTGAGCTCTGACATGGGCTTCTACCTTTGTAGGGTCTTGAACTGCTTCTGTTCCTAATACTCGCATTAAATTTGAGATTCTCACTACAATGGAAAGAAAGCAGCAATCAATCTCCTAATCTCTTAAATTACTTCTCTAGCTAGCTAGGATAACCTACTATTTATATATACTATCTAGGTATATCGCCCCCCTCTATATATGTATATACATATACACACACATACACACACACACATATATGTGTGTGTGTGTTTATGTGTATAAATGTGTATGTGTGTGTATATATATATATATACACACACATTTATATACTCAAGGAAACAATAGTTGCATATTTGTGGAGTTTATTTATTTTCAATGCCAATGAATGAGAAATGAGAAATAAGAAATTAAGTTTTATGTTTTTTATGATATAAGTATACTGAATTTTTTGGATAGTTTGAACTACTATAAAATCTGAGTTAACCAGGTGAGATTTTCAATATAGGAATTATTGTAAAATGTCAATTTTGAGCAAAGACTTGAAATAAGCAGTGCTTGAGAGCAGGAAAAAAAAAACAACAACCATCAACAACAAAAAATAATTAAAAACAAGCTCTAAATGATTTCTAGAATAAATGTGTTGCTCTGCCAGAAGAAAACATCACAGGTTAAAAAAAATCCTGTAAATGATTCAGAAAAATCATCAAAGACATTAAAGTGCCTTTATAAGACAGACAGAGACAGACAGACTGACTGACTCACTCACTCACTCACTCACTCTGTGGTAGCAGGCCAGCAGGCACATACCTTTGGGTTCTGGAGGAGGCGTCAGGCCTAGCCTGACTTTCTCTTGTAGCTCTTTCTGTGCTTCCCTTCTTGTTTGCCTCCGAAGTTTCTTCTGCTCCTTCTTCGTAAGATATACCCCAAGGGTAACTGGTGTATCATTGTCAACTGTCAAAAAGAAAAATGAGTTACCAAAGCATAAGTTATAGAGGGGCTTAGGTGATCCATCACTTAGAAAAACCATCAACTAGAATCTGAGGGAGGAGGTCGAGAGACTGTCGTGCATTGTGGCCCAGACTGGCCTATTGCTTCCACCTCAAACTGCTGAAATTACCGGCATCCACTAACTGTGCTTGACCTATTTGTTATTTTTAAGTGGTAAGACTGATAATATAATAATTTTTTTACGAAGTGAAAGTATTATGGCTCATAAATGTTTTTTAAGAAGTTGATCACTTTCAACAAATGCAATTTGCAAACAGTAGCACTGGCTAAGAATCTGAGGAAGTAAAAGAATCCAGAATTCCACTTGGGTCCTACTTTCTATAATTTGCTGCTTCTATGGAATACAATTTGAAATTCTCTAACTTATATAACAATAAATTTTGTGTTAGCAATGCAGCTGTGCTAATTACTGTACAACCTCTGCCTCAATTTCAGTACTAGGAAATGGGGGAAACCCTCTGGAAGAAGCTGGCTGGAGATGGTTCAGTGGTTAAGAATACTTACTGAGCCAGGCATGGTGGCGCACGCCTTTAATCCCAGCAGGTAGAGGCAGGCGGATTTCTGAGTTCGAGGACAGCCTGGTCTACAAAGTGAGTTCCAGGACAGCCAGGGCTACACAGAGAAACCCTGTCTTGAAAAACCAAAAAAAAAAAAAAAAAAAAAAAAGCCTCTAAACTCTAGTTCCAGGAGATCTGGCTTTCAAAATACCTATATATGTATGTTTCTGGCATATACCCACATACACGCACATTGTCCAACTCCCCATAAACACCTACCTAAAAATAAATTTATTGGGGCTGGAGAGATGGCTCAGTGGTTAAGAGTACCGACTGCCTTTCCAGCAACCACATGGTGGCTCACAACCATCCATAATAAGATCTGACTTCCTCTTCTGGAGTGTCTTACAGTGTACTTACATATAATAAATAAATAAATCTTTTAAAAATAAATAAATAAATAAATAAATAAATAAATAAATAACTTTATTATTTAAAAAAGTGCACACTGCTCTTGCAGAGGATCCAACTTTATAGTACCCACACTGGGTGGCTGACAAGCAAGCCCCTGTAGCTCCAGCTTCTGATTGCTGAGGGCATCTGTAGACAGACAGACAGACAGACACACACACAACCCCCATACACATACAGATTCTTAGTAATAAATCTTTGCTGGCACCTCACTCTAATTCTACCAATGGGCTTGATAGTAAAATAAAACTTTAAAAAAAAAAAAAATCGGGGGCTGGTGAGATGGCTCAGTGGGTAAGAGCACCCGACTGCTCTTCCAAAGGTCCAGAGTTCAAATCCCAGCAACCACATGGTGGCTCACAACCATCCGTAACGAGATCTGGCGCCCTCTTCTGGAGTGTCTGAAGACAGCTACAGTGTACTTACATATAATAAATAAATCTTTAAAAAAAAAAAAAAAAATCCCCTATACTTTTAAAGCATGTTTGTTAAAAAAAAAAATTCTCATATTCCTCTGACAAATACTTATGGCAGCTACATAAAATCTGATTAAGCCTAGTTCCTATTTTTAATTTGTATTATAGGCTGAATGTCCATAATCTAAAAACCTAAGATCAGCCGGGCGTGGTGGCGCACGCCTTTAGTCCCAGCACTCGGGAGGCAGAGGCAGGCGGATTTCTGAGTTCGAGGCCAGCCTAGTCTACAGAGTGAGTGCCAGGACAGCCAGGGCTACACAGAGAAACCCTGTCTCAAAAACAACAACAACAAAAAAAAAAACCTAAGATCTCCAAAATCCAAAATGATTCTTTGAATAGGATCTCATGTATCTCAGGCTGGTCTGGAATTCAGTATGTATTTGAATTCAGTATTTGAGGATGACCTCGCACTTCTAATATTCCAGTCTCGCTCTACCCCCCCCCCCCACTCTCCCTCTCCCCCTCTCAAGATTTATTTATTATATGTAAGTACACTGTAGCTGACTTCAGACGCACCAGAAGAGGGCATCAGATCTCATTATGGGTGGTTGTGAGCCACCATGTGGTTGTTGGGATTTGAAATCAGGACCTTCGGGAGAATAGTCCGCTCTTTTCGAGAGCTGACATTAAAAGTGTATGGCACCACACTTGGATTATGTAGGACTGGGATCCAACCTAGGAGTTAATGCATGCTAGACAAGCATTCTACCAACTGTGTTATATTCCCAGTTTCAGAAACCCTGGAAGCCTTTCAAATTTAACTTGTTTTGTATGTGTGGTGTGCAGACACGCATGCATATCCACATGTATGTACCTGTGTGTATGTAGACCAGAGGCTAATCAGCGTCTTCCTTGACCGTTGTCCACTTTGTACACTGAGGCAGGATGCTTGCTCTAGGGATTGTCTGTCTTTCACATCTGTGTGCTTTACCCAATGAGCCACCCCTATCTCTTGAAATTAAAACTTTTTGATGATTACATTTTCAAATTCCCACATGAGAAAAGCTCAAGTGCTATGAAAATGTCTAAAAGACTGAAAAAGCAGCATCTGAAAACCTTTTGTCCCAAGCATTTACGACAAAGGATGCAGCTGACCTTTATTTCAAGGTCTCAATATACTCTTCTGAACTTACTGGAACTCTGGCCAAGTGAATTTGTCACTGTGGTATTATCTCAGTTCATCCTGAGGGAAAGTATTAAAATCCTTTAAGCTCTATTTATCTTTCTTCTGTTTGTTTGTTTGAAACAGGTTTTATGCACCCCAGGTTGGCTTCAAACTTAGAAGTGATTTATCTATATCAACTTCCTGATGCTAGGATTATAAGAGCATGCATCATTATGCCCTGCCAGTAAGCATGTACCCTTTAAAGAAGGCATTCAGCTGTTCTATCGAGAAATTCTTCAAGTTCTAAGTGACTTACTGAAGACACTCACCTACGGAAAACAGACCCACAACTACAACCTCTACTGTCTTTAAAGTACATATGGTAATCAAGTAAGCAACAAATGGTCTCCTTTTGAGATAGATAAGAGTCTTCATTTGTATCCCATGCTTACATCGAATCACAAGTCCCCACAATGCTGGGGTTACAGACACAACCAGTTAAACCACCTATCTCTTTTAACCAAACTAACAGACTTAACTATAAAAAAAAAAAAAATCAATAAAATAAAAAAGGGGGAAAGAAGACGGAATAAAGTCAAAGATCACAAATGGAGCCAGCAACATGTGACTCACATACACATGGGGTGACCATTGCTAGAATCTCCCATTTATCAGTGTCTCAAGCTAGAGACCTTTACATTTCTAACAGACTACTCACTCCACAAACCCTTACCCCACCCAGGCACAGGAACAAATAGGCTTATATTCCATAACAAATAACCTAAATAATATAGTGGCGCCTCTGTTGGGCACCCAAAGAGTTAGCTAGATTTTGTTGCTTTAATGCTAAGAATGCTAAAGGAAGCCAGGACATGAAAACAACCAAAACAGATGGGAGGAGGGGAACAAGGTGGGCACGTCTCTAATCCCAGCACTCAGGAGGCAGAGGCAGGAGGATCTCTAAAAATTCCTGACAATCATGGCCTACACAGTGAGACCCATTCTCAAAATAAACAAATAATATACCAAAATAAATAAAAATTAAAAGCAAAAACAAAATGGTAAGTGCCGGACAGTTTTTGGTGGTGGTGGAATTAGCATTAGAAAAAGTTCAGCTTGTAATACCCACAAATTAATATCAATGTCTCTCAGCAGCCACTAGACAGCTCTGCCATTTTACTTAATTAAAATTTAAAATACAAGGGGGCTGCAAAGGTGGCCAGAGAACATTGGCTGCTCTTCAGAGGACCAAGGTTCAATTCCCAGCACCCACATGGCAGCTTATAACTGTTTACAACTGCAGTTCTAGTGAATCCAACACATAGATAATACATGTAGGCAAAACACCAATGCAAATAAAAAATAAATCAGTTTAAAAAAAAATCACATGTGGCTATAGGTTGGAAAGCACAGACAGAAAGCTCATGCATTCTGTGGCTAATGCTGCGTGATCTGGAACCTTAGTTGGATAATCTGTACATTACCTGGAGGATTAAGCTGGGCTGGATGTTCAACAAGATTTGTGATTCCAAAATAGTCTTCTCTCTTGGGATTTTCCTCTGTACTAAAATTGGAGGAAGAAGAGAAAACAAGATATGTGGGTAGAGATGATATCAAAAATAGCCTAGACAACAAACAAACAAACAAACAGAATAGTCTAGAAACACAATGAAAAAATATCCATTCTCCATTCTCTATCTGTTCTACTATATTACGTACTACCTATATCATTTACTTAGGTTACATATAACTTTCCAAACAAGAAGTCTCATGAAACTTGCACATGTTAGGGCTGGTGAGATGACATGGTAGTTAAGAGCACTGGCTGTTCTTCCAGAGGACTCAGGTTCAATTTCCAGCAACCACATGGCAGATCACAGCTGTCTCTAACTCCAGTTCTAGGAGATCCACCATCCTCATTCAGACATACATACAAACCACCAATGTTGCACATCTTCTTTATACTAGCCATTCTCAATCTTAATCTCAGCCTCGATAATCCTGACAGGCAGCCTATTTTCTTTTTTTGATAAATTTTCATTTTATGTGCACTGGTGCTTTGCCTGCATGTATGTCTGTGTACAGGCGCCAGATCCCGCCTCACACAGATCCCCGGAACTGGAGTTAAAAACAACTGAGAGCTGCCATATGTGTGTGCTGGGAATTGAATTTAGGACCTCTGGAAGAGCAGTCAGTGCTCTTAACCACTGAGCCATCTCTCCAGCTCTAAATATATTTTCTGATTAGCAACAATGAGTCACCAAGAAACAAGCTGACAAATAAATGGTTTGAAATGTAACCAAATAATGGTTATGACACAGGCTGCTAAAGCCATTATCAGAATAAAGAAACAGATGCATAGTTCTCCAATAAAGCTTTTTTTTTTTTTTTTTTTAAAGATTTATTTATTTATTATATGTAAGTACACTGTAGCTGTCTTCAGACACTCCAGAATAGGGCGCCAGATCTCGTTACGGATGGTTGTGAGCCACCATGTGGTTGCTGGGATTTGAACTCTGAACCTTCGGAAGAGCAGTCGGGTGCTCTTACCCACTGAGCCATCGCACCAGCCCTCCAATAAAGCTTTTGTCATGTGTATATTGAGCATATGTGTGTGTACATTTGAACGGAGGCCAAAAGAGCTGACACTGAGTGACTTGCTCAATCGTTCTCCACCTTATAGACTGGCTTGCCAGTAAGCTGGAGGGATCTTCCTATCCCTGCCCTCCCTAGTACTGGGATTACAGGCCCACACCATTATATAATTCCTGGTATGCTCACACCTGTTCCGTCTCCCCACTCCTACACACACACACACACACACACACACACACACACACACACACACACACACACACACACACTGTGTTCTGCATGCATTTATGTATGTGTACTATATATGTGCCTGGTACTTGCACAGATCAGAGGAGGGAGTTGGATTCCCCTGGAACTGGAGTTACAGGTGTTGGTTGTAAGCCATCATTTGGATACTGGGTTAATTTAATTAAATGTTCTTAATTTCTGAGTTCCCATACCGGGCTTTTTAACTAGTGAATTCATATCCTAGACTAAACAGAAAGTAATAGTTTACCAACTGAGCACACTTAGTTACACTATGCTAATAGAAGTTTATTATTACTATTGGATCAATAGGTAGGATAGAATTCTGTCGTAAAGCACTTACTTAAACTGCATAAGGTCCCGTGTCCTACTATAGTGCATTACTGATACTTCAAAGAGATGCCAGGAGTGACAGCACACACCTCTAATCCTAGTACCCAGGACACAGAGACAGGTGGATGTCTTTGAGTTTAAGGAAACTCTACATAGTAAGTTCCAAGTCTGCCACGGCTACATAGTGAGACTCTATATCAAAATCTCTCCCTGGAAAACAAAAAACAAAACCTACGAAAAGAAAATGAATGAGAGCTGAAAGATGGCTCAGTGGTTAAGAGCACTGACTGCTCTTCCAGAGGGCCTGAGTTCAATTCCCAGCAACCACATGGGGGCTCACAGCCATCTGTAATGAGATCCAGTGGTGCCCTCTTCTGGTGTGTCTAAAGACAGCTACAGTGTACTTATATATAAAATATATAAATCTTAAAAAAACAAACAAACGGGCTGGTGAGATGGCTCAGTGGGTAAGAGCACCCGACTGCTCTTCCGAAGGTCCAGAGTTCAAATCCCAGCAACCATATGGTAGCTCACAACCATCCACAACGAGATCTGGCGCCCTCTTCTGGAGTGTCTGAAGACAGCTACAGTGTACTTACATATAATAAATAAATCTTTAAAAAAAAAAAAAAAAAAACAACCAGAGAATTCCACCACAAACCTAAAAAAGAGAAAAAGAAAAAAAAAAAAAAAGAGAAAAAGAAAAAGAATGAAAAGAAATCAATTACTAAATAAAGCAAGAGGACTAGAGAGATAGCTCAATGGCTAAAAACACTTCTACTAGGCTGGGAGGTAGTGTTGAACACCTTTAGTCCCAGCACTCGGAAGGCAGAAGCCAGCCTGATCTACAAAGTGATAGGGATCTATCCCTGAAAACTAATATCCAGAAAAAACATGTCCAAAAAAAAAAAGAACAAAACGAAACACCCAACAACAACAAAGCCATCAAAAAATAAAAACAACAATAACAACAAAAAAGCAAAACCAACTAACTAACCAACTGACCAAAATAACCCACTTCTGCTTTTCCAGAGGCCCTGGGTTCAGTTCCTAGCACTCACACAATGACTTGTCAAAAGGTGTAAGTCCAGGTCCAGGGGATCTGACCCTCTTTTCTGACCTCCTCAAGCACTAAGGAAACATGTGGTGCACATATATACACATTCAGGCTATTCAGGCAAAACATTCATACATGGGCTAGAGAGACGGCTCAGCGGTTAAGAGCACTGACTGCTCTTCCAGAGATCCTGAGTTCAAGTCCCAGCAACCACATGGTGGCTCACAACCATCTGTAATGGGATCCAATGCCCTCTTGTGGTGTGTCTGAAGACAGCTACAGTGTACTCACATACATAAAATAAATAAATCTTAAAAAACAAAACAAACAAAAACCCCATTCACACACATACAATAGAGAAAAAAAAAAAAAGCTGGCTGTAATGGCACACATCTGAAATTCCAGTACTCTTACAACTAAATGGGAACTGGAAAAAGTGAATGGGCTGGCAAAATCATGTGTAACACACTGGAGCCAACAAGAGTGATGCCCCCTCCCCACATACCCATCTCAACAATGCAGAAGGAAAAACTGACAAAACTGTCCACTGAACTCTATACAGGGGCACATCTGTACACCTGCATGTGTATGAGCACACAGACAGACAGACAGACACACAACTAAACAAATTTAAAGGGGAAAAAAAGCAACAATAAACATTTTTCTTTTCTTTTTTTGCAGTTCTGGAGATCAAACCTAAGTGCCTTCTATCCACTAGGCACATGTTCAACCACTGAGCTAGGTCCCTAGGCCTATAAATGGATCTTTATAAACATGTAAAATATATAGAATACATAGTAAGGAAAAACATAAAACTTGAAAATATGGCAAGATAAAATAAGTCCTGGGTTCATCGCCAGCACTGCAAAAATAAAGAAGTAAATATATGTTTTTCAGACTCACTTTGCATTATTTGCCTCTGATTTTGGTAAACTAACCCCAAAAGCTAAATATAACTCAAGACAGCTTGAAAAATCTGTTGTGTAGTTATCTATTTCCTTTGCATTTAAAGTGGTATTTGACATGTCTGTAGCACCTTTCTCTTGGCATTTAACACACTCACAGGTCAAAGCCGTTGGGTATGATGTACGAGTCCCACCACTCAATCTCCGGGATATCGCCTTCCTTTAGCTCCTTTTTGGGAGCAATGAGGGCAAGTCTAGTTGAAGTATGAATGCCTGTTTTTCTAGCAGCCTGTGAAATCTCTGCTTGCAGCTTCTCCAGTTGCGCCTAAGAGCAAGATCAAACAAGATAGGAAGGTAAGTTGGAGCAAAGGAAAGTTGTCGAGTTACAAATTTAATAACAAATTTAACCCTTATTAAATTCTAATACCTAATGTAATGAATTCACAACTTCTAAAGGATTTGAAAGATAAACTGCCTTATTTTTTACACAGTTTATTTACTCCCCTGACTCTTGTCTCTCCTTTCACTCATACTGTAGATATACATTAGTGGGATTCTACGAAAACCTCATTCTGAGAAGACAAAAGGGACTATTTAATTAACTACATTCAATCCAACTCTCCCAAGCACGTAGATTTTCTGTAGTAAATTTTAACATCAGGTTATCATTCATCAAAAGAAGTCAAGAAACTGGCTTTGAACTGTTTTTCTCAACTGCTAGTCAGTGGGGAGTGCTCTATAGAAGCAGAAAGCAGTCAGGAAGAGAAACCTAGTAAACAATATTCTAAGAATATAGCACTTAAACCAATTACACTGTTTTAAATTATGTTTCTATTTCCCAAAAATATGGACCTAAAAGTGTCTTTGTGTCAGCTTCTGAGCTTCTAAATTACCTTTGTCCGTAATCGTTGAGCAATCTTCTCAAATTTGCCCTTGTCATGGAATTTAAAAGTGCGTCTTTGGCGCTGGGAAGGGGCAATTGAGACTCGGGGATCAAAAAAGGTATTAGACTCCATGTCTTCTGATGGCTTTTCTTTTAGCTGCTGCTTGAACTGTTCCCGCTTCACAGCCCGAATGTTTGCCTTCAGGGTGGGCATGCGATGTGTGAGCTCCACCTCCTTGCCCGTGGCATCCACAGTGCGGCCTTGCTCGTCCAGGATCAGTGGGGTAGGCTTAGTCTGGTCTTTCAACTCTACTTTCCTGAAAAACAAAACATCCCACAGAGGAATAAATCCTTCATAGAATCTTGAAGCAAGGAAAACCCAACAGAAAACAAAAGGAGTCAAACTTATCAAAGACAACTGTAAATTAACCTTAGGGAAGGCAATCTCGTCAGTGCTTTATAAAATCTCCATTAAAAAAAAAATCAAAGTAGGGGGACAGTTAGGAGTGCTGGCTACTCTAGCAGAGGACCTGGGTTTGAGTTTCAGCTCCCACTTGGGGCTTGCAGCTGTCTGTAACTTGAGTTCTAGGGAATCCTATGCCTCTTTCCGACCTCTGACGACACTATTTACCCATGACCTACACAGATATACCTGCAGGAAAATATTCATACACAGGCAGACCAGCCTCAAACTCAGAGATTCCCTGCCTCTGCCTCTGCTTCGTAAGTACTGAAATTATATGTGCCACCACTACCACTTGGCCATTATCTAATCTTCTTTTATTCCCAAATTCTTCTCTTTTTTTCAAAATTTATTTTCAAGTCCTCCAGAACCGGACTTACAGATGGCTGTTAGCCAACCTGTGGGTGCCGGGAACCAAACCTTGGTCCTCTGGAACAGCAGCAAGTGTTCTTAACTACTTAGCCACCTTTCCACCCCTACCCTCACCCCTGCTTCTTCTGTTGTTATTTCACGTGCACTGGTGTTTTGCCTACATGTATGCCTATGTAAGTGCGTTGAATCCTGCAGAACTAGAGTTACAAACAATTGTGAGCTACCATGTGGATACTAGGAACTGAACCTGAATCCTTTGGAAGAGCAGCCAGTAGTTTAACCATTGAACCATCTTCCAGGTCATTTCCCTCCACCCCCACCCCTTTTGTGGTGGTTCAAGAGCCTGAGAGCCCAAGGCCTCCTGCATACTAGCCAGATGTTCTAGCACTGGGATGCATGGGAAACAACTCTATCATCTGTTCCTAAGTTCTTGAATTAGTCTTGGGATGCCAGAACAATCACAAATGAGACAGGGTCTTGCTATGTAGTTCTGGCTGGCCAAGAACTTGTTAGGTAGACTAGTCTAGATTCATATTTGCCTCACTACTCTTGCTTCTCCCTCCCGAGGAACAGAGTTGCAGACATGTACCACTATGTGCCACCCAAGTCTAACATATGGTCTCGACCAATACTGTTTAATGGCTAAAGCTCTTAAGTAATAAGCCAAGAAATCTGATTCTATTCTTCCATTATTAAGTGAAAAATATTATTTTAGTTCTACCAGTTATAACCAGACAACAAACTACAACAAAGCCAAAAAATGTAACTGAATTAAAATCATATATTAAAAATATGAAACTTTAAGAAATTATTTAATGTTCTTTGAGTTTAAAAAAGTCAGTAACGGGCTAGAGAGATGGCTCAGTAGTTAAGAGCACTGACTGCTCTTCCAGAGGTTCTGAGTTCAATTCCCAGCAACCACATGGTTGCTCACAACCATTTGTAATGGGATCCACTGCCCTCTTCTGGTGTTTCTGAAGACAGGACAGTGTACTCGTACATAAAATAAATAAATACGTCTTTTTAAAAAAAAAAAGTTAGTAATATTCAAGTAAATTACCTTTAATTAACTACCCCAGAACTTTTAGAAGTGATATGGGACTGTGTGAAAGATACTCACGGTGGAGCTATGCCCATGGCATGGAGATTAGCTAGGCCCACCATGTTGGCATTGCCAATAAGCCCTGGCTTCAACGCCAGCTGGGCCTGGATTCGGGCTTGCAGCTCGGCAGCTTTCCTCGCTTTCTCAATGGCATCGTTCATAAAGGTAGCGGCCTGGGAGGGCTGAATAGTGTTGCCGATGGGAAGTCGCTCTGGTTGGGAAGAAGAAGGTGTCTTTGGCTATAATACAAGAGATTAAAAGAAATCAGAGAGTGTGAGATAGGCATACAGATACATATACAGCATGGCAGATTATGGTGGACAACTGGAGCCCTTTCTGGACTCTCATGTGGATGAGTGACAACAACCTTGTGCTAACTCTTCTTTTCTGAGCAATCAGGCACCATACCTGAGGTGCAGGGGGGCTGATGAAGCTCAGCTGTTTTTTCCGTTCCTCAATTTGTCGTGTTGCTGCCTCCATCATCTGTTTGATCTGTTCTCCAGAGGGAAAAGGTGGAAAAGATTATTTTCTCCCATAAATGTTCCTAAATTAAAAAGCATTCAGTTCTAGAGACCTAAATGTCTCCACAATAAATATATTATCTATACCATAGACAAGAAAATTTGCTAAAGATAAGCCTATACCCTTAAGCACTAGAATTTTTCAATCTTTTCCCCCCAAGTTAAAACTGTACCACACTTTCTGCCTGTATTTCTTTGGATAAGGCATTAATACCTTAACCTCTCATCAATCTAAAAGAGGGGAAGTAGTACATGCACACCTCCTACCATTCATTCCTATTTCAAGTGGGCAGGGAGACTGTAGAGATGGTTCACAGCCAAAGCACCAATCACTCTTGTTTAGGTCCTGAGTTCAGGTCCCAGCATCCATATGGTGGCTCACAACCATCTCTAACCAGTTCTAGAGTATCTGATACTTCTAACTCCCACAGGTTCCTGCATGCACATAAAAATTCATACTATGTTTAAAAATCATGGTTATCAGCCAGGCATGGTAGCATACACCTTTAATCTCAGCACTTGGGAAGCACTAGCAGGCAGGTCTGAGTCTGAGGCCAGCTAGGGTAACAGCAAGAGCTTGTCTTTAAAAGTGTTAATAATCATGCTATCAGCCCCTGAATTCCTACAGTAGATATGCATGGGCAATGGTGCAAGGCCTCTTTAGATGCTTGTTATGTCCTAATGAAGAACAGAAAGAAGCTCTAAAGATATAGTCAAGCTAAGTGCTATCATTTCATTTCATTTTTCCAACGATAATGAGGCAGGCAACTGGGCAAACAATGAAGTAACACACTAGGTACTCAATAAATACAGTGTCAATAATCCTTAGCTGGGCTACTTCTGATCAAACCAAGGACTGCTAAAATATAAAGGAAAAAGTAAAACTTACTCAAAAGGTTAACACAAACTCAAACCATGATCACTGTGAGCCTGGAGCCACAACTCACAAAATCCCTTTGCTTCTTTTAACTAACCTGGAGCTTCGTTAGCATGCCAGGGCTTTCTGATGGAGGTCCAGGGATCACCTCTGGCTCCTCTTCTACCTCCTCAAAACGGGGTATCCGCCGCTTCTTTACCCCGGATGATTCCTTTGAGATCTCAGAGTCATCACCAAACACCTCCTAAAGGAACCCAAGATGAAAGAAGAATTGTACCCCTCCCTAGGGGAAAGGAAGAACCATCCCAACCCCTACCAGCATCCTGTCGTTTTCCCAGGGGAATATGACAATCTTTCAAAGAACTACTTGCAAGAAGCAGGGTCTTTAGATACTCCTCCAAGTGGACCATTTCACCCAACTTCATCATTCTCCTACCCCACTCAAGCAAATTTCATTCCCATGTTCTGATAAATTTTCCCATCTCAAGATCTTTTCCAGTGCTACTGCCTACATTTGTAATGCTCTTCCTCCTTCCCACAAATCCTGTCTAAAACTCACCTCCTCCAGGAAGTTCTCCTCATCATCTCATCCCACTCTGATCCAACTGTTCTTTCACATCCTCTCAGCACTTAGAGCTCAGCTCATATTAGACCACATTATACTGCTGACACTGTTTGCCAAGTGTTAGGTAGACTTTCTCCCAATTAAAATCTAAGTTCTTCCGGAAAAGAGGCTTGTTCTTTTTTAGTATTCCCCAATAACATTTTCTTCTTATCATACAATGGGAACTCAAATATGTTGACTAATTTGCAAAATGAATTTAATAGGACCAAGAGTGGCCAACTGGAAGGGACAATGGGAAAAAGCAAATGTACACACCGGTGGTAGGCTTTGGGTGACATCCCCTCTTCACTAGGAGGGCTCGTGTTTTGCAAGGACATATCCTCAGCCAGGGGCGAGCGCTTCCTGGAACTCCTACAGTTCAAGAAAAAGGACTCTCCCATAATATATTGTGTGGAGTGGGGACTTGAATGGACCAAAAATGGGACCCATATCCCATGCTATCTAGATATCTCCCTCAAGAAACCATTTCTACTATCCCACCCCATGTAAGTTAGTTCATTCACAGCCTGAGCTTGGCCTTTACAGCAGCATGTACTATTGTAACACAATCCTCACTGTGTTGACCTGTACCGTACGTGTCTAATCCTCTCCGCTTAAGTTTAACACAAGTCTGAAATTCTGTAACCAGTTGCAAATGTATACAAAACTGCTACTCACATTTTGTAACCTGTGACTGATTTATTGCAACTCCTAAATATCCAACTACTTAAGTCAAGAACTAAGTCTGCTTTCTCTGATCACCCTATAATGTTCAAAAAACAAAAGGGAGAGGAATTTCTATTTTCCTTGGTCATATAGCATGGCTACAGACCCCAAGCAGACACTGCTTCTTTTTTTGTGTGTATCTCAGGAAAAGCAACTGATATGCAAGGTATCAAAAGCACTTTAGAGCTAGGTATGATGATGGTACATGCTTAGAATCTCAGCACTCAGGAGGCCGGGCCAGGAGAACCTCTGAGCTTGAGGACAACCTGGGCTTGGTAGCAAGATCTGGTCTCAAAAATCCAAAGCAAGGGCTGGAGAGACGATTCAGAGGTTACGAGTGAGCACTGTCTTCCAGGAACAAGAGTTTGTTCCCAGCAACTATGTAGTGGCTCACAACTCCTTGAAACTCAAACCCCAGGGGATCTGACACCCTCTTCTGACCTTTGTGGGCACCTGTGTGCATACATATAATACACATAAATAAAAATTTTAAAATGAGTCTTTAAGAACGATTCATAAGCAAAAGAAAACGTACTGAAGACAGACAACCTGATCATGTTGGTACACACATATAATCCTAGCATTTGGGCACATCAGTTCTAGGAAAGCCTGAGCTAGCTATATAGTAAGACCTTATCTCAGAACAAACCAACCAAAAATCCAAGAGAGCCAAAGGGAAGCGAGATAGAGAAACTGGCTATGTTAGGGAACTGAGGTAAGAGAGACCAGCCACTGACACTGCTCATGTTAAAAGGCCACGACTACACAGCAACCACAGAATATGCATTTAGTAGGAAAGGGAGTATTTCTAACTTTTTTACTTGGCCCACTCATGAAGACAGTGACCCTCAGTAGGTACAGAGCAATGTGGGCTATATGGAAGTTGTTTTTAGGAATCTTATCTCCATGTACATTACATAGAAATGTCTATTAATGAGGAAGAATGAGGTCTACAGTCAGGCAGCAGTGGAGATAATCTGAAGCATGTCTAGGCTTCAAGCAATCCAAGATTCTTGGATTGCTCAATCAATACGTAGTAGTAAGGAGGGAACATTGAAAATAAAACCACGGGTGAAAAAAGGACCAAATTATCAATCACTTCTTTGAACGACTTCCAATGAACTTCACTCATAGACCATGGTGATAAAAACCCTACTCCTCTACTTTAATTCTAAGAATCCCTCTACGTATTCTATTTTGTTGTTGTTTTTATCTCTATTTATTTGTTGCAGTAATGGACTGAGCCCAGGGCCTCATGCATGCCGGGCAATCACTCTCTTAATGAGCTATATCCCCATACCCAATACTAGGTGTTCTAATAGTAGATGCCAAGTGTGAGCCAGGTAAGCTCAGCACGTTTCTTATCGTTCCAAACACTGCTGAGCTTCTTAGATAACAAACCATAACCTACCTTTAACTCTCGCTTTCTGCTTCTGTCACTGCTAGACTTGGAATGCCTTGAGCTTCGTCCTTCCTCCACAGCCTCAAACAGCTTATCCACAAATCGGAGAGTGGAATCATCAAGAAAAGGTTTCAGGTGATCTGGCAGGAAAAAAAGAGGCCATAGATTAAAAAGGTCAAAGCATACAGTCCAGTACCAGATGTAATAAACAGACAAAAAAAAAAAAAGAGGGGAAAAGGTTTTACTTTTTTTGTTGTTTTATTTTGTTTGAGCCAGGGTTTTTCTGTGTGTAGCCCTGGCTATCGTGGAACTCACTCTGTAGACCAGGCTGGCCTCAAACTCAGAGATCCACCTGTCTCTGCCTCCTGAATGCTGGAATTAAAGGTGTGTGCCACCACTGCCCAGCAGGAAAGTTTTAAGAACTTCTTTGTAGGGGACTAGAGATGGTTAAGAGCACATACTGCTCTTGCAATGGACCCAAGTTTGGTACCCTGTCTTCATAGTAACTAAAACAATTTTCTTTGCAGAATTCCCAGTTTCTGATATACTTAATGACCCTGCTGTATGAGGTAAAGGTTCTTTTCTTTTTCTTTTTTTGGAGCAGAAAGTAGTACAGCCATTTTTGATGCTTAAATTGAACATCACAGTTTAAAATGAGGGTTGGGTATGTAGCGCTGTCGAAAAATACTTTGCTAGGCAGGTAGAAGGACCTGGGTGCAACCCCCAGCACCCTAAAACCAGTTTAAGATAAAATATCACCTTAATTTATACAACAACAAATTATGGAAGACCTCCCATAACAAAACCTACCTCCCCGTACCTTTCACTTATCTTATACTTTCATATTTGAGATGTCAATCAGAATCAGTCTTTGATTATAGTATATTTCCTAAGCAAATTTGACTTAGGTGATTTGGTATGGTGACCAAAGATTGTAATTCACAATGTACCACAAATAATAAGAGAAGGGGCTGGTGAGATGGCTCAGTGGGTAAGAGCACCCGACTGCTCTTCTGAAGGTCCAGAGTTCAAATCCCAGCAACCACATGGTGGCTCACAACCATCTGTAATGAGATCTGACTCCCTCTTCTGGTGTGTCTGAAGACAGCTACAGTGTACTTACATATAATAAATAAATAAATCTTTAAAAAAAAAAAAATAATAAGAGAAAAATTGGTTCTTTAAACCTATTTTAACAGAAGAGAAAATGGGAGAGAGGTGTGGCTCAGTTGGTAGAGTGCTTGCCTACGTCCTGGTCAACACTGCACACATCAGCTGTGGTGCTGTGATCACGGAATTCAGGATGTAGGGCAGTGGCTCTCAACCTTCCTAATGACTCCACCCTTTAACACAGTTCCTCGTGTTGTGGCCACCCCAACCATAAAATTATTTTGATGCTATTTCATAACTGTAATTTTACTACCAATATGAATCGTAATATAAATACCTGATATACATGATATCTGATATTCAACTCCTGTGGAGTCACTACCCACAGCTGGAGAGCTGCTGATGTAGAGGAAATAGACTCATAAGTCTTAGGCCATCCTCAGCTAGTGAGCTGGAAGCCAGACTGGGCTCCATGAGACCCTGTCTTTTAATAAAAAAGGGGGAGGAGGGAGTGGTGCACACTGTTAACCCCTGCACTCAGGAGGCAGAGGCAGGTGGATCTCTAAGGAGTTCCAAGTCAGACACAGCTACACAGGACACCTTGTCTCAAAACAAGCAAAGAACAAAAGGAGAAGGGGGCTAGCACCACCTTTCCTTTAATGCTCCTAACAGGGACAACCTGGGGAAGTTCAAATCAGTGTCTGGAATCACTATATGTCAGAAGAGTGAGAGAGGTACACACCAGCCGCCTTCTTTTTGTCCATGCCCTTCCCCACACAGTTCAAGGCTGCAGTGACCACCGTGGGCTCTGAGAAGCCCAGTACTCTCTTCACCGTCTTCTCTATCCATGGCTTCAGCTCATCCAGCTCCCGCTTAGACAGCGCCATTTCGGAGAAAATGGAGAATGAGAGCTCCAATCGGACAAAAAAACTACACCTAAAAGAAACCAAGCAAGAGTCAGAAAAGGAAAACAAAACAATCAAGATAATAGCATAATAAGAGTGCTTTTCCCCATTCCTATTTTCAACCCCAGGCACATCTCTCCATTTCATATGAAGAAATACATTCCCTAAAACCCAGCTTCAGAACATAAGGAAGGAAGGGGTCCACTAGCTTTTTTTTTTTTTTTTTTTTTTTGAGGTACGGTCTTACAATGTAGCTCATACAGAACTCAACATTTGGCAACTCTCCTGTCTCCACTTGCCCAGTGAGAAATTCTAGGAGCATACCGCCATGCCCCACTCACTTGGTATTTTAATTCTAACTCAGCATCAGTCATCATTGCTATCTGAAGAATGAACACACTAGGAATAACATAATCTGAGGAATGGGTTCTAACTCTGACCCTGTCACACAACAGATAGGCAAACAGAACATCTGAAGAGTCAATCTAGAAGTCAACCTGCTCTGGAAGCCATTCTCTAACCTAACTTTGACCTAAAACTTGTCTAATGGATTCAAAGAAGAAGGTTTATTCAAGTCAGTCCTCCTGTGTTAAATCTCATAATCCTTAGGAATGCTGTCACCTTTCTCTGTAGTTTTATTCATGCTGGTAAGCATTCTATACACCAATATGATTTTTTTTTTTTTTTTTTTTTTGGTTTTTCGAGACAGGGTTTCTCTGTATAGCCCTGGCTGTCCTCGAACTCAGAAATCCGCCTGCCTCTGCCTCCCGAGTGCTGGGATTAAAAGCGTGCGCCACCACGCCCGGCATGATTTTTTTATTACTTAACGCAAGTTGGAGAAAAATTTCAACACTATTCATGCTTACATTTGGGTATTCTTAAATCTCAAACATCTTCACCAGCATAAAGATAACTTAATTTCTGATTTTCTTCCTAATGGCTGCATGTCAATCTATTGACTGCACCGTCCTCAACTTCCCATAAGAACCTCCTCTTAGCACTGCCATGAATATTAGCATGATCTGGGAATTACTCTTTCAAGATGTTTAAAGACATCTAAAAAATGCAACCTCAGAATGATCATACAAGCCTGTGATCCCAGCACAAGAGGAATCAGGAGTTCAAGTCCAGCCTTGGCTACAGAGTTCAACATCACCGGTGGCTACATGAGACCTTGTCATAAAACAAAAAAGATGCAGTCTAATTAGCTCCTATATTCTTGACAGATTTCTCTCTCATAAGATCTGTCAATACACAGTATTTAATACATCTGAATGAATCTGGAAGGCTGTTTCTCAGTGACAAGTTGAATGAATGAATAATCCTGGGATAGCTTTTTTGGACCATCACGAGATAGCCTATCAAAAAGAAAGCAAACACCAGCACTAAAAGTGGAGAAGAAAGCCCACTTAAGATAGAATATAGTAAGCACCACAATTCATAAGCCCTTAGGCAAGCAAGTTAGTTCCCCAGAGCCTCAGTATACTTATCTTAGAAAATGGGACATCTGATATAACACTCCATTCAATAAAGTTACTATTTCTTGTCAAACAGAATACTTACTGCATGTAAGGACACACACAGCAGTGAACAAAACAGCCAAGAATCCTCATGTCAATGGGACTTACAACCCACTACAATTGAATAATAGGCTAGAAAGTTTAAGCAATTTCCAAAATCCAGAGTAATAGGTGAAGCATATTAGCAGATTGGATGTGAGTTCAAGAAATATACTAACAAATGGATGTCTTCAAATTCGACCCGAATGTGCAAACGAAACAGTCAATGGATAAGAAAGTTTCAGTCAGTAGAGTTGTCACTAACCAGATGTTCAACTCTAATAGCGAGGGGGCGTCAGCGTCGGTGGGGGGCTGGGGGGGTGGAGGGGAAGGGGAGGGAGGCAGAACGCTGTCTTCTGAATGAGCAGGTAGCAGAATCTCATCTTCCGAAGGGATTCCTTACTCGTCTACGCTACAAGCCCCTGGAACCCCATGCTCCGGTCTTTGCTTTCTTCCCACCTGGCCCCGGCCCCACCGAGTCCGCGCTAACTCCTCACCTCAGGGCAGGTCTGCCCACCCTGCTCCTTCCCGCCCCCGCCCTTTGCCTTCAGCCAGCCCATTCTGACTCCTACCCCCGACAGAACCAGGGAGTCCTCCCAGCCTGCTTCCCGCCGAGCACTCCCGCCCTGTCCAGCCGCTCGCACCGAAGGCTACAGCCTCTCGGGCGCGGGGCCACTACTCACCTCACAAACTTCAGCCCCTGAGACGGAGCCCGAACGTTACACCGGAACCGGAAACCTTCCGGTTGCCCTACGGCCCGCCGTCGCTACCGCCACACACCGCCACGCTGCGGTCCCTACGGCACGTGACCACGGAAGGCGGGGCCTCTGCTGCGCAGCCGCGGTATCAAGGTGCTGGCCGCGGGGCGCACGCGCCGCGGGATCCTAAAGCCTAGTCCTCGGGCTGGCCCGGAGCGATGCCGACGTTAGTTCGGGCATTATTCCCCGGAGCAGAAATCGGTTGGCATCACAGTCCCTCGGGTCAAAAGAGTTAGTGCGCCAAGATTATCACTAGAACTAAAAGCAAGGACGTCCACATTCTTACTCAAAGTGTCCTTTCTAGTTTAAAAAAACAACAACAAAAAAAAAAACCAAACTGTGATCTCTAGCATTAGCTGTCCTCCCTTAATTTTGCCTCCCTAATTTAAAAGCGATACCAGAGACCAGGCAACAAAAAAGAACAGATTCAGAGCTATCCCCTGGCTTCCCATTCGCCAATGAAACACCAAAACCTGCCTCACTTCCTAACCTCTAACATATTACAGATAACAGTATTGCTAGCTCAGCCTCAGAAACCAGACCACTTCCTCACTTGTCGCGCTTGTCGCTTTCTGCCTTGCATGGCTCTTTACCAAGAAAACTACAAGATTTGCACTCCACTCTACTTCAGGTTTGTGCTCAAATTAGCCTCAAAGAAGCCTTTCTGGCCGCCCTATTTAATTTTGATACTTGACGCTCTAGAGTCCCACTTCTTTTTTTTTTTTTGTCCTTATTGTACTTGTAGTATCATCTACCATATTCATATAAGTTAACTTAGGCTTTGTACTAGTCGGGGTTCTCTAGAGTCATAGAACTTATAGGTAGTCTCTGTATAGTAAGGGGATTTGTTGATGATTTACAGTCTGTAGTCCAACTCCCAACAATGGGCAGCAGCAGCTGTGAATGGAAGTCCAAGGATCTAGCAGTTGCTCAGTCCCACAAGACAAGCAGGCGGAGAAGAGAGAGTGAATCTTCCTTCTTCCAATGTCCTTATGTAGGTCTCCAGCCAAAGGTGTGGCCCAGATGAAAGGTGTGTGCCACCAAGCCTTCAACTCGGAGATCCCCCAGTCTTAATTTTCTGGAATTTATAGCCAATATGCTTCAAGATCCAGGTTAGAAATTGTATATCTCAGCCTCCAGATTAGGATCACAGGTGAGCCTTCCAATTCTGAATTGTAGTTCATTCCAAATATAGTCAAGTAGACAACCAGGAATAGCCACCACACACTTAGTGCTTATACTTACAGTAACACTCATACAATTAAGTACTTAATAAATACTTGTCTACCGTGGCAAGTTCCCCACCACACATCCCCTAAATAAAATGTAAAACTTTTTTTTTTTTTTTTTTTAAGGAATGGCAGTTCCTCTGGGAAAGGTGGGGGTCGTGGATAGAGGTTAGATAAGGGACATCAAATGCAATTAGGTAAGAGAAAGTACCTCTGGGGCTGGAGAGATGGCTCAGAGGTTAAGAGCACTGACTGCTCTTCCAGAGGTCCTGAGTTCAATTCCCAGCAGCCATATGGTGGCTCTGTAATGGGATCTGATGCCCTCTTTTGGCGTGTCTGAAGACAGCTACAGTGTACTCATATAAATAAAATAAGTTAATCTTAAGAGAGAGAGAGAGAGAGAGAGTACTTCTGATAGTCTATAGCATGTGCCACCATGCCCAACTTTAACTCATTTTTATGCTCATGAATATCCAGATTCCTGATACTATTATTTGTTTTGTTTGAGGCAGAGTCTCATGTAGCCCAGGCTGGCCTCAAACTCACTATGCAGATAGATGATCTTGAACTCCTGATATTCTCACTTCCATCTCTTAAATTCTGAGATTACAGGCCTGAACCACCAAACCAAGCTCTCAGACTGTCCTTTCCCTGTTTGAATAGTTTTGGCAGTTTTGGCAAAACTCAGATGAGGGCCTGCTCTGTAGGTAGAGGTGTCTTACAACGGCACCATTTTGCTTCCAGGATCCCCTAAGGCAGCAGGAAAAAAATTGACTCCTTGGAGTTGTTTTCGGGATTCCACAGGCACATAAACACAAATTTTAAAGAAAAAGAAATCTAAGACGGCAGACCAGACCTTGGGATTCAGCTCAGTAGTATAGTGCTTGTCTAGCATGCTTCAGATCCTGGGTGTGATGTCAGCACTACAATAACATCAACCATCTGACATATATGAGTTTATTTTGTACTCTTCTATTCATCCACATCTGCCCCTATCAAAACATCTATATTTCCTTTTTTCCTCCTGTTACCCCTTTGAAGAAGAGACTTCTATTTCCCCCTCCCTTCTCCTGTTGGAGATGGTGTTTTCTTCAGATTGTCTCTGAATTCCTGGACTTAGGTAATCTTCATTCTTTAGCATGAGCAGTTAGGTGTGAGTGTGTGTGTGTGTGTGTGCTCTCTCGAGTGTGCGTGCATGCCACCGTGAGTACTCAGGACTAAGCTTGGGTGCCACTGTGCCTCACTCTTTTTGTCATTTCCTAATGATGGAAACAATTCAGAAAAAAAAATATGGAGGAATCACAGGCAGTGGAAGACTAACACTATTTTAAATTCACTTGATTAAATACTGAAAATAAAACTGGCTCCTTGGGCTGGAGAGATGGCTTAGTGGGTAAGAGCACTGACTGCTCTTCTGAAGGTCCTGAGTTCAAATCCCACAACCACATGGTGGCTCACAACCATCCATAATGAGATCTGATGCCCTCTTCTGGGGTGTCTGAAGACGGCTAGAGTGTACTTACCTATAATAAATAAATCTTTAAGCTTTTACTGCCAGCACTGGCCAGCAGAGGATCTCTGTGAGACCCTGTTTCAACTGCAAAACTGGAATACATTAATCAGAACACACGGGGCAGGGAATCCATTTTATCCTTGAGAAATTTCCAGCACGATTATCAAGGACCTTTTTTGTCAGGAGATTCTTGTGAAAACTGAGATTGGAAAATCACCAAGAACATGTATTTGTCTAAAAATGGTACCGAAGACAGCAGTCTAAAATTCTGAGTTCTCAAGCTATAGCCTAGCACAGACCTCTCCCACTTTATTCACACGCAGATCTAGGTGAACAAGCTGTCAGCTGTTGAGCCAAAAATGTGATCCCAAATAACAAGCAGCTTTCTTGGGTTGTGCTGGATAAAAAAAAAAAAAAAAAAAAAAAAAGTGGAAATAGTCTGTAGAAAACCCCGCCCACCATGACCAGTGTTCTCAAATGCAGTTACTCTATCAAAATAGCGGACCTCAGTAGGCCGTGAGCATTTCGTGCTGTTCCGTGAGTTCCAGGATGCTGGTACTAGATGCTGCAGACAGGAAACTGGGCGAGCTGAGCAGCGCAGTCAGGCTCCCCCAGCTTGTCACTCAAAAGGCAGGCTTTATTGGGTTCTGTCACGCTACCCTAGCAGGGAAAGTGGGTTTTAGATTGTACTTTTCAAATGATTAAACCTAGCTTTTAGGGCATGGTGCCTCATGTCTTTAGTAAAGACTGGAATCCACTATTCAGGAGGCTGAGGTAGGAATGTTATGTGAGTCCCAGAGTCTAGGCCAGTCTAAGTAGTACAGCAAAAATCTCTCTCTTAAAGCCAATTAACTTTTCAATTACAAAAAACAAACAAAACCCTCATGCTATTGGGAAATTCTAATTTCCATCTTACTAGAAAACAACTGTACTTTCTAATGAGTCTACCACCAAGATATCTTCTAATTCTAGTGTCTGCTGGGGCTGGTGAGATGGCTCAGTGGGTAAAGATGCTTGCCACCAAGTCTGGCAGCCTGAGTTTGATCCTTAGGACCCACAAGGTGGAAGGAGAGAACCAATTCCCGAAATCTGTCCTCTGACTTCCTCAGGTGGCTGTGGCATGTGTATAGACACACAGATTACATAAATAAATGTAATTTGTAAAAGTTAGTTTTGGACTGGTAGTGGTGGTGCATGTCTTTAATTCCAGCATTTAGAGACAGAGGTAGGCAAATCTCCGAATTCAAGACTAGCCTGGTCTACAGAATGAGTTTCAGGACAGCCAGGGCCTCAGAAAGAAACCCTGTCTAGAAACAACAACAAAACAAACAAAACTATTAGAAGAAAACAGGGTTTGTCTTCATGACACTGGATTTGGCAATGAATTCTAAGATGTGATACCAAAAACAAGGGCAACAAAGCAAACTGGACATGGGAAACTTCTGCCATTTGGCTGGGTGTGGTGGCAGATGACAGTAATCCTAGACCTTGTGAGGCTGAGACAGGAGGATGGCCAATTTCAAGCCAGCCAAAGTCCTGTCACAGCAAACATCAAAGGAACCTACCACCATAGGATAAAAAGACAACCCACAGTGGGAGGCAACATCTACAGGTCAGGTACCTAAGGAAAGACCTGTCAACTCAGCAGCAGTGAGGACCCCCGCCTAAGGACTTGAATTCTTCCTCAAAGGAGGAACAGTAAACTCACAAGAGGGCTCAAGGCATTAGCCACTAGAAAAGGGACAAGCCTGTAATCTCAAGTGGAGAGGACAAGGAAGGTAGAGTGCAAGTTTGAGGCTAGCCTGAGCTAAGTCCCTAAATCAAGAATGAATAAAAACAAAAAGTGAAGGCTAGAAATCAATGTGTTACACCACAAGGGGGTGGTATTTATCCACTGGCCCTAAATTCTGTCCCTTGAAACTGTTATGCTCAGAGGATAGCATCCTGGGATGGGTGGCTAGCCCTCCTGCCTCTTCTCTGCCAGTCTTCTGCAGATGCTGGTGCCAACGCCCCAGATACTGGAGGTGTGTCTGTACGGAGACCAAGAAAGGAGGAAGCAGATGTCAGCAATGAAGGACCAGCAGGCTTCTTCACTGGGGTCAGAATGCTGCCATGGGAAGGAGCTGACACTGGGCATTGCCAACAAACTGAGTACATACAGGACAGAAGCTCAGCTCCAGCAGGAATTACAATTATGCACAGGCCTATTAACAACTTGCTGGCCTGGACCTAAAGCAGGGGCCCTAACATGAATGGCACAGCTCCTGTGCTGACATTGACACTGTGTCTCACTCTGAGCCCTTCCCCTCTACACACACCTCTTTCCTCTTTCTTATGATTCACTTACTGCTTTATCATCCATCCAGGGCACTTGTGTTCTGTCTCCCCTCCACCCCACTCCCGGCCCCTTCATCAAGATTCAAGGACAGAAACAGGAGTTAGCATTGTAAGGTCTGTTCCTGGGATTCTTTTGAGTCTAGTTTAGTAGTATTTTAGGAGACTTCATTAAGAACACATACATACTTTACTCAAAGGGCACAGAAGGGCAGTTCAGTAAAGAACAACATCTGCATTTCCGGTGAGAGTTGTTTTTGGGACTCATAACAATTGGATAGGAAATGCAGGATATTTTTTTACAGTTGGAAACTTTCCTTGCCTCACCTGGACTCAGAAAAGGGGCTTTAAAATTCTAAAACCACAGGCTGGAAAGGCTCAGTGGTCTGCTCTTCCAGAGGTCCTGAGTTCAATTCCTAGCAACCACATGGTGGCTCACAACCATCTATGAGATCTGGTGCCCTCTTCTGGCCTACAGACATACATGCAGGCAGAACGCTGTATACTAATAAATCTTTAAAAACAATTGGTTGCACTGGGCGTGGTGGCGCACGCCTTTAATCCCAACACTGGGGAGGCAGAGGCAGGTGGATTTCTGAGTTCGAGGCCAGCCTGGTCTACAGAGTGAGTTCCAGGACAGCCAGGGCTATACAGAGAAACCCTGTCTCGAAAAAACAAATTGGTTGGGCAGTGGCGCACGCCTTTAATCCCAGCACTTGGGAGGCAAAGGCAGGCAGATTTCTGAGTTCGAGGCCAGCCTATTCTACAGAGTGAGTTCCAGTACAGCCAGGGCTATACAGAGAAACCCTGTCTCAAAAAACCAAAAAAAAGAAAAAGAAATTCTAAAACCACAGCAATTTAGCTGGGTGTGGTGGTACACACTTTAATCCCAGCACTCAGGAAACAGGCAGGTGGCTCTCTCCATTTGAGGCCAGGCTGGTTACAGAGATTCAAAAACAAGAAAAAGCCACCAAAAAAAAAAATAATAATAATAACAAAACAGTAATTTAACCAAGTGTACAGCTCAGTAGTATTAAGTCCATTCACATATTCAATGTTTGCCTAGCATGTATGTCTGTGTACCACGGATGTATATGGTGCCTATGGGGATCAGAAAAGGAATTCCCTTGGGGTTTGAGTCACAGACAGTTGTGAGCCACAAGGCTATGTGTACTATATTCATGAAGTACCCAAAGAGGCCAGAAGATGGTGACAGACAATTGGAACTGGAGTTTCAGAGTCCTGTGTCACCAATTAGGTGTTGGAACTCAACCAAGTCCTCTACAAAAGAGAAGCCAGCACCCTTAACTGCTGCGCCATCTCTCCAGCCCTAATATTTTCTTTCCTTCTCTTTCTTTCTTTCTTTCTTTGGCACCATGGTTTCTAGAATTTTCCCAAATCTTTATAAACAAAAACTCTACCATTACATGTATCTTCTGATTGGCCCCTCTCCTAGGCTAGCAACAAATATTACTGCTCCTATTCCATTTTTTTCATTCTTTCTTTTCTTTTTTTAAAAAGATTTATTTATTATTATATGTAAGTACAGTGTAGCTGACTTCAGACACACCAGAAGAGGGCATCAGATCTCATTACGGGTAGTTGTGAGCTACCATGTGGTTGCTGGGATTTGAACTTAGGACCTTTGGAAGAGCAGTCAATGCTCTTACCCACTGAGCCATCTTGCCAGCCCTCATTCTTTATTTTCATTTCAATCAAAGACAGGGTCCGCTGTGGACCAATAAGACAGCTTCTGTATGTCCAAGCCTTCTTGTTCACCTGTGATGGAGTTTTTATTATAGAGAAAAATAACAGAACTTGGCTGGATAAAGAAAGGAGTTGGACATAGAACTAGTGTGGGTGCCTAGCCCCAAGCCTCAGCAGCCCAGCCACGGGTCTGCACGGTTCTTTCGCATCAAGAAGTTAATCTTTCGAGCCATTTCCATGTTGTAGATCCTCCGGCATGTTTCATAGCTTTCCCGCTGGCGGCGGCGGCAAGGCTTCTCATAGTAGCGTCGTCGCTTTATGACTTCGGTAAGCCCATCAGTGGTGAGGATTCTGTATAAAGGCAGGTAATGAAGTCAGATGCTATGCATCATCACTGTTCCTTACCAGTTTCACCGCCCATTGGAAGTCAAGAGGCAAAAATAACTTGTGTTTGAAAATGACGGTAGTAACAACATAACACTGACTGCTTTCTAGAGGCTGCAGTAAGATCCCGTGAGGTAAATTTAAAAAGCAGCCATAGTGCTTACCCTGGAGCTATGCTCTCACTTTGACTCCCTCCACACACCACGCCCATGGTGTAAGGCAGCTTCTAAGGGTCAGTGGCTCCCGGAGCAGTGCTTTCCAGTCACGGGAGGGGAGGCACACGTGAAGCCTGGCGTGTGGTGGCGCACGCTTTTGATCCCAGAACTCAGGAAGCAGAGGCAGATGGATCTCTGTGAGTTGGAGGCCAAGCAGAGTCACATAGAGAGACCTTGTCCCACAAAACCAAAACCAAATGAAAACAGCCACAACTGAGGCAAACCATTTGTAATTAAAATAAAACAAAACAAAACTCAATGGAGTGACTCCTAGCTTATTCTTAGTGAAAAATGTAGCTCCCTCCTCTTTGCATTTGAGAACTGGTATGGTGGTGTACACGGCTGTCAGCCCAGGACCTGGAGGCTGATGTAAGAGGATAGTTTCAGATGACCCCTTAGAAAAAAAAACAACTGATACAACTGAAGTCTGAGCAATTGTGGGGCTCCCTAAACACAGGCCCTCGTCATAGCCAAGACACAAAGGAGAGCATTGCAACAGCCTCGCTCACCATTCCCATGTCCCACATGCTCTAATCACACAACTGTGTGTCCATGAGTATGTAGGTGCTGGCGGAGGTTAGGGATCTGCCCTAGGTGTTGTTCCTCAGGCTCACCCTCCTTACTTCTGTAAGGATCTCATTGGCCTGGAGAGCACCCAACGGCTGGGCCAGCCTAGACAATGATAGGGGAAGAGCTGGGTGGGGTTTTTCATCTAGGGGAAGGAGAAAACGCACACCAAGAAGACAGGGTATCATCTCAGTAGCTAAGCATTTCCTTTCTCTTTAGTGCTGGAGATGAAACCAAGAGCACAGCTTTAATCCGATCACTTGGGAGGCAAAGGCAGGCGGATCTCTGAGTTTGAGACCAGATCGATTTACACTGATAGTTCCAGGCTAGCCAAGACTATACAGTGAGACCCTGTCTCAAACAACCAAACAAAATAAATAAATAAATAAATAAATAAATAAATATTAAAAACAGGCTGTGGGCTGGAGAGATGCCTCAGTGGTTAAGAGCACTGACTGTTCTTCCAGAAGTCCTGAGTTCAATTCCTAGTAACCACGTGGTGGCTCACAACCATCTGTAATGGGGTCTGATGCCCCCTTCTGGTGTGTCTGAAGACAGCTACAGTGTACTCATATACATTAAATAAATAAATCTTTTTAAAGAAATTAAAAGCACAGATTAGGCTGGAAAGATGGTTGAGTTGACACTGGACCTGAGTTCTAGTCCAAGAATCCACGTAAAAAGGCCCCCACTTGTAATCCCAGCACTGGAGGCAGAGCTAGACCAGCCAGCCTAGAACGCGCGCACACACACATGCACGCACGCATGCACGCACGCACGCACCCACGTGCTCCCTCCCCGGCAGCAGAAGCACTCATTCAACTTCATCTCTAATAGGCAAGGGTGTAGGTCAAGCTTTGTAGCAGAATTGAGTATGGCGCTGGTGGTGTAACTCAGCTGTTACCTGGTTCCATCCCCAGAACCCCTAAACCCAGTGTGAGATCCTGTCTCAAAAAACCCCTAAAGCCAACCAAATAAACAGACCCAAAAGAACTCCAGAAGTAACAGCTAAAGGGCTGGGGGTGTAGCTGAGGGGTAGAGTGCTTGCCTGAGTTATCCGTGAGGCCCCTGGGTCTAGTTCCCAGTGCGGGGGTGGGGTAACTGAATCTGGAGCTCAATGGCAGCACTCCGGGAAGGTGTTACTAGTGTCACCTTGGTCACAAAGGTAGTTCAAGGACTAGCAGATGAGAGCTTAGTGTAAACAGATCAGCTTAGAGTTCTGGTGCCTGGCAACCCTACATGAAGGAGAAACCAGCTGCCAGTTTTAGTAAAATTCAACTGATTATATAAAAGGAGCCAAGCCGCTTCCAAGGGGAACCTGGGGGTGGCAGATTCACATGTCAGTGTAGCCAGGCTGCGTCAGCCGCTGTGTGTGCAGGAGGACTCAATGAACCCAGAAGCTGGCCCATCAGGAGTAAAAGGGGTCAACCGGGAATGCTTCCAGTGTTCTTGTCTTTCCTAGTTTGGGGGCCAGCCAATCACACAGGGCCTCTAGCAACCCCCACTCTCCACATCCTCACTTCAGGCTCCAGTGAAGGCCCCTGGTTACATAACAGGCATTTCTGGCAGTCTCCTGGGGCAGGCACATAGGCCTTCCCCTTTGTAAGGCTCAACCATGGCTCCCCGTCCCTTGCAACCGCTAATGCAATCAGATCACAGAATGAGAGGCTTACTTCAAACACAACCACCCGAAAGCCAAGGAAGAGAAGACTGGGCTGAGACAGGTATGTAGAAAAGGTGACCCAAGGGGAACACAGTAGAGGACAGCAGAGGAAAGGATACATAAGAGAAGCCAGGTCAGGAAAGGCTGCATCTGGTCGGGAGGTCGAAGCACTGAGCAGACTCTGCTCACACGCGCGCGCGCACACACGCACGCACACACACACACACACACACACACACACACACACACATGCTTACAACGCCTTGCCTAGGAAAGCACCCTAAGAGCAAGGGATTGATCGCTTCCTGCCTCACACACACACACACACACACACACACACACACACACACACACACACTTAGAATGCCTTGCCTAGGAAAGCACCCTAAGAGCAAGAGATTGATAGCTTCCTGCCTCCAACCAGGCTAGAGGACAACTTATAAGACATTTCCACAACACTCCAAGACTTAAAAAAAAAAAAAGTATAAATGCAGCTTTCTTCTTCTTTGCAAATTATATTTTTATACTAAAAATGTAGCTTTTTGGTTTTGAGACAGGGTCTTAATTATCTCAGGCCGGCCTCTGACTTAATATGTAATCAAGGATAACCTTGAATTCCTGATTCTCCTGCCTCAGCTTTCTTGTGCCGGCTGGAATTACAAACATGTGCCACCCCAAGGATTCTACTATTTTTAAAATGCAGCTTTCTGGAGTGACTGTAAATGCCAATACATTCCCTGCGCCATTTTCCAAGGCTTGGTTTCAAGTTCATAAGGAGCCCCAATGAGCTCAAAGCTCGGGTTCAGAGTCCAGGGGCCTGGGTGTCTTCACTTCTTTTTTTTTTTTTTTTGGTTTTTCGAGACAGGGTTTCTCTGTGTAGCCCTGGCTGTCCTGGAACTCACTTTGTAGACCAGGCTGGCCTCAAACTCAGAAATCCGCCTGCCTCTGCCTCCCAAGTGCTGGGATTAAAGGCGTGCGCCACCACGCCCGGCTTCACTTGTTCTTTTTTTTTTTTTTTTTTTTTAGTTTTTCGAGACAGGGTTTCTCTTTATAGCTCTGGCTGTCCTGGAGCTCACTTTGTAGACCAGGCTGGCCTCGAACTCAGAAATCCGCCTGCCTCTGCCTCCCGAGTGCTGGGATTAAAGGCGTGCGCCACCACGCCCGGCTTCACTTGTTCTTAAAAACACCTCTTCTGCTCAATTGAAGCCTTCCTTTTCCAAGGACTCTTTCTCCTGCAGTCTTACATAGCCCAGGCTGGCCTCAAGCTTGCTGTGTAATCAAGGATAACTTGATCTTCCTGTCTGCATCTCTGAGTGCCAGCCAGAGTTACAGGCAAAAGCACTATTTATCACTTTCTTTCTTTTTTTCTTTTTTTTTTTCTTTTTTGGTTTTTCGAGACAGGGTTTCTCTGTATAGCCCTGGCTGTTCTGGAACTCACTTTGTAGACCAGGCTGGCCTCGAAGTCCACCTGCCTCTGCCTCCCGAAGTGCTGGGATTAAAGGCATGCGCCACCACGCCTGGCTATTTGTCATTTTCTATGGTGCTACTGGACCAATGCCTTCCTACCAAGTATGCTACATTCTCAGATCAAATCTTCTCTTCTTAGGTAATATAAACTGGGTCCTCCCCTCAAAAATAAAACCTTATAATTTCCTTGGTGTTTTAACAACTGAAGTAAGAAAAAAGTATTCAGCTGGGCAGTGGTGGTGCACGCCTTTAATCCCAACACTCAGGTGGCAGAGGCAGGCGGATCTCTGAGTTAGAGGCCAGCCAGTTCTACAGAGTGAGTTCCAGGACAGCCAGGGCTATACACAGAAACTCAAAAAAAAAAAAAAAAAGTACTCAATGTCATTTTTTGAGACAAGGTCTGTATAGTTCAAGCTTGAAATTCTCCTGCCTCAGCCTCTACAGGACTGGGGCTGCGGCTGTAAGTCACCACCCCCAAGTGCTTTGTACTTACTTATTTTTTTTAAAGAAACTAAAATTCTTTATGCTGAGGATTCAGCTTGTAATTGATTGGTATCGTGCTTCCGTGGCATGTACAGAGGCCTGGGTTCCCCAGAGCTGCAGAGGATGGGGCGTTGTATGTGTGTGCGAGTGCCTGTGACCCTGACTCAGGAGACGGGGGCAAAGCATCAGGAGCTTAAGGTTATTCTTAGCTTTATGATAAATTTGAGGCCAGACTGGGCTACATAAGACTCTGTCACAAAAAAAAAAAAAAATTAAAAAGAAATAAAAGTTCCTTGGACAAGATCTGAATTAATACCAGGTCAGATAGTAGAAAATATCCACGTAGTATCTACTTTTTAGATTTTTTTATTATCTTATGTATATATTTATCTGCCTACATGCCTGTCTAGGTATATGGCACGTGGTATGTGCCTGGTCCTGTGGAGGCCAGGAGACGGTGTCAGATGCTCTGGAAGTGGAGCGGATGCTGAGAATTGAACCTTGGCCCCCTAGAGAGCAGCCAGTGCACTTGGCCGGCTCTCCCACTCTGTGGAGGTCAGAAGATAATGTCCAAGAGTTAATGTTCTCCTTCTACCACATGGGTCTGGGACCCAAACTCAAGTGGCTTGAGAGCGAGCCCCTTTAACAGCCCTTGGTCCCTATGTAGCCCAGGATGGCCTCAAATTTGCAATACAGTCAAGGACAACTTAGAGCTTCAGGTCCTCCAACCGCCACTTCCTAACTGCTGGAACTGTGAGGGTGTGTCGCCACACGCAGTTTATAGAGTACTAGAGAAGAACCCCAAAGTCTCACACAAGCTAGGTAAGCAGTGAACCAACTGGGCTACAAACCCAGCCCAACCGGATAGTGCAGCGCCAGGGGATCCAGACCCTCCTCAGGGATACCTGAAGACACACGGCACACACAGACATTCACATAAAGAAAGATAAAATATTTTGTTTGTTGCGGTTTTTGAGACATAGCCCCAATTGACCTAGATCTCACTATCTAGACCAAGCTGACCATGAGTTCATAGAGATAAAGTGCTAGGATTAAAGAAAAATAAAATGTATCTTTAAAAACCAAACCAAGTAGTGTTGGTAGTATAGTGGTGAGCACAGCTGCTTGACCTGGGTTCAGTTCCCAGCCAAAGCAACATGCCCACATATTGCCAAGGTCCTGGACTGAGGAGGCCCTGAGAGGAGCCATGAGATTATGATAGGGAGCAAAGGAAATGATAGGCATGAGATGGCTCAGAGGTTAAAAGCACTGACTGCTCTTCCAGAGGTCCTGAGTTCAAATCCCAGCAACCACATGGTGGTTCACAGCATCTGAAAGGGCATCTGACACCCTCTTCTGGTGTGCGAGTATAAATGCAGGAGAGCGCTCATATACTAAATAAGCAAGAAAGTAAGTAAAGAAATAAATCTAGTAATAATTAGATAAGAATGTGACCTGGCTTCAAAGAATAGATGACCACCTCGTTCAGAGGGGATGAGAAATATTTTATTTCTTATGCTTTGCTTTATAGTCTTGAAAGTAGCAAAGAGGTATACATCCCATTATGTATGGAAAAATGGGCAAAGGAAGTAGGTGCTGTTGAAAATGAGCATTAAGTGAACCAGAGGAGGACTTAGTTGGCGGAGTACCACCACCGTCACATAAGAGAATTTTCTCCACTACCTGCAGCAAAGCTAAAATAAAGCTTATTACGTCTTTCGGCCTGATGGCCAAGGAAATAAGAGAAAAAATGACAAGCTAAAAAGAGGAGTCCAGTGGCACACATGCCAGCACTCAGGAAGCAAAGTGGGCAAAGCTCTATAAGCTCTAGGCCAACCTGGTCTGCACAGCAGCTCCAGACCAGCCAGAGCTGCACAGTGCGACCCCTCTCAAAAACAAACAAACAAACACACCACAGCCAAACCAAACAAAGCAAGAGCTGGAAAGACGCCTCACTGGCTACAAGGGCACCTCTCTCTCTTCCAGCACCCACGTCAGTGGCTCACAACTTCCGGAACTCCAGCTCCAAGCAGGCCAATGCTTCTAGCCTCTGGCAACCTGCACTCAAGTGCACATGCCCACATACATACACATCATTAAAGATGAAATAAAAAGGTTAAATGAGGCATGCCAGACTACGGAAGCCTAAAAGAACTAGGACAGTACAGTATCATCCGGACAGACTAGTCTCCACCCACACACAATCTAGTGTGCAGACAGTTCTCCACAGAGCCTCTCCTCTCCAGCTGTGTCACTGTTTTTAAGTGTAGGTGTAGGTTTGTTTCTTCCGTCCCATGTGTGAGTACCTGCAGAGGGCAGGCAGGAGAGTGTATTGGATCCCTAACATCAGTTGTTGGTACTGGGAACCAAACTTGGGTCCTCTGCAAGAACTGCAAGCATTCCTGACCACTGAGCCATCTCTCCAGCCCCTCGCTCTGTTTCTGCTTATGCTATGACTCTTTGGAACCTGAAATGCCCTTCTCATCCATGACTTATTTCTTCAAGAGCCCAGTTAGAATCCATCTTTTCTAGCCAGGCACGTAAACAATATCAAACACACAATCAACCTCAGCATCTGGGAGATGGAGGCAGGAGGGTCAGGCGTCAAGGTAATCCTTGGCTACACTGCCCATTCTAGGCCAGCCTGAGCTACATGAGACGAACACAAATCACAGAGGAATTAATCCTCTCTAGTAGCCGTATTCCACAGATACGGGCCCAGCTGAAACGCACCATGCCCCTGCTTCTTGTTTCTCATTCCCCTCCCAGATTTTTTTCTTTTTTTTTTTGACATGGGGAGGGGTCATCTGAGACTGAGTCTAGTCACCATCAACTAAATTATTCTCAAATTCTTCCTGTCTCCACCTCCCAGGTGCTGGGATTACAGTGTGCCCAGCAGTTTTCCGGGCTCGTTGGATAGAACTCAGATTTATCATCAAGGGATGATGGCTGCTTGTTGGATAAGCTCCATTGAGCTGAATGTGGAGAACTTCATTTTTAGGATAATAAACTGAAGGGATAAGAAGTGTCCAGAGGGGGGAGAGATGATTCAGAAGTTAAGAGCACTGGCTGCTCTTCCAGAGGCCTTGAGTTCAATTCCCAGCAACCACATGGTGACTCACAACCATCTGTACTGAGATCTAGTGTCCTCTTCTGGTGTGCAGGCATACATGCAGGAAGAACATTGTATACACAATAAATAAATTTAAAAGAAGAAGAGGAGGAAGAGGAGGAGGAAGAGGAAAAGGAAGGGAGAGGAGGAGGAGGAGGGAAAAGAGGAAGAGGTGGAGGTGGTGGTGTCCAGAGCTTACACACTGAGCTGGCACCAGTGGTAGGCTTTATGAGGTGGTAGGCTGGGTGCAGGATCACCTCACATTTCCTAAGGCTGGTCCAGGCAAGACTTGACTCATTTTACCTGTTCAGGGTCCGGTAGGCACCTTCCACGTTCCCCTCCTGAACCATCACAGTCCTGGCAATGAACTTCAGATGTTTAGCCATGTCCTCGTATTTAAATCTTCATTCTTCCGGGACTACAGACTGGACAACGAGCATGGAAACCAGAGACTCAATGTAAGAGAACAAAGCCCAACAGAGTCACGCCTTACCATAGGTAGTTTTATTCAATCTAGCAACAGAACCAGCTCAAGATCCACAGAACCAGGCTGGAGGAATTCTCCGTATCTTAGTAAATACAAGTAGGTCTGGAGAGATGACTCAGTAGTTAAAAGGATACAAGTTCGATTCCCAGTACCCACAGGGTGGCTCAGAACACATACAGTCCCAAGGAATCCAACACCCTCTTCTAGCCTCTGTGATGCACAGACATACATGCAAGTAAAACACTCACACATAAAATATAAATAACTTTTTTTAATGAAAAAGTACAAGCAAATTGTTAGCAACATTTCTTTCACTATGCAGTGATATGGCTTAGCAGGTAAAGGCGCTGGCCACCAAGCCTGACGACCCGAGTTAGAGCCCTGGATCCTTACGGTGGACAGAGAGGACAGACTCCTTGCAAGCTGTCCTGACTTTCTTCCCCCAACCCCCGATCACACCAAGAAATAAATAAAAGATAATTGCCGGGTAGTGGTGGCCCACGCCTTTTATCCCAGCACTTGGGAGGCAGAGGCAGGCGGATCTCTTGAGTTGGAGGCCAGCCTGGTCTACAGAGCAAGTTCAAAGGCAGCCAGGGCTACATAGAAACACTCTCGAAAAAGCAAAGCAAAGCAAAGCAAAGCAAACCAAAAAATTGGTTTCCGCCGCTGAGAGTTAGAAAGAACTCTTCGTCCATCTTTAGGCACTACGCGAAATCTTGCCCTCCCGCTATACTCGCTTTGCAGCTCAGTGACCCCCGCCACGCACCCCGAGCTCCCTACCTGGGGCCTCTGAATTCAGACTCCGGATCTCTGCGGACCGGAAGCGGAAGCTACGGAGTCCAGCGACGGGAGGAAGCTACGCTGCAGGGCTCAGCCGACTGCAGCTCCGCTTACCGTCTGACCTTGCGAAGGTTCGGTGCTGAGCGCAGGCGCTAGACTCTCCGCATGACAGTCAAAGGAACAGCGTCCTCACCTTCCTATGGAGGAGTCGCGGTCGTCGGGTCTGCGAGAAGGTCAGCCCGAACCGTAGCTCTAATCCTGTTAAACTTTTACTAGATTTGAGCGATTTCGTTTTCTGTATGGGAAATGGGAAGCGTCCTGAGAATATTTTCTATTTAAAAATGACAGATCTGCTCACCGGGTGAAAAAACGGCTCCACACCCCCTAATCTGCCTAAAAGTTAAGAAAAGATATTACATACTGTGAGTTTTCCATTGCATCAGCTACCTAAGCCATTTCACTAAATAAAGTAGAACCAAAAAGAAACAAGTGGGAAACGCCTGCAGAATTTTAAATCAAAATATTGTTTTAATGCCAACTTTGCCATTTGTTGCCTCATAAGATCTAGAATTTTTTTTCTTCCATACGTCTTGACAACCCTATGTGTATGTTATCCCCACATTTCCATATATGGTTATTTACATGGGTTTAGAAGTATCCATATACAGAAAAACCTACCCACAACATACACAGATGCACCCTCATCTGTTACTTCTTTAAGGGATTTGTTTTTATTTTGTGTGTGTGTACGTGTGCCTGCGTGTATGTATGTGCACCGTGTGCATGCATGCATGCATGCAGGAGCTCAAGAAGGATTGGAGAGGTGTTGGGGCCCTGGAACTGGAGTTAATAGGAGGCTCAGAGCCGCCATGTGGGTACTAGGAACTGAACCTGGGTTCTCTGCAAGAGCAATTAATTTTCTTAACCACCAGACCATCTGGCCAGGTCATTATCAGTTAATAGGTATTCACACAAAACTTAAGCCTGCCTCGTAGTAAGCCAAATCCAAACTCCCAAACTGAAGCTAGACACCTTTGTGCTTGTCAACAAACCTAATTGAATGACTGTCCTCTGCGAAGCACTGCTGACACTATTCCAGTGTCTCTTGCACAACTGACAGTATGTAGACACAATTTTAGGCCCAGTCGCATATAATAAGTGCAAAATTAATTCTATGGACAGTACGTAATCCGTTAGAAAGGAGTTCTAGCTTCAGATTCTAAGCATCAGCAGACGTATGACTTTGAACAAGTTACTCAGACTAGGAGTCTGCACTTTTTGTTTAAATAAAAATATTGGAATACTACCATGTTTATTTGTTGATATTATATGGCTCTCTTGGGCTATAGTGGTAAACTTGGGTAGAAGAAATGGAGATCTGTGACCTACAAATACTTATAATCTAGATCTTGCTAAACATGAACTTTCAGTCTGGCTTCTTATTTGTAAAATGGTGCTAACATCTACTCTGTTGGTCTCACAAAATTGGTCATAAGAATCAAATGGGCTTACAGTCAGCTATTGGATGGGTCACAGGGCCCCCAATGGAGGAGCTAGAGAAAGTACCCAAGGAGCTAAAGGGGCCTGCAACCCTATAGGTGGAACAACAATATGAACTAACCAGTACTGCCAGAGCTTGTGTCTCTAGCTGCATATGTATCAGAAGATGGCCTAGTCAGCCATCAGTGGAAAGAGAGGCCCATTGGTATTTCAAACTTTATATGCCCCAGTACAGGGGAACTTCAGGGCCAAGAAGTGGGAGTGGGTGGGTAGGGGGGGTATGGGGGACTTTTGGGATAACATTTGAAATGTAAGTGAAGAAAATACCTAATAAAAATTATATATTAAAAAAAAGAATCGAATGGGATATAATGTAAAGATAATTCATTAATTTTTGTTTTCATTTTAAGGTTTATTTTATTATTATATGTGTATGAGTATTTTGCTTACATGTATGTGTGTGCCTACATGTATGTGTATGTGTGTTATGTCTGTGCCTGGAGGTCAGAACAGAACACTGAATCCCTTGGGCCTGGAATTACAGATGGTTGAGAGCTGCCATGTACATGCTGGGAATTGAACTTGGGTCTTCTGCTAGAGTAACAAGTGCTCTTAGCTGCTGAGCCAACTCTTTTCCTCTTGTTATCATTTTCTTTTTTACTGGACTGAAAAAAAAAGTTTTTATAAATGTATATGGGGGGGGTGTTGTCTGCATGCATGTCTGATGTCCAGAAAAGCCTGAAGAGAGCATCAGATCCACTGGATCTGGATTTACAGATGTTGTAAGCCATCCTGTGGGTGCTGGGAATCTAACCTGGGTCCTCAGTAAGAGCTGTCAGCACGATCAACCTCTGAGCCTTCTGCCCAACTGCAATGCCCCCAAGTTTTAAGCCTAGATATCTAGAAAAATGTTGACATCATATATTTCATCAACAGAAGAGGAGTCATTGTGTGTGTGTGTGTTTGTATGCATGTGTGTGCACTCGTGCAGGTGTATGCATGTGTACATGTGTACAAGAGCTCCCATAAAAGTTCATGTGTATGTGTCATAGCACATGTATGGAGGTCAGAGGACAACTTGCCAGAATTATTTCCCTCCTTGCACTGGGTGGGTCCCATGATCTGAGTCTGAACTCAGATCATCAGGCTTAGTGGTGGCAGAGGCCTTTACCCACTGAGCTATCCCACGAGGTCTTTTACTTTAAAGACGTGTGTGTGTGTGTGTGTGTGTGTGTGTGTCTGCGCACGCGTGTGTTCATTCTTTTTTTTTTTAAAGATTTATTATTATATCTAAGTACACTGTAGCTGTCTTCAGACACACCAAAGAGGGCATCAGATCTCATTACAGATGGTTGTGAGCCACCATGTGGTTGCTGGGACTTGAACTCAGGATCTTCAGAAGAGCAGTGAGTGCTCTTAACCACTGAGCCATCTCTCCAGCCCGTGTGCATTCGTTCTTGTGTGCCCATGTGTGGATGTATGTGCAGACATATGTACACGTGCATGTTCCTGGGCATGCCCAGAAGAGGGCATCAGATCTCTCAGAGCTGTATAGGGATTTGTGGGATGCCCTGGCCTAGCTTACTAAATGGTTTCTGGGATTCTGACTCCAATCCTTATGATGAGATAGCGACTGCTCTTGACTGCCTAGCAGTCTCTCCAATGTTCCTCACATGTCTTTTTTTTTTTTTTTTTTGGTTTTTTTTTGGTTTTTCGAGACAGGGTTTCTCTGTATAGCTCTGGCTGTCCTGGAACTCACTTTGTAGACCAGGCTGGCCTCAAACTCAGAAATCCGCCTGCCTCTGCCTCCCAAGTGCTGGGATTAAAGGCGTGTGCCACCACCGCCCGGCCACATGTCTTTTAAAACAGGGTCTAGGTTGGTTTAGAAGAAGATGTGTAGCTGATAATGGCCCTCCATCAACTTACGATCCTCCTGCCTCACCTCCCAGGCGCTGAGATGACATCCACGTGTACCCATGGCTTTGTGCGTAAACCACCAGCACTGTGTGGCGCTACCTCCACAGCCATAAAATGCTAACATTTTAATAAATTTTTAGCTAATTGAAAGTATTTGGATTTATTGTATATGTATGACTGTTTTGCCTGCATGTATGTGCACCATAGGAGGCCAGATCTCCTGCAACTGGAATTACACAGGTTTGTGAGTCACCATGTGGGTACTGAAATCGGAATTTTGGCCCTTTGCAAGAACAATGGGTTCTCTTAATGGCTGAGCATCTCTATAGCCCTCTGTAATCAAAAAACAACAAAGACTTTTGTGTGTCTCTGTCTCTGTCTCTGTCTCTCTCTCTCTCTGTATGCGTAAGCTTACATAGTTATGTGCATCTGTAGAGGTAGGAGGACAACTTACAGGAGTTGGTTCTCTCCTCCCACGGTGTGGAATCTGCATGTCCAGTTCAGTAAGGCTTGCCTACAAGAGCCTTTATATGCTGAGCCATATTGCTGGCTCCTTTAGTCATTTTTTTGTATAAGTGATATACAAATATACAAATGAACTCCCCAGCAGAAATGCATACATTCAGTTTACTTTCTTAGGACAGATGATGCAAAGTTAAGATGATTTATGATGTTCAGTTAAATCCCAAAGCTTCCCCAAAGACCTGTAGGCCATTTTGTTTACTGATGGTCTCACCTGGTGTCACTTGTTAGCCTAGCTTGACTCTATGAGCAGCAGAGGGGCATAAAAGCCCAGCAGAGATCTTCTACTGAAACTTACATGTAAACTTGACAGTTTGATTCAGAGACTTTGTATCCCAGGGTGATGGATAAGATGATTGAATAGAGAGAGAGAGAAACCAAGACTGGAGCCTCAGAGCACACCCACACTCTGGTAGGTGGAAATGGAGCCATTAAGAAACCTAGAAAGTGGGCTGGTGAGATGGCTCAGTGGGTAAGAGCACCCGACTGCTCTTCCAAAGGTCCAGAGTTCAAATCCCAGCAACCACATGGTGGCTCACAACCATCTGTAATGAGATCTGACTCCCTCTTCTGGTGTGTCTGAAGACAGCTACAGTGTACTTACATATAATAAATAAATAAATCTTTAAAAAAAAAAAAAAAAAAAGAAACCTAGAAAGTGCTGCCAGTTGGGTAAGAGGAGAATTGGGACTGTATGTAGTCACAAGATCTCAGGTAGGAAAGTTTCAGAAGATAGCATTAAGTGTCAAGTGATACAATACACACAGGATTTGTGAAGGCTCCTGGGTTTCACTATTGATTAGGGGGAAGGTATGTTATAAAATACTTTAGTGCTGATTTTGTGGGCTCATTAGTTCCTTTGGAAGGTGCAACAGAATGAAAGTAATGTGAGCTGGGCTGTAGACAGTTGACTGCAGTGGTAGTGAGGTACTAGAAAAACCACTCTGAGGGATTACGGTGAATATAGAGGCTGTAGACTTTGTGGTAGAGCCCTTGCCTAGCATGCCTGAGAACGAGAGTTCAGTCCCTAGTGCTGAGTGGTAGCGAGATGGAGCAGAACCATAGTGCAAAGAGAAGAAAGGGGATATTTTGACTCAAGCAGTATTTTCAGCAAGCCAATAACTGGTGACTCAGGGGAACTAATTATTATAGGTAGCAAATATAAGTTACAAGTTCCACAAATAAAAGGCGATCCAGAAGCCTGAAGAGATGCTTGCTCTCTTGCAGAGGACCTGATTTTGGCCCCCTGCACCTCTATGGTGGCCCTCAAACGTCTATAACTAAATTCCAGGGGTACAATGTCTTCTTCTGGCCTCCATGCATATGGTGCACATACATTCAGGCAAATAATCATACACATAAAATAAAAATAAGTCTTAAAAAATAAAATGATAAAATGAGCCAGGCATGGTGACTCATGCCTCCTTTTTTAAAAATGTTTTTTATTTTTTATTTATTTATTATATGTAAGGCACCGCAGAAGAGGGCATCAGATCTCATCACGGATGGTTGTGAGCCACCATGCCATTGCTGGGATTTGAACTCAGGACCTTTGGAAGGGCGGTCAGTGCTCCCAACCACTGAGCCATCTCTCCAGCCCCCAGCTCATGCCTCCTTTAACCCCAGCACTCAGGAGGCAGACACAGGCCCAGTCTGTGTGACAAGTTCTAGGGCTACACAGTGAAACCCTGTCTCAAAAAATAAGATATAAAAAGCCATCAAAATCATAAACAGGCCGGGCGTGGTGGTGTATGTCTTTAATACCAGCACTAATCCCAGCACTCAGGAGGCAGAGGCAGGTAGATCTCTGAGTTTGAGGCCAGCCTGGTCTACTGAATGAGTTCCAGGACAGCCAGGGCTACACAGAGAAACCCTGTCTTGTAAAAAAAAAAAAAAAAAATCATAAATGGAGCTGAGTGGTGTTTCACGCTGTAATTTGTGGGGAACTAGCATCACCTTGATTTTTGATTTCTAGGCCACCCTGACCTACACAAATAAAGGTTTGCCTCAGAAAGGAGGTCATATTTTCTGAAATAAAGGGAGGTGACTTATTTACCAGAACGCTGGGCTTGAGGAATGGCAGGAAGCTGACTACTGAGCAGCATGCTGAGTAGCTGAGAACCAGTGACTAAGAAGACAAAATTATCTGATGCTCGGGAAGGCGAGGATGAGAGAGGAAATGGTTTTGGTAGAAACTAGGACAAATAGAAAGAAAGGAATACACAGACAAGGGTGGAGATCCATTCATGGGCTTCAGTTAGTAACATCTGAGTAGCTTTCTTCGGCCTAGCATACACTTAGCACTTACAGTTGTTTGAATAGCGATACGGCCCAGACTCTGAGTCCTCCTACCCTGACCTCGACAATTCTAGGGCACTATGCTCTCTTCAAAACTGGCACCCCAGTGGCTGGGCTTTCCCTCTTCTGAAGGCAGCAGCAGGTTACATACACATTTACCCCCAAGCATCAACAGCTCCCATCAAAGCAGAAGTGTCCCAGAGTTGAAGAACCTGCTTGTCTGGCCAGCTGGGAGATTCCACAGGGAGAGAGCGACACAAAGGGAAAGCTACTAGTTTCTGAGTGTGAACAGACAAGAAAGCACACTTCAGCTCTGACCCTGTAAGAGTCCCCTGTGCTCCCCCACAGGTTTTGCACCTCCCAACCCAGCTCTACCTTGCGTGGTCACATCTGTCCTATCTTCTTGTCAGTTGCTCAGTGGGTGATATTTATGGTACTCTGGGCTCAAAGTTTTCAATTTCCAATAGTCAGAAAAGTGTTTAAGTGGGCTAGAGAGATGGCTCAGTGATTAAAAGCACCGACTGTTCTTCTGAAGGTCCTGAGTTCAAATCTCAGCAACCACATGGTGGCTCACAACCATCCATAATGAGATCTGACGCCCTCTTCTGGTGCGTCTGAAGACAGCTACAGTGTACTTACATATAATAATAAATAAATCTTAAAAAAAGAAAAGAAAAGCGTTTAAGTAAAAAATGTCTTTAATCAGAAAGGATTTCTATTTCCTCACCACAAATACATTAAAGTAAAAAAAAATACACATAAAACATACTTTATACAAATTGGGAATCAGGGGAAAGTAGCAGAGCCTGGGTTAGGGCTGAGGATTCGGAGCAACTGGGGGATGGCTAATCCTCTGTGGCGCTGGGTGTCCTTTAGTCATCTCTCTGTCTGTGGTAGGCAGGACAGGCGGACAGAGGATGCAACTCCAGTCTGATGGCAGTGTTATTGGCAAACTGTGGCAACGAGGCTCCTCGCCAGGCAGTTTCTTCAGATCACCAGGAACGACAGGAGACAGTGGAGTTGGTGGGACCGGAGTGCCCGGGGCAGAATGGGTGAAGGGCTGTGCTCCTTTCTGGAGGACAAGGATGACACCAATGCTGGCTCCAGGGCCTCTGGGGCTGTGGCCAGAGGTGGAGCCTTGGGGACTGAGGGGAGGGTTACAAATTGGAGTGCTATGGGTCCAGGTGAGGTTCATAGCTGGCCATCCTGTGAGATGCCAAGACTGCTTTGGTTTCAAAACTAAACGTCCCAGCTGTGTTTGGCCCATCTTCTCTAGGAGAGGTGCAGGAGAAGCAGCCCCCGGGTCACCGTGGTGGCTGGGAAAGTGCTAGAGAATGGGAAATGCAAAACCAGGGGTTAACCAAGTTTACACATGAGCTTCACTTAAGCACAGACCTTTGCTTTCCTTGAGGACTCATTGTACAGTGCAAACAAACGTTTGTGCAACAGGTGTGTTCTGCCAGGTGATGATGAAGTAAAAATTTCAGCAATCAAGTAATGCTCCCATCTACCTAGCACAAAGTTGGAGGCTACTCTGTGTAACAGACAGTATGAGGCCACTAGAAACAGACAAGAAAAAAAGAGTCCCATGGCTCTCAGTATTTATACAGTGATTCCTGTTCGACTTCTTTAAATCAAACCCAGGACCTACTAAGTGGCAGAAAAGCAGTCTCATAGACCACACCACCAGGCAGAGAAATTGAAATGACATTTAATTTCTGTGATGAAAGGTCTCATTTCCCGTGTTTAGTTCTTTATGAGGCATGATCCTGTTAATTTTTCAGTCAGTCATTCTCATATCACTAGAAGCTATAGTGGATTTAGCTGGGCATGATGGTGCACACCTTTCATCTGAACACTCGGGAAGCTGAGGCACATGCATCTCTGTGTTTAAGGCTAGCCAGGTCTGCAGAGCAAGTTGCAGGTCAGCCACTACACAGAGAAACCCTATTTTCAAACAAACAGGAAAGGAAAGGAAAGGAAAGGAAAGGAAAGGAAAGGAAAGGAAAGGAAAGGAAAAGAAGAAAGAGAGGGAGAAAGAAAGAGAAACCCACTACGTAAGGTTTAAAGTTATGTTGATAGAAGTCAAAAGATGGAGAGGGGGAGGGTTTTGGGGGGAGGTCAAGAAGAGAAAAATGGAGGCATCTTCTTGTGAGTCATTTGGCCAGATTAAAAGCCTTCTGTAAGCCAGGTATGGTGGCCCATGCCTTTGATCCCAGCACTTGGGAGGCAGAGGCAGGTGGATTTCTGAGTTAGAGGTCAGCCTGGTCTACAAAGTGAGTTCCAGGACAGCCAGGACTATACAGAGAAACCCTGTCTCGAAAAAACTGGGGGGGGGGGGGGGGAGCCTTTAGGAAGTAGATGAGCTTTGACAGGAGGGCAGGGGTAAATTTCGTGAGATCTCAACAGAATAGAGCCAACATCGAGGCGAAATCTAAAACTCACAGTAATTTGCCAAGTCAGACAGACAGCCCTTCCCTGGGAGAGAAAAGGGAAGGCAACTGGAAGGGAGAGATTCTCCAGACAGTCGGGGCTTGGGTCTTCTCCCAGTCTCTCCCTTGGTCTTTGGGGGCATACCTTGCTTCTCTGGTGCCTGCTGCCTCCGGAGGATGGTCTCTGGGCAGCTATGTGAGGAAACCAAGTCTTCAACATCCCTTCCACCTGCAGCAAGGTGCCTAGGTAACGTTCTCTGTGAAGAAACGGATATTCTTAAAGTCAACTATGAAAAAAGAAACAGGGAGAACTGTACAGGCCTCCCTCAATAAGATACTAAGGAGGGGAGGAAGGAAAGAGGGAGACTTACCCCATCTGAGGCTTCTGTAAAACACCCACTATGCGCTGGATCCGGTCCATGGCCACACTCTGTTGGAAGCTACTTAATCCTAGGGTGAAAGAGGGAGGGTGATTAGAGGGTGTGGGATGTACGCAGCTCAGCTGTAGGTTCCCTCCCAGCATTGAGGGAAACAGCAGAGGTGGGGACTGAGATAAATGTAAAGGAAAGACAGAGACAGATGGGGTTCAAATGAATTCACATGAAGAAATTAAGTTACAGATGCAAACAGAATAGCCCATGTCCCAAAGAGAAATGTAAGAGTTCACTCAGACAAGGGGGCTACCCCCAGAAATGTAATTAGTTAATCAGATTATTACCTCTGTCAAAGCGACCCATCTTGAGTCCGTTCAGTAGGTCTGTGAGGGGCCGTATGAACCCTTGGAGTTCTTTACACTGTAGAAAAACAGCACAAGACTTTGAGACCAGCAGTGGTTTTTCTGCTGTGATGTATCTGGCAGCCAAGACCATTATCTTAGGGTCCTTGTCAACCAATTAGGTGTTTGCCACTGCACTCTTTTTTCTGCTTTCTGTTACCTTTTGAGCGAAGAGCAGATCTCCCTCTGTAGTACATCCTTGGGTGATCTCCAGTTCACCGTCTCTTGATCTTTTGACTTCAGATCCTTGGTGTTCCAGATGAGATGCTGTAGAAACCCTGGGTCGATGTCTGCGGCGGATAGGGCCTGGACTGGGCCTGGAACCTCCTCTCTGACCCACAGTGTCTGGCCTAAGCTCATGGGTGCCCTTGCCCTCCCTCTCGTTATCAGAAGGGAAGCTAAAGTCACTGTTCACAGGGGACGTGGAAAATGATGGGGAGAGAGAGGAGGAGGAGTAAGAAGAAACACTAGATGGAGAATCCATAGGTCCAGGAGCAGGAGAGGGGCTGAAGAGCAGCTCCCGTAGTACCAAAGATCAGAACCTGCAATTGAAAAGCAAAGCGAGGGAGTCTGAAATCAGAGTCAAAGAATTAGGAAAGGGACTGGGAGACTGGGGCATTCTAAACAGAGTAACATGGTTTTCGCTTTGTTTTATTGTTTTTCCATTCTCAATAGAAACAAGAAAAAAAAAAAAAAACTTGCTCTTCCAGCCGCATTCAAAATCTAGACCGCCAGCCCACGCAGAGCTCTTGACCCCACACAGCCTTTCTTCCCTTGGGTTCACGGTGAATAACCGACTTTACACCTTCCCCTCAGCCTGCAGTTCTGGGCTGTTCCCGGCCAGACCTCATAGGGAGCCTATCGACCTAAAAACGGCACCCGCTAGAGGCTGCTCTGCGCACCAGAACCCACCTCAGGTCCCTAGAGTACCGGCCCCATAGACACCCGGCTCCACCGCTTTCGCATCCTTCACCGTCAGGTGCACTGCGCTGGTCAGTCTATGGTCGCGCCTGCCAGGTGATGCAATACCTCCCAACACCCCGATCTGCGGTCTTCCATGCCCACCCCATCCGGGTTGTCTTTCGGAGAGCACTTGGGCTCTCGTCCGCTTACCTGGGTCTGTCGGCTCAGCCCTGGTCGGTATGCAGCTCCTTCACTGTCTGTGCGGGTCTAGCCGACCCACCTCCGCCTCACTCTGTGGGTCCCGCCCCTTCCCCCTCCCAGACACGTGCGGTTCTGCACGTGCCTCCCCCTGCGTACACAGACCTTGTGCTCTCATTGGATAGTTTACCGGCAACACGTGACTCTTGATGCAGACGCTCACAGCCCATTTGCTGCGGCACGCGGGGGCTCGGCCAATAGAGAGGCAGCCAAGTGGTGATTGGCTGGAAGGGAAGCAGTCCATGCTCCGCCCGTACATGCGGCTCCTCGGGTGATAAAAAAGGAGGATGGAAAAAAGTGAAAATTAAGGAAGGGGCGGAAAAAGGGTGGAGCTCGTAGCCTTAAATAGGACAGCACTGCGCGGGAGACGCACGGCTGGAGTGTACAGAGCGGGGCCGAGCCACGGAGGTGGCGCCTCGGGACGTGGGCCCCTCTGAGCGCCTCCGCGCACGGGCGCAGCACGTGGGAGCCCTCAGCAACTCGTGTCCGCAACGTGTGTGACAACGGACGTGTGACGCCGGGCTTCCGTTCCCTTGTCGGCGGCTCGCCCTCGTGACTCCCCACTCTTTCATCCTCCCCTCCTCGCCACCAAGTTGGGTGCCTCCTGCCCTGCTGGGCGAGGAGGGTGGGGACTGCGGCTGGAACACCGCGTCCTCTCCGGGGCTCCCGCCGCGCGGCTTCTCCAGCCGGTTCTTACATAACTTGCCACGCACGTTCCCAGCTCGGATGCCAGCCCGCCAAGACTCTAGAGGTCATAGCCGAACTTGTCCCTGACTTTTCTGCTCCGGGCCCTTAGGACCCTTCACTCTGATTCTCAGTGCAGGGAACAGAGCAGAGTAGATCTTTGATCCTCAAGCTTATGGCTCTATCTGGCTTCCGTTTATTTGTTCCTTGAGAAAACTGGGGAAACGTTGAGGAAGGAAAAAAGCAAGTCAAGAGTTTAGAGAGTCACCAACAGACAGACCTTAGCATCCCTTGCACCAAGTCACTGTAAAAGGAACCAATGGCGAGGAGGACCCTGTAGACTGAAGCAGAGGAGTCGCAAGGGGGCACTCTAGTTCTGATTAGGGTCGAGAGAACAGACACTTTTTTCCCCCTCTCATAGTCTTACTAAAAGAAAAAGTTGGACAGGGATCTAAGTCATGGTTTGGAGAACGTGTGGTTATTTTAAATATGTTCTAATGCTTTTTTACTTATATTTAGCAATGTGGTTATTTTAGAAAAAGGAAAAGGATTTCTAAATTAAACCTCAGCACTGTTTTCCCAAACACAATTTCAAGACACTATCAAATAAAATATAAGTAATCTAGATGTGGTGGCTCATGCCTTCTGTAATCCTGAGGGATGGATGCAAGGAGATCAGTTCAAGACCAACCTGAGCCACATGGGACCCTCAGCCTCAGAAAAAGAAAAGAAACAAAAAATAGAGTTAGAATTACAGTCTCAGGGGCTGGAGGGATGGCTCAGAGGTTAAGAGCACTGACTGCTCTTCCAGAGGTTCTGAGTTCAATTCCCAGCAACCACATGGTGGCTCACAACCATCTGTAATGAGATCTGATGCCCTCTTCTAGTGTATCTGAAGACAGCTACTGTGTACTCACATACATAAAATAAATAAATAAATAATCTTTAAAAAAAAAAAGAATTACAGTCTCAGAATAAATGAACCTGTTATCTGTGATATTCTCTGTTCTACTCCAAACTATGTATTTATAGGGTATAATTCCTTCGAATTAGCTGATATCTAATTCCTCCCCCCACCCTCCCGCCCCGCCCCAAGACAGGGTTTCTCTGTGTAGCTCTGGCTGCCCTGGAATTCACTTTGTAGACCAGGCTGGCCCTCAAACTCAAAGATTTGCCTGCTTCTGCTTCCCTGCCTTGTAATTCTCTTTCTTTTTTTTTTCTTTTTTTTTTTTTTTGGTTTTTCGAGACAGGGTTTCTCTGTGTAGCCCTGGCTGTCCTGGAACTCACTTTGTAGACCAGGCTGGCCTCCAACTCAGAAATCCGCCTGCCTCTGCCTCCCAAGTGCTGGGATTAAAGGCATGTGCCACCACGCCCGGCTGTAATTCTCTTTCTAATCTGCCCTTCATGCCGCTAAATCTTGGTGTACGTGTCAGTGTTGACGGTAGAACAGACTCTCATTAAGAAGTAAACAAAATTAATTTTTTAATTTTTTTCTTAAAGAATTATTTATTGTATGTATATGTGTACACTGTAGCTGTCTTCAGACACTCCAGAAGAGGGCATGAGATCCCATTACAGATGGTTGTGAGCCTCCATGTGGTTGCTGGGAATTGAACTCAGGACCTCTTTTTTTTTTTCTTTTTTTTAAAGATTTATTTATTATATATAAGCACACTGTAGCTGTCTTCAGACACTCCAGAAGAGGGCGCCAGATCTCGTTGTGGATGGTTGTGAGCCACCATGTGGTTGCTGGGACTTGAACTCAGGACCTCTTGAAGAGCAGTCAGTGCTCTTAACCGCTGAGCCATCTCTCCAGTCCCAATTTTTTTTTTTTAATTTTTCATCCAAATTCTTGCCAAAGAATTCTAGTCCGAAGAGTGATAGCAGCCTTCTCTCACCTGGGAAAGGGGGTTGGATAGAAACAGGGTCAGGGGGGTTGGCCCAGTGTTTAAGAGAACACACTTTCGTAGAGGACCTAAGTTCCAGTCCCAGCACTCATGTCAGCTGACTCACAAACCCCTGTAAACTCTCCCCCCAGAAACTCTGGTGCTTGTAGCCTGAGCACCCATACTCATGTGCACGCACCCCTCCCTGCACACACACATAATTAAACACAGTAAATCAAAAAAACGAAGAGCAGGAAAGCAAGGAAGTCTCTTTGCTCCCGTCTCTATGCAAACGCCACCGATTTCAGGTTCTAAGGTGGATTCTCCATTCTTCATGCCTCCTTCCGCCTCCTGCTGAACTTTGCTTCTTGGCTCTACAGGGTTGTAGGACACACCCATTTTGACCTCTGGCACCTGCTATAACTTCGAACCTGGGCAGAATAAAACCAGTTCTGATTTTCCAGGCTTGTTGGGAGTTTGAAAAAGGCTTCTCCATTTAGCCTGCTTCTCTCCTAGGAGGAGGTCTTGAAAGTTTTGCCAGATCCGAATAAAAGAATGATATCACAAAAGTTTTTGCTTCAACATCTTTCAAAATTTTCAAGATTAGATTTTCAAGATTAGATATTTCTAAAGGTGATCCGGCTTCCCTCTTTAACCATATGAGAATTGATGTCCAGGTTGGAAATACAAGCGAAAGGTAACTGGTAAGAATTACTTTATAGCACCCCACCAAGGCCAGTGGCTGCCCTCTTACCTTCTACATAAAATGTACCCCTCCTTGAAGGAGGGTCCATAACAGAAGGCAGGACACAGGACTCTGCAGCGTGGGCATGGCATCATTCTGATCTGGACTCTGCTAAAACACCCCCCACATACACACACATAGGTCATTGTCACCTTTCCAGCAGTCCCATCCCCTCTCCAGGAAGACAATCTCTTTACACTAACCCCTTTTTTCCTTTACCTCTGGTCTCAAAGGAGAGTCTGCCCGCCTCCCTATCACAGTAAGAATTCTTCCTACTTGGGAGGCCACAACTCTCAATAACATTGCATTTTTTTACCCTTTGTAGGCGTGACTTTGTATTAGATGCTTTTCGGGGACAGAATAAATGAGACTTAGTTCCTGGGCTTAAGCAGGGCTTGCCATCTATAGAGAACCTACCACACATTTCCCAATGTGTGTGGGGTATTTACTGCTTGCCAGTCTTACTGGATCCTCCCACTTGTGTTCAACTGCATGTGTGCTGCTCTTTGGTTCTTTTGCCCTTTTTTTTTTCGGGGGGGGGGTGTTGGGGTTTGTTTGTTTGTTTTTTGGTTTTTCGAGACAGGGTTTCTCTGTGTACCCGTAGCCCTAGCTGTCCTGGAACTCACTCTGTAGACCAGGCTGGCCTCGAACTCAGAGATCCGCCTGCCGCTGCCTCAAAGCCATGTGCGCCACTTCATGGGCCTTCCTTACTCTTGAGATGGTTTTTTTTCCCTTACAGTCCAGGCTGGCCTCTAATCAGAGGTCAACTGCCTCTGTCTTGCAGTCGTAGACACCTCACCCAGCTTACACTCCATACTCATTTATTCCACAAATCTAACTTTCTTTTAATGACTCAAACTACATTCTTGGGGGCATCCATGCCTCTTCCTCTTTGGGCTCTCAGTAGCTTTTGATTGATCATATCAAGCTTTCTCTCTTCTAGTCCCTATAACTCAAACTTGGCTGTCTGCCTGCCTCTTCCATTTCCTTGGTTGACTTATCTGCCTCCGCTGACTTAGTCATTGGCCTTTCCACTTTCACAATGTAACTTTGCCTTTAGGTCTCCACTCCTGATGTAGTTCATCCGCCTTCACACATACACAGGACTGCCCAACTTAGCACTGTCCTCCTAAACCACCCTGGCTGCTGACATTCCCCAGACATGTTTATTAGATTGTATGCTTCATGTGTGTGTGTGTGTCTGTGTGTGTGTGTCTGTGTGTGTGTGTGTGTGTGTGTGTGTGTGCGCACAGGCATACAAATGCATGCTCGTGAGTGAGTACATGTGTAGAGGTCAGAGAATAACTTGGGGGAATGGGTTCATTCTTCCCATCACATGGGTCCTAGGGATTGAAACCCAATTGTCTTGCTGGCAGACATCCTTGCCATCTGAGCCATCACACTGGTTCTCCCCAAACATGATCAGAGTCTGTAGGTTATTTTAGTTCTCTCTTATCACTGAAGATAGACAAGGCATGTTGTTCTAACGTTATTTTTCTCCTCTCGGTTTGCACCAGCACCCCCTTTAGCAGGTGTTCCTGAGACAGTGTAAACCGTTCCATTCTGTGCCTTCCATATAGTGAGATGAAGAGTTTTCTAGCCGGGCAGTGCTGGTGCATGCCTTTAATCCCAGCACTTGGGAGGCAGAGACAGGCGGATCTCTGAGTTCGAGGCTCCTTATTGCTTATAAGTCCAAAGTCCAGCCTGACATTTCAGACTATCTGCAGATTTATCCCTTAGTTGATGTGCATGATATTACTATGCAAATATGAAAGGCCTTCTGTAATTGTTTTTACATTTACTTATTTAGGTGGAAGGGTATAGGATGTTATAAGTGTGGAGGCCAGAGGACAACTCTTGGAGGCTCTTCTATCAAGCAAGTCTCAGGCATCAAACATGGGCCAGCTCCTCACACTTGGCAGCCTTTACTTGAAGAATCATCTTACTGCTCAAAAAAGGTTCTCATATGAGGACCGTGTAGCCTGGCTGTCCTAGAATTCGCTGTGCAGACCAAGCTGGCCTTGAACTCATAAACATTTACCTGCCTCTGCCTCTAGAGTGTTGGAATTAAAAGCATTTGCCACTATGACCAGCCAATTTTTTTTTTTTTTTGGTTTTTTCGAGACAGGGTTTCTCTGTAATAGCCCTGGCTGTCCTGGAACTCACTTCTAAAGACTAGGCTGGCCTCGAACTCAGAAATCCACCTGCCTCTGCCTCCCGAGTGCTGGGATTAAAGGCGTGCACCACCACAACCGGCTTTGTTTTGTTTTTGTTTTGTTTTTTTAAGATTTATTTATTTATTTATTTATTTATTTATTTATTTAATGTAAGTACACTGTAGCTGTCTTCAGACACTCCAGAAGAGGGAGTCAGATCTCATTATGGATGGTTGTGAGCCACCATGTGGTTGCTGGGATTTGAACTCCAGACCTTCGGAAGAGCAATCGGGTGCTCTTACCCACTGAGCCATCTCACCAGCCCTTTGTTTTTTTTTTTTTTGTTTTGTTTTTTTGTTTTGTTTTTTTTTTTTGTTTTGTTTTGTTTGGTTTTTCGAGACAGGGTTTCTCTGTGTAGCCCTGGCTGTCCTGGCACTCACTTTGTAGACCAGGCTGGCCTCGAACTCAGAAATCCGCCTGCCTCTACCTCCCGAGTGCTGGGATTAAAGGCGTGCGCCACCACGCCCAGCTCTTGTTTTGTTTTTAAATAGGTCTTTCTGGTTGGTCCTGCTTCCATCCAACATCCCCACAGGTGGCCTATTCGGATTTTTTTTCTCCTCCTCCTCCTGTCCTGCAAGGAAGCTTCCTGTCCCCCAACTCCACATGGTGAAAACATAATTCTCCAATTACCTATGCAGGCCCTTGCACATTTTTTTTTTCCTGATTTATACTGTCTCCCTCTGTAGACTCTCCTGTCATACCCAAGACACCAAAAATAGCTCTTTGTTCTGAGGTTTTCCTTTGGCAGCTTTCACTCGTACCTTAACGGTACTGAGTCTAAGTTCAGAACACCACACAAGCAAATGCTTCGTCAGTCTCAAGTTATATCTAAAACAAAATCTGGATTGGCAAAACAGCTCAGCAGGTAAAAGCTCACGGCACTCAAGCCCAACAAACTGAGTCCCTAAAGTTGTCCTCTGTCCTCAACACAGGCACACACACGCACACATACACGCACACACATATGCACACCTACACACACAAACACACTTGGGAAGCTGGAGCCTCAATTGGAGAATTGCCTCTGTCAGATTGGACTGTGGGGATGTCTTTGGGAGAATGTTCTTGATTAATGATTGATGTGGGAGCGCCCAGCCCACTGTGGGCAAGTGGTATAAAAGGGTGAGTTGAGCAAGCCATGGGAGCCAGCCAGTAAGCAGTGTCCTCCCAAGTCTATGCTTCAGTTCCCGCCTCAAGCTCCTGCCCTGACTTCTGTCAAGGATGAAACATGACAGGGTAGTTGTAAGTCAAAATAAACCCTTTCCTCCCCTCTCTGGTTTTGTCAGTGTTTTATTACAGTAAAAGAAAACCAAAGAACAATACCTCCATAGCAGTATTAATGATACAGTTCTGCCCTCCTGCAAAACCTGCCTTGTTTACTGCAGGTCACTGACCCTAGGATCTATCTGGGTAAGAGATGTCATACCTCCCTCCTCCTAATCCCCATTTGACTCACTGGTTCTGTGGTCACTGGTTTCGTGGTTACGGGATTCTGAGGGTCCGTAAGTTCTGTATGAAGACTGTATGAAGAGGCTGTAGTCTCTACTGCTTCTGTTGTTGTTACCTCCTTATTCAACCTGTTCTGCCCTCGGTAGGATTGGGAAACAGTTATCATTTCTTTCATACAGTATCTCCATAGATGCTCTAGTTAAGAGTTTTCCATCTTTTCCTACAAGCCTCCTAATCAACCCCACAGGCTCAGGGATGTCTGGGCCTGCCGCTAGTACAGATTGAGTATGTATGTATTCCATTTATCAATTCCTTTAACCGTCCTTCCTCCTCCGTGTATTAGTAAGCCTACTAGGTTCTGGCTTCCTTCTCCCAGCTATAGTTAAAGATCTATTTGTGACCCACATCCTAGTTTCTATCTATCAGATTTTCTTTCTTTCTTTCTTTCTTTCTTTCTTTCTTTCTTTCTTTCTTTCTTTCTTTCTTTCTTTCTTCCTTCCTTCCTTCCTTCCTTCCTTCCTTCCTTCCTCTCTCCCTCTCTCTCTCTCTCCCTCCCTCCCTCCCTCCCTCCCTCCCTCCCTCCCTCCCTCCCTCCCTTCCTTCCTTCCTTCCTTCCTTCCTTCCTTCTTTCCTTCCTTCCTTCCTTCCTTCCTTCCTTCTTTCTTTTCCCTTGAGACAGTCTTACTATATAGTCACGGTTGAATTGGAACTTGCTATGGAGACCAGGTTGACCTAGTACCCATAGCACTTCTCCTGCCTCTGCTTCCCCAGTGCTGGGATTATAGAACTGGACTACCACACCCAGCCTCACATTTTAGCACTTCCCTGTTTCTGTTTTAGTGTTATTTGTCCTGGTAGAGAAGTCACTCACCAACCTATCCTCTGACTCAAACGCGGAGTAATCAACAGTGAAGTTTACACTAAAGTCATCTGGAGAAGAGAAAAAGAAACAAATGAAAGGGGAAGAAACTTCACACTCAGGATCCTTACATGGAGTTGTATTGGTACAACCTACATTGTAAAGTGTATTGGTGTAACGTACTTCTAGTTAGCTGTAGTGTTAAAATATTTGTGAATTCGAGCCGGAGAAATGGCTGAACAGTTAAGAACATGGCTTGCTCTTTCAGAGGATCCCAGTTTAGTTTCCAGAATCCACACTGAGCAGCTCTCAGCCCCTCATAACTCCAGCTCCAGTACACACCTCACTACATATGCATAATCTAAAATAATACTGAGAACTAAATCTTAACTATTTGTGAGTATGTATGGATTTATATTGTCACTCTAGTATGTACAATAATTTGCAGATTGGAAATTTTCTAAATTGTCCCAACCATTTTCCAAAACATAAAATATAATGATCTTAAGAGGCTGGAGAGATGAGTGGCTCAGGGGTTAGGAGCACTGGCTGCTCTTCCAGAGGACGTGGGTTCAGTTCTCAGACCCACCTGTTAGCTCACAACCACCTGAAACTCCAGTTCCAGGGGATCCAATGCCCTCTTTTGACCTATGTAGGCACCAGGTATACATGAGGTACACAGACATACATGCAGGTAAAATGTTCATACACATAAAATTCTTACTTTTTTTTTTTTAATCATGAGCCTAAGAAATAATACCAAGAGTCTTGAAAGTTTTGTTAACAGTCAAAATGTTGACTGGTCCTATTGTTCTTTTGCAAAATGAAGGACAATCTTGGAACTAAGTGGTCCCCAAATCTACCCCACTAAGAATCAGAGCTTTTCACATACGCACCATAATTAGGGGTCATTGTGTAATAATAATATGCCACTTGATAGTAATCACCCTCTTCCAGCTGTTCTTCATTGTCGTATTCCTGTCCTGCAAGGGACAAGAGTTACAGGTCAGAGCATCTGGAAGTCCTTAGCAACAGCACATATGTTGTTGATCACAGCTCTCCCAGCTTCTCTCTGCTTCCTCTCCAGAGGTCTCCCTGCCTCTGTACATCTATGTTGGCCCAAGTTTCCTGGCACCTAGCTGCGGTGAGGACAGTACTCTGCTTTCAACGCAGAACTCCCAGGACAGAAAGCAGATTCCTTCACATCCTCTAAGCCCTGAGGGAGATATATGTAAAGCCTTTAAGAGTGGAAGACAGCTGGGAGGTGGTGGCACATGCCTTTAATCCCAGCACTTGGGAGGCAGAGGCAGGCAGATTTCTGAGTTCCAGGCCAGCCAGGCTACACAGAGAACCCCTGTCTCAAAAAACAAAAACAAAATAGAACAAAAAACAAACAACAAAAAAAGTGGAAGACAGAGCCCAAAAAAATTTAGAAAAGCCATATAGATTCTATATGTTCCCAAATTTTCCTCATGAAAGACTAACACTCAAGGTTTTAGATTTGGTTTTATTTCCAGCTCCACTGCTAACTAAGCAGAACTTTTCATGTCTGCTGCTTCACACCCCCAACCCCTTTTGAGACAGGGTCTCTCTATGTAGCCCTGACTGTCCTGAGATTCACTGTATAGATCAGGCTGGCCTCCAGTTCACAGAAATCTGCTTGCTTCTGCCTTTGCCTGCCAAATGCTGGCATTAAAGACATGCAGCACCACAGCTGGGCTCATATCACCTTCCTTAAAAATAAGTCAGCTGGACCAGATGACCCATCGTTGCGTCTCTCCCCTTCCAAAACTAACACTGTGTGGCTTTGATTACTGAATCCAGAATTCTAGGCCTTCTGCTAAACACATCCCTCCAACCCCAAACTAAGGACACAGGATTTAAAGGAAAACAGTGACACACCTGGCTGACAAGAGAACAAAGAGGGGAAGGAGCCAAGCTACTCTTGGGACCTTGTCCCTGAAGGCAGCCAGTTTTCTACTGGCCTAAGCCAACCTATACTGGCTTTTCTCTTCTCTTCTCTTCTCTTCTCTTCTCTTCTCTTCTCTTCTCTTCTCTTCTTTCTTTTTGTTTGAATCACTCTGTAGACCAGGCTGGCCTCGAACTCAGAAATCCGCCTGCCTCTGCCTCCCAAGTGCCGGGATTAAAGGGGTGCGTCACCACACCAGGCTTCCTTTATTTTTTAAAAGACATTGTTTGCTATGTATCTGTAACCAATCTGGAAACCACCAAGTAAGCCTAGAATTCACAGAGACCTTTCTGTTTCTGCCTCAGGAATGCTGGGATTAAAGAAGCGAGCCACCACACCGTCTTGGTTCTGTTTTTTGGTACAGGGGGTAATTGTTTGTTTGTTATTTGTTTGTTTTTGAGGCAGGGTTTCTCTGTGTAGTCCTGGCTGTCCTGGAACTCGATTTGTAGACCAGGATGGCCCCATACTCAAAGCTCTGCCTGCCTCTGCCTCCAGAGTGCTAGGACTAAAGGCGTGAGCCACCACACCCAGCTGAGGGCGTGTTATTCATCTGTGACTAGTCAGGAACTCACTAAGTAGTCAAGGGTGACCTTGAATTTCCGACCCTTTCCCCTCTATGTCTCAAGCGCTGGGCATGTGCCATCCATCTTGGCTCTCGCACCTATGTCTTTGCTAATAGGAGGTTTGTTTGTTTCCTTGTGCTTTGTGGGAAGGAGAGCCTCTGGCTTCGCTCACTTATATTGCTCCCTTGACTTCTAAGCGCCCACTTCTTTCCTTTCTGGCTCCTCACTCTCCTGCTCAACTCTGTGGTGACAGGAACAGAAATCTGAGTTCAGTCTTGCCGAAGGAACTCTCTTTAGAGTCCCATCCTCCACCCGCCTGTGTCTTCTTTGACAAGACTTCGCTTTGCTTTGCCTTTGGTTTCCTGGCTCCACCTTCCAGATCCCTGCTCTGCCCCCAACCCTGGACTCCAACAGCTGAGAAAAGCAGTACAGCTCCCCGTTGAAATGCCCAACTTACCGCTCTCTGTTTCCTTTTCTCTCATCCCATTTACAGCAAAAGACCTGGCACAAAAGGCCAGGGTCAGAAGGAGACTTACCCAGGATGAGTGGTGCAACAAGGAGGGCTATAAAGAGGACATCCATTCTGGGTTTTGCACTATCACTGTGTAAGTTAAGAGAGGAAATTGCTGTTTCCCACCACACTTACCCCGCCTCCCCTGCTGCTGTGAAGCTGGGAGGGCACTGGAGTGATTCTTCTCCCTGGGGACAGAACTCTCCGCCTACTCTACTCGCTCCGTAGATCTTTACATAGCTGCTGGACCTAGAGCCAACTCCCTTAGCCCCCTTGTTGGATGCTAACTTGTTATTCCTGGAGAGCCCCTAGCCCTGGATTAGGTCCGCTCAGGACTCCCACTGCTGGGACCAAAGTTCACCCTCTCCTCTCCCCTCCTATGCTTCCTCCCTCTCAATGCTCCCCAAAATCCACCTTCCTTCTTGCAGGCCATTGCTGTGCAGGGTTGCTCTCTACTCTGAGGGAAACATGATCTTTTTTATCATGTTTATCAGCCCCCGCCGGCTGTGCATCCCCTTTCCCACCCCCTATCCCCGCCCCTGCCAGCTGTGCATCCTTCCTCTAACAGCTGTACTCCCTATATCCACTGTTCTTGCGTTTGTCTATTTTCACTGGGCTCCTTCCCTTTCTCCAGCCCCTGCTCTTTTCCATTCCCTCACAGGTAGCCCTGGCTATGTCCTTGCACCACATGGTGGATCACAATCATCTGTAGCCCCAGTCCCGAGGGTTCTGATGTGCTCATCTGGCCTCCAGGAGCACCAAGCACATACATGTTGTACAGATAAACGTGACACAACCCCCTCCCACACACATAAAAATAGCTATTAAAATAAAAGAAAAGCTCCACAAGCCCCACATACCTAGTAAATACTTGCTAAGCATCTAAAATGAGTCCTTTAACACCGTGCAAGTGTCTGTGGGCTCATCATGCACAGACTGTTCCCCACAACAGTTAACAGCTCACAGAGAAGAGTGGCCCAGACTCAGCCTGTTGAACTTAGGAGCAGGACACACATGGAATCCTGAACACTGGCCAAGATGTTCCCATCCTCCTAACCTTGGGGAACGATGTGACCGCCATCCCCCCCAACCCTCCACCACCCCTACCCTCCCATCCCTCCCACCCCCACCGATCCCCTCCTAGTGATTTTTTGTAAGAACCTCCAGGAAGCCCGGTAATCTTTTAAATTTTTCTGTAGTTTGTTATTGCTTTGTATGTACCCTCAAAAACGATTTTCTCATATATGACCAAAATGCTCAGATCCCATCATAGGATTCCTCTGTTCTGCAGACTCCTAAGGAGCAACCCGTCCTCATACAAATGATGATTCCTGCTAATATGAAATCTGAGGAAAAGACACCACTCAAGTTTATTTTCCAGACTATAAATGAAGGAAGTATGACATCAAAGGAACCAAGCAGCTCCGCGTGGGGCGGGGGTGGAGGGGATGGGTGTCATTTCCTCCCAGTCGCATTGCTCTAGTTGCTTTGTGACTCCAGGATTCCTTCCAAACATTTTCCTAATATTTCTCTCCCGGCTTCTCCTGCTTTTCTCATTCTGTCATTACAGAATACAAGTGGAGGCTTCATTTAAGACATAATTCCTATACCAGGCTGCCCAAAGAGTTCCAACTTTTAAGCCTAACTTTGATCCCTCAAGGGTGCTTCTCTGGGTCATTTCCTCTAATTCAACTTAAGAACAATGTCCGTCCCTATCTTCCCACAACGTCTATCCTGAGCTCTTTTTTATTTGTCTCTAGAGTCAAACAGGATCTTCCTCCGACAAATCTCCTCTAGTAATAGGTAGGGTGGCTATCACCCTTCTCTACCAAAAGAAAGAAAACCGTGGCCAAGGCGCAAGCGAATCCAGGAATCCTTGTTCTGATTGGGCCCAGACTCCAGTCTACTCTTCTGAAGCCACTCCCAGCACCAAGTGGAGGGCTCTGAGGATGAGAGACTACAACTCCCAGAAGGCCATGCCGCCACGACCCCGCCTCTGCAGTTCCGCCCCACCAAGTATTCATTGGCCTTCCGGGGGTGGGGATTAGATGGGAGGTGGCCATGGGGCAGCGACCGGGGGTTGTTCCCTCTTCGGCTTCCGTAGACGAGGTCGGGTGGACCTCGTCCGGGGTTTCGGCACCCCCCCCTTCCCCTTCCCCGGGGTCCGGGGGTGACATTGCACCGCGCCCCTCCTGGGGTTGCGTCGCCGCCCCACGCGGACTCCCCCTCGGCGCGCAGCTCCCTTTCGCCTCCCTTGGCCGGGGTTCCCTCCCTCCCCCAGCTGCCCAGTCATGGGGGCTGCTGTGTTTTTCGGATGCACCTTCGTCGCGTTCGGCCCAGCCTTCTCCCTTTTCCTGATCACTGTAGCTGGAGACCCACTTCGGGTTATCATCCTGGTGGCGGGGTGAGTGTCGAGTGGTGGAGACGGGGCCGAATGTAGAGAAAAAGGTGCAGAAAGGGCTGGAGGAACTGGAGCAGGCTTGGGAGCCTGAGTTGGGGGGCAGAAGTCGGAAAAGGTTGGACACAGGGTCAAATCGTGATCTAGGAGAATTTCCCGCAGTCGGCTTCCGCCTTCCAGGGATTTCACAGATTCTTCCTGTAGTCCTCCCGGCAACGTCAGAGAAGGCCCAAGGCCAAGATTAATGAGGGGGCTGTGCTGACCTCCGCTAGCCAAGGATCTTGGAATGGATACCTTGTCTGTTCGATCATGCCCACACACTTTGACTCTAATGAAGACTCTAACCAGATCTCTACCCCTTCTGCTGCTTTCAGATTCTTACAGATGAGTCTGTTGGTGGAGACACTTATCTGGTCCCTGTCTCCCTTACCATCCGGAAGTCTAACTTCCACTTTTCATACATTCCATCCTTGGCTGGCTCCTTCCTTGATTTTTCCATGTGGTCCTGTCTTTGCCTCTCTCATTGCCCTTGTGTTTTCTCAGAGCCTTTTTCTGGCTGGTCTCCCTGCTCTTGGCTTCTGTGGTCTGGTTCATCTTGGTCCATGTGACAGACCGATCAGATGCACGGCTCCAGTATGGCCTCCTGATTTTTGGTGCTGCTGTCTCTGTCCTTCTGCAGGAAGTGTTCCGTTTTGCTTACTACAAGCTCCTTAAGTAAGGACAAGGGGGGATCTGGAAGGGAGTGGGGACAGTGGTGTGCATGGCGGGAAGTGGGCCAGCCCTGCGATGGTGGTTGGAGTAAGGGGCGTTAAAGGGAGGGTATCGGAGGGGAAGGAACATCCCTGCCCTTCCTTCTATTTCCCAGGAAGGCAGATGAGGGCTTAGCATCACTGAGTGAGGACGGAAGATCACCCATCTCCATCCGACAGATGGCCTATGGTGAGCCAAGGGAGAGGGACCAGAGGAGGGAGTTGGACACCCCATCCCCCCTTTCTGGGTAATCTAAACAGCCACATATGCTAAAGTGTTTTTCTTCATACTTGACTTCCAAGGAGAGGCGGTCTGGAGGGAGAGTAGGTATGGTAGACTTTTCCCTGGGCTTGGGGAGTAGGTACTGCTAATGAGGCTGTGGTGGTCCTGGTCGTTGACAAGACCCTCCCTCCCCCCAGTTTCTGGTCTGTCCTTCGGTATCATCAGTGGTGTCTTCTCTGTTATCAATATTTTGGCTGATGCACTTGGGCCAGGTGTGGTTGGGATCCATGGAGACTCACCCTATTACTTCCTGACTTCAGGTAAGGCCCACTTCTAACCTTGCCTTTGTGCCCGGTCCTCCCCTGGCCCTGACTTACTGCCCTTCCCTGGGAGGCGATCAGGGATGGACATCTCCCCGTCTTCCTCCCCGCAGCCTTTCTGACAGCAGCTGTCATCCTGCTGCACACCTTTTGGGGAGTTGTTTTCTTTGACGCCTGTGAGAGGAGGCGGTACTGGGCTTTGGGCCTGGTAGTCGGGAGTCACCTTCTGACATCAGGACTGGTGAGTTGGAGTCAGGGAGAAAGCATTTAATGGCGAGCTGGATGGGGGATGTGTTCCCACCGAGTAAGTCACCTTCCCTTACCTGGGGCGGAGGCAGAACCCTGACTTCTGCTCCCTTAGCTTCAGTTAGGTCATCCGCTCCGGGGCAGAGTTTGAATTGCTTAGCCGTGTGACCACAGAAGGCTGGAGGTGAATAGAAAGAGCTGAAACCTTTGAGGGAATCTGAACTCAGAAGTTGCCTTAGCTATAAGATGTTAGTGCTTGGGCTGGTGAGATGGCTCAGTGGGTAAGAGCACCCGACTGCTTTCTGAAGGTCCAGAGTTCAAATCCCACCAACCACATGGTGGCTCACAACCATCCGTAATGAGATCTGGCGTCCTCTTCTGGTCTGTCTGAAGACAGCTACAGTGTACTTACATATAATAATAAATAAATAAATCTTTAAAAAAAAAAAGATGTTAGTACTTTGAAGGGAAGCAGGTGTCTGAATGGGATGTCTGGGCAAGGTTGGGACAGAGGCCCAGAGTGAATGTTGCAGTTAGGTGCAGGGAGAATCTAACCTCTCTTCTGTCCTCATTCTCAGACATTCCTGAACCCCTGGTATGAGGCTAGCCTGCTGCCCATCTATGCAGTCACCGTTTCCATGGGGCTTTGGGCGTTCATCACAGCCGGAGGCTCCCTCCGAAGTATCCAGCGCAGCCTTTCGTGTAAGGACTGACTACCTGGACTGATCGCCCGACAGATCCCATCTGCCTATCCACTGCCCATGACTGAACCCAGCCCCAGCCCGGGTCCATTGCCCCATCCTCTGTCTCCTCGCTGATGTGTCCCGCTTCCTTCCGGGTTTGGCGTTGTCCATTTGTGACCTGTAGTCTCTAAGCTTTCTCAGGAGCAGCCTGGGTGCAGCCAGTCAGGGACTGGTGGGTTTGAATCTGCATCTCTCCCCACCACCTGGGGACCCCCTTGTTGTCCAGGTCTCCCCATGTGTCAGTGCTCCACCCTCACCCTGCCCATGACTCACCCCGCTTCCCCTCTGCAGGCCGCCGGCAGGAGGACAGTCGGGTGATGGTGTACTCTGCCCTGCGCATCCCACCCGAGGACTGAGGGAACATGGGGGGGACCCCTGGGCCTGGGGTGCCCTCCCGATCTCCTCGTCCCGTATTTCTCCATCTCCAGTTCTGGACAGTGCAGGTTGTCAAGAAAAGGGACCTAGCTTAGCCATGGCCCTGGAGATGAAGTTACTGGAGGCTCGAGGGTAGATGAGTTCAGTTCAGTGTCTCCTGCCCAGACTGGACATCTTGGTCTTTTTCTCAGGTCTGAAAGGAACCATTTTTTGGTATGATAAAGACCCCAAAATGCCTTTTTTTAAAGTGGGGAGAGGGAGGAGGTACGCTGGGAGCCTCTTTAACCTCCATAGGCTGTGTTTGCTCCCGAATCTGCTGATGGTGGCTCATTTCTCTCCTGTTTTCCCTTTGGTCCCAGGCCCTGGGGGAAAGGAAGGAAGTGCATGCTTGGGGACTGGTCCCACTGGAAGTCTAGCCTAACGTCCATGGCCGTCAGCACCCCTCCTTTCCCCAAGGTGAAGTGGAGGGTGCTGTGGGGGCCGGCCCACTCCATGGCAGTGACCTGAAGGAGTCAGACTACCATGGCATCGCAGGCCCAGAGGGCAGACATTTTTTCTAGTTTTTAATTGGGTGTGGGAGGGTTGGGGAGGTTTTCTATCACTGTGTTGTTTTTCTGCTGAGGGTGGAATATTCTGTCCTTTTAATCAAGGTGATTGTGATTTTGACTAATAAAAAGGACTTTATAATTGTGGGGGGACTTGGCTTTAAGAGGGGTAATGGATTGAGATTTCTAGCTCCGGATGGCTCTGGTCCATCCTCCCTAGCCAAGTGCCCGTGATGTTCACTATTGATGTGATGAGAGAAGCATCGTTAGTGGTGTAACTTGTGGAAGTCAACTTCCTAGAAGGAGGGAAGGAGGTCTCCCTTGTCCAGGAACAGGATACAAGGAGTTAATTAATCATACCCCTCCCCCTTCTCTTTCTCTATGTCTATCTCTGCCACTCAACAGACAGAGGAACTCTCCCAGTCTTGAAAGCCACAAAAAACATTCAAGAATTAAGGTCAAAGACTTTTAATTTTCAAACATACATTGAGCAAAAAATAATTAAAATCCCAGCAGCAGCCCTTTTTTCCTAGAGGAAAAAAACCTACAACGTGTATCTAAGGGAGAGAACATGGCGGTGTGAGGTGAAGGATGGCAGAGTTTATCCTCAGCTTCTTCCTAACCAAACATGAGAACAGGGAATCTCCTCATCTACAGCTTTGAAAGGCCAAAGGCTCAGCCCTTCCTTGAAGAGCTGGGGTCCCTGGTGTATGTGTATAGAGAAGTGGTACCTAGAAGGACACGTGCCTGCCTACAACTGGTCGTCCAGTGCCTGCAGCTCTCAGAGAGGCTCCCTGGCAGGAGGAGAGGAAGGCATCCGCAGCATCTTGAGACAGAGTTCACGCCTCTGTGGTAGCCCGAGCAGAGGTGAAAACCACACTTTTCCTGTTTCCCAGCCGCTTCTTCCTGGAAAGGGGAGCAATGGTTCATGGGAGTGACTAGCCTCCTAAGTGAGAGTAGACATAGAATAGGAAATACATTAAAAAAGCCTCAATAAGTATATAATCATGACCTTAAACGTTCTCTTTTCCCCACCTCCTGAGTACAAGTATGTGCCAGCAGGCCAGGTTTATGTGGTGCTAGAGATCAAACCCAGGGCTTGGGCACACCCGGCAAGCACTCCGCCAACTGAGCTACATACAGCCTCAGAGAATTTCGTTGGAGCAGGGGGTTGGGGGTGGGGGAGACTGGGTTATCTCACTATGGAGACCAGGCTGGCCTTGAACACAGAGATCATCCTGCTTCCAACTCCCAAGCGTTGGGATTAAAGTTATGCACTACCATGCTTGGCTGAGAATGCTTTATTTTTTTTTTTTCTGTGTACCCTGGCTATCCTGGAACGCACTCTATAGACCAGGCTGGCCTTGAACTCAGAGATCCGCCGGTGAGTGCTGAGATTAAAAGTGTGCCGCTGCCACCCAACCTCTGAGAATGCTTTTTAGTAGAAAATAAATACTGCAGGGATAGAAAGTAGGAACTCACCTAATTTTTTGAGCGATGAAATAAACAGCCAGCAGAAGGCAAACACATCCAGCCAAGATCCCCACACCGAGACCCAGCATCTCTCCTGGGGGAAGTAAGGATGTCAGCTCAGCCTAACAGGTCCTGATCCATCTTTGCTGGGGCCCGCCTCGTGCTGTCTTACCTGTGGTATACAGTGGTCCCACTGTAGAGGAAGGAAACTTGGGTTAGAGGAGTTTCAGAACCTTGTCCCATTTGGGAGCTCTGCTTCCACACCTGAAAATTGACCTGGGCGTCCTTTGCTGGGGATGATTCCTGGTCCAGAGGTGTACTGGGAACCCTTCCCCTCAGCCTTTTCCTTCCCAGGGGTTCACTGTTTCACACCTTTGAGCCCCCCGGTTTCCCATCTCTTCTCTGCCCTGCAAGTCACCTTGGATGAAAGAAGCAAAGATGGTCCTCTGGTTGAGAGGCTGGGGGACTCTGTAGTTCTGTACAAGGGGCTCAGATGGGTCCTCTTCTGTAGAGGACAATGTCTCCTGGAGCTTCTCTAGCTGGGGAGCAGACATGGAGAGATCACCCCAGGACATTGGCAAGGGTCTGAGGTTCAAGCAGTATTCCCTCCCCACTACTCACGCACCTGTCCCATTGAAATCTGGGCCCTTCTGTTGAAGACTGTCCAGAGCACACTCTGGTAGCAGGGGGGAGTTGTGAGTGAGCCGTTGTAGCGGAAGAATTGCTCCAGCTGTTGGGGGAACAGCTCTCTCACGCTGAAGGGAGGCACAGAGGTCTTCTGATCTGGGGAGGACAGAGCGAGGGTCAGGCTTCCTGGACAGGGTTCCTCTGAGCAGAATCCACTGCTTTCTCCCCGCCCTCTCCCAAGCCTAGCAGGTCAGGGCTTGAACGTTTCCTTGCAGTTGAATTCTTACTGTAGGTTTTTAGGGCTCACCTTTGTATCTTATTTCATGTAGATGACTCAGAATGTGATCATAAGCTGGATTCTCAGTCTCGCCCACCTGCAAAGGCAATGTACCGATAGACACACATGTTTGGAGTGAGTGAGTGCTGGGGTAAACTTCCGAGAGGCCTGAGGATTAGAATAAAGGATCAGAGAGAGACCTGAGAGGGCATGGGCATTGCTGACCTCAATGAGGATGCCTAGGACAGCCAGGCCCAGTGGCTTCTGAGCTGCCTCACTCAAGCTGCTGTAGGACTGCGAGTCATAGTGAACCACGTGGAGCTGCAGGGGGACAAAAGGAAACAAAGTTACCTGATGTTTCTTCATCCCTCTAAGGCTTTGATTTCAGTCACCCCAGCAATTACCCAACCTAAATCTCTACCCCCAAAGCTTTGTCTTAGCTCTTCAATAGGGTTTTTCAAGGGTCCAGGTCCATCCTTCCTCTGAGCTCCACTGGACTGAACCATGCATCATCTGTGCCCTAGCTGGAGTTCCCCAGTACCTCTGCAGCCGTGGCTTCACTGTTGATCTGGTGCTCTGATCCCTCGAGGGATCCTCTCTGACCCCAGTGCAGGTGCAGCTGGGCTGCTGTGTATTTTCGGGGCAGTCCACCCAGGTGCAGGGTTGGGGGCAGGGAAAGTTGCACTGTGGGGAAAGAGCAGGCTAGGATGAGCAGTTCCCATCCCAGCTTGCCACCACTTGGGACATAGGGTTCTCCTCCTCCTTCTTCCCCCCAGAATTGCCTGGTTCTCTTTAGCAAAGGAACCTTTCTGCTAATGATTAAGTCAGTGCTATGACACTACTTGCACACTGAACTTGATCATGGACATCTAACCCCACCTTAGCTGCAGGAGCCTGAACCTCAATGTTTTGTGTGTGGCTTTTTTTTTTTTTTTTTTTTTTTTGAGACAGGGATCCTCTGTACACAGACTGTAGCCCTGGCTGTCCTGGAATTCACTCTGTAGACCAGGTAGCCTCAAACTCAGAAATCTACCTGCCTTTGCCTTTTGAGTGCTGGGATTTTGAGTACGCCACCTTGGCCCAGCTCTGAACCTCATTCTAACGTCCACATTCATTAATGTGTTATATATTATAAAATGTTCAGGCATTATAAGTTAGATCTCTGTTTCCCCTGGCTTTTTTGTTTTTGTTTGTTTTTCAATATAGGGTTTTTCTTTGTTTCCTTGGCTTTCCTGGAAGTCACTTTGTAGATCAGGCTGGCCTTGAACTCAGATATCTGCCTGCTTCTGCCTCTCAAGTGTTGGGACTAAGGCATGTACCACCAGGCTTCTCCTGGCTCTTGAAGAAACTGAAAACTGCAGTTATTTGAAGCTGGCTCTTTTACCTGTATGGCCATTATTGTGTAGATCCAAAGGCTCAGTCCCAAGCTGGTCATATCCATGGGGCTGTACAGCAGGCAGATCGGGGTCAAATATCACACTGTCTATCTGGATATCGATGGGGGACTGGGCATCGCCTCCACACTCAGGGTAAGAGGTTGGCCAATGGTCCTGACCGTGTGGGCCTGGTGGAGGGGTAAGTTACTGTAGACATTTGTCCAGTCCTATAGCCCCAACCACCCTTTAGTAGCCCTGAACCCCCTGTTATAGTGGAAGTACCACGCAATTGGGTGGGGCTAGGTGAGGTGGGAGTCCACACGGGGTGACTGTCCACTACTCTAGTAAGTGGGAGAGTGGTGGCTTTCACTCACCTGTAGTTTCAGAACAATGAAGCTGAATGAGGGGAAGAGGAAATAGACAGAAAGCCTGAATTCTTGCAGAAGTAGAATCAGAGAGGACAAACAGCCTAAACAGATGGAATATCTTTGGGGTACCCTATCAAGTAGACTTGAGGTTCAGCTATCCTTTCTGTCATTCACATTCTCTCACACTGGACCTTGCTTTGACTCCAGATAGGTCATTAATTAGAAGTTCAGAGGGATTGAGTTCCACTGTCCCTAGAGTTACAGTATCCTGCCAGCCTTTTCCTCCTGACCTCAGGCTCTGTCCAGTTTCAGAGGCAGGTTGGGGGTAGGACTATTTAGGAGAAAGAGAGCCAGAAGGATGGCAGCCAGCTCGCTCATTGTGCCTCTCCCCGCCCAGTTTTCTTCATTTCCACAGGGATTTACGGAGGACGCATTGGCTTTTTTGCTGAATCAGGAGATGTGGGATTTAATGATTACAGCAGGGTCTAGCAGCCACTTGTGTAAGCCCCGGGGTCTGTGCGTGTAGGGAGAAAAAGAGGAGCTAGTGGGTGAAGCTCAGGAAAAGCTCTTCCCCTCCCCCAGGACAAGTCTTCGTGCCAGGTGCGGGGGTCCTGGGGTGAAAGGAGTAAGTGCCAGTCCGTGCGCAGTTCCGATCTCACCTTCATATGTCCAGTGGTGACCTGTAAGAGAGGAATTTGGGCTGTGGCCAGTGCAGCCTGGAGCAATGTCCTGGCCTCTGCTCTCCCTCAGGCCGCTGGCGCCTCCTCCTTTTCTGCTCTCTCTTACCCACCTCCACTCCAGCGCTTCCCAAGTGAAGTATTGAAACTGGATACCTTTGTGGAAAGGTCGGGGGTCCTATTTAAAATAACTAGCTGGGCTGCACTTGTGGTTAAAGAGTAAAGAAGGAGGAGCAAGGAAAAGAGATAAAGCCAGGAGACTAAAATTAACCTGGATCCAAAAGTGCAAGCGGCCCAGCCCTTACTTTTTTCCATCTGGAGCCAAATCAGTGTAACACTTAGAAGGTTGGGGTGGGGTAAGGCAAGGGTGTGAGCAGAGGGCTTGGAAGCATAGAACAGAAGAAGAGGGGAAGTCTCAGTGTGTGGCAATCCTGCTGAAGCCAGGAGGGCTTAGTCCTTAGCCTTGGTGCACGGCCGCTAGGACGAGGACCCAGCACCTTCAGCAGTTTTAGTTCTTTCTGCTCTCACTAGCTGTGGTCACTCGAATCATGAACATCTGCTCTTTCAGGCTCACATGGCTCAAGAAAAGCAGGAGTCAGGGTAGGGCCTAGTCTACGTTGAGGGTGGTGGGTGGGCACAGGCAGCCAGGCTGGCAAAGACAGGATGAAAGTGTAGCATTGTGTGTAGAGAGGAGAGTTGCCAGCCGGGTCACATGCCAGGATCTCATGCAGTTCTATCTGGCCAAAACGCTAGGGGTCTGAGGATCCCCCCCCCCACACACGGCTAACCTGCTTCAAGGAGAAAAGGAGGTCTTCTTGTAGATTGGCTTGGTCTATTTAACTCTAGAAACTGGGGAGGGGGGGGGAATCCTGTTCCTCTTCCTCTTCATTATTCAGTCTTTTAATTATTTTGTTTGAGACATGATTTTACTCTGTAGTCCATACTGGCCCTGTATTCACAGTGTGCTTCAGGCTGACCTCAAACTTGTGGCAGTCCTGTCTCAGCCTCCTGAGAGCTGGGATTGCAAGCGTGTGGTCCAATGCCCATCTTGCTTGTTATTCCTTTAACTGCTCACACTGCTCCATTCCTCAGCGGGAGCAACTCTGCGAGTCCCCCCCCCCCCCCCCTTCACTATCTCTTTAGGATACTCCAACAACTAGAGTTCTCTGGCTGTTGTGAAGGCGCCCTGCCCTTCCTGTGAAATGCTCTGAGCTGATTCTAATGCCTCTTTTTCCTCTTTCCAAATTGTTTCTTCTCAGAAGAGATTTGTGACTCCTCATTTTCTTTTGGATCCCTTGGTCCCATCTTCCTCTCGCTTTCTAGATAATCCTCCCCCCACCTCGTCCTTCCAATAAACTTTAATCCCTCACCTACTATGTGCTGGATACAGAATGGGGCCTGAGAAGCACAAAAACAGGGTGTAGAAACCAGGCATGGGGAGGCAGAGCCAAGCAGGTCTAACCCCAGCTACAGAGTGAGTTTGAGACAGGTCTGGCCACGTGAAACCTTGCCTCAAAAAAAAAAAAAAAAAAAAGTAAATAAAAATAAGCAATAACAACAAAAAAGTTGTGGGAGTCCTTCAGGCGTTCCAGGAACAACTTAGCTTGTTTCCCCCAATGTCTCCCCACCTCTCTCCTACTCCTGAAAGCTCTTTGTACACTGTAAAGAGCTGAGCAAACGTTTAGTCGTGTTCCTTTCAGGGAAATAGACCAGCTGCCCCTGCCCCTTGGCAGGTAATGGAGTTATCCTTTGATCAGCAGAGGGTCGGGGTCTGAGTCGGGCAGGACTGCAGCACGTGTCCCTTCTCACCCCTGCTCTCCCTAACCAACAGAGTGCGTAAACAAAGACGGGCAGGAGGGCTGCCCGGGACTAGGGCAGTGGGGAAAGAGCAGTGCGGAGAACTGTAGCTGGCCGAGTGTCCTACACTTCTGAGCATTCACACACTGGCCTCTGGCTAGCTCTCCCTGTCGCAGAGATAGCAGTAATCGCTGGGCTAGAGAGGAAAAGGAAAAGAATGGAAGGATCTCCTCCATAGTCTTTCTCCCACCCCATGCCTTTTCCCCCAGCCCCTAGGCTTCCCTTTCTGAAACCTCTCCTCCCCCACATAAGTACACATGGCTACGGGTGGACATTAGCACAGAGCCAGTTGTACCTACCCCCATCTGCAGCCAGGATCCAAGTCACCTTTAACAGGAGAGCGAAGAACAACATATTATCCCCACAATGGGGTACAAGGGACCAGGAATTTGGGGGTTAGAAGAGAGAGGTGGAGAGGAGTTTCTGGCGTTCTATCTCTTTTCTTCTTGTCTCTGAAGACTTCCAGGGATTTGATTTTCCACAGGTTAACACGAACTTCTGGATCCCAGGATAAATTTCTTCCTCTCTCTCACTTTCTCTCTCTTCCTCTCTCTGCCCTCTCCGTATGTCCCTTCGTAGTCTCCACACCACTTACTGGCCAGCAACTTCACAGTTGCCTCCCGCTTTTAAGGTGGCTCGAAACCGGTGTACGTGAGGAGGGGGGTGGTGCCTGGGCTGCAGCCGAGCAGCTCCTTAAATAGCGGATTAGGCATGCAGGATGGCCCTGCAGAGCCCAGCGCCCTGGCCTTGGCTCAGGACCCTGGAGTGAGCTCTTCCTTTGCTATTTACACTGCCGCTCGTACCGGTGTCCCCTGGAACTCTCAGTCAGGGAAGGGGGGTTTCGCACCTCTCCCTCCCAGGACACCGTGTTCTCATTCCCCTGCCTGAGGAGCACATCCCTGGGTGGTGTGGGACAGCTGGTGGGGAACCTGTTTCTGAAACCGAGAGAAGTTGAGCTGGTTGGAACCAGAAAGAATTCATATTCGGGAGATAGGAGAACAGAAGTTGGAGGCTCAGGGAGCAGGTGGGGAGTGGAAAGTCAAACTTTAAAATCTGGATTGTGGAGAGCAAGAAGTGGGGCGAGGAGAATATTTGTCTTCTGCCTCGTCTTTCTCTGGCGCCTGTCACCACCCCCTTCCCTTGGTGAGGCTTAGGTCCACGTGCCTGTGTAGCCTGGGGTGGGGGTGCGGTTTTGTTTGCCGGATAAAGCCCATTTGTGTGCACAGCGGGGGAGGGGTTGTCGCAGCACCAGGGAGAGACAGCATTCTAACTACCAGATCCAGCCACCTCCCTCCCCAGGGAGCCCAGATCTAGGGCGCCTTTTGTCACTGAAGAGGACACTGACCCCTAGCAGAGAGGCCGGGCAGGAGGAGTGATGGGTGACTGTAGAAACAATTACTGTCACCATGAGAAAAAGGCGGACTCCAAAGAAAGAGAGAGGAGGGGCCATAGAAAGGCCATGTGACCAGGTGGGTGAGGGGTCCAGGGGCTTCCCGCCCACCCAACAAAGGGACCAGGCAGATCCTGTGGGATCAAGTGAAACTTGCTGTGGTGGAACTGAGTTTCCTAGTGGAGCATGGAGGCTGCGTGGCGTCTCAGGAATGTGGCTGGTGTGCGCTCCCCCATGGGACTAGAAATCCCGATCGGAATGTACATCCTAAGTCCCTCATTAGTGAGTGTGAAGACCACAGATAATTTCAAGCTAGATGGTGAAATCTCTCCTCCATAATCTCTGTGAGGTCTTTCTGCCCTCCTTACTCCTAACAAGTAGCAATAAATAGCCAAAACAAAGGAGCAGAAGCCAAACAAGGGCACGGGATAAAAGCCAAATGAACAGAATAATGCATGTGCCAGGTCATCACTCCTGCGGAGACAGGAGCTCAGAGTGCTTTTTCTGTCCCACGACTGACTGAGCTTCAGAGTAAGGACTTTTTTAATTTAAAAAAATATATTATTATACACACACACACACACACACACACACATGTTTTATCGCTTTGCGAATACTTCATCCCCTAAAAAAAAAAAGTTTCCGTCTTAAAGTTCTTCCAAAGCCTCATCCAGTCCCATCTAGGAAGAATAAAAGATGTAAATTCAAGTTAAGATTTCTTTGGAGTCCGGAAAGTTAAGAGGGGGATGGGGCGGGGGTGAAAGGAGGACTGACATATATTTCACAAGGTAGGAAAGAGGAGGTTTGGATAGAATAACCCCTATCAGGACAGAGCTCCCCTGCAGCATCTAAGACCGACTTTCAGCCTCCCAGGAAGTGCGTCTCGCCTGGCGCCACCTCCTGGCTTCTCTACGAATTTTTAAAACTTGGGATTCCTTCTGGACAGCAGTTGGTGCTGAGAGTTTGGGGACTTGCCTACACTTTTGAATACTGCTTCAAAAAATAAAAATAAAAAATAAAAAATAAAAAATACTGCTTCAAAGGAGTCTTAGCCCTGGTGCTGGAGAGATGGCTCAGTGGTTAATAGCTCTCCCTGCTTTTCCAGAGGAATGGGTTCGATTTTCAGCACCCACCTGGCAGCTCTCAACTGTCTGTGACTCTAGTTCCAAGTAACCGGATATTCTCACACAGACATACATGCAGGCAAATCACCAATGCACATAAAATAAAACCATTAAAAAATAAAATGCGTCTTTAAAAAAAAGTCTTAGTCCCGAGTCAACACTTAGGCTCCGGAACCAGCAGCCTCTCCGGGAATTCAGATTCCCTCCAAATAAATAAAACTGGTTTTAGAGAGAAGGGGGAGGAGGAGAGGGGGGAGGGGAGGGGGAGAGGGGAGAGGGGGAGAGAAAGAACGAACTTGTTTGGATCCTGTGAACACTTCAGTCATTGCTTTCTAGCTGTGTTGATTTGGAGTAGGTGCAAAGGGGCTGCTATGTGAAAAGGGAAAGGAAAAGGGAAGAAAAAAGAAAGGGTGACTGGGTACTATTTCTTCCGAGTACTTTCTTCTCAAACTCTTGTTTCGTTAGGGCTCTTCTCGCTCCTAAACCCTCTTCTCACCCTGCACCTGGCCCAAGGACCACCAAACCTGAGACATTCCGCTGCCGAGTGGCGCCACCTCCTGTCCTTGCAAAGCAGTGAAACGTGAATGTCGGATCAAAGTGTTCCGGCGTGGTGACTTTATGTTTATCCTTTCTTAAAAGTTCTTAACTTAGGTATTTAAACTCACGCCTTTAGAATGCCCTTGTAACAAGCCCAGTCAGCTCCCCGAGCTTGTATGCTGGTGTGCAGGCTGTTAAATAAAGGAGGGAATCAGATTAAAACAGCAGTCCATGAGGGGACGGGTTTGATGGAATTACATTTTCTAGAAAAGCTAATAACAAAAACGAGAGACAGGAAGCAGCAAAAAAAAAAAAAAAAAAAAAAGAGAGAGAGAGAGATAATAACACTGTGTGCTGCGGTGATATAACGGAAGTAGGAACATTCTAATGTGATAGGCAGTTGCATTTAGTATTACAGCCTTGCCCTCAGTCCCCAAAGCCCCTTCAGCAAACACAAAGGTGCTTACAAGTTAAACTCACTGGGGACTGGGAGGAGCAGGTGATCTGGGTCAGCCTCACAGCCTTCTGATTCAATAGATGCAGGAGGAGAATCTTGTGGAGAAAGGGCAGGTAAATTTTGTGGTCAGAAATATTGCTGTTGGGTTTTTTTTTTTTTTAATTAAAAAGGAATTTTCTATTATGAATTGGTTCCATGCACAGAACACCCCTAGCTTTGTAAATACCTGTGGGTTAAGTGAATGAATCTCCCCGGGGCCCAGGGAGTCACTTTTCACTCCGCCTTTGCTCTTTCCTAGACCTTTAGACCAGCGGGGCCCTTAGGCATCCATCCAAACTCCTTGTTATGCTCGGTGGAGAATGAAATTTGAGGGATTTAGGAATTCAGCTGTGGTTGATAAAAAGCTGTTGGACCAAACCAGAAATGGAACCCAAGCCCCAACGAGCATGTCCCTGCCCCATGGGGTCGCAAGCACTGGTGAGTGCTAAGAGTCACCTGGGGAGCTTATTATAGTTCTAGCCTGCCTCTTCACAGCTGGGGGGGGGGGGAGGTTGGTCTTTTTATTTTTTATTTTTATTTTTTTATTTTTTAAAGTTTTCCATTTATTTATTTATTTATTTATTTATTTATTTATTTATTATATGTAAGTACACTGTAGCTGTCTTCAGACACTCCAGAAGAGGGAGTCAGATCTCGTTACGGATGGTTGTGAGCCACTATGTGGTTGCTGGGATTTGAACTCCGGACTTTAGGAAGAGCAGTCGGGTGCTCTTACCCACTGAGCCATCACACCAGCCCTATTTTTTATTTTTTAAAAGATGTATTTATTTATTTATTTAATGTATATGAGTACACTGTACCGTACGTACAGATGGTTGTGAGCCAACATGTGGTTGTTAGGAATTGAACTTTTTTAGGACCTCTGCTCCCTCCGGTCAGCCCTGCTCACTTTGGTCAACTCTCCCTGCTCAGTCCCTGCTCGCTCCAGCCTAAAGCTTTATTTATTGTTATATATAAGTATAACAATATATATTCAGAAACACCAGAAGAGGGTGTCAGATCTTATTCTGGGTGGTTGTGAGCCACCATATGGTTGCTGGGATTTGAACTCAGGACCTTCGGAAGAGCACTCAGTGCACTTTCTGGCTGAGTCATCTCGCCAGCCCCCGTTTTTTTTTTTTTTTTAATTGTTTGTTTTGTTTTGTTCTTTGTTTTTTTTTCTGAGACAGGATCTCTCTACATAGCTCTGAGTGTCCTAGAACCCACTCTATCGAGCAGGCTGGCCTCAAACTCATAGAAATCTGGCTGTTTCTGCCTCCCGAGTGCTGGGAGACACCTCCACACCTGGCCCACCATTACAATGCTGTACGTTTGCACTTCTTTCTACATTTATTTCTTTTTAATTAATTAATTAATTAATTTATTTATTTATTTACTATATGTAAGTACACTGTAGCTGTCTTCAGACACTCCAGAAGAGGGCGCCAGATCTCGTTACAGATGGTTGTGAGCCACCATGTGGTTGCTGGGATTTGAACTCTGGACCTTCAGAAGAGCAGTCGGGTGCTCTTACCCACTGAGCCATCTCACCAGCCCCATTTATTTCTTTATTGTGGGTGTGTGGATGCACCCTCATACCATGGCATTTGTCTAGAGGGTTACTTTTTTTTTAAACATTTACTTATTTTTGTGTGCATATATGTGTGGACACACATGTAGAAGTCAAAGGACAACTTGGGGGACTTGGTGCCCTCCTTCCTCATGTAAGGGGGGCGTTGAACACAGGTCGTTAGGCTTAGCAGCAAGCATCCTTTTCCACTAAGCCCTTTTACTGGTCCCCAGAAGTCTGCATCTCTAGTAGGTATCTAGGTGAGATTAGATAGATGCTATTTGTCTTCAGGGAATCCTCTGTGAACATCTACCTCGCACCTAGAGGCAGATGGGGCGAGTTTGCTATCCTCTGTAGAGGTTAAAACCATCCATTCACTCTGTGGTCACCTGAGGTTAACATATTTACAAACATGTTTTAAGTCTTTCTAGATACTAGGTACAGTCATGGCTTTGAAATTAAAAACATGAATAAGACTTGACCTTTTCCCTAAAGCACATCCAAATCTCCCAGGATGCAGATTTTATTCAGTGTCTACACTACACAGTGAGAACGTCCGCATCTGTTTTACCTACCAGCAGTGTAACTGTTGTGGTTTAGCCAGGCCTGGGAATCCTTAACAACCCTTAACAACGTAACAACAGCCACTTCATGTGGGCATTGCCTGCACTGTCCTCTCTTGGAATGACACCAAATAACAGTTTGTGGGACTTGGAGATCCTCGCTGATATTCTGGAGCAAACTATGTCCTGTGGGAGGAGGAAGGGAAAGGGTCAATCAAGCCCCCTCCCCCTGTCCTTCCTCCCCCACCCCCAAGTAACCCAGGCTAGACACAAGCTCCCTGTGTAGCTGAGGCTAACCTTCCATTCTTGACCCTCCTACATAAAGGTGATGGGTGTGTAAACTGGCTTGTTGAAAGATTTACATTCTTATTTAAAATGTTTATTATTTAAAAAATGAGTTAACTTATTTTATTTTTTATTTTATGTGTATGAGCGTTTTCTCTGCAGGCATGTGAGTATACTGTGTGGGCAGAGTGTCTGTGGAGGCCAGAAGAGGGTGATGGAGCCTTTAGAACTGGAGTTAGAGGTGATTGGGAGCCACCCCATAGATGCTTGGTTTTCTGCAGAAGCAACCAGTGCTCTTTTTTTTTTTTTTTTTTTTTTTTTTTTTTTTTTGGTTTTTCGAGACAGGGTTTCTCTGTGTAGCCCTGGCTGTCCTGGCACTCACTTTGTAGACCAGGCTGGCCTCGAACTCAGAAATCCGCCTGCCTCTGCCTCCCGAGTGCTGGGATTAAAGGCGTGCGCCACCACGCCCAGCTGCAACCAGTGCTCTTAACCACTAAGCATTTCTCCAGCCTATTATTGTTGTTGTTATTGTTGTTGTTGTTGTTGTTATTGAGACAGTGTCTCACCTGATAGCTCAGGTGGACCTGGAACTTGAAGTAATCTTCTGGTCTTAAACTAAATGCTGTGACCAGAACGGGGGAAGCTGACAAAGCCCTGGGGGGGATGTGCACTGTTGACATGAGCACAGCCTAGTGCCTCAGACCCACGGGAGTGGCAGAGCTTTCCATGGCTCAGAGGGATGGCAAGGCTTTCTTTCTGTGGGAGTACAGATGTGACTGTTATAGAAGCATGTGCCAGCTCCATTCCAGATGCCTGCAGCCGAGACTGTGTCCCCACAGAGACCTCCACAGAGATTAGCTAGAGCCCCTCATGTGTGGTGTATGATGCAAAGGCCCTGCTGCTGTGCCTCTCTGTCACATCTGTATGTGTGTCTGTCACCGGTCACCCAGGTCAGGTCAAAGAGACCCAAGACCTCCATGGCCTAGAATGTGTAATGTATTAAGGCGGCCCTTTGACTGCTCCCTCTTCTGCTTCCGTCTCTGGGATGTTGGGGTCACCAATGTGTGCCACTACACTTGTTAGGAATCAGGTGCTCCCCAAGGCTGCCCTTGCATCACCACAGAACGTTCTCTTGCTCTCCCAGTCTGTCTCTCTGTCTTTGTCTCTGTCTCCACTTTAAGAGGTACTTTCATCCCTTTCCCCAATAAATCTTTTGCATAAGATCTGTTTCCTGGTGTGACCTCTGTGACACACCTTGGCCCCTACCCTCCAAGACACTCCATTGCAAAACCCTAACAATATTTATTGAGAAAAAATTTTTTCTTTGTCTTTTCTTTCTTTTTTTTTTTTTTTTTTTTTTTTTTTTTGAGACAGAAAGTTTCTCTCTCTATAGGAAGCCCTGGCTGTCCTGGAACTCACTAAGTAGGCCTGGCTGGCCTTGAACTTACAGAGATTCACCTGCCTTCCAAGTGCTGGGATTAAAGGCATACACTGTTGCGGCCCGCCCGCGGTCCACAACACGAACGGTTCACTGAGAATGGCAGTTCCCTGCAAAGAGAGGAATCTAGACGGGGCGGAAGAAACAATGGAGTCAAGACAAGACTCTGATCAAGACTCAATTTTACTAATTCCAGACACTCAGTTTATAAAGGAAGGGGGAGGGAACCCAATTTCCCGCCAAGTAACTCAGGGTCCAGTAGCAGGACGAACACGTGTGTGACTCCAGGCAGCAGAGGCAGGTTCCAGCAGTGGGCGTGGCAGGACGAATGAGCCGGTAGCTCCACCCTTGAGCAGGCAGGTTCCAGGCTGGGGGGAAGGGAGGCCACAATACACCACCAGCAGCTTTTTTTTTTTTTTTTTTTAAAGATTTATATATTTTATGTAAGTACACTGTCACTGTCTTCAGACACACCAGAAGAGGGCATTAGATATCATTACAGATGTTGTGAGCCACCATGTGGTTGCTGAGAATTGAACTCAGGACCTCTTGAAGAGCAGTCAGTGCTCTTAACCACGGAGCAGTCTCTCTCCCCCTCCCCCTCCCCCTCCTCTCCTCTCCCCTATGTTTCTCTTTCAAGAATTTTTTTTCTTTTTTAGATTTATTTCCAAAGCATGAATTTTTTTTTACATGCACACATATGCAGTGTGTGTGTCTGCTAGCTGCCCTGGAACTGGAGTTATGCAATGTTGTGAACCACCATGTAGGTGCTGGGACCTGACCTGTGTCCTTGGAAGAGGGAGATTTCCATAGCTCTTTCCCTTTCTCTCTCTCTCTCTCTCTCTTTCTTTCTTTTTATTTTATGTGTAAGTATTTTTCCCATATCTATGTAAGTGCACTGTGTGCATGCCCACAGAAGCCAGAAGAGGATTCAGGATTCCCTGGGACTGGAGTTATAGATGGTTGTGAGCCACCATGTGGGTGCTGGAACCAAACCCAGGTCCTCTGCTAGAGCAGCCAGCGCTTTTGAGAGAGCCGTCTCTCTAGCCTCATACCCTTATTTTGAAAAGAACTGTTATATGTGAATCTGTAGAGACTAGTGACAGAGGATGCCACAGCAAAACCCTGTGTGAGCTTATTGGGACACACTAAGTCCTCCCCACATGGGAAGCCTGCTCTCGGATCAGATTAAAAACATTTTCTTCAGATCATAAGGTAACATCTGCAACAATGAGTGTAGTTACTCCTACCCTCTTGAAGTTCTGCGTTCCACATGATTGATACATCTTCCATTCATCGAGCTACAGCTTTTATTGAGTGCTGAATGGAAGAATATTGGGAAGGTTGACTTTCCACTCCTTATTTCTCTCCTCCTCACCTCGCATGCCACCTCGGCCCCTCACCTCGCATGCCACCTCGGCCCCTCACCTCGCATGCCCGCCTCACCTCACATGCGGACCTCGGTTCCTCACCTCACATGCCCGCCTCACCTCACATGCGGACCTCGGTCCCTCACCTCACATGCCCACCTCAGCCCCTCATCTCACATGCGGACCTCGGTCCCTCACCTCACATGCCCGCCTCACCTCACATGCCCACCTCAGCCCCTCATCTCACATGCCCGCCTCACCTCACATGCGGACCTCGGTCCCTCACCTCACATGCCCACCTCAGCCCCTCATCTCACATGCCCGCCTCACCTCACATGCCACCTTGGCCCCTCACCTCACATGCCCGCCTCAGTGCTGGGAACAGAAGTTAGGAATTGTACACGCTGCTTCTAACATCGGACACACTACACACCAACGTCATTTCTTCCTTTTATTTTTATTTTTTGTTATTGTTTTTATTTAGGCTCCCTTTCTCAGATGAGGGTCTCACTGTGCAGCTCACATTGACCTTGCACTCCAGTTCTTCTATCAGTGCTTCTTGAGTGCTGGGGCTATAACTGTATATCAGCATGCCTGAGCCAATTTACTCCTTTTTCATTCTTATTCATTTATTTATTTTATTATTGCATTGTATTGTTGTTGTTGTTGTTGTTTTGTTTTGGCTTGTTTGTTTTTGTCTTGTTTTGTTTTTTGTTTTTGAGACAAAGTTTCTCTGGAGTTTTTCCTGGAAGTCACTCTCTAGACCAGGCTGGCCCCAAACTCATGGAAATCTTCCTGCTTCTGCTTCCCAACTGCCCAGTTTAAAGCCTTGTGCCACCGACACCCAGCTTCATTTTTAGTTTATTTTTTGAGCTGGGAATTGAACCCGGGGCCAAGAGGGCTTAAACACTGAGTTTTCACTGAATTTTTGTGTTACTTCTCATTAGGAGATAGAGTCTGACTAAATTACCCAGGCTGGCCTTGAACTTGTGCTCTTCCTCTCTGCTTGTCCAGTGATTGGAATAAAGGCTTTTTAAAGGAACAAAAAGGGGGGCTGGCAAGATGGCTCAGTGGGTAAGAGCACTGACTGCTCTTCTGAAGGTCCTGAATTCACATGGTGGCTCACAACCATCCGTAATGAGATCTGGTGCCCTCTTCTGGAGTGTTTTAAGACAGCTACAGTATACTTACATATAATTAATAAATAAATCTTTAAAAAAAAAAAAGAACAAAAAGATCCCACTGGCAATGGGCAAAGACACACTTTGTTGTTGTTGTTGTAGGCCCAGATCCAGGGGTCCAAGTTGGCCCACTCCAAACCAAAATCTGTATCATCTGTGAAGGGGCAAGTCCTGCTGATCAAAAGCTGCAGGATCTCAATGACACAGGGCAACAACAGGGTAACCAGAAGTCCAGGTAAGGATCCAGTATTGATGGTGGCACAGAGGACAGAGGCCTCGAACCAGACCAATGACTCACGGTAATGAACATTTGCAAGCGAAGATGTGTGGACACACTCTGACAGACCGCCGCTTCTATAATGAGATTTTTTAAATGCTTTTTTTTTTTTTAAATATGAGTTTTTTATTTTGGGGAAAAGGTTGCAAAGGGGAAGGGCAGATATTAGGGAACAGGGAGATGAGCAGGACTGGGATGCATGATGGGAAAGTCAGGAAGAATCAATAAAAAGTTAAGAGAAGAAGGAAGAGGAGGAGGGAGAAGAGGAGGAGGAGGAGGAGGAGGAAGAGAACATTGAGAGTGCTAAGGAGATAATGCAGCAGAGAGAGTGCGTGTCTTGTAGGCATGAAGATAAGACCCTGATCCAAGCTCATGTAAAATATGGACAGGTTGGCGGCTGGGCACAATCAAGGAAGCCTGATTCAAACTTTGGACACTGCACACACACAATCATACACATTACACTCCCATACACAAACATGCATACCACCACCCACCCACACCCACACCCACAATAAGTAAATTAAAAAGAAAGAAAAAGTAGTGACTTGGACTTGACACTAGAATGGTGTGGAACATGAGGTCTCAGCAAGAAATAGGTTCCTCCTCCCTAGCTATTTACATTGCAAAAAGAATTTTTTTACTATAAAATATTGTTTACTAATCATTAATAACGTTACAAAATATTTTGAAAACTTGGTTGGAATTTGTCTGTAAATAGTTGGTATTTCAATTGTCTGTAAATAGTTCCTTTTTTTTTTTTTTCTTTTTAAGATGAGGTCTCAACATATAGCCCTGGCCCGGAACTCACTGTGTAGATCAGGCTGGCCTGGAATTCGCAGAGATCCAAGTGCTGTGATTAAAGTCATGCACCCCACGCCCTGCTAATTATGGCATTTTGGAAATATATATTACATCAGGGGTTGGAGAGACGGCTCGGGAGTTAAGAGCACTTGCTGCTCTTTCAGGGGAGCAGAGTTCAGTTTTCAGCACCCATGGCAGGCTGTCCACCCGTGACTCCAACTTCAGGGGATCCGAGCCCTTCTTCAGCCTCTACTGACAGCTGCTCAAACATGCGTTCACAGACGAACACACAGACACATCAATACATTTGTAAAAATGTATACTAAATAAGCTGTGTTATGCTGTACCCCTAGATATGAGAAAGTACGGGAGAAGAAATGGACTAATTAGCAATGAGATTTGTTTTTAAAACTTTGTCCATTATCCACAGTGTTCAAACAGTAGAAGCAAATGTAGAATGTCCCTAAAGTAATGCAATTCAAAATAAACAAACAAGCAAACAAAAATACCTCAGTGGCCAGGAATGGTGGCATATGCCTTTAATCCCAGTACCTAGGGTGAAGGAGGATCTCTTGAGAGAGTTGGAGATCTGGTCTATGATGGGAGTTCCAAGACAGCCAGGGCCACATAGACTAGAAAGGCTCTGTCTCAAAAGAACAAAGAGAAGAGAAGAGAAGGGGAGGGGAGGGGGGGGGGAGGGGGAGGGGGAGGAGGAGAGGGAGAGGGAGAGGGAGAAGAGGGAGAGAGAGAGGGAGAGGGACAGGGAGAGGGAGAGGGACAGGGAGAGGGAGAGGGACAGGGAGAGGGAGCTTATTGAGATGGTTCGTTAGTTAAGAGCATAACCCTGCTCTTGAGAGGAATCAAGTTCAGTTCTCACCACCTTGGTCTGATGCCTTGAGCACCTGCACCCCCCCTCCCCACCCCCAGACAAAATTACAAATAAAATATATATTTAAGAAATCCCTATAGGCCAGTTAGAATCCATTATAACCCATGTCACCAAGCACAGTTCATTTTAACAATGTGGCACAGAATATATATGAAAAAAAAAATTGCAGGGCATGGTGGCACACGCCTTTAATCCCAGCACTTGGGAGGTAGAGGCAGGCAGATTTCTGAGTTCGAGGCCAGCCTGGCCTACAGAGTGAGTTCCAGGACAGCCAGGACTACACAGAGAAACCCTGTCTTGGAAAAAACAAACAAACAAACAAACAAACAAACAAAATCACAAGCCAGCCCTAGTCCAGTCCACAGGAATGGAACTTTATATAAAAGCTAAGCTATGCAGGGGAGAGTGGAGGTGGGGTTGGGGATTGGTGGGGGGGGGGGTAACTGGGAAATAGGATATCATCTGAGATGTAAATGAATGGAATGATTAATAGACAAAAACCAATTAAAAAAAACCCTTAAGCTACAAATAAAGGCTACTCCTGTGCAGAATAAACAAGACACACTCCAGGTTTTCTTTTGGGGGGGGGGGGACTGTCCTTTACACTTTTATTAGAGTATTGCTGGGGAGCAAAGAAAAAGACAGGGTGAAAAAAATTCTGAGCAGTTGTGATGGTGAAATGTCCCTAGGGAGCCCATCAGGATGGTCACTGTGACCATGGGCAGGAAGTCACTGTCGCAGTTGCTTTCTTCATATCTGTCTCCATTCGACTTCTGCAATCCCCAAGAGCTCATTGACAAAGGGACTTTAACCATGTTAAATAAACGCAGCTCTAAAGAGCATGGAAGCCAACCAGACACCCCATGTGCAGAGGGAGCCATGAGAGTGGAGGGTGGTGAAGATCTACACCTTTTCCTCTCCTGGCCACACTCGCCAAGGGAAGAACGAGGCAAGCAAGTGCTCAGAACGCTGGGAAGCTGGGAAGACGTGGCCCCCATCAGGCCCCCATCAGGGGGTGTATAACCCGGACCTTGTAATGTAAGCTATTTTTGAAATCAAGATCCCTTTAGCTGCTAAGACAAAGTGGAGCTATGCTTGTTATGCCCCTCCCCCTAGTTTCAAAGCGTGTGAATCATAACTGGGATGCAATTATGATGCCAGATAAAGGTTGGTTATATGCAGTGGTTAACATACAAATGACCTTTTGGGCAAACAGGAATCACAACACTAGAAAGCAGGTAAGAATGCTAGCTTCTATCTGCATAGTCTGCTGGCATCTGATCATAATTGGAGTGGTGATGAAGACATTTGCTCGGCTGATAGGGAGAGACTGCTTACACATCAGACACTCACAGAGCGAGTCTGCATGCTTTCTTGTTCAGTGTGCCTCTGTGGGCTCTTTCCTTCCCCATGACTATAGCCGATGACGGTACAAAGGAAAGGAAAGTGAACAGAATTATCTAACTGGAGGGAGACCAACAACTCTCTTTATTGACACAGGTATACAGAGAAGACAGATTTATAGCTTGCCATTCAGTATTGCTAGTAAAAATTCCAGATTCAAGACTTAAGCTTATAACTGGTAAACTTTAAGAACAATTTACCCCTAATGCCTAACAGTCAGCCTAGCAACTAGATCCTAGAGTCACTCAGGTATTTTGCCATTGAGTACGTATTTCTTTTCTTTCCTTTTTTTCCTTCCTTCTCTTCCTTCCTTCCTTCCTTCCTTCCTTCCTTCCTTCCTTCCTTCCTTCCCTCCCTCCCTCCCTCCCTCCCTCCTTTCTTTCTTTTTTTCTTTCTTTCTTTCTTTCTTTCTTTCTTTCTTTCTTTCTTTCTTTCTTTCTTTCTTTCTTTCTTTCTGGAACTCTCTCTGAAGACCAGGCTGGCCTGGAACTCATAGAGATCCACCTGTCTCTGCTTCTCAAGTGTTGGAATTAAAATCATGCAGCACTATACTTGAACCAGTAGATATTCTTTTTCAGTCCACCTCCTCTGACAGTTTTTGGCCCAATACTTTCCCAAGATCGTAACCCACCAAAAGTGGCAGAATATGCCTTTAATCCCAGCACTCAGGAGGCAGAGGCAGTAGATATCTGAGTTCAAGACCAACCTGGTTTGCATAGTGAGTTCCAGGCCAGTCCAAGGTACCTGGCAAGACCCTGTTTCAACAAAACAAAGCTAAGATGCTCCTAGCTCTGCCTTTAATAACATTGTATTACATTGAAGTAACATTGTAATGTTATTGTAATAACATTGTATTGTACTCTACCTTGCCTTAGCCTAGATGTTCACTGTGCAGTCATTGTTAGTGCAGCTTACAGATGCTCTGGTCCCTGAATATTTCTTTGCATCCAGTCAAACTGTTGGTGAGGATGCCTTTCTGTCTTCCCATAGTGATGTCCCTCTATATGGCAATACTCTGGAAGATGCTCTGCCAGGCTCCTGAGTCATATTTGGTATCTCAGTATCTTACATTGGCTGTCTTCTGGAAGCAGCCATTTATTCCTGGGACTCTGCCAACAGGCCATCTTTGAGCCCTTCCCACTGTAGTGAGGACAGTGTCTTAGTCAGGGTTTCTATTTCTGCACAAACATCATGACCAAGAAGCAAGTTGGGGAGGAAAGGGTTTATTCAGCTTACTCTTCCACATTGCTGTTCATCACCAAAGGAAGTCAGGACTGGAACTCAAACAGGTCAGAAAGCAGGAGCTGATGCAGAGGCCATGGAGGGATGTTCCTTACTGGCTTGCTTCCCCTGGCTTGCTCAGCCTGCTGTCTTATAGAACCCAAGACTACCAGCCCAGAAATGGTCCCACCCACAAGGGGCCTTTCCCCCTTGATCACTAATTGAGAAAATGACTTACAGCTGGATCTCATGGAGGCATTTCCTCAACTGAAGGTCCTTTCTCTGTGATAACTCCAGCTGTGTCAAGTTGACACAAAACTAACCAGTACAGACAGTGAGAACTCAACTGTTTAAAATATATTTATTTTTATTTTATGTACATTGGTGCTTTTTTTTTTTTTTTGGTTTTTCGAGACAGGGTTTCTCTGTGTAGCCCTGGCTGTCCTGGAACTCACTTTGTAGACCAGGCTGGCCTCGAACTCAGAAATCCGCCTGCCTCTGCCTCCGGAGTGCTGGGATTAAAGGCATGCGCCATCACGCCCGGCCACATTGGTGCTTTTTAACTGCATGTATATCTGTGAAAGGGTATAGGATCCCCTGGAACTGGAGTTACAGACAGTTGTGAGCTGCCATGTGGATGCTAGGAATTGAACTCTGGTTCTCTGGAAGAGCAGCCAATGTTCGTGTGTGTGTGTGTGTGTGTGTGTTTCTGGATTTTATTAGAAAGCCATCTTTAAAATACAGGGTTGTAAAATGCTGCCAGGCTCTACACTTACAGAATTCATTTCCACAGTCCAACTTCACATGCTGTGACCGGGACGAGTTAGTGTCTTGTGGACGTCCTCATGACTCCAAAGCCACCTCACAACATTGCACCTTGTCAGAGGGATCGCCACCCACTGCCATCGGTGACAGGTGGTGTGATTAAGATACAAACGTATTGTTTACAAACAGCTAGTGCAGGAGACCACAGACCAACACGGAGGATTCCAGAACAAATGGAAGACAAGAACATTAACATCTTCAGGGGCCAGGGGTGCCCAGGTAGCCCCCACTTGAGGTCAAGTAAAATGTGTAGGCTGGAGTCCACCAACCCAAGCCACCCTGCCCCAGACCTTCACATCGAAAGCACTTGTCTAAGAGAGGGGTCCTAACCCGGAGCTGAGAGGACCATGGGACTGGGGAGGTCAGATGTTTCTTTTGACTAAAGAGATGGTATGTTTTGGTAACATGGGAAGGATATGGCACAGAGAAGTGGCTGATACATTCTCAAGCCCACATTTTTAATAAACTTACAATTAAAAGCAATACCTGTATTTACCTTAAGAAAATAAACCTCGAACATCTGTTTCCTTTCTTGGCCTTGTTAGAGTTCTATAGCTTCATTTACACGTAACTGATTAAAAATATAGATTTTTTTCAATTATGTACATAAAGCAGATTTGTTTTCAAAAAAAAAAAAGGAAAGAAAAATTGGCAATTTTGGAGCTTGGTCAGATAAGGTGCAGATTTCAGAACCCTCAGAAGCGCTGCCACCCACCCAAGACATTCCATGTTTGTGGTGGCATTAACGGGGCTTCCCACCTGGAAGCTCTGCCCAGAGTGCATGGGTACACACAGCCCCGGTAGCAAATGTTCCTAACCACTGAGCCACCTCTTCAGCCCCAAATAATTTCAATAATTAAAGTTTTTAAAATTTTCAAGAAAGGGGCTGGAGAGATGACTCAGTGGTTGAGAGCATTTTTTTTAGTCTTACAGAGAATGAGAGTTCAGCTCTTCCATGTCAGGAGGACCAAAGCTGCCTTAGCTTCAGCACCAGGGGCTCTGATGTCTTCTTCTGGCCTCTGCAGACACACACACACACACAGACACACACACACAGACACACACACACACACACCACATACATCACACACATCATACGTCTCACACATGTTACACACATTACACACATACACACACACACACACACACCACACAAATAATTAAATTTTTTAAAAAAGAAAATAACGTCAAGCAACACCAGATGCCTTAGTTAGAGTTTTACTGCTGTGAACAGACACAATGACCAAGGCAACTTTTTGTTTGTTTGTTTTTGTTTTTTTGTTTTTTTGTTTTTTTGTTTTGTTTTTCGAGACAGGGTTTCTCTGTGCAGTCCTGGCTGTCCTGGAATTCACTCTGTAGACCAGGCTGGCTTCGAACTCAGAAATTCGCCTGCCTCTGCCTCCCAAGTGCTGGGATTACAGGCAAGTGCCACCACTGCCCGGCCCAAGGCAACTCTTATAAAGAACAACATTTAATTGGGGCTGGTTTACAAGGTCAGAGAGGTTATGTCCATTATCATGAAGGTAGGAGTATGGCAGCATCTGGGCAGACGTGGGGCTGAAGGAGCTTGGAGTTCTACCTCTTGTTCAGACGGTGATTCCCATCTACATGGGACAGAAGGCGTTCCCTCATGTCTCCTGGACCCCTGGATCCTGTTGAAGTTACCTCCCCCACACTCCCCACGGGAGAGGCTCATGGCTTTCAGTCACTTACTTAAAAGTTAAAAGCTTCTGACCTTCAGGCTAGACTCCTCCCAGTTACCTAGCAACAGCAAGATAACAAGCCCACTATAAGAGGGGCTGCTTGGCCCCACCCCACTCTCTCCCTCTTACCTAAGCTTTTACCTCTCTCTCTTTAAGCTTTCTTACTCTAGCCTTTCTTCTCTCTCTCCTTTACCCCCTTCTCTCCCCTTAGCCATGGCCGGTTTCTCTTTTACCTTCTCTCCTTCCTCCTGCCTTTCTACAATAAAGCTCTAAAATCATAGACTGTCTCTGTTCATCAAGACCCGCCATGCTTGGACGACGGGATAGGCTTTCTTCTAGCAAGCTGCACCTAACCTCCCATCAGAAGGCCTTCCTACACTCCAGCCACGGACTGGACTAAAGACTCTCCCCTGAGTGGGAACCTCTCTCCCTCTGCCCTCTTCCCATATCCCTGGGACCCCTATTCTGTTCTCAGCTCCTCTGCTGTACCCAGTGTGGGATGCCAGAGACTGAGAACCTGGTATGGGGGGCTGCCTCTTGTCCATCCCTCGCCATGTGGGGTCAGTGGCTTTACACAGCCAGATGCCCACCGAGGCCGAGTGGAAAGCATCCAGCAGTCCTCTGGCATCCGCCTGCCCAGAGCACAGGAACTCTGGCCGGACGTGGGCTCTCTCCCTCCCCCCTCTTTCCCTACACTTGCCAGCCCTGCAAAGGACCATATCATATGCATAATTTGTGAAAGTTATTCTATATAAATAAATATTAAGTCCCTGCCAAAGTTTAGTGACATCACAGTATTGAAATAGTGTGATTTTGCCAGAACTGAGGTGGCAGGATTGGACTCACTTGCTCTGGGTGGGTAAGGTGGGAGAATTGAAAGTTCAATGCCTGCCTGGGTAACCGAGCAGGTCAGTTTTATGCCATCTCAACTGATACAAGCCAAAGTCATCTGAGAGGAAGGAACCTCAATTAAGAAAATGCCGTCATAAGATCAGGCATGTGGGCATGCCTGCAGGGCATTTTCTTAATTATTAACTGATGTGGGAGGGCCCTAGCCCATTGCTTGTGGTGCCATCCCTGTGCTGGTGGTCCTGGGGGTCTATAAGAAAGCTGAGTAAGCCATGAGGAGCAAGCCAGTAAGCAGCACTCCTCCATGGCCTCTGTGTCAGCTCCTGCCTCCAGGTGTCTGCCTAGTTTGAGTCTCTGCCTTGGCTTCCCTTAATAGACTGTAATGTGGGATATGCAAGCCAAATAAATCCTTTCCTCCCCAACGTTCTTTTTGTTCTGGGGTTTTGCCATAGCAGTAGTAACCCTAAGACAGAAAGTTAGTGGGACCCTGTTTCAAAAGTCAAATATAGGTTTGAGGATAGGGTTCAGTGTAGAGTGCTTGCCTGGTATGTAAGAATCCGAGGAAGAAAATAGGTAATTTTATTATTCATTCACATGTTTGGTGCTATGTCTTGGACACCAGGTCCTTTCTCCTGCTAAGAACGCACTCTCCCACTGAGCTACACCTCCAGCCCCAGTCTGATCTTTTCCACCAACCCTTTGTATCTGAACTGTCACTTTCAGTTTTTACCTATGACTAGCAACCATCAGGAGACCCTTCCTTATATCTACGTATACACTTGCCCAGTTTGCTCAGAAGTGACTCGCAAGTGGTTAGTGCAGTTTTCCTTTTAACATTATACTGTGAAAAAAAATTTAATTCAGGCTTAAGGAGGTATAATTTATATGCTGTAAAACCACCCTTTTTAGTGTACGTTTCCCTGAGTTTTGACAAATCCATTGGGTAACTACCCCATAATCAAGATACAGAACAGTTTCGTCACCACCACCCCCGCAATAGGTCCCGTGTGCCCCTTTGTAGTTAACTTCTCTTCCCACACTCAGCCTCTGGTAACTACTGTTTCCTGACCCTATAATTTTGGCCTTCTCAGCACATCTTATGTATCAAATTATACATCCCCTTAGATGTGGCTTCTTACCCTTAGCATTCACTCGTGTTGTTGGGTATCCAGAATTTGCTCCACTTTATCTCTGAGTTTCTCTGGGTGTAGACATACCACATCTGCTCATTCATTGGCAAGCTGGAGAACATGTGGGCTGTGTCTAGTTTTGTAGGATAGAACCACTTTCAATATTGACACACCAGTATTTGAGTGAACACAAATATATATCATTCTTTTGGACCCTATGGTAAATGCATGCTTATCTATATAAGGAACTGGCAAAGTTTCTCATAAGGGCTATAGGGCTCATCATCCCTACTAGCAGTGTATGAGGGCTTCATCTTGTTTGTGTGCATGTTGTGATGCAACCATATATGTGTGCACATGTGTATAGAAGCCAGAAGACACCCTTAAATGTCATTCCTCAGGACTTTGCTTTAAAAATATTTAGTTAGCTAGGCAGTGGTGGCACATGCCTTTAATTCCAGCACTCAGGAGGCAGAAGCAGGTAGATCTCTGAGTTCAAGGCCAGCCTGGTTTTCCCTCTTCAGTTACATCCCTTTGGAAACATCCTTACAGACACACCCAGAGGTCCAGTCAAGTTGATGAGAAATATTATCATAACAACCTTGGCAAAAAAATAAATTGTATTACTAAGTAGGGATATAATATTACATAACAGAAGAGCATATCAGATTCCATTGCCGGGTTTCCTGCATTGAATATATTTATCTTGTAACTGTGCATGTTGGATTTGTATGCTGAATTTCTTTTCTTTCTTTCTTTCTTTCTTTTTCTTATTCTTTTCTTTTTTTCTGAGACAGGGTTTCTCTGTGTAGCCCTGGCTGTCCTGGAACTCACTCTGTGGATCAGGCTGGCCTTGAACTCAGAAATCTGCCTGCCTCTGCCTCCCAAGTGCTGGGATTAAAGGCGTGTGCCACCACTGCCAGGCTGTATGCTGAATTTCTATGGGATTGGATAAACTCATGTTCTTATCTTTTAGCACAGGCCAGGAAGAGGTTTAAAGACCAAAGATCCACTTACCATGTTTGGTTGTGTTTCTATAAATCTATGTCTCACTATACTACATTATTATTGTTATATATCCCTCCTGGGGTTGGATGAGCAGATATATGTCCATTGTATCTGGTGCACTGGTGGGAATATGAATACCTTAGAGGATGTTGAGATGGCTCAGCAGGCAAAGGTGCTTGCTGCCAAACCTGACAGCCTGAGTTTGATCCCAGTAACCAGCATGGTGGAAAGAGAGTACAGATTCCTGTATGCTGTCCTCTGACCTCCACACAGGCATGATCACACCACAAAATAAGTAAAAAAATGTTATTTAAAAGTGTCTAGCCGGGCAGTGGTGGCACACGCCTTTAATCCCAGCACTTGGGAAGCAGAGGCAGGCAGATCTCTGAGTTCAAGGCCAGCCTGGTCTGCAAAGTGAGTTCCAGGACAGCCATGGCTATACAGAGAAACCCTGTCTCGAAAAACCACACACACACACACACACATAAAAAATGAGTCTAAAAAAATCATTAGTGCTCTCTAGGAATCGGTCACTTCCCCTGAGCCAATGGGGCCAGGAGCAGTCCTTGTCTTCTGTGGCAGGATTTTACAGAATTCCTGTTGAGAACTGTGAACTCTGAAGAAAAACGCCTCTTCATGAGCCTCACTTTACTTCACAAGTAACCACAAACTGTCGAGTTTGTGTTCCGTTTTCTTTTTGTTTTGATGTGTGTGTTTTGCTGGGTGCTTCAGGCTGGCCTTGAACTCTCAGCAATCCTGCCTCAACCTCTCAAGTACTGTGATTACAGAAGCATGCTACTAACTCTGCTTAGTTAGTTTGGAAAAGGGAAAGAGAAGAAGAACAGCCCACAGTTATTATTTTATTTTAAAAAACTTTAAATCATTACATTTATTTATGTATTTATACACAGGAACATGTGAGCGCCGCAGCTGGCATATGGAGGCCAGAGGAAAAACCTGAAGTAGTTAGTCATCTCTCTCTTTCTACTATGTAGACCAATTTATGAAAGGCAGGAGACAAACAGGAAGACAGACAATAGATCTAAGCAGAGGAGGAATGACAACACAGACTTAAATGTTAGGGTCTGAAAATCTAAAACAACCAAGCAGGCACAAAAGTATACACGGAGCAAGAGCTTTATTGAATTAGGCAGCAAAAACTGACCAGTCTGTGACAACAGCACAGACTTGGGAGTTGACTGCGTCCTGGATCATTCATCTTAGGAAGTATTTATGCAGATGATAAAAATGATTGTAATCAAATCACTACTCAGAGCCACAGCACAGAGTCAGGAGCTGAACTGCAACACCAGTTTCAATGCCAGCTGGGATGTTACAGAGCTTTTAAGCTTGAAAACCACAAGCAATGGTGCCAAGTTACAGTTACATTTTCCCACCAATCAGGGTTTAGGCATAGAGGACTTTCTCAGGAACCTGTCTTTGTGGAACATTTATCCTGTTCCCATTGGGTGGGTTATTTAACTGTGGTGGGGTGACTTGCTGAACATTCCCGTCTCAATTTGTCAAGTGGAATGTCAGTTACCCAGGGAAGTCTTGGGAACTTAAACTTCATTGACACCTATTCAAAATGGAAGTTTAATGAAAAATAGTTTCGGTTTGGTTCCTTCTTATATTACAAGGCCTCAGAAAACACACAAGGTGCTTAAGCTTAAACAACCCTCGGTTTATGTATGCAAAATGTCAGGCTAGGTCTTCCAGACACTGGTGTTGATGGAGACTTTGTCCAGGAAGAGGACAAATCCGAGCAAGTCAATTTTCTTCAGCAAAGGAACTCCCCTTCCGGTGGTGTTGCCTGCTAGGATCACTTTCCAGTTGTACCCCCCAGAAACTGGGAATAAGTCCTTCATTCTTGATGAAGAATCTGGGTGGCATATCCCATGGTACCACAGAACTGGTGGCTTTCAGCAGAGGGAGTTAAACATTTCTTAAGTGCCTGGAAGAGAGGAAGATAGGGGCATAAACATCTTGATCCCACTCCCCTAAGTTTTGATTTCCTCCAGGACCAATACTGGTGAGCTGTAATGCAGTCTGTGTAGGTTTAGGGGCTAGAGAAGGACAGAGACTGGAGAGTGAGCCTGGCGAGGGATGTACTGTTTGATTGCTGTGAAGAGACACTGTGACCAAGGCAATGCATAGAAGCAAGCGTTTAACTGGGGGCTTGCTTAAAGCTTCAGAGGAGAAGTTCATACCCTTCATTGTGAAGAGTATTGGCATCTGGCAGGCAGGCAGTTGGGCAGGGAGGCCGGCAGGCAGATTTATGAGTTTGAGGCCAGCCTGGTCTACAAAGTGAGTTCCAGGACAGCCAGGACTACACAGAGAAACCCTGTCTCGAAAAACCAAAAAAAAAAAAAAAAAAAAAAAAAAAAAAAAGAGCTTTAAGATAAAAAATAGCCGGGAGGAGGTGGTGTGCATCTTTAATCCTAGAGGCAGAGGCTATTGGATTTTTGTGAGTTCAAGGCCACCCTGGTCTACATGAATGAGTTCCAGGACACTCAGAGCTACACAAAAGAAACTCAGTCTCAAATTACCCAACCACTTCAAACAAAACAAAACAAAACAAAACAAAACAAAACAAAACAAAACAAAACAAACAAGCTCCCAAACCAAACTCGGTGGTGTGGTGTATCCCTTCCCCCCTTTTAATGTTATTTTGAGTGTAGGTGTTTTCTGTGCATGTGTGGCTCTGGCCCACATGCATGCTTCATCCTGGAGGCTCGGAGATGCTGAATCCCCTGGAACTGAAGTTAAGGATGGTTGTGAAGCACCTCTGGCGTCTTCTGAATGAACAAGCACACGCAGTATAACTCAACCACTACACCACCTCTCTAGCCCCGTGGCGCAAGCCTTTGATCTCAGCACTCAGGGGGCAAAGGGCTCTGAGTTTGAGGCCAGCCTGGTCTACAGACTGAGTTCTAGGACAGCCAGGGCTACATGAAGATACCCTGTTTTGTACTTCTCATCTCCCACCAAAAAAAGGTAAAAATAATATTGTGAAGGGAGAAAGGGTTTGTTTTAGTTCGCAGATCTTGGTGTAGTTCATCACAGAAGGAAGTGCAACACATGGCAACTAAGAAGCAGAGGAAGAGGAAACTAAAAGAAATAATTACATAGTTTCTCTTGTTATTGTCATTTTGTGACAGAGGCTGGCCTTGGATTTACTTAGTAGATGACTGTGGATCTGCCCCTCTCTCTCCCTTCTGAGGGCTATGATTAAAGGAATGTTGGATCTTTCAGGAACATTAAACAGAAAAAAAAGTTTTCTTTGTTTTTTTAATTTATTTATTTTGTTTTTGCTTATCCGTGTGTTTTGCCTGCACGCACGCACACACAGCGCATCTGTGCCTGTGGCCTGTGGAGTCCGGAGGATGCCTCTGAATTTCCTGGCATTGTAGCTATGGGTGATTATGAGCCACTACATGGGTGCTAGAAATCGAACCAGGGTCGAACCTCCGCTAGAGGCCATTGCCTCCCCCTCCCCCTCACACTTAAAAGAACATTTTAAGTAGATTTCTGTAGGAAAGGAGAGGCCTTGCTGGACAGTTTCTGATAATTGTGTTTCTTTAGGCCTGTGTTATTTTTCCTCTAAGGTGTCAATTTTTTTTGTTTGTTTGTCTTTTGGAGACAGGTCCCCCCCCCCCCCCTTTCTGTGTAATCCTGGAACTCATTATGTAGACCAGGCTGGCCTCGAATTCAGAGATCTGCCTGACTCTGCCTTTGAGTGCTGGGATTAAAGGCGTGTGCCACCGCGGCTGGCTCTAATATTCCAACTTTTTAGCAGTGACAAATGACCTCAGTATCAACTCCTCCTGGACAGTTTTATTTAAAGGCTTCTGACTCAACGTGCTAAACTCAACTCTGCTTTCAGAGCCGTTCCGCCTTTTATGTTGGAAGTTAAAATACCTTCTTTATCACGCTCTGGTTCTACAAGCAGTTCGGGCCGGGGAGGTGTCACCAACACGCTGTTCGCGCTCGCGCCCCTGCTTACACTTTAGCCGCAGAGCAGAAGGCTTGTGCTTTAAGACCACCGAAAGCTCTGGGTGCAGTGTGTTGCATGACCCACTTACAACCTGGCGATGCCAACGACGCCTTTTCCCTTCCTTTTAACCCTGAAGCCAGAAAAACCCCAAACAAACAAAAACAAACCCAACAGACACCCAAACCGTCCTACTACCAAGGGAAAGCGCGCCAATCACACAAAGAAAAGGAGGGGGGCGACTGGGATTCAAAATCATTTCTCCGGGACGTACATCCTCCCGGACCTATCGGAATTAACTGCGCGCCTGGTCAGAACCAATAGACACTGAGTTTCTGGTCCAGGTCCCCCCTAAAGACAAATGGACAATCCTCTAGCCCAATGGAGTCGTGTGACGCTAAGGACTCGACCAATCCCGTTGGGAGGTGGGTGGAGTGTAGGCTAGGGGGGGGTTGGCGGTGCCGTGTCATGGAGGCTCAGTCTCGCAGCAGCCATTGAAGGGGAAGGAACTGCGGGCGCGCGCGTGTCTCTCTCCCTCACTCTCTCTGTGTGAAAGTGTGTGCGTGCCCGAGTGTGCGCGCGCGGGTGTGTGGACTCGGAGGTGGGGGCAGCCGAGTTAGTCCCAAGTCGTCGGACTCCATTTGCTATTCTTTTCTTTCTCTCCCACACCCGTGTGGTAGTGGGCGTTCGTCTTTGCGTCTCTTTTCATTCATCTCCAGACCTTTAGAGGTTTTTTAGGGTTGGGGATAGTGGGGAGGGCAGGCGAGGGGAAAGGAGGAGGACATGGAGATGAAGAAGAAGATTAACATGGAGTTGAAGAACAGAGCCCCGGAGGAGGTGAGATGACTCAGCCCCCATAGTCCCCTCCCGCCCTGGATCGTGAGGGGTGGGCTTCGGGGGTCCGAGTGGGTGCGCAGGGCGGACTGGGAAGCGCGCCCCCACTTGGGGTGGGGGCGGGGTGTTTATTTTAAGTTTTAAATCACCAGGCTCTTGTGCTTAAAATGGCGAAGGGCTTAAGTTTCTAGGGGCATTTTCGTGAGCGCGCGGGGGCTCAGCCCCATGGCGTCCTCGCAGACTGGCGGCCCGGCCTCGCGGGGGCGGGCGGCGTGGGCGCGACCCCCGGGCCCTCGCCACCTGCGAAGTTGGTGTAACTTTCCCGCGGCGCCGCCACTCGGCCGGCCGCGGCCCCGGGTGTGGGGCTCGCGCCGATCTGCGCCCCACGCTCCCTCCGACCGTGCCCGCTCGCGGGCAGCGCGCGCCGGGGCCGGGGCCGCAGCGGAATCCCGGGACCCGACGGCGCGGGCCGCGATCCGCGTGGCGCGAGGACTTTTACGCAAGCTGGAGGCTTGTGCGAGCCTCGCAGCGCTCAGTGCGGTCCTAGGGAAGAGTCCCGAGTCTTGAAGGGGGCCCGGGAGGCGTCGCCCCCGAGCTCCCCGCCGTCGGATTCCCTAGCGGTTTAGGCCAGGTCCGCGGGTCTGGAGATTGGCCGCGGCGGGGGGGGGGGGGGGACCAGGCTCGCTGATTCGCGGCCGCGGCGTGAAATCAAGGGACAAGGGGTCCGCGCCGCCGTGGTCCCTTGACGCCCGCTCAAAGGCGGGCATCTGCCGGGCCTCCACGGTTATCATGCAGAGCCACCGGTCCCTGAGCCCTGTTGATTTTCGCGGTTCCTTTGCGGGTTTTGGTGACTGGAGGCGAGAGCGAGGTGGTGGCAACATTGTTGCTGTGAGGGTTATCTCTGGGAGGACTGGAAGTTTTCTAGAGCTTTTTTAGAAGATTCTAGAAAAACTCAAAAGTTGAAAGCTGTCAGCAGGACGTGGTGACTGATATCTGTAATTCTGTATATCTGTAAATCTGTACTTCTCATATCAAAAAATTCCCAGCCCTTGGGAGGGAGGACGAGGTAGGACGCTGGTTGCAAGTGGAACTCTGTCAAACAAGGCAAAGCAAATCAAAACAAGCAGTTTCTCAGAAGTCTTGTGGAGCAAAAATGGGTCGTCCCCTCCGCCCCATTCTTTCGCCTTCAGTTTGGAGGATTGCTTGACATGCCTTTTTGCAGTCTCTTTCCTTTGGTGTGGTGTGGTAACAGTTAAGTTTGTATAGATAGTTTATAAGGCACTCCCGTTTATTTACTTTCTCCTTGGGAAAACGTAAGCTGGGTTGTATTGTTCTAGAATCCAAATTAGCAAATAGGAGTAAAGTTGAAGAGCTGGGATTCTGATACTAGGTCTACAAAACTCTTGTTGAGCTCTAAGAAGTCTCTGGTTAAGACTAGAATCCAAAGGCTTAAGAGTTGCTGGGTGTGGTAGGCATTTAATTCGAAGCCGAGGCAGGCAGATCTTTTTGAGTTTGAGGCCAGCTTGGACTAGTGAGACTACAGCTGTCTCAAAAAACCAACAGCCGGGAGGTGGTGGCTCTCGCCTTTAATCCCAGCACTTGGGAGGCGGATTTCTGGGTTCGAGGCCAGCCTGGTCTACAGAATGAGTTCCAGGACAGCCAAGGCTACACAGAGAAATCCTGTCTCAAAAAAAAATCAAAAAAAAAAAAAAAAAGAAAGAAATCCCCTTCTGAGCCGGAGAGATGGCTCAGAGGTTACCAACACTGGCTTCCAGGTCTTCCCAGAACCCACATGGCAGCTCACTACTGTCTGTAACTCCAGTCCCAGTTATCCAACACCCATCTTCTGGCTTCTATGGGTACTGCATGCCTAGGATGCACAGACATACATGCATTCAACCATATGCATTAAGAAAAGAAAAGACTGCCGGGCGTGGTGGCGCACGCCTTTAATCCCAGCACTTGGGAGGCAGAGGCAGGCGGATTTCTGAGTTCGAGGCCAGCCTGGTCTACAGAGTGAGTTCCAGGACAGCCAGGACTACACAGAGAAACCCTGTCTCGAAAAACCAAAAAAAAAAAAAAAAAAAAAAAAAAAAAAAAGAAAAGAAAAGACGTTCAGTCCCCCCTCCCTCCAAGCATGGGACAGACAGTCCATGTTGTCTCCAAGCTTGGGACAGTCCATGTGGCTGACTGAGCAGCAGAAGGAGAAACAACGTTTTGAATATTGTTTTGTGTGATATTGTTTATCTTCAGCTGTCTTAGAAGCTTTCTAATATTGGTTTCTGAAGGTTAGCAAGGTTGGGATTCTACTGGCATTTATCAGCGTAACACACAGAGGCTTAAACAGAAAGTGATGAGCTTCAAGCTCCCCCTGTAGCTTTGAGTCTTTCCCCGACAGCCCAGGTGTCTCCTCCCGGGTGTAGGTCAGGATAGTGCGGCTCCTGCTCAGAGTCCAAACCGGTATCCGTAGGACCTTTTCCACAGTTGTTTTTTTTTTTTTTTCTGCCTCAATGATTTGAAGTAGGCATTGGACTGGTTAGTCCAAGGTCAGATGGAAAGGACCGCTTACAGTGATAGCTAAATCACATCAGGTTGAGTTTTTAAAATACATACTTTTAATTTTGTTTTTATATATATTTATATATGTTATGCATATAAATATGTTTATGTGTGGTTTCATTTTATGTTATTGTTGTTTGCCTGCACGTATGTATGTCTGTGCCAGGGTATCAGGAGCCCTGTGGAACTGGGGTTACAAGGTGTGAGCTTGTGGGTGCTGGGAATTTTAACCCAAGTCTTGGAAGAGTAGCCAGTGCTCTTAACTTCTGAGCCATCTCTCCAGCCCACCATCTGTCAGTTTCCTTAGTATATGTTAATTATATATAGTGTTTCACTTTTCATACATGTGTATAGTATGTTGTGATTACTGTCATTCCTCTTTCCCCTCCCTTACTCCCTCCACCCTGCTGATCCTCTTTCCCAGCTAATCCCCAGAATGCCTTCAAGTCTCTCTCTCTCTCTCTCTCTCTCTCTCTCTCTCTAATAACTCCGTGAGTTACGTTAGGTTCTCACGGGGGTGCGGGTGAAGACGCACGAGAAGGATCTGTGCAAGGACTTACTGTTTGGCGATTGATCTTGCTCTCATTTCAGGCAGTTTTAGACTGCATGGCTCTGCATGGCTCAAGTGACTCTTCACTCCCAAGTAGCTGGGATTACAGCTTCCTTACTCCATGCCCAGTCTGCCACAGACTCCATGGCACAAGTGACCCCTCCCCTATCATCCCCAAGTAGCTGAGATGACAACCTCATACGCTGGCCGTACCCAGTGTAGGGGATTGGCATTTTTGTTTTTGCTTTCTTTTGTTTTGAGACAGGGGCTCTGTTTTGTAGCTTTGGCTGTCCTGCAGCTTACTATATAGACCAGGTTGTCCTGGAACTCATAGAGATCCTCCTGCCTCGCCTCCGGAGTGTTGGTATTAAAGGCCACCACCCCTGGCTGGGATTGCTATTTTGATATTCATGTGTTTAGAATGCTTAGACACCGAAGGGTCTGTTGTTATGCAAACTAATTATTTCGTTTCTTCTAACAGGTGACAGAGTTAGTCCTTGATAATTGCTTGTGTGTCAATGGGGAAATCGAAGGCCTGAATGACACCTTTAAGGAACTGGAGTTTCTTAGCATGGCCAACGTGGAGTTGAGTTCCTTGGCCCGGCTTCCCAGCTTGAATAAACTCCGGAAGGTGAGCTGGGATTGGCTGTGGGGACAGCGTGGTCTTCACGGCCAGGCTGATGGAGTTCTTGGTTAAGTGAAAAGACCATTTCACCTGCCAGCCAGAAAGCTTCAAGTTCCTAGAGATGAGAAGGGGAGGAAGGGTGCTAGACCCTGGCTTGGTGGCTCTTCTACAGGACCTGGTCAGTTCCTCGTCACAACTCATGTGACTCCAGTGCCAGGGGATCCAGCTTCCTCATAAAGACATACATACAGGCAAAACACCAACGCACATAAAATAAGTAAATCACTATTTACTGGGAGGTGGCTTACACATTTGGGAGGCAGAGGCAGGCGGGTCTCTTGAGTTCCAGGCCAGCCTGCAGATGGAGTTCCAGGACAGCCAGGGCTACAAAGAGATCCTGTTTCAAAGAAAATGAAAAAACAGACAAACAACAAAAAAAGGGAACTGTAGGATTTTGGAATCAGTTTCAGTAATACCTAGAAATTTAAATTAGAATTGTTTTATGGCATAAAATTGAATTTAATATCTACCACTGCCCCCATCAGAAAATCCAAATGAACACAATTGGAGCCATGCCACAGATAAGCCACTGTGTGGGGTTCTGATCGGTTTGCAGATAGATGGGAATTGGGGAAGCTGGAGAGAATAAGGAGTGTTGTTTTCAGTTGATGGGCAAGGTCCTCTGGCATCATCAGTCTTTGTTTTTCTCTCCATGTTGAATATGTAGTTGGAACTTAGTGACAATATAATTTCTGGAGGCTTGGAAGTCCTGGCAGAGAAATGTCCAAATCTTACCTACCTCAATCTGAGTGGAAACAAAATTAAAGATCTCAGTACAGTAGAAGCGCTGGTAAGTGGAGGGCGTTGTCACTGGGCTTGATTTAATCTGACTTGTTCATATTCTCACTAATTTCTGCTTAAGTCTGGGATTTCCTGAAATATCTCTTGTGGTCCAGATAGCTATGTTTCTTTAAACTGTCCAGCTGGGCTTGGCACTCAGCCCTGAGGTAGGGGAAGGAAGGATGGCCCCAAGTTGGCGCCTGGGCCGTAGAGTTGAGACTCCTTTCTTAAAATTACAGGCCTTGAGTCAGGCCTGGCGGTGCACGCTTTTAATCCCGGGCCTTGGGAGGTAGAGGCAGGTGGATTACTGTGAGTTTGAGGTCAACTTGGTCTACATAGTGAGTTTTAGGTCAGCCAGGGTTATGTAGAGAGACCCCGTCTCAAACAAAGGCCTCAAACCAGCTCATTTCAAAAGGCACCTAACCACCAGGCTTGACGGCCTGACTTGATTCTCGGAACCCAAGTGATACATGGAAAGAACCCACAACTGAAAGTTATTCTCTGTCACACACATGAATGCTTATGGAATATGCGTGCATCTCCCTGCTCAATATAATTAAAATGTATAATAAATAAATAAGAAATAAAGTCCGCTGGGCGGTGGTGGCGCATGCCTTTAATTCCAGCACTCAGGAGACAGAGGCAGGCGGATTTCTGAGTTTGAGGCCAGCCTGGCCTACAAAGTGAGTTCCAGGACAGCCAGGACTATACAGAGAAACCCTGTCTCGAAGCAAAAAAAAAAGAAAGAAAAAGAAATAAAAGTCCAGGTGATTTTTGAATCAGTGACAAATATATTTAATGATTAGCTTTTATTTTCTTCAGGGCTTTATTCTGGTTTCAAGTTTTCAGTATTTTTTTAAACACCTCTTTTTTTTTCCCTATATTTTGAGGTAGTCTGTCTCCTTATTTTCTTTTTCTTTTTTTGGTTTTTCGAGACAGTTTCTCTGTGTAGCCCTGACTGTCCTGGAACTCATTTTGTAGACCAAGCTGGCCTCGAACTCAGAAATCCACCTGCCTCTGCCTCCCAAGTGCTGGGATTAAAGGCATGCGCCACCACGCCCAGCTTATTTTCTGATAGGAAGGAAAAGATACATAATACAAAACTGAAAATGGATATTCAGGTTTACAATTTGTTTTATTAGTGTGTGTCTGTGCTTGTTGGTTTTCTGGGTCCCAGGATTAAATCTACATTGCCAGGCATGGCCAGTCCTTGTCCGTGGGCTTAGTGTGGTGCCTGTGTAATCTCAGCACTCCGGAGGCCAAAGCAACTGAGGATTCAAGGCCAGCTTGGGCTATGTAACAGGACCTTACCCTGTCTTTAAGAAGAAGAAAAAGATGGGAGATTAAGTCTTGGTAGCCCAGGCTGGCCTCCCACTCGGACCTTCCTGCCCTGGCTGGGTTATGGTGTGTGTTGGCACACTTGGGGCGCTGTTGCCTATCTGCCCAGCTTCTGTCAGCAAAAATGCCTGGAGTGTCTGTAAGAAACTAAGTTGTAAGACATCTGCTGGGGACACAGCAGTGACAAACCAAAGTTCTCCACCGGTGCTGCTGCCTGTGCCTGGGGGAGTGGCTTTACAAACCCTAAAAGTGCAAAAACTTGTTCTTTAGCTTCAAGAATATGTTTTTCAGATCTTTCATTAAATCTCAAGAACCCAGTGTTTAAAATCTTGATTGTAACCTTTAACTTTACTTTTTCAGCAAAATCTTAAAAATTTGAAAAGTCTTGACTTGTTTAACTGTGAGATCACAAACCTGGAAGATTATAGAGAAAGTATTTTTGAACTGCTGCAACAGATCACCTACCTGGACGGATTCGACCAGGAGGACAATGAAGCTCCCGACTCGGAGGAGGAGGAGGACGACGACGAGGGTGAGGCTCTTAGTCTACTATTTATTTGTTTGGAGATAGGGTGTCTCTATAACTCTGGCTGTTCTGGAATTCACTGTGTAGACTAAGCTGACCCCCAAACAGAGAACCACCTGCCTCTGCCCACTTCTTGCTGGGATTAAAGGTGTTCACCACCATGCCTGGCAACCAGCAGGTTTTGAAGTGACCGCAAAGTAAAGCCAACTTCAGTGTGTATAATGTTTGAAAATGTATTTTGGGAGGGTCCGTTGCAGTGCTGGGATGGGATCATCCTCGCACATGCTCGGTACGTGCTGACCTGGATCCCCAGTCCTAGTAAAGTACTTCTGGGTCACAGGTAACAGTGCTGTAAAATGGGTCGGTTTGCTTTGTTTCGTTTTATCGAGACAGGGTCTCCCTGTGCAGCCCTGGTTGTCCTGGAACTCTGTAGACCACGCTGACCTCAAACTCAGTCCCACCCCTCCCGACTCCAAGCCTCCCCTCTGCCCCTCTGCCTCCCAGTGCTGGGATTAAAGGCATGCACCACTATTGTCTGGCCAGGATTTGTTCTTTTAAGCCAAGTGTAGGGGCACTTGCCATGGTTGGTTTAAGATGAATGGGGGCCACGTGCCAGAAGGACGCAGTCCCTATGAGTACCAGGAGGAAGCGGTTGCCCGGATGCTTGCTCACCTTTGACAATGTTTTCTAAAGATGGAGATGAAGATGAGGAAGACGAGGACGAAGATGAAGCCGGTCCACCGGAAGGATATGAAGAGGAGGAAGATGAGGATGAGGATGAAGCTGGCTCAGAAGTGGGAGAGGGAGAAGAGGAGGTGGGCCTCTCATACTTAATGAAAGACGAAATTCAGGTGAATGGAAACTTGTTGTTCGCCCTGAAGACGGTTGGCCCAGGGCTAAGTGCTGTATGAGTAGGATGGGTTGTGAGTGGTTTCCTGATGCTTGGATGAGTATGGATAAGCATCTGTCTTTTTTTCTCCCTCCTACTGGGTGCTCCATATTATGTTCAGACAGCTGTAAATACTTGCTGGTTTTCTTTCTTTCTTTTTTTTTTTTTTTTTTAAGCCCAAGGACAGTTTTATTTAAAAACTCTCAGGGCAGGGGATCTGTAAGTCTCAGTAGCTCCTAGGAGGAGAACAGAGGGGAGAATGGAAAAACCCAGTGCCGTGTAAACTGGCCTTGAGGTCAGACCAGCGGTCACAGGGCAGGGAGCGCGAGGTCTAGAGAGGAGGTGTGGAAGGCCACAGTGGTAGCAAAGCTGTATCTGGGCTCTGGTTGGCATCCAAAAAGAATGAGACGAAAGGACAAGTTGCCTCTTTTTGACTTGGGTCTCAGACTCAAGCCGAATCTCATCATGGCCACTCACAGGGACTGCCATTGCTTGCTCTTTATCTCCTGAATTTCTGAATTGACTCTGCCTTCAGTGGCACAGGATGGAGGAAGCATTTTCTGAATGTCTGAGCCTCTTTCTGCATCTTACAAGCAAACTCCTGGAGTTGCTTTAACAAGGTGATGCACATAAAGCCCCTGGTTCTGGTTGGTAACAACAGTTCAGACACTCAGACTGTGATCTCTTCCCTTCAGTTAGTTAGTTAGACTCCTGCAGTAGCTTTTCTACCTTTTTAAATTAAAAGTTGTGTGTGCTCAGCTGGGCGTGGTGGCGCACAGCACTCGGGAGGCAGGGGCAGGAGGATTTCTGAGTTCGAGGCCAGCCTGGTCTACAAAGTGAGTTTCAGGACAGTCAGGGCTACACAGAGACACCAACATGCCTGTGAATGTGTGGTGTGTGAATGTAGTTGCCTGTGGACGCCAGAAGAGGGTGCTCTGGAGCTGTTCCTTCAGGCGGGCACCAGTTTTGGAAGCTGAAATCCAGATTCTCTGAAACCGTCTTGACCACCGGCTCGTGTGCCAGCCACCACCTTGCATTCGCTTCCTAAGCAGTGTCCGCCTAGGTCAACTCTGCTCAGGGATTTCTTCCACCAAGCGCCCGTGTGGTATGCTGATAGACCATCGCTCTCCTTGGTGTGCTGTGATGTCTCCCTCTTGCCCCCAAAGCATACAAGGTTGTCCTTCATTCTCTGCTGCCTTAAACCTTGATTAGACTTCTGTTGCCTAAAGATGCTCTCATAAAAACTTCTCTGCCCTTTACTGAGTGGTGAGCTCTTTAAATGAGAGGCTGTTAATCTTTACTCTAATAGCCAGTGTGTTCAGTGGGAATAGACTATCCTTAGCCCCTGGGAGTTTAGAGAAGTTGCTCTCTCTTCGTGTAAAAGTGAGCTTTATTTTCATATTTTAAAATAATTGTTTCTTTTGAAAATACCTCAATGCTAGGGATGTAGCTCAGTGATAGAACACTTGCTGATAAGTGTAAGGCCTGGGTTGAATCTTCAGGACCACATACACAGATCTCCTCGAGACGGTGTCTTTTGCTTTCCTGCTTACTTTTGCAATGGTTAGGTTGACTATCTGATTGATGGGTTTATTTTCCTGCTACCTTTGTTTTGTTTTCTTTTAAAGATTTATTTATTTATTATATGTAAATACACTGTTGCTGTCTTCAGACTCACCAGAAGAGGGCGTCAGATCTCATTACAGGTGGTTGTGAGCCACCATGTAGTTGCTGGAATTTGAACTCAGGACCTTTGGAAGAGTAGTCAGTGCTCTTACTTATTGAGCCATCTCGCCAGCCCCCTTTTGTTTTCTTTTTTAAGATTTATTTTGTGTGTATCAGTAAATGTTCTGCCCACATGTATGTCTATATACCATGGGTGTGATTGGTTCTTGAGTCTCCTAGGACTGGAGTTACAGACGGTTGTGAGCTGTCACGTGGGTGTTGAGAACTGAACCTGGGTCCTGTGCAAGAACAGCCAGTGTCTTACTCGTTGAGCCATGTGTCCATCCACTTCTGACAATATTTTAAATTTAAAATAAATAAACAAGAATAAGGCCTTAGGCTTCTTTGTATCTTTGTGAGTCATAAAGTATACAGCGAAGAGAAAACCTTGGAATGCTCTTAGTGTTTATAGGGAAAGCCTGTTTAGTTTACAGCAGCATTTAGCATGAATGGTTCTCTTTTATGTTTGATTCACTTATTTTATGATTTGATTTCTCCCTCAGTGTAAGCTGTATGCTGAGGTGTGCAGTGGGTGTTGAGTGTTTTACTGTGCTCCCGAGGCTGCCGTGGAGGGTGTCTGCCTCCTGAGTGCTGCCTAAAATGTCACTGTCAAACCACCTGAGATGATTGACATTTAGGTATAATTGTTCTGCTGAATGTTTGGGGATATTACCTCAAAATGCCGTGGCCAAGCACAGGTCAGAAATCTGTGAATACACACAGCAGCATTGTTAGTGCAGGGCCAGGAAGCCTTCTTATTCTGGATGGGATAGTTTGGATGTTCAAAATGAAGTCTGAGTGGGGTTGTGGTAGCTCAGGCCCATACTCCTGGCTCTGCAGGAGGCAGTGGGACTGCAGGAGTTGGTGATAGCATAGGCTGCTTAGCGTGCTCTAGGATAGCCTAGGCTACAGGGAAGCCTTGTCTCACAACGAACCAGGCAACCCCAGAGTGCCTGCTTTTAGGAGCTAAATTCTAGGCAAGCTTCAGAGACCATTGCTGTGTAACGGTGAAAGAGGCAGGAATGGCAGATTTCAGTATGCATTGTACTTACTCCTAAAGGGGTCTGGTTTTTATTATGTATGTATGGTTATCTTGTCCAAATGTCTGTCTCTATATCGCCTGTGTGAATGCTGACTGCAAATGCCAGAAGAGGCATAGGATCGGGTGGAGCTCAATTACAGACCTGTGTGGGCCACGATGTAACTGACTGCTGGGAGGAAATCCCTCTGGTTATGTTTGCCTCTTCAAAATGCGATCTCACCGTGCAGCTCAGGCTGCCCTTGAACTCAGGCTCACGGTCCCCCTGCCTGAGTTTTATAAGTGCCGGGACTCTGTAGACAGGGCCAGCACCACTGCTACAACTACATCTGGTTTTATGTAGCACGCTGGGGAGCTACAACCTCTAGACCTCTGATTTGCTGAGTTTTTTTGTTGTTGTTATATTTCTTCTCATTTTAGTTGTTCTTCAGGGGCAAGGAATTGCTGTGTATAAAGGACTTCGGGAATATTGGAAAGTATGCCCTGTACTATTCATACTTATGTCAGGAAACAGTTCTCACTAATAGGGCAAAGGCCATGGTCGTCACTGAGCAGACTGAGTGACTTTCTGGTAAATGCTGCGGCTTTATTGTGAGACGTTGTCCTCAGGATGGTCTTTACATGCCTTGGAACGTCAGTTCAATTACGTTTTAGTTAAAATAAAACTCAGATAGTTCTTGATAGCTGTGATTTTTCTAAATTATCAACAAGTGTTTTATTTAAAATGATAAATGACTGTTTGCATCTTTGAGATGTTTCAGATGCCTCCTCGCCTTCCTTCCTTCTCCCCTTTTATCTCATGTGCACTGACGTTTGTCTGCATGCATGTCTTTGGAAGGGTGTCAGATCTAGACTTACAGACAGTTGTAGGCTGCCGTCTGGGTGCTGGGAATTGAACCTGAGTCCTCTGGAAGAACAGCCAGTGCTTTTTTTTTCCCTTCTGTTTTTTCAAATCAGGGTCTCTCTGTGTAGCCCTGAATGTCTTGGAATTCACTCTGTAAACCAAACTAGCTTTGAACTCAGAGATCCCCTTGTCCCTGTCTCCGCCACTATGCCCAGCATAGCAGGCATTCCTAACCACTAATTATTCACTGCTTACACTTGGTGCTCAACTTGGAACATACAAATGTAGTACGGCTAGGTGGCTAGCAAGCCGCAGGGGTCTGTTTCTGCTCTGTCTGGGCCAAGAGTGTAGGCATTCAACACCAGGGCACCTTTAATGTGTGTGGTTGGCAGTTTGAGCTCAGGTCAGATTGTACAACCATCTTCCCAGCCCATTGAATGATTTGGAGACAGTCTTGCTAGGTTGGCTTTGAACTTGGAGTCCTCCCACCTCTGCCTGGGGAATTACATGCTTAATAGAGTATGCTTGAGTACACTGTGGTGAGATCGAGAGACCCTTGACTGCTTGTTTTTCAGATGTACAGTAGTTAGTACCAAGTTTGTCTGGACTTGGTCATTTGTAGCACGGCTGAGATCAGAGCTGTGAGTGGTAAGGGTCTCCCAGCCCCAGCGGTATTAGCGTTCTTAGGGTTGGAAGTCGGTCTGTTGTCTCTGGCTTATGTGGTTCTGATAAGCTTGTTGCTCTTCTGATTCGATGGAGCATAAAGTTGAAAAAAGTAATTGACTGTAAATGAGAAGGTGTATAAACAAACAGAGAACACCCAGCTGGAGACCAGAGTTAGTTTAAGGTGAGAATGGGCCAGAGAGGTGGCTTAGCGGGTAAAGGCCCTTGCAGTGTGTCTTAGTTAGGGTTTCTGTTGCTGTGAAGAGACACCATGACAACATTTAATAGGGGCTGGCTTACAGTTTTAGAGGTTTAGTCCATTGTCGTTCTGGGGGGAAGTGTGACATGAAATGGTGCTGGAGGAGCCGAGAGTTCTACATCTTTATCCACAGGCAGCAGGAGACTGTGTCACACTGGGTGAGTCTTGACCTCAACCACCTTGCATAGTGACACACTTCCTCCAGCAAGACCTCACGTACTCCAGTGGGACCACTCCTAATAGAGCCTCTCTGTGTGGTCAGGCATTCAAAGGCGTGAGTCAGGAGTCAGACCCACCACGCAGTGCAGACCTGGTGGCCAGAGTTCAATCCCTCCAAGTCATGGAAAAGTGGAAAGAGAGCTGACTCTGCAAAGTTGTCAGAAGAGCTCCCCGTGTGCCATGCTTGTCCCGCGAGCATGAGCGCACACAGCAACAGTAATGACATGCACATGTACAGTAACAGTTGTTTGGAAGGGAGAAAATCCTCAGAGGAGAGCAGCATGTACTAATGGGTGGACCGTTCATGGTCAGAGACATCACGATGATCAAGGGGCTGCCTAGCAAGGCTGGCAAGGATCTTGGGTCAAGTCCAAAGTCCGTTAAAAAAAAGCTGGGGGGTGGGGTGGGTCTGATGACAGCCAGTGGTCCAAGTCTTGAGAGGCAGCACAAGCTGCATAATGGCATGTGATCTTAAGCCCAGCCATGGAGGAGGGGAGACAGGACTGCCTGGATGCTGGGAGTAAGCCTGTGCGTCATGGCACCTGCCTTACAATGTTGCAAGCAGGGTCGGTGGCATTTCCTGCTTTTGGTGGAATGTTGATATTCAAGAAACTGAAGAGTTGTGGAACATTTTGGATTTTAGATTTTTGGTTTGTGGCTTGCTTTTATTGGTTGGAAAACAGATCTAGAGAAACACATTTTTATAGTCAGCATATAACCATAACCGTATTTGACATCAGGGTTCAGATCACCTGTGCCTCAGTCTGTAAAGTAGAAGGGCTTATTTTAAAGCAGGAAAGTCCTGTTTCTGCTAGTGGGCAGATGTGGCTTTTTTTTCTTTTTTTTTTTTTTTTAATTATGGTTTTTCGAGACAGGGTTTCTCTGTATAGCCCTGGCTGTCCTGGAACTCACTCTGTAGACCAGGCTGGCCTGGAACTCAGAAATCCACCTGCCTCTGCCTCCCAAGTGCTGGGATTAAAGGCGTGTGTCCCCATGCCCGGCTAGATGTGGCCATTTTTAAGCTGGATAGAGTGGTACATTCCTGTAATCGCTGCACTTGGGAGGCAGAACCAGTTGAGTCAGGAGTTTGCTTGAGACTCTGTTCTCCTGAACCATGGTAGGCTAAGGCACAGACTGTGTTTATAAAAGTCTGGATGCTTAGTCAGCTTCAAAGCACAGGAGGCAGAAACTGTCCTTTGAGGCACAGCTGACCTGTAACTTCATCGCTCTTGTGAAACAATAGAAGTCCTTGTCGTGGTTTACTCATTCTCACATTGACTTTGAAGGATGAAGAGGACGATGATGACTATGTTGATGAAGGGGAGGAAGAAGAAGAAGAGGGTGAGTTGCTTGTGCCATAAGAACATTGTGAATCTTAGCAGATGTTGAGTCTGTGGTGGGATCGCCCTGGCCCTTGAGCCTTTAATTTTGTTGTTTATTATAATGTGCCTAGACACATAGTCCAGTGATTTGAAAGACTAGTTTAATTCTGCCAAAACAACAACAAAAACAATTTCTAATCTGTACTTAAAGACAGAAATGAGGGGCTGGAGAGATGGCTAAGCGGTTTAAAGCACTAGCTGCTCTTCCAGAGGACCTAGATTTAATTCCCAGCAACCACGTGGAAAAATGAAAACGAAAGCCAGGCATGGTAATTTATGCCTTTGATCTCAGCATTTGGGAGGCAGAGGCAGGGGCATCTCTGATTTTGAGATAGCCAGGGTTATACAGAGAAACTCTCTCTTGAAACACACACACACACACACACAGAGATGAAGTAAATTGAAGTAAATGTTTATTTGCGCTTCCTTGCACCCTGGAATCTCATTTGCAGAGAGAAAAGCCTCCGTGCAGAGAGGATGGGTGGACGCAGATGTCCCGTTAGTGTTTACCTAAGAGTCACATTGTCACGCACTTGGTCTGTTGATTGACCTGCGAGCTGTGGTTTGTCCGTGAGCGTGTCTCTTCTGAAGAGTATGGTTCTCTGAAGTCCTTTATATTCTCCAACAAATTTCAGAGTGGAAACAACTTATATTTTCTCTTGATTCTCATTTTCTACTAAGAGTAAAAGCTCTTACTAAGAGAAAAACTCAGTTGTTAAAATCAAGTATCTTACATTTTTCCATTTTAGAGGAAGAGGGTCTTCGGGGAGAGAAGAGAAAGCGAGATGCTGAGGATGATGGGGAGGAAGACGACGATTAGACCTCCAGGACCAGGCCACCTGACACTCCTGGGCGCTGGAGAGCGATCACATTGTCTTTGTTTCTTTCTGTATGATAGCTGTCCCAGTAGGAGACGATGTGTAACTTTTTATAGGAAAAGTGTGGTTTTACTATTTTGGCCTTACCATTCCGGTTAAGATTTGCTAGTCTCTTAATCATAATGTTCTTAGAAATGAATTCTCATTCATCTTCCCATAGTGAAATTCTCTAGCATTGTATTTAGATTCTGGATTTTTATAATTCATGCTTAATGTATTAGACATTTTTAGCCCATAATTAAAACATTGTTGCTTTTACACAGGTGTAGTTTGGTGCATTTCATTCATAATGTTTTAAAGTTATTTATAAATTAACCAATTACACTCAGCTGTAATATGAAATGGCAGTAGTCTTTTGAATGATAAAGCTGGTTTTTGTTTTTGGTTGATTTAGAGACGATCTGGCTGTCATTAGCTTGAAGGCATTTTGGGGGGTTGGGTAAGGATATCTGAAGGCTTTCCTATCATGGTTTGGAAAGTAGAAGCAGAGTGAGAGGGTTCTCTCAGAGGCAGGTCATGGACTGCTCAGTGACACAGTTCAGGGCCCTTTAGGAGCCTGTCCCTTTCTAAGGCCAGACTTGCAGTGGAGCGGTCTCTGTGGGTGGCCGTGCCAGCAGGCTGTCGGGTCAGCTGTGTGTCCCCTCCCAGCTGCTCCAGAAGTTTCTGTCACCTTCATTGCTTCGTTCCTGTTCCCATCCAGAAGAAAGCTGGCAAAAGCTGTAATACCCCAGAGACTTCATCTGCACCTCAGCCATCTGTCTCGGTTTCAAACAAGTGGCGTGGAAGAGATGGAGCATTCAAGTTGCAGTACCGAGGGCTTCATGTCGGAGGCAGGCTTTGCTGACGACATGAGTCTGTGTTAGGATAAAGCAGCTACATCCTCTGGCAGAGGTCCGACTGATTGCCATGGAGAACTAATAACACGTTCAGGGCTAGTTTCTAAGTTTTCCTGGTGATTTGGATACCAACGCTGTGAAGTATTTATTATGTTTCTGAGAGCAACCTTTAATTCTTCCTGTAGTTTTGAAAGCGTGATCAGTTGTAGCCTTTGATTGGAATATAGTGGCCATAGGAGACTGTTTGAAAATCAATCTTGAAGTGTTGGTATTTATTTCAAGTGAATGTCTGAAAAATAGAAACAACATTTAGGGTACGGGTATGTGTTTTCTCGTGGCTTCTAAACAAACATGAGCAGACAGGTCTCCCTCCATCCCTTTGTCCCGGAAGCTCCATGCTCAAGGGGTTGCCAGGTTTGTTTTCCTTTTGTTCTATATACTTCAGGTGGGTTTTTGTTTTGTTTTGTCTTTTTCTTTTTTTTTTTTAAACCTAGCATCAGCATAAGTATTTTGCCTCTCTTCTGGGACACATCGAAATTGCAACAGTGGGGCTGCTGCTCTTTCAACTTCAGATGTCTGACCTGGTTTTTTAACATAACAAGTATGAACTTATTTGTAGAGAAGCTAATAAAAGTTGCATGCCCGACTGAGATAAATGTGTACTGAGTTCAGCGCAAGTGTAGGGATCGCCAAAGGACTGGCTTTGTCTCCTTGTTTCAGTAATTGGAACTCCTGCTGTCAGTCTCTAAAGAATTCTCTTTGCAAACTATGCCAGGTTCAAAATAAATGCTTATTTTTAAAAATGAAATCTATATATTGACTTTTTATCAATCATCTATTGTGCAATCAAAATTAGAGTTCTTGAGTTTAAAAACAACGCATAGGGCCTCCAGATAACTATTAAGACTTATTTAGCTTTGTGGGTGGTATTTTCATGCAAATAAGCAAGGGTGGGTTTTCTATTCTGTAGAAGTTCTGGGTTCTGTTCTAACCCTCTCTGTACTGTGCGTGTGTATACGATATGTGAAGTCCTTAGAGACTTTGAGGTTGATACTTTTGTGCAACTGTGTTTTGAATAACGCCATCACAGTGTTAAACACAAGGACGGGCAGCGCTGATCATGGGGTTCTGACTATTTTGGTTTTTTTCCCTTACTGCTGTAACTTAAGTTTTGAAACTGCATTGCTTTGAATAAATTGAAGCATTATTAATAATGACTAGCTTCAGTGTGTGATTGTTCACTCTTCAGAATTACCATCTACTGTTTCAAAGGTCTTTAGAAACAGAAATGACTTTTGAAGGGTAGTCAGACTTGTGACAATAATAGGCACTAGAAAACTCATACTCCAACGGCAGTGGTGGTACACACCTCTAATCCCAGCACTTGGAGGCAGAGGCAGATGGATCTCTTGAGTTTGAGTCCTGCCAGTGCTACACAGAGAAACCCTGTCTGGAAAAAATAAAAACAAAAAAATTCCTTTTCCTCACCAAAATTCTGGATTGGTTCAAATTTCCCTTTGGAGTTGCAGGTTGGGCCAGGACTTTATTGCCTATAGTTCAGCAAGCATTTATAAAATAATCACAGGATTATATGGTTTTTCTAGAATGAGCTCAAATTCTCGGCATAGTATGTTAGTTCCCTACATGTGTATCTTGAAACAATAGATTTTTTATAAATCCCTAGTTTTGGGTTTATATGATTTATTTCTGGAATGTCTTTTGTCAAGTTATGCTAATGTTCTCATGATTACAGTATAGGGAAAATATTAATTACTAAATTCTTTCTGAGAGGTGGAAGCATTGAGCTATTTTTAACTACAGGTATTCACTGAAGTCTGTGGTTTTGTCCTTTTTTGAGGGGATGGGGCATTGCCATTATATCCCTGGCTGTGTAGGAACTCATTGTCTAGACCAGGGTGGCCTTGAACTCAAGATTTGTCCTCATTAAATTCCAAGTTCTCAGATTAAAGGCACAGCTACAGCCAGGCCTTTGTCTTTTTATGCTTGGTGCGCTGCCCCATACCTGCAATCCCAGTGTTTAAGAGGCTGAGGCTGGACAATTAGCACAGTTCAAGAGCAGCCACAGTTACAGCGTGACACTGTCTAAAGACAGACATTACATAGTTTTCTCCTTTAAGGAAAAACGACAGGATCAGAAGTTTTGGGTAAAATTATTCAATAATGAGTCAATTTAATGAGGTGGTGTGACTCAAAAGTATTCTTAAGTATGGTTTATTCTTTGTTTTGTTGGGTTTTGAATTACATATTTTTTCTAATTGCTGGCGATTTGTTTCCAGTGCTGTTGTGTGATTCGGTGATAGTCTGCAGCTGTCCCTAAGACAGCATCCTACCACTGACTGCCACATGCCTCCCCACATTCTGATCATCCTGAGACAGGAGACCAGAGTATGTCCTGGCTGGACAGCTGCATGAGTTTATGTTCTATTTAATTGGACAACTTGACTTGAAGGAAAACATCATGTCCCAAAATGGAAATTGCAAAATGAACTCTTATCTCAGGGGAATCTCTAATAAAAAGACTATGTATCTCTAGTAAAAATACATTTATTTAGAGACAGGTTCTCGTGAAGCCCTGGCTGGCCTGGAAGTCAACAGATCATTTGTTTCTGCCTCCAGTGTACTTCAATAAGGCTGCAGTGCCCAGCCCTCGTAAAATACGTTACAAAGATTTACTGACTGTATGAGTCTTCAGATCCCTTGGAACAAAGATTTTTGGCTGTGTGAGCTGGTAACTCACCTGAGCCTGTGCAAGAGCAGCAAGTGCTCCTAACTGCAGAGCCACCTTCACCTGCTAAGGGTAACCTCGACTAAGAAAGACGAAGGAAAGTATGTATTTCAGTTAAGTTCTTGAATATTTCCGTGTGTGTGTGTGTGTGTGTGTGTGTGAGAGAGAGAGAGAGAGAGCATCATTTGGATGCCTCCTTAGAGAAATGTGCATCCACTATTAAATACACAGACTGTAAGAGGGCCATAATCTCAAGCCTACTCACTGCCTATGACTTCCTGGGCAGGGTCACTCCACAGGGCGGAGTGGGTTCTCCACCAGGAGAAAAGAGCATACAATATTTGATAGCGACATATGATCGATGATCCGTGTTGGCTTTTACAAACTTCACACTAGAGAACATGAAATCAAGGTTTTGTTTTAAGCAAAAACAACCCTCAATGTTTTAAGTAAGGTTGGGATTTTATATTAGGGCACACGCTTAGCTACTTTTGGAAGCACCATGTCCATGCAGAGAGCTGTCAGGATTATTAGAATGAATAAAGACCTGTAAATGAAGCTGCTTTAAAAGTTTTTTTGCGGGGGCATGGTGGCGCCCTTTAATCCCAGCACTCGGGAGGCAGAGGCAGGTGGATTTCTGAGTTCAAGCCAGCCTGGTCTACAAAGTGAGTTCCAGGACAGCCAGGGCTACACAGAGAAACCCTGTCTCGAAAAAAAAAAAAAAAAAAAAAGTTTTGTGATAGGATCTCAGTCTAGCCTAGGCTAACCTCAAATAGTTTCGCTTTACCAGAGTGCTGGGATTATATGGCTGAGGAGCCAATGGACACCGTCCCACCTGCGGGCAAGCCACTATCCCGCCTCCCTTTTCTGAGAATACTGAGTTAAATCCATCTTTGCAGCTCTGAGAATTATTTGTAGATTAGATTATTTTTCTGGATAAGATTAATAATGAGAATTTTTAAAAATTCGAATTCCAAGTGATTTTACAGATTTTTTATTAGATATTTTCTTTATATACATTTCAAATGCTATCCCAAAAGTTCCCTATACCCTCACCCCACCCTGCTTCCCTACCCACCCACTTCCAATTCTTGGCCCTGGCATTCCACTGTACTGGGGCATATAAAGTTTGCAATACCAAGGGGCCTCTCTTCCCAGTGTTGGCCGACTAAGCCATCTTCTGCTACATATGCAGCTAGAGACAAGAGCTCTGGGGGTACTGGTTAGTTCACTGGTTGTTCCACCTATAGGGTTGCAGATCCCTTCAGCTCCTTGGGTGCTTTCTCTAGCTTCTCCATTGGGGGCACTCACTGATAAGTGGATGTTAGCCCAGAAACAGAACACCCAAGATACAATTTGCAAGACACAAGAAAATCAAGAAGAGGGAAGACCAACGGGTGGATACTTCATTCCTCCTTAGAGTAGGGAACAAAATACCCATGAAGGGAGTTACAGAGACAAAGTTTGTAGCTAAGACGAAAGGATGGACTATCCAGAGACCACCCCACCAGGGGATCCATCCCATAATCAGCCACCAAACCCAGACACTATTGCATATGCCAGCAAGATTTTGATGAAGGGACGCTGGTATAGCTGTCTCATATGAGGCTATGCCGGTGCCTGGCAAATACAGAAGTGGTTCATAGTCATCTGTAAGATTTAACAGATTTTATTTTGTAATAAAGCTGTGTATATCGGAATATGGGGTTCCCGGGCTGCAGTTCTCAGGAGGAGCTGCGCTAGACGCCAACTTTTAAGGAGACTCTTCTAAGGTCGCGTTTCCCACCGCGAACCCCGGGACGAGCCAGCGTGCTGCCACGTATCGGGTCTTGATAGGCTTGAACAGGTCATGCCATTTATCTAAATGCTCTTGGAAGTCAGTCCTGTGCCGCAGTCCCTGGACATCCCGAGCTTCCAATCTTTATTTTCCGTTTTCTAAGTGCTGCTACTACAGCACTGCAGCAGATCTGACTTACGACAGAACTGTCAATCGAGCACTGGTTCCCGAGCTAGCGAAGGCGGATGTGACGTCAGATCGCCTAGGTCGGATGCACCTGCCAGGCCTGGGCTCCTGGGAGTCAGACACGGTTGCCTCAGGGGCTAAGGGACAGACTCGACCTGACCGCCCGAATCCCATCACAAGGACGCCTTTCTAAACTCCACTGGGCCGCAGCTCTGGTCACGAGGCTCGGCCTCACTTCCCCAACCCCCGCCCCATCCCTTGGCAGAGCTCCGGTGCATGCGCAGTCGCGCCGGAAGCACGGCTCTGGAGTTTCCGCATCACGGACCAGGGAGCCTCTACGCTGTTCATTGTCTCGCAACGCTTGCTTAACGATTCCCAATTTCAGTGTTGCATCATTCTAAAGCCTGTTGAAGAATATCGCCCAACCCTGGTTAGCCAGTAATCGGAAACAGCAACGTTATGTGTCTTCTAAAGAAACGAGGGCTAGTTTGTTTTGGTTTGGTTTTTTGTTTTTGTTTTTTCGAGACAGGATTTATTTCTCTGTGTAGCCCTGGCTGTTCTAGAACTCACTTTGTAGACCAGAACTTTGTAGACCTCGAACTCAGAAATCCACCTGCCTCTGCCTCCCCAAGTGCTGGGATTAAAGGCGTGCGCCACCACTGCCCAGGGAGGGCTAGTTTTTTGGGTTTTGTTTTTTTAATTTAAATTAGATTTTATGTGTGTATATGAATGTCTTGCCCGCGTGTGTGTGTATCACTCGTGTGCCTGGTGCCCTCGGAGGTAAGAATCAGATGCTTGTGAACCTCTGGGGATTGGTCCTCTGTAAGAGCAGCCAGTGCTGGAACTCACGCTGTAGACTAGGCTAGCCTCGAACTCAGAAATCCGCCTGCCTCTGCCTCCTGAGTGCTGGGATTAAAGGCGTGCGCCACCACGCCCGGCTGAGCCTTCGTGTTTTATGTGTAGTCTCGGAGTCGGTTTTCTTCAGTGCTTTTTCCCAGCACCTGCTCAACTTGACTGATGTAGTTTTAAGTTTGATCAATTAGCAGGAGTTCCAGGAGTAGGGAAAGGGGATGGATAGATAGGAGGGTTAGCTCCTGAGGACAAGGTCAGTGAAAAATGTGTACAAACAAGCTGGGCCCCTCATCTGTTGTGCCCCTCAAATAGCATTTTGAAGTCTGGGTTATGAAAAACAAGAGCTACAGAAATAAGCTATAGGAACAGACCATATACGTAGTTTGGAGGAAGTGACGGGGAACCGGTGACGGCCCATTCTCCCCCTGTGAACTGGCAGGCACCACAGATCATCTCCTTTATCCACCAATAGTGAAGTGTTTTTCAACCGAAAAGAGACATTTAAAAGCTTGCAGCAATGGTGCACACCTTTATCCCAGCACTCGGGAGGCAGGTGGATATCCCAGTTCCAGGCCAGCCTGGTCTATAGATTGAATTCCAGAACAGCCAAGGATACAGAGATACGATGTCACAAAATGGGCAAAAATCCAAGTGTTTTACCACCTCTCCTTCAAATAGCAGGGACCAAACCACGAGCTTTGTGCTACACTCTGCTTCATCCCTGTCTGTCTGAGGATAGGACTGGCTATGTGGCCTAGGATGGCCTGCAGGTCCAAGACCTTTTCCATGTTTCTCAGAACGCCAAAGAAACTTCTACTGTACAAAACAAACGGATGCAAACATTCTAAAGTGGGTCATTGGTTCTAATAAAAAGGATTTAAGGATGGTTTTACTTTGATACTTCTGACAAACTACCTTCAGCTGTGATTGACAGAATTCTAAGACGAAAAAATAAGTCCTAGTTCTGTAATGGACCTTTACAAAGTCTCCCTGTTGGAATCACTCGTTCGGTAAAGAAAGAGCATTCGTGGGTTTTGTTTGTTTGTTTGTTTTTTGGTTTTTGGTTTTCCAAGACAGGGTTTCTCTGTGTAGCCCTGGCTGTCCTGGAACTCACTCTGTAGACCAGGCTGGCCTCGGACTCAGAAATCCACCTGCCTCTGCCTCCCGAGTGCTGGGATTAAAGGCGTGCACCACCTCGCCTGGCTTGTATCCTTTTCTTAAATTAGGCTTTAGTGCACCGGCCCCAGGATTCAAGGGAGCCGACAGCAGTGGGTGTGGGGTAGTCACAGCTGTCACTCCGCATCCGCTGTCCTTCAGTTTTCACTTTACACAACTAAATAATTTGCTTTCCTTTTAGTCTTTGTGTGTTCAATCTTTGGGAATCATTTGTGGTTCACAGATTTAAAAATACCAAATTATGCACAGATCCAGCTATTGTTAAAGGCATCTTGTTTAACAAACATGGATACCTGTGCTTGAGGCACCTGCAGAGTAGACAGCAAGTGAATAATTCATGACTCCAGCCTTGCCAAACAAAGTCTGAGGAGACCCTTTGCGCCAGAGAGAAAGAGCAAGCAGGGAATTGGCTGCACTGACAGCTTGGACCCAGGAGGCTGATAGGACGCCAGAACTTCTGTTTGCTCATTTCAGGGAAGGTCTGATTGTCTGTTTTGCACCTCACCATGTTCCTGCAATGCCCACCCACTGTGACTCATGGGATGTGCTGGGGAGAGTTACTGGGGTCTACACCTGGGTGTTGATGTACTCATTTGTAGGGAGGTTGTACGTTTGCAATAGTTCTTCTTGGTCTGTGTTCTAGATTAGCACTCTTGAAATGACATACAATGCTGGCTAGAATTCAAGCCGCAGATGTGTTTAACATTTCCTGGCAGTCCTATTAAAAAGGAGGAAACAGGTGGTGCTGGTGAGCGCCTTTAATCCTAGCACTTGGGAGGCAGAGGCAGGCAGATATTTGTGAGTTTGAGGCCAGCCTGGTCTACAGAGCTAGTTCCAAGACAGCCAGGACTGCACAGAGAGACCCTGTCTTCAAAACAAAACAACCCACACCACTGACCCCCACCCCCAAAAAGAGGAAGAACCAATTTTGACAGTATGTTTTATTTAACCCAACAAATCCAAATATAATTTCAACATGTAAGCAATGCAAAAGAATACTACTAAAATTTAGTTTTCATACAAGTCTATATAGTTTGGGGTTGGTAGAGTTTTATGTCTCAATTTTTTTTTTGTTTTTTTTTGTTTTTTTTTGATTTTTCGAGACAGGGTTTCTCTGTATAGGCCTGGCTGTCCTGGAACTCACTCTGTAGACGAGGCTGGCCTCGAACTCAGAAATCCGCCTGCCTCTGCCTCCCTGCTGGGATTAAAGGCATGCGCCACCACGCCCGGCTACATTTCAAGCACTCGGAGACTGGGTAGGGATCTAGCATGCTGTATGTCTGGGCAAGGTAACTGACAAGCAGAAGGAATGGTCTGGTGGCTCTCTGGCCAGCATGGAGTCAGAGTCCCAGCTGATCTTAAGGACACTTTCTACATTAATCTGACAAACGTATGCTTCTTTGATCCATTTTCCTTTAAAATATACTTACAGCTGTGCGGTGGCTCACGCCTTTAATCCCAGCACTTGGGAGGCAGAGGCAGGCAGATTTCTGAGTTCGAGGCCAGCCTGGTCTACAGAGTGAGTTCCAGGACAGCCAGGGCTACACAGAGAAACCCTGTCTCAAAAAACAAACAAACAAAAAAAACCAAAAACAACAACAACAAAAAAAAAAAGAAAGAAAAGAAAAGAAAAGAAAGAAAGAAAGAAAGTTTCCAATTTAAGCCAGCAGTGGTCATTGCTCAGTGTATATTGAAGCCAGATTGGAACTGAGAGCCAAACAAGTATGCTGGTCTAAAGACTCCCAAATGGAGCTTTTTAGATTAGACTACAGACAGATTAAGGGTATGTCCTTTCCCACAGATAATTTGGAACCCATGGTAGGTATGGACTCAAAGATAAAACAAAACAAAACAAAACAAACAAACAAACAAAAAACCAGGGTTCAAATCCAGTAAGCAGAGGTAGCCCCTGGGTTTTGGATTGATCAAATCGTCCTGGAAAGCAGGAAAGGCGCCTCCAGGCTTGTACATTTCCAGGCTCACTGGGCTGTGGAAAGTTTGCACGGAGCAAGACTCTCAGTGAGATGGGGGTGGGGGTGGCACTTGAGAGTCCTCAAGAACTACTGGGGTGCCTCCAGTTACTTTGCCCTCATGTTTTTGGTTGTGGTAAATTCATGGAACGACTCTTATCTGGAGGTCAGATTGTGTCAGAGCGAGACAGAAGTCAGAGGAGAGGACACTGAGAGTGAAAGAAACAGCTGCCTAAGAGGGATGGCGGCCCGGCCCTGCCAGACCCACACAGGTCCGGCCTGGGGATGCGAACATGGGAGGTCCATGTGCAGGGCTCGGGCCTCCAGTGGACATGAGATGCCCTGCCCAGGTTCAGCACCAAAATTTAGATTTCTGAGTCAGTGCAAAGGCGCAGAGGTAGGAAGAGCCTGACCTTCAACAGATGGGCACACAGCGAGGGCAGCCCGCTCCCTTGGGAAGTTGAGAGGGTCTCCCAAGTGAAAAAGCCGGCTGCCACCCCTCATAGGGGCATCATGAGGGGCTTGGGAATGAGGAGATTGCTGCAGCCATAAGATGCTATGTGTGTCTCCTGCAGTCTTTGGTTTTGAAATTGTTTACACATGGTGAGACAGAGCACCTTAGAAGAAGGGCTGTCCCAACAGATATTCCTGAGATCGCCAATCACAAACTGGCTGAGCGAAGGGCACTGCAATCTCACAAGAACCCTGATGTACAACCGATGTACAACTGAGGTGCTCTACTGGAATCCCTCGGGGCTCGAGGTACAGATGGTTATGCGGGTGCTGGAAACTGAACGGGGAGCTCTGGAAGAGAAGCTGGTGCTCCTACCGCTGAGCTCCGTCTTCACTCAGGTGCATTTATTCTTGTTTTCTGTGTAGGAGAGCTTTAGCTGTGTGTATGTGTAGTGTGTTTGCCTGATGACCTTGGAGGCCAACAGGGTTTTAGAACCTCTGAAGCAGTTTGAACTGCCCAATGGCAGCTGGGAACAGGATCCAGGTCCTCTGTAAGAGAACTAACTGCTCTTAACTGCTGAGTCATCTCTCTGGCCCTTAATTTCTTTGTTATGTTTAATTATATTTGACTGTAGACTAGCCTTTTCGTAATTTTTATGTGATTAAATCTTTGTCAAACTTTCAGGTCTGTCTGTATATATGTTGAGATAGTTGTGTCTTTTTTTGTTTTGTTTGAAACAGAGTTCTATTGTACAGTCCTGGCTGTTCTGGAACTCACTTTGTAGACCATACTGGTCTTGAACTCACAGAGACCTGCCTGTCTCTGCCTCCTTAGTGCTGGAATTAAAGGCATGCATCGCTATGTCCAGCCCTGGATAATTTTAAAAAATACAGCCGGGCGTGGTGGCACACGTCTTTAATTCCAACACTCGGGAGGCAGAGGCAGGAGGATTTCTGAGTTCGAGGCCAGACTGGTCTACAAAGTGAGTTCCAGGACAGCCAGGGCTATACAGAGAAACCCTGTCTCGAAAAACCAAAAAAAAAAAAAAGGTGTGTGTTTTGGTGCACATCTGTAATCCTAGGGCCTGAGAAGCTGAGTCAGGAAGACTGAAGGTCTGAGGTAAACATAGTAAGCTCTTATCTCAAGGCAGAACATTAAAACCCAAGTGTACTCTCACTTATAATGAAATGTCACCTTCAAAATAAGGGTGTTGCTGTGCCGGAGAGATGGCCCAGTGGTTGAGTGTTTCCTGTCCTCAGTTCCCAGCACCAATGTAATGTTGTTCTCCATCACATGTGACTTATCTAGGGGGACCTAAAGTCATCTGGCCTCTGTGAGGCACACTTGGCAGACAAGATACCTACACACACATTTAAAAAAAAGTATTAACATGTCATTAATACTGCTTTACCCTTAATGTTTACCACTTAAACATTACTGGTTTCTGTAGCTGTCTCAAACATAATTTACGTGCGGCAGGGAGGCAGTCAGGTGCCTTTTTCAAGTACACAGCTTATTGTTTACATATAAAGGGGGCGGGGAACAACTCTCACCAAAAAAAAAAAAAAAAAAAATCTAACAATCTAGCTTTAAATGATGCCATCAGTCACGGGAGGCAGAATTCACTCACAGACATTGGGTAGAGGTGGCACACGTGTGTCACAAATCCGATTGCCCAGTGATTGTCACAAATCAGCTTGCGCACCAGCAAGCTACCTACCATGTTCATATCCACTATTGGGAAGAATAGTGAGTGGGCGCTGCCTCTGTGGCTGATGTTTCTTGAGACCAGTGGAGGCTCTGGACAGGGACTCTGTGCTTAAGCAGGTCAACAAGAACAGGGCTGTCGGGAGGTGAGCTGTGCACAGGTACCCAGGTTCCTATCTTTGACCTCGGAGGCCTGGTAGGGACCAAAGGAGTTTGGTCACGCCCCCTGGGCCCCTCTGGCTCCTGTCACAGTTATAGCCCCCACAGCAACTTCCTCCCCCCAACCCCCACCCCGCCCCGCCCCCAGGAGAGATGTGTGGCTCTCAGTCATGGAGGATAGCATCAAGCCTTTCCACATGCAAATAAGATTCCCCAAGCTCTCAGTCCAAGCCAATCAGAAGTACCTGCTGTCAAACCCTGAATCACCCCCAAAACTGTATATAAATCCTATCCAGGGAATTAAAGGTGTGCGACAACTACTCTGTAGTCCGAGAGCTTCTGTCCTAAGAGCTGTAACACTTGAGAAGAGGTTTGCTCTTCTGAAACACCGCCTGTGGCTCCGCTGCACTCCTCCCTGGCTAGGTGGCCATTTGTTGACCCAGCCAGACCTGACTCAGCGCAGGGGCGACGCGGGTAACCAAGATGGTGACACCTCGAGGACGGAGGTGGAACCAGCTGCAGCAGCAGAAGTGACTTCGCCCCCTGCTTCCCACCTCTTCCCTAAGCCAGAACTCTCCCACCGGGCTGGGCCACCGCCTCCGGTACACACACCCACACAGGGCCAGAGGCAGGAAATGGGAGTAGGAGATGTAGTCACCGGAAGGGTTTTTAGAACGTGTAGCTTTGTCGAGATGTGCTGGAGACCAGCGGCTGCTGAGCTGCCTGCAGCCTGGGTTTTTATAGCTCTTCTGAGGCCTCCCTTGTCTGAACTTAGCTTGTAGGTGTAGACTGCCTGTTCTCAGGGTTGAGCTGGTTACATCCAGAATGCTGCCTCTGCTCGTCAGTATGTTCTGGGGTTTGCACTTTGATAGGGAGACAGGAGTCAAAAGTATCCAAGGCTGGTCTTGAATTTGCTATCTAGCCAAGATAACCTAGAACTTCTGATCCTTCTGCCTCTGCCTTCCAGGGCTGGGACTACTGGCCTGGGCTACTATGCCCAGATGCTCTGATACTTTTGAAGGTTACAACACACTTAAATTGCTTGTGACTATAGGAATGGACGATTTCCTATTTTAGTTTGGGGTTAGTGTCATGTTTGATCTTTATTAGCTATCCTAAGCTCCTAAAGCAAGCTCTGATAACAGGACAGAATCCAGAATCTGAAGGCCTCTAGAGTGCTTGTGGGGAGTATCCTGATTATGTTAATTGCCCTGGAAAGAGTCCTTCTAATTGTGGGTGGGGCCTGGGTTGTATAAATGGAGAGATCAAGCTGTGCCTGGCGGCTGCTCAGGCTTTCTAGAGCTGCACATGGTCTGCTGCTTTGACTTCCTAATTATTTTAAAAATGGTTTTTATTTATTTTATGTATTTCAGTGTTTTGCCTGCACTATGTGCACCATGTTGTGTTCCCAGGAGTTACAGACAGTGGTGAACTGCCATTTAGGAATTGAATCTGGATTCTCTGCAAGAGCAGCCACTGCTCTTTCTAACCCCATTAATATTATTTAGAAATTATTTGCTTTGTGTGTGAGATCAGTGCCCATAGAGGCCAAACGAGGGTGCCAAATCTCCTGGAACCAGACTCATAGGTGGTTTTGGGTGCTAGGAGCCAACCCAGACTTAGGAAGAACGGAAGTACCCTTAAATGCAGCCATCACCATGTTCCCTAAACTTATTATTATTTATTACTATTTTTGATTTCCAAGACACAGTTTCTCTGTGTAGCCCTGGCTGCCCTGGAACTCCTTCTGTAAACCAGGCTGCCTCCAATTCAGATCCAGTGTCCTGAGTGCTGAGATTCAAAGATTGGTGCACCTTGGCCACTTTAGATGAAAGTACTTCATTTAATCTTTGTCTTTCTATTTGAGTTCTATGAAGGTGTGAAATATTTCTGTAGTAAACTGTTTTATTCCTAGTTTATCTAGAAAGTGTTCCATCTTCCAGAGATGTGAGGGTCACTTAAGTCTGTTTTGTTCTAATGATCCTTGTTTCATTTAGTTTTATTAGCCCGTTAACCATTGGGAATTAGTTTATGTGCATAACGTGTGGCCCAGGTTTAAACCGCTTCCTTAAGTAACATCAGTAAACGTTATTTGGTTCAAGCAGAAATTCACAACAGGAAGTTCTGCAGGATGCATGGGCCATTCACTCGCCATCAGGAGAGAGCTGGACGTGCCCGGGGTGCACTGTGTTCAAATGCAGGACTGACCTTGGCAATGCTCCTGAACTTGGCTACCAAATGTCCTGAACTTGGGTCCCCTCTCTCTAGGGAACTCCAGTGGGGACACCAGACACCCCTGGCTGCCTGCTAGCTGCCTGTCAGAAGCAGGGCCATTCCTTGAATAATCTTGTTTCTGCATAACCTCAAATTGTGAGTCACCCCATACTAACCTGTTCTGTTACCAATGATTGCTTTGTGATGTTTCCTTTTTAAGAGCGTATAGTTACATTCTTATGGATTCTGCTTTACTTTTGTCTAATTATTTTCAAATAGTAACAGAGGGCACAGAGGAAGCCTTGAGTGACTGTAAAGAGTGGATGGCATTCTCAGTGAATGTGTATGGTTGATAGGGGCTTGGTCATGCCAAGGACTCATGGGTGTGGCAAAGCCTTCCTCCGGGGAGGCTCAGAGAGTCTGCAAACTCTTCCTCTAGTCCGAGTGGCAAAGTTGACCGTGTGCAAGTTCTAGTGTATGCAAAGACTAGCAACTCAACTTCCTCCTCCTGGATGTTCTCAGTCAGAGACTTTCTGTGTAGAGAGACCGCCTGCCAGGATTAGCTGACCCTCCCCACTGTGCTGTAGCTAATAACAAACACTGTAAGATGTCAGGTAGTTGGTGCCATTCCATCAGAGTGCACACAACCCACCTGACCCCAGCTTTTCCATCTGTGTATCTTTCATTTCTTGAGTGTCTGTCCTTTATTCTCTCATGGCTCCTAATCAGGTCAAGGCACCAAGCCATGCTGGCTGTAGTATACTCATATTAATACCAGACCTTCAGTTTTATACAGTTAAAACTAAGGGTCTACAGGATCTTTCTACATAGTCCTGGCCATTCCAGAACACACTATGTAGAGATCAGGTTGACCTAAACTCACAAGAGATCTGCCGGCCTCTGACTCCCAAGCACTGGGATCAAAGGCAGGCACCACTGGGCCCAGCTCAGAATACTATTCTTATTTCTGAGTTTTAAGTCCTACTTCTAATGTTAGTAGTCATATTAATACTGCATTTTCAGAGTCTGTGGAATCTAAATACTGTTTCCAAGAAAGACCAAACTGTCATCTATGTAAATTAAACTGTGAAAGAGTACGGTGGGAACTTCCTTTTAAATGTCACTCCAGTCAGTTGGCAGCCTCCCAATTCCTAGTCAGTCAGTAGGAGCCGTTATTTGTACTAAAAATGGAACACACTTGGAAGTACACTCTGTCTGGGGAAAGTGTTGGTAATGGAGTGTAGTGTGCATTCCTGGAAGGGCCCGTTATTAAAAATTTAATGACTAAAGGCTGCTCTCTTTCCTCCCCCTCCCCGTTCTCCCTCCCTCCCTTCCTTTCTTCTCCTCTGTCCTTCCCTCTCCTCTTTGTAAAATAGTCTCTCACTGCAGCTCAGGCTGATACGGACTTATGATATTCCTGCCTCAGCTTCCCAAGTACTTGAACCCCCAGCTTCACATTCATTCTCTTCTTTTTCTCCTTCTTGAGACAGGCCCTTACTTTGTTGAGCTGAAATTCTGTCACACTACCCTGAAGTCCCTCTCTGGACAGAGTTGATAAGTGTGTGTGCTCGCGATTGCATGTGTGTGTGTGTGTGTGGCCTTGTAGTCTCACCCACCCCCCAATCCTGCATCTGTAAGCCCAGGACCAAGACAACCTTGAACCCTAACTTATTTTATTCCATGCCTTCTCCTGCCTCATGACATCTGGCAAATGTGTCAGATGGAAACCCTGTAAGACCAAGGAGTAAATTCTTTGTTACAGAAAGTCTGACTGTCTGTCATTCTCCCCTCAGAAGCCCATCACACTATCCAAGATGTCTGTTTTTCCTAATGGTCCTCTTTTTGAACCTCAGGCTTGCTCTCTCCCTTCAGACTCAGGTCATGGCTGCCTCTGATGTGACAACTAACACTCCTGATAGAGCATATTTGGTCTCAGCCTCCTGTCTATAAGCCTGTAACCACTTTTAATATTTATAACACAAGTGTTGACATTTTCCAGGGGGAAAAACCACATTTACTTAAATGACTATAAAGCTGAATATTGAAATTTGTTTGCTACAATATTTGATTTCTCTTTTTGACTCATATTCTGGCATTGATATTGAAAATTCACACACAGGTGAAAGTGCACAAGCTGCTGACATCTGATTTTTATTTTTATTTATTTATTTATTTTTTGTTTTTTCCAAGACAGGGTTTCCCTGTGTAGCCTTGGCTCTCCTGGAACTCACTTTGTAGACCAGGCTGGCCTTGAACTCAGAGATCCACCTGCCTCTGCTTCCCAAGTGCTGGGATTAAAGGCGTGCGCCACCACGCCCGGCTGATTTTTATTTTTATTTTTTATTATTTTTTTTTTTTTTTGGTTTTTCGAGGCAGGGTTTCTCTGTGTAGCCTTGGCTGTCCTGGAACTCACTTTGTAGACCAGGCTGGCCTCGAACTCAGAAATCCGCCTGCCTCTGCCTCCCGAGTGCTGGGATTAAAGGCGTGCGCCACCACGCCCGGCTTGATTTTTATTTTTTAATTGAGCATTTGTAGATTTATTTATTTTGTTTCTATGAGTGTTTTGCCTGCAAATATGTGTGTTCCTAGTGCCTGTCAGAGGGCACTGGGGTCTTTGGAACTGCATTATGGATGGCAGAAGTTTGTGAGGACCATGTGGGTGGGAGGGGCTGAACTCAGGTCCTCCAGCAGTGCACTGTCTTAGTTACTGTGAAAAGACACCATGACCAGGGCAACTTACAAAGGAAAGCATTTCATTTGGGGGCTCACAATTCTGGAGAGCTGGAGTCCATGGCCATCGTGGCAGGGTGGGGTGGGGAGTGGGGTGGAGAGGATGGGAGCAGGCAGGCAGGTCTGGGGTAGAGCAGTAGCTAAGAGCCTATACTTTATTCACAGGCATAGCACACAAACACGCACGCACGCACAGAGAGAGAGAGAGACAGAGAGAGACAGAGAGAATTCGAATTGAGAATGGTGTAGGTTTTTGAAACCTAAAAGTCCTCTCCCTCTGTGACACACATTTTCCAAGAAGGCCCCATGTCCTCATCCTTCCTAAACAGTTCTATCAACTGGGGACCAAGCATCCAAATAGATGAGCCTCTGGGCAATTGTATTGCAAGCCACCACAGTGCTCAAAAGTGCCGACAAACAAGATTTTAAGTTCCATAACTAAGAGCCATCTGTAACTCCAGCCTGAGTAGTTCTGATGCCCTCTTCTGGCTTCTACAGGTACTGCACACATTTGATACATAGCCATACATTTAGGTCAACTATCCATATCCACTTGTCTTAGTTAGAGTTACTATTGCTGTGGTGAAACACCATGTCCAAAAGCACCTTTCGGGAGGAAAGGGTTTGTTTGGCTTATGTATCCCAAGTTACAGTCCACTAAGGGAAGCCAAGGCAGGAACTCAAACAGGGCAGGAACCTGGAGGCAGGAGCTGATGCAGAAGCCATGGAGGGCTGCTGCTTACTGGCTTGCTCCTCATGGCTTGCTCAGCCTGCTTTCGTATAGAACCAGATACAGCATTGCCCACAGTGAGCTGGTCCCTCCCACAATTGCTAATCAAGAAATGCCAGTCAAGCTTGCCTACAGGCCAATCTACTGGAGGTCTTTTCTCAGTTGAGGTTCCCTCTTCCCAGATGACTCTAGCTTGTGTCAAGTTGACCAAAAACAAAAACAAAAAACAACCAAAACAAAACAAACAAAATCCAAAAACAAACGAAAACAAAAAACAAACAAAAACTTACTAAATTTCTATCATAGCTTGGTGTTGATCTTAAAAGCATAAGTTAAAGAAATGGACTTCAAATTCATCCTGCTGGACTAACAAAACACCTGGAAGGAAGCTTATTACTGGAATAGCCTCCCTAAGAGGGTCATAGATGAGCACGGGGGTGCTATTGCAGGAGCTCACAACCATCTATAATGTGATCTAATGCCCTCTTCTGGCATGTAGGTGTACATGCAGATGGAACACTCATATGCATTAAATAAATTTTTAGGAAAGAAATGTATGGTGGCACACACCTTTAATCCCAGCACTTGGGAGGCAGAGACAGGTGGATTTCTGAGTTCGAGGCCAGCCTGATCTACAAAGTGAGTTACAGGACAGCCAGGGCTACACTGAGAAACCCTGTCTCGAAAAACAAAACAAAACAAAACAAAAGAAAAAGAAATGTAAGTGCAGTGAAGACCTCTGTGGGCTCTGAGTTGTGCCGGTAAACTGCTGCATGTGGAACTGGCAGTTGGCTGGACAGAGGTATATAAGGCTTGCAGTGGGTGTCTGAAGAGGGGACCGCTTGTGATGGGCTCCACCTTTACTCTGTAGATTCTGCATTACGCTGGGTTGGTGTCACAGCGTACACAATGATGGACAATGATGGACAACAATGACAATAATTACTCTGTGTCCCCTGGTGCCTCATGCATCTCTTGTCTTGTAAGTCACATTTGTTATGCTTTAGGTAACAGATGTCATAAAGTCACACCATGTGTTAGATCTCATGTTGGAGAAGTACTAGGGTGAGTGGAGGCATTGCCCACCCCCCCACAAAAGGGCTCAGACAGTCTCTGACCTCCCCATCTGAGAGATCATCCCTCCATTGGGAATCCCCATCTCCCTCCAGTCCAACAATGGTCTTGAATTCACCTGCACATCTCCTAAACCCTATCTAAAGTCCTCAACATCCCTTGTTATTTTCATGTCCCATACGAACAGTCCTCGGGAAAGATAGAACAAGCTAACCGCTCCTTAAAAATCACTCTTGTGAAACGCACCAGGACTTCACCTCTATTGGATGAAGCTCCACACACCAACTCCTGTCCACCCCTATCAACACTGGAGATCACGTCCTTCTCTCCCCTCTGGCCCAACATCCCTCAGCCCTTTCTCCCCTTTTAAAGTAATTCTTGTGGCCCCCCTCCCCCACAGCTGCTAAGCTTGAGGGATCCCCTCACTGGATTCACCAATCTCACCTCAAGCCCCTTATTTCCCCACCTCAGAGTAACTTCCCTTCTACATATCAACCCCAACAGGACCCTGCTCCCTCAGGGTTTGGAGGACACCAAGATTAACCACCTTGTCCCCAGAAGAATGAGGCCTCACTTTGGCTGCCCTGCTCGACTCTCCTGGAGTGGACATCGATGTTTCCTCCTTTTCTTCTTGTCTGCTTCTCTCCAGGGTACCTCTTACACACGGAGATTCGAGGTTCAGGAAACCCTCACTTACAACAAACGGTCCCTTCAAATAGGGTCAGTAATCGTTTCATAGCAGTTTGTCCTGTGAAGATCTTGATTTCAGATGCCAAGCCTTCAGAATGGCGAGAGAGAAATTTCTGGGTGCTTTATGTACTGTTTGGCTGTAGCTGTCCAGGAAAGAGCACGCCCCTTCTTTGTGCTCTTGTTCCTTCTATTTTGAGTTATCGTCCATCACTATTCACCAAGTCCCCCAGATGAGCTATTTTAAGGCCCCTTCCCCCTTGGTGCCCCTCTGTGTTGTCTGTGGGTTTAGGACCCCCTCTCCCCTTGGCGCCTCTCTGTGTTGTCCTTGGGTTGCCTGCCTGTAACTCTCTTGGGGGCAGGCTGTTACTTAGGGATTTTTTTTTTCCTTGCTATTCAGAGAAAACTCTTACAGGGGAGGAATCATCATGCTTGTTCATAAGCACAGGGGGGAAGTAAGTAACAAGGCGTAGAGCAGCGGTTCTCAGTCTGTGGGGCGCAACCCCTTTGGGGGTCAAAGGACCCTTTCACGGGGGCTGCATACCAGGTACCCTGCATATCATATTATTTTTGCATTACAATTCATAATTGTAACAAAGTTACCGTTATGTGGTTGCGACGAAATAATTTTCTGGTTGTGTGTGTGTGTGTGTGTGTGGGGGGGGGGTGTCACCACAACATGAGGAACTATATTAAAGGACCAGAGCGTCAGGAAGGTCTAGTGTTTTCTTCAGAAAGTTTCACGGGCTGAATGCGGAACAATGACCATGGCGGGTGCAGCGGAGAGGCCAAGTGCTTACTGTGGAGCTCAGGCTATCAGCCCAGTTATTTGAGGTACAGCTTAGGAGAGTGTGGGCCACACCCCGCTAGGAGAATGCGTGTGATCACAGGAATTTGGAGGGCTGATGGCTGCTTGGGTACCGTACAGAGACCCAACATCACAGCAGCTCCCACACTGGTGACACGGTGCTGAAAGAGGAGGCCATGCTGTCAGGCATTTGTCTATATTAAGGAGCAAGGTCTACTTTCTATCCTTTATCAAGCTCAGCTGTTGCTACAGAGACTGCTACAGCTGTTGCTAACTGTGCATAAGAAAGTCTGCTCTCCGCTAAAGTCGCATTAAGAAGCACTGTTAGCCTGGGCGTGGTGGCGCACGCCTTTAATCCCAGCACTTGGGAGGCAGAGGCAGGCGAATTTCTGAGTTCCAGGCCAGCCTGGTCTACAAAGTGAGTTCCAGGACAGCCAGGGCTATACAGAGAAGTCCTGTCTCGGAAAACAAAAAACAAAACAAAAGAAGCACTGTTAACCTTGCCCCTTTGTCTTTTGAAGTTAGATTCTCAGTTCTGAATCCAATTTTAGCCTTCCCAAAGCCAGTATGGTTGGGTCCATAGACCTGTGTTATCTCTTGTGGCCAGTGGCTACTTAAAATTGGACACATATTTAAATGCATGTATTATGTTTGTCTTTTGATGCCAGATGGAGGATTTACTTATACATGCATTGACCTCTGGCTTACACTCTTAGAAAGTTATATATATATATATATATATATATATATATATATATATATGCATGTTTTAGGGGAAATATAGCAGTAATTAGCACTCGGAAAAAGAAATACAGCATTTTAAAAACGTATTTTGTATTTTATTTTATGTGGATGGTGTCTTGTCTACAGGTATGTGTGCGTGTGCACCGAATGCATGCCTGGTGCCCAAGAAAGCCAGAAGAAGACACCATAGCCCCTGGAACCGGAGCTAAAGATGACTGTGAGCTGCCTTATGGGTGCTGGGAACTGAATTCTGGTCCTCTGGCTGAGCAGACAAAAAGCCTCTCTCCAGCTCTACACACGGAGTTTTACAGCATGCACAGTCCATTGCTTGTTCAAATGCAGAAATTCTAACAGGATGAGGTGCTGAAGACATGACCAGCCGCCCCTGAAGCCACTTCCCACCGTTGCTGGAACAGAGTCCCACAAACATCCTTTACAAAAACATGGATCAGCTTTACAGTTTTGGAGTTAAGACTGTTTTGAAATGGGCATTAGACTCCTAAATGGCAGATGCCTGCAGGGTTGTATTGCTTCTGGAGGGTTTAGGAGTGAACCTTTCCCTGCCTTTTCTAGGCACAGCTCACATTTCTAAGAGGACCCGCTCCCTGACCCCTGAACCTGTCCTCTTTCAAAGCAGCCATCTTGCCCCTCTGGCCTTGGCTCCATCCCCTTGTTTCCTTTTCTGCCCTGACTTCCTGTCTCCCTCCGTCTCTCAAAAAGAGACCTGTGACGGCATTGGCCCCAGACTTAGCCCACCTTGAGCTCCTTAACCCCACCTGCAATCCTTTCAGTCCAGTGTGGTAACCCAGGGTCTGGGAGACAGTTCCTTACGAGAGAGACCAAAGGAAAAGTGCTATGGAATTAGCAATGAATATACTAGCCGATTTCTAGAATTATGTGCTTAAGACATCTTCCAGATGTTTTATGATAACATTTAAGAATAAATTGAACAATAAATTGTTCTGTTTTGGTTTTAGAGACAAGGTTTCTCTGTGTAGCCCTCCCTGAAACTTGCTAGGCAGACCAGGCTGGCCTTGCGTTTACATAGCTCCACCTGCTGGAAGCCCGGGATTAAAGGTGTGCACCATCCCATCACAGGCCAGGAGCTCCGACTTTTATTTTATTTTATTTTTACTATTTTTTTTACTGCTCCAGTCAATGGAAGGGGACTTTATTTAGTCCCAGGTCAGCGGCCTGGAACAGGCCCCAGCTTTATTTGACCTTCTCTTGGGGCTCAGGTTGTTGGTATGGCCATACTTCTTGCGGCAGTTGACTGGGGGTGGGAGGTACAGGCATGCATAGCACCTATTGCGGATCATCTTGTCTTTTTTATACTTCTGGGCAAGCTGATGGACAGCTAAATGATGCCACCGCACAGGCGCAGCATCAGGTGCAAGGTTCTGGAAGATTTCTGGAAGTTGGACAGGGTGCGACCATCCTCCAGCTGTTATCAGCCCCTCAGGTCAGGAGGAATGCCTTCCTTGTCTTGGATCTTGGCCTTGACATTCTCGGTGGTGTCACTGGGCTCGACCTCAAGAGTGATGGTCTTGTCCGTCAGGGTCTTCATGAAGATCTGCACGTTGGTGTCTGCTGCTCAGCTGCCTCATTGAAGAGAGAGAAGACAGCCCAGCTTGGACTTTTAACACAGCTGGGAAAAGGTCCCCGATGTCTCCAGTCAGAGCACGGCCTTCCAAATTTCATTTTTGTTTAGTTTTTTTTTTTTTTCCCTTTTTAATGTGTTTGGGTGTTTTGCCTACGTGTTTGTCTGTGTACCATGTGTGCCTGTTGCCCACAGAGGCCAGGAGAGGGCATTGGATCCCCAGGGACTGGAGTTACAAATGGTTGTGAGCCACTATGTGGCTACTGGCAATCAAACCCAGGTCCTCGGTAAGAGCAGTCGCAGTGTTCTTAATAGCCTAGCCACAGTGGGGTGGTGGTGGTGTATACCTTTAATCCCAGCACTTGGGAGGCAAAGGCAGGGAGATCTCTGACTTCAAGGCCAGCCTGGTCTACAGAGTGAGTTCCAAGACAGCCAGAGCTACATAAGAAACCTTGTCTCAGATGCCCCCCCCCCGCCAAAAACAACAACAACAACAACAAAAAACAGTCATCTTTCCAGTCCCTTGTTTAGCTTCTTTTTTTTTTTTTTTTACTCTAGCCAAGCCACACACATTTCTAAGTTTGAGTTTTAAATGTATGTCCTAAACCAGCCCTTTAAAAGTCTAAAGACTGTGATTTGCTCTATAGTGTGTTCAGAAGATTGTCTAGTTGCATTTAATTAGAGAGAGAGAGGTAAGGCCAATAGAGACAGCCAGTAAAGCAACAGCTTCCGAAGTGGAGGCAGGGGGTGATCACAGCTGCTGGCATGGCTAACTGACTCCATTTCAAGGTCCTGCGAATGGGAGCTTGCACCTGTACAACCACACCACTGAGTGACAGTGCAAAATAGCGTTACATATGTGCACAGGGCACAAAGCCTGTAATCCCAGCAAAGGAAGGCAGACAGGGAGATGAAGAATTTAAGGGTAGCCTTGGCTACATAGTGAGTCTGAGGCCAGCCTGAGCTACATGAGACCCTGCTTTAAAAAAAAAAAAGAAGAAGAAGAAGAAGAGGTGGACGGTGCTGGAGAGATGTCCCTCCCAATGGTTAAGAGCTTTGATGGCTCTTGCAGAGGATCCATGGTCAGTTTCTAGGACCTGTGCGAGAGCTCACAGCCGGCTGTAATTCCATTTCCAGAAGATTCAACACTCCCTTCTTGTCTCCAAGAGCACTGCACGTGATTGGTACACAGATACACGTGCAGGCAGTACACCTATATACATAAAACATTTTTTTAAAACAAAAGAAGCCATGTATCTGCATAACATACACGAGTCACCCCTTCCCCCTCCCCGCTACTCATATTTGGCCAGAAGAGCAAGCCACTTCCTAACCAGTGGTTTCCCAGGGTGACTTACTCCCTGGGGACCGTTAGTGATATGTCTCTTGATATTTTGGTTGTCACACCTGGCCTCAGTGGCACTGCACCTGGGAGGTAGATACCAGAGTTTCTGCTAAACATCCCACAACGGACAAGACTTCCTGTCCTAAATCAAGTCCTAAATGTCAGCTCTGTGAAGCTGGGGTGGGGGATGGGTTAGGAAGATGTGAACTGATTTTGGCAGACTTTCTCTTTGCTTTGATATTAGATAAAGTGGCGCGGGGGGGGGGGCAGCATTTAAGTTTTTATTATTAAAGTACAACACTAGAGGGCACTGCCTGCTCAAAAGTTGCAATTTTCTATGCTGGTGGTGGGGTCTTACCAAAAAACATGACCGACCGACCGGGAAATGGTTAAGAGCTATGAAAAGGATGTATGTAACTCCACAACAGTCTTAACAGGTACACTGCATCTGAAGCCGGGAGGGGCAGAGCCAGTGGGGTTTTGTTTTTTGTTGTTTGTTTATGTTTTTTCTTTTTTCTTTTTCTTCCTCTAATGATGTCTTGGGAGTTTTTGCCAAAGGAAGGGGGAGGATCTCGCTGGATTTCACACACAGGAACACCCATGTCATTGGCACCTCCTCTGAGCAGGTGGTGGGAGGCGCTGTTCCTGGGCTATCTGCATCCCTAGCAAAACTGCGAAGTCACATCTGGAGCAGGAGCCAATTGGGCAGGCAGACCTCAAGGCTGGTGAATAAAAACCTTTTACAGAGGATCCAAGTTTGGTTTCCAGCAAGCAGACTGTCTCACAATTATCTGTTAACTCCAGCTCCAGGGCATCCCATGCAGTCTTCTGACCTCTGTGGTTTCTTCTAAGCACACATGCAGTGCACACAGACATAGAGGCAGCAAAACACTCATACACATTAAAAATTAAAATCAATCTAAACCAGCCTGTCGCTTGAAGCCCTTCACTGTAAGAGGGTGCCCAGCAGGTCCTCTTGAGGTTCCGTCCAACTTTAAAAAAATAAGACAGTTGCTTTTTCTTACTTTTTGGTTTTTCGAGACAGGGGTTCTCTGTGTAGCCCTGGCTGTCCTGGAACTCACTCTGTAGACCAGGCTGGCCTCGAACTCAGAAATCCGCCTGCCTCTGCCTCCCAAGTGCTGGGATTAAAGGCGTGCGCCACCACCGTCTGGCACTGCATTTTCTTTTAGTATCAGGTCCATAACTGAACAGGAAAGATTTTTCTTTTCTCTTTTGAGACAGGATAGGCTTGGATTTGTAAATTACAAATCAGTCTCTCAGGTTGACAAGATGGCTCAGCAGGTAAAGATGCTGGCTGATGAGCCTGACCACCTGAGCTCAATCCTAGGACCACGATGGAAGGAGAGATGGAAGGTCCCCCTGCAGGTTGTTCTCTGACTTTCTCAAGGGCACTGAAGCACAAGGCATCCATCCCAAATTAATAAACACAAAAACCCATTCTTCCTCACATTAACTATATATTTCCTTTTATTTATTATTAAATATTTAAGATGTGGCACAAGATTCTGAGGACAGATTCCCATAAATTGACATTCAACTTAACCTCTCAGCAACCCGATGGAAGCCCCTCATCTCCTAACCTCTGTGCCTCAGTTTCCCCTTCTCCAGTAGCATGGCACTCTTCTTGTCACCTGCTGCTGTGGTCCCCAGATTGATGGGTTTGATGTGGAACATTTCCATATGAGTTTTTCTACTTGTAGTATGTATGTTAAATATACACAGTAACGTAGAATTTGTGCATATTTTAAAACCTTACATAAGTGACCTCACACTTGTTCTGTAATGTGTGTCCCCTTAGACTTTGGCTTGTAAGATTTACCTGTGTCGATACACATAGCTTTGCTAATTGCATACCACCATTTTTGGTATTTGCATAATTGCTACTATGCAAATATGTCCAGGCCTAGGTGTCTTTTACATTTCTGAATAGCTTTAAATAAAACAGTATTTTTGTGTGTGTGATATAAAACTAGTATTGGAGCAGAGACTGAAGGAAGGACCATCCAGAGACTCCCCCACTTGGGGATCTATCTCATAAACAACCACCAAACCCAGACACTATGGCAGATGCCAACAAGAGCTTGCTGACAGGAGCCTGATATAGTTGTCTCCTGAGAGGCTCTGCCAGTGCCTGGAAAATACAGAAGAGGATGTGCACAGTCATCCATTGGACGGAGCACAAGGTCCCCAATGAAGGAGCTAGAGAAAGTACCCAAGGAGCTGAAGGGGTTTGCAGCCTTATAGGAGGAACAACAATATGAACTAACCAGTACCACTAGAGCTCCTTGGGACTAAAGCACCAATCAAAGAAAACACGTGGTGTGACTGGTGGCTCTAGCTTTATATGTAGCAGAGGTTGGCCTTGTCGATCATCAATGGGAGGAGAGGCCCTTGGTCCTGTGAAGGTTCTATGCCCCAGTATAGGGGAATGCCAGGACCAAGAATGGAAGTGGGTGGGTTGGAGAGCAAGGGGAGGGGGATAGGGGATTTTTGGAGGGGAAACTAGGAAAGGGGATAACATTTTAAATACAAATAAAGAAAATATCTAATAAAAAAACTAGTATTGGGGCATGAAATACTATTCTTAATATTTTGATACAAAAATTCAAATTTCAGTGTCCAAATAAACAAGATGCTGCTGGGTGGGTAGTTCCACGGGTGTTTGGGCCTTGTGGGTTACTGCCACAGAGCAGGTGACCCATAGGACCCTTCAGAGCTCAGGCTAGCTCTCCTGATCTACACACAGGAATGTGATTGCTGGATTGCCCATATTTTTTTACTGTCTTATCAACTGAGTCTGAATTTAAAAATGCAAAGTCCTGGGCTAGAGAGATGGCTCAGCGGTTAAGAGCACAGACTGCTCTTCCAGAGGTCCTGAGTTCAATTCCCAGCAACTACATGGTAGCTCACAACCATCTGTAATGGGGATCCGATGCCCTCTTCTGGTGTGTCTGAAGATAGCAACAGTGTACTAACATAAAAATAAATAAATCTTTAAAAAAATATTTTCAAAAAATGCAAAATCCTATAATCTACAGCATCAAAGTTAAAAAAAAAAACTATTGAACACACCTTCTGAATCTTAGCTTGAATCTTGAATCGTTTGATTCAAGAGATGAGCATTAAACGTCTTTGATGTGGCTCCCCCCTGCCCCCAGGTGGGCACTGGCTGCTGCAGCACCAACAGAGATGTGTTAGGCGTGTTAGGCTTCTCTCTTCTGGAAAGAACGCCTGGAGTGGGAGAGACAGCAGGCAAAGAATGGGCTACCATGAATCCTTGTCTTACTTTAAAGGCCATGCATGCCTGCAATCAGCAGAGGCTGGACCGAGAGCTCCAGGGTAGCCTCTGGACACACTGAACTGCAGGCTAGCGTGCCAGGGTTTCGTAGAGACTGATAACTATGTCGACCACTGTCTATCTTTCTCCTAGACCATGGCACGGAGGATGGTATTTTCTAACTTCTCTTTATACAGTGCCTGTCTCTAGCACGTAATGGAAGCTCCAGGTCGAATGATGAGAACATTATTAGGCGTTCTTTAGGTGTTTAGATGCTCACTAGGGTGAAAGTTTGAAATTCACTGAACTTCTTGGATATTGATATAATTTCACAGTAAGTAATGCTATACATGACATGTGCTTGTTTCTGTCTAAGCATTTTATACAATAAACAGCCAGCGGCTTTGCTGGCATGCTTGGTGATAATGAAACTGTCATGACTTCACAGGCAGGTGCCAGGCACTGTCCTAAGTGGCCTGTGTAGACTCATTTACTCATGTGACTCTCACTGAGGGCAGTCCTGGTATTCATTCCATTTTCACCAAAGGGGAAACTTGTTTAAGTGAGTTGCCAAGGCCACAAGACTAGTTATGGTAGAGCAGAGATTTAAACCCAAGCTGTTTGGAAGGAATCTGTTCTTTAAACCTATGAGTTCCTCCAGTCTAACCTTTTTAAAATGTACATTTCTAGCCTGGTGGTGCTCATGCATGCATTTAATCCCAACACTAGGGAAGCAGAGGATATGTGGATCTCTGTGAGGTTGAGGTCAGCCTGGCCTACAGAAAGAATTCTGGGACAGGCAGGGCTACACAGAGAAACTGTGTCTTGAAAAAAAAATACTTGCCTCCACCCCCTTCCCTTGTGTATGCATGTGTGTGTGCGTGTTCGCGTGTGTGCACATCTATGGAAACCACAGGACAACTTTTGGGAGCTGGCCTTCTCCTTCCACTATGACAGTCTGGAGCTTGGGCTTAGATGTTAGGCATGGTGAGTGACACCTTTTCCAGCTGACCCAGCTTGCTGGCCCCAGTCTAATTGGTCAAGTTATAAAATAGAAAATGTTAAAAGCTATGTTTGTATCAAACATCTCTTTCTTTTCTTTGTGTGTGGTATATACTGTCCATGTGTGTATGCACTTATGTGTAGATGCTAGATGTCAGGTGGGCTCCTCTCCACTTGGCTCTTCAGTTCCTTCCTTCCTTCCTTCCTCTTCCTCCTCCTCCTCCTCCTCTTCCTCCTCCTTCAGTTCTGTACTCACTGAGCTGAACCTGCCTGTCTGCACCTCCCTGGTGCTGGGATTACAGCAGGCTTCTATACTGGGTGTTTTCTTTTCATTTCACTTTTATGTGTAAGGGTGTTTTGCTGCATGTATGTATGTATGCATGTATGTATGTAAGTATATGCACCCACATACATGTTTGGTGCCCACAGAGGTCAGAAGACAGCATTGAATGCCCTGGAACTGGAGTTCCAAATGGTTGTGAATCCCCATGTATGTGTTGGAAATCAAATCTGGATCCTTTGCAAGAGCAACAAGTATTCTTAGCCAGGGAGCCGTCTCTCCAGCTGCCCATACTGGTTTTTTTTACGGAGGTGCTGGGGATTCAAATTTTGATCCACATGTTTGCACTACAAACACTTTGCTAATTAAGCCATCTCGCCAGCCCCATGTAAAAAAATTTAATAGCCACGTGTAGGAAATGTTTTAGAAGAGCCGGCGGTCTGGCTCAGTAGGTAAATGTGCTCCTGTCCAGGTAATTCTGTAATCTGAACTTGACCTTCAGGACCCTCGTGGTGGAAGGCGAGACTGACTGCTGCACACCTCTAACCCAGCACGCCTCCACTTGCCGGAACCAGACCCGAGGAGGAAACTCTCGAATATGAAATCGTTTTTGAAGAAACACGGGTACTGAGGCAGCAGATATGAGGAAATGGATGGTATAAAGTATTAAACAAATTATGACACCATTATGGCCATGGAGGCATTTTAAGTAATTGTGATCATTTAAAACAAATGCCCATTGTTTTAAGAGAAAAAAAAAGTAAATAACTATATTCCACGATCACAAATATATTTTAAGTGTTTTTGAAAGAATTGGAAGGGGGGCTGGTGAGATGGCTCAGTGGGTAAGAGCACCCGACTGCTCTTCCGAAGGTCCAAAGTTCAAATCCCAGCAACCACATGGTGGCTCACAACCACCCATAATGAGATCTGATGCCCTCTTCTGGTGCATCTGAAGACAGCTACAGTGTACTTACATAAAAATAAATAAATAAATTATTATTAAAAAAAAAAAAAGAAAGAATTGGAAGGAGATACACAGGAAGGGTTGTCTTAGTCTGAAGGTATAGCATGGTGGGTAGAGTGCTTACCTCAGATCTGTGAGGCTGCAGGTCTCCTCCTCAGCACCGAGAGCAATCGCTGTCTTTAGGATTGTGGATCAAGTTTTGCTGTTGTTGTGTTGCTTTGCTTTGCTTGGGTTTTGGAGACAGGGTTTCTTCTCTGTGTAGCCCTGGCTGGCCTGGGACTCACTCTGCAGACCAGACTGGCCTTGAACTCACAGAGTTCACCTGCCTCTGCCTCCCGAGTGCTGGAGTAAGGGCAGGCACCACCACACGCAAGGATGCTGTTTTTCTTTTTAAAGATTAATCTTTATTTATGTGTCTGTGTCTGTATGTGTCTGTGCATGTAAGTGTTCTCTCCCTAGGAGGCCAGAAGAAGGTGTTGGGTCCCCAGGTCACTGTGAGGCTCTCTGTGGGTGCTGGGAACTCAACCTGAGTCCTCCGAAAAGGTAGTATATGCTCTTAACCACTGAACCATCCTTCTAGCCTCAATACAGTTTTTAATGTGTCTTAGTAAATTGCTTGATAGAAGATTGTACAGTCTCATTTAAAATCTTACCACAGTGCACAGCCAAGTCCATTTCCTGGTTGTCACATTTAGTTAGAAAGCTAAATTGAATGCAAAAGATATTGTTTTATGATAAAGTATGTGGTTATTGTAATTATTACTAAGGATGAGCACTTTCTCATTTTATGATAATCTATTTGATTATTTTTATATCACATTTTAGGACTAAGCTTAATTTTTTTTCACTAAATCATTAGAATTCATCAAACTATTACTTTTTTCTTCTTTCTTAAAGGAACAGTGCTAGCCAGAACTGGTATTGTGTGCCTGTGATTCCCAAGGGTCGAGAGTTCAGATCATCCTCAGTGACAAAGTAAGGTAGAGCCAGCTTGGGTTACATGAAAGTGACTGTTGTACCCACCCCACACATCTCCCCAAACAAACAAACAAACAAACAAACAAAAAAACCAACGTTGGCGTGCTTTTAAAATAACATCCCCTAAGGTGCTTATTTTCAACATTCAAGTCTAATTTTTGAAACTTGTTGTTTGTGGAAAACATTGAGTTTCAGTTCTTCTTAGGCGTGCTGACGTCTTCCGGGTGTGCTCGCCCGGGCCAAGCTGTTCTTACCAAGCTGTTAAAGGAAGCATGGAGATACATTCTCTGTAAAAACTATGTGGGGTACGCTCAAGAAGGGTAGTAAAACAAGAAAAAAGACCCTCAAAAACAAACAAACAAACAAACAAACAACAAAAAACAAATTTTGGGGAAACTGCATGTAGAGATATTTGTCAGTCTGGATCATTTTGGGTAGTAATGCCAACAGACTTGGTTAAAGGTGAAAAGATTTAAAAAAATTAAGTTGTTGAGGTGAAATTCACCCTCTAAAAGATTCCTATGTTAAAAATTTTGGAAAGGACGTTGTTAATTTGGAAAGGGCGGGTGGACCACAGGCGCTTCTTATTTGGTTTTGAAGTTTTTGGTGCTTCTAGGCTCTGGGGAGCATCCTACTGATTTCCAGTGCTGAGACCTGGGCTTAGCTTTTCCTTTCTCCCTCTTAATTAGTGCTGGTTTCTCTGAGGGGCGAGGCTTTCTCCAACAGCCGCAAGCGGGAACCAGGGGCACTTTAGACTTTTTCTTTCCTCGCGGTTTTACAGGGCCCCTCGCCGCCGCCTCCGTCTGTCACCGCGAGCATCCAAGCGCAGAAAGGAAATGCGAAGCTAGACAGCTGTACGGGAGGCTTCGCCTTCTAAAGAAGTTGACAGACAAATGGCACAGGGGTCCCTGCTCTTGCCAGCTGAGGGCTTAGCTTCCAGAAAGCGCCCCTCTAGGGGAACAAGCGAGGCAGTGTGGGGCTGCTGAAAGGCCTCATTGAGGCCACAGCCCGAGGCTCTTGTAGCTCATTGTCTGGTATGCGGCGCCCTTCCGAAACCGCTCTCCACAGTTCTACACCCCCCAACACCCCCTAATCTCAGAAATCATCCCCCGCCCTCCGTTACACTTGGTGCTTCAAACGAAATTCTCAAAAGGTATTTGCTTTTGTTTGTTTTTGTTTGTCTTGCGCCTTTGGGGGTCAAGCGATGGTTCCCACGCTCACTGGACTTAACTGCATGGAAGCTGGGGTCCCCGACGCTGCGCTTGTGAGAACTGATGTCTGGGCCGAGGCAGCATTGGAGAGGAAGGCAAAACTTTAAAACCGATTCTGCTGGTTCCTTGGTTTTCTTGAAGATTCGTCTGGAGAGATTTAAATCTACACCAAAGAACAGCTTTCCCAAGATTTAAAGTTATTAAATTGGCATCAGAGCAGTCGCTGAGCCATCCAGAGGCTCTGAGAGCTGCCTTCCTAGGGAATACACAGTGATCGGATAAAGGCTGGAGAAGCACAGTTACCTCTCGGGTATTAGTAGAGATTTTAGGATGTGTCAGACTTGAGAAACAATGTGGCCTGAGGCCCTGTGCTTTGAGTTCAGAGCCTGGGAACACACTGAGGAGAATTGTGCCTTACGCTAAAGCATGGGTTCTCAACCTGTGGGTCGCAGGGAAGACAGATACTCTCAAACTTCCCTGTCTTCTCTGTCCTCTAGACTCTTCTGATCTTCTGGTCTTCTCTCTCTCAGAACCCCAGAACTCAGTCGCTGAAGAATGGCCTTCGGGGTTGAGACACTGCTCAGCAGCAAAATTACAGCTAAGGGGTAGCAAGGAAAATAATGTTATGGTTGGGGGTCAGAGCAGCATGAGGAGCTGTGTTAAAGGGTCCCAGCAGTAGGAAGGCTGAGAACCACTGCTCTAAAGGGAGCTCCAAGTCCGGGAAGAGTACTTACTCCAGGTTACACAGAGCATTAGACTCTGGAAGGAGAGCCAGCCATTGGTGGTATTTGACTGGTTGAAGTTGCCTTGTGACTGTTAGAGGAAAATTCAAGCAAATACGTATGTGTTATGACCTGGACCAGCAAACCTTTCTTCAGTGACACAGTTCTGAAAGAGAGGATCAGGAACTCAGAAGACAGAGGGCAGAGGAGATAGAAAGCTTGGGGCGGGGAGGTCTCGCACAAGTTGTCTTAGACCAAACATGTTCCTGGTTTTAGAGAAGGCACTTCCTTCCCTCTCCATAAATCAGGGCATCAGGGAAGCCTCATTTGTCAGTCCAGCTCTCAACAGTGTTTAATGAATAGTCAGTAGCCACTGCTCATGGGGAGAGCTCATTTGCCAGCAAGTACGGCAGATTTTCAAGAGAGGATGGTTTGGACATTACAAGATAACTTGATCTCTGGTCTTTATTATTTGTGGTCATATGTAAAAAAAAAATATCATCTTTCAACTCAGGTATGAAGAAGGCTTTAAATGAGATGCATCAGATCAGAGGGTGTGTCTGGGGCGTGTCACTGTCAAGCATCCTAGGCTGCGAATGAGGGACATTGTCGTACGGGTTCATTGGTGTGAAGAAACATTATGACCATGGCAACATTTTTGTTTGCTTTCCAAGACAGGGTTTGTCTGTGTAGCCCTGGCTATCCTGGAACTCCCTTTGCAAACCATGCTGTCCTTGAACTCAGAGATTCACCTGCCTTTGCCTCCTGAGTGCTGGGATTAAAGGTGTGTGCCACCACTGCCTGGCTACCATGGCAACTGTTACAAAGGAAAACATTTAATTTGGGTTGGCTTATAGTTCAGAGGTTTAGTCCATTATTATCTTGGCATTGCAGTTCGCAGGTAGATGTGGTGCTGGAGCGGTAGTTGAGAGTTTTACATCTGGATCCGTAGGCAGCAGGAAGAGAGAGAGAGAGAGAGAGAGAGAGAGAGAGAGAGAGAGAGAGAGAGAGAGAGAGAGACCCTGGGCCTGGCTTGAGCTTCTGAAAGCACCATGCTCACTCCCAGTAATACACTTCCTCCAACAAAGCCATTTGTACCTACTCCAACAAGGCCACTTCTCCGAATACTGCCACTCCCTATGGGCCTATAGGGACATTTTTGTTCAAACTAACATAGACACATCATGCTGAAAAGCCTACTCTTTCCTATTTACAACGAAAGCCACCAGTGCTAGGGATTTAGGGTGTTCCAAGGTTTCTCATTTTGGGGGGTGTGTGTGCATGAGAGCATGCACACATGCACAGGCTTGTGTGGGGCCCACAGAGGCCAGGAGGGGCATTGGATCCCTTGGAACTGGAGTTACAGGAGTTTATGAACTGGTCCATCAATTGAAGACTGCCTAGGAGAGGAAGCTGTCTCAGATGGGGAGACCACACAACCCTCAGTAGAAATGCATTCTTTCTTATGCCTGGACATCACTGTGTCATGTCCAAAGTTGACCTGTTAGCTCTGTTTCTGTGTGTAGCCTTGCCATAAAAAGAAACATGAAGTATGGGGCTGGAGAAATATCAGCACTGGCTGCTCTTCCAAAAGACTCAGGTTCAAATCCCAGCACCCACATGGTAACTCCTGACTGTCTGTAACTCCAATTCCAGGGATCTGACCCCCTTGTACAGACATATATGAAGGCAGAACATAGCATCAGTGTTAATAAAATAAAAAAAAGAAGTATTTTAAAAACACACATATACATACAAAATAGATTTGGGAACACAAGCCCTTTGTTTGAGGAAATCTCCCAGGAGTTTCCAGGATGTACATGTGATCTATGTACATAACGCCTCTCCCTGCTAATGACGGAAGGATTGGTTTTAGATGTAGCCAGTTAGCAGTTGGGTAATCTTGGGTACCATCGCCAAGTAATTCCCAGTTGGCTCTAGTGTTAGAGAGACTTAATGAGTCAATGGATGGGAAAGGACCTGTTTCATTTTACTTTCTTGGAAAGCCTTGCCAGAATGGAATTTAGAAAGACACATGCTATTAAGCCAAAGATGGTAGATGCAAACACATCCTATTCTTTCCCAGAGTGTGGCTCCTGCATCAGCCTCTCGCTGAACATCCCTGAAAAGGGATATCCTTCAGGGAGTTCATGTCGTTTCTGTTTTTGAAAAAATGATGTGTGTGTGTGTGTATTTGGAAGCCAGAGGTCAACCTTGGTCACCTCAAAATGGTGCTGTTTTTCAGTCACTTTCCATCTTATGAAATGTTACAGGGAGTTTCATTGGCTTAGAGCTTGCAGAATAAGCTAGGCCAGGCTGGCCAGTGAGCTCCCAGGCATCCACCCACTTCATCGGCTTCTGCTTCATCAGTATGCCAATCATTTAACAACTGAGCTGTCTCCTTTTCCTCAGATTTCTGTATATTATATATCTTCCTGATTGGCAAACAAACCTTAGGCACATTTTATTCTCATGTAAGACAACAGAGACCGGTACAAGGGACCAAGTCTCAGGGGAGACAAACATTAAGTAGCAGAGGCCACAGATTCATCATGTCTAGAACCTAGATGGCCCCAATATCTGTAATAGGCTGAGAACACATTGAGGTCCCATAACCTCCCACATCTTATGTCTTCGTTCCCAGTAGAGCCCGCGTCATGGGGCTGACTGGGAGCTGTAGCCACTGCCCAGCTTTGAGATTGCATACCCAATGTGCAGCCCCGGAAAAGACCCAAACTCAAAGTCAGGTTTGGTGAATGCATATTGCTTTTGCACCATTATACAGTTGAAAAAAATATAAGCCTGGCGGTTGTGTCTGATAAACCTGGCTGTGGAGGCTCAGGACTGCCGAGGCGAGACACACCCTGCCCTCAGCCTGCTCTGCTCTGGCTTGGAATTCCAAGTCTGTTCTCCAATCGTCCTTTAAGATGCACACCATCTCTGAGAAGTTCACATGTGCCTGTCAGCACAGTGCTCCGGAGGCACAGTAGGGAGGGTCACGAGCCAGGAGCTTAAGACCAGCCGTGGGGCAGGAGGGGCACATACAGTGTTTGCAAGATGGCAGCTGTAGGAGGCAAGGGAAGTGGATGAGAGTGAGTCCTAATTCCTTTTTTTTTTAAATGAGGTAGTAGATTTAGGAATTGAGAATTGTCCAATGTCAAACAACCACTAAGAAACAGCCCAGTGGGAGGGAGCACAGCCTTCCAGACAGCGGAGCTTCTGCTAATACACTTGATGGCTTTAATGGGCCCTGTGAGTCTCCCTTTTAAAGCCTCAGGATGGCTAAGTGCTTGCAGGCACTCACTGAGCCCCTTTCCCCAGCACCTGTCGGAGGTGCTCTCTATCTGGTTGGGGGAAAGGAGATAGACAAACGGCAACACTCTAGGGTGGGAGTGAATGCCTTTCTATTTAGAGACATTTTCCCCCTCTGCGTATGTGGTACTGGGGATGAAGCCAGGGCCCTGTGTGTGCTAGCCACTGACCTGTACCCCCTCACACTTCTTAAGTTGATTTTGAGACAGGTTATCACTATGTTGCCCAGGCTGACCTCCAACTTGAGATTCTCCTGCCTTGTTCAGCTTCTTAATTAGCTGGGATTTTAAACTGCATGGCATGGCTGGGCGTGGCTTTTAATGTAAAAAAGACATTTAGTTGTTTATATATTTATTTGTGTGTGTGCTTATGAGTGCGCATGGAGGTGGTACATGGTGGCTATGTGGAGGTCAGAGGTCAGCCATCTAAAGTTGCTTCTCTCCCTCCACCATGTTGGGAGCAAGAGCCTCTACCCCTCGAGCCATCCCTCTGGCCCCTAACACCATGCTTTGGTGGCAGCATGAAGGCAATGTTTACTCCAAAGTTACTGACCACACTAAGTTTTATTTAGAGTGGGAGAAAGAAGCCACACACGTCTATTCACACACACACACTTGTGTGTAATCCGCCCCCTCCCAGTGGAGGGCATCGCAGCTCCACAGTTTAACACATAAGTGGCATTTTCTTGGCATGTTAATCTGCAGGAAATTACAGGCTGTCATGCTGTAGTTCCTCCTCAGAGAATGCCACGCAGATTACAGTGGTAAGCTACGCCGATGGCACTGCCCGGCACCCCGGTGGCCTTTTCCTCACCAGATACATTTACTAAAGCTTACTTCAGTATCATGTGGGAAGAAAAGAATTCATAGTGACTTACTTAAACAGCTACTCTCCGCCTCTGGCCTGAAATCAGAGCTCTGCACAAGCTAGCTATAGTTCTTCCACTGAGCTCTAGGCCCAGCCTAACAGTAAACTGAAAATCAAGTTATTTTGCTGTGGTCTTAGCGTAGTCCTGGCTGCTCTGCAATTCACTATGTAGACCAGGCTGGCCCAGAGCTCACAGAGACCTATCTGCCTCTGGGGTTCAGTACACTCTTGTTTGATAGAAAAGTCGTTTGCTGTCCCTGCTTTTTCCCAGCTGCTTGTTGGTATCTTTATCCTTGGGGTTCTCCACAGCAACAAAAAACTTAAATCAGATGCTAAAAGAGAAATGGGGCAAACCAATCAAAAATTAAACAGGGCACTGTGTAAAAGACACTAAATTTAGAATTTTACAGCAGTAAGATGCCCCTTTTAAATGAGGACTTAATTTTTACCCATTGAGAAGTCTGGCCTTGGTCTCCACCTACTGGGAGTGCATCCTCTAGGAGCCAGAACCAGGAGTCAGGCGCCTGGCCTGGAAAACCGAGGTTGGTCCGACATGAGAACTCTCCTAGCATGTACAAGATTCTGGATTTGATCCCCAGTGCTGGAAAAAAAAAAGGTCTATTCTATTTTTAAGTGAGGTAAACAAACAAACAAACAACTCCCCGAATTTATCGTCTCCACTGCTCATGGCTCTGTGGCGCCACACATATTCATGACTGTGTGCAGTGGAACCCCAGGACTTCTTTGCTTTGCAATAGTGAAATTAAACCCATTAATAAGCAAGTCCATGCAACTAATGTTCTATTTTCTGTCCTCCAAATCTGGCTACGCTAGATACATCATGGAAGTGGAATCGTGAGTATCTGCCTGTTCGTGACCTGTGTATCTCACTTAATGATAGTTCATCTGTGCTGTAGCGCGCGGCAGGATTTCTCCCTCAAGTGTTCATATCACATTTTGTGTGGGTGTACACGTATGGTATGTGTGGACACGCATGTTCGCCCATGTGGGTGGAGGCCGAGGTCAACCTTGGGTGTTGTTCCTCATCAGCCACCCACCTTGTGTTTTAAGATAAGGATCCTCAGCCATGCTGGCTGGCACTATCTGCCTTCTTGGGGCTGAGATTACACGCATCAGACACTAAGCCTGCCTTTTACATGGATTCTGGGGACTGGGCCCAGGTCCCCAAGCTTCTATGGCAAGTACTTTACCTAATGAGCCATCTCCAACCCTGTCATACAGTATTACACATCTGCTCATCCCTGATCACTGGAATATCTTCTCCACCCACCCTTGTTTTTTTCAGACAGAGTTTCTGTGTCCTGGAACTTGCTCTGTAGATCAGGCTGGGTTCAAACTCAGAGATCTATCTGCCTCTACCTTCTGGGATTAAAGGCGAGTGCCACCACTACCCAGCAGATTCTTTCTCTTTTAAAAATTATTTATTTAAGTGGGCACCTTGTCTGCATGTATATATGTTCACCACTTACATGTCTCCTCTCTGAGGGCATCAGATCATCTGGACTGGGTTACAGAAAGTTGTGAGCTGTCATGTGGGTGCCAGGAATTGAACCCTGGTCCTCCAGAAGAGCAGCCAGTATTCTTAACCATTGAACCATCTCCCAGGCCCTGGCGATGCCCTTTTTAACTTTCAAGGAACTATCACACACTTATTCTTCATTGTTACCAATGACACACAAGGGTCCAGTTTCTTGAGAGTTTGTGGTTTCTTATGGGGGTAGCTGTGAACAGCTCTGTGTGCCTGCTTGTGCTGGGGTCGATTACACACTCAGTCTGTGCTCTCGTCTGTTTGCCCCTGGGGATATCGTGTGCCATTAGTCAGCTGAACTCTGCCTTTGAGTCAAGCCCTTGGCTGGTCCTTCAATTTTTCTAGCCATTAAAATAATTGTGATGTCCGGACTGGTCTTGTAGCTCTTGGTCCCTAACGGAGCTGGGAGTGGGATGTCAATAGCCTTTATCAATAATCATGTTACTACCTCTGTCTCTGGACTGCAGATACCACCATGATTTTAGCGATGCTGGTAGCCCTCAACAGCACGGTCCTCACTGCTGTGGTAGAGTGCATGGTGTATGCGTCTTCTATGAATCATAATCCATGGTTAGCACCCTCACCCCACCCCAATAAGTGTCTCACGAATCCAGACCAACCACAAATTTCCTAAGTAGTTGTGGATGACCTTGAACCCGACCCTCTCACTTCTACCCTTCGAGTGCTAGGTCTACAATTCAGGCTTGTACTGCCATGCTGATTTTATGTGGTGCTGGAGACAGAACTGAAGCTCTTATCCACGTTAGGCAAGCGTTCTATCATCTAAGGGTTCAGAGAATACTGGAAGTCAGAAATCTTCAGAGGCCAATATGGTGGCACATACCTATGATTCCAGCCATTTAAGGGGTGAAGCAGAAATATCAGACCTAGGCAATTTATTGAGACATTATCTTAAAATGGGAAAACTAGTTCTCAGTTACAAATCAGACTCAGCTACCACTCAGGACAATACAGATGGCTTTCCTGGTCATGTTACAGAAGAGCTTCCTCAGACCTGCCCCATCTTGTCCCCTGACTGCTGGAATAACAACTAAGTCACAGCATTATTCAGCAGGAAGGCAAGGAGGGACTAGCTAACACACAGAGTGCTCCATCAGGAGCCAGGGAGGTCTCCAAATCATCTAGATTTCTATGATATTGGGCTAGAAGACTATGTGAGGCAGCACTGTGTTGGGATTCCAGATTCACACACCAGCAAGGACAGCAAGAGGTGGTTTACTATGATGGGAGCGTTACAGAACATCTAGAATCCTGGAAAAGGGACAGTCTGCACTAGCAAAGTCGAAATGTCTGACCATCAGCGCAGGACGGGAGGATTCCAGGCTTGAAGAAGTAGATTCTGGGAGTGTGGCTCATAGGCTGAGAGCTCGCCAAGAATGGGAGAGGCCCTGGGTTCAATCCTAGGACTACAAAATAATGAAATAAAGCAAAATTCAGGGCCTTCAACCAACTGAAGTGCCATACAGGCCACTTTCCTGTGGAGTTCCAGTAGCAGCCTGACTGTTCCTGACCATGCCTGACTGTGCCCTGACAGGTCTCTTTTACTTTGAACTCTGTCTTCTGCCTCAGTGACAGGTCAGCCCCTCTGCTTTCCTGTCAGGCTCAGAAGAGGCAGGCCTGTACATCGGCTCACTCCACTGGACTCGTGGGCACCGCTCCTGGCCGAGTGGTCCCCTCCAGCATCTCGCTCTTCTTAACTACCGCAGGGGAATGCTGGGGATGCTTTCTCCACTGGACCTTCCCGGGGCTCTCGGGGTTTTCCTTCAGGTTTGCTTATAAACTCGAAGGTTGCCTTCACCATTCCTGTTTGTGATATCTTACCAACACACAGCAAGAGAGCCCACTGGCGTTTGCAGACTCCCCTCAGAAGACTCCTCCAGTCTATTGGGTCTATTTGCTGTCTGCCAAGTTACCGCAGACAACAGTTTTATCCATCATTCTGCCCATTTGCACCATAGGAACCTCTCTCCAGTCTCCAATGTTTCCCCCCTGCCTGCCCCAGCCTTACTAACTGTCCTCACAGCCCATATTGCTTGCATCTGCAGCTGGTCACAGTGGCAACCACTCCTGTTTTAGGTTTTGATGATGGCGGCCTTCTACTTCCCCAAACCAGTTTCTTGTTTTACTGTGCATTGGGGGATCTTGGCCCTTCGGGATCAAGCATTGTTAATTCCTCAGGTCTTGTCCTGGAACTCACTCTGTAGACCAGGGTGGCCTTGAACTCACAGAGACCTGCCTGCCTCTTCTTCCTGCCTGTTGGATCTAAAGGTGTGTGCCACCTTTCATCCTGCCAGCTTTCTCCATCTTTTGGGCTTCACTAGTTTGGCTGCTCTGCTTTCGGCTGTCAGGTTTAGATGAAGCTATGCAGGTTCAGAGTCTCTTTTATAAAATGGTCTCTCAGTTAGGATGCTAGCTGTGGCTTCTTACATGCAGCTGAATTTTAAGAGAGAAACTATAAGATCCCTTATGGACTAAGTAAGGTCTGCAACTTCCACAGATAAACTCACATTAAGCAACAGCCCTGCCTTGAAAATGGGGAGAGCAAGAGTGGCGCCCTGGAGGTCCCGTGGATCTGTGTCTTGCTTCAACAGTGTTTGGACTGAACAGACCCGGGGACTCCCACTTAGCTTCCAGCCACCTTACAAGTCTCTCCAGTCGCAGCCTCCGGGACCATCTCCTTGCTCCCTTGGCTCCTAGGACCAGTCTGCATCATCTTCGCGATTAACTCATACTCTGGATCAGCCATGACCTCTCAGATTCGTCAGAATTATTCCACTGAAGTGGAAGCTGCTGTGAACTGCCTGGTCAACTTGCACCTGCGGGCCTCCTACACCTACCTCTCTATGGGCTTCTTTTTTGGTCGGGATGACTTGGCTCTGAAGGGCGTAGGTCACTTCTGCGAATTGGTCAAGGAGAAGCGCGAGGGGGCCGAGTGTCTGCTCAAGTTGCAGAACGATCGTGGGGGCCGTGTACTCCTTCAAGATGTGCAGAAGCCATCTCAAGATGAATGGGGTAAAACACAGGAGGCCATGGAAGCTGCCCTGGCCCTGGAGAAGAACCTGAACCAGCCCTCTTGGATCTGCATGCCCTGGGTTCTGCCCGCGCAGACCCTCATCTCTGCTACTTCTTGGAAAGCCACTTCCTGGATAAGGAGGTGAAGCTCATCAAGAAGATGGGCAACCACCTGACCAACCTCCGTAGGGTGGCAGGGTCACAACCGGTGCAGACTGGCGTGCCCCAGGCATCTCTGGGCGAGTATCTCTTTGAGCACCTCACTCTCAAGCACGACTAGGAGGCCTCTGTGCCTTTCAAGGGGCTCCCCACTCTGCTCAGCACCAGCCCACCTCCGGACCTCCATCTGAATGAACCTTTCAAGCCACTAGGCAGCTTTGTAACTGCTCTCCCAAGTCTTGGACCAAGTTAAAATAAAGCTTTTTGAAACAGGAAAAAAAAAATAAAAAATGAGGCGAGCATCAAATCCACCCTGTGAAGGCGCTTGGAGCAGGTCCACCAAGAGCTTCGGTTGATAACCTCTCGATACACGGAGTGACAGTTTAAGATTCCTTTTTTAAAAAAGATTTATTTATTATTATAATTAAGTACACTGTAGCTGTCTTCAGACACACCAGAAGAGAGTGTCAGATCTCATTACGGGTGGTTGTGAGCCGCCATGCGGTTACTGGGATTTGAACTCAGGACCTCTGGAAGAGCAGTCAGTGCTCTTACCCGCTGAGCCATTTCGTCAGTCCCAGTTTAAGATTCCTGTTGGTCATCCAGGGAGAGGTGCTGATAGCTGCTCAGGTAAGAGGGAGAGTGAGTTCCCTCCCTGTCTCTATATCAGGGCTGTGGCTTCCCTTTGCCACCTCAGCCAGTGGAAGCCGGGAAGAGACTGAGTCCACTTCAGCATCTGCACATAGGATCCTCTCTCTGGTCCTTTCTGCCTGCTTCCCACCTCCACAGACACTCAGCCTAGCACGGGAGAGGAGAGCCCTTCCGTTGCCCTGTCTTGCCACCTGAAGGATTTGACGAGGAAAGGGGCTTTTGAGACCATTTTAAATTACATCTTTTGATGTATCTGTGCATGGATATATGCATGTGAGTGCAGGTGCTGAGAGAGGCCAGAAGAGGGCGTCGCATCTCCCAGAGCTGTAGTAACAGATGGTTGTGAGCTGCCTGGATGAGGATGCAGGGGACGGGACTCAGGTCCTCTGCAAGAGCAGTGGGTGTTCTTTACCGCTGAGCCATCTCTCCAGCACTAAGGAGGAAGGACCTTTTGTTCTCAGAGTTGTAATATCTTGAAGAATGAAAAGCAAGAATGAGATTAAGTAGAGTAATTCTGAGAGAAAGGAGTGACTTCTGCGTTCTTCCAAGCCAGCAGGGAGGATGGGGACTGAGGTTGAGGGACCAGTGGTCACTACTGAGGCCGTGCTGCAGACCCAGGCTCTGGGGCTACTTTTCTGAGTCCCTCTTCTTCATAAAGGTGCACCAGCCCTTGTGCTGATGGCATAGGGAAGTCTGTAATCCTCTAGCCTAGGCCTGGCTCGAATGTGCCACTCTCCTGCCTCAGACTTCTAATGCACCACCATGCCTGCCTGGGAACCTAAATTCTCCAACTGCTCCCCAACTTAAATGTTCTTCTCACACTGGTTAATTCTCCAAAATCTCATTTTTAACCTGGACCTACTAATTTTTACATTCCTCTCATCCTTGCTTCAACCAAGGAGTTCCGCTGTAGTTGGACTGGGGCATACACATGACTTCCTGACCCCAGCTCCTGTTTCCCAAGTGGAACTGGACTGCACTAATTGACCTCGAGGGTCTCAGCTGTGCTAAGTTGGGTGTTTGTTAGATCTCGTTAGGGTTGTAATTAGTGCAGGGAATCTAGGTCAGAGGCAACCAGTTGGAGTGATGGTCTCCTGGGGCTGAATAAAGGTGGGAAGGAACAGATACATTCCTCTGTTTTTTTCGTGGGTGGGGTGAACCAGGGACAGGGGACAGTGGGGCTCATGCTATACACAGAGAGACACAGGGTCATGTGCAGAAAAGCACTCAACCCTGTGTGTGTGTGTTCACTCCCGCTTTTACTCGGGTTTCCTTCCAACCTCTCCATATATGGTGTGGCTCTAGAGCAGGCTGGGGATTGGCTGCTGTTGTTGGGAGACTGGGAGGTAGGAGAAAAGCAGAAAAGGAAACCCAGGGTAGGGAGGGAGGCGAGAGAATGATAGCCAGGCTGCAAGGGCTGCAGAAGGGCCGCGTGCCTGGGAGGCTTAGAGAGAGACTTCCGGGATGGGTTTCTAGGGAGAAGTGGGGCACAGCTCCTGTTGGCAGGGGGCTTAGGGCAGTGGGTGGGGATGGGACACGGGCTATTGCTCGGGGATCACCACCCTAGGTTTACCAGTTTGTTTAGGGCTGGAGTAGAGAGGGAGGGTCAGAGACACTTGTGCTCGGCCCCTCCCCTGTCTTTTCACCCTAGACAACTTCCAGCTATGCTGTGAAAATCATGTGCAAATTAACTCATTAGCTTGCCTGGCTAACACCTCAGACGTCTTCCTAATGGAGGGAGCAGTGGACTGTACTTTCACAGGCTCCCTCAAGCCCTCCTGAACAGCTTACGGAGAGAAACAGGCAGAGCTGAGGGGCTATCACTGAAATATGAGCCAAGCATCCCGTGCTTAAATTTACCTGTCTCTACTTATCACCCCTAGTTGAACTCCCGTGTCCTGAACTCCCTCTCTCCCCATCCTGGGGCCTCCCAGAGGAGTTTCTCTCTCCTGTTCTTTTGGGTAAGAAGATAGAGCCAAGCTGTCGGGAGGGAGGGTGAATCTAAACATCCTGGAAATGTCTGTCAGCAGCTTCGCAGGAGAAACTCACCCCAGTGCACCACGGAGCATAAGAGTGTGGAGTGGTAGAGAAAGAGGGGCCAGGAGGAAGCCAGAATGGCTTGCTGTGATCCCGTCGTGGTGGCTAGGTTCAAAACATTTTTACATGACCAAAAATCTTGCTGGCAGCCGCCCACCACCAGCGTAGAATTTAGGTTGCTTTTCTGGTGTGAAGCATGGCTTTGTGTTAAGTTCCCAAATGGTTGCAGACCAGGAATCACGCTTTTCCCTCTTTGCAGCTGTCTTCAGCGCTGTGCCTGGAGGTACCTCGAATGCCCTCCTCAGAAGAGAGGGACGGGCATGGCTTGTGGCCCATTCAAGGATGTGAAGTAGAGCGGCAGCAATCGATTGATCCATCAATCTATTGATCGGCCCTGTGGCCTCTGCCTCATTCAAGCTGTGCTCTGGCCTCCTGAGTAGTCTCAGCAGCCTTCGAAGCCACTGTGGACCACGGGCTGCCTTTACAGTCAACAACTCTAGTTTATTGAGGAGAAAACAAGACTTTTATTAAGCCAGTTTTGCCCAGGGCCTCTTAACCAAGAAGTGAGAGTTGGAACTTGAATACAGATCCCTGTGGTTTCAAGGCCAGGCTCATTTATCACTCGCAGAGGCTGGTGCTGGGACACCTGTCGGGGAGCTGGGGCTGCTGGCTGAGGGGTCCAGCATCGGCTTTTCTTGGTCTCTCAAGAGCCCTGAGCTTTTCTTCTGTAGTTCACCTGTCGTGTTCCTCCAATGTCTGCTGCGTGTGTGTGTGTGTGTGTGTGTGTGTGTGTGTGCGCGCGCTCGCGCGCGCGCATGTCCCTTCCCTGGAGATGTCTGGCATGTTAGGACACATGTGTCATTACTGTTGTCTTTTACTTCATTTTGTGGGGGCGACAAGGAAGAGAAAATGGAAAATGCTGATGAATGAGAAGCCGGGAAGGCAGGAAGTGTGTAACTTTAACCCAACTTTCAGTATTTGTGGCAATGGGTGGCTCTGAAGACCAGGGCTAGAGTTGTGGAAAGTGGAGCTTGTGAGGGGGACAGGAAACCTGGTTCCCTCACTTTGTCATGAGAGCCTGGGGACCCCAGTGAGGTGGCACTTTGCGCACTTTACATGGTTCAAGTACAGAACTTGTGTCTATGGGCTAGACCTAGGGAAAATACTGGTGACAACGTTAATGACAGTGAGAGGCAGGGACTACAAGTGTCCCTCTGCTGGCAGGCTGGGGAGATGGCTCAGTGGTTAGAGAACGTTCTGAGGTCACATCCCCAATATTCATGTGTGTCTGAAAACCCAGAATCCCTTCCCTCAAGATGCTTTAATTTGGAGGGACTCCCCCCCAACTCATGTACAAGGTGATGTCCTAACAGGTCGGAGATCACAGGGGTCCCCCCCAAAGCCCTTACTCTCCCCAGCCTGGACCCCTGGAACCTGTCTGTCTTTACCCTTCTCTTTCCACCAGGGAGCTCTGGACCATGGCAGCAAGGGTAAGACCTCAGGAGGATCAAGGACAGGGGACATAACCCTGTATTTTAACCCCTTGTTTGCCTGATGCAAGAGGCTCTATGACCCTTTATCTCCCGAATCATTCAGATCTTGCCTGCCTTCCTTCCTATCACCACCAATAAACTTAATCTTAGAAAATAAGCTCAGTTTGCCACGGATAAGCCTGTGGGGAAGCCAGGTAGGCCAGACAGTGTGGGGAGAGCTGTTCTGAAGCTGTGCCGTGTCAGGAGGGCTGAGGGAGGTGGGCAGGGTAGAAGGAGCCCTTGCTTGACAGAAAGAGGAAGCTGGTCTGGTTTCCCCTCCTTCCCACACAGCCTCCATCACAAGCCAGTTTCATTCTTAGTTCAGTCCTTCCACAGGGTCAGCTGCTCCCCAGTCTGTGTGTTACTCCACCCCAGTCAGAGGACCAAACTGGTCCCATCTATTCAAGTTTGTATCTTGAGATCCTTGGTGGGAGGGGAAGGGAGCCCTTGCATAAGAAAGCTAAGACGAGGCTCAGCCTTACTGGATAAGTCAGGAGGGCCTCACATTGCTGGGTAGCCACCACACACTGAGCCTCAGCCTTAGGGAGTCGGATCTTAGTGGCCCTCTCCTGACTGTGCACACACCTTGGTGAGAAGCCGGTGTCTGGTTGGGAGGCTTTAATTCCACATATCCTTCTCAGGGCTCGGGTAAATTTCACTTCTCTTATGGCATGGACAGGTGGCACTGGCCCCTGTGTCCCTAGAACTCAAGTTGCAGAGCTGAAATTTCAGCCTCAGAGTGAGAACCTGGGACATCTGAGGAAACCTTGTCCCCAGCCCAATCTAACCCAGACACCCGCCTGTGTGCATCCGGGACGATCCCTACTGTGCCTGGGGGCAGGTGGCCTATGCATAGCAAAAGGTCTGCTTATATTATTCTTTGTACAGGTGAGAGCTCTATACTTGGGCCTCAAGGCTCAATCTGACTAGGGAGTTGATATGGGAAGTCGGTCGGAAAAAGCCACAGTGGTTGAGGCGTCAGCAAAAGCAATGAATTTGAATTTTTTTTTTTTTTTTTGGATTGAGGTAAATAAAAAAGCTTTATCCTGCAACATTTGGAGATAAAGAGTCTGTGCCCCCCCAAATTTCAGACCTGCCCCCCTCTTTCACATCAGGCTCTTCCGGTATTGACTGTGCTGGGAGGTCTGTCTGAGGTGGGAGTCCGGGGTCTGCAGGTCCATCTGCCTGTACAGGTCTCTCAGCTCCCGGACTTCCTGCAGCACTTTCTTTGCCTGGCTCCAGTTGGAGGAAGCCTCTCCCAGCAGCCTCTCTGTCTCCAGCAGCAGCTGCTCGGACTCAGAGTCAGGTGGAGACTGTGGGGGGTCCTTGGCCTTCCGCTTGCCATCACCCAGTCCCTGAACCTCTGCCAGCAGCTCCTGAGTCTTCTCCAGTTTCCTTGCTACCAGGTCCTGGATCCGGGACAGCTGCCCTGGCTGGGCAGGGACAGGGGGTAGGGATTCCTCAGCTTGAAGGTGAAGGGGGCGGGCGGGGGCGGTGTCCCTCTGGGATAGGATCTCCTCCAGGGAGGCACATCGGCTCTTCTCTGTACTGGGGAACTTCTTCAGTGCTTGTGGGGTGTAGGGGGCTCCCTTGTCTGGTTTTTCCCAAGGCCGAGAAAGGCTGCTTGCCCGCTGTGAAGAGGGCTGGATCCTGTCTGAGTCCGCTCTCCGTCGACTGCCAGCCAGCTGGGCCACAGACTTGTCCAGATCGACCCGAAAGCTCTCAGCACAAGAGGCTGGCTCGTCGGGGGAAGGGTCTTCCTCTTGGATCAGGTCTAATGTTAGCATCCCATCTGAGGTAGAGGTCGAAGCCTAGGAAAGAGATGGGAACAAAGGCAGTGAACCGATAATGCAAGCTGTGGTCCCTTCCCTGAAGGGACCCCTCCACTCCAACTGAGACCCTCTCCTCTGTTGTTTGATTCCTTTGATGATGATCTGAATTCCTTTGCTTTTCTGTAACTTAGCCTTTCCTGCATATTGTCTGTGCTCTGCTCCTCTACAAGCTTCGCAGGGCAAGGCTACTTCTTAAGCATCATAGGGGGGGGGGGCCCACGTGCCACAGTAAGATCCACAGACGGACAGACGGACAGAGGAGGAGGCTCCTCTGCCTACATTCTCTCAGCCACACACCTTAGCTCCGCTCTGATATCTGAACTCTGAATCCTTGCCTTGTAATGAATCTTGTTGTCTTCTTTTTTATATTTATTTTTATTTTATGTATTATTGGTGCTTTGCCTGCAGGTATGTCTGTATGAGGGTGTCGGATCTTGGAGTTACAGACAGTTGGGAGCTGCCATGCGGGTGCTGGGAATTGAACCCTGGACCTCTAGAAGAGCAGCCACTGCTCCCAACCGCTGAGCCACCTCTCCAACCTATTGTTCCCTTATTTCTTAAGTACGGTAATCGAACAGAAGTGGTAAAGGGAATGCAGTATTTTCTGTGCTGTCGCGCGTGTGCTGTTGTGACCATTTCCCTCAGAACCACTTTCCTAAAGGCCTCGCCACTGCCCCATGTTTCAGGCAGCCCAGAGACCATGGACGTTCCTCAGGTCTGCTCACTCCAAGGACTGTGCTCTTCCCCCTCCATGGACAGCCTCTCCCTAGACTTGGAGCAAGGCTGGATGAGAGAAACCACTACTTCATTTGGTAGAGGGTTAGCCGTGGGGTGTGTCGCACTTACTGTCACCCCTCAGAGTGGCCGGCCACCACACAGCAGCACGCATCATTCTGAACACGACACTTCTGCTTTTCACTGTCCTAGGGGTATTTTTCATTTCCTCAGAAGTTTTTGAGAACAGAGATGTCTGACTCGTGCTACGTGCTGACTAAGTCATTTTGGTTTAGAGGAATCAGACAGGGACGCAGGGTGGAGAGGTCTCCTGAGCCTTTGATCCCAACAGTGCTCCTGCTCATACACAGCTGAGACGGACCAGCCCAGAACTGGCCCCTGGGCAGTGCTTACTCTCTTGCAGTTTTACATACCACAGCCATGAGGTGTCCCCGGGTTGGAGGACGGCGGGAGTGTTGGATTTTTGCTCTGTCTCGAGTAGGGTGGGCAAGATAGCTGTCCTCCTCAACGGTGACCTGAAGAGATGCACTGTGAGTCACAGGGCTTCTTTAGGACTTCGTCCCAACAGAGTGACCCCTAACATGCCTGGACTGGGAAGCAGGCCATTCTACCACTTGCTTCTGAGCAGGGCATGGGCACAAGGATTCACTGACCCAGCTGTAAAGTAGGACTGGATTAAGCATTGTGTAGTGGGTGTGGGGTTCGAATCAGCAGTAAAAAGGCTTAAGAGAGAAAACGGGGGTGGGGGAATGACACAACAGGGCCTTTAAAGAAGCTGAGAACAGTCAGGACTTAGTGGCACACTCCTATAATCCCAACACTTGGGAGGCAGAGGCAGGTGGATCTGTTAGTCTGGTCTACAGAGTGAGTTCCAGGACAGCCAGGGCTACACAGAGAAACCCTGTCTCAAAAAAACTGGAAAAAAAAAGACCAAGAAACTGATTTGGGGGAAACTAAAGGAACCCCAAAAGCACCCCTCCTCGTCTAGTGAGCCACAGCCTGCTTTCCGCCCTAGTACCCCATCGCTGCCCCACAGCAAGCCCCTGACCTCATCCAAGATACGGTTTTTAGCTCTGGTAATGGCAGAACTCAGGGCGTTGATCCATGACTCCTTCTCTTCAGGACTCACGGCCAGGAAGATGAGGTTGGGTGCCTGTGAGAGGAATGTTCTTGTCTTAGCTAGGGCATTACAAATAAATTATACCTGCCCCCCGAGATAATCCTCTCACTCCCTCACACCCCGTTCTCGTTCCCGGAAGGAGAGAACCTGCTTCTGGGATCATCGGTGACGGAAGGGACCCAGAGTCTGTTCCTGCAAAGATGGGGGGTGGAGGTGGGGCTAAGAAAATGACACTGGAGACAACTAGGGGAGGTGTGAATGCGCTTAGATCTTTAACCGGCTGAGGACACAGGGTGTGACAACCATGGCTTCCCTTGAACTTCAGACACCCAATCAGGGAAGAAGCACCAATAATGTTTCTCCCAAGAGAATATGTACATACACACAGTAGGGATGTGTGTGTGTGTGTGTGTGTGTGTGTGTAAGTGGGGGAGGGGAGAGGAAGGGGTGGGGAGAGAGAGACTTCTTTATGGCTAAATAGGTTATAGGCTGGCCTGCCCAGAGGAAAGGAAATGGTCAGAATATTTTCCAGTTAAATAATAAAAGCCAGAGGGAAAATAATTGTGGCCCCCACAGCTAGGGCCACAGCGAGGGCGAGCCTACCGTGGTGCCCGGCTGTCTGCACCGGGCCAGGGTGAACTTGCTGTGATTTTTCTTGCTCCTGCTCTTGGATTTCCGGAGCTCTTCGCACTTCTCATAGTCACTCAGGTCAAACACCTCCTGACTGTTTTTCTCATCTTTTACCTATGAGAGGGTGGGGTGTCATGAGGATAAAATTACTCTTTCTCTCCTCCAGAAGAAAGCGGAGCAAGAAGGACAGCAGGAAGCCAGCCTACCTAAGGTGTGTACTGGGGTGGGACTGAGACCTGAGTCCCTGTATGGGGGTCTGTTTAACCCACTCCCCCCCAAGCTACCATCCCTGTGCCTCCCTCTGCCCATGACCCTCTGTCTCTGAAGGATGCAGCTTACAAGTCCTTAAAGGGGCGTGGTGAGTGGACTGCTCTGATCGTTCCAAGTAAGGAAGACAAGAGGGACCACTAACGTCCAGGGGAAGGGGAAAGGCAGCCAACATCTGGAAGGGACAAAGGGCCGCCTCTGGCCTCAGGGAGGCTATGGTTCAGAGTGCTCTCTCCACCTGCTCTCTTCTGTCGTAGGATGTTACAGGAGACTACTTCCTGACAGCAGGCTATCCCTCTCTTTCACTTGGTTGGGGATATCCCAGGAATGAGCTGGTCACGTCTCCCTGGGAAACAGTTGAAACCAAGCGAACGTGTATAAGAAGGCCCAGCCCGTGGCCAATCTGCCCATCCTTCTGAATTGCTGAGCACATGTGCTGAGGAGGAATGTGGGGAAAATTCATCTGTTGCCATTTGTCTGGCAAGGTTTGGCTCCCCAGGGCTCTTCCCTTTCTAGGGCTCCCTGCTTTTTGACTGGGAAGAGGGCCTTAAACATTACGGTGGACCTGGGGGAAGAATCACTCCAGAAAGATTCACAGCAGCACAGTCTGGAAGGTGGGATGATACAGCAACCTCCTCTCCTGTGCCTTTCCCAGAGAAACTATCAGCAGAGGCCAGAAAGCCTGGAGGGCGGGCGGGCGGGCGGCAAGGAAAGAGCTGGGTGTGTGCAGCCAGGGGAAGGGACTCACTTGTTCTGTTTTCCCAGGGGAAGGGAAGGGAAGGGAAGGGAAGGGAAGGGAAGGGAAGGGAAGGGAAGGGAAGGGAAGGGAAGGGAAGGGAAGGGAAGGGAAGGGAAGGGAAGGGAAGGGAAGGGAAGGGAAGGGAAGGGAAGGGAAGGGAAGGGAAGGGAAGGGAAGGGAAGGGAAGGGAAGGGAAGGGAAGGGAAGGGAAGGGAAGGGAAGGGAAGGGAGCTCTCCTGGCGTGGACAAGGCTGATAAGGCACTCTGGGAGTGGGATGCGTTGACAGAGGTCAGGAAGGGCAAGGGTGGGAGGCTGGGTGAGGTAGGCAGCAGGATAAGTAAATGCCAGTGCCCAGAAAAGACAGATACCCTGGCACCTTGCTCTCTATTGTATTCTGTCTCTTCCTCACACCGAATTCCCAAAGTCTCATTTATGACTACATCTTCCAAATTAACCCTCTGTCTCTCAGCCCACAGTTGTACCAAGCATTCAACCTAACTTCCTCTACTGTGAAGTCTCCCTAAGGTATGGACCAGTTCCTACCTCTGGTCCTTGATCAGGTCAGTGAAGGGATGCCCTTGGAGAGTTAGGAATGACCCTACAACATCCACGGAAGGGCTTCTCTAGAGAAAGGAGCTGTGGGAGACCTTGCTTTCCCCAGAAAGGAGGACTGAGACAGAATGCTTAGCAGGGTTTCCTTTCTCTTTTGTTTTTGCATGTAAATTGCAAATACACTCTGCTTTTGGGTCTTACATCTTCAGTGCATTGCTTTGCTACTGCTTTTGTTAACAGGCTGAATAAACAGTGTCTTGTGGCAGCTTTGCCCTTAGCCCAGGCCCACTGGACCATGGAACTGGTTCTGAAGAAGGGTCAGTATAAGGTGCCGTTCCCTCTTTTCCACTGCCCTTCCCAGCAGGGGGCATCTGGCCCCAGGTCTAGTCAGATGCTCCTGAGTCAGGGACAGCCGACACTCTAGGCTGAGGTCATCCTATCCTCTCTCTGCTCTGCATCTCTCCCTCACACGGGTTTATTAACAAAGTAACCACGTACATTTGTCCCCTAGGTTCTGCCTTTTGGACAAACATAAGAAGGGGAAAAGGCCTTGTTTTGTTTCTGTAGCCCTTCACTGTCCTCTGGTTTCCCCTCGGACCTGTAGGAAGCCCTTCCTGATTGCTAACTACATTTCCTGGCATTATGAAGTTCGGGGAAGACAGGAGATACAAGGTGACACCCGCTGCTGCTTTAAAAATAAACAAAAGTAGAAAGCAAGAGAATCGTTGGGGGAGCTCTCTGTAGGATTCAAGAGCAAGTAGCAGTGGCCCTCGAGAGCAAACTCCGTCAAGGCCTCTCCAACCGTTATGTTTTGGCCCCTTCAAGAGGGGCCTGGAGGCTCAACACTGTTTAGTTCTCTGCTTGTCTCAGTAGACTGCTTTGAGACGAGTACAGCTCTCCAGCTGCAAGTGTATCTGCTTCGACACCATAAAAGGCTTTATTTACCCAAATACAAGGGCAGAAAACAAGTGTCTAGTGACAAAAGCAGAACAGGTTAGAGCTAAGGGAGAGCTTCCCACTCGGTTGGTTTTGGGTGAGGGCACGCAGGCAAGGGAGGAAGGGCCAGTCTGAAAGGGACAGGAACAGGCCACCATGATCAGACAGTCACAGGGAAGCAAGTTCAGTTTCGCAGCATTCTTGTTATTGAGTCAAGAGTTGGGGCTTCACAAAGGGGTAAGGGATCTGGATTCCACGACCTGGCTATATATTCTGACCCCATGTGCCGGGCTGTGGTTTCCTGTAAAACTACAGAGCCAAAGCCATGGAGACACACACAGGCGCTCACAGTCCTATCTCCATTCCCCCTGTCTACAAATAAAGATGGGCAGAATATGAGTTCCTGGAATTTTTTTTCTTTTTACCCTTTAAGTGGAGTGGACGGTGAGGAACAAGCCTGGTTCAGGATGCTAGCTCCTACAAGAATCCGGCATTCACGGCTACTCTACCCCTGGTCCCAGAGACTGCCTCCAAGTTGTGTTTTCTATGATTTAGAGAGACTGTGCTACTCAGGGGACCTACATATGCCCTCTTCCCCCCAACCCCCCGCAGGAACAGAGAGGGTGGTGGGCTGGGCTGGGGAACACAGGAAGGGTCGAGGGATACGAATACCAGTGTGTAACAAAAACAAACTCCACCAAAACCCCCAACCATATTTTAGGGGGCCAGAATAGAGAGAGGCGGCGGATGTCAGAACTTCTGAGAAAGGTGTCCGCAAAGGCACATCAAATAAGTAAACTCCTAAACCCCACTCAGGTTCTCTCACTCGGGGGTGACTTTTTTCTGCAGACACAGGACTTTTGCGACCCCTGAACTTGCAGAGATGGAGGCGGGGCAAGCCGGAGAACTAGCCGCCGTGGGGACGGGGTCCCGACGGCTCGCGCAAGGGCGGGCACCTACCTCCTTCTCGGAGACGTAGAGCTGGTCGCCTTTCAGCACCACATAGCGGTTTTTCCAAATCTCCCTGAAAATCCCTTTCCCGCAGAATTTCCGGACCCAGCCGACCTTCTCCGGCGCTGCAGACTGATGGTTTCCATCCGGAGGCCCCTGCCCGGGGCGAGACGAGGAGCGGCGGCTCAGACGGGTCTCCGCGCCCTCCCCGCCCCCCCGCCAGCCCCAGCCCCATTGTCCGCGCGCCGCGCACTCACCCGCTTGCCGGAGCCGCTCTTCTTCATGGCGGGATCCGGCGGCCGCGCCCGCTGCTCGCTCGGCGGCTCGTGCTAGCCGCAGGCCGGGCCCCCGCTGCCCCCGCCGCCCCCGCCGCCCATGCCCGCCCCCGCCGCACGGGCCCCGGCCACCGCCGCTGACGTCGCGGGCTCCGAATGAAGGGCGGACCGCGGCGCCGCCGCCGTGCGCTCCCCGCCCCCCGCCTTTGTTTCCGACCCGGCACCCGGCGGAGGCGCGAGCGGATAACCGGGAGGCGCGGCGGTGGGGGCGGGCCCGAGGCGTGGCGAGCGGGATGGAGCGGAGGCGCCGTGGGAGAGCGGCCGCCTCGGACCCGCAGACTCCGGCTGGCGGAGCCCCGGGAGTCTCCACTCTCGACTTACTCCCGGGCGGACGTGAGCGCCCCGCGAGGCCTGCGGTAAACACGCGTGCAGCGGCGGGGAGGCCCGGAGGACGCTCGGACCGCGAGCCCTGTGTTTCTGATGTGGCTTGGAGGGAGCCCAAGTTTGAGCGCGGCTTTCCTCACCACTCCTGGGTCTCTGTTCCCCTACCTGGTAAAAGGAGGATCAGCTGACCCATGAAAGCCCGCGAGGACCCAACTGTGTCTTTTAGGTTCAATTACTACCAGACAGTAAGCTAATAAACCCATTATCTGGTGTATGGTTAACACAACCACCACGAATGAGTAAAGCCCAGAGCAGGGGAATTAATTTTTCCCAGAGACGTCTAAGATGAAGTGTTGGTAAGTGTGTGGTTTGAGGAGTGGAGGATGTTTGGGCTTTTTGGGGGAGAATTTATCAAGAAAGATACCTCTTCTTAGACCACCGTGCTTCCCAGTCCTGCAATCTCACTAGCCATATAATTGATTTCTATTTCAGGTGGATACAGAACTTTGTGCTTTCAAAATGCTCTTATTTTGGCACTTTAGAATGTCGAGTACCATTTTGTAAGGCATATAAGAGTGAGGATATTATCCCTTGGGAAAAGATCAGTCCAGCACAGGGAACCATTTGTCATGCTCAAACTGACACACTGCTGTTACATGAGTTACCATAGAGGTTTTCTAGCCCGGGTCTACCTTTTAGACTTTGTACACACACAGCACACTTTGCAGACTGTCCCCTCCTCATCTGTTTGGTACTGGCCTGTTTAAAGGGCAAAGAAATGACTGAGAAAGGCTTTAGGAGGGAGCCTATGTACTAGCATGAGGGCACAGCTGAGGGAACTTGTTGGCTGAGCAGGTAAGAATGCTTTGGATTATTTTGTCTTTATTTTTTAATAAGACAAGGTCTTTTTTTGTTTGTTTGGTTTGGTTTTGTTTTTTTTCCGAGACAGGGTTTCTCTGTGTAGCCATGACTGTCCTGGAACTCCCTCTGTAGACCAGGCCACCACCGCTGGGCTTATGACAAGGTCTTACACAGCCTATGCTGCTTCAGACTTGGTTACATAGCCAAGGCTGGTCTTGGTCTCCATGTGATTTACCAAGTTTAAATAGGGGCCGAGGGCGTGGCTCGTGGTAGAGTTCTTCGCCTAGCACTCAGCAGGGTGTCTGGCTTAATCACCCGCACTCACTCCAAGAAGGAAAAGGAAAGATAGATTTGGCTCAAGGCAGAAGGAATTCATGACTGCCTCATCTCCCTCTTCTCTGCAGCTTTCATTTAGTCAACAGATACTAGAGCCTGTCTCTCCAGTGTGCAAGACCCTGGGCTCCACACAGCACCAGGCAGGAGCTAGTGCTCTGTGAAACATCAGGCGGAGGGACTCGTAAAAAATAACCAAAGTAATTTTCAGATTCTGGAGCAGATGCATGTGGGCTGCAGCACCTTCTCTGCCTGTCTGTGTCTTGAGATGTTACATAAATCTCTGGCTGGTCCCCATCCCTCCTGGCTCCCTCCTTCCCAGTAACCTAAAATATTAACGTTATAGTCCTGGCCTTTTCCCTCACCTTTGCTTCATTGCCTTGACACTGCATGTTCCTATAAGCCAGCTGGTTTGCTTTAAAGCTGGCCTTTCTCACCGAGTGAACCTCATGGCACCTGCATTTGGATCTAAGTGGGACTGTTTTTAGAGACCAGTGCTTAAGTGAGAAATTGGAATAGCACTTCTGGTTTCCTTTATACATTGTTATAGCACTCAGTGAGCATCTCTCTCTCTCTCTCTCTCACACACACACACACACACACACACACACACACACACACACACACACACAACTTGAGCTAATCTCTCTAGGGAGATAAGATCCTGCAGGAACTCCTGTGGCTTAGCATGCCCACCTGTAAGAGCATCACCAATAGCTGTACTCAGCAGTTAGGGGGATAAGCAAAAACTCTCAGAGGTAACATCTTGTGAATTGCTGTTTATAAGTTTACTGGGCAGAAATATCTGAGCTGACATTTAAAAACAAATATCCTTGACTTTAAAATCCTATTTTAAAAATAGGATGGGTGTTTTGACCAGGGCATTTTAACCTATGGGAGAGAGGAAGAGCTATTAAAAATATAGCTCCTTAACTAAAATGTTTTTTAATAAAATGAGACCAGTAAGACTAGAATGGTCTGTAAATATTGTACTGGATCATTGCATTTAGTCCTTCCTGTCACACGAGGAAGGCACTAATTACCTTCACTTTATGGAGGAGGAAACTGAGCCAGCCACAGAAGACGAATATGTCCAGTATTGGTTATATAAATGTGACAAAGCTGAAGGATGCTAAGGAATACTTATCAACATATTAAGTGAAGGGGTTGGAGTTCAGCAGTCAAGTGCTCGCGGGGCTCTTGCAGAGCCTCTGAGTTCAGTTGCCAGCACCCACACTGGACAGGCTCCAACTCCAGCCCCGGGTGATCGATCGGATGCCCTTTTCTGGTTTCAAGGACATTCACACCAGCATGTGCACACACATACATGATCATGAGCATGACTATCTGAGGACACTGACTTCCATCACTGCTTTCAGGAGAGGCAGACCAGAGCTTTCATCTGCCCGCATAATTAAACATGTCCAGATACAGGCTCTGCCTTCATTGTTTGTCTAACATCATCTCGAGTCTTCACCTTATGAATTCCCATGAATGAGTCTCAAAGAAACCAAACAATATCCCTTACATCTCTGCAGATAGATTCTTATTGCAACCCCATATGGGTTCTCAATGCCACAGCAAATGGCTCTTCAAAGAAATGAGCGTGAGGGATGAGGTAAGGGGATAGGGGGCTGTGTCCCCCGAGTCTTGGTCCTGGAACCCTGACTGGGACAGAGGAAAGAACAGACACAAATACCGGTTTAGAAAAGCCAGGGCCAAGCCAGGCGGTGGTGGTGCATGTCTTTAATCCCAGCACTTGGGAGGCAGAAGCAGTCGGATTTCTGAGTTTGAGGCCACTACTACAGAATGAGTTCTAGGACAGCCAGGGCTATATAGAGAAAACTTGTCTTGAAAAACCAAAAGAAAAAAAAAAAAAGAAAAAAGAAAAGAAAAGACAGGGCCAGATGGGCTGTCTGTACTCTGATGGGCAACCTGGGGCCTCTGTGCACTTATGTACAGCCCAGGGGGAAGCCAGGGGGAAGTTAGTTGGTCTCGGTGGGTGGTGTCTGTCTGTAGGGCAGCAGTCTCAGGCTGGTCTCGGTAGGTGGTGTCTGTAGGGGGGAAGTCTGAACCTCATCTGGGAGAAAGGCTTTGCTAACTTTGCAAAGGTCTGATACCATGGTCCTTAACACGGCTGGCTCATGTCAGAACTTCACTTGTTCAGGATATCAAGAGAAGTCAGGACATAAGTGATGGTGCCATGTGTATCACATGGCTTTCAGAACCCCTCTTCTCTCTGACAACACGTTTCTCATGCACCATCAAACCCTGAAGCCACTGCGCTGTCAAATACACAAGGAATGTGTTTATTTCCTACAGAATCACAAGTGGGTTGGGGTGGGCTCATCGTCGGCAGTCCCGGGGTCTGTTCCAGCAGTCCAGGAATCGGGGTTACCTGGAGTGAGTCAGAGCAAACACGAGGGCCAGCCCCGAAGCCCCTGGTCAGCAGAGAAGGGCCGAGGCAGGTAAGAGGAGGCCATGACATTCTCGCCGCTCTTCACTGCCATCTCATCTTCTGTTTGCTGACCTTGAGGTGGCCTGCGAGCTCTCCCTGCTGCGGCTGTGCAGCCCAGAAGCCAGGACTTCCTCTAGGAAGCTGACAAAGAGATTCCAGGTTATTTGGCAGAAAAGCAAAAGCCTCACCAAAGCAGAGCAGCCCTCACGGCTGTGACCTGGGCAAGAAACATGAATAGAGCTGGAGACGTTCTGGTTGATACCGTGTGCCGAGTCCGACTGGCGGAGGGCAAGGCCTTTGTGCACATTAGTGTGTTTTCCTTTTCTTGGCCTGGAGCTCACTGTGTGATGCAGGCCGGTTGTCACACAGCCTTTTCTCTAAGTGACAAGATCCTAAGTGCAGCTGCTATGCTAGGCCATGTGCCACAGTGTTTGTGTAGAGGTCAGAGGTACAACTCAGGTCATCAGGCTTGGCAGCAGGTGTCCCTACCCACTGAAACTGTAAAAAGAAGGTATGGGACCCCAGATCTTTTAAAGGCAAGGTTTCATATATTACCTTAGGACAGTGGTTCTCAACTTTCCTAAGGCCGTGACCCTTTAATACAGTTCCTCATGTGGTAACCCTCAACTATAATGATTTTGTTGCTACTTTATAACTAATTTTGCCACTGTTAATGACTCACAATGCACATATCTGGTATGTAGGTTATCTGATATGTGCACGCCCCCCAGGTTGAGAACCACTACCTTAGGACCATGTTACATTAGTACAAATTACATATATTTTCCTAAAACACAGATCTTATCCTATTGGGTATGCTTTCCTCTTTAAAATCTTTCTAAAAAGCCTTTGTGTGTGTATGATGTGTGTCACAGCATGCTGGATAAATGAATTAGTTAAAGTTGCCGCTCCCCAGTGACAGGTGCTTCTTGCTAACATTAGGGTTATTTTGTAAGCATGCTCTGTGGTGAGGGAAGGATGGAAGTACCTCACCCTGCTTCATAGGTCAGAGCTGGAAGACGCAGGGGCTTAGAGGATTTAAATTCTAAACTCCATTAGAGACAAAAAATGGGAAGGAGGAGAGGCCATGGCATTGCCTTCTAGTGAAACACAGGTGCCTCCTTTCCGTGTGGCCTCCTTTCTTTCACCCATCAGACTGGCAATGCTGGAGGGGCTGAGTCAGGGTCAGGAGGATGCAGCACTGCCATCTGGGAAGGAAACAGTCCCCAGCAGTGGTTTCCAGCAAGGAGGAAGCGGCTGGCTGCCCCATTGGAGCTCGTCAGGTGATCTCTGCTCATTTTCAACTCTAGTACGAAGGGAAAAGAACTCGCTAAAATTATACAGAATGTTCCTCCCATGTAGATCAGTAAGACCACACATTCCTGACTGCAAAGAGAAAACATGGTATTTGCCAAACCTAATTTTGTTTCCCAGAGCTATTGTGACTTTTCAAATATCTATTTAGGGACTTTGATGACTCACAGCTCAGAGTACTTAAAAATTATGGGCAATGAACATATTGGTAGCTGCATCCTAAATTTAGACTGTGTTTAAAAACAATGAGACAAAAAGAATGGCTTGTCTAGATTTCTAAAAAATCAATCTCACCTAAAAACAAACTAAAATATCTCTTGTGGAGCTAGGATCCAATCCAGTTCAGTTAAATTTAATTTAACAAACGTTTACTGTGCATGACTGGACTGCACTGAACTACATGTGCGCAGGATCACAGCTATGAGTCCTACCTTAAGAGAGAGCCAGATGCACAGCACATCTGGGTAGGGTGTAGCACAGACACTAGGATTGGAGTCAACATGCTGGCTGCTTGGAGTGGGTTGGCCAGGGTGCTGCCCAGCTCTAAAGATGGATGGACTGAGAGGGCCTCACTCTTTTTTTTTTTTTTTTTTTTTTTTTTTTTGAGACAGGGTTTCTCTGTGTAGCCGTGGCTGTCCTGGAGCTCACTCTGTAGACCAGGCTGTCCTCGAACTCAGAAATCCGCCTGCCTCTGCCTCCCGAGTGCTGGGATTAAAGGCGTGCGCCACCACGCCCGGCTGAGGGCCTCACTCTTAACTCAGAAAAGCAAACCCTGAAAATTCTTGAGTCTACACAAAAAAGTAGGTGCTGGGCCAGAGAAGTGGCTCAGCGGTTAAGAGCACTTCCAGAAGACCTGCTCAGTTCCCAGCACCCCCACATGGCTCACAAACATTTGTAACTCCAGTTCCAGGGCATCTGATGGCCTCTGCCGGCACCAGGGATACATATGCACGCATGGAGGCAAACTCTCATAAAGTAAAAAGAATTCTTTTTAAAATGCTTGTATCATCTTTAGTTTTGAGTCTCTGGTGACAAACCAGAAACCAACACTCCCAGCATTAATGTTGTGTTAATTATTAAGGTAAATTGTTTTGAATAACTGTTCCCAGACAGTACTTCAACAATGCGGCATATGTATGTCCATATCTATTCATCATCTTTGCCCTTTTTCCTGTAGTCCACAGGCAGACATTTACACGTGAGGCAGGATGGAAGGAGGGGGAGCTGGTTTGTGGGGACTGACTAGCTAATATATGCACGCACTGACTGGCTGGTGAGGTGGCTTTGTGGGAGAAGGTGTGTGATGCCAAGCCTGATGTCCTGAGTCCGAGCATTGGATGCCCGTGGTGGCAAGGGAGAACTAGTGCCCACAAGTTGTCATCTAATGTCCATTAGTGTCCATGGTATGCACACCCCTTCCATATATACTCTAAATATGTGCAATATAAAAACAGAATATGTAGTTTTTATGTCTTTTTTTTTTGTACCATGTAAGAAGAAATAGCCTTAAGCCAAGTGTGGTACACACTGGATTCCAGCACTTGGGAATTCTCTATTTTCCTGGAAGCCTTTGTACTTTCCTGCCTCCAAGTTCATATTATTTTATTAACTTAATTCTTTGCATATCTCCCAAATTATATGAAAATAAATACTCCAAAAGACATGTTACATTTATTTTGTATTCTTGCATGTTCCTAGGAATTATAATCATATTCCAATTTGAGAGATACAGGTTTCTTTAATTCCCTGGTGGAGCCTGGGATCATTGAAGAAAGGCGCATCCTCCCCCTTTCTTCTCCTGCACGAAGTGCTAGCTTACAGCCCCTGTGAGCACCGTTCATGCTCACAAACAATAGAATCATAGGCCAATAAATCCTTTCTCCTTGAAAGAAACAATAGCAAAATAGGTAAAACAACAGCAACAACAGCAACAACAGCAACAACAGCAAACCTTTCCAGATTTCAATTACTGGGTGGCCAGGAAATGTGACATAGCACTGAGAGCTGAGTGAGCAGGGTCAATGATGCAGATAAATCACAGAGGCAAGCCTCACAAGGAAAGTTAATATCACTTTTGTCGTGACTCAAACTGAGCAAACTGAACATGTTGTTTAGAAGTCCATGGCCAACGGATAGAGATGCACTGTTCTGTGTTAAAGCAAGGGAAGACGAGCATTGTAACCAGAGAGAAGCACATGGGTGCCGGGCAGCACTTCATCCTTGAGTTAGGCCAACAGTCGGCGTGGTCACTGCACTGTGCTTTCTATTGAATATGTTACATTTCCTTTTCTAAATATCGAGTGAGCGGTTCGGTGACGTGTGACTTTCCCAGACGGCATGCAGTCCTTTACCACTTTGTTGTCTGCACACTCTTTAACGCATCTATCTGTGTCTCCCCAAACACTTCCTGCAGGACACACTGTGAGACACTGAGTTAACTAGAAAACATCGTCTTAACCACCAATCCTCCCAAGGTTCCTCCTACCTCCTGTGAATGCTACAACTGTCCGTTACAAACAAAGTAACTCCTTAATCCCTGCCTTTTACTGATACCCAATTTAGGAGAAAAAGAAAAACAAAGCAAAGGAAAACAAACAGGAGCTCTTGGCCCAGTTTCTTCTCGCAGAAGGAACAGGTCGGATGCAAACATGGGAGAAGCCAGCGCTGGGTGTGATTTGCTGGAGTGCAGTGGAAGGAAGGAGAAAGACCCTCCTGTCTGCGAGGGAGATGACTCCAGGGGAAAGAACTGCTTCTGTATCCGTCATGCAGGTCCAAGAGAGAATCAATGACGGGCAGACAGACCCACAGATATGCTTCCTCACCCAGGCGGACACCCAATACCACAGCAGTTTGTCAGAGCAACCATAACTATAAGAATAGAATGAAAATCCTAGCATTCAGGAGGTAGAGGCAGGAAGATGAGTTCAAGGCCAGCCTTGTCTACACACTGAGTTTAGGGCCAGCCAAGGTTATATAAGACCCTGTCTTAAAACAACAACAACACCACCCTCTGGCTGGAAATTTAGCATATGGACAATGCTTATACCCTTCTATGCAGCCATTTCTTCACTTTGCTGCTAGCCCACGGGTTTGAGCTTGAACACTAGCTCTGTACTTCCCAGATGTGATCCAAGCAAATCATTCAATGGCTCCTGGTTTTCACCTGGACGTTGGGATCACAATGACTTTACTTCCTGGATTAGGAAAGTTAAACGAGACGCTATCTGCAGTGAGGTGGTGTATGGTTCCTGCTCAGTTGCTATCCTGTGTGAGGAGTGCATGAGGATGCATAGAGATAGATAGTTACGACACTGCTTCTAAGGGTGAACAGTTACATAGACTATCAGCCAGGTACTTTGTTAGCACGCATGGAGCCCTGGGTTCAATCCCCAGCACCGCATATGGCAGGTATGGTAGGGCACACATGCAATCTGCGTGCTCAGGAAGTGGAAACAGGAGGATCACTTAAAGCCATCCTTAAGTATATAGCAACTTGGATGTCAGCTTGGGCTATGTGAGATCCTGCATCCAAAAAAAAAAAAAAAAAAAAAAAGCCTGGCCACAGTGACAGTCTTTAATCCCAGCACTCAGGAGGCAGAGGTAGGTGGATGTCTGAGAATTCAAGGCTAGCCTGATCTACAGAGCTATACAGTGAAACCCTGTCTCAAAAAAAAAGGATTTCAATAGTCATCTATATATGGTGTTTGTTGTCAAAGATAGCTCCAGAATAGGTGCATACTAAATATTGTTAGTGAAGAAAAAAACTGATGATTGGTTAATCAAACAACAGAATACAATTCCATGGATGAAAATGACATAGACATGTTTTTGCTGAAAGCACACTGTCTTTTATCTAAAATTGCTTATGTGGAACCACACACCTTTAATCTCAGCATTCAAGAGGTAAAGGCAGGAGAACTGAAAGTTCGAGGCCAGTCCAGGCTGCAAAGAAAGGGCCAGACTGGAAAACCAAAGGCCAGGGAAAGGAGTGCACACTCACTGGCAGACCAGAGGCTATCTATGCACTAGGCCAGGGAGAGGTGTGCACACTCACTGGAGGCTCTGCACTAGGCCAGGGAGAGGTGTGCACACTCACTGGAGGCTCTGCACTAGGCCAGGGAAAGGTGTGCACACTCACTGGCAGACCAGAGGCTCTGCACTAGGCTAGGGGCAGCAGGGGAGTTTGATATTTTATTTAGTACCTTATTTTGGTCTAGTTGTGTTTATTATTAAAAATTATTATTATTTTAATGTTTATTTATTTATGTGTGTGCAATGCTTGCAGAGGCCAGAAGAGGGGTCCTTGGGAACTGGAATTCTAGATGGTTGTGGGATGCCAGGTGGGTCTAGGAGCCGAACCTGGGTTCTTGCAAGAGCAGCAGTGCTCTTACTGCTCGGCTGGCTCCCGAGGCCTTAACTGTACTATTTGTTTCCTATAAGAATTCTATGTTGTTCTTATGATGAAAAGTTGCCTTTAGTTTAAAGATTTCTAGTGTACACTGAGTCAGGAGCCATCCTTAGACTGAGTCCTGGTTAAAGTCGACCTCATCCTCATAAGCGTCTACTTTTGCATTAGGCACAAGCCCTCACAGGCACAGCGCACGCTAACAGAACTTCACACAGTCAGTACTAAGGAAAAGCTGGCCAGTGGCAGGAAGAAAACACACCTTTGCACAAAGAAAATCTCTACAAAGCCAACGTGGTCCTGATGCTTTCAAAGGGATCCTGAACCGACCCAAGGTACAGGAGACTGGTGTATGGGTTCCTTTTTCTTTGACATGCAAATTACGTCATAGTATCCTAATTTTTCTGTAAATAATTCAGGGATTGAACCCACTTGTGGTTAGAGGAGAAGGGCCAAGTGTCTAGTGTTACTTGTTAAGGTAAGAGCTATGATGCTCTTGCTGGCAACACGCAGCAGCCCTCCTGCCTTCAAGTCTTCCCAGCATCTCCACTAATTAATCAGTTTAATTATTTTGACTTAAATTTTATTTGGGATGCCAAAAGCCCCCAAATGAAATGCCTCTGGTTCCTCCGTTTATGTTATTTTCTCCTTGGGCAGAAGGCTGCGTGGCTTGCCAACCTTACACGAACCGTTTGAAAGTAAAGCATCCGAAAGGCACAGCCGGTAAATCTTCCCAAAATAGTTGTGGGACACACACACAGAAAGGGGGAGAGGGAGGGAGAGACAGACAGACAGGCAGACACTGGGCTCAGTTCTAGCTCTACCACTGGGTTTATGGTCTTTTACTGCCCCAGCTTTTTCACCTGAGAAATTAGATCTCATTGGCTTGTTATAGAAATTAAGCAAAATTGAATGAGGTCAGGCATGGGGCATGCCCTTAATTCTAGCGCTCGGGAGATGGAGGGAGACAGGTTTCTAAATATGAGGACAGCTTGGTCTACAGAGTGAGTTCCAGGACAGCCTGGGCTATATAGAGAGATCCTGTCTCAAAAAATGAACAAAACCAAAATTGAAAATATTTACAAGTTTCAAATGTGTGCTGCATAGGCAATTTAAAATGTTTGGTAATCATTAAAAAACTAAAGAGAAATTTAATTATAATAGTTCATTCATATACCCAAAGATTATCATTTTAGCACATAATTACCTTAAATTATTAGTGAGATATTCTACATTTTTGTGTGTGTTTTCTTTGAAATCCACAATGTCTTTTATGCTTGGAATGCACCTCAGAGCTGACTAACCAGTAGAGAGCTCCCTAGCTCCCTGCGGCTGGGGACCGCTGTTTACACAGCAGAGGTGTAAGGTGCTAAAGCAATGTGTAGTGCGTAGTAGATGTACATTATAATTTAGTCCTTAGCGTTAGACTGTTTTTTACAAAAGTATTTACTTTTATTATTTGTAAAAGGACGTATGCATCTGTGTGTATCTATGCGCCTGTGAGAGCCGGCGCCCGTGGTGGCCAGGAGGGACACTGGGCTCCCTGAGCTGAAGTTACAGGTCATCATAAGCCATCTGATGTGGGTTCTGGGCACTGAACTTGGGTCTTCTGTAGAGTAGTATTCATTTTTAACCACTGGGTGGTCTCTCCAGGCCTACAATGTCCTCCTTAGGACCTGCTATAGAGTGTCTTTCTCAGTGTGCCCCCCAGAGCCAGATGACATCAAGTGGGTATGGGATATGACATTCAGCCATATGGGACGACACGTGAGAAAACAAATCTTGATGAGTATATCAAGAAAACATATCAGTCTGGTGCTGCAGAGCCTTGCCTTTCCATATTTTAATTTTGTTGTGTGTGGGGCTGGAGGTTGATCTTGTAGACCCCAGGCGGGTACTCCATCCTAGGATATATCTCCCTAGCCATACTCTTTAACTTTAAAATGGAGATATAATTCATAGATGATAACTCAGATTTTAAGGGTATCATTTGATGAGTCTGACTGAGTGCAGTTGGATAGCTACTTTATCAGTCCACACAGGACACTCCATGATCTGCACAGGGGCTTCATAAACCAAAAGACAAAACTCAACATGAGCTACCAAGCTGATCCCACACTTCTGAGTACATGATGCTAAGCTGCTTTCCAGAAATGTCAAGCAAATTAACATTTCTACTCCAGCCATACTTGAAACTGCCTCACCATACAGTTAAAAATAGTCAAGCCTAGGGGCATGAATTTATTAATATAGATGATATTTACTTTAGCATTATGTATTTTAAAATGTAAACAGTCTAAATGCCTGATTACAATGATTAAAGACATATCCTTTATATTTTCATTAAATTAAAATTATTGTGAAGAATATCTGTTATCATAGGAAAATGTTTTCAATATAACAAAAATAACAAAACCAAGTATGACCTGGAAGTGGTAGCTCATACTTACAATCTGGGAGGCTGAGGCAGGAGGAAAGCTGTGAGTCCATGGCCATCCTGGACTACGGAGCCGCTGTGCACTGCTGCAGACTCTCTACTTTCCCAAAGTAAGCCTGGCGTGGGACGCTCTGCATAGTACTATTCCTATCCTAATTGTGTCAAACACAAAACAAAAGCAAAACCCAAAAGCCTTTATGTGGGCTAGTGAGATGGCTTAGTGGGTATAGGGATGATGAGGGTTCAGTTTAGGGAACTCACATGGTGGAACAAGAAAAGCAACTCCTGTGAGTTGGCCTCTACACCCCACGGCATGTCCCCCAGTCCCCCACACCCCACGGCATGTCCCCCAATACATGTTTTTGTTTGTTTCATTTTAACTTTTGGGCAAAGGAACACCTTAAAGGAAGAAAGAGCACAGTATCTCGGTGTTACCTCACTGTCCATGGTTTTCACTTTCATATGGATCTATACTGAGCGTGCATGAAAGACTTGGTGGAAGGGGAATGCCTGCCTATCTGCTGCTGAGACTACATGCCTTTGCTAGTTAGAGGAAGATAACTGGAATATGAGATCTTTACTTGCTTTGTAGATTTATAGCCACTGAGGGCTTAACTAAATCCAATTCAGACTTAACACAGAGCACCCACTATGTGTCATAATTATGTCCGACTTCAAGGGAAACCTGGCAGGAAAAGGATGGCTTGCTGTTACCTAGCAGGACACATCCTTGGCAAGAGTCTTGAGAGGAAATGAACGGATGGTTCTGGAGGCTGACTGAGCTTCCTGCAGTGCTTTGCAGGCCGGCTGGCTAACACACCCCTCTCCGTCCCCTTCACTTCTATCCTGAATCTCGGGAAAACTGGGATTCTATTCCATTAGAACAGTTATGTCCATACTGATCGGGGTCTTGGCCTCTTGACTCACACAGCTAACTCAGTAGCTACCAGCAATGACTGGAACTCTCTAGTATTGACTGCTTGTGAAGTGGTATTAAGGCTTAATGTCCAAACCAAGATTCCCCTTCATTTGCAAGGAAGAATCAATCTCTCCCAAAATACAAAAAGATGAAGACTCAATTTACTGCAGGGAATAAATCCTGACTACAGTTCACTGCACTAGGATTCTGCACTTCCATAATAAGCAAATGTTCACCTAGGGGATAATGCTTCTAGTTCACGTTAGCGTCTAAAAGGTCTTCTAAATATTGATTTACTGCCTTATGAGGATGTGTGTCCCTGAACGAGATTATGTGCACTAATCCATGCAAGTGTCCATGGAGACCAGAAGAGGGAATTACAGGGAGCTGCCTAGTGTGGGGGTTGGGACCTGAACGTGGGTCTTACACAGAGCGTAGCATTCTTTACTGAGCAGTACCTCCAGCACCTCCCCCAACCCCACATTAGTTTTGGTAACTCAGATGACGCTCATATCATAAGTCTGATGTTATGACTCTTCTTAAACCCACAATACACACAAGCCCATACAGATATCTTCTGAGTAACACTGTTCATAGGAGCCAAGAGAGGGGAACTATTCAGATATCAAGAAAATGTGGTACATGCATACAGTGACATATTCAGTCATAGAGAACGATGAAGTATGCTATCACAACCTGGGTGATCTTGGAAGATCATGTTTTGGAAGATCATGTTAGGGAAAAAAGCTACTCAAAAGAAAACATGTAACTCCACTCATAAACTGCCCAGGGAAGAGACACCTGTGTGACAGAAAACAGCTTAGGGCTAGAGAAGGAGGCTCTTTTGGGAATGATGAGAATGTTCTAGACTATGATTAAGTTCTAACATATTTGTAAATATGCTGAAGATCAATACGCTCTAGTGTCAATACACTTTGAGTCAATTGTGTGATATGTGAACCATATCTCAATAGCACCATTTAAAAAAAAAAAAAACCCCAGGCTGGAGAGATGCTTATTGGTTAAAAGCACATGCTGCTCTCTCCGAGGAGCTGAGTTCAGTTCCCAGCATCCACAGTGGGTGGCTCACAACTGCTGGTATCCATCTCCAGAGGATAAACTGCTCTCTTCTGGCTGCCATTGGTACCCCTCATAAGTGGCATACAGACACACACACACACAAGCACACACCCCAACTAATATACCTACCCTGTTTTCTAACTTGTAGTGAAAATCACTAAATATCTGAGCAAATGATCTGCTGACTTATATCATGCTCGTGTGATTGATAGTCACCCTAAAACTCTTGGGTGAAATGGCTGTTGACTGCTCTATGTAGTTGTGGTGGCAATGAGTCATGTCATACAGATTTCATAGAAACTGAAATTTGACATTTCCACCCCCTACCTGAAGACATAGTAGGCTAATGTAATTAATTAGAGAAATGAAGAGTTAATCCTGTAAGAAGAGTACTGCTAGGATAGGAGGCACCAGGCAGTGGGATGGCTCATGTCTTTAATCCTAGTGCTTGGGAGGCAGAGGCAGGTGGATCTCTGTGAGTTCAAGGCCGGCCTGATCTACACAGTGCAAGCTCCAGGACAGCCAGAGCTACACAGAGAGATCCTGTTTCAAAACAAACAAAGAAACAAACAAAACCCAAAAAACAAAAAACAAAACACCACCACCACCAAAAACCTATGGAAACGGGAGGCAACAACCTGCATTCTGTATGCCTGCACAGATCCTACAGACATACCGCTGGGCCAGACAGCTGCACAGGCTCAGGCCACTGCTGGATCTAACAATTATGAGATACGTCTTACTGTATCTAGAAAGCAACTTTATTAGAAATTTGCCTTCAGAGATAATTATCTCCTGTGAAAATACTGGTCTCTGTATTACACACTTTTCTATTGCTGTGATAAAACACCATGACCAAGGCAACTTATAAAGCAAAGTGTTTATTAGGCTTATAGCTTCAGAGGGTCAGAGTCCATGATGGTGGGGAGAAGGTATGGAGGCACGAAGGCAGGAACAACAGAGTTCATATCTCAAACTCCAAACAGGAGGAACAGAGAAGCAGCTGGAAATGGTGAGTCTTCAGAACTCTCAAAGCCTGCTTTCAATAACTCTCCTTCTTCACCAAGGCTACACTTTCTAACCCTTCCCGAACAGTCTTGCCCGCTGGGGACCAAGTTTTGACATATATGAGCCTGTGTGTGTGTGTGTGTGGGGGGGGGGGGGGCATTCTTATTCAAACCACCATAGCATCTAGCAGCAGATATCCACCTTCTGTTTTAACTGTGTTTAAATCTGAGTAAAGTCAATCACAGTTACACCTAACCAGAGAAGCCCTAAAGAAACCTGTGATGTGACGACTATGGAAGGAGACTTGCTCATCAGAACCCTGCTGCATTATAACCAGAGATTTGCTATAAACAATACTACCAACACTGGATAGTGATGCACATCTTTTAATCCCAGCACTTGGGAGGCAGAGGCAGGCAGATTTCTGAGTTTGAGGCCAGCCTGGTCTACAGAGTGAGTTCTAGGACAGCCAGGGCTACACAGAGAAACCCTGTCTCAACAAACAGCATGCTGTCTTAAGGAAATTGCTTAAGAAAGAGACCAAGTGATTGGGTGTGGTGGTGTACATCTGGGACCCCAGCAGCTGAGAGGCTGAGTGAGGCAGGAGCATTGCTGTAAATTTGAGGTTAGCTTAGGGAACAGAATGAGACCCTGCCTCAAAAAGACAAAATAAATATACAATCACACAAAATGTTTTTGTTAAAATATATAGTGGGTCCCTGTTAATTTTGCTGTGCTAATTAACTATTATTTTGATATGGTTCCTTATTGATTATTGGTGTTTAAGTTGCCATGGTAGCAACAGCCAATGGCTCCTGTCTGAAAAACTAAGGAAAAGTGAAAAAGGAGACAAAGGCCGCTTGAATCCCACCTTTGAATGGCACATGAATTTTAAATTGAACTACTATATACTTCTCTTTAAGTTCTAGCTGGAGAAAGCCAGGCACAATGGCACACATCTGTCATCTCTGTACTGGGGAGGCAGGGTTTGGAGACCATTCTCAGGCTACACAGTGACTCCCGGGCCCTGCTTCAGAATGAAGATGGGGTTGGGGTATACACTTCCAAGTACCTCTGGCTTAAAATGAAGAAACTTAACTCAAGGTGCTCTGGCAAAACTCAAACCAAACTACCACCAAACTCCACCACAGGGCAGAGATCCAGCACAGGGCTGACAGTTCTCTAGAATGTACAGGTGCGAGTGAGTTCAGTTCTCGGCACTGCCCATGCCCCGAAAAACTGCAGAACAAAAACAAAAAAAGACTCCCTTCACCCAACTTAACGTTAATCCCAGAAGTGCCCTAGGAAGGAAGGAAAGACTTGTTTTCCTGAGATGGGGCTCAGAAGTTCTCTGCCTCTGCCACCTGAGGGGCCGGGGCTGCAAGTGTGCCTGACATTTCTATTCTTCATTTGCCAGTGTTGCTCACAAGTAAGATTTAATTTCAATTTACCGAGGACAGTTCCTAAATTTACCATGGGAGGGTAAAGGAGCCTGTAGTTTTTTGGAAAGCAGATCAATTTTGACACATTTATTCTGCACAGTAACTAACTTCCTCCACATCATAAACGGGTGATTTATGCATGTTGTAGTAAGCGCTGTTTCTAAGATTCGGCTGCAGAATAAATCTGTGGTGGGCTCAGATTTTTATTTAAGATTGCAAAGATCATGGAAAGCAAGTGACCCAAATCCACAGCAGTTCCACAGGAAGCATCTCTCGGTCTGTAAAGGCAGCGGCTCTGTCTTGGCACAGTCGGGACACAGGATGTGACTTTCCTGTCTATAGGCCTCTCATTTTCTCAAATCCCCGTGACGCAGTCCATACCATCTCTTACACAATTCTAAGCACAACAGGAGGGCATTCATTATGGCACGTCTAAAAGTAGACTGCTTTCTAATCTCCATAGTTTCCCAAAATAATACTGACTGCAGAGCTCTTGTGAGCAAGAGTGCCTGTGTCATTAGCCCTTAGGGCATCACACACTGGAAAACAACAATCCCTACATTGAACCTAACAATTTACAGACACAAATTACTCAACATATTCTCCACATATTAAAGTCTAAATTGCAAGCTCACAAGTGGCCTACTGTATCTTCAACATTTTCTCTTTTTTTTCACAGAATATTAACATTCTCCCACTGAGTGTCCCCAGGGTCTGGGATGCTGTGCACTCGCTCCTCTGCTGGCCTGCATCCCAGCTCTAGGATCTCAAGGGTTTAAGAGGTGGGAAGTCACTGGGGTATACACTTCGCTATTCAGGAGGCTGAGGCAGGAGGATTGCCTGAGGTCGGGATTTATGGGCCAACCTGAGCAAAATAGTAAAACCCTGACTCAAAACAAAACAGTAAGAAAAGCAGCAGTGGCTTACCTAACAGCTTAGTGATAGCACAAGTAGTGTACTCAGCATGAAAATTGGCCCTTTCCACTGAAAGTTGAAGTTTTTGTGTCGTTTCCAATTATTTAAGGCTTTGTAATGAGTAGCCTTTTGAGATATCAGTAATAATAACTTGTTATCAGTAATATATTTTATTATTTACTTATTAGCTGCAGGCTATATATCTATAAAAGCAAACTATAAGGATCTAATATTAGATCATTTATGAATTATACACATTAATTTTTTCCCTCTCAGTTTGACAATTGTCATAGCAAGTCCTTCTTCCTAAAAGCTCCATTGGTCAGGAGCCAGGAAAGAGTCCTGTCAAGACGCTATCACCGTCTGTTGTCAAGTCACATGCTCACGGTAAGGATTTACATGCTATCCCTCAGACAGGAGTACCACAGTCAGCTGCCGTCAGGAGGACCTGGAGACCTTTTAAGGGCTGTCTATTTTTTTCTTTTATTAGTCCTTTGAGAATAACATACAAAGTGTTTTAGTAATATTCACCTTCCCTCCCCCATCTTGTCCCAGATCCCCCCTTCTTCCCTTCCCATTCAACTTCGAGTCCTCCCCCATCACTTTCACAGCAAGGCCAAGTCGAGTTACCCAAATATTCTTGGATGCATGGCTGTCCTCTGAATGCTGCTAACTTATCCTGGGCTACCCTCTTAAAAATCGACTCTTCTCCCAGCAGCCAAAAATGACCTGAAATGACCACTGGTGTAAAAGTGGTATAAATGTTGCAGAGTAGCCAACCATTCCTGATTGGCTTTAAGGCCTGCTCCACAAGATGAAACCTATACCTGACATCATTTGGGGGCTTTTACTACTTAATTTCACACAAAAGATCATTTGCTTAGTGACTTTGACAATTTATTTATTTATTTATGTTTTTTTTAAAGACAGGGTTTCTTATTTATTTATTTATTTAGTATGTATGTATGTTTTTTTTAAAGACAGGGTTTCTCTGTGTAGCCCTGGCTGGCCTTGAACTCAGAAATTCGCCTATCTCTGCCTCCCAAGTGCTGGGATTAAAGGCATGCGCCACCACACCCAGCAAATAATTTATTTTTAAAAATTAGTTTTTTTCCTGTTTTTAAAACAATGAAGTGAAAATTTAGTCAAAGTACTATTTATTAGTCAAACATGAAAATATGCATTTTTATTTACATGTGTTGAGACTATTTTACAAGGAAGTATACATATACATATCTTTGTAATTCTACTTATTTTTAAAATGAGATGTAGATGTTTAATTTTACACTCCTGATATTTCAAGTTAAAGGGAAAATTCTACTTTCTTAGGTCATAAAGCTACAAAGACTTAGAAAATAAATCTCAGAAGGTGTATTTAAAGTGTTTGAAGGTCAATTAATTGTTTCAAACACTGATATTAGAGGCTAGTAAAAGCAAAAGACTCTGTAAGTATCCTTGAGAGACCTTGTTTAGATCAAGAAGATAATGATGATGTGGCTGCCAGCAAGCACTAACCAGACCTCTGACTCTAGATTGTGAGTGTTAGAGAACAGTACAGGATCAGAGACGCGAGATAATACTAATGAAAGAATTGCATACTGGCCTCTGTCTTCCAGTCTCAATCCTTCTGCCTGTTTCTCTTTCTCTTGTTAATTAATGCTCTGATGATGGTATACACCAGGATTAAATGAATATAGGTATAATATTTAGTACTGTCCTTAGCACACAGTATATGCTCAGTAACTATTAAAAGTTATCACATTTTTTTTTTTTTTTTTGTCAGCAGCAAGGGGAGAAACCTGAACAAAATGTGATAGTATTAGTCACTTCTATGACAAAAATGCTCAGTAGCCACTGAATTAGGTATAAAACTTCTAGTTGATCATTTTAGGATATAAGGCTACCTTTTGAAATATGTAAAAATCTGAGAATATAATGTCATAACCATTTTACATGCTCCCCTCAAGTCCTAACGATTTACTCACTGACATTTCTATGTTTGGGTTTCAGGCAGATTATATAAAGGTTCTCTTATAACAAGACATATAGAAAGACAAGAGAGAGTTACAAACGTGCTTAAGCATGTATCTATGTTTAAAAGAAAAGAGGAAGCAGGGTGGTCGTGGCTCATCTCTGTAATTTCAGCACTCAGGAGGCAGAAACTGGGCGACCTCTGAGTTTGAGGCCAGCCAGGGATACATGGTGAGACTCTCTTTCAGTCAGTCAGTCAGTCAGTCAGTCAGTCAGTCAGTCAGTCAGTCAGTCAGTCAGTCAGCCAGCCAGTCAATCAATCAATAGAAGGAAACTGGAAAGGAATCAGAAATTAGATGGAGAAAATCTGAGCCAGACTATTAGATGGGAGCTACACCAGCATTCTTAAGATCACAGGCTAAACATTAGTATATATGTATTTATAAAATGTTATACACACACACACACACACACACAGGGCATGGGCAGGAAATGAGCTTCAGTGAGAAATGGAATTAGAGTGGAGACTTCCACAGGATGTAGAGGCCTTACTAAGAAATGAAACGGAAAACCCTACGTACACAAATGATGATAACCAGGAGGCCTGCATTTCAGCTGGTGCTGTTCTTCCATGCACTTCAGCTTGCAGAAGTACTTAAAAAGCACAGTTCCTAACTGCGTTCTACAATTTATCTTTATTCCCATAGCTAGATGTATACATATATACATTTACACACACACACACACAACACACGTAGCAAATCAAAGAAAAAGAGGCCATTAATTTAAGAGCATGTAAGGGACATGGAGGAACTGGAGGAAAAAAGGAGAAGTAATATAATTATATTTTAATTTAAAAAAAATTTTAGGACTTGGAAGAAATGAAGAACTTGAAGCATGAAAAGAAGGGAGGGCATTAAGAAAAGTAAGGCAAGTTTGCAAAGGAAACAAATAGAACTTAGAGTATGGTAGATATGGTAGAACTACTCTAAATTTAAAACTCAGTGGAGACACTAAACACAGAGTCTGCAGAGCTAGAGAGAGAATGCCTGACCTGGAACATTGATCTGAAAAGTTCACAGAAATAACACAGAAGAAAGCACACAGAGATAACAGATAGTAAAAAGGGAAGTTAAGAGAAACGAGGGCCCAACACTTATCTCATGGGAGTTCCAGAAGGAGAGGCCACAGGGAGTGGAAGGGTGGTAACATTCAAATAAATGTGACAAGACTTTTCCCAGAAATTTTGCCAAACATAGAATTTTATAAAAAGTAGTATCCAAAATAAATTCATATTTACATTCAGAATATTAAAACTAGAGCATCAAAGATAACAAAGATAGTCTATAACCAGAAGCAGCTGGGTGGTGATAGCACACTAGAGGCAAGGGATCTCTGAGTTTGAGGCCAACCTGGTCTACAGAGTGAGTTCCAGGACAGCCGGGGCTACACAGAGAATCTCTCTCTCTCTCTCTCTCTCTCTCTCTCTCTCTCTCTCTCTCTCTCTCTCTCTCTCTCTCTCTCTCCCTCCCTCCCTCTCAAAAACACTAGAAAGTTGCCTTCAAATAACAAACAATTATAGTGAGAAAAGACCTTTTCTGGATTAGAGGCAGAGTCTCTCTCTATAATGACCAAACTGGCCCGAAACTGGCTGTGTAGACCAGGCTGGCCTCAAACTCACAGAAATCCACCTGCCTCTGCCTCAGGAGTGCTGGAATTAAAGGAGTGTGCCACCACACCCAGCCTCAAAGAATACTTGTTAAAAGTTACAAGTGAAAATAATTTCACTGACTTTTAAGTGCTGAACAGAAATGATCAGCTCAAATTATTTTTATAAGGATTTCCCCTCCCTCCTTTTCTGTTTCTAAAAAGATTCATTTTTATTTATTTCTGTGTGTGTGTGTGTGTGTGTGTGTGTGTGTGTGTGTGTGTGACAGAGAGAGAGAGAGAGAGAGAGAGAGAGAGAGAGAGAGAGAGAGAGATATTGGGTCCTCTGGAAGAAGAATAGCAAGTACTCTTAACTGCTAAGCCATCTCTCCAGTCCTCAGCACAGAATTCTGAACTTAGCAGGAGTAATACAGTTTTACACATGTCAAAGTGACTAACAGCGGGAAGAAGGGTGTTCTTTGGTAAAAATAAAATTGTACCAAAGAGAAGACCAGAATGAAAGAAAGAGAAGACGGACGGATGAAAGAAAGAAAGAAAGACAGAGAAGACGGACAAGTGGAGGTAATCTATTTGGGAGGAAAAGTTGAGTCAAACTGAGTTTAGTCTCTATGGAGCAGGTGTGGCTCTATGGGGGTGTGGTTCTATGGAGTGTGGTGTGGTTCTGTGGGGTGTGGTTCTATGGAGTGTGGTGTGGTTCTATGGGGTGTGGTGTGGTTCTATGGGGTGTGGTTCTGTGGGGTGGGGTGTGGTTCTATGGGGTGTGGTGTGGTTCTATGGAGTGTGGTGTGGTTCTGTGGGGTGTGGTGTAGTTCTATGGGGTGTGGTGTGGTTCTGTGGGGTGTGGTTCTATGGGGTGTGGTTCTATGGGGTGTGGTTCTGTGGGGTGGGGTGTGGTTCTGTGGGGTGTGGTGTGGTTCTGTGGGGTGGGGTGTGGTTCTGTGGGGTGGGGTGTGGTTCTGTGGGGTGGGGTGTGGTTCTATGGGGTGTGGTTCTGTGGGGTGGGGTGTGGTTCTGTGGGGTGGGGTGTGGTTCTGTGGGGTGGGGTGTGGTTCTATGGGGTGGGGTATGGTTCTATGGGGTGTGGTTCTGTGGGGTGGGGTGTGGTTCTGTGGGGTGGGGTGTGGTTCTATGGGGTGGGGTGTAGTTCTATGGGGTGGGGTGTGGTTCTATGGGGTGTGGTTCTGTGGGGTGGGGTGTGGTTCTATGGGGTGTGGTGTGGTTCTATGGGGTGTGGTTCTATGGGGTGTGGTTCTGTGGGGTGGGGTGTGGTTCTATGGGGTGGGGTGTGGTTCTGTGGGGTGGGGTGTGGTTCTATGGGGTGGGGTGTGGTTCTGTGGGGTGGGGTGTGGTTCTGTGGGGTGGGGTGTGGTTCTGTGGGGTGGGGTGTAGTTCTGTGGGGTGGGGTGTGGTTCTGTGGGGTGGGGTGTGGTTCTGTGGGGTGGGGTGTGGTTCTGTGGGGTGGGGTATGGTTCTGTGGGTGGTTAGGGATAGAATGCTTGTAGCTTAGGACCTAAGAAGTTTAGTCTCTATATCTCTTTAGTCATTTATCTTCTTTTAACATCTTTTATTTTGTTTTTGATACAAGGTCTCACCCTGTAGCCCGTTTGGTTTGAACTTGCAGACCAGGTTGGCTATGAACTCAGACACTTGCCTGCCTCTGCTTCCCAAGTGCTGTGATTAAAGGAATGGACCACCATATCTGGCTGACAAATATCTTTTAAAATTAGGTAAAATCAATTTATGGCAACAGAAATCCCATAAGCAGTGATGGCCTAGGGGTGATAAGCAGGCACACAAGGGGCATTTTTGAGGACACTGTTTACAGAGGTGAATCAGTGTGACATTTCACTGAGATGACTCTTCTATATGTAATGGCATGTATGTGGTACTACAGAAAGATGTCTTTGTCCCCATTCTTGGCACAGAGCTCCTAAAACCCTGGCATTTCCTGAGTGCCCTTTGTTTTAATGAAGCTACTCTTGTGGGCTTCAGGATTCAGAAAACACCAAACCATGGTCAGAGCTTGGAACTTTTAGCCTGTGCCCTAACCTTTGAGAAAAGTGTCTGGAGTCGAAGTCACTAATGGCTAATGATTTATTCAGTCATATCCACATAATGGAACCCCGAGACCGTCATTAAATGAGAAAACATCTCTTAGGTTGGTGTGAAGCCTCCTCACTCTGTCCACTAAACCCTGCACTCTCTGCACTTCCTTCTTGATGTTTCCTGAGTCATGTCCCTCTTAACACATTAATAAATGTAGATGAAGTGGCTTCCTGGGTTCTGCACATGGTTCTAACACATTTCCAAACGTAGAGAACGAGTCGTGGCAATCCCAACTTGCAGCTGGTAAATCAGAAAGAAGGCTGGCATCTGAAGTGGGGCCCTCTTGGGGGGTCTACCGCTAACTCTAGGTAGATACAGCAGAATCAAGTGAACTGTTTAGCATCCAGTCAGTCAGCGTCCAGAGAAGCCAAAGCATGGGGCTGAAGTGGTACCAGGCACTTGGTGTCAGGAGGAAAAACCTATCTATATAACGTCTATAAAAGCTATAAATCTCCACCCCACAGTTTAAACCAAAATGAAATTCTGACAGATTGCTAAGATGCAAGTTTAAATGTGAGCCCTAAAAGTAATAGTAAAAATGTTAGCATTTATAAATTTGGTTGGGAAAGAACTTTTTCTAAGTATAACATCAAAGGCAGAAATCACTAGTAGCTTAACTAATAAAAAATTGAAAATAATAGCAACAACAATGCAGTTTTTATACTAGAACATAGAATAATATGTAGCAAAACCTCTGGGGCTAGAGAGACAGCCCAGCAGTTAAGAACATTTGTCCTTGTAGAGGCCCCAGGTTCGGTTCCCAAAACCCACAGGACAGCTCACAACCATTCTTACCCAGTTCCAGGGAATTCGGAGCCTTCCTCTGACTTCTTTGGGCACCAGGCACACACATACTAAGCATATTTAGAAACAAAGCATTCATTCACAAAAATTAAATAAATAAATATTAAAGAAGATCAAATAGTGGAAAAATTGTGAAATAGAAGATTAATGGTTAATATTCTTAGTTATATAGACATTTAAAAACAAGAAAAACAGAAGAATACCTTAATTATAAAGTGGGCAAGGACACTACCCAGCAAGTCACACACACTATAAACTTGTATGTGCTAGCACATTCTGGACACTGGCAAAGGGGCTAATTCACAAGAAGGGTTCAGGGAAGCTGGGGTTAAGCCCAGGCAGCCCTGCTGCTCCAAGGTCTGTCAGTGGACACTGATGATCTACTCGGCACTAACAATCTCTCAGTGCAGGGGCTGGGGGCTCTTCCTTCTCTGTATACTTTCTGAACTAAAAATTGAAACCCTTTACAAAAGCTGCACACTACTTCCATAATGAAGGTAAAATTATGTTTATAAATCACAATGGTATGTAATGAAAGAACATGGAAATCCTGTCACGTCTCCCAGTTACTCAAAGCCACATGTGTCGGTACAGACCCTCGGAGCAAACACTGAATCCAAGTGTACGACCTGCCTCTCTAGTCTAGGCGTCTCCCTACCCCTCACTGCCACGTTAACATTCCTAAAACAACAAGTTTGATCAGGAAAGTTTCCTGTAACTTTCCTGATCAAAAACTAGCCCCCCCCCCCCGGTTTTCCATACTTCTGGTGTTAAACTGTTTACTGTGCTACACAGAATCATGACAGTGGGCCCTGTGTGGAGCTGGCTCTACAGAGAGCATGTGGAGCCTCCCTTCGTGTACTCATGCCTCATATGTGAGGCTCTGCTTTTGTGTTTGCTCCTCATGAACACTTGCCAGTTCTCTCTCTCTCTCTCTCTCCCCCCCCCTCCCGCCCCTCTCCAGGGTCTTATTTCCTTGCTTCTGTTCTACAGTTCCTGATCCTAGCACTTGAGATGGACTCTTTGGCTTGCCTTTATATTCTTCTCCCTAAGTACATATTGAACATGGCTGATCAACAGAGACACCCAGGGCCACCCGTGGGCTTTGTCCATCTGTTTTCACAGTGTCTGCCTGTCTGGTTATCAGAGGCTCTTCTTCTCTGAGCATAGAACCCACAGCTTGCTAGCAATACACCATGGCTGTGCCTCAGACACTCAGACCCTCACCTCACGGTCTTGGAGCAGGTCTGCCGGTGCGAGAGCACACGCTTTACTGTGGTTTGGTTATTAATCTTTCCAAGTCACAGGGGAGGAGTGGAGGACCGAGGGGGCCTTTTACCTTTTCGTGTTGTGTATTGTTGTTCCTCCCAGAACGATCCTCACTCCAGGAGTGGTGCGGTTCAGGTTATAGACTGTCAGAGCCTCTTCATAGGTGGCTCCTCCAATAACAAACACGATGATATCCTGAGGCCTGTGATAATGAAGACAGAGACAGAATGTCACAGGCTAAGCCATGAAAGGGGGCTTTTAGCGACAAATAAAAGATTGTTATTATACACACAGTTTCAATTTCTAAGGTCCCCCACCCCGTTTTTGGTGAAGGAAGCAGAATCAAAGCAGAATAAAGGGTTTAAAAAAAGTTTTAATTATCTCAGATTGGCAGGAAACAGAAGGAAACGCTGAATAGTGATTTGCTTTCTGCTTATGAGCGGATGTCTTATTTCTGTGCTGGGGATTTCAGAATAGCACAATGGTGTTTGCTGGAACCAAATGCAAAAATATTCTTTTATATTCAAGAGGCTGAGAATGCTGTACAGCAACACGCTATCAATAAGGCAGTGATTTATGCTTGTATCATACATCTCCCTTCATATACAGCCCTGTGTCAAATGTTTTCTTATAGTGGTATTTGCTGTGGCCCCCGCCCAGGGGCTCCAAGCATTTTGCAGAATACTAGTATACTGTATGTCCCTATGCTGTGGGGCCAACATCACTAAATATGATGATTACATAAAAAAGAATGGCACATATAAGTTATCAGTATAATCCCATGTCTGCATTCTTTCATAATAAACAATTTGACACTGGTCTCTGACAAATCACCTTGGCCACTGGTCTCATCATGGTGGCAGGCACTATGTTGTTTCCTGTGTTTCTGTCTTATCAAAATGGCTTCATAATAAAGGAAAAGACACCTCCTATCAGCTCCTTCTGATAGGAGGTGGAACAAGGTCATGTTTTCAGTTATTCAAGTGTCTTCCTTTTCTTTCTTTTTTCTTTTTCTTTTTTTTTTTTGTGCCATCAGAAGAAGAGAAAATAAGCCAGACAAACAATTTTGTCACAACACATTTTTTAAAACGACATCAAACAGAACCATCAGTTTTGGAAATTGGGGCCCAAAAGTAAAATCAGAATAGACATACTTACATGCAGATTATGGGAAAACACAAGTACGCATTTCCTCTTTGTATTTCCATATATCTTTCTAAATTACCTTGAAGCAATTAAACCAAGACAGTGCTTGCTCTTATAGGACTTTATGGGGACAGAATCAGATATCATAGCCATTTGAGTAAGTTCAGATGGTCTCTGAACTGCAGCAACTCTTCAGTGGAGCACATGCACACTTGAGAAGATAAAGAGGTAGTTATTCTGCAATTTGCTAGTTAGAGGACCAATTATGACAGGTCTCTGGGAGCTGGGAGAAAAATCTTGTCTTTAAAACACTAAATGTACTTAAATTTTTTTACAAATTTATTTATATTTCTTTTATGTGCATGGATATTTTGTCTGCACAGATGTCTGTGCCCATGAGGCCAGAAAGGAAGTGTCGGATCCTCTGACTTACAGATGGTTGTGAGGTGCCACGTGGGTGCTGGCACTTGAACCCAGGTCCTCTGGAAGAGCAGCTAGTGCTTTTAGCTACTGTGTCATCTCTCCAGGCCCTAAATTTACATTTAAAATAAACTTCATTTAAAACTCCCACCACAGGCTGGGGATATCCTGGCATGTGCAGGGCCTGGAGTTCCATTCTTAATACCATAAAACAAAAACCATCCAGACAAACAATGTATCTAACCACAGTGCTCTAATAGTTACCTATTGTTACATACTCAAAACGATTTTATAAACTTTTATTTATAAGACACAGCTTTGAAGTTGTCTGTGGTGGTGCATGTGGGTCACACCTGCACTTCGGAGGCATAGGAATCTGGAGACTTGAGTTTAATCTGGTTATGTAGTGAGTTTCAGGCCAGCCAGGGCTCTATAGTGAGATGGTATAAAAAGATAAATAAGTCAGAGCCACGAAGATTAGGCCATTGTTGGGTAAAAGTGCCAATCACTAAGCGCCTAATGGCCTAAGTTTAATGCCTAGAACCTACATGGTAGGAGGGAGCACACTCCTGCAAGATGTCCTCTGACCCCATATATGTGCTCACACATACATGAATCAATAAGTGTAATTAAATGCCAATGAACCAGCCAAGCAATAACAGTTAAAGACATCCCAACTGTTCTGAAGTAGATAAAGGCAAGTACACAGCATGACACTCAAAACCTGCTGAAGACAGTTTCTTTTTTACTGTGGCTCTTTTGCTGTGTCATCCCTGTCCCCACCCCAACCCACCCCAGCACTCCTGTAGAGGTGGAACACTGTTGCTCATCTTGTGTGGCACTTTGAAACACAAACACAAAGCATCCTGTACACACTGTTCTGTTCTCACCCTTCTCTTTGATATACAGTACACTTAAATTTGTGTGTATTTGGAGGAGGGCACATATACTCATGTACACACCAAGTGTGTGTGGATGTCAAAGGATAACTTGTGGGAATTGGTTCTCTCCTTTCACTATGTGGGATCTTGGGAATTCAACTCAGGCCATCAGGTCTGGCAGCAGATTCCTTTACTGTCTGGCCAGCCTCCATATTATACGTTTAAAAACGTGGGAGAGGGAGCTGGAAAGATGGCCCGGGGGGCTAAGAGCAGTTGCTGCTTTTGTGGAAGACCATGGTTCAGTTCCCAGAACTCTCATGGTGGCTCACAATCATCGGCAACTCCAATTTCATATGATCCAGCATCCTCTCTGGCCCTGTGGGCACCAGACGCTCATGTGGTATATTTATACACAGGCAAACATGCATACATATAAACACATCAGATCGTTTTTTAAAAATTTTAAATTGGGCATGGTGGTGCATGCCTTTAATGCCAGCACTAGGGAGGTAGAGACAAGTGTTCCAGGCCAATCTAGTCCACATAGCAAGTTCTAGGCTAGTTAAGGCTCACAGTGAGCCCCTGTCATTTTTGTGAGAGGACTCTCCTAGCTGTTTTGCATATGCCATCACACCAGTAATCCAGCAGAGTGCCTGCTCCCCACGTCAGGACCATGCACTTAAAAGCTATTGATCCCTTTAAATGTGTTAGGTGACAAAGCAGTCTCATTGTAATTTATTATTTTGATCTGGTCATTCCATCTTGAGCTAATCTTAGGTAGTTTGGCTCTGGACTCCACTAAGTAACTTCTGTTGTCAGAGTTGAACCACGTCATTAACTCTAAATAACTGTCCTTTAGTCTCTGTCTTACTTGATCTGCTAGCAGCATTTGACAAGTTGATTACCTGCTTCTCCTGGATACACTCTCCATCCAGTTTCTAGGACATTCTGTTCTTGGCTTTCCCCTACTCTATTAGTGGCTATTTCCTCAGCTCCCCAGGTAGCTTTATTTCATCTCCCTAACCATTCACTAACGTGTTCAGAGTCTAGCCACTGAGCCACTCTGTAATCTACACACATCCTCTAGAGCTCCTTCAAAGGTGATGATTTAAATTGACATAATTAAAATTTTTAACTCCAGGAACATTAGCCACATGTAGGTAGTAGCTGCCCATTATGGTTTGAGGGTGTCCCCAAGGGTTGGCAGACACACTGAAATGTAGTCCCCATTGTGAGGTGTTAGGAGGAGAGCAGCTTACTCTGGCTACGGAGTTTAGAGGAGGGGCTCTCCGAGTGATTAGGACTAGCTAAGGTAATCAGGTGAAAGCCCTCAGGACTGGGGCCGATGCAAGAGGACACAGAACAGAGGACAGACACATCATATTCTCAGAAAATGAGTGGTTTTTTTACCCTAAGATTTCATGTGCCTCTACTCTGAGGTCCATCAAGCAGTTTGAGTTTGAATAAACAAATACTGATGGATTGCACTGATTATTAAAGACAGGACTTCCTGCCTTCCAGGGAATACAGTGACTAATGAGGGAAGTCAGATCCGAATACTTGTATTCTGAGTTCCTGATCTGGTCAATCAGAAAAGATGCCAGGCAGGTAAAGAAAGCATGCTGGAAACAGTGCTGGTGTCTGTAGCTGCCCTCTGATGTAGGCTATGCAAACTGTAAACACAGCACCTAGCTGTGGGGCTGGACAGACGGCTCAGCAGTTAAAAGTGCTTGCTGCACAGTCACGAGGACCAGAGTCTGGATCTCAGCACACACATAACAATCTGGGTGCCTAATCCATGCATTGTAACCTCAGTTCTGAAACAGGTTGAGACAGGAGGAGCCCTAGGTTCAAGAGAGATCCTGTCTCAAAAGGACAGGCAGACAATAACAGAAGAGGAACCCACCATGCCTTTCTGGCCTCTACATGTATGCACAGGTGTACCTGGACACACATGTGCAATACACTCAAGACACATGCATGCACACACAAACCTTTAAAACAAATAAAACAGTAATTTAAAAAGCCTAGGTAAAGAGATAGGGGTCTTAGAATTTGATTCACTTATATACCTAACAAAGATGACTATGTCATATTTGACTGTGACATGATTAATACAAGTTTTTCTGAGTCTCCTGACATTGATTCAATCTTTTTAAAGATTTATTTTCTGGTATATGTATAAATGTTTTGCCCGTAAGTATGTGTACCACATCTGTGCCTGGTGCTGGTGAAGTTGGAAGAAAGCTTCAGATGATCTGGAACTTGAGTTATGGATGGTTATGAGCCACCATGTGGGGGCTGAGAATCAGATCTGTGTTCTCTGTAAGAGCAACACATGCTTTTAACCCCTGAGCCATTTCTCCACTTCTAAAAGATTTATGTATATGAGTGTTTGCCTGCATGCTCTCTGTGCACCATGTGCATACCTGGTACATATGGAGGCCAAAAGAAGTCATCAGATCCTCTGACTGGAGTTACAGACACTTATGAGGTGCAATGTGGGTGCTGGGAATTGAACCTGGGTCCTCTGCATGAACAATTATTCTTAACTGCTGAGCCATCTCTTCAGGGCCTGAAAAAACTAGGTGTGGTGACCCACACTTAAAATCTAAGCACTTGTGAGTCTGGGGCAGGAGGATTGCTGAGATCTGGAGGCTAGCCTGAGCTACAGAGTGAGACCTTGTCTCAAATAGAAAACAAACAATTTAAAAATCTCATAACATTTTCCTTTCTATTCTTTTATTCAATGAATTTTAAAAGATGTTCCTATGAGACCAGTGGTAAAATACATAGAAAATCTTTTTTTACATGATGAAATACACAGTTCAATTCTATGTGCATCTTTTTGTGCACTGTAATTCACCATAGCAACCCAATTAAGCAGTCAGAAAATGTTAGAAAACAGCAGCCAGTCCATGTTGTCTCCTGCTACACCAAGGCATCTGAAGAGCCTAACTTATGTCTTATTTTGTTGGAAAAATAAAAAGTCAAATATAGTATTTCTAGAAATTATTTCTGTATATGAGCTAGTCAGGAAAAACTTTCAAATGTAGCCCTTAACCTACTTTGTGGATTACTACACTTCTGCCTAAAGTTTACATTTTTGATAGTAAAGTTCTTTTGATTTTTTTTTTTTTCTGCAGGGAAGAAAGGCTTTTATAGGAACAAAAGCAGTGATTGCAACAAGAGTCTATGAGATGTGTGCATATCAGAAATAAGCAGTGATTGTGGGGGAAGACTAGTCAGAATGCAGGATGAATAATTCCACCTGAAGGATGAAGACTACCATCCTTTATGTCCTTACTCACAGACAGTGCGCACAAACTATACAGCTAAAGATAAAGATACAAGTGCTCTGGCTTTGCACATCTGCATGACTGCCACAGTCCTGTGATGCTTCTTAATCCTGCAGCACTGTGCATGCAGGTGCTGGGGAAGGCCAGTTGTGTCGAGCACCTTGATAAAGCCGATCTATGTTCTAGCAACAGACCTGAGTCATTATAAAGATGACCCAAATTAACATCTTCTCAATGTGATGGACCAGGGCCAAAAACTGGCCAGACAATAGTGGGGCTAAGCAGGAGTAGAGCCAGAATTCATATTCAGTGAATGATAACCTATAAAAAGTTAAATTATCTACTAAATTTATTCTTATGTTTGAATTTTGGCATATTTACTCCTATTTGCATAATTTAATGGCTATTGAAGTCTTACTCTTTGCAAAGTACTGTTGGATAATGTGAAAAGCTTAAAGACTAATTAATTCTTACTTAAATATGACAATAGATAATACAATAACTAATGAGAAGGCTAGGCATGAATATATTGAGCCACTATCTCAATATACAGAGGCAGTAATTAAGCAGTTTCCCACACCTTGTTTCATAAATCATGCTATATACACATACGTATTATATACATGCTTGTATATATGTAGAGTTAAGATACACTTAGATATAGTTATATTTATGCTTATGTATTTTTTCCACAAAATGGGGACTGACACCATCTTGGTTTTCTATGACTGCATCTTAGATAGTTTTGCATAAGCTCCAGAAGGAATCGTGCCATTGTCTGTGAGTGTGCCTGAGGTTGTGTGTAGCGTGTGGATGTAGGTGCTGGGGAAGCCAGTTGTGCCAGGCACCTTGGAACTGGAGTTACAGACAGTTGCGAGTTACCTTAAGTAGATGATGGGAACCAAACCTGAGTCCTCTACAAAGGGAATAAACAAGTGCTCTTAACCACTGCTCCACCTCTTCAGCTCTGAGACCTTTTATAGTTATAGCCTTAGTATACACCTTTAACCTCAAACAGTGAAGGTAAAGTTAGGTTCTAGAAGGAAGCACCCATGTTTAAAAGTGATGTCTAGTTGAGAGGCAGACAAAGTGACGAATCAGAGAAAGATCTGACAGAATAGGGTGTGCCCAACTCTCAGAAGAACAGGGAGGAGAGAGGCAGCATAAGAGGGGGCAGTGCAGAAGACTAGATGTGCTCTGCCTCGTCTTACTCCACAGCTTCTAGTTTTTCTTCTATTGTTTTGGTTCCTGTTCTTACTGCTGGCTTAGCCTCTACTCAGTGTTGGATTCTGCGCAATCTTTTATTTCCTCCTTCAGTGGTCCTGTCTGGTCTATAACATCTGGCTCATCAACTCCCAACTTAATACAGAATATTTTTGAAATAAGGTCCTACTATAGGATCTTGGCAAGCCTTTAACTTTCTGTCTCAGGCTCTTCAATGCTGCGATTGCAGAGGTGGGGCACCACACATAGGCACCTCTTAACTTCTCAAAACCCGAGTGTTTTCTTTTACTTCTGCTACTCTTGCTCTCTCTATCCATGTGCCTTCTCGAATAGACTGATTTTTCTCCCTCACCTTCGAGTCATCTTGTTTACTCCTTACATGGACCATAAGCAACCTCCTCCAGGGGGCTCCTTGCTTGTTGTTCTCCATTAGCAATGCAGTGTCTCACAGTTATCATTTAAAACACAGTTTGGGGCTGGGTGTGACACAGTCTTTAATCTCAACACTAGGCAGAAGCTGGCAGAGATCCACTGTGAGTCTGAGGCCAGCCTGGTCTATATAGCAAGTTACAGACCAGCCAGGGCTATAAAGTGAGACTAGCTTAAAAAAAAAAGTAGCTGTAGTTTGGCTCAGTGTATTATTATTGACTTCTTATATTTATAAAACCAAAAAGAAAGGAAAGAAAAGCCAACCTTACCAGAGCCTACAGGATCCATGTGACCCAGTCCCCATCTATCTGTTCATCTGTCCCCACAACACGGCCCCACTGTGTACTTCTTCCTGGCTCACAGGCAAGTTCTCCATTCTTAAGCCCTGCACTCTGGTGTCCCCTGCTTGAGGTACCTTTCTTCTAATCATTACATGATTCCTAAATTTAGGATCCATTTTAAATACCACACCCTCAGAGAGGTTCTGTCTAACTGAAGTGGCCTCCCCTGGCCCCACGGTGACTGCAGTGTGACTCTCTTCTACCACACTTTTGTTTGCTTCTTCATTCTAAAAGGGCAAGTCCCATGTCTTTCCTGCCACTGCTACAGCCCTAGTGCCTACAGCAATTCTTAACATTCCGAAAGCATTTAATAAACATCTGTTGCATCACAGAATAAATTAGCTGCACACATGTTTAGACCGCAGTGACAGTGCAGGCAGACAGCACCGGCTGGTGAGGATTTGGGGGAGCATCACTTTCATCTTTGTTTGGCAATGACTCATAAGATGGAGGGCTTGCCGATGTGCACTGTACACTTATCGGGCCCATGGCTTCCTTTTATCAATAAGTAGCTATTTTTTTCATTCAGCAATTCTTTAATTTTTTAAAGCTAAACATTTTTTTAATGTATGTGTCTCTATAAGCATATAATATGCATGTGTGGGACCCCAGAGACGTCAGAAGAAAGCATGGGCTCCCTGGAGTTGGAGCTGGAAATGGTTGTGAGCTGAGCAGGCTTCGGTCCTCTAGAAGAACAGCACGTGATCTTACCTGCATCCAGCAGGTCCCTTATGACATCTACAAACACATCAATGCCTTAGCAAACCAACTGCAAGCCTCAAGAGCAAGGTTTTTCCAGAGGCAGGAGAATTTCTGAGTTCGAGGCCAGCCTGGTCTACAGAGTGAGTTCCAAGACAGCCAGAGCTACACAGAAAAACTCTGTCTCAAAAAAAAAAAAAAAAAAAAAAGGTTTTTCAAAAGAATTCTCAAATAGAGTAATTTGAACTGCTTTTTATTTTTCTTGTCAGTTGACATCTCTTGATCTAAATGCATGGTCTTTAGACATTTTATTGGAGTGACTGGACTGTAGTTCCACAATTTAATACCAGATGTTCAGCCATAGCATCTGGTGTTAACCTTGGATTTAAAAAAAAAAAATCTGGACAAAATAGCAGTTTTCTTTTCTTTTCTTTTTTTCTTTTTCTTTTTTTTTTTTTTTTAACAAGACAGGATTTCTCTGTGTAGCCCTGGCTGTCCTGGAACTCACTCTGTAGACCAGGCTGGCCTTGAACTCAGAAATCCGCCTGCCTCTGCCTCCCAACTGCTGGGATCAAAGGCGTGCACCACCACTGCCCAACTGCAGTTTTCTTTTTAAGGGACTCATTAAAAAAAAAAAAAAAATCACACACTGTACAAGAGTCGCTTACCTATAAATCTCCTAACATTTTCTGAATTTCATTATATCTATACAATAAACTGCTAATGCTATTAGATAATTACTGGGTGAAATAATAGGTGATTTATAATCAATAGTAACATTCTCATATTCAATTACCCAACTGATACCAACTGTATATGTTGGGCCCTTTATATAATGTAATCTTAAAAAACTATAAGACTATAATTCTTAACTAGGTAGAATTTGCATATATTTAAATTTAAGGTTGGCTTAAGTAACCTGATCTGGACAAGTTGTTTTCATTAAAATTAACTAACCTCTAGATTAGTTTTAACTAAAGAAAGTCAACCTTTTCTCCTGGAACACAAATGGCCTTTGCTAATCAGGTCTCTCAGCTGGTGGGCTGGCCACACTTGGCCAAGTCCAATCCTACACAGACCAGTAATAACCTGTTCTGGCTGGCAGTCAGAGAGCAAATCTATTTTGGGCATTAATGTTGGAAACGCCAAAAGACAGATGCCATAGAACACATAAGGAAACTGATATGCTGCTAAAATACAGAATATAGGGGAGGATCTGGGCCCCTCCACAACACCTGCTTCTTTAACCCAAAGCAAGTAAATGATTCAGGACTAGCAGGGGAGCGCATATGTAAGGCGGACACATGCAACACCAAAAGACTCTTCCGCCTGAGATGGCCAAGGGGGCAGCGGTCAGCATCTCAGTGTGACGAGGAGCAGGGCTTGACACCCGCTTCTCAGAGACTGTCACCAAGTATCGTTACATTCGTGTGTGTGTGTGTGTGTGTGTGTGTGTGTGTATGTGTGTGTGAGAGAGAGAGAGAGAGAGCACCCGAACCGTGGAGTGTATGTAGGTCAGAGAACAACTTCAGGACTCGGTTCCTTCACCATGGAGATCCTGGAGCTGGAGCTCAGGCCGCTAGGCTTGGCGGTAAGCACGTTACCTGCTGAGCATCTTTGCTGCCTCCTCTAGTTTTTGTCTTTTTTTTTTAATTTATTTTTATTGTTATATAACAAATTACCAGAAAGTTGGTAGAATAATAAGACTGCATATTTATATGCTAGAAATAAAGAAATCTTCAGAGTTTGGAGAAAATTTTTGTTAACTCTTCTCAGAAAGGACATAAATTTAAATCTTCATTTAGTAAATGATTAGTCTTGAGTCTGGTGGAAGGCAAAGTCTTACACAGGTTGTTACAGTCTCAAAAACCTGCTTTTTGGGGTGCATGCCTGTGCTGTGTGTTCTCAACAGTGGACATAGGAATAGGAATATTTCAATCAGACTAAGTATGAACTTCAATTCTTTTGAGTGTGGAGAATAACCCTGAGCCCAAGCCTGGAGGCAGGCAGAATGCCCGAGTTATTTCTCAGCTCCTTCCCCTTAAAGCCCTCTTCCCCCCACATGTTTAAAAACTGAAACAGGGTCTAAGTCATCCAGGCTTTTGGCCTTGAACTCACTCTCTAGCCTCAGCAGGCCTTGAATTTGCCATCCTACTGTTTCAGTTGCTGCACTACCTAGGAGTCCAGCCTGCAATGCCAGACCAAGCTTGAACTCTGATAATTAAGACTGGCCAGTCTGTAACACGTAGACACACAGTCTGTAGATCTGAAGTTTCTGTAGGTCCCAAGGCCATGCATAGATTAGATCTCAGTTCACTGCTCACAGATTTACCAACTGGGAATCAAGCTAAGTCCAGGACCCCATCTTAAGCATAAGTCAGTTGGCAGAATTCAGATGTTTTTACAATCACAGGACTTCGGAACCCAGCTCTTAGTAGTGCCCACTGTCCCTCCCTACATGGCAGGTTGTTTCTCTAAGGCCAAGATCTGGATGTCTTGGGTACTTCCAGTTTCTCTGGCTTGTTCTGTGACCCTAGTTTTTATTTCTAATCTTTGTTACCTTACCTGTCTCTGAGTGTGCTGGGGCCTAAATAAGGATAGAGGTTTTCCTTAAGCCTTCCTTTGATGAGATGATCCAGGGTCTCATGCAGGAAAGGCTGGTGCTGTGTATACACATTTTCCACTCCCTAAAATATGGAAATGGTTCTCATGTTATTTGGGGAAGCTAGCAATATGACAGTAATGATACATCAGAAAAGGAACATATACTCAATGGAAGCCTTATGGGATAGAATCAAACTCGAACTGGATAGAAATCAAACAGAACCAAACAGGACATTTGTGTCTGTGTGTAAGTAAAGGTGCGTATGTGTGTGCATGCACATGGATGTCAGAGGTCAGCACTGGGTGTTCTCCTCAGTGCCTCTTCACCATAATCTCCAAGACAGGCTCTATTCTTGAACCCAGAGCTCTCAGATTTGGTTAGACTGGCTGGCCAGAGAGCTTGAGGGGGTCCCCTCCCCCTTCTATGCACACACTTCAGCACTGTGGGGTACAGTTGCACACCACTGTATTTAACTTTTATGTATTTGCTAGGGATCTAAACTCCAGTTTGAGCAGCAATCACTTCACCGAGTGAACCATCTCCCCAGTCTAGAACTTTAGCATATGTAAAACTTATTTTAATTAGACAGAATTGTTCCAATCTTACAAAAGTACTAATTTTTTTTAAAGTACTAAATTAAGGCTAGTTATTTTCAATATGGTTTCAATAAACTTTTCAAGGAATTTAAAAATCTGGAATCTTTTATCTTGTCTGAATCTCATTCTTTGTGAAACAAAAAGAAAGGCCTGTAGAGGAGTTGGTAAGCCATATGGTAGAAGAGCACCAGGGAACTCACGGAAAGCTAAGAACAGGCCAGGGGCCAGAGAAGCGGCGCCGCTGGTACAGTGCCCCCCACCCCACGAACACGGGGGCCATCAGAAAAGCTTCCTACGAAGTAAAAAGATGGCCTACGAGAGCCCCGTGAAGGCACTGTCAGCCTGGCAGACTCTAGAATTACCTGGTCCATGGACTTCTAGGCATGCCTGTAAGGAATTGCCTTGATTATGTTAACTCACATGGAAAGACCATCTTAACTGTGGGCAAGACTTCACTAGTAAGTGGAGAAAGTGAGCCACACTTATTGTTGTCTTCTGTCTGTGTGACTGACTTCCCAACAACAGACGGCTGTGCTTTCTCTTGAATTTCCTTCAAAGAGAAGCTTGTGGGCTCGAGGTGCAGCTCAGTTGGCAGACTGTTTGTTTATCATGCATAGACCCTTGAATTCTGTTCCCAGCACAGCATAAACTTGCTGTAGTGGTGTATACCCAGAACTTGGGAGCTGGAGGATTACAAATTCAAGGTCATCCTTGAGTTTGAAACCAGCCTGCCCTACATGAGACTCCTCAAAAACAAAACCAACTAACCAACCAAAAAACAGAAAAACCACAAACCACCAACATACACACACACACACACACACACACACACACACACACACACACACAGAGAGAGAGAGAGAGAGAGAGAGAGAGAGAGAGAGAGAGAGAGAGAGAGAGCAAGCACTAGCTTAATACAGTTTAAATTACAAACACGGGAAAAAGAGCTGTGACTGGCAGAACTGTCCACACTTCCTGGAAGTGACCCATTACTCCATCACTCCCGCTCAGCTCCCTGGCCCAGTGCAGGCACACTGAAGCACAGAGGCAGCATTTCAAGCGATTGTCCTTTGTGGATTCACTGGGTGGACATAGCTCTACAATTCAGAATATACTGTTAGAATCATATCAGGTCACACTCAGACTAAAGCTATACCTTCAGTCCTTTGAGAAACTGTTTGGTAATAGCCACAGCATCTTTGGGGCTGAAGAGGTCACTTCCTCTAACCCGTTTACCACCATATTCAACAACTGCAGACACAAGCTATAAAAGAAAAAAAGAAGAAACAACTTTTTATTGCTTAGGTATCAGGAAGCTCATTTCATAAAAAATAACTTTATCAGGGCAATGAAGACACGAGAGGATGGAACTTGCACCTTGTAAATAAACAGTATATGATGTATTTTGTGTTGGGGCTGAGACTATAACAGACTTGGCTTCTGGGGTTTGGGCTTACTGTATAAATTTGGAATTGGGTTTTGTGCTATGCTGTGAGTGAGTGTTCTCTGAGCCAAGCAACTGCCATTCGGGAGCTGAGCTGTGCCCTTGCTAAAGACTCCTCTCTGCGGGCCTCTGTGACTGCGTGTGCCCCACCCACCAGATTATCCAGCTGCTCCTCACCACCTGTTGTATGCAACTCTGCCTTAATGGCATATGGCTTCAGGAAGGGGACACAGGAGGGGGAAACTATAGAGAAGGGGAACGCTATCTCTGCAGGATTGGGGGGGCACTCATCCCTGCTGGGTAAAGGCTTTCCCAGGGGGAGGAACACCTACACCCCTCACCTGTGCTTTGTCAGGAACTCCCAATAAACTGGCAGAACCATGACTGGTTTTGTTGTTGGGATCATAGGAGGGAGTAGACATTGCCTAAATCTCCCCCATGGAAAGAATTTTAGCAACAGAGTAAGTACATGGCAGTAATTGTAGCATCTGGGAGGCGGAGTCAGGAGGACCTAAGGGTGAGGTTTCCCTAGGGCTGCAGAGTGAGACCATCTCTAGTACAATAAAATACACATAAGCACACACATCAGGTTACCTTCCGATACTTCTCAGCAACACCTTTACTCCTGAGGTCCACTATGAGTCCTGGCAGGCTGTTGCTGCTGTGGCGCTCGTAATGTAGAGCATAAAGCATCACCAGGCGAACTGCATCAAATTCTGTGACTTTCGGATTCTGCAGGAGTCTCTTCACATTCTGAAGAAAGACAGAACCAATGTTAGTGCTTTCACTTGAATGGCCTCCTGTGTAAGAGTGGTAGAGACACAGCTCGGCGGACACACATGCCATCATGTTTCAACTACAGAACGGCAATTGCTTCTTATTCAGTGGAAGGACTAAATAATTCCCCATGCAATAGCTGTAGGAAAGATGGAGTCAGCCACCGTTTCTCTTGCCTTTCCCAAGTCATCTCCTTGGTGGCATAAGGAGTGCAGACAACTTCAACTTCAGTCAGTACAGTGCACAGAAATGTCCAGTTTCTGGTTAAAGACGTCTTTCTTTTAGTGTTGCTCATCCCATTGTATCCAAATAGACATGAGCTGGCATAGTTACACAGGCCGGATTTAATCCCCAAGAAACACCAGAGGTCACAACACATCTCAAGATGGCTGAGAGAAACAAGTGTATGTGACAGCATGCAATCTCTAAAAGGGAGAACTTCCGATCTAAGAGGCAGATGCTGGAAGAAAGGAACAGGCCAAGTCATGCCTGGACTCTCTCAGCCTCACATTAAGGGCCTTCTTTCATGGCACATATATTTTATTATTTATTATATTAAATAATATAATAATTATTATGTCCTGTATTTATTATATAGCAGAGCACATAACTTAATTTAAGCAAGAACACATTTTAGGCCCCGGAAGGCACCACACCAGGCACTGTTGGGAGAACGCTGATGTCTGAGTCAACCTCTGTCTTCACTGAGGGATGTCTTCACACCCTATTGAGGCATGAAGCATGTTGTTTCAAAGTACTTTAGATTTGTAAGACTGAGAGACATGTGAGCACGTATCGGCTAACACAGAAGACATTGGCTCATACGTCAAATTTCAGGCTTCCGCAGGATTAAAGAGGACACAGTGCCAACACATCCACAAAAGAAGAGGCAGAAGTCCTACAGAGAGGTTTTCTGCAAGAAGTCTACAGCTTTCTACCTTAGGAGCTGGCCCGCTTCCCACCATGCTAAGCGCCTGGGGAAGGGCAAGGGCAAATTTGGAGGATGCAAAGATATTTCATTGCAATCAAACAAAAACAAAACAAAACAAAATACAAAACCCCAAACTGACTGAGGAAGACAGCCTTAACTGCTATCTTCAGTTTTGAAAAAATTATCTCTGTAAAACACAAACATTTTTAAGATGTTAGAGCCTAAAGGAAACATGACCTCCAAGCTTCAGGCTCCCAAAAGTTGAAAGGTCACTCACTGTAAGTGGTGGGAGGAGCAGGGGCAGAAGAAGAGAAAGTACATTTGGTGCAGAGGAGTCAGGGAAGCCTTCACAAAGAGGCTGAGGCAGGGCTGCTATTAGTAGGGACTTGAGAGCCACAGGGAGAAGTGGGACAGAGTTGCAAGACACCTAAAGGCACTGGTCCTGGGCAGAAGAGTTAGGACCTGCAGAGTGACCTTCTCTAAGACCTTCTCACACCCCGAGGCAGCATGAGCCCGAGAACCTGCTCTCCAGCACCTCTCAGCAGCCATGTCCAATGTGCAGACTTCCTCTCTACACGGGCACAGGGACTAGGATTACACAGGGGAAGCTCTTCTAGAAAGTTCTCTGAGAGGGATCACCACTGCTGTTATCCTGAATTAATGTTCATCATCATCCTTAAGGGATCAGAAAGGGAGAGAAAATTCACTTAGATATCACATTCATAAGAATTTCCAGCCGGGTGTGGTGGCGCACACCTTTAATTCCAGCACTTGGGAGGCAGAGGCAGGCGGATTTCTGAGTTCGAGGCCAGCCTGGTCTACAGCCTGGGTTCCAGGACAGCCAGGGCTATATAGAGAAACCCTGTCTCGAAAAACAAAAAACAACAACAAAAGAATTTCCTTAATTTTTTTCTTTTGTAGTAACTTTTCTACAGAATAGCCACAGAATACAGCCCTCTGAGGACATCTGTTAAAATGGTCTAATATTTTCTATCACAATGAAAAGGCATTTTAGGGCATACATTATTAGATATATACGTGTATGTGAGCTCTCTCTCCCTCTCTTCCCTCTTTCTTTCTCTCTGTTCATACTCCCCCTGTTCCTTCTCAACCAACTTGGAAAGCTTAAAACATTGTGAATCTCTGCTGCCACTCCTCTACAGACACAATGTCTGATTTCCTACCCTTGAAGTCACCCCCCTTTCAACTTTAGTCTCCTAATTTCTGGCTATGCCACCATTATACATAAATCTGAAGTACCTACATGACTGTGGGTGGACATTAGTGTGGAAACAGACCATTTCCATTAGTATAGCACTATATTCATTAGTATGGAAACAGGTTGTTTGCAGTGATGGGTTGAGCCCTTCCTGTCCACTTCCTTTCTAACTACCTCCCCTTGTGCCTTGAGTCTTGTCATTTTCTTCCTGAAGCTCTCACACTGGCATTAAACTTCCTGGCTGGACTTTGCTGTCCCTTCATGACCATGGCTCAGACCCTCCTTACACTGCTTCCTAACTCTGCCTCCTCTGACTTGCTAGGCAGCTGTTTTCTTAGGAAAAGAAATATGTAGTTTCAAGCTGAGCTCCTGCTTCTTTTTCAGCTATGCCATCGTTGGGAAAGCTGGGCATTTTGTTTGCCCTGATCCCATGTTACCCTGTGACTCCATTTTGAACTACTGCCCTTGAGGTACTTGGCTTGTCCATTTGACTAATGGTGGCATAAGTTTCATGGAGATCTAACCGGGGTATGAACCAGAAAAGAGGAGAAAGAGTTAGAGGGGTGTCTTAATGGTGTACTTATTTGTTAGAAGCATAACGGATTTATGTGGTGAATATTTGATTTTCCTTTCTCACTATGATTCTCAAGTCTTGCCACTATGAAGAGAGGAAAAGAACCACATACCAATGGACGAATGGGGAGCAAACCAGAGAACTACTGTGTATTTAGGGGTCAGGATTAGAGAGATGGAGGCAGATGGATCTCTGTAAGTTCAAGGTCAGCCTGGGCTGCACAGTGACTTTTGACTAAAAGGGGAGGTGGGGAGTTAGTACTATGTCAGTGATATGGCTCAGGGGATAAACATGCTTGCCTCCAAGCTGACAATCTAAATTTGATCTCTAGAACCCACAAGGTAGAAGGAGAGAACCCAGTCCCACAGATTTTTCTCTGACACCCCCACCCCCACAACATACACAGAGTAAATAAGTAAAGATGGGTTATTAAAAACAAAGTGACAGAGAACAAAAACTCTTTGTATTTTGATCTTCCACAGGCACAATCCAGAAACAGGTAAGGCAAAGCAAACACTATTTTTGGAGGTTAAGTTTCAAAAAGAAGTTAACATGCCCTTTAAACCAAGGAGAAAGCAGCTCTCTTCTGACATCTTGAGCATTTTCTATGTTTAAGACTGATAGACTGTCAGCCTATTACTCTGTTTTCTTCTATCAGAACTTTGATAAAGCAGTAAAATTTCCTTATGTCATAAAAACATCCAGTTACGGATGGTACAAGTGACAGATGAACTCGGTGGCTCATGGGTACCTCCTTTCCCTGGTTTAGTTGCCTCTCTGGAGTCATTCCCTTGCTGTACAACAGGCAGTGGATAACAATGTAACCAACAGACTAGGACAGCAAGACAGAGCTGTTGTGATAACACCACTCTCACCTGGCAGCCCAGGATCAAGTGATGGAGTGCTTGGGCATGGACAGGGAAAATGGAAGAAAGCGGCTAGGGTCTGACTCACTACTGTGGGTAATATGCCCATCAGGGGTCAGGTCTCGTGCAGCCCAGGCAGGCCTCAAACTCACTCTGTAGCTGAAGATGCTCTTGACCGCCTGATCCCCCTGCCTCCATCTCTCAGGTGCTTGGATTGCAGGCAAGGGCCATCAAGCATGGCGGCACGGCTGCACAGGATGGTCCGATCTCATAATCCAGCACCTTCAAGGCTGAGAAAGGAGGACTGCCACAAACTAAAGACCAGTCTGGACTGTTGAGTGACAACTTGTCTCAAAAAAACAAGAACAAAAACACCTCAAAAACAAAAACCAACCAACAAACAAAAACCCAAACATGGGCCAATGAGATGGCTTAGTAGGTAAAGGTGATTGCTACCATGTCTGATGACCTGAGTTCAATTCCCAGGACCTATATGATGGAAGGAGAACAAACTCCCACTGACTTCCACATGTATCATGGCATGTGCACACATGCACACAATAAATAAATGTAAAAACATAAAAACAAGCAAAAATGAAAGAAAAAACAAGTATTATTACGTATTAACAGCACATACTGGTGATAGTCACCATAGGTAATAATACTAGTATTTTCTCTCATTTTAGAGACAAAGTACTGGTGTTTAGAGCAGGTAACAACCATTTCCAAATTCAAGTCACTAAAGGCTCAAGTTCTCCGAGGCTCCAGACAGGACACTTCCTCTTCACTTCCCTATACGCCACTAACAGTGTGATTGGAGGTTTTGTCCAAAGTCAGGGAACAGCTGTAAACAGGCCAGCTCCTTCTTCCAGATGAAGAGAATGCTGTAATAACACAGGGCAGGCGGGGACTGCTTTCTTTCTGAAGATATTTCTCTTCAGATACAACATGTAGATCTTCATCCCTGACCCAACCACTCCCTTCTGAGTCATGCGTGTGCTCAGTGACAGCACACTACCCTTTGTTTCTAATGAAATGCTTCCTAAGTCAAATTCCCGGTAGTTTGTATATAATTGGTTAGAAGTGGAAGGGATTTATACTTAACTTTTAAATGGGATATATGAGCTTTTGTTCTTGCCATGGTACACTTACTATTCAGTAAAGCAAATTCTATTTCTGTTCAGAACCTTAGCTCATTGCTTCATGGCACATTCTAGCTAATATCGAGTCATCTAGGGGTCAGGCCCCTGGCATCCACTCATTATCAAACAACAGTTCCCTTTATGGACTATTTAAATCACATTGCAAAGAAATCCTTTGTGATCAGGAAAGCCCAATCTATCGCTGACTGTAAAACGTTAAAACCCTACACAAGAAATCTTAAAAATATAGGTTCCAAAATAATGATCAGATCATAGTTAGAGTTCTTTTCCATTTGTTTGTTTTTGAGACAAGGTCTCATCCTTAGCCCAGGCTGGCCTCAAACTCATGGCAATCCCTTTGCCTTATATTCCTGAGTACTGGGATCACAGCTTACAGCCATGCCTAGGCTAGAGTTCACAGTTTTTTAAAGTGTGCATTATCTTTTTCTTTTAAACAGTAGCAAAACTAAAGCTTCATGTAAAAAGGATTGCAATAACTTTTCTAACTGATTTCCATATGGCAAAGAGATGTAAATAAAAACAGTAAAGTTGACTAGTGATTAACTTTGAGTCTGTCTTTATGAAGGAAAATATCAGCACTAAACTTACACTAAACATGTAAATTTAAATTTAGTTAAATATAAAATTTTGTTTTTATTTAGAAAGGGGCAGAAAACCAAGTTCATTGAAATAACACAGGGATACTTTTAACAGGCTAACAAAACAACTATAAACTATTACTGATGGGAATATTTAAAATAAGTTGGCTAAGTTAAATGCTTTATTTTGTATTTTTGCAAAAGAACTTGCAAACTTGATTAAAAAATGAACCCAAGGTAGCTAATGCAAAGACTCACAACCCGTCAGAGTGCTGCGAGTTCAGTATCTGTTGAGTGCTTCCTCCTGAAGAAGATATCTCTACCACCCTTCAAGGAGCTCAGGACACTGTGGAAGGGGTGGGAGGAATGTAAGAGCCGGGGCCTGACGAGGTGACTCATCAGGCAAAGGCACTTGCTGTATAGGCCTGGTGACCTGAGTTTGATCCCAAGGAGCCACGAAAAAGTAGGAAAGAACCAACTCCACAAATGTGTCCTCTGATTTCCACATGCATACTGTGGCATGTGCACCCACAGACACATCAGATATGGACACAGACACAGACAGACAGACACACAGACAGATACACACACTGCACAAGACCTATTCAAGATGGAGCCCTTTAGCATTTCGCCTTGGATAGAGGGGCTCTCAGGAGACTTTATCATTCCTCCAGGAGCTATTGGTAATTAAGGGTTGCTGGAGGTTGGGGGTAGGGAGCTTTTTCTTCAATTGTGTAGCTATTGCTAAATTGCTCAAGCCCCAGTGAAGACCTCATGAGCTATGCTCATGCAAGAACACTTAGTTTAGCGGTTTACGAAACCCAGCAAAAACGGGACAAAAGCCATGAAAGTGGGAGAGGGGTTGTCTGGAAGAAAGGTTGGTGAGGGTAGGAGGAGGATGAAAGGGTAAAGAGGGGAGTAAAACTCATTATATGCAAGTATGATCTTGTCAAAGAATAAACAAATTATTAAGAAAATAAAATCATAAGACTGAAGGTTCTGATCTGAAACAGTCTTAGGTATATAGTTAAGTGAGAAAACAAATGCAGCTCTCTGTAGAGTATGGTACCACTTGAATTAAAAAAGAGATATACCCAGCATGTGGGAGACAGAAGCAAGTGGATCTTTGTGAGTTCAAGGCCAGCTTGGCCTATATAGCAAGTTCCAGGCCAGCCATGGCTATATAGTGAGAACCTGTCTCAAACATACAAGAGATGTGCACACATGGCTTGGGAGAACCTGTAAGGGTGCACGGGCATTGTTAGCAGACTCGGATTTTACTGTACACCTTGTTCAACCTATACTTACAATCTGTCTGCAAATTAAGAAATGTCAGTCTCAAGAACAGAATTCTTTGTAAAGATTTGGGAGCCATGGACGATATTAAAATGATGATGAATCACTTCATATAAATATAAAGCAAACAGCATTGTTATGACTTTTTAAATGTTGGTGTTTTCAGAAAATCCTGATAAATGTTTAAAACTTAAAAAGCAAGACTTGTAGATGCCGATAAAAACTGTGGTGGACTGGAGCACCCACATGCACTGCTCCCATTTGACTCTACTGTATATAAAATGTCTTACGGTGAGGAACCAATGTCACCAAGCATCCTATGTGTCACATCAAATCCTCATTGCAACAGAGAAACTTGAGGTTGTTATGCCTGCCACTTGGGCAAACTTTTCCCAAACGTTGGTGAAAAGGATATTCACCAAAGCTAGGGCAATATAATCCCACAGCCTGGCTGTGTCCAGTGTCCCTAGGTGGCCTACTGAATTCGGTAGAAGAAGAGAAGGTAAGTTTTAGAATATGGAGCCCTATCAAGGAGGAATGTGATTCTTCTAAGTGGCTTTACCTCTCAAAGGACTTATTCCTTCCTAAATTATCTTTCTTCAATGGCATCCTGTACAGATGAGTCATTTTTATTTCCTGTCATTTTGACAGAATCATTCGGGCATTTATTGGGAATCCTGGAGTTACCTCTGATCTGTTCTTCCTGTCTCATTTGTATGTGTCATTGTCACTGACTGTTTCCTCTGTTCTCCCTGACTCCTAGGCTTGCCCCTAACTATCACTTATGGTTGCTGTGAGTCTACAGGCTCCCTGACATCAGTCTTTTCCCCTCTGATGCATGCTGAACAGGCTCCGTCTACAGTCCTGCCTTGTACCACCGACTTTCATCTAAGATCCACGCCAGGTCTCTGCCTAGTTCAGTGAGTAGACTACCCTGACACGGTTCATAAGGAAATTCCTACTCAGCAACTCAATTTTACCTCCTATTTCTCTTCCACACCCACTCTCGATGGGCCACACGGTTTATTATTTCCTGCATACCAATGTGCCCTTGCTTTGTTGTTGTTCCTGACAGAAATCCTCCTCCCGATTCTAGTCATTCCTTGCAGCTCGTCCTAACACTGCCTTCTCTGAGGGAGGGAACCAGAGAACCTTGTCTATTTATGGTCAGAGTCACAGTTCTGACTTAAGCAGGATCCAGAAACACTATGTAATTTCTTTCTTGTGGTTTTTTGTCTGTTCAACCAGAATATATATTTCTTGAGGTTAGGATTTGATTATATAATATTTCTCTTAAGATCCTCTGGTGACTCCCATCATTTTTAAAACTGAAGCTCAACCTCCTTCCAATAGCACAACCTGGCTGGTTTCCTCTGTCTCTCTCTTTAGTGTGTGGTGGGGGGGGGAGGAAGAGAGAAAGAGAGAAAGTGAGAAAGAGAGAAAGAGAGAAAGAGAGGAAGAGAGAAAGAGAGAAAGAGAGAAAGAGAGAAAGAGAGGAAGAGAGGAAGAGAGGAAGAGAGGAAGAGAGAAAGAGAGAAAGAGAGAAAGAGAGAAAGAAAGAGAGAAAGAGAACAGAGTAGACTGGCTGGCCATTAAGCCTCATCCATGATCTGTTTGTCTGTTTCCCAGTGCAGGGCTTACAAGTGCACCCCACCACACCCAGCCTTTCATGTGGGTGCTGGTGATCTGAACTTAGACCTCATGCTTGAACATTAATACTTTACCTCTGAGCCATCTCTGCAACCCACAATTCTTTCAGATTGCTTTCTTCCTTCTTACAGTGTGAGCACACTGAGGGGAGGACGGTGTCTTATCTCTCTCCCTCTACATCCTCATCACAGCACTTATATGTAGCATGTTAGCATGTCTGTGAAATGAAAAGCAATGTCTGGTGACTATCTAGTGACTAAGTCCTCTTCAGTGGTACTGGGAATTGACCATAGGGCTACATCACCATCTATCTTTTACTTATTTTGAGACAGGTCACTAAGTTGCATATTCAGGTTTAACTTGTGATCCTCTGGCCTCAGCTCACAAGTGCTGGGATTATAGTTGGGGGTTGCCACACCTGGCTTATATCCACCTTAAATGTGTTCCTAACTCTGAGGTGAGCTGAGTTCCATGTTGGTGAAGAAGGGTTATTCGCCTTTGCAGCTTCCTCTGCCCAGCACAGTGCCCCCACCAGTAGGTGCACACACAGTAGGTGCCCCCACACAGTAGGTGCTCAGACAGCAGGTGCCCCCACACAGTAGGTACTCACACAGTAGGTACCCACACACAGTAGGTGCCCCCACCAGTAGGTGCCACCACACAGTAGGTGCCCACACACAGTAGGTGCTCACACACAGTAGGTGCTCACACAGCAGGTGCTCACACAGTTACACTGACCTGAAGAGCACTAGAATGGTCATTCTGACAGGCCAGTTCTTGCTCAACCTCTGAAACCTCCAGCAGATTCCGCTCACTGACCAACCGAGACAGTTCCCCGACCACTGTCACGTGCTTTGAGACAGTCCCAGACATCTTTTTGAACTGTGGATAATTTTCAACAAAGGCCTGCCATGGAAGAAACATTAATGGAAGATGTTGTTACATTCTAACTAAGAATAGCCATTCGTAAAAAAGACTGTAAGCTGGGCATGATGGCACATGCCTTTGATCCCAGCACTCACAGGCCAGAGAGTCAGGTGGATCTCGGAGTTCAAGGCCAGTCTAGTCTACAAAGCAAGTTCCAGGACAGCCTGGGCTATGCAAATAAATTCGGTCTCAAAAAAAAAAAAAAAAAAAAAAAAGGAAAAGCTGGGCCATACCCTTATGTTCTTTATAGAGGCCAGTCATAGCTGAGAATGGAAAGCGATTTAACATGATTTATGATGGATGTGTCTCCATGCTATTTATTAAAGAAAAGGCTCACAGAAAATGTCTCAACTTAAGCAAAGTGACTTCCAGCACTTGGTGGGCTGAGGTACAGTTCTGCCACGGGTTCCAGACTAGTCAGGCTTACACAGATGTAATATGGTCTACAGTAAGAAGTACTGTATCAAAACCACAATAGAACGATGCAAAGCAAACCCAACCAAGCAGCTGGCTGGGCATGGTAAGCAAGCAGCTGGCTGGGCATGGTAAGCAAGCAGCTGGCTGGGCATGGTAAGCAAGCAGCTGGCTGGGCATGGTAAGCCCATCTGGAACTCCATCACTTGGGAGGTGAAGGCAGGACCTCCTAAGCTCCAGCATGAGCTACATAGCAAATACCAGCCAGTTCCACAAAACTCAAAAACAAGCAAAGAATCACGGTAGAAATTAGATCTGGAATATTCCAGAAGTTATGCCTCCATCAACAGTCTAAAGTGTCATATATAAAGAGTCCTGGTAGAAATGAGACCTGGAATATTGCAGAGATGATGCCTACATCAATAGTCATAGGTCAGTCATCCATGCGTATGATGTACCTTCATGTCTGCTATGGATTCTAGCTTTTGCTGCTCTTTTGGTCTCTTCTTCTGGAAGTCTTCCATGAGATTCTTTATATTGCTACCAATCTCGGCAAAGTTCAGGTACATGTTCTGTGAAAATAGAAGTCAGATAAAGTTCAAAACTAGTCTTTTTTTTAATATCATGAAAGAAGTGAAGAATTTTAAACAGACTTGAAAGATAAATTCCATTTTAATTACCAAGTCTGGATATTAGTCAGGACACTTGTGATGAATACCATTAGTATTCTCACAGAGCTACCAGAATGGAGTCAGCTGCTATGACCAGAAGTCAGTATCTATGTGATCATATGTCCAAGGCCAGCACCAAGTCTTTGCCACTCTGAGATGCAGCCTAGCTGCAGGATCCTGCTGTCCTTTCACACAAAGACCCAATGTGTCCCATTCTCACACACCAGTGCTGACACTTTACATAAGAACAACTGAAAAATTAAAGCACCTACATTAGCATAGAATTCATCATTTTCAGCAGACAGGACCACCTCTCTTAAGTCTTTGCTGATTCCTGGCACTCTGGAAAGATCAATCCGGTTGTTGTTTATGCCCAGTAGTTCATGGACCATGGCCTGATATGTCCACTAAAGAAGTAAAACAAAAAGAATTGTCAGCCGGGCGTGGTGGCGCACGCCTTTAATCCCAGCACTCGGGAGGCAGAGGCAGGCGGATTTCTGAGTTCGAGGCCAGCCTGGTCTACAAAGTGAGTTCCAGGACAGCCAGGGCTATACAGAGAAACCCTGTCTCGAAAAACCAAAAAAAAAAAAAAAAAAAAAAAAAAAAAAAAAAAAAAAAGAATTGTCAAGTGACAAAACATGGAAATATCAAGTGACAAAACATGGAAATATCAAGTGTTTAGGAAACCAAGAACAATGGCATATTTAGTAAGTAGCCTGCTTCACACCAAGTTCCTCTATCTAGTTTGTATTTTTATTAATACTTTGTTCTCTAGTAAGTATTCAGATTGTCACTTTAATTACTTAAACACTCAAACAGTCAAAATACTTTTACATTTCACACTTTAGAGAAAATGGAACAATATTAATACTCCTGATAGAAAGAAAGTGACTGCAGCTATCATTAGCTCTGATTTTTGCCTGTGAATTAAGGGCATATTTTTGGCTTGCCAGCTAGGGCTATATTGGTAGTGCAGTTACAAGCTGCACCAGTTCCTGCACGCTTCTGTGGTTCTCTGCGGCCTGAGAAGTGTGTTCTTGCAGATCTGAGTGGTGCTATATTTATCCAGGGAACACTAATATTATCAGAAAAACCCTTGTGAGTTAATCAAAACACTGGCATAATCAGACACTTGCCTTGGATCCATTTTATCTTATGTTTTTAACTGAGTATGAATTGTGAAGGATTGATTTATTACAGCCTTCAAAAATGTAAATTTGTTTGGTTAAAAACCAGAAAGGTAAATGCCAAAAATTTGCCTTCTCACCATTTATGGAGACTGTATTTTTACAAAACTAAGAATCTTTTAGCAAGTTACTACTACATCTAGAATCAAGCTAGATGTATTTATACATATATTTACAATTAAATTTATTAAGAAGTAATTTAAGGGGCTGGAGAGATGGCTCAGTGGTTAAGAACACTGGCTGTTCTTCTGAGGACCAGGTTCAATTCCCAGCACCCTGTGGCAGCTCCCAACTGTCTGTAGCTCCAGCTCTGGGAGTTCAGCTCCCTCCCTGGCCTCCATGAGCACCAGGCACACTCTTGTTGCACAAACATACATTTAGGTAAAGCATCCACATTTTTTTAAAAAAGAAAGAATTTAAGATGTAATAAAGGAGAGTACTTTAAATTTTGTTATTTTGTATATATGTGTGTGTGCCACATGTGTGTAGATGTCTTTGGAAGCCATAGAGGGCATCAGATCCTACGGGAACTGAACTTGGGTCATCTGGAAGAGCAATTAGTACTCTTAACACTGAGCCGCCTCTAGCCCAAAAGAAGGTGCTTTATTGCCAGAAAGATTTGTCAAAGGATGGGAAAGATTGTTCAGTGGTTAAGAACACTGGATGGTCTTCCAAAGGACCTGAGGTTCAGATCCTAGCACCCATACGGTGGTTCACAGCTGTCTGTGAATCCAGCTCCAGGGGAACCCAGTGCCTTTCTGGCCTCCAATGGCAACAGGCAATACAGGTAGCACAAAGACACATACACAGGCAAAACACCCAAAGACATAAAAGAAAAAAGGAAAAGAAAGGGGGTTTTCAATCTCCAGAACAAATTAAAACAAACAACAACAAAAATACAGATTTGCCAAGAGGACCCTGAGGAAGCCTGCTCCCCTGGGCATTTACAGTGAGCTCAGCCAAGCGGACAGAGCCCATGGTTTGTCTACAGCGCTTACTCTACAAGTAAAAGCTAGTTTCTCCTCCTTTTAGGACACAGGGGATTTTGTTTTGTTTAGAACAAGAGACTCTCTCTTTTAACTCTTACATACAATACCTAGTTCAGTACACACAATTATAGGTTCTCAGTGAAATCTGTTTTTCTCTGGGATACAGAATTACAGATTATTACTTTTCTTTCTACTATTTAAAAAAGATTTTAATTTTATTTTTAATTATTTAAGTTTGAATGTGGGTTTGTGGATGAGTGTCCAGCCTGCAAAGGCCAGGCTGGGTGTTGGACTCCTTGGAACAGGAGTTAAAAGTGGCTGCGAGCTGCCCAGTGTCGGGGCTGGGCCACAGAACTCAAGCCCTCTGCAAGAGCAGTATGTACTCTTATCCACTCAGCCATTTCTCCAGATTTCTCTCTCCCCCTTTTATTTGTCTCTGCTATCAAGTTCCTTTGGTGGCCAGATGTTACCTTATTCTAGAGAGGGGCTTCCTTCCACAGTGGGTTACCCTTGGCACTGCCATTACTATCTGCTGAGAGAAACTGACATGGAGGAGACAGCTTTCCCTCTAGATCCAAAATCACCACACACAGTGCAGAGCTACATACAAGGAAGCACTTGTTTAACTTGCAGAAGAACAAGCATGAGGGGACGCAGGCTACCCCGGGAGTGTTAGCCGAGACTGTCAAAACAACCAAAGATGCACCTTGGCAGGTGCAGCATGAGGCAGAAGAGACACAGTCTCCACACCCTGAGGGAGGAAGCGCACCCTGTCTGCTGAAGCTGTCTTTAGAAGGCTGCTCTCTGCTTTCCCCGTGGTTTCCAGGGAGAGAAGCTGTGCTAGGTAAAGTGGGGAGAAGGCATCCGGACACCTTCCCTTAGACAGCAGTCACACTGAAAGCACAATGGCAAGAAACCAGGCAGCACCTCTCCTGCAGGAAGCAGGAGGCCTTATGTGAAGACGGGTACACACCCTGCGCGTGCTTGGGTGTCACAATCAGGAGACTGTCTCTAACCCAGAGGGTAAATGGGAACAACAAAGGTTTTAGGCCAGGTGCTGTAAGCTGAGAGTTGTCCTTAACAACCTTGGTTTTGCAGAATGCAGGTTGAAGAAAAATCAAAGAAGGAACTGAATGGATGCCTGTTTCACTGTTAGGACAAGAGACTGAGGTTAGACCAACACTTGAGCAGGAAGGCCAGAAAAGGAGACCCTGGGACGTGGAGTCCAGAGCTTAGAAGCTGCCTTGATGACAGAGGGACAGTGGCAGGAGGAACAGGAGGAGAGGCAGAAGCCAGCATGAATGACAGGACACCAACACACCACAGAATGTACAGCACAACCAAGAACAGCTGAAAGCAAGGGGGTGGGTAGAACGGATGGGGTTTCCATATTTGCGTGTTATGAGCACCACACAAAAACATCCTTCTTTCTGCTAACGAAGGTTCTGCACCTGGTTGAGCAGTGGGGTAATGGCGTCATCACAGCGATCCAGAATGAGAAGTAGCGGAGGAACCTCTGTCCGCCGGAATTCAAAGAGTTCGTACTCTTTACTTATCACTTGCTGAGGATGAAAGAGAGGAGAGGTCTGGTTAAGCAGTTAGCCGCAAGTAGAGACGGCAGGAGAATAAAAACACATTGCACAGTTTTCCCTCCCGCATGGGCCTCCTGTAAAAGGATCCAAAACCCTTCATGGAGTTGTAGCACGCTAATTAAGAAGTAGGCCTTGAAACCCTACTTTACAAGTGAGTCACTTGGGTCCCTGAAGTTAAATAGCTCTGCATATTTCTTAGGTTAAACCTAAGGGTATTGGTGCTAGTTTGTTCCTTTTTATTATTTTGAATTTATATAGCCATACCTCTTTGCCAATAAAACTAACATATCACCAAAAAAAACCCAAAAAACCTAACATATCACATCTTTTGCTTTCTTCCTTTCTTCTTCCTCTCGTCTTTTTATCTATTTATTTTATTTATTTTGAGTCAGAGTCTCACTGTGTAGCCATGTGTGGCCTGGAACTTGCTTTTGTAGACCAGGCTGGCCTTGAACTCAGAGATCTTCTTGCCAAGGCATGCACCACCATGCCTGGCATTTCAGATATTGCCTAACTATTATGGGCAAATGACTAGCCTTGAGGTTTTAGAACTGGGGACAGGGAATACTATACCTTAACACATTCTCCCAGTCTCTTTGCAGCCTCTGATGAAAGCTGATAGCGAATCATGGGGCACTTCTTCAGAGACAAAAGGAGAGCTGTCAACCCTTGAGTCGCTCTTGATAGCTGGGCTGGATCCCAATTTCGACCCTTTGGTTAAAAACATTAAAAGGAAATATTTTCTTTTTTCTTTTAATTCATTACTTGTTGAATTAATTTCCACTTGATTAACTTATTTTGAAAATCTTTGCCTTCCATACCTGACAGCAACCCAAAATATTGAGAGAAAACAAATGTGGATTCACCGCAATGTAGTCACCATAAAATTCCTGCAGATGAAAAGCATCAGGGTTAGTCAGTCCATGGACTCCAACTGCATCAAGCGCTAGGACAACAGCTGAACTGGGTGCTAAAGGCTGCAGCTGCATCAAGTGCTATGGACTGCAGCTGAACTGAGTGCTGTATAGGCTGCAGCTGCATCAAGTACCACAGTCAAACGGGAACATATAAGGTGAAGAGGTACAAGATGTTCAAGTGAGTAGCAATGGTCAATATGGTGGGATTGAACTAACTATAAAATACAGCAATGATAAATGTTCTTTTAAAAAGTTGAAGTATACACACCAAAGTAAATTTTCAATTAGCAAAAAGCAAAACACTGCTGTAGTTTTAATATTATACCATATTAAGTGACAAGTGTATTCTTGTGTGGGATAATGATTTAAAATAAATCATTCTTTTCATATATTCTATCACTCAAAAAGAACATCTTTTTGAAAAACTCAAAATTACTTAATTTGTTGCCTATGAATACAGTACTTTTCATGTAAGTGATAACTATATCAAATATTTATGACAAATGTGTTCAAGAACACTGACCTCTTCAAGTAGGAAAACTAACGGTATACATGCTAATGTTATACATCACATAGCATATAAAATAAATGACTAGGAGACCCCAAGTTTACCTTAGTGACAAAGGCTGGCTATTAGTTCCCAAATGATAATATCTCAACCAGAGCATGGGGAGCCCTCACTCAGCCTTTGATCCCTCTTCTCTCCCAGTCATGCAGTCTTACTGATGAAGGCCCAGGAATTATCGTGAACTGACAAAGAACACACCCGTCTCTTCCCCAACTGTGAAAATGTCCCCCAGTGAATCAGCCCCTCTGCTCCCTCCTGCTTATTCCATGACTTCTCTTTCTAGTCAACTTAGAACCTCCTGCAAAGTTTCTAAATATAAGCCTAGTCTGGTGTGTGCACATTGATTTTGTCTGACCAGACAGCACCTTCCTTATTTTTAGACTAAAATCTTCTAACAGGGACAACTCAAGGGATGCTCCAGGACCCACACCTTTACCTGAACTTCAGCCACAACTTCCTGCTCGTCAGCTTCAGCCAGCGACTTCACGTCACTCTTGCTGATCACATTACTGAAATCTGAAACAGATACATCACATTGGACTCAAATGGCATCAGTTTTGCTGCAATTAGACTTAAACAGGCCAGTGGTAAAGCCTAAAGAACCGGTGACGTTTAGCACATAGTGTGGCACATGGCACAGTCATATACCTTTAGGCTGGAATAAGGAGCACAAATATGTTTAAATTCCCAAGTTAATATTTTTAAAAAAGACCATCAATGAAGACATCGGAAGACACTACAAACTCAAATAGCTGCCTTAGATGATAATTATAGGGAATAAAGCAAACTTTTCTCCTCTCTTTTATATGTAAGTTGTATTAAATAAAAGACGAGGGAAGATTTTTTTTTTTTTATAGAAACATTTTCATCTAAAAACCCCATGGGATGTGAATGATAGAATACTTCACACACACACACCCCAACTCCTCACTTAATAACCTGTAAACACTAATTTCACTAAAAATATCACCAGAGAAACTATATAGAATCACCTATTTTGTATTCTTGCCAAAAAGAAATCAAGACTTAATCCATTTCAGGTTCTTTATCTACTTACAGACTCAATGGATAAAGAGACAGTTTTAACTTGGAGTAGGCAGAACTACCCACACTGATGAAATCAAGAAGATGGAGTCTGTAGAAAACATAAGTGCTTCCTCAGTAAAGCAGCTGCTTGGAAGAAGAGGTCCTATAGGAAACCAGGGAAACTCAGCACACTGACAGATAAGATTCGGTAAGTGAGCCTTACTTTAGTCCAGACTCAAACAATGAAGAGACAGATGGATGGGTGGGTGGATGGATGGATGGATGGATAGATAGATAGACAGACAGACAGATGGGTAGGTGGGTGGATGGATGGACAGACAGACAGATAGGAAAGAATTTGAAATCTGACAACTGAGTTGAGATCCTGAAAATAGGAGTTACTTTTCATTTCTAACCACATGAATCTATCTCTATTAAAGATGCATAATAAAATACTGGCAAATAAATCTTATATGACATTTTAGATTCATTTTTTAAAATATTGGTGGATAGAAGATGGGAACATATTAAAACAAGACTGTGTGTGGCTGGGCACACTGGGATTTATCAGAATCATACTGTTTTATGTATATGCAGTTGACGTTTTCTATAGTGCTTTAAAAATAGTTTTCTTTAATAAAAAGGGCCTGTTGAGTAAGAGATTTAGCAGCCCTCAAATTATTAACTGTAAAGCAAGCAGCAGGCCAGTTTAGTGTTACCTTGGATTGTGCTAAAAGTCTATAGTGAATAAAATTACTAAATAGTAACTTACTTGGTTTACTTTAACCAAATAAAATCCTGAGTTCGGTAGTTATACCCTACAAATTTCAGTAGTTGATATTTTGTAGAATTTAGTACTAACGTAATTTTCTTCTGCTTTGTAGATTTCTAGCCCAAATCATACAATCTTTAGAAATACTAGACTTACTATTCTTTGTTGTGGAGGACGCTGTGTGGAGGAAATGAGGTCTTTTACTACATGACCCCATCCCATTTTCAGCAAAGAAACTCAGAAAAAGAATGCTTCTATTATATATTGACTTAAAGACAGAACTCAAAGAAACATATTATATACATACATATGCATATATGAGGCTGTAGCTTGTAATTTGATTTAAAAAAATATTAAAATGACTACACTTGGGCATGACCACATTAAGGACCAATGCCTCAGAAATTAGGAAATTAGCAAATTGGGAAATTAGCAAAACCTTGCCCCATGGCTCAGATGGATAGCAAAGTCTTCCTCTAGTGGGAGTTAGACTGTTAGCCATTTGTGTGAACACTAGCAACTGCAGCTTGCTCCTCCTGGTATTTGCAGCTAGAGACTGCTCTCTCTCCTACAGAGATGTCCTGGAAAACTAGCTAACCAGTGGTTCTCAACTGTCCAAATGCTGTGACATTTTAGTACAGTTCTTCATGTTGTGCTGACCCCAGCCACAAAATTATTTTCATTATTACCTCATAATTATAATTTTGCTACTATTATGAATTATAATATAAATATCTGATATGTGACCCCTGTGAAAGGGTCATTTGTTTCCCAAAGGGATCATAAGGTTGAGAAACATGGAGCTAAACCAATCGCCCATTCTCTTTACCCGTTCATCATAAACTCGCTGAGGTTCCTGGTTAGTGTAGAGTTGGTGCTGCTCCGTCAGTGTACACGCCCACCTAAGCCCAGCTTTTCTTCACATATGTCTGTGTGTATGTCCTTTCTTCATTCCCTCACTGCTGCTGGGTAGAGGCTCACACCTACCACACTGGCAAAAATGACAGCAAGTGTGCAGAGATCATGGACTACCCTGACGGTGGGGACATGAAACGGTGTGGTTCCTCAGGAAAACACTAAACACGCCACGACCATACGGCCCAGCATCTGTCATCCATCCCAAAGAAATGAGGTCATGTTCATGCAGAAACCCATTCAGAGGTTTCTAACAGCTGCATCTCAGGCAGTCACACTGGAACATGTCAGCTGTCCTTCAGTGGTGAGTTAATGAACACAGAGGGATACTACTCAGGAGGAAAGAGAGAACTGTGCTGAATGAAAGAAGCCACCCCCAGGCAATGCGCTCTTCTCCCTACGGAGCACTCTTAGAATAACAAATGTCACAGGAAGAACAGAGAGGCAGTTGCCAGGGGTAAGGTTGGGATTGGGGTAGAAGTGAATATGGTTAATAAAAGGGCAACACAAGGATCCTTGTAGGGACAGAAAGGCGGTGCTGCTTGACTGTGTGTGACACTGCACCACTGTTACGTCAGATGCCACATTAGGGGAGACTGGCACACAGGATCTCTGTCATTTTTATAACTAGTATCACTTTGTTTTCTGTGTCAATAGCACAACATCACTGTCTGGGTAAGTTAAAAGAAAAGAGCTTCATATTGGTTCACAGTTCTAGTGCAACGTTTAGAGGCCACATGTCGTGAGGACTCCCAGGCAGTGGAGGGAAGTGCAGGGCCCCAGATGCTAAGAGACAGAGACACCTGGCCAAGCTGGCCTCACAGCTGACCCATTCCTAGGAGGAGAAACTATTAAACATAGTTTTACCTGGTAGATGATAGATGCTATAAAGGCTCAAGTGAAATAAAATATGAAACAGCTCTTTATAAAGTTAAAAATATTATTTAAAGTTAATTTTGGCATTATTAATTCCTTTGTTTTTGTTTTTCTGAGTCAGGGTTTCTCTGTGTAGCCCTGGCTGTCCTAGAACTTGCTCTGTAGACCAGGCTGGCCTCAAACTCAGAAATCCACCTTCCTCTGCCTCCAGGATGCTTGGGTTAAAGGTGTGTGCTGCCATTGGCATCATTAAATACTAATATATGGTGAAAGAAATGTGTATATCTTAGACAACAATCTAAACCCCCAAAGTTTGAAAACCTCTTAAATGTTCTACTTTCTTTTCTCTCTCTGCTTTTGAGACAAGGTCTCTCTACGTAGCTTTGGCTAGTCTGGGACTCACTATGTAGACCAGTATGGTGGAGATCTGTCTGCATCTGCTCCTGAGTGCTGGGATTCCAGGCGTGCACCACCACACCAGGCTAAGTGTCCTACTTTCTGGGTGCTAGATTTGCTACCTAGTTTTGGAACCAGTGCCAGACTTTACTAATTCTACAAAGAGCAATGGTGACCCCTAGAGGAGAACAACTGTAACTTCCATAGCAGAATGAAAGAAATCCAAATGTAGATATGAACAGAGTTCATTTCCAGGCTTCCCCTCTTGCACATCCCCAAGAGATAACTGATTGGTGATGTATTCTTTCATGACTCACATAGAACAACAGATACAGTAAGTTCCCGTATGTCCTTACCCCAGAATAAATTCCTTTCTATACCTCAATTTAGAGGTGAAGCACAGGAGTAAGTAAACACTTTGAGGAAAGAAAAACATGCTGTTTGACTACTTATAACTTTTGGCTTATAAATCAGCCTTTTAAAATGCAAAGTGAGGGATGGAGAGATGGCTGAGCGGTTAAGAGCACTGACTGGTTTTCCAGATGTCCTGAGTTCAATTCCCAGCAACCACATGGTGGCTCACAACCATCTGTAATGGGATCTGATGCCCGTTACAGCCATCTGAAGACAGCTTCAATGTACTCAGATACATAAAATATATGAATAAATAAGTCTTTAAAATGCAAAGTGAAATAAAACTTTTATCTAAGCAATGAATGGAGATTGTTATTTTGATTTCAGAAAGAGGGATGATGGCAATTACCTAATTTTCAAAGGTTTATTCAATTTTATTTTATGTATATTTTGCCTGCATGTATGTTTGTGCTCCATGTGTATGCCGTATCTGTGGAGGCCAGAGATGGCACTGGATCTTCTGAAACTGGAGTTCCAGGTGGTTGTGAGCCACTAAGTGGGTGCTGGGCATTGAACTCTGGTCTTCTTGAAGAACAGCCAGTTTCCTTAACAGCTGAGCTATCAGTCCATTCCCAGAATACTTTCAATACTTGGAACACACGAGCTTTTAGGTGATGAGTTCAATGAGCTTGATGATACAAGTTACTCAATATCACCGACACACATCCATGATTTGAAAAGTGAACCACAGTACTTACAAATAAAATATATGCTGTACTTGGGTCTTCGGAGCTCCTGGATCAGATATTCCACATTCTCCTAGAAAACAAAGAATAAACAAAGCATGAGCAGAGGTGCTTCAGTGAAGGAAGGGCTGGTAAGATGGCTCAGCAGAGAAGAGCATTTGCCGCCCTGTCCGATGACCTGAGCTGAGTCCCTGCAATGCACCCGGTGGGAGGAGAGAACCGGCTCCCGAAAACTGTCCTGCAACCTCCATAAGAAATGTAACTTTAAAAATGAGTAAGTACCGTGCCTAACAGTGTGCTGAGGTCAGGACTGTACATGCAGCGGGCAGTGAAGGCTGCAAACAAAAGAGTACACTACTCCGAATCCTGAACACTTTCACATGTGTAAGTATGCTAAATATAAGTTGTCGGCATTTTCTTGGTTAAAGTAATGTAAAACTAAAGGACATATGTTGAAATATAACATAAAATTGCTACTAATTGCAAATCTACCTCAAGCTGTTTACCAATAAATTGTATTCATCTAATCCAATTTCTTACTTACCAAAATGTGTGTAGTTCTTTAAAAACAAGAGAAAATATAGTTAAGTGTTTTTACTTTGGCTTTTAACTTACTGAAGTCTCAGAGTCCACAACTACAGTGCTCATGAAGTATGTGTAAGTATCAGCCTGAGAGCCCTTCTATAATTACATTATTTTAAAGTAAATTAAAAAAATGATAGAAGTAAAAAAAAAAAATCAGTCCATTTAAGATTTAATTTTTCAATTGTGTGAATGTGTGTCTGTGTGCACACACAGCTGCCAGTGGAGGACAGAGGCGTCAGACGCCACTTGGGCTCCAGTTACAGGTGGTTGTGAGCTGCCCAACACAAGGTGCTGGGAATCACAATGGAGTCCTCTGTATGAGCAGTAGACAGTCTTAACTACTGAGACATCTCTTCTGCTCAGTTCTTTTTATACAGTGAAAACGTGAGAATTCTATCCACAGACCATTCTAACAGTTGGTCTGTTTTTTTCATACCAGAATACATGGTTAAAGTTCAAATTAAATCAGGTCTTTAAACTAAAATTTCTAAGGACAAAAAGGCTCGACTGCTTGATTGTATCCCTGTTAATATATTTTAAACTAAACACTTCAAAATTTGTTTAAATCATGCCACTAGTGTTAAAAATAATTTTAAGCAATGCACGCTGCTACTGGGGGTGGTGCTGTGCACAAACCCCAGCACTCACAAGGCAGAAACCAAGAGGATGTGGGTTTGAAGTCAGCCTGGATGACACAGCCAGACCCTGTCTTGATAGCAAGCAAACAAACAGGAATGTACCACGTCTACCCAATGGAGGGGGGGAGTCACTATGTTATTGCTTACATTTAAACTACAGAAAAGTTATCTTCATAAACATGTATATTATGCCATTAAGAAATGTAGTTATTTGCATGTGTATCTGTGTAGGCGTGTGTGTGTGTGTGTGTGTGTGTGTGTGTGTGCATGTACAGGGAGGCCAGAGAAGGGTTCTGGGCGTCATTTTCTAGCACTTACTGCCTATTCATTTGAGGCAGAGTCTCTCCCTAGGCTGAAAGCCAGCAAATCCCAGAGATCTGGTCTCTGCTTCCCTTGAACCTGGGGTTTAAGGTATATGGGGGATGCTCAGCTAGTTATGTGGGACTGGGATCTAAACTTTGGTTCACATAATTATGCAGCAAGTGACCCTGACTGCTGAGCCATTCTCCAGCCCCCTTTTGTTGCTGTTTGAGATAGAAGCTCATGTAGCCTGAGTGGGCCTTAAATGCACTATGTAGCTAAGGTTGACTCTGAGCTTCAGTGGCTCCTGCCTCTACTTCCCAAGGGTTGGAATTGTAGGCATACGCTACCATTTCAAACTCACTTTATAATATTAAGGACTGTTTTTAACAATTAATCCAAGTCTAGTATAACTTCTTTATAAGGCCAGATAAAAAGGTCAAAATATGATAATGAACTAAGTCATCTCTAAGACCCCTCTTGATGACCAAAATTTCATGTCTGAAAGCTACAAATGTGAAAAAACAAAATCCCCACATTAATTTAGCAACTATTTCTTAAACATCTTTTGTGTAGCAAGCACTGTGGGAACACAGTGGGATGGACAACCAGATACAACTGCTGCTATCATGGGGCTTATTGTGGTAGGTGGGCTCGGTATCAATCACAAAACCCATGGAACTTGGCCAAATAAGTATCACATGCCTGAGATCCTAGAATTCAGGAGGCAGAGGTGGGGGTGCTGGGGAAATATCACAAAACTGCAGCCAGCTAGGACTATACAATGAAACCCTGTGGAAGGACAAACACCTTCAGCTGTGACCAGTGACAGAGAGGAAGGCAGGGCTGTTCCTAAGAGAGATGGCTGAATGTCCAGTAAGCCCAGGGAAGACTTGCTTGATGAAGAAGTTCCAGGCAGAGGTGGGAGTCCGTGCAAAGGCCATGTGGCACAGTAAAACATGAGACTGTAAGTGGACTGAAGGCTAGTGTAGCGGTGAAGAGGGGCAAAAAGGCTCAAAAAATGATAGGAACTGGACCACACTGTACTCTGCAGTCAACAAGGAAGGGATCTATTTTTACCATGGAAGTGAGCAGTCATTCGGTGATTTCAAGCGTCGTGACAAAATCGGGTTTGCATTTGGCAAAGTGCCCAATGTACACACATGATGAAGGCACACTGGAGTTGACAAACACGAAGATGGGACAAGAGGAAATAAAGCCAGTCATGGTGGCAGACACTTACAATACTAGCACTCCGTGTCAGAGGCAGGATTGCCACAAACTTATGGACAGCCTGATATTTAGCATGAGTCCCAGGTCAGCTAGGCCTGTTTCAAACCAAAACCAAAACCAAAAATATAGAACGCTAAAAAAATAAGAAGTAGGAGAGGGTTTTGTTGTTTGTTTGTTCGTTTGTTTAAAACAAACAAGGGTGTCAGAGAGAGGAGATGGCTCAGAGGGTAAGCCTGGTGACGTGAGTTTGAGTCCTGGGACTCAAAAGGGAGGCAAGAACCAGCTCCTGCAAGGTGCTCTCCATCCTCCACACGCAGCCTTTGGCATACCCCACCCCCACCTCAGCTACACAGTTTTCGTGTAAAGAGGGCACTGAAGCCAGATTTGCAAGTTGATGTACAAAAGCTAAAAAATGGCATATGAATTTTTTAGAGGAAGTAAACAGATAAAGGACAGGAATAAATATGTAGAGGAATGATAACAAAAAGGCCCAGTTGGCTATAATGCAGGACGAGAATTGGAGCACAGGAATGTTAAATATGTAAAGAAAGACCAAACTGGCCAAAAGAGGGCCTTTTCATGCTAGACCACTGGGTTTAACGGAAGGAGTCAGACTGAGCCACTATAGCAATCACGGAGTGACCGCTCACTGATTTTTATGATAAAGACAGATTTGTTCCTGAGGACAGGTGGAACTAAAATGAGAAAGGTTCACGACAGTAAGAGCTGTAGGAAAGAGATGTGACGGTGGTGTTCAGCACGAGGTACCAGGTCAAGCCAGCACTAAAGTGACTTAGGTTCCCAGAGTTCGTGGCTTTGGGAATAGCTATTATTCTAAAAGATCTCTAGAAGGAAAACCTGGCTGTGAGGGGTAAACTGAGGCATGGAAAGGAGAGAAGAAAGGTCACAACTGACAAAACAGGATAATTATGATGCCACAAATGATGGTAACACAAATTTATTTTGCCTTCTTAATGCTTTCGGATCAGTATTCTGCATTTGCCCACAGAGACGGCAGCTCAGTGTGTGTAGTACCTTTGTGGGTCGAAGGAAACAAATTGCTTTTAGGTGTTTCATGATCTCTCGATTTTGAGAATCAATTCGTTCGAAGAGGTATACTTCCTTCTGAAGAATCTCTGACTGTGTGTAGACCATACTCACTATACCAGTCTGTAAAGCAAAAGAACGAACTAAGATTATACTAGTCCGGACTAGTAAAAACATGCATCAATAGTTAAGCCTTTTGCCACTAATATTTGAGTAGGTAGTTTAAATCCTAATATACAGAATAATATTTACCAAATATCCAAAACAGGCTGTAATGTGTTAGAATGAAAACCTACCACTCTCTCTGAACACGAACAACTCAGAAACTTCTAAAGAGGATCTTCGCCATTCCTTTACAGTTCTTTTTTTAAACTTGTGGTCAACAAATAGCCTGTTATTTCAGCTGAACCCCAACAATTTACTTTTAAAACAACGTTCAGTAAAGTCTTCCCTGTGTCGCCAGTAACAACTTCTTTGCAGACACTCTTTCAGGGGTAAGAAGTCTCTTGGCACCGGTTAGAGCTGGTTAGACTGCACACCCACTGGGAAAGCATTCTACAACTTTCCCAGTGCCAGACAGCCCTGACCATCGTCATCAGTGAAATGCGAAGTTCTACAGCGGAACGGGGCCAGCAATTCTAAGGAAGGCAGAGCTTCCTTTATAAATACTGAGCAAAAGCAAACTCACCGTTTCTTTATCCATGAGAAGTACCTTCATGCCCGGCCCGCTGTCCTCTATCATTTTGGAAATATACTGCTTCACAGCAAAGACCACGTTCATGGTGGCGAATTGACAGGTGCCCCACAGCCCTTCCCACCCACTTTCCTGGCTGAATTAACCTCAGGCCTGTTGGGTCTCAGCTGCTTCCGGTCGCCAAAGCCTCGGCTTCCGGGAGTCCGGGTAGCTCCGATACTGGGAATTGTAGTTCCTCCGTGGAGTCCGGGACTCAGACTCAGCTGCTAAGCGCCGATGCCATTCCCGAAGCTTCTCGGTAGGGAGTGGGAGGCAGCCTGTTCCCCCGGACAGGCGCTGTGCTGGCTTCTGGTCCTGAGTGGGGAAGCGCTTGGCGCACCGCGGGAGACAGCTCCCTCGGACACTATTTGCTGAGCATCTTTTCTGAAGCCCTCGCACGTCATCGTAGCACTGGGCAGGCTGGGGCAGCGGGGTCCCAGGTCTGTACTACATAGCAAGTTCTCTGATAGCCCAGGCTAGGTTACAGAGGCAGCCCCCGTTTTCTAAAGTATCCAAACAAAGTAGCATCAAGAGACGGCATTTTGAATTTGGTAGGTCATAGAATGAGACTCAACTGGGTTTCCTAAAGAGAGAAGGGGAGCTGAAATTCATCACGTTTGTTGAATGAAGGAACAAAGGGAGCGCTATTTAGGGATGTTGTAGACCTTAGAGACCCCAGGAAGGCGCGGAGCTTCCACCCGCCCCCTACTCAGGACCGCAGGGACTGCGAGCTCACGGCGCCCAAAGTACTGAATTTGGCTGGCTTGCAGGGACGCCCGGTTTCCAGGGCCCCTGCAATGGGCGGGGGCAGTTAATTCATTGTTTCCAGGGCCCGAACAAAACCAACTTGAGAATTTAAAGGGAAAACACATTTTTATCTAAAAAGCAAGAACAATTAGCAATCAACTGGATCTTAAAGCTTCAGTTTCCAAAAACTTCAACAGATGACACACTATTATCACACTTCGGATCAAGGTGTTTTGTTCCTCACCTTCTTACAATGGAGAACTGTAAAACCAGGAAGACAAATAACTGCAACAAATCATTGGCTATTAGTGCTTCAAATATTTACACCAAAATAATGACGTGTGTGAGAGATGAAACTGCAAAGGATCACCAGAGGTGAGAAGGAGATTTTAAGAGAGGGAGACCCGGATAGACATTGTATTGGAATACAAGGGAATGAATACAAGGAGCACAAAACAGAAAGACTATTTAGTAGAGGAAGGGGGCCAGGGAGCTTTAGGAACCGCGGGGTTTGGGGTAGAGGGGCTGGAGGCAGGAAGAAAGGAAACACATTAGAATGAGATATAATTGTCATGTGTATAAATGTCATTATGAGACTCATTGTGAATGCTAATTTTAAAATTAATTTAAAATCAACACAGCACCACTAAATACTAGTTTTTTCAACATACTGTAAGAAATATGCGGTTAGGGCTGGTGAGATGGCTCAGTGGGTAAGAGCACTCGACTGCTCTTCCAAAGGTCCGGAGTTCAAATCCCAGCAACCACATGGTGGCTCACAACCATCACAACTAACGAGATCTGACTCCCTCTTCTGGAGTGTCTGAAGACAACTACAGTGTACTTACATATAATAAATAAATCTTAAAAAAAAAAAAAGAAAATAAAAAAGAAATATGCGGTTAAATAGAAGAACTTAATCGGGTTATGCAAATTATGTGAAGTTTCCAAATCCCTCGAGGAAGACTAGAAGTCACTTGAAATACAGGTATTTGTCACTTCTAAAATTGTGAAAATGTGTTCTTTTCAGTTTTCCAGTCAATAAATAAACCAGTAAATAAAACTTCCCATTGGGCACATTACTGGTTTTGAGACTTTCTTTCTTCTTCCTTTTTGTTTGAATAAGGCTTTGCAATGTAACACGGGCTGACTTTGAATGTGTGACCCCTCAGTGTCTGCTGTGCTGGAGTTACTGGTGTGCATATGTTTTGACAGAAGCCTTAAAGCTTTATATGAAACGAGTCGGTGGGATATTAACTACACACAAATGAGATCTAATGTTATATACAATCCTGTTTTATCAGCAAAAAAAAGTTCATATATTATAGAAAACATTGACTCAACAAAGAAAATGAAATTTACCCACAGATCTAGCAAGTTACTGGTATCTGAAAAATCACCATCACCCATGTTGCTTGGATTCTACGGACTGCAATATAGTATGTCATTTTTTTTTCAACTTTCTGTATCTTAAAAAGAACAAACCAGCAGTGGTGGCACACGCCTTTAATCCCAGGAGGCAGAGACAGGCAGATTTCTGAGTTCGAGGCCAGCCGGGTCTACAGAGTGAGTTCCAGGACAGCAAGGGCTCTGTTACAGAGAGAAACCCTGTCTCAAAAAATAAAACAAACTGAACAAGAGACAAGGAGTAGGAAAATGATTGTCCTTGAAATGGTGCCTGGTCAGATTACAAAAAATTACAAGAAATGAGTGGAGAGAGTCCTTTTAGTTATTTGTATTCAGACAGATATGACTTTTTGAAAAAGAAAATACCTACTTTGACAAACTTAAAATGTCTGACAATACCAAGTGTTGGAGACAGTGTGAGACAAGAATTCACAGGTTACCAACACAAGAGTCAAAGTTAGAGTCTTTTTTTTTTTAATAGAAATGTGGAATTATCTTTAAAAGCTAGTGAAACATAAAACCCTTATGCTTGTGCGTTCAAATTTCCTGCCCCTTGGTATTCTTGTACAGTAGAGCATCCCTCCCACGCTGTTAACCCAGGAGTGGCCATGCAGGGCCACTGGGCCCCCACTGCCTCTGAGCTGCTTCAGCTGTCAGCTTTCCCAGTGTCCCCTGTGTGTGGCCATGAGAGAAATTTCATGCTCTAAAAAACTCTCACGTTTATGAAGCATGCACACAGATGCTCTAACAGAGTCACTGAGAGTCGTAAGACAAAGTTGTAAACAATCTGAATGTCCACCACTCAAAGAATGTATAAATAATATCTACAATAAGTAATAATTTTGAAATTAACTACTGTATTCGGTGTGGATGAGTTAGAACTTAAAGCCTCCTTGGATATAAACAGAGTACTGGGAATAAAAGCAGCTCACGCCTTTTTAAAATAGTGTACTTACGACCAGACTGTAAAAATAGCATATTGCTAAAACCTCAGGCCAGAAAGATGCATAAACAAATGCTTCATGATTCGGTCAGAGAGGGAGCAAGGGGCACACAACTGAAGGCCAGAACATAGCTGCATGCTGAGGCTTTACAATGTGTCAGGTAATTAGAGGGCACTTGGCTATTCTGTACTGTAGCTTTTCTCAGCTTTGGGAGACTTAGTAGCTGGATAAAATGTAACATTTACAAATTCTCTTCAACAAGTACCCATCACGTATATTTTGTGTTGGATGCTGTATTAATGTGCCGAGAACATCATAACGATGCCAACAGACAAAGAGGCTAAACCAACAGAATGGCATTTTCTCATATTTCTGGAGGGTGAACATCCAAGATCAAGGTGTCCAGGGTTGACTTCTTCTTGGGTCTTCTGCAGAAGGTCTTGTCCTGTGATAGCACCTGATCTCTCTGAGCCTCTGTATTCTAATTTTCTCATACAAACCAAATGTATTGGGTTAGAGGCTCTCTGATGACTGCATTTGAATTTAGTTGTCTCCTTTAAAGACCCCATCTCTAAATACAGCTACCTTCTAAGCATTGGCATTTCATTAGGACACTCCATTAGGACTTCAATATTTAAATTGTAAGGAAATGTAAGTTATTCCATAATGGACACTAACTGTTGATTAACCCCTTCAGCCCTGATCCAACTGTGAAAAAACAAGGAAGGGAAGGCATCAAAAGTCTGAGACCCGGCTGATAGACTGTTTCATTTTCTAGACCCTAAATTTAAATAAGAATTCATGGACACACGTCTATCCTTTGATGATGATGATGTTGTTGTTGTTTGAGAAAAGCTTTCTCCATGTAGCCCTGGCTATGCTGGACTCTCTCTGTAGACCAGGCTGGCCTTGAACTCAAGCTACCTGCCTCTGTCTCCCAAGTGCTAGGATTAAAGCTGTGCACCACATCAGGCTGATCTGTTTTTCCTCTTTGAAATGATCTTCTATTTCAAGAAATGTTTAAAATTATTTAAAAATCAAAAGACTGCTCAGTTTGGGGTGTGTGTGTGTGTGTGTTGCGTGGTGTGTCTATTGGTGTACATGTATGCATGTGTGTGTGTAGAGCAGAGGTTGACCTTGAGTGCCATTTCTCAGGAGCTGTTCACCTTGTTTTCTTTGAGACAGATTCTCTCAGTGGAACCTAGGAGCCCACTGCTTAGGCTAGGCTGGCTGCCCAAGCGTCCCTAGGGATGCATCTGTCTCTGCCTTGCTAGTACTGGATTACAAGCGCATGCTACCATGTCTGAGGTTTTGCATGAGTGTGGATCAAACTCAGATCTTCGTGCTTACACAGAAAGCACGTTACTGTTACGTTATTTATGCAACTTTGACTCCCTCTTTTTCAAGTGGTAAATAGATGTAATAAATAATGGAATCTGTATTGATACCTAGATCTCAATTTAGCTAAACAATATCTAATGTATACTTTTGTGTTTATTTTGATAAACACATTAGTGAATATGTATTCCCTTTCCTAAATTAGACTTTAACGAACACATGAAATGTAGGCATGAGCTTACAGTAAGAATGGACTTAGGTTTGTCAGGGTTCTGTTTCTCTTTTACTTATTCTTTGACAATTTCATACATGTTACATTGATCAGATTATCTACCACCAATTGCCAGTATTCCTAAAGAATGGGTAACAGATGTGGGGACGGTTCAGCATCTGCCTGGCATGCCTGGGGCTTTGGGTTCCAGCCTCAGCACTGAAAGCAAAAGTCTAGTTAAAAGCAAAAAAACAAACACCATTAAGTAATTTTACAGTTACTCAAAACAACAACCAATTTGGTACCTCTCAGAAGAAAACAATAAAATAAGAAATATATTATATATAAACGCTCTTCCTAAGTGGGCATCAATAGATAAGCACAAAGGACGTTAGAGCTGGAGTGTAGCTCTGAGTTAGCGATTGTCTAATGTGAAAGCCGTGAGTTCAAGCCCTAGCACCAATCAAAAAGCCATAAAAGCTACCTTAAATACCCTTTGCAATGTGTCTGAGATTAAGAGGATGTTTGATGACTCATCAGTCATTCAAATACCACCAATGTGGAGAGGAATCGATCTCCTGTAGTTAAATGTCAGTGTGCGTGAATAGTTCCTCAAACTCTCGTGTACTTAGGAACCACCTGGAGACCATGTTAAGATGAAGATTCAGGGGTTCTGCAGGCTCTTGTATTTTTCATAGGCTCCCAGGGATTCTGGCCCCTATGTTCCAGGAACTACATTTGGGGCAGCCAAGATCATCTAGGTGAGATAACTCCGTGGCAGTGAATGAAGTTCTGCTCTCTTCTTTACTGGCTCTGACACTGTTGCCGTCTTCTTCCAACACCTTCCTCACCATCCATTTCTGCGGCCAGCTGCTCTGTGAAATGGGCGGATTGTGTTGTGCAGGTTTGTGTGCGGGGCTTTCAAAGCTCCTACCTGGGTTCGGACAGTTGGGTCTAGCTGCACCGCTGGCTGGCTGCAAATCTCCGGCTTAGTCAAATTCGTGACCTTTGCATGGGTTTTTCATTCTTATAGCTAGGACTAGTTCATTCAAAGTATAAAACAGCATGAAAATGAAAAGTGTTGCCTCCCTGTATGATATCTTGTAATATCAATCACTAAGTTAGCAAAATGGCCCAGTGGGTAAAGGCATTTGCTGCCAAACCTGATAATTGAGTTCCATTTCCAGGATCCAAAAGGTGGGAAGAGAGAACTGACTCCTCACAAGTTGTTCTGTGACCTACACACACACACCATGCACACACAAGTACACACTTATCCATGCACACACAAGTACACACTTATCCATACACACAAATGCACACACAAGCACGTGTGCATGCACACACTGAGAAACAGTTTTAAAAGATACAGAGTTTTTGGGCTGGAGAGATGGCTCAGTGGGTAAGAGCACTGACTGCTCTTCCAGAGGACCTGAGTTCAATTCCCAGCAACCACATGGTGGCTCACAACCATCTGTAATGGGATTCGATGCCCTCTATAAGAAAAAGGAAAAAAAGAGAAAAAAAGATGCAGAGTTTTTGAAATCATAAACAAGAGATGTATTCATGGTTAAAGACCATGTAGATGGTCTTTATATAGTACTGAATATATATTCTCTGTAAAAGAAATGATTCTAGCCAGGCGTGGTGGAGCACACCTTCAATCCCAGCACTTGGGAAACAGAGGCAGGCAGATCTCCTAGCCTGGTCTACTTAGTAAGTTCCAGGACAGCCAAGGCTATATACCGAGATCCTGTCTCAAAATAAGACAAAAATGAAGACTCTAGAATCAGGCAACCTAGATTAAATCTGCTGCCTACCAGCTGTGTGGATTTGACAAGTTACACAGCCTCTCAGCTCTTCTGTTTCCTCATCTGTAAGTGGAAAAAATAACAGCCTCCTTTGGTTAGTGGGAGAATTAAATAGTACAATCATTAGCCAAGCTTTAATTATCTTCTTGTGCCACGATTAGTTTTACTATTTGCAAACAAAATGTGATTGTTGCATTTTGCTTCCCTGAAAAGTTAATAAAGTTTATAAGATAAATTTTTAATTTTTATTTCATGACAATGGGTGTTTTCCCTGCATGCATGTCTTGAGCCACTTCCGTGTCTTGTGTCCATGGAGGCCAGAGGAGGGTGTCAGGTCTGCTGGGACTGGAGTTACAGTCATGGGTTTGGTTTTGAGCTGCTACATGGGTACCAGGAACCGAAGGAGAGAAGTTGGTACTCTAAACAGCTGAGCCATCTTTCCAGACCCTCACAAGACAAGTTTTTAAATATGTTCCAATGTTAAGGCCTGTAAAACAAGTTCCATCTTTTTAAATATATCTTATTTATTCTTTGAGAATTTCAAACTGTAAGTTCTTATTTCTTATATATATTATAATGAAATTATGTTACTTCTGAGATCTCTTTTATAAATATGATTTTTTCCTTGGGCTGCTCATAGTATTAGATTTGTAGATGACCATAAATATGACTAAAATATTTTTAGTATTTTATGCAATGCATCACAAAAATTGGCAAGCCATATGACATATCAGAAAATTCATAGTCTTATAACTCCTTAAATCTTAATAGAAGTAAAAGAGTCTAGACTATATTATTTTTATGTTGATAATAACTTCTTTAGGATGGCACATTAGTGATTTTATCAATCATTTGATGACAATCAGTTTTTCTTTACGAGGAAAAATATTTCATATTGTAAAATTAAGATGCAAAATATTTTACTTATACTTAAGCAAATGAAATGTCTTTACTATCAGGTATTATTATCTGATATTTCCTTCATAATAATCACCATTAACGAACTGAGTGGTGGTGCACACCTTTAATTTCTGCACTCAGAAGGCAGAGGCAGATAGATCTCTGAGAATCTGAGGGCAGCCTGATCTACAGAGTGAGTTCCAGGACAGTCAGGGTTACACAAAAAGCAAAAAACCCCAAAGCAAGCAAGCAAACAAACAAACAAACAAACAAAACTAATCAAGAACAGCTGCCTTGGAAACTTTGTTTGCTCTGTATTATTCTTCAAGGCAGACTTTCTCTATGTAGTCCTGCTGGCCTCGAATTCAGAGATCTGCTGTCTTTGCCTCCCAAGTGTGGGGCTAAAAGCATGCACCACCCAGAGCCTGGCCTGCCTTGGGATCTTTAGGAAGATTTCACCCTTTGCACCCTTTGCATCCACCCTTTGAGGTGGATGCAGATCCTCTGAGGCTGGGAGGGGTCGAATTACCTTCCCTGAAGTAGAAGAAATCCGCAAACAGCAAGAAGCTACTCTGTCAGTGGGTGACTTACTGCCTGTTTCTTTGTGTTGTCTCCTTTTACACTTCCTGTTTCTTTAAGGATAGAAAAAGGGTTTTTTCCCATACTTTTCGCTTAGAACTGTGTCCTGCCCTGAAAAGATAGCCAATAAATATTTGATGTCGGTGAAACTCATTACTGGACACCGGCTTCAGTGGCATGTTAAACAGAGTATCGTTTTACACAGGCAGAACAGACAGAGATCAGTTTGATTAGCTGGGCGGCTCATGCCGATAATTTTATTGGATAATATGGAATACATTCTGAGGAAAATATAAAACTTCTCCCCAAATCCCCAGATAAACAGCGGGGATGTTGATTTCATTGTTGGTGGAGGGGCTTGTAATAAACAAATGACGCACTGCATTTTTTTCCAACATCCTCTGGCAGCGATGAAAGATAGGACGGATTCCAGAAACTGTTTAGTAAGAGTTTCCGTGAGGGCTGGTGAGATGGCTCCTCTAGTGAAGGTCTTGCTGCCTGAGTTCAATCCCAGGGTCCCACACAGTAGGTGAGAACCAATTCCTTTAAGGTCTACGTATGTGCGACGGCACAAATGCATACACACTCACACCCACATCCCCAATAAATAAAGTGTGTGTGTGTGTGTGTGTGTGTGTGTGTGTGTGTGTGTGTGTGTGTGTGCTTGAGAGAGCATCAATTCTCGTTAGCTTTGGATATTTAGTATTCAGACAGAGGGCGCCCTTGGACTGTCAAGAAGGTTCTAGGGAAAACATGGGCTTCTAAAACTGGGAGCTGTCCTGTGACCAGTGGTCACAGGAATGAGGGAATGGCATTGTTTTAGCTAGAATACATTACGTAAAGCTTGTAGTATAATCTGTTTCTTGTCTCACTCTTGCTCTCAGCCTTTACTATATTGTTCCACCTGGACTTCAACTACTGAGTTCAAATGATCTAATGGCCCCAGTCTGAGATGGGATTATCGTGGAAACCACTCTGTTATCTCCCACTCATCTGTTATCTATTTGGAGCTTTGAATTCCACTGCTTTTGTTGTTGTTGTTCTTTTATTGCATGTGTCACTATATATGTGTATGTATATATAATTTCTAAAGGTTAAATAAAAATAAGTTCTATGAGATTCTACCTAATCAAGAAGTATACTAGTTGGGAGGGTCTGGTAAGTGTGAGGTCCCATCTGAGATTCAGCATGCTGGAGCCTGGTAGAATGTTGGCTTTTGCTGCCAGTGCTTACCTTTCAGGGTGATCTGTTGCATTTTTTATTTTATTTTTTTTATTACGTATTTTCCTCAATTACATTTCCAATGCTATCCCAAAAGTCCCCCATACCCCCCCCCACTTCCCTACCCACCCATTCCCATTCTTTTGGCCCTGGCATTCCCCTGTATTGGGGCATATAAAGTTTGCAAGTTCAATGGGCCTCTCTTTCCAGTGATGGCCGACTAGGCCATCTTTCCATACATATGCAGCTAGAGACAAGAGCTCCGGGGTACTGGTTAGTTCATCATGTTGTTCCAACTATAGGGTTGCAGATCCCTTTAGCTCCTTGGGTACTTTCTCTAGCTTCTCCCTTGGGAGCCCTGTGATCCATCCAATAGCTGACAGTGAGCATCCACTTCTGTGTTTGTTTGGCCCCGGCATAGTTTCACAAGAGAGGGCTATATCTGGGTCCTTTCAGCAAAATCTTGCTAGTGTATGCAATGGTGTCAGCGTTTGGAAGCTGATTATGGGATGGATCCCTGGATATGGCAGTCTTTAGATGGTCCATCCTTTCATCACAGCTCCAAACTTTGTCTCTGTACCTCCTTCCCTGGGTGTTTTGTTCCCACTTGTAAGAAGGGGCACAGTGTCCACACTCTGGTCTTCATTCTTCTTGAGTTTCATGCGTTTAGCAAATTGTATCTTATATCTTGGGTATCCTAAGTTTTGGGCTAATATCCACTTATCAGTGAATACATATTGTGTGAGTTCCTTTGTGATTGTGTTATCTCACTCAAGATGATGCCCTCCAGGTCCATCCATTTGGCTAGGAATTTCATAAATTCATTCTTTTTAATAGCTGAGTAGTACTCCATTATGTAAATGTACCATATTTTCTGTATCCATTCCTCTGTTATAAAGTATAGGGTCTTTTTTTTTAAGGGGGGGGTTCATTTATTTATTTTATGCACATAAGTACACTATCGCTGTCTTCAGACACACCAGAAGAGGGCATAGGATCCCATTACAGATGGTTGTGAGCCACCATGTGGTTGCTGGGAATTGAACTCAGGACCTCTGGAAGAGCAGTCAGTGCTCTTAACCGCTGAGCCATTCTCCAGTCCGTACATTTTTTATTAACTCAACACAAACTAGAGTCTTGTGGGAAGAGGGACTCTCAATTTAGAAAATGTTTCTATCACATTGGCTTATAGACAATCTGTGGGGCATGCTCTTGATTGATGATTGATGTAGGAGAGCTTGGTCCACTGTGGGTGGGGCCATGCCCTTTGCAGGTGGTCCTAGGTTGTATATGGAAGCAGTGGAGGGAGCTGTGGGAGCAAGTCATTAACCAACTTTCCTCAATGGCCTCTGCCTCCGGTTCTGCCTCCAGGTTCCTGCGTTGAGTTCCTGCGCTGGTGTCCCTTCACGATGGAGCTGTAAAATGAAACAAGCCCTTTCCCTTTGGTCATAGTGTTTATCACAGCAATAGAAATAAAACAAGATGACACCAATCTTGGGCTCTTTTCTAAGTGGCTTCTGTGTCTGCTTCTTAGAACAACTCAGTGATGTAAATGGTACTTTGTTCATCTCCCTTCTCCTCTTTTTATGTTTGAGACAGTCTCACTATGTAGCTGGGGCTAGACTGGAACTTCTTATGTAGACCAAGCTGGCCTTTAAGTCACAAACATCTACCTGTCTCTGCCTTCTTAATACTGGTATACTGAAGATGTGCCCCACTATACACAGCCTCCCATTTATTTATTTATTTACTTATTGGTTTTCAAGACAGGGTTTCTCTGTGTAACCCTGGCTGTCCTGTAACTCACTCTGTAGACCAGGCTGGCCTTGAACTCTCAGAGATTCACCTACCTCTGCCTCTTGAGTGCTGCCACCTGACTTTATTTTTAATTGACAAAATTGTATGTATTTATTGCATACACATCCCTTTGAAATACATAGTATTGTCTTTTTAAAAATAAAAAACAGGGGAACTGGGAGAATATGATCAAAATATATTGTATGAAATTTTCAGGGGGCTGGAGAGATGGCTCAGTGGTTAAGAGCACCGACTGCTCTTCCGAAGGTCCGAAGTTCAAATCCCAGCAACCACATGGTGGCCCACAACCATCCTATGAGACCTGATGCCCTCTTCTGGTGCATCTGAAGACAGCTACAGTGTACTTAGATATAATAATAAATAAATCTTTAAAAAAAAAAGAAAATTTCAAAGCATTAATAAAAATGGTATATTAAAAATGAGAATAGATGGTTAGATAGTTAATCTTACTTCTTCTAAGGGATAAAACTGGATTTTAAACCTGAAGATGAATAATATAATTCCTGGTAATATCTGAGAAATTTTAATGGAAATAGCAGTTTCCACTGTTACCACAAATAGCAGAGAATGTACAAATACATTTTCTGAGTTTCATTCATTTTAAGTTTTCAGTTATTGTTGAAAATACATAGCAACATTCAAGTTCACCATGCCTGAGCTTATGAATGCTATTGGGAAACCAGATTTCTAATTCCCTGATGACACAAGCCCAGGTCTCTGCTTTGGAGAACACTCACATTTATAGAGTGAAAGGAAGGTTGAGCTGGAAACAGGAAGGGGGGAGGTGGGCAGTGGGGGGGTGGGAGTACATTCTACTGCTAGTGGCTGTATGTGCTTTAGGAGTGATTTATCTCAGTGGGTCTCTGCTACTGTTTATTATTTGTCTTAAAGTTTGGTGTGTGTGTGTGTGTGTGTGTGTGTGTGTTGAGGGCTACACTATGCATTGTAATGCTTTCTGTACTCCAATGAGGGGCATAGGTGTAGGGGAAAGAGGAGGGAGGGAGAGAGCCCGTGTCTGGCCAGAGTTCCTGTGTGGGAGGACTGCTGGACGCTTTCCACACAGCCCCTGGTGGGCATCTGGCTGTGTGAAGCCACTGATCCCACACGGGGGGATGGACAAGGGGCAGCCCCTAGTACCAGGTTCTCAGTCTCCGGCATCCCATGCTGGATATGGCAGAGTAACTGAGAACAGAATAGGGGCTCCAGGGCAACACTCTCAGCCCCAGAGATACGAGAAGAGGGCAGAGGGAGAGAGGTTCCCACACAAGTGAGAGTCTTTAGTCTGATCCGTGGCTGGAGCATAGAAAGGCCTTCTGACAGGAGGTTAGAAGCGGCTTGTTAGAAGAAAGCCTATCCCATCATCCAAGCATGGAGGGCCTTGATGAACAGATACAGTCTATGGTTTTAGAGCTTTATTGTAGAAAGGCAGGGGGAAAGAGAGAAGGTAAAAGAGAGATAGATCGGCCATGGCCATGTGGAGAGAGGGAGAAAGGAAAAGAGAGAAAAGAGCTAGAGAATAAGAAAGGTGAAAGCTTAGAGAGAGGTAAAAGCTTAGAGAGTAAGAGAGGGAGAGTAAAAGGGAGAGAGCAAGGTGGGGCCAAGCAGCCCCTCTTATAGTGGGTTTGTTATCTTGCTGTTGCTAAGTAACTGGGAGGAGTCTAGCCTGAAGGTCAGAAGCTTGGAATATAGCCTACATGGTCAAAAGCTTGGAACAAGGCATAGCTTGGACCGTTAGCCACATGCTTCTCCTGTGGTGCTGTGGACTGGCCTCAGTCGGACCCCCTCAACCTGTAGGAAAAATCAGGGTTCTGGACAGGTAGGCGAGAAAAGGGTGACAAACAGACAGGGACACAAGGGAGTGTGATATCTGAATGTAATGTCTCAAAGCAAGCATCAGACTTTTAATACAGAAGAAAAACAAGAAAGCTAGGCAAATACATCCGCCTACAAGGTACATTGACACAAAACAAAGAAAATGCATACATAAGGGTCGAGGTGGCACACACCTTTAATCCCAGCACTTGGGAGGCAGAGACAGGCGAATTTCTGAGTTCAAGGCCAGCCTGGTCTACAGAGTGAGTTCCAGGACAGCCAGGGGAACACAGAGAAACCCTGTCTTGAAAAATTAAAAAAAAAAAAAAAAAAAAAAAAAGCATAAGAAGCTAGGGGGAGCCAGGCAGTGTTTACAACTGAGCTAGGAACAGCCATTATTTAAGATCAGCTAAACAAAGGAGCCAGTTGAAAGGTCTGATGCAATGCTAGTCTATTGTTAAACCCACCACCAGGGGTCCCTTAGAATACCTGATTATGCTATTCCTCTGGGCCTAGTGAAAAACATGCACCAGGGGAATTCAGTTCTACTAACCCTTACATGAATAATACTTCAGTTCCTCCTAAAACCACAACCCACCTTCTTCCTAGGCCACTGTAAATTCCTGTGTATGGGAGGGACTCGGCTATTGTTCTAAGTATTTACTTTGTAGACTAGCTCTAATAATATTAATATTAATAGCTCTATTCAAGTAAATTGTAATGCCTGATTACTTTCACTGTCTCTACTAGAGGTAATTCTGAATGTTACTGAATAGGTAACATTCTTACTGAATTCCAAGCTCAGGGTCTGCTCAAGGACTGCCTAGGACATTGGAACACTGGTAGAGGCTAATCTAACTTAGCTATGTGTCAAAATCAATCCTTAAAGGCACTTGCAATACAACAATCAGTAATTGCACAGAAAAGCACACAGGTCATACACCTGACTAACTCAGGAACAGAATTGGAGCATTTGCTTTACAGGATGCCACGGTTCCAGGAGACTAAATTTCCGTGAACTTTTCACCTTGAGACTGCGTCCAAGCTTTTGGGCTTGTCACACGAGTCACTACTGAAGTAGATGTGGCACTGTGGGGGGTTTTGGTGGCAGTAACTTTGACAGGAGCCAAGGGTTCAGGAGACATGAGGGAATGCCTTCTGTCCCATGTAGGTGGGAATTACCACCCATCGGGCTCTACCAGAGTTCAAGACCTCAGCTCAACTGGAGGCCAGGCCATCTGTGCATAGCCCATTGCCCCGCACTCCAAGATCCAGGCCTACAAGTGAATTCTCATGGTTACCAGCTTTTGTTATGCACACCTTGTTCCTTAATTTAAAACTATTGATTAAATAAAAATGGCAACAGCCTAGTGTTGGAGGGATTAGAGGTTAGGGAGAGAGAGCAGAGGAGAAGAGAGGAAAATGGAGAGGGGTGAAGACCATGGGGAGGGTGACTCATGAAAACATGGTCATGAGGGCCAGCCAATGGGAATTAAGAGCTGCCCAGATGGGCCATGGCAAGTTATAGCTTGGGGTTATTGATGGAGAAGTAGATTCTAATAGCTTAGACAGTAGATATCCACCAGCTCTGGTGCATTAACTGCTTATTGTAAATATAAAAATTATGTGTCTTTCATCTGGGAACGGAACGCTCAAAGGCAGGGTAGGAACTCCCAGTTGAGATGAAATATTAACAACAACATGTGTCCCCCTGTGGATGACAGAAGCCAGAAGGCTGGACTTACGAAGGATTTTGAGCTCCCACGGTGATGCAGGCAATCAAATGCCTGTCTTCTGAAGAGCAGCTAGTGCTCTTAACCAGCTAGTGCTCTTAACCAGCCAGCTAATGCTCTTAACCAACCAGCTAGTGCTCTTAACCAACCAGCTAGTGCTCTTAACCAGCTAGTGCTCTTAACCAACCAGCTAGTGCTCTTAACCAGCTAGTGCCCTTAACCAGCTAGTGCCCTTAACCAGCTAGTGCCCTTAACCAGCGAGTGCCCTTAACCAGCTAGTGCCCTTAACCAGCTAGTGCTCTTAACCACTGAGCAACTCCCCCCCCCCAACCTTTGCTTTTTACCTAAGAGCAGGGGTGAGGGGATGGAGTGGGGGTCGGGCCTTAATTTCTAGGCACTTCCAGTTTTAGTGTTTACATAACGGATTCTTCCTCCAGTCATAGTCAGTCGCTGTACATTGCTTTTCATTTCTTGGAACAGAGTGATGATAAAAGTTTAACAATGTCACACCTCTGTTTTAGAACTGCTGAGATCCTCATAATGGTGTAAGGGGCAGAGTGGCTGTCCTTGGTTTTTTTTTTGTTTGTTTGTTTGGTTTTTTTCAGAACATTTCTTTCTTCTGTCTTTGAGTATGGGTCCTGTGTGTGGCTTCTTCATTCCTTCTTTTGTCTGGATTAAATCATTTCCTTAGGTGGGAGATTCAGGGAATATTTCCTTTGTCTTAAGTTTAAAATTCTTTTCATATAAATACTTTGCTCATGTATGTCTGTATATGCATGTCCCATGTCCACAGAGGCCAGAAGATGCCCTAGAACTGGAATTACAGATGGCTGTGAACCATCACCATGTAGGTGCTGGGTCTTGAACCCTGGTCCTCCAGACGAGCAGCCGATACTTTTTAACCACTGAGCCACCTCTCCAGCCCATATTTCCTGTCTTTAATTCCTAGTGGAATTCATCACGTTTGGTTTTTTAGGATTTCACGTAGCTCAAGTTGGCCTCAAACTCACTAGCTGAGGAGAACCTTGAACTCAGGATCCTCTTGCCTCTACATACTAAATACTGGGGCTGTAAGCATGTGCCACCATCCCAGGTTGTTGGATGCTGCTGGGGATGGAGCCTGGTTCCTTGTGCACGGAAGACTAGCATTCTCCCAGCTGATCCCCAAGCCCAGACTGGAGTTGTATATTGCATTAATGTCAGGCAGTGCATATCCAACACAGCCTCTGCTTTCTTCTGTAGAGGTGGAAGGCATGTTGGAGTAACGGGACCTGAGAGAGTAAGGAAGTAAAGAGAATAGCTTACTAATTCTTACATGGATGTTTAATTTAATGGTGCTACTTTTAGTTGAATAAAGATGCATAAATTGAGTGATTTATTCTAGTCTATTCTTTGTTTGTGTTTTACCTGTATCTAACTCGTGACACTGCTTACTGGATTTGTACAGAATGCTTTTTTTTTTTTTCTTTCCAGTAAGCATTGTTGAACACTGGATATGTGCTAGTAGCCATGGAAATACAACTGTGAATAAAATATAGAAATACCTAATCCCATACAACTCAGCTTTGTGGGGAAAGGCAGACTGTAAATAAAATATATAATAATTATATGGTGATAAATTCTACAGAGAAAAACAGATTCATGAAGGGAGGTGGAGGGAGGCTGCGGAGAGTATTGGAAGTACACAGTTCCCGGGTATAAATAGGGTACTCAGTGCTGCTCAGGGCTGAGGCTGCTGTCTGAGCTTAGGAGCCTGAACCAAGAAGATGGCCTTAGTCCAAGAATTCCAGACGGCCTGGTGGCAATATAAGGAGGCCCTGTCTTTAAAAAATTAATGAATTAAGCAAGTATTCACAAAATCATTCAAAGCTACATGGACAAAATCCTGAAGGAAGTGCTAGACAGCCAGCCACATGGATTCCAGAGACGAGCTTGCCGAGCTTGCCACGGTCGGTCGGACGGTCCGTTGGATGGTCGGTCGGTGGCTGGAGTGAGCTCAGTGGTCATAAACGCTTGCTCTTGCAGAGGACCCAGGTTGTTCTCCAGCACCCACACGGTGGCTAACGACCAGCTGTAATGCCAGTTTCAGGGCATCCCATACCCTCTTTTGACCCCAGCAAGCAATGCACACACCTGGTGCGTTGACATGCATGCAGGCAAAACAGTAAATACACGTTTTTAAAAATGAAAAAGAAAAAAGCTTTTTGGGTGATGGGGATAGCCACTGAAAACAATTCCTGAGGTGGGTGTGCTCTGTTCACAGGCCGGTGAAGGGGCCAGGGCGGTGACAGCTGAGACCTCCGGAGCCGAAGAGGACACAATGGATCGTGGGAGACTTTTCTGTGAGGCTGCTAACGGTCAGAGAAAATGATACTGGGAACTGTTAGTCTAGCGGCTGGGCTGAGTAGATTGTGTGGCAAAGGCGATGGACTTTACAGTGGTCTGGATGAGAGGCAGGGGATTTTAGCAGGGCACAAGAAGGCCATGAGCAGGCAGATTCAGGAGCCTCTGACAGCAGAAAGGCAAGCTGTCTGGGAAAAACTACATTTCCCCTTCAGTGTTACTATGAGCTATTAATAGATCACCCAGATGCTACCTGGCTACAACTTTGAAAAGACCAATTTTTAATTTTTTTATTTTTCTTAATTTTTTATTATTTAAATGCATTCTATACATCAAGCATATTAATAATATTTAGTATTTTGAGAATCAAATAATACATAAAAATTTGTTCAACTTTTATATTTGTATCCTTTCATACTCTAAAAATATCATTAATGAACATTTAATACTACCCATAACTAAAGATTCTATATCGAATGTTGAATACTAAATTGTTTTAAAACATACAAAATATTCTTTGGGAATAGTATAGTAAAAAAGCAAAAAATATTAAAAATGAATCATTAAGAAATATATTCAAGCCCTTATATGATACCACCTGGCATAGTGAGAGAGTATTTAAAATATATCTGTGTACATTGTCTAACTATAAGTTTATTTTAAAAAGATTATCAGTGTTTCTAGGAGAAAAATTATTTTATCATTAAGTATATTTTAAAAGTTTCAAAATAGCAAAAACTCTTTGAAGTTAAGCATTAAGAAAATGCTAATTTCAAGCACACTGAGAAAAATTATCAATATTATTTCCATGATATTTTTAGAACATGATTTTAATACATTCAGCTGTTAGTATTCAACAAACAGAATAATTATTTTAAGATATATTTCATTGTTATGTCTCCTGTTTCATTTCTGATTTTATTACTTTGGATACTGTCTCTGTGCCCTCTGGTTAGTCTGGCTAAGGTTTATCTATCTTGTTGATTTTCTCAAAGAACCAGCTCCTGGTTTTGTTGATTCTTTATATAGTTTTCTATTTGGTTGATTTCAGCCCTGAGTTTGATTATTTCTTGCTGTCTACTCCTCTTGGGTGTATTTGCTTCTTTTTGTTCTTGAGCTTTCAGGTGAGCTGTCAAGCTGCTAGTGTAAGCGCTCTTCAGTTTCTTTTTGGAGGCTATCAGAGCTACGAGTTTTCCTCTTACCACTGCTTTCATTGTGTCCCATAAGTTTTGGTATGTGTCTTCATTTTTATTAAACTCTAAAAAGCCTTTACATTTTTTCTTTATTTCTTCCTTGAACAAGTTATCATTGAGTAGAGCATTGCTCAGCTTCCACATGTATGTGGGCTTTCTGTTGTTTTTGTTGTTATTGAAGACCAGCCTTAGTCCGTGGTGATCTGATAGGGTGCACGGGATTATTTCAATCTTCTTCTATCTGTTGAGGCCTGTTTTGTGGCTGATTATACGGCCACTTTTGGGGAAGGTACCATGAGGTGCTGAGGAGAAGTTACATTCTTTTGCAAGGGATGAAATGTTCTATAAATATGTTATATCCATTTGGTTCATAACTTGTTAGTTTCACTGTGTCTCTGTTTAGTTTGTGTTTCCATGATCTGTCCACTGCTGAGAGTGGGGTGTTGAAGTCTCCCACTATTATTGTGTGAGGTGTAATGTGTGCTTTGAACTTTAGTTTTCTTTTATGAATGTGGGTAGCCTTGTGTTTGGAGCATAGATGTTCAGAATGGAGAGTTCATCTTGGAAGGTTTTCCCTTTGACCAGTATGAAGTGTCCTTCCTTATCTTTTCTGATAAATTTTTGTTGAAAGTTGATTTTATTCGATATTAAAATGGCTATTCCAGCTTGTTTCTTGGGACCATTCCATTTGCTTGGAAAATTGTTTTCCAACCTTTTACTCTGAGGTAGTGTCTTTCTTTGTTACTGAGGTGTGTTTCCAGTATGCAGCAAAATGCTGAGTCCTGTTTACATATCCAGTCTGTTAGTCAATAAGACCAATTTTTTTTTATTTTAAAGATTTATTTATTCATTATATGTAAGTACACTGTAGCTGTATTCAGAAACTCCAGAAGAGGGCACCAGATCTCGTTACGGATGGTTGTGAGCCACCATGTGGTTGCTGGGATTTGAACTCTGGACCTTCAGAAGAGCAGTCGGGTGCTCTTACCCACTGAGCCATCTCACCAGCCCAAGACCAATTTTTTAAAGAACGATTTGTATGTTTTGAAATTAAAATACAATTGCATCATTTCTTTCTTTCATCAATTCATGGCTTCTTCCTTTCATTGTTACACACACACACACACACACACAAACACACACACACATGCACACACACCCTAATTTATAAATACAATATGCTCAGACCAGATAATGTTAGTTCCATGTACGTTTTCAGGGCTGACCACTTGATATTGGATAGGACATTTGGGAGCTCTTCTGTGGGGAAGACTATTTCTCCTGCTCCTTAGCACAGATTTTAGCTAAAATAAACCTTAACAGTACTTAAGCTTGGAAAAAAAAATGAGTGGTTTACTCAGACTAATTTTTGTAACTTTCTGTTAATTCATGAATTATAGCCGAATCCTTGACAGTCCTGTATTCATAACCATCCCTGAGCTCATGCATCTATAATGAGAACATTTCAAGAGTCCTAAGGGTTGGAAGATTATAAAGTCCATCTAGCCTCAGTTTGCGCCCCTTCTCCACACATCTGCTGGACTATGTCATGATTGTGCTGAATTCAGTAACTGACAGGAAACTTGTTCTGATTCGGAAGACTGCTAGTTGCTGGAAATTTATTTACTTTGGAACCAAAGTTAATCTCTAGTTTTTAACCTTTTGACCACACCCTTTAAGAACTTTCTGGAATAAATTGAATAAATGTTTCACAAGAGTATTCTTTTGTGTTCTGCCCAAGTCCTGTTCCTCTGTATATGCACACGCTCACTAGAGATTGAACCCAGGAACTCAAGTATCAAAAGCACAGGTTCTGGACTGGAGAGAGCAGTCAGAAGCCAGGAGTCAGGAGCACGACTGGAGAGAGCAGTCAGGAGCCAGGAGTCAGGAGCCCTGGCCGTTCCTACTGAGAAGCTACGTTGGATTCCCAGCACCCACACAGTGGCTTACCGCAATCCATAACCAGTTCCAGGGGAATGGGATGTGCTTTTCTGGCCTCCACAGGAACCAGGCTGACATGCAGTGCATGTATATTAAAGGCAAGCAAAACATTCATATACATAAATAAAGCAAAAGTTATCCTTAAAAAATACAAGTTTCATTATGGAGCTACACCTCTACCCTCAATACAGATTTTTTCTTTAAAATTAAAAAAATTAATATTTTGAGGATTTTGTAGAATGTATTTTGGTAATAATTATGCCTCCCCCAGCTCCTCCTGGGCCACCTCTTCCCTTCCTACCCAATTTGTATTCTTTCTCTGTTGTTCCTCCTCTTCCTCTTCTTCCTCCTTCTCCTCTCTCATTCATTCATTCATTCATTCATTCATGAAAACCATTAGGTCCAGTTAGTGCTGACCCTATACTCTTGGATACATGGTCATAAGAGACAACTGAATGCAACTGAATGTTTTCTTCTTCTTCTTCTTCTTCTTCTTCTTCTTCTTCTTCTTCTTCTTCTTCTTCTTCTTCTTCTTCTTCTTCTTCTTCTCCTTCTCCTTCTCCTTCTCCTTCTCCTTCTCCTTCTCCTCCTCCTTCTCCTCCTCCTCCTCCTCCTCCTCCTTCTTCGATTTATTTATTTATCTTATGAGTATACTGTAGCTGTCTTCAGACACATCAGAAGAGGGCATCAGATCCCATTACAGATGGTTATGAGCCAACATGTGGTTGCTGGGAATTGAACTCAGGACCTCTGGAAGAGCAGTCAGTGCTCTTAACTGCTGAGCCATCTCGCCATCCCTGAATGTTTATTTCTTAATGGGACATCTATAACACACCCCTTCCTCTTAAGGCTCAGAGATCATTGTGGGAGAGAGGAGGCAAAAGGATGTAAGAGCCAGAGCTGGTCCATGACTAATAAGGAACCAATGGCAACATGCACAAGTCCTGGGCAAGCTCAAGCCAGACAACATCCATACCACGTCTGTCAGAGGAGTTGACTTGCTCTGAACCTAACCGAAGCTCACCCGAGTGCCATTTAAAGCACAGCTGTATGTCACAGTACTATAAGTGACTTATCCTGGAGGTGCTTGTTTAAAATAGGTATCTCTGACCCTTGCACCTAGACGTTCTAGCATAATAGATTTTAGATGGCGCCCAGGAAACTGTTTTTAACTAATGCCACTGGTGGTGCAGATGCAAAGGCTGAAGGCTCTTCCTTGGAGAACTATTGTTTCAAATGCCAGGATAAGAGGCCTCAGAACATCTTTTAAGGTGTCAACTGAACAGGAACAGCAAATGTGCAAAATGACCTTTACAAGGCAGAGACGTATCCAGAGATCAGCAACAGGGGAAGGCCTGCTGATTCTCAGCCCAGGGGATGCAGGCGGGCTTAAAGAGTGTCTTAAAATGAGTGTGAGGGGAGTGGGTGGGGGAACATAGCACTAACCAGTGTCTGCAAGAGAAAATGGAGTTCTCCTGTTAAAGGGTAAATGAAGATTACAGTTAAAGACAGCACTGAAGACATACCAAAGCAGAACCTTTTAGCATATAGAAAGTGGTACTTAAAACAAAACAAGGGGAAGATACCCAGAGGTCCACCTGCCACACAGTGAGGGGTGGGCACCACTATCATGAGCAAGTGTGTGGTAGAGAGATGGGTGAGGAAGAGAAGCAGAATGGTTTGTGCACTGTGAAGAGGGGTGGAACAGGAGACAGGAGGGTGGTGAGGAACATCCTGATGTAAGTGGACATGGTGATGTCCCAGCCTATACTGCTGTTGAGAGCCAGGTCTCAGTCTGTGGTCTTGCAACAGCAGGGGTCTGTGTTGGTATCAGTGTCCCATATTGCCACCAAAAGTCATGGGGATATACCTGGTCTGGGCTCTCGTCCAGGGCCAGGTTGATGTCTGAGGGCTGCAAAAAGCCGGCCCCACCCCTTGCCCACTGCAGGACTTGGGAGAGCAGACACTGCACTTTGCCTGGGCAGTACAGCAGAGCTGGTCCTGATGGTGGTGGGGCACAGGCGAGCCCTGCAGTGGCTAGTATGCTGGAGAGTGGCCTGCACTTCACCTGGTGGTGTGGGTGCAGGAGAGCTGGTGGCTGACCAGCTTGTCTACCACCCAGATCCAGATCCAAGGCTATGAGCTGGCTCACCCCAACATCTACCCCATCTGCTAGAGTAAGTGAAGGAGCTGGTCCTGCAGACCCAAAGCTGCTGGATCTCCATGACACAGGGCAACAACAGGATATCCTAAAGGAGTTCTGGTGAGGATTCAGTATTGATAGTGTTGTAGAAACCAGACCAATGATGACTCATTGCAATGAACATTTGCAAGGAAAACTGTGTGGGCAAAAGGGTATACTGAGGGACACACTGTGACCCACTGCAGCTTCCACATTGAGATTTTTTTTCTTTTGGGGAGAAGTTGCAGGGACAGAAGACAGATATGGAAGGAAGGGGAGATGAGTATGGGGTGCATCATGTGAAATTCAAAGACTCAATAAAAAGTTAAACAAACAAGCAAATAACAAAACAAGCTGGATGACTCTGCAGGGAAAGGGGCTCTCCGCCAAGTCTGACCTCCTGACTCTGATCCCTGGAATCCTCCTGGTGGGAGGAGAAAACCAACTTCTAAAAGTTGCCCTCTGACCTCTACAGGCTTGCTGCGGCGTGGATCGGGTGTGGATATACCCCTTCAGCACAGAATAAGTGAGTGTAATAAAAATAGATAACTAAACGAAAGTGAAGCAAAGGTGGTGCAACAGTAGAAATGTTGCAAACTTGAAAGGTGGGAAAAAGTCAGTAAAACAGACATGCACTCCAACAAACAGGGCAAAACCAAAGCCAAACCAACCACACAGAAAAAAACCCAAGCAAGCCAGCAAGCAAGCAAGCCAGCCAGCAAGCACCCCACCGACATCTCTGAAAAAGAAAGGGCGGGGCAAGCCTTCTGATTTCAGTGCTGGGGGCAGGGGCAGGACTGAGTCAGGGAGATGCTGAGTTTGAGGCCAACTTTGGATACAAACCTGACTCAGTCTCAAAAACAAAAATATCAAACAACAACAAAACAAAACAAGCAAACAAAAAAAAAATCCCACTACTCAAACCCAGGGTGTGTGTGTGTGTGTGTGTATGAGTGTGTGTAATTTTGTGGGTGTGTGTGAGTGAGTGTGGTGTGTGAACAGGTGGGCACAGAGTCCAGGAGAGGGTGTTAATTTCATTGGAGCAGGAGTTACAGGCAATTTTGAGCCTCCAGACGTGGGTGCTGGGAACTAAACTCCTTTGAAAGAATAGTAAATAACGGCTAAACTCCCTCTCCAGCTCCTATTTTAAACCTTTTAAAAGAAAAGGTCTCATACAGCTCATTATTTAGCTGTGGATGGCCTTGAATCTCTGGTCCTTCTCCCTTTACCTTCCAAGTTCTATGACTATAGGAATGTGCCATGAAGCACAGCTAAATGCTGCTGCTGCTGCTGCTGCTGCTACTATAACAATAATAACTAGTATTATCTATTAAAGCAAGGAGAAGAATTGTTCCAGGTCTAAATGACTTTATGGGTACATTTTTTTTTTTTTTTTTTTTTTTTTTTTTTGGTTTTTCGAGACAGGGTTTTTCTGTATAGCCCTGGCTGTCCTGGAACTCACTTTGTAGACCAGGCTGGCCTCGAACTCAGAAATCCGCCTGCCTCTGCCTCCCGAGTGCTGGGATTAAAGGCGTGCGCCACCATGCCCGGCTACTTTATGGGTACATTATAGAAAACCTCTAAGAAGAAGATCTGTTTCTCTGGGACTGTGGCTCAGTTGGTAGAATACTACTTTACATGCAGGGAGCCCTGGGTTGGTCCCTAGCACTGTATAGAACAGGGGTGGTGTCACAAACCTCCAACCCAGCACTTAGAGGGTGGAAGCAGGAGACTGAGAGTTCAGATTAAATGTAGCCAGATGTTGTGCTGGAGACTAGCTTGGGCTACATGAGACCCTATCCCAAAAAAGGAAAACAAGGGCTGGAGAGATAGCTCAGCAGTTAAGAGCACTGACTGCTCTTTCTAGAGGTCCTGACTTCAATTCCCAGCAACCATCACAACCATGGTGGTGGCTCACAACCATCTGTAACAGGGATCCAATGCCTTCTTCTGGTGTGTCTGAAGACAGAGACAGTGTACTCACATACATGAAATAAGTAAATAAATCTTTTTTTAAAAAAGAAAAACAAAAAAGATAAATTCATTTGCTATGTATACATGTGTATAGCATAGAAAGCAATTAAACATTTGTATCTATTTAAGTTAAACTAACATTGAAAAGAAGGCATACAGGTATAGTATCAAAGAAAAGAAAACAAGTCAACTTCATTTATGAAGATTAATATTCTGCAATGAATAAAAGAACAACAGGCCCAAACTTATCTTCTGAACTATTGCCAGCTCCCTAATACATCACAGCTATCAAGAAAAGTGCCGGTCACATGACAGGTGCACATATATTTTTTGAACTAATTGTTATTAATCAAGCAAGGTTAATCCCAGGTTATAAGTATGGTTGAAGTTGGAGAATATGTTCACTGTAATGAGGGGAAAAAAAAGAAAAAGAAAGAAAGAAAGAAAGAAAGAAAGAAAGAAAGAAAGAAAGAAAGAGAGAAACTAAGAATATATTGTAATGCAATTTTAAAAAGATGAAATTTAACTTCTGTCCCAATAAAAGCTACTGTAGCAGAATAAGGCTGTCTCCTCATCTCACTGAACCATTTATACAAAACTTTTCTTGTCAGGTATCGTAGTACATACTTTTGATCCCGACACGAGGAAGGCAGAGGCAGGTGGCTCTCCAGGAGTTTGAGGCCTGCCTGGTCTACATAGGGAGTTATTTCCAGGATAGCCAGGGATACATAGTGAGATCATCCGGTCTCAAAACAACAACAACAACAACAACAACAACAACAACAACAACATCCCAAACAAACCAACCAAAGAAGCCCCAAACAAATCACAAAACAACAACAACTTCCTCCCACAAAACAATAACAAAAGCTTCCCTTTAAATTGTGTATGTGTGTGTGCATGCACCCACAAGTATCCACAGAGGCCAGGAGATGGTGCTGGATCCCCCTACAGCTAAAGCTACAGGCAGTTGTGACCTGCTTGAGGTGGGTTCCGGGAAAGAAACTCAGATGCTCTGGAATTATAGCATGTACTCTTGACCTCTGAGACACCTTTCCAGCCCTTCTTATTAAAAGCATAAACGCTATATTTGATTTTGAGACATCAGAAGGCCAGGCAACAGGAGTGCCTGCTGTTATCCCTATTGGCCAGCAGTTCTGTGGAGGCCGCGTGAAGGAGACAAAGCAGAGGCCATTTCAGTCACAGGAAGAGAAGGTGTCATTACAACCGTCAGCTATGGATGGCAATGACTGTTCCATTTTTTCTATAGTTAGCAATTTTTCTGCATTTTAATCTTTCATATCTCCATGATGATGATGATAAAACCAACAGTATGGTGAGGCCAGAATCTTCATGGTAAGGTATCCTGTGTTGAAACAGAGATTCATGGGGGCTTGAGAGCTAGCTCAGCAGTCAAGAGCACTGACCCATCTAGAGGACCTGGTTTGGTTCCTTGCATTCACATGGTGGCAAACAACCACCTCTAATTCCAGGTCCCCTCCCCTGACACCCTGCTCAGGCCTCTCTAGGTACCAAGCAACGTGAGGCACACATGTCCTTGCAGACAAAAACACTCTTCCATGTGCTCAAAAAAAAAAAAAAAAAAAAACAAACCAAAACCAAAAAAGATGTAACCTACAAGATGGGGTGTCAAACTGTTTTTTCTCTTTTCTAAAGACTGATTGTTCCAAAAGTCTAAAGACTTTTGTTCCAAAAGTCCTTACTTTGCTGGGGTATCCGTGACCCCCATCCTGTACTCACCCTCTGCCCCTTAGTCGGATTCAAATACCTACTGTCTTCTTACACTCAGCTTATGTTGCTCATCAGAAAGTCTTTAAGTACTAGATGGCTATCAATAGTGTGATGTATGAAGAAAGCTGCTTAAATTAATCATGCACTGAATTTCAGTACTGCAAAGTGCGCTGACATCTTAAAAATCCATTATTAATTATAAAATTAAAAACTGCAACATCCGAAGTATGTTATTTTGGATAAACCAAGGCTCGCTAATATATTTATACTTTACTAGCACAACAACGCAAAAAGCAACTAAAAACTCAAGCACTTCTATTTTAGCCCTGGAAAAGAGATTTCTAGATTATTCTGCCAGAGTCCTATCTGTCAACCACCAGAGAGGGATGAGCTTGCTTCAAATGGGTTTGCAGAAATGACTTCCTTTTTAAAAGTAGCTCTGTCAGCTGGGAGCAACAGCAGAAAAAGGACAAACTTGCTGAATGAGGCTGTGCTGGAGTTGGCCAGAGGGCCCGTCGTGGCTCTGTCATTGGCATTCCTGCTGCAGCCAGAGAAGCCTAAGCAAGCGGAAAATCTATAGTACTTTCATCTACATCTAGCTGAAAGTGCTTACGGGAGCGATTTTAAGTTCTGAGAGTGATAGGGTGCTGGTTCCGACCTCGGGAGAACTCAATGGGCTCCTGGGTCCTTTGTTTTTTGCACATTTTCTGGTGAGCGCTGTTGTCCTGGCCTAATCTATGAATTGGTTACAGTCCCTTTTCACTGTAGCCACACCCTTGTTAGGGCCGGTCTATAAGGATGTCTTTAGGACAAACTAAAAGTGCTAAGCAAGGCACTGGAGGGCGGGCTCAGCTGTTAAACCTTTGCTGCTCTCACAGTGGGCCCAGGTTTGGGTTCCCACCCACATAGCCGCTCACAACCATCTATGTCAGTACCAGGCAATCCAATGCCTTCTCGGGGCTCCATGAGCACCGGGCACACATGTTCTGCACATACATACAGGCAGACAAAATACTCAAAAAACCAAAGCATTAAATAAAAGTGCTAAACAAAAGAGAATTATTAGAGGTACCTAGATGTGTGCTTTATTTTTAATTTGGGCTTGAATTTTGACTTTTATGTTTATTGTTATGTACCTTCACACAATATTTTCCTCTTCCTCCCTTTTCTCTTTCCCTCCCCTCCCTCCCTTCCTTCTTTCCTTTCATGGGGTCTCACTATTTTTCTTGGGCCACCCTCAAATTTACAATCACCCTGTTCCCACCTCCTCAGGTGTGGTTACAGTCATGCACTACCCACCGTATCTGACGTTACACGAATTTCTTGAACCCATCCGACCCTCAGTTCTGTTCAGTATAATACTGAATAATGCTGATCTTGTGAGGGTCACCGTGACTAGCAGCAGGTGACACCTACTGTTACAACTGCAAAAGCAGTTAGACTCATGCTAACTCTGGGTTTTAATGACAGAGGTTAGCAGAGACCAAAAATATTCTGTCTCTTACTCTAATTACATACCATAACAGTATCTTTGAAGCATAGGGAAACTTCGATAATCGTGGATGTCACTGAAGAACAGGGTTAAGATTCTGGGCTGGAGAAAATAACTCCGTGGTTAAGAGCACTGGCTGCTCTTGCAGAAATCCTGGGTTCAGTTTTGGGTACTCACATGTCAACTTAAAACCAACTGTAACTCCAGTTTCAGGGGATTTGATCCCCTTTTCTGGACTCCTTGAACACCACACATATAGCATGTGATGTACAGACACACATGCAGGCAAGACACCCATACATAAAGTAAAAATTTAAAAAGACTGTTCTTCTGGAGCCACCAGCGGCCGCGGGTTCCTGGGTTCCTGAAAGGAAAGCTCGGGCTGTGTGGGATGGACAGCAAGAGAAGAATGAGACCAAGACAACGTTTCTGATTAATGCCCAATGTTTACTAGGAGCCTGAGCTCATAAAGTGGGGAGGGGCGGGGGGAGGAACCCATCCCCCACTTTGCCAGGATCTCATCAGGAAAACAAGTTCAGCTCTCAGCAGGTAGTGGCCTCTTGGAGGAAGCAGCAGATGTGGCGGGACAATGGACTTTACCCTGGTAGGAAGATTCCACCCTAGGTGGGCTAGCCAGCTGTGACAAACACAAGGTCTGATCAGCCTCTCAAGGCTGGGTGGATGGACACATTCTTCCATGCCTGAGAATGAGTTAGACTACTTAAATGTCTAACAATAGAGACCGGCTAAGAATAAGGGCTGGGGGTGGTAGAGCTGGAGAGATGGCTCAGCAGTAATGCAGGTATCAGTCTTTCAAAGGACCAGTGTTTGGTTCCCAGCACCCACACTAAGTGGCTCACAGCTGCCAGTGACTCCAGCTCCAGAGGACCCAACGCCCTCTTCTGGCCTTTGAGGGCACCTGCACTCATGTGCACATACTCACATGTAGACACACAGGCATACATACAATTAAAAATAAATCTTAAAAAAAAAAAAAAAGAAACAGATTAGGGATGTATCTTAATAGTAGAGTGTGGAGCACTTGCCTAGCATGGTTAAGGCTCTGGGTTTGATTCTCAATACACAATAATAATAATAATAAGGGGGGGGGGACAGGGAGGGAGAAAGGGAGATAGAGAAGGAAGAGTAGGAAGGAATGGTCATAACACAAAGGAAGTAATATGCAATTGCTACAAAATCATGTTTGGGTGTACAGAAGTCTCGCATGCCTTTAGATGGTTATCAAGTAACTGAATGTGATGGTATAGGGAGTGGTGAGGACTGTGGTCAAGTGGGGTTTAGGAAGTTTGTCTACAAGTATACTGCTGAAGACTAAACTGTGGAAAGATACTTATGGTGTACTTTGAAGTGACAAAAGCAAATAAGGGTATAACTAGGTCCTGGGGGTCTTGGTCAGGCAGAGCTCTTCCTGGTGTGAGTGGGGACCTGGGCTCTGTATCCAGTGCCACAGAAAGAAAAGCAAGCGCAGGTATAGAATGATCCCAGAATTTTAAAAATTATTTTATGTGTATGAGTGTTTTGCCTGCATGTATGTCTGTGTGCCATGTATGTGCCTGGTGCCTGTGGAGGCCAGAAGAGGGCATTGAATGCCCTGGAACTAGAGTTACAGGTAGTCATTAGCCAGCATGTGGGTGTCAGGAATCAAACCCAGGGCCTCTGGAAGAGCAGTCAGGGATCTTACCTGCTGTGCCATCTTTCTAGGCCCCCAGAAGGAGTCCTTTTTATACATAGGAAGTAAAGAATATATAGATGAAAAAATAACCATCTCTCTAGTCTTGTTTCCAATTTTTTTAAAGTAAGTATATTTATAGGTATATCCCTTTTTTGCCCACTGGTTGGTCTGTCTTAACTATTTGGAGTAGTTAATAATAATAGTAAAAATAATATATAGAAATAATAATAGAAATAGAATAATAATAGAAAATCCAGAGGCCATACCATGGTCAGGTGACCCGTCCAGCAGGTCCAGTTATTCGAGGGTCTCGAGGGGACCTTCTCCTAAGAACCAAATGCGGGGAGGGAGAGACGAGAACCTTGTGCAATGAACGACACATGGAAGCAGTCTGAGTAGCATCAAGGTCTCACTGTATTAGCAAGGCTCAAGGCTTAAATACACAAGCAAAAGGGGAAGTACTTCTCAGCAGGAGGGATGGGGCAGCGGAAATTTTTCTTTTGGCGACTACACGGGGAAGCAGGAACTTGGTGGTAGCAGGGTACATCTTGTGGTCAGGACATCTGGCACTGACTTAGGGCTGGAACAATCTGTGGTTGTTCTCGGAGCAGTGCGTTGGAGGCCCTCTTTTGACCCCCTTTTCTTCTCGGGGCAGGGGAGGGAGAGGCCCAATTCAGAGATCAGGACAATTGTGTTGTCTTAATAGCTCCCACCAGCCAGGGATTGCGGTAAGCACGTATACTAACTAATGCAATCTACTCAGAACTAATGACTACCGTCCCTATCGTTGTCTCTCAAGTGGTAGAGCTGAGACAGCAAGAGATTAAATAACCTCCCTAAGGCCAAACAAGTAGACGGTAAAGAGTCAAGACTCAGGCTCAGGCAGTAGGGACTGTCTCTTGACTGCTACACCCTATTAAAATAAAGATATTATGAGTTATGACTTATCTGGGTTTTGCATGTGCTTTTTATTTTCCTTGTGGATTCTGGTGCTTCATTTTTCTATTATAAGCATGCAGCTTAATAATCAGGAAAAGCACAATATTTTGTTTATAAAAACACTACACATTTATTGTCTGCACACGCTGCTTTGGGATCCTCTAACTGCTGCTCTGTAAATGAGAATTAGTTTATGTGACTTGCTGGCTGAAAGCTTAGGCCCGGAGGAATGAGAAATAGGAAGGTGAGTTTTACAGAGGTAGAGGGAGGTCGGCAGGAGGAACCAGGCCTGTAGGCTCCCAGAATTCACTTGAGCTGGAATCAGCAAGCATAAATCAGTGAGCATAGGGCAGGGCCTGTCACTGAGAAAAGTCTGCTGTAGGCCTGACCCTGGTCACCTAAAGTATGGTGGCACATTCCTCTATCAAGTCACTTGACATGTTCTTTAATTTATTCAACAACTATCCTTTAGATTCTTCCTGTTAAGCCCAAGTGAAACATACAATAATTTAGTAAGGGAGACAAGAAAGAAATACAATCATTACCAATAAAAGGCTTTGAAAGGTTGAAGTAGAGAGAGAGAGAGAGAGAGAGAGCTCTGTTTATCTAATATTCAATAGTGGAGGGGTGCGTGGGGAGGTAGAGTCTCATCAGCCCTGACTGCCCTGAAGTCTTCAGTGTATACCAACATGACTCACGATGACTCTGACTTCTGGAATCCCAGGCCCGGCCACACCCAGCTGATCCTATATTCTTTACTTCCTGTCAAGTCTTACAGCTCAGAGATCAATTAATGAGACAGACACAGCTCCTACCTTCATACAGTTTATACTCTAAATCTGAGACAGAGAAATAACTATGACTTAGCCCAGAAAAGAAAAAGAACTCTCGGGGTCAGTTTACAACCTGATGAAAACAGAACTCTCAAACTGCACAAAATAGCACCCAAAAAGATTAGTACCGGCCATCCTTTCTTATGAATGAAAGCACAAAGTCTTAAATATCAGGAATTCAGTGAGTGACTTACTGTGACCAGATTATAGAAATGGTTTACTATCAATCTTAGAAAGTCTATAAGTAAAATTCACTATACCCTTTAGATAGTAGAGTTAAGATACATGATCATCTCAAAAGAAAAATTAGAAAAGATTTGAATCTGGCTGTGATGGACCATGCCTGTAATCTCAGAACTGAGGAGGTAATGTGGGTGGAGGGGGGCGATCGTCCCTGCAAGCATCATGGTCAGTAGGGACATGGCCAGCAGGGACACTGACTGCATGAGGCATGAGCAAGAAGGAAAGTCCGCTCAGTATGACTTAGTCATCCGGTGTTGGCTCAAACTTCTGGAGTCTGACACTGGGTGGTTTTTTTTTAGACATCGTTAAGTACAGTACAATTTTGGAAAACAGTTTTCTGGTAATAATTATTCCTTCCCATGTGCATACTAAAGCTTAAAGGGTGAATACCTTGAAGCTCTTTTGCAAAGTACACGTGACCTCTAACCATGCAGATGGGTTCTACAGTTTAAGGGCCTAGGATTTAGCGTGGTCTCTGACCAAGATAGTGTATAAGTATCCAGGCTATAAAGTACATGTGACATCTCCCCCAAGGATGGGTCCTATTGGCCAAGAAGCAAAACTAAAGATAAATGTCTAGGGAGGAAGAGTCTGGGATAAACATTCTGGGAGATTGGGGTGGGGCCTGGCCCTACACAAAGGTCACCAGGTCATTAACAACATCCACTCTCAGCCTTCCGAGTGGAAAGCAGGTACACATCTCCTCCATTGAGGAGACAACCCCGTGTGAGTGATGTTCTTGGTCTTTCCAATGCTTATCTGAGAGCACCTGTGCCTCTACAGGTGAGAGCAGGAGACTCTATATCAGGCATTCAGGATAATAATTATGACTAATAATAATAATATCCATTAAGTGGCAAGTCGAAGGCCAGGCAACCTAAGAACCTGTCTCAAAAAAACAACCACAATCCACAGGCACGGTGGCACATGCCTTGATCCCCACGCTCTGGAGGCAATGTGACAGTGTAGGAAGTGTACACATGAGAAACAAACAGGTCTATTTGAAAATGGCATAATGAACTACATGAAAAGGTAAACAGATGAGCAAGGAATCAAAGCCCATCAGAGAAGACTGACATACCAAGGAGATAAAAATATTTGTAACATTTTAAATATTTATATGTATGTATGTATGCATGCATAATATGTTTGGATCAAATCTATTCCCCTTTCCTGTCTGTTCAGTTCCTCTCCTATCTGCTACCACTTTTCCCTTCCACCTTCATGTTCTCTCTCTCTGTTTCCCTCTTTCTCTCCCTCCCTCTCTCTCACTAAGTATATTTAGTGTTGCCTGAATGTGCATGAATTTGGGACCAAAATTTTTATTATTACATTGCATTGATATATTGATTGTGCGTGCATGCGTGTGTGTGTGTGTGTGTGTGTGTGTGTTTGGGTATTCAAAAGGCAGCTTTTAGGAGTCAGTCAGTCCTCCTTTTCTATCACATGGGTCCCGAAGATTGAACCCAGGTTATTGGGTTCGCTGGGCTGTAAAGTTACCCCTGAGCCATTTTGCCTGCCCCAAACTGTTTTGCTATCCAGCAACTGCCACAAGCAGGGAGTCACTCTTTGCTTTAGGTGACCCCATCTCAACCAGACTGAAGAAGATCTGGAAACTTCGAGGTCACATAATCTACGGCCAGGGCAGCCTGGGTGAATACTGGATGCTTCCAGGAGGCTGGGTAATGCTGGTTGCACACTCTACCAGAAGATCAACGTCAACAACTACTACCCAGGTCACTTTGGGAAAGTTGGTATGAGGCATTACCACTTAACTGGTAACCTGACTAGTCTGAGGACGGTGGTCAGTCTGCAGACATTGGTATGTGCCACCCAAAAAGGAGGCCAGTGCACTAACACTTTGACTGTGGGATCTGATGCTAAAAGACAGACATGGGGAATGTGAGTGTCAAGGCAGAAGCAGATGTAGGCGATTGTTACACGGGTTATGGGTCTCCTTCTCTTCCTTGTCTTCTTTTATAATGGTGGTGGCTGTTGCTGAGCATGGCATCCAGAGCCTTGTGCATGTAAGGCAAGTGCTCTATGCCTGGGAAGCAACCCTAGGGCTTTAATAAAAACCCATTAAAAGCTTTTTAGTATTTGAGGCCAGCCTGGTCTACAGAGTGAGTTCCAGAACAGCCAGGGCTATACAGAGAAAGCCTGTCTTGAAAAACCAAAAAAAAAAAAAAAAAAAAAAAAAAAACCCAAAAAAACAAACTTTTTATTAAACTCATAACAATGTTCTAATCATCTGCATAAGCAAATATTTCTGGTATCTTCGTGTAAGTGTTGAGTATTTGTATATGTATTCAGAAGAGGTCAACCTTAAAGTGTTGTTCACAAGAACAACTGTCAACCTTGTCTTATTTGTGTGGGATTTTTTTTTTTTTGGTCTCATTTTTAAAAAGTCTACATTATATGTGCTGAGTGTTTTACTTGCATGTATGTATGTACCATGAACACCAGAAGAGGGCATCAGATCCTCTGAAACTTGAGCTATAGAGAATTGTAAGCTGTCATATGTGTGCTAAGACTTGAGCCCCGATCTTCTGTAGGCGCAGCAAATGCTCTTAACAGTTGAGCCATAGATCGGGCCATGTTTTTGAGATAGGGTCTCCCATTGGTTTGGAGTCTGATGCTTTATCTATGCTCATTGAGCACATGCCCTAGAGAGCTTCCTATCTCTCTGTCACCCCATCTCTAGGATTTTAAGTGAGCTCCACCATGTCCAGCCTTTGTATGTGGAAGCAAACTTGGGTCCTCATGTTTGTGTAGCAAGCACTTTACAGAGTGAACTTTCTCCCTTGTCCTTTTTCCGCATCTTCATGAGACAGAAGAGAGCTAAGCTTCCCAACTTACCATCAATGCAACCGTTTAGCTAATGTTACAGAAATGGCTGATGTGTGGAGGTTATTAATATGCAACTCTAAGTCACAGAACAGAGTGTGCACCGGCAGAGTGTGCACATCGCCTCCATATACCTATAGTTGTTGCTATTCAGCCTTAAGGAGGGAGGATGTGCCGGGCGTGGTGGCGCACGCCTTTAATCCCAGCACTCGGGAGGCAGAGGCAGGCGGATTTCTGAGTTCGAGGCCAGCCTGGTCTACAAAGTGAGCTCCAGGACAGCCGGAGCTATAAAGAGAAACCCTGTCTCGAAAAACCAAAAAAAAAAAAAAAAAAAAAAAAAAAAAGGAGGGAGGATGTAGCCACTGGCCTAACACTTCAGGGCATTATGCGAAGTAAAGTAATACAGCCACAGAAATGACAAATACTTTATGGCTTTATTCACAGGAGGAACTAAAGCAGTAAAAGCCCACAAAGGCAAAAGGAGACTATAAACCAAAACAAAAACCAACCAACCAACCAACCAAAAAACCTTGATGAAATGCTGCAGGGAATTCTGGGAATGTCTTTGTTTTGGGTTGCAGTCTTTCCTGCGATCTGTCCAGTGTTTTTATTTCTTTTTTTTTTTTTTTTTTGGTTTTTTTCGAGACAGGGTTTCTCTGTGTAGCCCTGGCTGTCCTGGCACTCACTTTGTAGACCAGGCTGGCCTCGAACTCAGAAATCCGCCTGCCTCTGCCTCCCGAGTGCTGGGATTAAAGGCGTGCGCCACCACGCCCGGCTGTTTTTATTTCTTTAATTTACCTGTGGGGGTTATAAAACATCTCTGAAGACCTGGGTCTAAGAGAAGAGCTGTGGGTGAGGTGAAGTGAAAGAAAACTCATCTTTTCACATGGCCTGTAGCATCCGCTGTTGATAACACAACTGGTAGCTGCTGACATTTATTTCTGTTTAAAAATTTATCTATAGTTTTACATGTATGTGTGTGTGTGCATATATGTAGGTGCACCAACCACAAGCTTAAATGTTTACACAGGCCAGAAGAGGGCGTTTGAACCTCCTGGATCTGGTGTTACAAACCATTTTACGTCGCCTTGTGGGAGCTGAGAATTGAATTCCAGTATTCTTGAGAGGACTGAGTTAGCCAGAGCCAGACTGACTTCATGACACGCTGGAAACTGGCAGTTTGAGAGACTAAGGCCTAAATTTCTGTTTCCCAGAAATGAGAACTGGGATCATGGAATCTGTGGTCAGCCAATCACAGCCTCGGGCAGCCAATCCAAGGACACCATGTCACCTGGCCTGAAGTAAGGATAGGTAGGTAGATGAATAAGTGACCCCCTAACCAACTATAGAATTAGTCAGGCCCCTAGAGATAGGCTAACCAATTAAGGTAAAAGGGCACACAGCCCTCCCTGGAATTCCCTGACAATAAAAGCTGGGCCTGAGAGTCTACTAGGGGGTTCTCCATTGCCGAAAGGGCAGACCCCTGCAGGCAGAAAATTCCACTGAATAAACGCTCTTTGCTTCTGTTTACTATTTGAGTCTGGGGTATCATTCTCTGGCAATCTTTGAACCCTAACACTCTAGAAGAGCAACAAGTGTTCTTAATCACCGAGCCAGCCTCTCTCAGGCTTCTATTCCTAGGTTTGTTTCTATGGTTGTTTCTGCGAGGCTTTTCCTCTCAAACTTGTATAATTATGTTTATAATTCTGGTCACATCCTAAACTCAGCTAGATGAACAAGAACCATGTCTGTAGTCTTTGGGGGCACTGAGGGCTGAGGCCGGCGTTCCCCCTTGTTTAGCCTTCTCCAGGCCATCTGGTCCCCGTCTTTATCATCTCACTCTAAACCCTTTATCCTCTTTACTGACCTCTTCCTACTTACGATCATGTCCCCTCCTAAGCCTGCGGGCTCCCTTATTCCTTAGAATGCAGAGCCTGTAAACAGGTTCACACTCCTGCCAGGAGAAATGGTTGCTGTGGCTTGCTTTGTTTTTTTTTTTTGTTTTGTTTTGGCCTCAGGAAAAAAAACAATAAAAGTCAAACTGGCTCTATTGGGAGAAGACCTGGAGTTTGTAGTGCGTAGCTTCTCAGAGAAGTGAAGCAGGGACTAGGCTTAACTCAGGGGATAGGATGTTCAACCTCTGCCCCATGTGGTGAGTTCTGGCAATCCAGGGAGAAACAATTGTCTACCCATCCTTAGCATCACCATGAGCTGGTCCATCACAGAGATGGAGGAAATAACCCTCCACTCTGCTGAACTAGTCACATTCTGTCAACACACGTCAACACGTGTGAGAGGAACCGGGAAAAACCTATGCCACTTACATCACTGCACCTTTAACCTTCTTTAGCTGATAGATAGTAAATGTATGTATCTATGGGCGACCTCGTGATATCTTGATATGCATGCAGTGCAGAAAGATTGAATCAAATGGATAACATCCAGGTCATCCCACGTATTTGCCACAGTTTTGTGGCAAGAGTTTCCAGAATGCCTTCAAATAGGAATGGTAAGTATTCATACCTTGGCCCTTATGCATTTGAAACGAGTACTTCTCAATTCTGCTTTCAGAAAACTTACCAGATAAAAGGATTTTCTCTAATTTTCTTCACTGTCAGCCACCATTTCATTGGGATAAACTTCTTGCTACAATGTTGGAAAAACAATAATGTCATGGTGGATGCTGATTCTCAGTGCTGCTGGGCAGACTCTTTGGACTCTCGAACATTGCTTGAGTCTAGGAATTCAAGTCCATTCTGGGTAACACAGTGGGACTCTCATCTCATAGAGAGAGAGAGAGAGAGAGAGAGAGAGAGAGAGAGAGAGAGAGAGAGAGAGAGAGAGAGAGAGAGAGAGAAAGCAGGGAGCTGGAGTCCCTTGAACTCTTCGCCAATCTCATACTTTGAGACTTTTCTCTTTTTCTCTCTCAACTTCTTAAACATATGTAGCCTTGGACAAGAGTTAAGATGAGCGTGGATAGGGTTCTTTTGATGGTGGTGGTGCTGGCTTTTTTTTTTTTTTTCTTTTTTCCCAAGACAGGGTTTCTCTGTGTAGCTCTGGCTGTCCTGGAACTGGCTCTATAGACCAGGCTGGCCTTGAACTCAGAGACCCACCTGGCTCTGCCTCTTAAGTGCTGGGATTATAGGTGTGTGCCACCGCTACCAGGCTATGGGTTTCTTTAGTTTAATGAACTGAAAGTGATTGGAGAATGATCCAGAGCAGTTGCCCAGAGGGTGGACACTCTTGCACAGCTTGCAGTTTTCAGAATGCTATTCAGAGACACTGAGGTGTCTTTATAGGGCCTCTGGTGTCTGTGCCCACACGTCTGCTATCTGTTGTTCCAGTGGGTTTCCAGACTGGGTGCTACACTCTGCAGTCCATGGATTGTGTGCTTTGAGTATGTGGTCACTTCTGCATGTTCCCTCAACCAGCTCGGAAGCTTTCTGCCCCTGAGGCAAGAGACGGTATAGCGTTTGTCACAGGTGGAGACTGAGCAGCTGATGACTCACTGTCTCCATTGTGCGGTCCAGATTCAGGCAGAGCGATAGGGAGAGGGAGACAGGGAGGGAGAAAGAAAGGGGTGAGAGAGGGGGAAGGAGGAAAAAAGATAGAGAAATGGAGACAGAGAGACAGAGTGACAGAGATAGATGGAGAAAGAAAGAGAGAGAGAGATGCACACACACACAGAGACAGAAAGAGTAAATGAGCAGACAGCCTAAACTTTTCTTTTGAATGACAGACTATTTGTGTTTCTAAATGAGTGGGTTGGATATAGTATTTGGTGGCTAGAGAAAGTCTAAGGTAACCTAAGGTAACCTCTGTGCCTGTAATTTTAGTGAATTTTAAATGTCCACCTACACACCTCCATTTCCTCTCTAGGAAAGCTGCTGAAGTGGCCGATCACACCCACATTTTAGCAGATCTCTAATGCTCTCCATAAATACTGCTGCTTACAGAATTAACCACATCTTATCTCGGAGCGCACGGACTCTCCTGAGCTGTGGCTCCGTGTCGTCTGTGCCGTGTTCACGGGACACGAGCCCTGAGACTCTGACTGTACAGAGAGAGCAGCACAGGACCCTTTCACCCCATACCTGCTGTTACCACGGGACTGAAATGCCGAGGTCCTCAGCTGTGACGTCATCTTCTATTTCAGGCTCTGGATTTGACCCTTACACTGATGAGATGGCAGGAACTTGCTTTTCTAGATTAATACTTAACCCCTTGCCATGCCATCCCAGACAAAGCTTTACACTCACTGCCAACTCAACTCCTCCCAGCCCCAAGGACCAGGCCCATGCCGTGTCTTCCTCTTCACGCCACTAGGGAAAAAAATTAGACATCTAACACCTTAACAGTGTAGTATTTAATACAGCAAACAGATCATGTTCCTAAGAAAGGATATGGCCTCTACAAAGGGAGAGCAGAGTCCCTAAAAAAAATTTGTATTTATTTTGAGAGAAAGGGTGAGAAGTTTGCTATTAAACTTAATCCCCAATAACAGAAAAATCTTTGAAAACTATGCACTTAAAAGCACATTGTTTGGGGGACTAGAGAGATGGTCCAGTTAGAAAGTATTTGCTGTGTAAGCATGAAGACCTGAGTTAGATCCCTAGCTGTCCTGTAAAAGCCAGGCAGTGGGCACCTCTATCAGTGATCGGAAGGCAGACACTGGAAGACACTTGGGCTTGCCGGCCAGGTAGTCCGTCCATACATGTGCTCTCCCAGCTCAAAAACTAAAGCAGGCCAGTAAGAGTCTCAGCAGGAAAGATGGTTGCTATTAAGCCTTTTATGACACAGGCTTGATCCCTGAAACACTGCAGGAGATTGTCTTAGATTTCCACACTCATGTTATGGTACATGTGCACATAAACTACAGATGAATGTGAAAGAAATAATGTGGAGAGAAAGATATAGCATAGACCTCTGGTGCCACATGTATGCACACACATGAGAACATGTAGACAAACACACACACATACATATATACACACACACACACACATTCTTTGTTTCAGTCTGGCTAATGTAGATTGTGGAAAGAAGAGAGGAGTGGGGCAGGAAGACAAGATACAGGGTAGGTTGCCTCAACACAGGTTAGAATTGGCTAGAGAGCCCACTGTGGGGAGTGTGGGGTGTGTGCGTGTGTGGGTGTTTGGGGGATGTAGGGGTGTGTGTAGGGTGTGGGAAATGTGTGGGGGTGTGGGGGTGCAGGCTGTGGGGGGTATATAGGGTATGTGAGGGTTTGGGGGAATGTGGGGGTGGAAGATGTAGACATGTGGGGGTAGGGGAGTGTGGAGGGTGGAGGTGTGTGTGGGTATTGGAGTGTGTGAGTGTAGGGGTGTGGGGGTGTGGGTGTAGCAGGAAACTGGGTATATATGTGGGAGATCCAAACTCTTGTTTGGGTCCTATGATAATCAGCAAGTGCCAACAGTTATTTACTTACAACAAAAGTTTTGTGAGGAATATGATTTTATACACAGATATGATAGGAGTCAGCTTACTTTAAGAAAAAACTTCAAGATAAATCAATAACTTTAAATAAATATTTAAGTTTTGACAAGTTTTTAATAAATTATAGGGACACATTTTACTGTTAAATATGTAGTTATCGAGTCTTAAGGACTTTTAATTTTGTTTTAAATAAGTCTACCCCCAAATTTTGTGAGGCTTGGGACAAGAGTAGAGGTCCATATATTAGATATGTAAATATTTGAAAGCTATAGACAAAGTTAATATGTTTTGTTAGATAAAGTATATTCTAGTCTCTTACCTTGATAAATATTTCCTCATAGCAACTTGCAAAGTTGAATTCAAATGTAGAATTATTGGAACCCCAAGATGTGACAGCACAGGGTACACAATTTGATCAGTGATATGTTCATTCCTGGCAATTTGGGCTTTGGGACCAGGCTTAAACAGGCTCTCCGGTGGGCTTAGGCCTTCTGGGTTGGGGTTTCCAGACCCAAGATGGGCACTTATGTGGTGGTCTTGGGCTTCCTCATCAAATGTAGCCAGGAAACACTAAAATGAGGCCTTTTCAAGTTTAGGGCCCAGGAAGGGAGGCCCTTTACCCAGGGTCTCGTGTGAGCACTGCTTTGTCCATTCTCTATTCTAAGCCTATTCTAACCTACCTTCTTCCTTTGTCATTTTCCTGTTTTCCCTCGGACCTCAGGAAGGCTAGGACATTGGTTTTAATAAATAGGACACCACGACTGTGTCTTCCATTATTTCTCTCTTTGGATCCAATTACTTCTACTAATTATGTGGAATCTTATTAGCAAAGTTTACTCCTGGGACGCCTGTCCGTGAAGGGTGTGGGCGGCAATAAGTCTGGGAACAGACAGGTGTTTTTCTTCAGCGAGAAAAAGGCTGTTCAAAGGGTTCACCCAGATTCCACTCTGTGGACAGAGGGGCAAAGATTTCACGGAACATTCACCTGGGGAAGGAAGAAACGCTGCTTAATGATCACAGCTGGACAGGAGCAGAAAACCTCATGGCCTGGGCCCATCCCATCATCCTAAGTGGAAGGGAAATGGGCGTAGATAGCACTACCTCACGGCCAACATCCCAGTCTCCGCAGGGACTGAGGGACCTGAGGATGAGCTGTGCGCGCTTCCTGGTTGCTAATGTGCCTTCCCCATCAGCTCTGTATCGCATGAGATGTGATGCAGCTCTACAGAAGACATTCGTGCAAGGTTTGGAGGGTGAGAGTGACATCCCATGCTGCCATTTTGTGCCCAACCTCTTCCTTTAAAGGCTCCTTGGCTTTCCAGGTGGCTTCCAGTTTTTAATGTACTTTGCTATGATAGACAGGGTTTTTGTTGTTGTTGTTTTGTCTTATTTTTTTGAGACAGGGTTTCTCTCTGTGGTCCTGGCTCTCTTGGAACTCGCTCTGAAGACCAGGCTGGCCTCGAACTCAGAAATCCACTTGCCTCTGCCTCCCCAGTGCCAGGACTAAAGGTGTGCGCCACCACTGCCCCACAACAGGAAGGGATTCTTTAATGTGTCTTGCTAGGTAATGAGAAGACCTAGCAGAAGCTTGCCAATGCCCACTGCTTTCTTCCAATTCTCTTAGCTAACGGAGGCAGTGTGAAGAATCACTTTATTGTCTATCTGAGCCACTTCTCCTCCCCGATGGGTCGATGGGTCGGCATCGATGTTGTTTTTCTTTGTAGTACCTCATTGTAGCCTATAGTGGTCTCCAACTTGAATCCTCTGTCTCAGCCTTCTGAAGATTTAGATTACAGGCCTAAGACATCATGCCGAGTGACTTTGTTTCAAATAACAATATCTCTTTCCCAGTTTCCAAAGCAATCTATCAATCCTCGGGATTCTAATGCCAATCACAATAATTATAACAGAGAGAATAGTATATTGTCACTATTGGCCATAGATAAATGTCCCTTCATGGACAATTGAAGACAATTTTGAATATAGGAAATGATATGGCCAGATCAGAGTTTCCATCCGAGTAGATGAGAAAAGACCGTATCAAAGCAAGAGACCCATTGTGGACTAGGAAGGTCAGAGGTAGTGAGCTAGGACGATGACAATGAGAACCGAGAGAAAGGAACTGATGCAAGAGGTACAGAAAGTAGATTTACACAACAAAAACACAATGTTAATCTAAAGTGGGGACACAGGTACTAACCATGTGCAGTGTTACCTAATGTAAATGTGCAGGTGAGGGGGCGGGGGAGGCTGTTGGGTCCCTTTGAGAATAATAAGCCAGAGCAAAATCAACCTGCTGGGCTGTGCATCACTTAAAACTAGCCACCGCGCTGGGCGTGGTGGCGCACGCCTTTAATCCCAGCACTCGGGAGGCAGAGGCAGGCGGATTTCTGAGTTCGAGGCCAGCCTGGTCTACAAAGTGAGTTCCAGGACAGCCAGGGCTATACAGAGAAACCCTGTCTCGAAAAACCAAAAAAAAAAAAAAAAAAAAAAAAAAAAACTAGCCACCGTACTCTCTTGCTAAGTGTGAGAAGCTGTTGATGGTGTTGATGGCAGACGAAAGGTACCAGTTTTCTAAATGAAGAGAGGACAAAGAGACTACAGATTGTGGGCAGCCAAGGCAGTCCCTTGTGTTTCTTTCATGAACAAACACCTACAGTCAAAGGCTGCCTGTGTTGGTCCCGTACATCCACCCGGCTGACAGTTCATTTCCCTGCACACAGATGCCACGAAGGGCCTATGTCAAGCTGAAAAAATGTGACTTCCAGCTCGTGGCTTGATCATGAAAACTCCATAAGAGCAATGACTTGTGATGCACACGGTAGACATGGGAAATGGCTGCAAGATTCAAATATACTGTATTAATTTACATCTTGCTGAGGACTTATTGCTAACGTGAAAGGCCTAGTGTAAATTGGCCACTGCTTGATCCTATGTCATCCATTGTCAGAAAAAGGGAAGCTGCCACCTTGTGTGACCTGAGGAAGAGCATTCCTTGGGGTAGTGAGTCCACAGGGTAGGGCTGGCACTGCTGATTAGCACTTGGGACCTCCTTCTATCAGGCCTCATTATTCAGCTGGGTTTCTCTTCCTCTCACTCAGTAGTCGCTACTTTCTCTCTGCCACACTCCCCCTCCTCCTCCACAGACCAGCATTAGGAATAGCCACGATGCTCCAGTATGTCACACTGGAAAGCAACCATTGACAACACTAGTAAAGCCCAGTAAATGCCAACTAGAAAGAGTTCCCATGCACAAAATAAGCATGCATTTATAATTTAGGAAAGCATTCTTAGTGTACAGTAGTTTAACAAGAGCAATAAATCACTTTTTTTTTTTTTAAAGGAGCTCAAGCAAGTACCCAGAAGCAGCAGTCAGAGTTTGATGCAATCACTTCTCTTCTATGCCCCTGAATACGCTTGAATTTGGCTTGCTTCCCAGTGCTGACCTAGTCAGGGGCCAGAGTGACTTAGTCATTCATTCCTGGGCCTCTCCTCATCGCCTTGGCTAATGGGTTAGCAGACTTAATTATTTGTTTCCTCCAAGTCTGGGGGTGTGTCACCTGCAAGGTGGAGCTGGAGCTGGCCCCCCTGGTTGGCATTCCAATCGGGTAAGGTAGTGCTTACTCCCCACAGCCTAAGGAACTGGCTTCTCTTCTTTACCAACCTGTCGGCCTCTTCTGGCCTGAAGAAGTCCTTCTAATATCCTCGGGGGATTTGTCAGGAAAGAACACACCCAACTCTGCCAAGGGCTCTTCAGTTAATGTCCTGTCATAGCTCAACCAGGGATTGTGCTCACACTAATTGGCAGCTGGTAAGTCTTATTGGCCATAAAGTAGTTTGATCTTGGGTCATGGCAGGGCAGAGCTGTTCCTCTGAGGGATTTCCTAATGCCTAATCCTGGGAAAGTCTTTAGAATTGCACAAAGGTAATCTAGTGCCACTCACTGACAAACTCTTCTTCTGGTACATTTGTGCATTTGTTCTTTATTAATTTTAAATCCATGAAAGGGTTAACTATGCACAAACACCTGTGGAAATAGATGATTCGAAGCAGTTGTCAAGTTCCAACTGATTGGTAAAGACATTTACAGTTTGGAGCTTTGCATACAGCCCTTTAAAGGGAGTGGTAGAGTTTACACCTTAAGCCCTCCATAGAGAGAACACATCTCAGCAGAGGAGGAAGTTGAGAGTTAACACAGTGGTGTGCTGAGGTCACATCAAACTGGTGCTTTCCCCAACACCTTAGTCACTAAAATCACACCACAGTAGGACAATGCAGGTGCAGATGTGCACCTGGAAACTAGCAAATGCCTTTTCCCCATGGAGAGCTAGCTGTTAATACTCGCTAGCACACCATGGGTGGAGAAGGAGGAGGAACACAGAGGTAGAGATGGAGATGAATAAACTCATGTATTCTGGAGTTAGAGCCAGACTGAGCTGAGCTGCATAGGAGCTTATAATGGAGCCTAAGGAATTCTGCATTCTTTATAATGTCAAGGAACTAATATCATCTTATCAATTGAGATGCTTTGAGTTTTTTGGTTTTGGTTTTTTTTTTTTTTTTTTTTTTTTTTTTTTTCGAGACAGGGTTTCTCTGTATAGCCCTGGCTGTCCTGGAACTCACTTTGTAGGCCAGGCTGGCCTTGAACTCAGAAATCCGACTGCCTCTGCCTCCCGAGTGCTGGGATTAAAGGCGTGCGCCACCACGCCCAGCGATGCTTTGAGTTTTAAGTCATAGAAATTTAATTCAAATGGCTTAGACAATAAGTCAGATGTATTAGCTTATGCAACAAAAACTTTCAGTAGAGCCACGCCAGTGTTGGATAAATCAGTCATTTACCAAAGGTCCAGAGTCTTTTGTTTTTCCTCTGCTATCTTCTGAGTATCAGGCTAGTCTGCAATCAGCACAACAGTTCAAACAGCAGGAAAAAAATACTTTCTTCATGTCTCTTTGTAAGAACAAATACTCCCTACCCAATACCCCCAAAAAAGCCTCCAGCAGAATTCTTTTGCACTTCATATTGGTCAGAATTCAATTCCCAGTCTAAACAAAGCCAAACAGAGGGTAGTGGAGTTTCATGATTGACCAGCAACCCCTCTCACCAGAACCAGCCTCCTCTGAAGTTCAGAGTCACACAGAGAAGGATAGCTGTTGAATGCAATCAAGGCTTTCTCAGCAAAGAGGAAGGAGACAGACCTCGGTTAGGAGTCCTAGTTTGCTTACTGTTGCCATGGAAAACACCATTACCAAAAGCAACTTAGAAAGAAAGAAAGATTATTTTATCCTACAGACTAGAGTAGTCAGTCCCAGAGAGAAGTCAAGGCGTGAACTCAAGCAGGAACTGCAGCAGAGACTGTGGAGGAGTGCTGTTTACTGGCCTGGTTCTGCTCAGCCTGCTTCCTTATACAACCCAGAGCCATCTGCACAGGGATGGCCTATTGATAGTAGGCTAGGCCCTCTTCTATCAGTTAGTAGTAACAAGAAAAATAAACATCCACCCCCCCCCCCGCCCCCAGCATGTGCATAGCCCAGTCTGATGGTGCATAGCCCTGTCTGATGGAGACAAATCCTCATTTGAGGTTCCAGCCTCCCAGGCTTTGTCAAGTTGACAGCCAAGAACAGTTATGCTGCCATGTGTTGGTATCACTTTGGTGAGGAGAGATCACTGGAGCATTGGAGTCTTAGTAATAGGAGGTAGATCTAGCAATGATACATAAGCAGACTGCCCTCTTCTAGACTCCATAGCAACCAGGCACATGGTGCACAGATATCCATGCAGGGATACACTCACAGATGTAAAATAATAACACAATACCTTAAAATTAAGACAAAATCCCCATTGTGACATACATGTGTAACGGCTACTTTTAGTAAGGCATGGCACATTCCACTACTTTAGAAAATCCTCTTGTGTCCCTTTAATTTTTCTTCTCTCTTGGCCATAGCTGGTACCTACTATTGTGTATTTTTGCCTGTTTTGGAATTTGAGTTTCATAAAAATGCCTTTTTTCTTTCAACAATTTGTGTGTGTGTGTGTGTGTGTGTGTTGCTGGGTATCAAATCCAGGGCCTTATATAAGGGTTCTACAATTGAGCAAACATCAATAGTCAGAAGTTTTTGAAGGGCTAGAGGGCTGAAACAGTGGTAAATAGCACTTGTTGCTCTTGCAGGAGACTCAGGTTCAGTTCTTAACACTATGTGACTCTCAACCATCTGTAACTCTAGTTCCAGGAGATCTGACACTCTCTCTCTGGCCTCCATGGACAGCACACACACATGGTACGCATACATGCAGGGAGAATACCCAAATGCATAAAAATCAGATAAATCTTTAAAAAGGTACCTTATTTATTTTTTATAAAAATTCATATATATATATATATATATATATATACATACATACATATATGAGTCTATTTTTTATTGTGGTCATTTGAAAGGTTTCCATTGAGTGGCTATTAGAAATAAAGTTTCCATTGAGTCATTGAGTGGCTATTAGAAATAAAGTTGTTAGGAGCATTTATCTACAAGCTTTTAATAGACACATATTTTCCTTTCTAGTGGGTAAATACTGAGGAATTGAATTTCTGGGTCAGAGGATAGGAATGGATTTAACTTATATATATATATGGATTTATGGTCTTCAGCTACAAAAATTCTGAGTTAGTCTGACATTCCTAAGTAGGTACAGTATATATATATATATATATATATATATATATATATATATCTTTTTTTTTTTTTAAAGGCATCCTAGAACCACTGGTCTAAATTATAGTCATAGTACTAGAAAGGAAGTTATTTCAGTTTGGTTTTCTTTTCTACCACAAAGACATATAAATGCAAATAATTTCTCCTTTTTTTCTTCCTGGTTAGTTGCAAAACAGCTTTCTCTGAATATTTCCCCTCACCGCACCCATCAGCCTAGTGTTGACTCTCCTTGGAGCAGCGTTGGTGAACGCAAGTTAAAGCTCCCAGAGCTTCTTGAAGCTTAGAATCACTAAGACGAGGAAATAAAAACAGTTGTCAGGGTGGAAAAGAACAGTGAGCTGAGCGGCAGATGGGGCGTGGCCTTGTGGAGGATGAGGGGCGTGGCCTTGTGTACACTGCTGGGGTTTTCTTTGATGATTTTTCCATCCTTTCCATACTATTCTACCTGGTAGGAAAAAAAGAAAAGAAAGAAAAAGAAAAAAAAGAGAGACTCCGCTGTACTCAGGCTGCTGTGACTATTTACTATCAGATGGTAGCTTTCAGAGCATTGGACACTGTGCATCTTTCAGTGTCTGCACACTGAAAGAGAAGCCGCTCCTAGTTTATAGGCAAAGAAACGGACAGCATAGGAATGGGAAGGGAGTCACTTAATGGATTAGGGACTGGCTGAGCTGGGACCAGAACCCAGGTGGCCTGGCTTCCAGCCCAGCTGACCACACTGCTACCCACACAGACAGAGCTGGCCAAGACAAGTAGCCCATTGAGCAATTACACAAACAACAATGCCTGATGGATGGTCGGAGTAAGAAACAGGCACAGAGCAACGGCAACCCCATCACTTCCTGATCCCTAAATTTCCAGGCAGGCCTACAATGTGCGATGGCTTAAATGGCTTTGACCAGCAACTTGGCTCAGCTTTTTAATCTGGACCACGTTTTGTGGTCATTGCCACAAAAGAAAAAAACAAAACAAAACAACAATAACAAAACCAACCCATCTGCCTTGTACTTAAGGTGGAGAGAGCCTTTGAGCTCCATACCTGGTTCTAAGGAGTGTGTGAAAGTGTGTTAAACATAGTTAATTGATGACTGTGAAAGCAGCTCTCAGTTTTGCAGAGTTCTGTCTTCCCACGTCAGACTTAGTTAGTCAGCAGGGTCTAGTATGATCTACAGAATTCAGTGAGACTAAATCCCACCCTCTTCTCCTCAAACTTGTCAAGAAATAGTAGTTATAATCGGTACTCCCTGGATCTTTTAAGCTCTGGCTTGCTAAATTGCATTGTAAGTTGTGGTATCTTCCAAAGGCACCAGCTACTTTGCTTGGCTGAGATATGTATATGTGGCCTTAGGTTCAGCCCTACACTTTCAACTCTAAACTTAAGGGTATTTTTCAAGAGATACAGCTGTCCAGTGGGTTTCCTGTTTCAGGTGTCAGTTTCCTAGTCTGGATAATTCTGTGCTCTATCCTTCCCCATTAGAAACCAAAATTCTCAGCGAATACTGAGGAAAATGAAGAGCCAACTGTATTATGCTTTTACATAAACCCAGTGAACATAATTTTGATAATAAACACTGCTTTGAATGTGTGGATTATAGAGGTCTGAGTTAAATTTTAGGATTCATTTGGTTAGAGTATAGCATAAGCTTGGGCCCATTTTTGTGTTTTCAATAAAGTAGTTCTTCTGGAAGCAGTCCATATTCTTTTACAAACATGAAAGGTTGAGATGGCTTGTTTGTGTGCTCCTAGGCACAGCTCATTGTAACTTCCGTGACATATATGTTCGTTTTGCTTTATATAAAATATTTCAGTGAATTCTATTAATACTAAATTGTTAGATTGCTGATGCTTGGGATTTATGTCTTGTTGCGTTTTCTATTTCCAGTATTCCGGAATACAGTGCCTTTACACAGTAGGGCTTCAATAAGTAAAGGCGTTGAATTATGCTGTAATGTTGTAAAAACACATTAACAATGTGTTTTTACAACATTAACTAAAAAACTTACTGACTGTGGCGGGATGTTACTAAGGGAGTATTGTTATGCAAGTGAATATAGAAAAGGGTACGTTCACGTCAGGAGTGAAGGAACAAGGGGAATGCATAGCTGGGTGGGGCTGGTTTGTAAGAAGCGATGTTCAATTCAGTCTGGTTGGTCCAGGATTGCGTGGAGTAACTAGAATTTCAACCTTCTCAAGTATTTTTGTCCTTCTCACCTTTCGAAAGCTACTCCGCCGGTCTCCATTTCTTCCCTTAGGGCTGGCGCCAACTGATGCGACCCCAAAGTCTTAACAGTCCATGCCGAGCTCCCAGCTCCCGCTCAAAAGTGCCTCAGCCCGGGGGCTCGGGGACGCGAGCCAAGAACGCGCGGGGTCACGCGCCGGGCAAGCGCCAAACCGGCCACAGCCTCAAAGCGGTCCCGAGGGCGGGGCTGCTGCGGGGAGGGGCGGGGCGGGGCGGGACGGGGCGGGGCCGGCCGCGCCGGGCGGGAGGAGGCCCGGGGGCGGCTAGGGTGTCACCGCCAACCCGCTCCGGCCGGAAACGGGCGCTTGTTTCCGGCCGGACGGCCGAAAGCCACCGATCCTGAACCAGCCGCTGGAGTCGGAGTGGCGACCCGGTGTGGAGCCGGCGGAAAGCCATTGGGAAGAGGCCAGCTCCGGTCAGTCCCGGCTTGGCTCCAGCTCCATCTCCTGTGGAGAGCAACAGCCGCGGTCGCAGTGTCCGCCTCCGCCTCCATCGTCGTCGGGGGAGGGGCCGCTCGGACCCCGGGGTCACTGCCGAGGAATGAGGCGAGGCGGCCGGGCCCCGCGCTCCGCCCCGGCCTAGAGCCTTGCCCCGAGAGTCGCGAGGGTAACGGAGACCCCAGCCCTGACACCCTCCCCATCTCCTCCCCGCTCCTCCCGCCTCTCCAGCGCCCCAAACTCTGCGTCGTCGAGCTCCACTGCCCCCTCTCTCTGACGAGACTTCACCTGAAGCCATCTCCCCTGAGCACCCGCTCTCTGCTTGGTCCCCACCTTCCTCCTTCACGCCAATCTTTCACCTGCGTCCCGCGCTCCCAGCCCCGGACGGCGGTTCCTGTCCCTTCCCGAGCTGTGCTGGGCAGTTTGGATAGTCCCCTCTTGTCAGCTAGACTTTGGGAGACGGACGGCGGAGTTTTAGGGTGGTCTAGATGCAGCCTCCCCCCCCCCCCCCAGTAGGATAAAGTTCTTTTAAAGTCACTATAAAAGTAAAAAAGAAAAGCCAAGTTTGTTCTTAACGATAGCCAAACTGAGGTGCGTCCAGTAATGGAGGAAGGGGGGTAGGGAGGGAGGAGAGAGAGAGAGAGAGGGAGAGGGAGAGAGGAGAGAGAGACTGTGGTGAGTGTAGGTGTAGAAATTCTAGGGCAGGCTTATGGACTTCAGAAAAAAAAAGTTACTGTGCGCTGATGGAAACTTTAGAAGCTGCTGATGAGTAAGCTGGGGGCTGCGTGATCGCACTCTTCTCATAATTACTAGGTTAACGGTGTGGCTCCTGTTGAGATGGAATGGGATTTGTTTACTGGGCCGGCGTATTTTTAGCCTGTCGGCTCACAAGGACCAGCCCTCAGAGTCGGTCTCTCTTCTCTGGTGATAGAGTGTCATTGTAACATAGGTGTCTTTTCTGGGCACAAGACACATGTAAAAATGGGGAAGTTGAGAGAAGCGAACTGGTGAGATTTGATCTAAGAGGTTATCCCCCCCCCCCAAAAAAAAAAACTTCTTAGGGAATTTTCATGACTGCAAAGCCAATCGCTAACCCGCTTTGACTTTGGCTTTCTTTATCTTTTTGTGAATACTACATAGGGTGTTTTATTTAGAAGCTGGTAATTTGTGGGTCTTTGGCTTTTCCTACAATATACTTAGGTCTTTTAGGATGCTGGATCCCTTTGTGTCTCAAAACCTGTCAGGTGGATACGAAAAATAAGGAGAAGTGGTGGTAAGAAGACTCCAAAGGAGTAGCTAATTTCTATTTTTATTTTTTCTATGTTGCATATCTAAAAAGACATTTAGGAAATGTGTTTCTTAGTCAATGGGATTCTGTTCCTGAGGGATGGAGAAGTCTGCCAGGGAGAATCAGACTTGTAGTTAAATGTTGGCGGTATATAACTTACAAATGAACACATTCTAGGTAAACAATGAGGAATTAATTATGTTCTTTACCCTCATTGTTTTTCAAGCAGGTCTTTTAAGTTTACTAACCTTCTGTGCTAGTCTATTGATATTTTGAAGGTTAAAGAGAATGTAAAATAAAAGAAATTGCTGTTCCTCCTGTACAGCACTGAATGCAGTCTGTTCTGACTTTACTAGTGAACTGGCATCTTTAGAGCACCTTTGTAATCCAGGCTGGTTTCTGTGTACTTAGAGATTGCACATGAACACAAATATTAGCTCATGCTGGGCATAATTGAGAAGGTAAATATGCTGAAAACACATATTCCAAAACCAAAATAGATTTTTCTTTTTCGATTTTTTTGCTCTCATTTTGGATTATCAGCACCTTTCTGCCAATCATTACCCATTAACGTGAATAATTTAGAACTGAATAGATGTCTGTCTTGGACATCATATGTTTAAGTGGGAGGTAAAGATGGTAGGTAGTTTCCAAACGACTTGTAGTTGGTTTGTTTATTTTCAGTGCTCTGGCTTGTCTTATCCCTTTCATTTAGTACCAGGGACTTTCTCTGTGGAAGAGAAAAAAAGTAAAACTTTGTCAAAGAAACAAGGCTGGTGTGTTGTATAAGGCAGGGTGGCCAACAGTGGGCTCTGATGAGTTGTGTAAGGCACGGTGACCAACGATTGATGTGCAGTGTTAGATGCGCTGTGATGGAGCTATGTCACTAATTTGGAAGTGTTCTTGAAGTAATAATTGCTTTAATCTCTCTTTTCCTCCCCACTCCTTCTACCTATTAGTGGAAAAACATCTCAGTTGGAGCCTAAAATGGGATTTAAAAAAAAATGACAGGTATCTTCTTGGAGTCTTAACTGCTAATAGTGGCTTTAATCCCTGTGAGTTGGCTGGTGCCAATCATAGTTATGACACATGGGTAATTTCTGTTTATATCTAACTTCCTTTTGTTGAACTGTATACGTTACTCTACCAGGTATGGATTGAAGAGTTTGATTAAACCTAGGAATGAGTATAGAACAAGCAGCTCAATATATCCACTGCTAGTCTCAGTTCTTAGACGACTTCTTAGAAACTTGAGGTACATTATATGCAGCCAGGTGAGTTATTGTGGAAAAGTTTAGTATCAAAAGTAAATATCTACTTTGTTATGGGGATATTATACTGCTTATTAAAGTTTCTGGGTTCCCAAATCCTTCAGGTATTCTAACAGTGCTGGCTGAGACTATTGGAGAGAGACAGAGACAGAGAGACTGTATGCATGAGTATGTGTGTCTAAGGAAGTGTTCTTACCACAAACGCTTAACCCCACGAAAGGGGGAAAACAATCTTGGCAAATGTGGTCTCAGAAATATATTTCCTATGGAACGTAAAGACAGTGAAATAGCAGACTGGAATTTTAATGCCTGATAAATTTATACAATTAAAATTTTGTACAGGGCAGTTTTTTTCATGAATTTTTGAATTCAGTTGAATTTTTAATAGATAATAGAAGAGAGAACTTAAAAAGAAAATTCTTGCTGAATAATGATTGAACACTCCCTTGGATAAAGTGACCTCTAAGCTCCAGTTTCTGGGGAGATAGAAAGATGAAAAAAGATGTCTTTTCCCTTGGAGTGGGGACTGAGGGACAGGGACGTGATACTTGGGGCATGGAGCAGGGCAGAGGATGATGGTGACATAAATGTAAGATGTTTAGACTCTTTAAATGTAGAAAACTGTCTAAACAAAACCAAGTGTAATGTACTGTACTGGAGTGTGTATGGGCTGAAGACAACTTGAAGTAACACTAGGAATTAAGATTAGACAGAAGGTTTCTAAGTTAGTATGCTTTGAAATGGACTTGGGAGGGTATGGATTAGTAATGTAAAAGCACAGGCTGTGAAATTAGATGAACTTCAGTTCTTCTCTCTTCAGTGTGGTGCGACCTTGCCCAGTCACTTCTCTGTCATTACCTATAAGTATATACATTTAAGTCAGTGAAAAAATGGTCTCTGAGCCGGGCGTGGTGGCGCACGCCTTTAATCCCAGCACTCGGGAGGCAGAGGCAGGCGGATTTCTGAGTTCGTCGAGGCCAGCCTGATCTACAAAGTGAGTTCCAGGACAGCAAGGACCATACAGAGAAACCCTGTCTCGAAAAACCAAAAAAAAAAAAAAAATGGTCTCTGTGTTAGGAATAAAAGAAGATTTTCTGAGAGGCTGGGGGTGCTTGTTTAACCTGCAGAAATCCCTGGATTCTGTTCCCAGCACTGAACAAATTGAGTGTGGTGGTAGATATATGTAATCCCTGCACTTGGGAGATAGAGGCAGGAGATCAGAACTCATTGCCAGTCCAGGATGTGTGAAATCCAGTCTCAAAAACCCCAAACAAAAGGATTTTCCAAATAAAGTATAGAATGTATAATGTGCAGCGGTGGTATGTATGAATGACTAAGTTGTATGTGAGAGTGACTGGAGAGAATGTGGGTTGGTCAAGTCATGGGGAGTAAGAGGGTGGAAGGGATTCAGAGGCCAGCCTGTTGGATGTGGATAGAAGGGTCAATAGAGTCATTGTAGGTCTTTGAACAAAGGGTGGATTTAATGAGAAATATTGAGCCCTTTGGTCCAGGAACTCAGGGACAAGAGTCAGGCAGGACCCGGTACATTGTGACTGCTCTGCTGCTTTTCTGTACCATCCTGGCCCTAAGAGACAGTCTCAGAGGTAGACGGAAGATCCCATACAGAAGCCTTTGTATGTGCATACCTTGCTGTCTGAGCTCTGCTTGTCCCTGTTTCATAGTGCACCAGCCTGTGGAAAAATCGCAAGACTATGGCGGGGTTCTGCTCAAAAGCTTGTGGTAAGGATGATATGTTTCAAGAGCCTTTAGTTCTGCTAATGTAGAGAGTACTGGCCTAAGAATTAAACAATTTATGCAGGAATTTATTGTTCTTAAAATGCATTATTTTTAAAGCCAGATTTACTACTTTGGGGTTATACTGATGTTAAATTTACGTTTCCAAGCCTATATTACCTGGTAGCTATGAAAAGACTATAGGAAGAATAAGATACAGTTATTTTGCCTTAAATATTTGGCTTTAGAAATCCACAAAATTAATAGCCCATTTTTGGGTAATTTAAACTATACTAAGTATTTTAATATATGCTAATCTGAAAATCTTTGAAGGTCAAATGTGGCCTCTCAGACTGTCTCCTTCCTGCATAAGAACACTTGGTAGATACTGTCTTATATTCTAGCTAGAGTGAATCTTCATTCACAGTATCTGGGGGCTCACTGCATTACACTGCATTGGTAAAGAGTAAGTTAGCTAGGTAGCTTGCTTGCTTCTTTCTTCTTGTCTGTCTGTCTGTCTGCCTGTCTGTCTTTCTTTCTTTCTGAGACAAGGTTTCTCTGGACTCACTTTGTAGACCAGACTGAGCTTGAACTCAGAGAGATCCTCCTGCCTCTGCCTCTGGAGTGCTGGGACTAAAGATGTACACCACCAAGCCTCTAATAAGGTCTTGAGTACTGAAAAATCTTCAAGATATCCTGTAGGAAAAATTTTGATAATATGACTAATTAAAAGGGAGAGATGTTTATTGTTACATTAAACAGTAAACAGAAGCGCTCAGCTGTTCTCTAGTGACTTTGCCATCCTTATCCCTGCCAGCCCCCACCTTCATGTAGTCATTACAAAACCCTATGATGTCATGAGCACCGATTATCACTCACCTCCAGTCAGGTGCTTATATTTCTGAGTTGGAAACCAGAGGCAGAAAAGACAGGAATCTTATGCACAGCTAGACTGGGATTATTCTCAACTGTTTTGTTTAGTTATGTCTCATCCCTTAATTTCTTCTAAGAAATAGTTTTGGGTAAGAGGAATTAATTAAACTTGTTGTTTTTACCTGCTGTGAGTTCAGTTCTATACTAAGTGCTTGAAGGACCGGTGTAGGCTGGGGGTGGTGGTGGAATGACAGCTTTGTGTCCTTTAAGATTGTGGGTTCAGTTGCAAGGAAGAGAAATAGAATAGCTATCTGCTGAGCCTCGATTCACATGCCAGGCACATTTTTTTAAGTAGAAAGCTTACATTAATTTCATTTAATTGCACAGCCCAGGCCTTATACTATAGATACTTTAGGAGTAGAGTACTCTGGTAATTATGAAAGGTACCACAGAGGAATTAACAGAATTTCAAGTGCTTTTAAAAAGTGCATTAGGAAAGCCAGGTATAATGACATCTGCCTGTAATACCAAATCCTAGCACACGAGAGGCTGAAGATCAAAGATTGTGGTGTTCAGATCGGCTTTAGCAGCATAGTATAACATCTTAAAAGGCAGATACCAATAATCAAAAAACCAAACAAAAAACCCTAAGAAATCAACAGGCTCAAACAAAACCCTGGAAACAGGACAGTAGTCAAAATGTTCTAAAGACACTGACTAGGTTGATCTGAGTAGTAGTGACATTTACGTTGTTTGGGCTAGTGTCTGTGGGAGAAAGTCAGTCTTTTAACGATAGACTAATAAATGTATGTTAAAGGTGGAAAATAGGGTCTAGGGAACCCATGAAGGATTCTTATTAGAATGGTAATATGACAGTAAGATGCAAGCTGGCTTGTTGTTCTAAAGGGAAAAGACATGGCTCTCTGGAGTCTGGGATGTGATGAAGCCTGAGAAGAGTCTTGAGGTAGAACACAGAGAAGAATGGAAATGAGATAGTGAGGGAAGCTGACACTAGTGAGGAACAGATAGCAGGATATGGTGATGAGTCAGGTAGGACCATGTCAGGCCTGCACTGTAGGAGACATTGACTCAGCCAGACGGTACGGAAATTTCCTTATTTTTAAATTTTTAAAAAATTTCATATGTATGTGGGAGTGCCTGCTTGTTATGTATCTGTGCCACATGCATGCCTCTCCTGGCCAGGTTAGGGCACCAGATTCCCTAAAACTAATTACAAGTGGATGTGAGTCATTTGATGTTGGTTCTGGGACTTGAACCTTGGTCCTCTGAAAGAGCAGCAAGTGCTCTTAAATGCTTACCCATATCTGCAGCCTCAGATTTCTTTATTTTTAAGGAAAACATAATGAGTTCAGTTTGGGATATATTGGCTTAAAGTGGCACATGCCCACATGAGAGCTATTTTGGTTGTCAGAGTTAGGAACCTAAAGTTGTGTAGAAGCAGGGGAGATTATCAGCAAAGATGCGATATCTGTAGTTGTGTGAGAATTGGGCTTTAGAGAAAGCAGCATGGTGAAGACTGGCAGTGAGTTTAAGTTAGCATTTCTCCTCTCTAGGCTATCCCAGTTGCTTCTTCTTTCTTCTTTCCTGTTTATTTGGTTGTTTCTGTTCTGCCTCATCCAGTGTCTTTTGGATGTCTCCCATCTTATAAACTCTGTCCTAAGCACTAAAGAGGTCAGAAAAATTCTTACTCACAAGAAGCGTAAGAGTTTAGTTAAGCTGTTTTCAACCTGTGGTTGCAACCCCTTTAAGGGTTGTATATCTGATATCCTCAATAGCCGATATTTATATTATAATTCATAACAGTAGCAAAATTACAGTTAATGAAGTTAGCAACAGAATAGTTTTGTGCTTGGGCGTCATCATAACACGAGGAACTCTATTAAGGGTCACAGGTCTAGTTGAAAAATAGTAAATAATATAGATATAGTGAAGTGTGATAAATGTTGTAATAAAAGTTACAGGGTAGAAAGTGGAGGCCCACAGATCAGTTCTGCCTTGGGCATGCAACAATAGGACAGAGCCTCCCAGAGGAGAGGACGTGCCCATGAATGGTGAGCTAAGCACATAGCCTACAGGAGACCAAGGGTAGCACACTCTAGGCTGAGAATAGAGCTGGAATAAAAAAAACTTAGAGGAATGAAATAGACTGTTTCATGTGGTATTGAAGATATTACGGGGGGGGGGGGGGAGGGGCAAGGCTGGATCATGTGGAGCTTTATCTTCTGTCAGTCTTTCCGTTCATCCGTCCATGCATCCATTTGTTTATTGAAATGGAATTTCGCTCTGTAATCCAGGCAGACCTGGAATTTAAGTACACAGGCTTGTTTTGAACTTACAGCTCTTCTGCCAGCCTCCTAAGTGCTCCTAAGAACAGATATGAACCTCCATGCCTGACCTGTGTTTATTTTGTGGTGCTGAGAATTGAACATAGTGTTTCATGCATGCTAGGCATGTGCTCTACCATTGGAGAATGTTATCTCATAGTGCAGTAAATGATGAGGTAATAAAGGATTATAATCATATGGGGATAAGTTTCAAATCCAAGAAAGGTTATCTCAGTGGTGTATAAAGTGTGCTCTAAGAGAACGACGCAAAGGACCTTGTAATTTCCTGTTTAACCAGAGCATATTGGTTGGTGAAGTTTCTGGAGTCCGAGAATTGGAGGAATTATGGTGCTTTCTTATTAATTTTCAAATAGACTACCTGGGGCTTTCATCAGAACCAGAGTAGTTTTCATAGCTCAGTGTACAATTGAATTGTCAGTGGCTGGCCTTTGGCAGGTGATTAATAAATGTGAGGTCACCACACTGTTTTCTCTCCAGCCCTATTTCAGTGTTTGTTTCCTTCTCCTACCTTGTGTTGTACTAGACCACAGAATAGCTTATTGCCTCCATTCCACTGTCCTTTTAAACCAAAGAGAACAGTGGTCCTTCCCAAGGTTTGATTGACAAACTGTTGTATTGAAAGTACCCCTGAGGAGGGACTTTTGACCTGGGTCAATTAGGTACCCAGAAGGGAAAGGAGCAGTGTGTTGGAGATTCATCGGCTGTAATAGGTAGATGTAGAAGGGAGTCAAGGTTTTACTGAGTGTGTAAATCTGTTTTTCTTTCCCACTAAATTCCCTTTAAGTTGTTTTCTATTAAACTTATTTTTAAGTTGAGCCAGTGAAACTTTTGTTATTAGGAATAGGCTATGGCTGAGTATGGTGGCCTCCTTCTGTAATTCCAGCACTTATGGGGGCTGATACAGGAGGATCGTGAGTTTGAGGCTATCCTGTGCCACAGTAGTATAACCCTGTCATTGTCCTCCTGTCCCAGCCAGCTTGATGGCTCATGCCTATAATCCCAGTACTTAGTAGGCTGAGGTAGAAGGACTTTGTGGTGTTTGAACCCAGCCTGGGTAACATAGTATCAGGACAGAATGAGACTCTGTCTCAGAAAACAACAATGACAAACGGAAACCTCAACCAAACGGAAACAAACAGGCAGTGGTAAATCAGACACTGCACTCAGATTTGAATTCTTCCTTTAAAAATTGTGGAAGTTTGTTTTAATATGAAAGTTGCATGTTTGTCATTCTTTGCTGGGGAAGAACAGGATAAGATAGAGAACATTTTTAATTTCCTGATTCCCATGGGGAAGTTAAGACATCAGGGAGTGTGGAAGGATGGATGGGTACCTTCTGATGGCCTTTCCTCAGATCTTGACTAACTAGCGATTTCCTTCTGTTTTCTGAGCTGTCAATGTCTTCCCCAGAGAAGGGCTTTGGTTTGGAAGCTGTCCACTTTAGCAGAGCTGCCAATTCTTGATTCTTTCTCAAGTGGGCAAGGGTACATTTTGTTTTTGTTTGTGAGTTCTGGGGGAGGGGAGAAAGGAGGTACAGAAGAGCTACTCACAGTCAGTCCTTGTCTGGAATCCTTTGTAGCTGGAAGTTTCCTTTGCTTTGTTTTGGGGGAGATGACTTGGCTCCACCGGCATTTGAGTTATTTGGGAAGGTGGTTCTCACTCGCCTCAACTATCTGCCTTGGGATGACAGTAAATACTTCATTCTTAGCCTGTATTGTCAACCACTACTCCACCCTGTTCTAGACACTTCTTGTGTATACTGTATGAAGTGTTTGAAGCTCTTCAGCCTAAAACAAGAGTCACATGTTCCCTTAAAACAGTGATTCTCAACCTGCAGATCACAACCCTTTTTTGGGTTGGGGGGGGTGGGTGTGTGGCGAAGCTGGGGATTGAATGAACCATTCACAGGTGTAGCATATCAGATATTTACATCACAATTCATAACAGTAGCAAAGTTACAGTTATGAAGTAGCATTGGAGATAATTTTATGGTTGGGGGCCACCACCACATGAGGGACTGTATTAAAAGGTCACAGCATTAGGAAGGTTGAGAAACAGTGCCTTAAAAGGTTAGGGGAACTATCCTGCCTCTGAGTGTTGTTATTGCATTTGTTAATGGCTCTTATTTCTGGTTTTCCTCTTGTGGTGCTGGGTATCAACTCCAGGGCCACCTTTGCATGCTAGGCAAAGGCTGTATTCTCCAGGCTGTAATTCTGCCAGTGTCCCAACTACCTGCTTTCCTTTCAAAGTGTGGTTGGTTTGTTTGTTTTCTTTTTTTTTTTTTTTTTCTTTTATGAGACAGGGTTTTTCTGTGTAGCCCTGGCTGTCCTGGAACTTGCTCTGCAGACAGGCTGGCCTTAAGCTCACAGATATCTACCTCCCTCTACCTCCTGAGTGCTGGGATTAAAGTTGTATGCCACCACCTGTCGGCTTTTCAATTTTATCTGATGAGCTATTTTAAACTTTTAGAAAATTTTAGGGAGAAAGCCCCAACAGGTAATTTAAGCTCACAACCCAAATTTTAAGAAAATTAATATTTTATCATACTTGATTTAGTATGTCTTGTGGTCTTTAAAATATTTTATAAATACAGCTGTCAATCTTAAGCTTATTTCTTCCTTCCACTGCTAAGGCATCCCTAACCAACCTTCAAGCTTCAGTGTTTGGTCTTTTCACAGAAGTCTTTCTTCTGTCCTCCAGTAGGATCTGGTTGGCTGCCCCACTGCTGAGTTGTACTATTAGTTGGTATTTGTCAAGTGGTGTTTGCATAGTCTCATACTTTGGGTTATTTGTGCATTGGTATACCTCTTCTAAGCACTGTAAGTGCCTTAAAAACAGAAATAGTCTCTTTTATTTTTGTTTTTCTTGTGGGTCTTACCCACAATAATTAACACTGGATAGGCATTTAGTAATCATTAGTCATGACTAGTGATTAAATGGTCATATTAACAAATAAAATAAGTGTCCATTGTGTTACTGAATTCTTAATTTTAAATTTTGAAGATGGCCCTATAAAAATAAAGCTTACGAAGAAACATTTTGTAATAAAAAACGTATTGAGATATTCGTTAAGTACACTCAGGACTAATTTCCTACAGGGAATGAAAGCATACATTCCTTGGAATTTGAAGCAGGAGTCGATAGGTGATATCATCCGAGTTGGGAAACTCCTGGGAATTGATCCTGGTGCCTTTTGATTCTCCTGTGCTCCTGTGGCCAGACACACTCAGTGGCTATCAGATTCTGCTTTAGTCACCAAGGTCTTGACATCCTCACTAGATAGAGATGGAGATTAAAACTCCCCCCAACCCCTAACACACACAGTCTCAGTCTTTCATACACACACAACAAGAAAACAATACAAAACCCCAGCCCCTCTGATTACTTACAAAACACTGCCGAGGACCAAGAAATACTGGCTGCTAAAGAAGTAAACTTGATACACACATTCTTATATACATATGTATGTACATATGTGTGTGTGTGCTTTTATAACCACGTGTCCCACCTCCAGCTTCCCTTTCCTATCCTTCCCTTTCCTTTCCTTTCCTTTCCTTTTCCTTTTCCTTTTCTTTTTTCTTTCTAGAGCATTATTATATAGCTCACACTGGCCTGGCCTAGAATTCTCAATCCTTCTGTGTAAACCTGTCTACTGTAGGGATTGCCAGATTACAACATGTGACTTTTTTTTTTTTTTTTGTCTTTCAAGACGTGTGTCCCCTGTGTAACCCTAGCTGTCCTGTAGACCAGGGTGATTTTGAATTTGGAGATCCCACTACCTCTGCCTCAGTGGTAGGATTAAAGGCTTGTGCCATAGCTGCCTGTTTTTTGTTTTTTGTTTTTTCAGGAGAACAGGATGTTTCAAAAGCTACAGACAATTGTTTTAAAATCTTCAAAAGCATATTCTGCAGTATAGAGTCCTAATATAACATTGTTTGAGCTTCAGTGATTTCCCCTATCCCCAAGTAAGAGTTAAATATTAAGATAAACTGAAATTGTTAATATATAAACTAAAAACAATCAAATATTGGTAATTTTATATACTTGAACTTATATGTTTAACATGACGTTTAATTTTCTCTGGGGTTCTGAAGTACAATACATGAAGTTTTTGAAGTAGGTAAACCCAATTCAGTTGTGTCTCTGAAATGTACTTCTGAATTTTATTCCAACTACTTATCTTTACAGTTATTGTTAGGTGGAAATTTGCTGGAGTGTCTGTTCTGGATCACATGCATGAGGTGCTGAGAAGCTTGTCAGGGATTGTGTGGGGCTAGAGCGGCTTCAGTTAACACCTTCAGAGTCAATGCTAACAATTAGAGCCGGGGAAAGAGCTCGATTGGGAACTTGCTTAGCTCTGGCCAAGAAACCTCTGATGAAGACGTTTGCTGTGACTGTTAGATCTGATAAGTTTACATGTCCCGTAAATAACTCGCCCTGGCCCACACGGCCTGATTTGGCTGTCTCCGTGCCCCTTTCTCGTCGCCATAGGGTAGATCTGGAATTGGAGGAAATTGCCTTTGGCCTTTGACTTCTTAGGGACTTGGGGAAGGAAGAGAAAAGGAGCGCTAGCCCCAGACTATTCTATTACTCTGTGGTTCCCAGAATATTCCTAGGTTGGGGGAGGAGAAGGCTGAAGTCGGGGAAAGAGCAAAGAAGCAGGGATTGCAGGATCGGACTGAGGACAGGAGCATCTTCTGGAACTCTTCAAACCCTGGTATAGGGGTCTGTGTCAGCTCCAGGCTAGATACTGACAGTTAATTGGGTAACATCATATGTGAAATATAACTGAAAATGGCAATTTTGTGTTCTGCAGGAGTAGTTGTATTCTGTTTTTAAGTCAAGACTATTTTAAATGAGTTACAGCTAACACCAAAGAAAAGGGGGCTTCTTCTTGAGGCTGTAGTGTTAGTTGAACTTGATGTTACGTGGAGCTAGACTACTTGGAAGAATTGAGGTACAAACATTGGAAAAGTGTGATGCTGACAACTGCACATTTTAGGCAACACATTTTTGTTTGTTGTTAAAGCCCTTTGTGAGCATTTGCTTCTGTTTCCTTTGAACGAGGAGTAGCTCACTTGTCTGTTAGGCCCTTCCTTCATCTCTTTGGTTTCCCATTCCTTACTAGGGGACAAGTCTGGTGTCCCCAGTACTTGGTTGCTGTTGTTTACTGACCAGAGATACTCTTCTCATGACTCTTCTCATGAAACTGAAAACAGACATGGAAAGTTAGACTGGAGAGTTGCCTTATCCTAGCTTCTTTTGATCCCCCAAATAAATTCCTACTTGTTTGGCATAAAGAAGTCGCTCATTCCAGCAATCTAAAATTTCCTCTCTTTCACATCATCATATACTTACTTGTTCATCATGAAAATTAAGATTCTGTAAATTTCTGTTGGTATTTTTTTCCTGAGGGGTGAAGATACATCCCTGTCTCCTGAGCATTTTCTGTATACTAGGCTCTGAATAGATGCACCGAAGTGACTGTAAGAAGGTAGAACCCAATAAATAAGCAATAAGAGTAGGAGGCTAGGTCCTGTGGGAACCCACATTCTGGGTTAAATAAGACTTGGTTACACACACACTTGAAATGTGAGAAACAAATATAGAATATGTAGCATATATATCACCATAGAGCATTTTAGAACTAAAGGAATTTTATATGTTACAGTCATTTTCTAGTTGAGGAAAACAAAGACCAGAAAATTTGAATTACTTGTTCAAGGCAGGAGTAAACAACAAACACTATTTGTATATTTGCTTTCTGAAAAGTTAGGCCTCTGGTATAGGATTATACACACTAAGAAATTAGTATTTAGGGCTTAGGAGATAGCTCACTTCTTCAAGTGCTTGTCCATCACTCGTGTGAGGCCCTGAGTTTGGTCACTAGAAGCCATATAGAAAAGCTGCAGTGGTGGTGCTCATGCTTGAACCCCTGAGCTGGGGAGGGGGTACAGGCAGGTCTGTCCCTGGGTCGTACTGGCCATCCCAACTAGCATACAAGTGAGTTCCAGGGCAGTAAGAGCCTTGCCTCAAATCAAATAACAAGTAGACAAATAATAAATAAAGTAAAATGGTATCTAATGTAGTCCTGTGGCCTCCACATACTCAAGCATGTGTGTACCCACGTCTGTACCACACGTCTGTACCTGCAACACACTGTGCACCTGCACAAAGAAGTTAATAATTGGTTGTGAGTACTAAATATTTGCAGGAGAGATAAGGTTTTCAGTTAGTACTGAAGTGAGAGTTGAAGTCAGTTGTTTGTTTGCTTCTAGTAAGCACTAGAGCTCAGCCTGGCGCTCTCCTGACTGTCCTTCGGTGTTCTCTTTTACCGTATCATATTGCTTAGGAGGAGGTAGGTGGTGGTTAAAAATGGAGATCAGATGCCTGGGAAATGTAATGGGAAGTTAAAGACCACATTATGATGATGTCTAACCACAAGCTGTTTCAGTTCTAGATAGGTTTTCTGTGCACTTAAACACTAACTGGATACTTACAGCTGTCATGCTCAGAGTGCATTGTAACAAGCAATTAGTGCTGTCTTTTGAGAGAATGTCTTTGTATTCAAAGGGAAAGATTCCTTTGGATTTTGAATTTAAATGCATATTCTCTCTGTCTCTCAGTTTTAAAGATGAAAGTTTTTCCCTTGCAAGTGGGATGGCTGCTTGGGTTAGCAGGCTGTAGGTAATGTGGTTTTGGAATAGAGGTAGGTCTTAAACTCAACTCTTTCTGGCGTAATTGTCAACAGTTAAGAGCAACTTACATGGGTGGTCTTACCTTAAAAGGGAAGTGAGTACTGTGAAGCAGGTGGATATTTATACTAACAGGTTAGAGGCTTGTAGTTGTGTTAAAACAAGAAGCAGACACATTAAGATAGTGCTCTTCCTTACCTCCTATGTATTCCTTTTGGCCACGGTTTTATCTAAGGTTGACAGATGCTCAAGATTCAGAATAACATTTTAGGAATCACCATTTTTTATATTTCTACTGTAAGGGTCTGGCACTGTGTGTTTGCTGGGTTTTCTGACCAGGTCACCTTCCCTTCCAACACTTGGCTTGTAGGACCTCTATCCCATTTTGTTCTTTGCCAGGGTTTCTGTTATAACCTCTGACCTGGCTGGAAAATAAAAGGAAGACTGTGTTACTGTTTGATAATAGCTCCTACCCTGACTTAAACCTGGTGCCTTATAGCTCATTTATTACCCTAAGGTAGATATTCTTTTTTGGGGGGTTGTGGGGGTGGGGTGGGGTTGAGACAGGATTTCTGTGTAGTCCTGGCACTCACCCTGTAGACCAGGCTGGCCTCGAACTCAGAAATGCGCCTGCCTCTGCCTCTGCCTCCTAAGTGCTGGGATTAAAGGCGTGTGCCACCACTGCCCTGCTTAAGGTAGATATTCTTATACACAAATGAATTAATTCAAAATAGTCACTGCTGTTGTTGAGGCACTGTTAAAGGTGCTAAGAATACTAAAGTATAAGGTTCTTGCGTGTGTTATAAAGAGGCTAAAGTGCTTGCCCAGGGTTACAGCAGAAGAGTAATAGAGCTGGGGTTTAGATGCAGCTTCGGTGGATTCCAGAGGTAATGTGTGCATAAATGTGTGTCATTTATATACATTGCACAATCTTTAAATATGTAAGTCAAGCCATAAAAATAGGTGGAATCTCCCAAATTTCTTTGTTCTAAAGACTCTTGATGAATTCGAGAAAGAAATATGTCTTTGTGCTGACAAGCCCACCTGCCCCATGTTGCCTTTTCTCTCTCCCTCACCACTCATACCTGGGAGTGAACTGGACAGTAGCCCGCTTTAGACTGTGTTGAAGACTGGGAAGATTTTGTTTCCTTGGCTTCCTGAAAGTTTCTCTCCTTCACATGTTCTTTCTTGTCGCTCAGTAGTGAGTAATGCGCTCGTAACAGTGCCATGTAGTCTTCATGGGATGTTTGTTTTTCCCTGGTGACTATGTGAACAACAATACTTTGCCTTCACTTACCTTCCTCAGTTTATTCAATTAGAAAATACTTTCTGTATCACAAGTCTAGGAAAGAGTTTTGAGAATGGGAAGAACATAAAAAACGGGGTGTCCTCTGGATGGCCCAGATCAGTTTTATCTGTATTCTAACTTGATTCCTTACCTTACATTATTAAAGAGAGTACTAATTTAATTTAATTTATTTATTTTGATCTTTTGAGATATGTTTTTTTCTGTGTAATTATACTGTCTGTCTGTCCTGGAACTCACTGTAGACCAGGCAGGATGGCCTCAAACTCAAAGAGATCTGCCCACCTCTGCCTCCTGAATGCTGGATCTCAACTGTGAGCAGCTTGAGAATACTCATTTAAATTATAGCCATTGTTACCATGTACCTGAGATAAGTGATATTCAATAGTTTCAAAAGAGGCACGAGGATTTCTTTTAGAAATTACTAGAAAACATTATAATGAATCTGGATTTCCTTTGTGTTCTAGAGTTTAGGTAGGATCAAAGTTTGTAAGTATTAGAGCTATTTGATATTGAGAATGCAGTCAGTTTCATAGTGGCTGTTGTGTACATAGCTTCCCATCCTCTCCATGACCGAGACCAAAATCCAGTTGGAACAATTTGCTCAGGTTGCTTTTGGCATAGCCACCAGCTATAGCTGTCTGAATAACTGGTGACTTCTAAGAGGAAGGGACACTGGGGTAGTGGGGCACACAGCTGTCTTGTCTGTCCTACAAGGATCTTAGCTTGTTCAAAAGCATCTTGAACCTTTCTGTCCCAGTCCCATATAACGCTCATGACACTGCACTGTCATGTTCTTCTACTTGGGATGTTTTTTTCTTTTCTTTAGCTCTTATTAAGTTATACAGAGGACAGTCAGCTTAGGTAAGATGGGGCATGAAAATCTGCCCATCTCCCAAGAGTGCCCAGAATGCCTGTAGCTTCAGTACATTTGTAAGCACAGGCTGTTGTAGGATTTTGTCAATACCATTGTCAAGTATTATATGCATCTTACCAGACTGTAATACTGTAAGAATTTTACAGCTGTGTTTGGCCCTTGCACATAGTGCAGACTGATCTCTCATCATCTTTCCTTTAGAGGCACTGTGTGTGTGTCTCTGGTGGCTTTCCAAATCTGCAAATATTCAAGAGGTTAGCATTATGTCATCTGTATAACAGAACCTTTTCCAGAAGATGGGCAGGGCAAGGCGACATCCTGCACCGCCATCTCATAACAAATAGTGCGCTACAAAGATGACCTTGGTGAAGCACTCTGAATGTCCATTGTCACCTGTTCTGTGCAAATGTCAGGTGATCCCAGAGGTGAACAACTAAAGATAATAAAGTCAAACATACTTAGGGTCTAATACAGCATGAAATGTTGCTTCCTCTGTAGATCAAGGATGGGTACAAAGCATAAATGGGGGGTGCTAACTTAGCTTAGTTAGGTCCCTGAATGCTCATTCTTTCTGAGCCATTACATTTTCATATCCTGGAGCTCTTCTACCTAGCCTCCCTACATTTCTCCATACCTGTTGGATCCTGTGGGCTTGAACTAATCTGCTATGACCTACTTACTACCCAGGGCCAAAGAGGAACATGGTCTTGCTCTCCTTTGGTGTACCTGCTGGCTTCCAGGGTCAGACAGGCTGTCTTGACCTCCCTGATCACCATACCTGGCTGTTGGGAGTGTTCCTGGCTAGTCAAACCATCTCTACCTCTAGCATAATGTTTTGCTGGAGGAAAACATACTCTCCTTTGTTTAGCGGGGATAATTATCCACTCCTGGGACAGGCTTGATCATTTTGACCTGTGTTCTTCTATCACAGATGTCTTCTGTGAACTGCTCCTCAGGCTTTACAGTCTTCCAGAAGTTCCTTAGCACACAGTTTGGCTTATATGAATTTTTCCTTAGGAATCTACTTCAACATAAATCTTGTCACATTTGCCTTTGAGTTACTCGGATGCACACCAGATACAGTCAAGTGCCACTGTACCCACACTACTTTATGTTAAATCTTTTAAAAAGTGCTGTGAAAAGTGCCACATATTGCCAGCTTACCTTCCTCAGACATTTCCTCTTTGTTAAGTATTTCTTCATTAGAAAATTATATCCTGGGGCTGGTGAAATGGGCTACTGAGTAAAGGTGTTTGCCACTGTTGAGGTTGATCTGAATTTGGTACTTCAGCTATACATGATTCTCACAAGTTGTGGAACATGCACACACCCCCATCCCCCCAGCCCCAATAAATGTAATAAAAATTATTACAAAAAAGGTGTACTAAGCATTTAACTATAGGTAATGCTTTTGAAGAAAGGATGGAATTAACGAAGTTTTGTAGTTTCAAGTTCTTTTTTTTTAAGATTTATTTATTTTATGTATATGAGTACACTGTTACTCTCTTTAGACACAGCAGAGTAGGGCATCTGATCCCATTAGAGATGACTGCTCTACCATGTGGTTGCTGGGAATTGAACTCAGGACCTCTAGAAGAGCAGTTGGTGCTTTTAACCACTGAGCCGTCTCTCCAGCCCTAGTTTCAAGTTCTTATAGAGGATCTCTATCTAATACTTTCCGACTGGATCAATTTGGTCTATTAAGTGAATAATTTAAGGAGAAATTTGTAATTTTTTTTTTTTTTTTTTTTTTGGTTTTTCGAGACAGGGTTTCTCTGTGTAGCCCTGGCTGTCCTGGCACTCACTTTGTAGACCAGGCTGGCCTCGAACTCAGAAATCCACCTGCCTCTGCCTCCCGAGTGCTGGGATTAAAGGCGTGCGCCACCACGCCCGGCTTGAGAAATTTGTAATTTTTGTTTTGCTTGAGTTAGTCGTAAATTATTGACCCTTTGGTAGAATTGAGAGTACTTGCTTTTGAATTCTAGGTAAAACTGAGTTTGATTTTTGAGATACTTTTCTATATTTCCATTTATGTCTTTTCTATTTTTACAGCCAGTAGTTACTACTATCAACACTACTACCACTAAAAATAATAATGGTTACAACTCATTCTTAGGTTTGATTTCTGGGGTTAGTTTTAAGGAAACTATGAGATACTAACTTGTGTACTAATTGATGCTTTTGTAGTTTTTATGGGAGAGGAAAAGGCAAAGATCTTTCTTTTGAAAACTTGGTCTGATGCTATATTCTTGTAAAGGGTTGCCTAGGCTACTTCTGTCTATTCCACGTCCACCAAGGGTTCAACAGTTTTCTTATTTGCATCACATTTGTACACATGATATAGAGTTTCTAAAACAAGTTTAACAAGACTTGTCATTTTGGGGGAGTGAAGGAAATAGGCCGGGTTTCATGTAGCCTAGCTCCCCGTTGGGTAGCTGAAGATGGCCTTGAATTTCCTCATCCTTCTGCCTTCACAATTGCTAGGCATACACCACGACACCTGACCTTAGACATTTTTAGTACATTCTTTTGGAAGCATCTATCTACATAAACAGTTTATATAGAGTTGGGGATAAGACAAACCACATTATTCTAATATGGATCCTGTAGAATAGATAGCAAATGTGTTGGTCAGGATCAGTGTCTGTCTGGCTCTCAAGGTAGTAAGATTGAGTAAACAATGTCTTTAATTAAAGTTTTTGATTAGGTATTTCAAAAAAGGACTTCATAGGTAACTTTCAATGATTGGCATTCTTAGAGAGAAACAAACAACTATAATAATCAGTTTAGTAGATTTTGAAGATCTCTCTCCCCTTTATGGTTTCTTTTGCTTTTTTAAAATATGTTTTATTTTGTTTTTGTCTCTCATTTCCGATACTTGGTAAATATTTGTTCAATAAAGGAAGCTGGTTGATAATCTGCTCCCCCTTTTTTTTTTAGGAATTAGCCCATTATAAACTTCTAGAAGGCAGCATTGCCTTATATATTTTATTCTCCTTCACCTTGCGGCCTGTCTGGCATTGAGTTAGGAGGTTAAGTATCCATCAGTGGAGAATTTACACTTGGGTGCCACTCTGTTGTGATGGCCCTTCCTAAGAAAGAGGACAAGTGGTTTTTGTTTTGTTTTTTAAGAAGTTAACTAGCTTGAATAACTAACTGTAGGGAGACCTGCTTTGATGCTTTAGGCTTTCCACTAGGGCCAAACAGAAGAAATGTGTTAAAACTTGGTGTTTTGTTTCTTTCTTGGTTTTAGATTATGTTTTGTCCTGTTCAAAACTCAGCAGTGATTTTTTTAATTAGTATAAGGCAAGTGTATTCAATTAAAATAGGTTTATTCTCAAAAAGTATATTCTAGCTTCAAACTACCAATATAAAAATAGAAATATCTCTATGATACATAATTTTATCCTACCCTCTTGCTTTGGGCCTTAGGGATGTGATGTTGTAGAGCTCTTCCAAGTGGAGCTCCTATCTTAGTGTTGGTTGGCACACAGAAGTGCTTTGTTCTGCTATGCCTCTCTGATAGTCTTTACAGATGATTTCTTTTTGTGAATATGGGTTGCGTAAGGGATTGACTTTTAAAGTACACATCTTTTTCTTTGGCGTATCTGTAGAAGCCAGAGATCTAGCTGAATATGAGGGCGGGCGGGGGGGCTAGGAGTTTGAAAGCTGGTGATATGTGACATCAGGTAACAGTTACTATCGTCACTAGATTTATGTTTTGAGAACTGGTTTTATCACTCGCTAGCCCTGTGGTTTGGACAATGACTAAACTTTACTAACTTGACTCTTAAGTTGTTGTCATCTGTAACTTGATATATGGAATAAAATGGTCTCTGATAAGATATCTCTAAAAGTTCATGATTCTAAAGTGTGACACTGGAAAGCACTGACTTTCTGAGCCTCCCTACTTTGGTTCACATAGAATGTTAACTATGTAAATTATTTTATTTTATGTGTATAGTTGCTTCATCTACATGTATGGCTGTATATCTTACTGTTGCCAGCAGAGATTAAAAGAATTACAGGTTCAGCCGGGCGTGGTGGTGCACGCCTTTAATCCTAGCACTTGGGAGGCAGAGGCAGGCGGATTTCTGAGTTCGAGGCCAGCCTGGTCTACAAAGTGAGTTCCAGGACAGCCAGGGCTATACAGAGAAACCCTGCCTCGAAAAACCAAAAAAAAAAAAAAAGAATTACAGGTTCAGTGGGGCTGATGGGAATCAAATCCAGGTTCTCTGAAAGAGCAACCAGTGCTCTTAACCATAAGCCATCCCTCCAACCCCAAGTTGTTTGTTCTTAAAAGAAAAGCAGAATACTACAAGAAGAGCAACCTGCACAAGTGAAAGAGACTCAGGTAGAGCTGGAGATGACCTGGATTAGAGAGTGTACTTTACTGCAGCCTGGATATGTGTGCACTTGTGGAGTGGGTAGCCGTTGTCAGTAAGAATAGTAACAGCTAAGAAACAGTGTCAGTAGGCATGTGGAGTTTGTGTCTAAACAGATGTGATTTTCTCATAAATCTTTTGGAGAACTGGTATGAACCCTGAGTCAGAATCAGAACCCCTAGGTCCAGCTGCCTTGCCATTTGGGTATCATTTAGGCATGACAAGTGCCTCTGAGTATATGTGTCAGCTATCAGAAAACACAGAATAAAAACCTTAAAAAGTATTTAACTAAAAATATTTGAGGGACAGAGTCATATATATATATATATATAAAACTTAGGTTGGCCTAGAACTCACTAGGTAGCTAAGCCTGGTCTTGAACTTGGGAGTTTTCCCACATCACTATTGGATATTGAAATTACAGGTGTGTACTATTATAATTTGAAACTTGTTTTTATGATCTGTCAAAGTGTTTCACAAATAAAACTACAAAGTTATTTAGAGGACTCATAGCTATACTCATATAAATTATATTTGTTCATATGTACCCTTATGGTATCAATGGGGAACATCAGAAAATGGGTTAGTACTTGAAACCAATAAATAATTTAAAGTCTGTTTTAAGTATGGATACTTAAAACATTAAGTAAGAATGCCAATATCCAGGATCTCCACTGAAATGTAGTCTTGTCCTCTATGCTCCTGTTGTCCCTAAAGACTCGAGGTCTCTCACTTCTCTGGGTAAAGTGGTTGCTCTTGTATAGATTCCTGTTCTAGTGACACTAATGGGTTCACACTCAGTACAGGCAGTTCTGTGGCTCCTCTTCTTTGTATTCCCAGCCATTAAATCGGTGACTATAAGATGATAGACTAGATTGGCAAATTTTGAATAAATTACTAATAATCAAGTTGGAGGTAGGGTGGAAGTGTCTAAAAGACCAGCTAATAACAATGGCAAGTGGTTTACATAGAGCCTAAAGGAGGCTTAGAGATGGTAAGAAAAGATAGATGCAGAACTAAAAAGAAGAAAATGATGAAAAAATCTTTGAGCTGAAGTATCTAATTTGTTGTTTTGCTTATTTGAAATAGGATCTCAATATGTAGCCTTGGCTAATCTGGTACTCTGTGTAATTTAGGGTGACATTGAGCTCAAAATATTCCTCCTGACTCAGCCTTCTGAATGCTAAGATTACAAATATATACCGCTGTGCCTGTCTCTGAAGTATCTACTTTTATAAAAGGAAAACTTCTTTGTCTAATGAAAGCCAAAAATTATTACCAGTATGTGGAAGGAAATTAATTTACCGAAAGAGATTTATGAAATAGATTGGTTTTGTATGGATAACTAACACAGATAGTACAGTAGTTTGATTTTTTCCTTCTTTTTTTTTTTTTGTTTTTTGTTTTTTGTTTTTGTTTTTCTTTCTTCGAGACGGGGTTTCTCTGTGTAGCCCTGGCTGTCCTGGAACTCACTTTGTAAACCAGGCTGGCCTCGAACTCAGAAATCCGCCTGACTCTGCCTCCCGAGTGCTGGGATTAAAGGCGTGCGCCACCACCCCCGGCTGATTTTTCCTTCTTTCTGACTTTTCCAGTCACTAGATATTAAATAATTGACAACTAAATGACCAGTAATTTGGAACTGCATAGCTGGTAGGGGGCTGGGTGTTATTTACCAGAGGTTTGCGAATTGACCTTTGAGAGAGAGTGTGTTTTACAATTAGTGTAGGCTGATGATTTGAAATTGTTTTGTTAGTAGTGGTATGTGTATATGAAATTAAGCAGTCAATTTTTAAAGGGCTCAAGTAGAACTTTTGTTTTTGTAGGATATTTTAAAAGTTGACTTTATTGAAAACCTAGTCTTGGCTGAGTGTGGTAGCACATGCCTTTAATCCCAGAACTCAGGAGGCAGAGGCAGGCAGATCTCTCTAAGGCCAGCCTGGTCTACACAGTGAGTTCTAGGACAGCCAGGGCTACATAGAGAAACCCTAACTCAGAAGACAAAGACAAATTTAACAAAACCCAAGAAAACCCAATCGTGGGCCGTTCTTAGCCCTAACTAAAAGGAAAAAGAAAAAAATTATGTGAAGTATACATTAATCTAAAACAAACAAAAAATGTTGCTTTAGGCATAGTAGTATAGGCCTATAATCCCAGCTACTTGGGAGGCTGAGACAGGAGGATTGCAAGGTCCGTGCCTATTTGGGTTACAGAATGAGTTCAAGGTTAGCTTGAGCTATGTAGTGAGACTTGTCTTTAAAAAACAAATAAACAAACAAACAAACAACAACAAATCCAAACAAAAATGAGCAAGGCTGGAAGTGTGTCTTACTTGGTAAAGTGCTTGCCTAGCATGCGTGAAGACCTGAGTTGAATTCCCAGCCCTGCAAAAACCAGGTATGGTGATAAGTCTCTATTCCCAATGCTTGTGACATAGGAAAAGTAAGACTACTAGTTCAAGGTCATTGGCAACAGAGAATGCAAGGCCAGCCTGTGCTATATACAACCTTTTCTCAAAACACAAAATACACCCCCACCCCACACACATACACAAAGCAAACAGAAAACATGAGACAACAAGAAAAGACTTGTAGAACTGGAGAAGTTGATTTGAGAGGAGTGAACTCTGGAAGAAAGATAGGTAGCTATGTTGGGTTCTGGTGGAGTTAAGAGTATTGTGACAAGGATTTGGGCACAAAGTGGGCAGTTTACATTTCTCAAGGATGTATATCAGGTATTACTCTAAAGATTGTAAGTATTTATAATCTAAACAAAAGTTAAATACTGTGTATTTTCCATCTTATATGTGAAGAAAACGTGGCAAAAAAAATTGTATTTCCAGGATTACATAGTTCTAAAATGTTAGATCCAGATTTGTAACAAGAAGTGTTTGAACCCAGAGTCAATTCTTTGTGGAGTTGAGAGGGTCTGAGCAGTGAGGGTGGGCTCGTGTATGAGTGACTAGATTGGCTGTGTTCTTCCATCCTCTCCAGGTGAAGTGTGCTGTTGCAGTAGGCGCTGTCTCTGCTGTGGGTGGACTGACCTGTAAATAGTATGCTTAGTTACTTAGTACTGCGCGATGGTGAAGGAATCCCCAAGTCTCTGAGCTTGTCATTATCATGTGTAATATGAGATCAATGATACAAACCTCTTAGAGTTGTTTGAAAATTTATGTGAAATAATTTCTAAAGCTTTAGTCTTTGACTTTGTTTCCATTAAATGTTACATGGGTCCCTTGAGAGTAGAAGTTGGCCATATTCTGTTTCTTTCTGAAAGGTTACATTTTTGTATGTTGGAAAGACCTGTTTTAACCCAAGACAGCCTGCCAAAACAACCATTCATCTCTCCTCCCACCTTAGGAGGATTGTGTGCCCCTGCCCTCCTCTCTGTGTCTGGATTCCTTGGAGTTGACATCATAAGCATGGAGGAGTCTCTGACCTTTGAAAGTTCTCGAGTCTTAAATGTTTTTTTTTTTTTTTTCAGTGAGGTTTGAGAGGAGTTGGAGAGGATGCAGAGGCTGCTCTAGTGCAGTGGTGGGGCCAGAGAGAGTGCAGGGTGAGGACAGAGGGAGGATGGTGTAAGTGTAGGGTCAGGAGTTTCTCAAGCATTTTAGCAGAGATCTAGTACCTTCCACCAGTATTTATTTTCAGGTTCTTTCCTCTGTTACTAAGTTGTTGGGGACTTAGTATGTACAGATGGACTTTAATGCAGGATTAGTCTGAGTTAAAACAGTCATTAGGGAAGAGAGGCTACACCAAATAAAGTCTTTAGCAAAATGTCTTTGAGATAAGCCAATGTAAATTTGCCTATGTGTAATACTGGTGTGTGTTTGTGTATGTTGTGTTTGTCTGTCTATAGTTGGGTACTATACAAATATATTTCAGTTTATTGAAATGAAAATTGTGTACCTGGTAGTGAATGGGACACAGGAGAGTTTTTGCCCTCATATTGTTGCTGTTTGGTGGAGACACAAACAAAATAAACAAAATCTGTGTGCTATGGGGAAATGGTGATAGATGTGGAGAGCAAAGTTTTATTGTGAATACCAAGGGAAAAGTGGAGTCCAGAGAACACTTTGCAAATGAGGTGGCACTCAGGTGGGTTTTTAAGAAGAGGAAAGAGCCTAACAGTCCTTTAGGCAGGGAACAATCTATACAGCGACTGAGATCTGAAGTATACTTGATGGAGCTAATGGGAAGGAGAGCCCAGTCACGAAGGGCTTCTGTGTGATATTCAGAATTTAGATATTAAACTTTGCTCATTGGAGCCTTTGAGGAATTTTGAGCACTGGGATATATTGTCATATTTATATTAAATAATTCTCTATAGTAGGTACTTATAGACATTGATTAGTGTTTGTAAAAAGAAACATTGGGTCCCAGTTTTCAAAAGAGATATAAAAGCTTGTTAAAGGCATTGGATGGACTTAAGAGACTATATAAAGGTAAGTCTGAAAAGCTGTGTGAGTGTAAGGCAGAAGAGGAAAGCATAGCATGCCTGCCTGGCTGCGGCTCCAGTGCCTGAAGTAGTGCTCCACTTTGCTAGATTAGAAAACACTGTGATAGCCGGAAAGGGTGGAGGACAGAGATGAGGGAAGAATTTGTTTTTAATGTGTCCAACTTGAAGTGTCTGGGGCTTCTCGAGCAAGGCAGAAAGAATTTGATACTCTGGATATCTTTAAAATCATCAGCATTTGGGTGGCCAGGATTGAGAATGAAGTTTCTCAAGGAGATGCTACAGAGTAAGAAGTGGAGGGCTTCTAGCTAGAACTGTATGCTTAACCTTAGTGCAGGAGCAGGCAGAGTCCCCGAGGTGACCTAGGAGAGCTGAGGAGGAGGAGGATTGTGAAAAGCCCTGCGATGCCACTGTCCTCCCTGGGGAAGCCATTTGAGTAGGACATCTTATTCATTCTTCTATTGTTGGGAAGACAACATAGTCAAGGCAGCTTCTATAAAACAAAACATTAAAGTGGGACTTGCTTACAGTTCAGAGGTGGGGAGCGTGGTGTACTTAGGCAGGTGCTAGAGCAGTAGCTGAAGAGCTCCAAACTGCTCCATAGGCAGAGAGAAAGAGAGACAGAGAGACAATCCCGGCTTGGCATGGGCCTCAGTGCCCGCCCCCCGCCCCCCGCCCGGGACCCACTTCCTCCTAATGTTTGTAATCTTTCCAATAGTGCCACTCCCTGTCGTCTAAGCAGCCACACATGTGAGTTTATGGGATCACTCTTACACCACACAAATGTGCATGAAGGGAAAGAGAGGAAACCTGAAGGAGGCCCTTTGCCTTGCTTTATATAATTTTTTTTTCCATTTCTTTGCAGTGAGAGCAAGATCCTTTGCTAAGAGTAAGTGAGACAGCTTCTTGAGTAGGAGGCTCAGAAAAAATGGTGAAGGTGTGAGACTGTCCTGAGACAACTTCATGGTGTAGCAGAGTCAAGTAGAAGACAATGGTGTTTTGATGAAAGAGAGAAAACTAAATATACTTTATTTGGCATATTGATCTACAGAATTATTTGATCTTATTTTGCTCAGTAACTCTATCTAGTGGTAGAGAAATTGAGTAGAGGACCCATCCAAGCTGGGTAGCCAAAACAGAATAATAAAGAAACTAGGTTTTGCCAACCAAAGAGTACACATGGAGGGATCCATGGCTCCAAATACATATGTAGCAGAGGATGGCCTTGTTTGGCATAAGAGGGAGGGGAAGCCCTTGGTCCTGTGGAGGCTTAATGCCCCAGCGTAGGGGGATGCTAGAGCAATGAGGCAGGAGTGGGTTGGTGAGTGGGTAGAGGAGCCCCTCATAGAGGAAAAGTGGGGAGGGTAGGGGATGGGGAGGTTGTAGAGGGGAAACTGGGAAGGGGGATATCATTTGAAATGTAAACAAAATGATTAATTTTAAAAAAAGTATAAGACTGCAGAGCGGTATTTAAGCCACACAATTTGTTGAATTTTGTTATCACAGTGATAAGAAATCTATAAAAATGCCTAACAAATTACTTTTGGGTCTTTAAATTTTTGTAAATTCATTAAACTAAAACATTTATATGAATCCATTTTACCTAGTACACAAGTACATTTCTTCTTCACATTTCAAATTAAAAAGCTATGTGGACAAATTAAAAAAGAAAGAAAAGAAAAGAAAAGGAAAGAAAGAAAGGAAGAAAGAAAAGAAAAGAAAGAGAGAAACTAGGTTTTGAGTAGTAGAGGCAGCTTAATGGTTAAGAGCACTTGCTGATGCCCAGCAGTGGTGGCTCACGCCTTTAATCCCAGCACTTAAGAAACAGAGGCAAGTGGATTTCTGAGTCCAGGACAGCCTGGTCTACAGAGTGAGTTCCAAGACAACCAGAGCTACACAGAGAAACCCTGTCTCGAAAAGCCCAGGGGAAAAAAAAGCACTTGCTGCTCTTGGAGAAGACCCAAGTTTGGTTCCCAGAACCTACATGGTGGCTCACAACTATCTATAATTCTAGATTTCCAGGAATCCAGTGTCTCTTTCTGACCTCTGAGCACTAGACATACATGTAGTATACATACATACTTGTAGATAAAACACTCATGCATATAATGAAAATAAATCTTTAAAAAAGAAACTAGGTTTTTGCAGATTATTTAAGTGATCAGTCATTGGTTTCCCTTTCAGTTCTGCAAGAAGGGGTAAGAAGAGAGTCAATTCAGGTTTCCTACTCTCTGCTGTCATCCTGATCTAGTTCATCATATCTTCTTAGCATTAATTTCCTAAGTCTGCTGTGCTGTCTCAGGTTCTTCTCACCAGAATCAGTATGATTGCAACAACACCAACAGCAAAGGGCTTTAAAACCTTATCATTCTGGTATGTTAATAATTCATTTCTGATTCTTTTCCACCTGTGCTCACAATTTGAAAACCTCAAACTTTCCCAGGGTCTGCTAGGTCCTGTCTGTGTTTTCTACAGCTCTCACCTCTCACAAACTGCTTTGTCGGCTTGGAGCTATCTTAATCCCAGGCTGTTTCTCTAGTTGCTCACTGTTCAGTTCTTAGTTCAGTACTACGTCCCTGTGGCGGCTTCTCCTGCCTTACGGGAGATAACATCCTCGTCTCCAGTATTTATTATTGTGAGAATTTATAATTTTTTCCTTTTTACTGTAGATATTTTATAAGCATGGAGATTGTGTCTCATTCACTGTTCATATTTAATCTTGAGCATAGTGCCCAATGTTCCGTTGGCAGTTGATGGACTTTTTATTGTCCCAAGCATGATGTGGTTAAGGGAGTAGATGTTGTAGAGACTAAGAGAGTAGCTGTAGAATGGAGAAGAGCTGGAAACTGGGTGTGGTGGTTGCACATGTAATCCTAGTACCCAGGAGGCAAGGGTAAGAAGATCACTACAAGTGGGAGGCCAGCCTGGGTTACAGAGGAAGCTCTAGGCCATTAAGGCTGTGTTGTGGTGCTGTCTTTTAAAAAAAGAAAAGAGAAGAGAAGAGAGAAGAAAAGAAAAAAATGTAGAGTAAAATGCTAGCATTTCAGACTGCCAGTGAAAATGGTTCTGAGTGATCTCAATAGAGATGAAAGGTTTTAGATAGTATGAAACTCTAAGGTAGATGGATTACAGATGAGCATTAACATTTCTCAGGAAAATGGCAGGACTTGAAGTGAGGAAACACTGAGCCTGTGACTGTGTTCCCTAACCCTGAGTGCCGCTGAGCTCCCTTTCTGTGTCATGGAGGCCAGCAGGAAGATATGCATTCAGACTTGCTACATTCAGACAAGCTCTTCACCTGGCTTTTTGTTTTCATTGTTGAGCAAATATGATAGTAGGTGGCAGTTGGCAGGAGGTGTTGCTAGCCTTGTGTGCTGCTGAGTGTACAGCTGGCGAGTCGTCATGGAAAGAGCTTAAGGAATACTAGCTTGTTCTTGGTTTCTGTCTTCAGGAGAGCCTGGAAGTGGAAGCAGGGGCAAGATGCAGAAGTGAATTTTGAGCAAGATACTCTGTTTATGCAGCATGTGGAGTTTATAGTTATGATCAGCACCAACATTTATAAATGAATATAGGTACAAGTAAATACAGATCCAGGCAAAGAGTTTATAAAGCGCCTGGCTCACGATAATGGTGTTGGTCTGCAACAAGTAATTTTGTAAAGAAATGATTTAATTTCCATTGAAAAGTCATCATTCTCAGGAGTCAATTTTGTTGTTCAGTAGAACTGAATAAGAACCAGTATGTGGGGGCTGGAGAGATGGCTCAGCGGTTAAGAGCACTGACTGCTCTTCTGAAGGTCCTGAGTTCAAATCCCAGCAACCACATGATGGCTCATAGCCATCCATAATGAGATCTGATGCCCTCCTTTGGTGTGTCTGAAGACAGCTACAGTGTATTTACATATAATAATAAATAAAATAATGAATAAAATCTTTTAAAAAATGCCTTGGCTTTGGGTATTCGACCTCTTCAAATGGACTTAAAAAAAAAAAAAAAAAAAGAACCAGTATGTGAACATTATCAGGGGGAGGGGTGTAGTGATAGGTTTGGCTTTTATTTAGAAAAAAACAACTTATTACAGTTGGATCTGAAAGTAATGAGCTCCGTGTCAGAGCTTGTATTCACTTGGGAACTGGGCGATCTGCTAGAGGTGTAATAGAAGAGTTCTTTGGTGGGGTCAGACATGGGACTGAATAATTGCTGACAGCCCTTCCACTAGGAAAACTGGGTGCTTTTGACTGAATCCGTCTATAAACCACACAGTCAACAAATATTTGAGTGCTGCTTCCCTTTTATTTGAAAAGCTGAAGGCTGTGTTTGTTTTTTTGTTTGGGGTTTTCCTTCCTGTGTGTTGAGACAGGGCTAGCTGAGTCTTCGTAATTGGCTTCAGTATCCTCACTTGGAATTTGAGAAGCATCAGCCAGGTGTTGTGATGTTGTAACAAGATCTGCTGTCCTTCTGTTGGGCGAAGGTCACAGTCCAACCTTGTATTGGAGAATCCAATACAAGAATGAACTGCCAAGAAGTTTGCTTTAGTGCTTCACATTTTTGCTGAAGAGCCAGTCTTTCCTGATAGGAATTATTTGTTTATTTTAGATGTTTGGAATTGAGTGGCCTACCTTCTGTTTCCATGTAAGATCCCAGATGCCATGACACTGATGGTTTTTGTTTGCTTCTCCCTCAGGAGCCTCTCTCGATCTGGCTGGAAATTGTTTGCATGCCTGTGGCTCAGTCTCCTTCGTTCTACTGAGCGCTGTGTGTGCTGTTGCATATTTCCCACGTCCTTTCAGAAAGCTGTTATAGTAGCTTACAGTGGCTTGACTATCTGTCTGTTTGAGGCAGGGTGTCATAGTTCTATCTGCCCTCGAACTCATTACATAGACCAAGCTGGCCTCGAACTCACGGAATTACCTGCCTGCCTGCCTCTGCTTGCAGAATTCTGGTATTAAAGACCTGAGCCACCACACAAGCTTACCTTATTTTATTTTTTAAGCGTAAAGATTTAAGTTCATTTTGGAGTTAGTCTCTTAATTTTGGACTATTTATGTTTGCTACTTTGACAGTGCCCATGTCCTGTGACAAAGTGGTGAATACAATGGGCTTTGGAGAGACTTCTCACTTGCATCAGGAGATGAGAAGCTTTCATTCACCTGTGAATTCTGAAAGCACTTCATTTTTTTTTTTTTTTTTTGGACAGGGTCTTTCTTTGTAGCTTTGCATTCTCAATCCTCTTGCCTCTGCCTCTTGAGTGCTGATGTTAGAAATGTGTAACACTTGCCTGCCTTGAAATTCAATACTTTTTGTTGTTGTTGTTGTTGTTGTTGAAACACTTTACTCAGAGTAAAGTTGGGGAAAGTTGTAGAAGTCCATGCTGTCTGTTGTCCTGCGCAGGGCAGACCTTAGAGATCTCCCTGTCACTGAGAGCTTGAAACTCAATTCTTAGGCACAAGTTGCAAGGGGGCTGGGTCACTTCATAGAAAGCTTGGCCAGAAGTTCTTCACGTAGTTCTGGATTAGTGGGAGATTAACAGCAGGGGCTGTTTACCTCAGGCTGGAGTGCTGGCTTGGTGCCTAGGATAGCGAAACACATGCAAATTAGACATTTGTTTATAATGAATTTAGTCACTAGGTATTTATAACTGCCTATTATATTATACATACCTTGCTCAGTATTGGACTAGGGATATGAATAAATCATGCTCTGTATCCATTGGTTTCTTGTATTATTAGAGCACTATAAGAAATAGTGATTTCGGGCTGGTGAGATGGCTCAGTGGGTAAGAGCACCCGACTGCTTTTCCGAAGGTCCGAAGTTCAAATCCCAGCAACCACATGGTGGCTCACAACCACCCGTAATGAGATCTGACTCCCTCTTCTGGAGTGTCTGAAGACAGCTACAGTGTACTTACATATAATAAATAAATAAATCTTTAAAAAAAAAAAAAAAAGAAATAGTGATTTCTCTTTTTTAAAAAATCCAAAGAACTACCACCAACAAAACAATCAATTATCAGGTTAGAGACTTATGATTTCTACAACCCACAAAAATTTGCTGTTTGCCTTACTAGGTCTAAAAATGTAGACAAATGGAATCAGATCATACTACTAAACAAGTTGTATTCAGGGATAGAAGAGGAGTGAAGGAAAAAAATCCTTGGAGGTCATTCTTAGGCTTTAGGTTTTCGGAGGAATGTACTGTCTGAGTCATCTGTTGTTTTCAACAATTCTGGTTTTGTCTTTTCCAAAAAGATGATTAGTGGGTGCAATGCGACAGTCGGATACCCGGGCACTTTATGAACGAGCCCCTTCTACAGAGCACCGTAAGACTAGTGAGTGTGGTCAGAGCTGGATCTCCACCCTATTTTTGCTTTCTCAGCTGGGACTATTAACCTCAGAGGAATGTTGACATGGTGCCAGGCTGTCAGGTCAGGGACATAGTTTCTGCTAAAGTCAAGTCTGAAAGAAGGAATCTTTTCTCAGGTAAACTGGCACTCATTTGTCCTGGGAGAAAACTCTTTCTGATTGTGTTTCCTGAGTTCTGCAGTTAGTGACTGTTGGGATGAGCCTCTGGGATCTCCACTCAGAGTGTGGAATAGTTTGGTATTTTGAGTAGTTTCAGCATTCAGTTTACTCTTCCTGTTTTCTCAACTAGCATGAGAATCTTAGTCAGCTTTGAAGTCATCTGCTGTATAGCGTTATTTTGTTTAATAAGTATCTACTAAGGGCCAGTGTGCCTTGTACTGTGTCAAGTAATTCATCCTGAGGATAGATCGGTAAAGAAGACATGCAACTTCCTATTTCCAAAAATTTGACATGCAAATCAATGGCTAGGCAGAGAGTGATTAAAGTAAGTTCAGAAGAAAGCCAGGGCATGGTGGCACATACCTGTAATATCAGCATTCACAAGGCTGAGACAGGATGATTGCTAGAGGTTTGAGGTTAGCCTGAGCTACATACGAAGCATTGTCTACAAAACCAAAAACCCTTAATAATCAATATGTTTCAGGAGGGACATGAGCATGGCGCCATTTAGGAAACATTGTAGGTCGGAGAGCTTTCCAGGGTAGCAGATTGCTGCCTTCTCCCTTTAGATTGGAGGGGCAGACTTGGCACTCGGGTGGGTATAGAGCACTTCCTAGTATATGCAATCCCTGGGCTTCATCCTCAGTGCCTTTCTCCTTAAAAATCAAACCAAAACAACGAAAAAAGCAGAAGCAAAGCTTTGTTGAGTAGTTTGTAGTTACTGTAGGTATTAAAATATTGTTAACAAGGAAATGAAATGTGATTCTTCATGAAAAAAATTATTTATTTTTTTGTTTGAAAATTCAGTTGGAATGAAGGAACCAGAGCAGTTTAGCATTTGTTAGAGACTGTTGAAATTAGGCTGTGATGATGCTGTTCTGGTTATGTGAGCCTTGTGCATGCATCTCCTTTTCAGGTCAGGGCCTGGATTTGGATCTATGTTCTGCTCACACCCTGCTGCCTGAGAGTACTTGATGATCCCATGACCCTGGACATGGATGCTGTCCTGTCGGATTTTGTTCGTTCCACAGGTGCAGAGCCAGGGCTGGCTCGAGATCTTCTAGAAGGTAAGGAGAAAGTGAGAAAAGAGAAAGCAAAATCCCATTAGGGTGATTTGCAACATTTTAAAGGGATCAGAAAAATGTTTTGAGTGCTGTATGCCCTCCACTTTAGTTGCTTCTGTTGAAACCACAATTTCCCTAATCACCTTGTACGTATTAGGTGCTTGCTTCCTCGTGAATTTATATTCAGGTAAGTCAAGGGGAAAGTTAGATTAGCCCACTAAAATAATCATACCTGATCTTGTCCTCTAGCCATTATGCACACGCTATACATATATACTGCCCACTTGTTCTAGCCTCTATATGCATTTATATGCACACGCCACACATATATACCACACATGTGCCCAACAACACACTCAAAATTAAGGAAAAAATAAAAATAAAATCATCCTCTTAAAAGAACAAGTGTTTCATTGTGTGTGTAGTGTACCCAGTATATGCAAAGTACTTGGTATATTATTCTCTCAGCTGATGTGTTATATAATTGCAGTGAAATTACATAGGATTTGAACCTTGACCGGTTTTCAGAGTGTGGCTCTTAATGATCATGTTACAAATACTTCTTGCATGTTGTAAACACTCATAAAATTGAAAAAAAAAAAAAAAACAAAAAACAAAAACAAACTAAGAGTGTCATGAGTATGAAGAGGGAAATCTAATTTAGCTTTCAGGAAGGACTACCCAGGAGAAATCGCTTAATAAAATGACCCTGAGAGGAGAGAGAGTGATGTAATGGAGTAGTGAGCAAGATGGGAAGAGTGATTCGTGAGTGATAGGAGCTGGCAGGGTGGACAGGAAGCAGAGTATGGGAGCGTTTGTTCACCATAGTCAGGAATTTATACCTTAAGTTCACTGGAAGTAAAGTTTTTAATAGTATAAGAATAGTTTTAGCCGGGCGTGGTGGCACACGCCTTTAATCCCAGCACTTGGGAGGCAGAGGCAGGCAGATTTCTGAGTTCGAGGCCAGCCTGGTCTACAAAGTGAGTTCCAGGACAGCCAGGGCTACAGAGAAACCCTGTCTCGAAAAAAACAAAAAAACAAAAACAACAACAACAACAAAAAGAATAGTTTTTAGAGTTTAAGGGTTTAACCTGTTTCAATAGGTTATATATAGGCCATTGGTAAAGCCAGGTAAGAACTTACCATAGTTGAGGTGAGACGTAATGGTGACTGCAGTGTTGGTGAGAGGGAGAGGAGTTGATGGAGTGAGATATTAGTCGCTAGAGAGATGCATCAGCAGTTAAGAGCATTTGCTGCTCTTCAGAGAACCTGGGTTCATGTCTCAGTACCCACATGGTGACTCACAACTGTGAGTTGGCCTCCTTGGACACCAGGCAGGCATGTGATGCACATACATACATGCAGGCAAAACATTCACACACATAAAATAAAAAATAAATATATTTTTCAAAAGGTACCATTTAGAAAGGGAATCAAAGAACTTGTTATTACTGTTGTCATCTCTTTCTTTAGCGTGTTAATATTCTTTAAAAAGTTAACTCTTTGCTAGGCATGGTGTCACATAATCCTAGCACTTGGGAGGCAGAGGCAAGCAGATCTCTGTGAGTTCAAGACAAGCCTGGTCTACACAGTGAAACCCTATCTTAAAAACAAAACAAGAAAGCGTTAACTTTGGTTATAGTACAAAGAATAAATTAGAGAGAAGAGAGATTAGGAGCAGAGACTCATTAAAAATCTTACCAGAGAGTCTCCTTCTTAAAGGAACAAAGGAAGGACACACTATACATATATACCACACAGGTGAACTTATAAAGACTTGAATTAGGGCAGAGACAATAAAAACAGACAAGAAGGAATGGATTGGAGAGTTAATCTAAACAACCCTCTGAGTAACTGAGGGGAGGGAGAAGAACGGTGGGTCTGGGCAATAGTGAGGAGCTCCTGCTGGAGGCTAGGGACTGGAGAAGTTGTGATGCTCTTACTGATTTAGGGGGCCACATGAGGAAGAGAGGGTACAAGTTTTGGAGAGATTATTAACATTTGGTGCTGGACATGCTAGTGTTAAGAGGTCCTGATGACTTTAAGGAGTTTCCTGACAGTTGGAAGTGCATATCTAGTTCTCAAGATAGGCTGTTTATTAGTACACGAGTTGATTTAGGGGAAATATTCTCCATTTATTCAGCAAATGTTTATTGAGTTTTTGCTAGATGCCAGGTCTCGTTCTGGATGCTTGTACTAAACAAAAACCCGTACCCTAATGTTATAGGAAAGGTGGCCAGTATACAAGGAGTATGTATATATTTTATATGCATTATGTTTGAGGGCATGGAGGGTTATGGAAAATGATAACCAGAGTATTGAGGTGAACAGGATTTTAAACTGGGCAGTCAGAGTAGGACTTACTAAGAAAATGGTATTTGAGTGGATAACTGAAGTTTACAAAGACTGATCTATGTAGATATGCTGGAGAAAAGTGTCTTATATGTAGTAAGAATAGTCAGTGAGAGGCCTGGGTGGGGAACAGTCTTGATGTGGTCTAGCAACAGCAAGGTGGCCAGTGGAGACCAGAACAGAGAATAAAGAGTGAGAGATGAGAGGGGCAGAATTAAGTCAGCAAGCATGAATTGTTAGTAGAGCTTAACAGGAGGGTTAGACAACAGTGACAATGGCAGTAGTAACGCATGCGAGATTGCACACAAAGCACCGTTTGTGTGCTTAGAACTCATTTAACCTTCAGAACAGCACGCTGCTGCAGGCACACCATTGCACAACATCTTCTGGGGAAGTCTATTTCTATCCATCCCTAATAAAAGGGAACAGATCATAGAAGTCACCTCACCCAAGTCTACCTGCGGAGCCAGAGCTCATCTGAGGTTACTTCAGGAGCTTGGGTAGCATGCCAAGCATATGGATAACTACGGGCAGCTATACCACCAAAGATCTGTCTTCTTAGCAACTGTTAAATGCTTATGTATTCTTGGGCAGAGGAGGAACCTTATAAACCTTATTAACTCATTACCATCTCCCCTACCAGGAGATGATGATGATAGTAATAATCCCAGATTGTTTTATTTTATATGTATGGATAAGTGTCTAACATGTGCATGCCTAATCTCCAAGGAGGCCAGAAGAGGGTGTCAGATGGTAATGATCATATCCAACCTGGAGGAAACAATCACACAGAATACTAGTATTATAATCTATATTTTTCACAAATAAATTTCAGAGAAAAAGGCAGAAAATAAGAGAGGCTGTAGAAAGCCTTCAATATTGGGCTAAGGAGCCTTCTGTAGTAGTGATAAACCATTACATAAAGATTATGAACACAGAACTGAATGTGCTTTAGAAAAGTGAATCTCATGAGATTCCTTGAGTAGATTGGAGGTGTAGGATACTGGGTGAAAAGTTAAACCAAGGCTGTAGCAGCTAGAGTAACAGAAGTGCAAACAGTCCATCAATGTGTGTTAAAGAATTTAAATAGAGAAAGTGACTGAAAAACTCCATCATGTTGCGTCCTTTCAGATAGAGTGCTGCTTTAAAGTAGGAGCTGTACAGCTCCTGTGCCTGTGTTACCCAGCAGCTCTGCACTGGACACACACTTTGCATGCACTTGTAGGTGCCCTAAGGCATCCTAGAGTCTAGAGCCTACTGCAAGCTAACTGATACTTTGAACAAGTTTTGGTACTTCTGTAAGCTTTGTTTCCTTGGTCTGTAAGAGAAATTTCATTTTATGTAACTAAGTCTCTAAAGGGTTTGAGTTTAGAGACAAAGTTTCTACCATTGTGAGCCTTACATAGGAAATAGAAAATAAAGAAAATTGGTATTTCAGATTGAGGAAAATTAAAGTGGAAGGAGAAGAAAGTTAAAATAAAATTGTACTGTACATGAATATGATGTTACTAGGTTTATTCTTGACATGAGGTATTTTGAAGCAGAGTCTCAGGTAGCTCAGACTAGCTTCAAACTTCCAATCCTCCTGCCTCAGCCTCCTGAGTTTTTAGCATTATAAGCTTGTGCTGCCATACCTGGCTTGCTTAATTGTGCTAGGCTGTTTAGATGGTCTTTCTGTGTCTCCCCTAGTTTCTTAATACTCTGGGTCTATTATATGTTTCTTGTTTTTTCTCCTGTTAGGAAAGAACTGGGATGTGAGTGCTGCCCTCAGTGATTTTGAACAGTTGCGTCAAGTCCATGCTGGGAACCTGTCCCCACCCTTTAGTGGAGGGAGTACTTGCCCTAAGACCCCTGAAAAAGGGGGTTCGGATAGAGAGCCCACTCGCCCTTCTCGACCCATCCTTCAGAGACAGGATGACGTCATTCAAGGTATTGCTCTGAGGACTAAGGTGGAGTAGGAAGCGCCTGTGTGCTCCTTTAGAGAGATTTTCATTCCTTACTCTCTTCCCAGACAAACCCAGCGGTTACTTTATCTGTAAATAACCCTGAGACAGTTGTTCATTCTTTGCATCATCTCTGGCCAGTACTGGAAGAGGACAGCTGCCTAGCATTAGAGCTCCTGTCCCCTTGTGATAATCACCCAAATACTTGAAGCTATGAAAACATATAATATTGCACTGACCAATTTTGCTCATAATGTTACATAGGCTGGGACATTGCAAGTGCCATGTATTTAAAACAAAATTATTTGGGGAAGCACAGTTTACATTAGTGTTTTGCTCTCTGGCATATTAAAATTTGACTCTAAATTTCTGACAAATATGTATATCAAAAAGTTACAGTAAGTCATATAGATGTTGTTGATCTTTTCTTTAATGGAGATCCTTTCTACATCCTCTGAGACCCTAGAGAGATTCTTTGCCAAAATCCAGCCTAATTCTCTTCCTTGTTCTTCTTCCCATTAAAAAAAAAATGACTAAGTTGCTAAGTGAACACCTCACATTCATGTTGAAAAATAGGAGTCACAGATAAAGTCATAGGAAAAGGAAGGTTAGGGAAACCCCAGACAAGGCTAGAAAGATGAATACACTTTTGATAGTACTGAGTCTACCAAAAAAAAAAACCCTGTCATTTTGTATATTTTTCTATTTGTGTTTGGCTTAATAAAAAATACAAAGTTGAGAAGTAGCTGGCTAGATACAGTTTTTCCTTGACTGGAAACATCTGTGGCGAATTCTCAGAGAGAGTTGCATATGTTCTAAGGTGACTCCGTTTCTCATTGCAGAAAAACGCCTGTCTAGGGGCATCTCCCACGCCAGCTCCAGCATTGTTTCCCTGGCCCGCTCCCATGTCTCCTCCAATGGTGGGGGTGGGGGGAGCAGTGAGCACCCCCTGGAAATGCCCATCTGTGCCTTCCAGCTTCCAGATCTCACTGTGTACAAAGAAGACTTCCGCAGCTTCATAGAGCGAGACCTCATTGAGCAGTCCATGCTGGTTGCCTTGGAACAGGCAGGTCAGTGGGTGTTTCCTCTTCGGTGATATCTCCTCTATTCTGGCCTGCAGCCACATAAAACCTTCATCAGTAGCCTCTTTTTTTTTTTTTTTTCTTTTTTTTTAATTAAGGATTTTTTTTTTCATTTACATTTCCAGTGCTATCCCAAAAGTCCCCCATACCCTCTCCCCCACTCTCCTACCCACCCACTTCCACTTCTTAGCCCTGGCCTTCCCCTGTACTGAGGTATATAAAGTTTTCAAGACCGATGGGCCTCTCTTCCCAATGATGGCCGACTAGGCCATCTTCTGATACATATGCAGCTAGAGACACGAGCTCTGGGGAGGGTACTGGTTAGTTCATATTGTTGTTTCACCTATATGGTTGCAGACCCCTTTAGCTCCAGTAGCCTCTTTTTTAAGTGTGAGATCTGATTTCTGTCAGATAGGACTCTGGTACTTGTACTGAGATAAAGAATAAAAACTAGCCAGGTATTAGAGAAAGGGATAGGAATGAAATTTAGATACTTTGAAAACTTCCTATTTAATAGAAGAGAAACCAGATATGTATGTAAAGGGCTTAGTAATTGATACACAAAACTCAATATGTGAACAAAAATAATTGATTACAATTGGCTATGGAGCACCTTTGCAAAAACAGGACCAAGGCTGTTGATAATGCACTAAAAGTCACATCCATTCATGTGAATCTTTTCCTTACATTTGTTTACTTTCTTAATCGACACCATTTTAAATTAACATTAACTTAGTTTGAGTAAGCAAGATAACTCAGTGAGTAAAGACACTTGCCACCAAGGCTTGACAACTTGAGCTTGATCCTTGGGACCCACATTGTGGAAGGAGAGAACTGACTTCCCCAGGTTGTCTTCTGACCTCCACACAGTGCTGTGACATGCACATGTGCCAATGCTTATACATTCACACACTAAATAAAGGTAATTAAGAAAAAGTAACTAGTGTAAAACAATATGGCAGCTGGGAATTTGGGGAAGAATGTATGTATTAAAAAAGAAATCCTCATGGGTGTGGTGGAGATTGAAAAGGACCAGGCTTGGAAGTACACGCCTTTATTTAATCTCAGCATTCTGGATTCAGAAGCAAGCAGATCTTTTATGAGTTTGAGGCCAGTCTGGTCTACCTGGTCTATATATCAAGCTCTAGGCCAGCCATGGCTACATAGTGAGATCCTGTCTCAAAAAAGAAAAAAGAAAAAAAAAAAAAATCACCATGGCGGGCTAGAGAGATGGCTCAGCACTTAAGAGCCTTTGCTCTTCCAGAAGACTGAGGCTTTGTCTCCAGTACTTACATGGCAGCTCACAACTGTCTGCAGCTCTAGTTCCAGGAGATCCAGTACCCTCCTCTGACCTCTGAGGGCTCCAGGCATTCCTGTGGGATGTGGACGTACAGACAAAACACTCAGATACATGATATAAATAAATATATAAAAAAAGTTCGAGTTCCTATGGAAGAAAGATTGGAGGTGGAGGTGGGGCGGGGATGGGGAGCCTTTCCATTTTGTATCCAGTGTTAACTGTAACTGTTTGTAGAAGTTACCAATTTATCTGGGTTAGTGAAATCAGAAACTGTTTTTCCCTTTTCTAGACTTTAATTGCTCAAGAAAACTTTCAAGTGTCATTTGTAAAATCATTCCTTCTTGTAAATGAATTTGTAAGATTGCTGTTTACAATTGAATGTAATTTACTTGGGTGTTTTATGTACTTGGACTTTTTGCTTATAATTTTAAATTCACAACACACACCTGCTGAGTGCTGTCACATATGATACAGGATATATACACATAAATAGATGATAGAGTGTACACACACACACACACACACACCTACCTTGCATAGTTTTTTCTTTGTTGATTCAATTAAGCTGAGCTTTGCTGTTACTGTATTTAGTGGTCTCCTGGCCAGAGAGAGGGAATCAGAGCCACACTAAGTAGCTCACAGTTTCAGCCTGGGTATTATTGACATTTGGTATCAAGTAATGCTTTGTTGTACAAGCTTCCTTGACCATTATAGTACACTTAGAAGCATTTCTGGTCTGTATGTACCAGATAACAGAAGTACATACCTGCTCACCAACTGTGGGAAACAAACATCTTCATACATTGATTGCCTAATGATCCCATGCTCAACAGATTCTACCTGTAAGTAAAGAAGATATAAAGAGTCATATAGGCTGGGCTTAGTGCTATAGTCCTGTAATCTCCCCACTTAGGATATAGAGGCAGATGTATCAGGAGTTCAAGGTCAGCCTCAGCTGTATAGTAGGTTCAAAGTTCAGTCTCAATTATAGGAAACCATGTATCATCATCATCTTTTTCATCATCATCTTCATCAGCATCATACAGAGCATGCAGTATCTATTCGTAGGCTCAAGCAGAAGGTTCGGGAGTTCAAAGCCAACCTGCTCTATGTAGCAAGACCATGTCTCAAGAAAAGAACTAGTAGTTTTATACTGGCAGTCTTTCTAATTTGCTTCTCTCCCTTTCTCCTGCTGCCATGTCTGCAGGGCGTCTGAATTGGTGGGTCAGTGTGGACTCCACCTGCCAGAGGCTGCTCCCTTTAGCAACTACTGGGGATGGGAACTGCCTCCTGCATGCAGCATCTCTTGGTGAGTCTCAGAATGGCCTCCCTCCCTGTAGACAGAAAGCAGTTGAGGCAAGTGTCATGTGTAGGATTTCATCTTACCCTTCATCCCAGGTAGACATGGTGGTTCACGCCAAGACTTAGGGGAATGGGAGAACCTTGCCTTAGCTTCCTATCTTTAGAGATGGGAGAACACTGGGTTACTGTAGGCTCCGCTCTGAGCTGAGCTCTCGAAGTAATAAGCATAGGAAGCAAGCTTATGTGGCTATGTGTATAGTGGCAAAATTATACTTAACTAGTCTTTTAATGTATAAAAATACATGTTTTTCGTTGGCCTTTATGACACATTAAATTATTATACCTACTCATAACTCCGAGTATTTGTTGTTAGCTTTGGAAGGGATTCCCATTTTCTAGCCATTCCATGATGTTCGTAGGTGTGTGGTGTCATACCAGTTTTACTAGCTGTTGTATTTTGGTTTGTTAGGTTTGCTGGGGAGTGACGGCTTCCTCTTAGAAGTCGAGGGAATCAATTTTATCCTGCTCCTTTTTTGAGACCCTGGGTTTGGTCCTTAGTGCCACAAAAACAAAAGCTGGGTTAGTAAGTGGGAGTGAGTGGAGACAAAGTGTCCTATGCCTTGCTTTCTCCCCACAGGGATGTGGGGTTTCCATGATAGAGACTTGGTGCTGAGGAAAGCACTGTATGCACTGATGGAGAAGGGGGTGGAGAAGGAAGCACTGAGAAGGCGCTGGAGGTGGCAGCAAACACAGCAGAATAAAGAGGTGGGTGAGCTTGGGGGCACCTTCTTTCCAAAGTCCCCCACCATAACCAGAGAGGAGTGTCTCTGGTGCTGAAGACTGAGTCTTCTGTGTCCTCCTGAAAATGACAGAGCATGCAGGTAATGCCATAGCAAGTAGCTTCTACTCAGCTGTGAGGTAACCCAGCAGGCCGAGGCCTCTGCCCACAGCAGTGCTTTCCCACACAAGCCTCTTGCAGTACTCAGAGGTCGTAGCAGAGGGTTTGTTTGTTGGTTTCATTTTTAATGAGCTCAGATAAGTTCATAGGATTTTTGTAGCTTGTTTTAATATAGGCTGGATTATTCACTCCTTGGTTGGGTACATGGTGCATGCATCACTGCAATGTGAATGTGAAGGGCAGAGGACACCTGTGCGAGTCCTCTCCCTCCACTGTATGGATTCCAGGGGTCAAAATTCAGATTATTGAGCTTGGTGGCAAATGCCTTTCTCTGATAAGCTATCCCACCTGCCTGATTAATTTTGAGACCCTGTCCCCTCCCCTTCTTTTACCTTCCCTTCCCTCTCTTCTACTCTCTCTCACCCTCCTCCTCCTCCTCCTTTCCCCCTCCCTCCTCTCCCCTTACTCTGTAACCCAGGGTACCCTGGAACTCACTACACAGTCCAAGCTGGCATTGAATTTGCAACACTTCTGCCTCAGTTTCCCAATTGCTGGGATTGTGTGGGTAAATCATAATTTCCAGCTTCTTTTTAATTCTCTAAAAAATAATGTGTTTGTTTATTATTTATCTATTTCATGTGCACGTGCATGTGTGCATGCCATGCCACATATGTGGAAGTGAGAAGATAACGTATATGAGTCGGTTTGCTTCGACTGTGTGGGATCTGGAGATGGAACAGGTTTTCAGGCTTGGTGGCTGGCACCTTTAACTCCTTGCCACCCATGTTTTTAATTATGTAAATGCTTGAATGTTTTTACAGTCTGCAACTTTGCTTTAATTTGGTAAAAAATGTAAAAAGATACTTGTTAAATTGATTTTAAATATTACTGTTCGCGGATTTGGCAGGCATTGTGATTACTTTTATATAGGAAGTAGTGATGGCGTTTTATGGTCCATCTCTACACCAGGAACTGGGAAAACGACAACTTCTTTCTTAGTTTAGGTTTTAAAAGTTTCACTGAAAGACGGCCTTGCCTGTTTTGGGTATGGATGTAGCTACTTTCTTTGTTCAAGCACAGAATTTAGAGTGACATATGGCTACAGAGCATGATGCTATGTTTGTTATCTGCTTCTCTATAGAAGCTGAACTGTTCCTATAAGAATGACATCATGTGTTTACATAAATAGGCTTCACTGTTTCTTTAGTTCCTCTCTCTCCTTCTCTCTCTTTTTCTCTCCCTTCCCTCCCCCGCCCCGTGTGTGTATCTTCTATATTAGTATGCCGTGTTTTCGTATGTAACTGGTTATGTATTTTTATTTAATGTATGTATATGTTTGTACATGTGCATGGAAATGCCTTTGGATGACAGCAGAAGGTTTCAGACCTCCTGGAACTAAAATTGCAGGCAGTTGTGAGCTTTAGTGTAGGTGCTGGGAACTGAACTTACATCCTCTCCAAGAACAGCAAGTACTCTTAACTGTTGGGCCATTTGTATAGTCCCTGACTTTGGGTTATTTCTGTTTTTGTTTTTTGCCATGCTTTAACTAATTATTTCTGACACTGGATATGGGAATGTCTTTTCAGAGGTTTTCTTGTTTTCCTGTGTCTTCCTCCATCTCCAACTTTCATTGTCCCATTATAACTAGTGCTAATATACAACTAAAATCTTGTTTTTCAGTCACTTGGAATTTTACATCTAAAGATGTAACGTAAAGTTTTATGTCATTATGGGGCTCAGAAGTTACAGTGGTTCCTGATACAGCTCTTGCCACATGAACATGAGGACCAAAGTTCAGATTCTGTGAATCCATAATACAGCTACACACACACACACACACACACACACACACACTGTTGTGTTTCCTTAAACAAAGAACCCATTGTTTTGGCTGGAGAAAAAGTTCAGTGGTTGTGAACACTTGTTTCTCTCATAGAGGATAGGTGTTTGGTTCCCAGTACCCACATTAGGTGGATCACAGCCACTTGAAGCTTTGCTCAAGGGAATCTGATACCCTCTCTGGCCTTTGTGGACACCCACACTTATATGACTGATGGAGACAAATAATTACAAAATAAATCTTTGAAAAAAAATTATACACATATCCTTGACCATCCACTTTTGCTCCAGAGGTAGAATCCACAGGGAAAAGACACAGTTGACATTGTTTTTTCCCCTCTTGAGACAGGGCTTCTTTGTGTAGCCCTGGCTATCCTGGAACTCCCTTCTGTATACCAGACTAGCCTCAGTCTCAGAGATCCACCTGCCTCTGCCTCCTGAGTGCTGGGACTAAAGGTGCTGCCACTATCACCTGGCTACAAATTGACATTCTTATCACCCAAAGCAGGAGTGGTCCTTATAGAAAGCTGCTTTTCCTGAACTAGATCCAAGCTGGTCTTGAGTTTGGAATTTAAACCAAATCAGTAATCAGCTTTATCTTCCTGCTGAGTGTAAGTTATAACTGAACCTCAGCTTTGACCACACCAGGGACTAGAAAAGACCTCATCAGAACATAGCGAATATTAAGTGGGAGTGTTAGCAAAAGTAAAGTGTGCTCGATCTGATTATTAAATCTATTAAATACAGGCTTAGATTATGAAAGTATTATTCAGGAGAGCCAGAAATACTCAAGTTCTTTCCTGTTTTCTGCCCTTTCTTCTGGGGGTGCACAGAAAATGGTGGCTGGTGAAGGAGCGTTGGCATATTGCAAACCTCAGGCTGGAAATGTGCCATGCATGATTGTCTTGCTGGACTTTGATGACTTCAGCCCTTACTTGGGAGCAGGAAGGAGACAAGAAAGCGATGGCCCGAGATGCTTCTTTTAGCTTTCTGATAACAAAACCCAAATTAAATCTTTATTGCCTTTAATTTCTGGGCTTAATATCTTTAAGCCTTTATTTTCTGGGCTTCCTTGTTTTGTGTTGAAATTAGTGGTAAAACTTGTTATGAGTGCCTGCCACCTAGTGGCTGTATGTATTACAACAGTAGCTCAGCATTTATTCTTGTAGAGGAGTTATGGAGCTCACAGCTGTCTATAACTGTGGTTCCAGGGGAACCAATGCTCTCTTCTGACCTCACTGGGCACCATCAAGCATGTGGTGCATATACATATATGCAGGCAAAATGCTTGTGCAAAAAATAAAATTAACCTTAAAAAAAAAAAAGAAAGAAAGGCCAGGATGTAGTGGCATATGCTTTTAATCCCAGCACTCCGGAGGCAGAGGCAGAGGCAGAGGCAGAGGCAGAGGCAGAGGCAGAGGCAGGTAGATCTCTGAGTTCTAGATCTCAGCCTGGTCTACAGAGCAAGTTCCAGAACAGCCAGGGCTACACAGAGAAACCCTGCCTTGAAAACCCAAACCAAGAATAAAACAAACAGGAACAACCACCAGCAGGAGTAGGTGACATAGAGGAGGAGTGAGAGGCAGGTTCTCCTGGATATGTTTATCAAGGAGCATCCATTCCTATGTAAACTTTGCATTGTTCTTTTTATTTTTACTTGAAATCTATGATAGCATTTTACAAGTTACAAACTTCTTTACTTTTTATTAAAGTAAAATATGCTCACAGTGGCACTGATCCCCAGTACATTTGTTCTCCTGCTGTCATGTGTTCAATGTGATTGCAGATACTCTGTCAGGATGCACTTGAGCAATGGAACTCAGTTTTATGCTAAGCAAACAAAAAATATGGATAATGTAAACTTAACTTTCAAATCATCACATCCTAAGGCCTTTTCTCCTCTTCTCCTACCTCCTCAATACAGGGTCTGAATTAGCCTAATCTGGCCTCCAACTTACTATGTAGCTGAGGATGACCTTAAACTTCTAGTTTTCCTGCCTCCACCTGAGTGCCAGGATTATCCATGGTTGTTGGAGTGTGCTACCATATTCAGTTTATCTGATGTTGCAGATCAAAACTAGGGCTTCCTGTGTGCTAAGCAAGGACTGTTTCACCTAAGCTGCAGCACTGGGTTACCCAGTGAAACCTTGCCTCAAAAAAACAGGATGACAAAGCAAATTGTTTGTATTGGTGTACACTATCCTTTAATAAAAAATTATAACTACGTAGCATGGATTTATTGATTATTGGTCATATAATAGTCACTGGGCCATGTTTCATAAAACAGGATTCTTTCTTGTAGAGCAATAGAATAAAATAGACCCTTAAAGACATAGAGCAAACTAGACCAAGTGTGGTTTCTTGGTAGCCCCGGTAGGCTTGGGACCTATAGGGATCTGCCCGTCTCTGCCTCCTGCATGCTGAGATGTATGCCGCTACACCTGACTCAGATATGGTCTCTATAGAGTAACATAGAGCATTTCAAAGAGATGTTCAGAAGAGGGAAGGGCTGGTCTGCTAGGGAGGTTTAGAAAGACTCCTCAGAGGAAGGTCTGCTATTAAAGATTAGCCATTGTTTACCAGGAGCATAGGGAGTGGTCATTGCAAGTAGTAGGAATAAAGGAGAAGAGAATGAGGCACTAACTATCAGGAGCAACTACTTAGAGGGGGTTGAGGGGGAAGGTAGGCCTTGTATACCATGGGCACTGAAGATTCTTAGAATTACTATTATCAGGAAACAAACCATTAATTTTGATCACTGGAAAAAATATAATATCTCCAATACTACTGGATCTGAGGAGTTAAGTAAAGTCAGAGAGAGAGATGCTTTGCAGTTTATGCTTAGTAATTGTTGATAGGGACATGTAGGTATATAGTGACTGGGAGAAGAGACGGCTTAGTAACTCCCTGGTTTTTTGTCTAGGTATTTGGGTGATAGTTGTTGCATGCAGAGAGACAGGAGTTAAGTTTTACATCTTAAAATACAGAATTTAGAGCCACTGTGGATAAGTGGTGGTTTTCAGTGAACAGCTGGATATGTGAACATAGAAATTAAAAGGAACAGCCGGGCGTGGTGGCGCACGCCTTTAATCCCAGCACTCGGGAGGCAGAGGCAGGCGGATTTCTGAGTTCGAGGCCAGCCTGGTCTACAAAGTGAGTGCCAGGACAGCCAGGGCTACACAGAGAAACCCTGTCTCGAAAAACCAAAAAAAAAAAAAAAAAAGAAAAGAAATTAAAAGGAGTTTTGGGTCTCGGAGGGTCAATCCTAGAGTCCCGCACACATAGATATAGTAGATATGATTGTAGCCTGTAAAGATATCACCCTGATGAAAGCAAGACTCAAATTGTTGCCGAAACTCCAGTTTTGTGGGGAGGGGAGTTCAGAGAATAAGTGAAAGCAGTGGTGTGGAAGGTAAATTAGAATGTTTAAAGAGGAAAAGAGATACACAAAGGCTGTGAAAGATGAGAGCCAGAGTCTATTGGATCTTAGTCAGGTGAAGTGTGTGGATGGGGCAGTGGCATAAAGAGCAGAATAGGATCAGATTGCAATGAGTGAAAAGGAACAGAAGACTAGGAAGTGGGAGATTGCCAAACATGGTGGCATGTGCCTATAATCCCAGCATTTGGGAGATAGATTCAGGAGGCTCAGAATTCCAAGGTCAACTTTCATACATAGCTAATTCAGTATCAGTCTACAATACATAAGATTCTATCTCAAAAGGAAACAAAATGGGGCATTGTGTTATATGCCTTTAATCCCAGCACTCCAGAGGCAGAGGCAGGCCAGTCTCTTAAGAGTTCTAAGCCAGCCTGGTCTACCTAGGTTGTTCCAGGACAGCAGGGCTACACAGTGAAACCCTGTCTCACAACCAATCAACTAACCAGCCAACCTATTTTCTTGACTCTGAAAAGGAGAAAAATTTTGGTTTAGTACAAGTGTAAAGCAAGTGCTAAGAGAATAGAGAACGGCTGTAACACTAGGAGGGTTTGGATAGGTATTGCCTTTTAGAGCCAAGCCTCTTCTTCTTACCCGTGCCTTCATTACTGCATGGTCTCTTTACAGTCAGGGCTGGTGTATACAGAAGATGAGTGGCAGAAGGAATGGAATGAATTGATCAAACTTGCTTCAAGTGAACCCAGAATGCATCTGGGTTCCAACGGAGCCAGTGGTGGTGGGTAAGTGTGTCTCGGTGAGGGAGCAGGGATCATCCAAGGAGTCATTTCTTTCCTTCTGTCTACTGTATGAATCCCAGAGATTGAGCTTAGGTCCTTTGGAGTGGTGGCAAGTACCTTTACCCACATCACCAGCCCCTTACAGATCTACAAAACCATTTTGGCCCCCTACCTTTTTCTTGGGTTCCCCTACTAGTAAAATGGAAGTAGCACCAACTATGTAGCACAGAGTGATCTGTTGTGGAAGCTTTGGGGTTAGAAAACCAGGGTGGGGCATTCTTTTCCTTCACTTTGGAACTGGTCTCAGGACTCGTTTTGTTTCTTCCTTCTCCCTTCTGCTGTGTCTCCTCCATTCTTTCCTACAACCGTAGAGTGGAGAGCTCCGAGGAGCCGGTATATGAGAGCCTAGAGGAATTCCATGTCTTCGTCCTTGCTCATGTGCTCAAGAGGCCCATAGTGGTCGTGGCAGACACCATGCTGAGGGACTCTGGAGGGGAAGGTGAGTTGGCTACTTATCTTCCTTCTCCCTCAAACTTCCTATGTGTGGAGGCTTGGGGTGGGGGCTATACATTAAAACAGTAAAACTTCTCAAGAGATTCAAACAAAAGCTCTTGGGATTAATTGGGATGGGATGCTCAACTGAAAAGTGGGAGTAAAGGGCTGGAGAAGTGACTCAGTGAGCTTGCACTGCTCTTGCAGGGAACCCAAGTTTAGTTCCAAGCACCCACATTGGGCAGCTCACAGCTGTCTATAACTCCATCTCCAGGGAACCTGACATTCACACGCCCTTGTACATACCCCCACACAAACACTCACGAATACCCATGATTTAAAATAATAAAAATAAGTCTTTTAGAGAGAAGTAGGGTAGACCCTGAAGTAGCCAGGGCTCAGTTGGTAATAACAACCTTCATGGTCTCCTACAGCATTTGCCCCGATCCCATTTGGAGGGATCTATCTGCCATTGGAGGTTCCAGCCAGCCAGTGTCACCGATCCCCTCTGGTGCTCGCCTATGATCAGGCCCACTTCTCTGCGCTTGTGTCGATGGAGCAGAAGGAGGGTGCCAAGGAACAAGGTGCCTCGCCCAGCTGTCTGTGGCTGGTTTTTATTCAGGAGTAGGAATGATAGCTAAGGAAGAGGAAGCGACTGAGGAAACGGAAGGCCAGACGGTGCCAGTTTTTGTTTTTATTTTTTAACCAAGCTATACAACATTACCAAGAGTTTTTAACTTAAAAAAGAGGGGGGTGCTTTGGTGAAAAGGGTGTCTCTGTCACCGCTGTTGTCGTGTAAAGGTCTGTATTAGGTACAGGGTGCGCTTATCTCTGTGGAGAGTAAGGTGGTTCACTGGCAGGGAATCCAGGATATTAATAGGCTAAAATGTATCCTGGGTGGTAAAGAGAAGTAGCTCATTGGTGTTTGATGTAATTTATTTCTAAGCGTTGTGGGTAGATAGACTGCAGTTAATCATAGGTGACATCGGGGTGTGTGCATCTGCCTTCTCCCATCTCAGGAGACTTCCTGACAGCATGTGTTTCCCTCCCCAGCTGTGATCCCACTCACAGATTCAGAGCACAAGCTGCTGCCCCTGCACTTTGCTGTGGACCCAGGAAAGGGCTGGGAGTGGGGCAAAGATGACAATGACAATGTCCGATTGGCCAGGTAAGGCCAGCTTTGCATTTCCATATGCTTTCTCTATACAGTAGCTGAGATCTCCTCCACATGCAGTGCCACATACCCACACTCTTCTGAGCTCAGTGGTGGAGAGATGGAAAGCTGGCCGGTCGTTGGGACACTGGCATCTGCAGCTGCTTTGTCTTCTTTTCTTAGCGCAGAGCGAGTGTCCCTGCCTACTACATCCCAGAATCCCCAAAATAGTGATTAAAAAAGCAAGACAACCAAATCCTATTTGATTCTAAGCCAAAGTCAGAGGAGTTTCTAAACAAGTGACCAAAATAGTCTGCTTTTAAATTTCATCTTTCTGGCAGCTAGATAGCAAGGAAAATACATACTCTCTCACCTAGCACTAAAGCGTGCCTCCGTGTGTGTGTGTGTGTGTGTGTGTGTGTGTGTGTGTGTGTGTGTGTGTGTGTGTGTGTGTTTATCCCTGCCCTCCTACTCATTGCTTCCTTTTTGGGGCCTTTGCAACTTTGGGAGCTGACTGAGAGAGTCTAGTACTTAAAAAAAGTCCTTATAGCTGGGCATGGTGGCCCACACCTCACCTAGCACTCAGGAGGTTGAGGCAGGGGAATCATTGCAAGTTCAGGGCTATGACAGACTACATAGTGAGCCCCTGACTTTAAAACAAAAGAAAAACCAAAAGAATCCTCACCCGATGGTTAGAATTTGCTAAATGATGCCACAACAGGAATAATGGCAGCTACCGATGGCTGGTCTCTAGACACTGCTGAGTCCTTTCTGAAGGACTATTTGCCTTTGAAGGAACAGCTGTTTAATTTTTTTTCCTCCTTTTCACAGTATAATTCTGTCTCTGGAGGTGAAGTTACATCTGCTGCATAGCTATATGAATGTGAAGTGGATCCCACTGTCTTCTGATTCACAAGTGAGCACTGCTTCCCCCCAGAGCCCCTGTGTGTCCTCACTGTCAGCAATGAGAAGAACAAAGAGAATCTGCTCTAGTGCAGCTTAACACGCCCTCTTCCGTCCTAACTGCCCCTTATGCCCACCCGTCTCCAGTCAAATTCTGCTACTTATTGACTGTTATGATTTGGCTCTCCTGGAGACTGGAATCAGGTCCTCCACAAGCTAGAGTATAGGTTGTATAGAAGCTGTGCTCAGGCTTGGCTGCTTGTGGCTAGTTAAGGGTTCCTTGAGTTTAATTCTGAACAGAATTTGACATAAACAGACTTGTAATAAAGAACATTCTGGTATCTGAAAAAATATTTTTCCAGCCAGGCAAAGTAGCAAACATCTGTAGTCTCCCAGTATTTTGGGCAGGAAGCAAACTAGGACAGGTGGTAAATGCAGCATGAACTCCATCTGTGGAATGACTGTCTACCACTGTCACTAGGACAGGTGGTAAAACTGAGGCAGGGGGATTGTGAATTCGAAGCTAACCTGGATTATACAGAGACCCTGCCTCAGACAGACAAGAGAAAGAAAGAAAGAAAGAAAGAAAGAAAGAAAGAAAGAAAGAAAGAAAGAGAGAAAGACAGACAGACAGATAGAAAGACAGATAGACAGATAGACAGATAGATAGACAGATAGAAAGACAAAAAGAAAGGCAAAGGCCCCTGCTCAGCCAGAGGCCATGCACTGTGCTGTGATGCTGTGATGCTCTCAGGCTCCTTTTGGATCTGGATCTCTGTACTACAGAAGGAGCTTGGGCTGCAGTGAGGGAGCTCGGAGAGTTAGCTGTTAGACAAGTATCTTTCCCTAGCCATGACCACAGGCTGAAGGCAGAGAGGAGCAGCGCCTCTTGAGTGGCCTTCTTCCTGTCAGTAACCTTCTCTGCAGCTAGACAGTCACTCCACAGTGGAGTGAGTCCATGCTGCATTTACCACCGTCCTAGTTTGCTTCCTATGGCTGTGGTAAAGACCATGAGCAGAAGAGACTTGGAGAGGAAAGGGCTCATAAGGTTACGTGTTCTGATAACGTTCCATCATTAATGAAGCCAAGGCAGGAACTCAGAGGCAGAAACGGAAGCAGAGGCTGAAGGAATGCTGCTTCCTAGCCAGCTCTCCCATGTTCTTATACAACCCAAGACTACCTACCCAGAAGAAGCCTCACCCACAATGGGCTGGACCCTCCCACATCAAGCTCTAATCGAGAAAAGGTCCTATGATGGAGGTAGCTCATCAACTGGCATGCCTTCTTCCCAGATGACACTAACTTATGTCAAGGTGACAAAAACACTAGCCAGTATACTACCCTTTTTTATGGGACTAACCCCTATAGCAGGGCTCTAGGTAGCTCTTTAAGCTGTTAGTTAGGGTTCCTGTCTGTGGGAGCTCCCTACACCAGCCCAGAGAGGTAACTGTCAATGCTCTTCTCTTGTAGGCTCCCCTAGCCCAGCCTGAGTCCCCCACAGCCTCAGCTGGAGATGAACCCAGGTCCACTCCTGAGTCTGGGGAGTCAGATAAGGAGTCGGTTGGCAGCAGTTCTCTCGGCAACGAGGGCAGCAGGCGGAAGGAGAAGTCAAAGCGTGACCGGGAGAAGGACAAGAAGAGAGCAGATTCCGTGGCTAACAAACTGGGCAGCTTTGGCAAAACCTTGGGCAGCAAGCTTAAGAAGAACATGGGGGGCCTGATGCATAGCAAGGGCCCCAAGCCTGGAGGGCTGGGGAGTGGGTCTGGAATAAGCAGTGGTACGGAGACATTAGAAAAGAAGAAGAAGAACAACACATTGAAGAGCTGGAAGGGTGGCAAGGAAGAGGCTGCTGGGGACGGGCCTGTGTCTGAGAAGCCCCCGTCTGAGTCTGTTGGCAATGGCGGGAGCAAGTATAGCCAGGAGGTGATGCAAAGCCTGAGCACTCTGAGGATTGCAATGCAAGGGGAGGGCAAGTACATTTTTGTTGGAACCCTGAAGATGGGCCACCGGCACCAGTATCAGGAGGAGATGATCCAGCGTTACCTTGCAGATGCTGAGGAGAGATTCCTGGCAGAGCAGAAGCAGAAGGAGGTTGAGAGGAAGATCATGAATGGAGGGTTAGTTAGTGGGCCTCCTCCAGCCAAAAAGCCAGAGCCGGACGGTGGGGAGGACCAACCCAGTGACTCCCCTGCAGAGTCCAAGGCGATGGCCTTCTCTACGGCTTACCCTGGGGGCTTTACTATCCCTCGGCCTTCTGGGGGTGGAGTCCACTGCCAGGAACCCCGGAGGCAGTTGGCAGGGGGGCCATGTGTAGGGGGCCTTCCATCATATGCCACCTTTCCCAGACAGTATCCTCCTGGGCGACCATACCCCCACCAGGACAGCATCCCAGCTCTGGAGCCAGGCAAAGATGGAGTTCACAGGGGTGCCTTGTTACCACCCCAGTTCCGTGTGGCTGATTCCTATAGCAATGGCTACAGAGAGCCCCCAGAGCCAGATGGATGGGCTGGAGCTCCCCGGGGACTTCCCCCAACCCAGACCAAATGCAAACAACCGAACTGCAGCTTCTATGGACACCCTGAGACAAACAACTTGTGCTCTTGCTGTTACAGGGAAGAACTGAGGCGGAGGGAGCGGGAGCGGGAACCTGGTGGGGAACTGCTGGCACACAGGTTCTGAGTGGCTGGAACCTTAGTGGGGACAGGGGCTAAACAAAGAAAGTTAAGCTCAACTCTGGCTCATCAGGACCCAGCCCCTGTGTTGATGGGGCAAGTGCAGAGAGGTGTGTGGGGGCTGGAGTGCTGGCAGGCTGGTGGGAGCAGGGCAGGGCTAGCTAGCACTACCCCAGGGCAGTACTGCTCCTGCACACACAGTTGACTTGAGACTTCAAGGCAGAAGGGGGAAGCTCATAACCTCTTCTGTCCCAATCCCAGGGCCCAAGGGAAAGTAGGGAAATACTAGGTGTGTGTGGGTGGGAGGTGGGTGGACACCTTCTGGGAGGAACCTGGAAAGAAAGTTCTCAGTCAGTTAAGGAAAAAATAGACCAAAGTTCATTGACTTTAGAAAAAAAGCACATGGTGGTGTAGTTGGGAGTATTGAGTGAATCTGAGATACCGAACAAATTTGATTTTGGTTTGAATTAGGTAGATATTAGGGTTGGATAAATTCTTCCTGAAGGATCAAGGCAGTAATGTATGTGCTTGGCCTGGTTACACACAAAGGGTAGTTTACATCCCAGTGAATGGAAATGGAAAGAGGAGCTTGAAGGGCGTTCTTTCCTAGAAAGTTTATGTTCTTCTAGAGACTCATCTGTCATCATTCTAGTTTTAGGGGAGACTGCCTGCTGCCCCACCTTTTCCTCATCCTTTTTAAGGATTGAGCTCAGCTAAGTTAAGATGTGATTTTTTTTAAAATATTTTTTTATTTTAAAAGCAAGTTCCCTTTGGGAAAGAGAAGAGTGGTAAGAAGCGACCTTGTATATGGGGTTTCTTCAGGTGAACGGGTGCAGAGTGATCTATTTTTTAACTACTTAGCAATAACTACATGTGGGTTTGAGTGCACCTGAGAAGGGGTGGAGGAGCCCAGATGTTTGGCTAGACTGTTTGAAACAATACCAAAAACCTCTATAGAGCACTATCCTCTGCTGCTGTGTTTCTGTAGAAAGCAACCTATTTTACTAATTTTTTAAAGAAAGACACGACCCTGACAAAGAGCATTTAAAAGTTACTGACTCCGCCCCTAGCTAAGAGGTTTTTTTCTCCTTCCTGTCACTTCTGGGGAATGAACTTAACATCCTGGCTTCTTTTGTTAAGCCATAGCTGACCTTAATCTGTGGTTAGTTTATTAAAATAATAAAAAATACTTTGTAAGAAAAATTATTTTTGATATTAGGGCTGGTGTTGAAGCATGGGATGGGGGCTAGGGGCCACTTTGAAAGGTAGCTAGAGAACTCTATTTTAGTGAGCAGTGCCGTGGGCCACACGGTCCCAGTGATCTGACCTGCCTTTGGGTATCTCCCTTTTCCTGAGCCAGCCCTGGTCTCCAGAGGGGTAGGGCTGGACCCAGTGGTGAGAGCTCCCTTGCAATTTGCACAAAGCACAAGTCTGGACAGCTTATGCTCTGACCAGAGCTGTTTCTAAGAGCTTTAAACCCCAAGACTATCCCACGCCAATTGTCCTTTCTCCTTATTTTTTTTCCTGGGGAAAAATCATCTATGCAATTGTATATACACTTGTGGATGCGAATGAAGAAGGCTATGAGTGCACTGCACATGTCCAGAGTGTTACCCGGGGCTGTTTCTAGGCTCTAATTTCTCTGCTGAGGTATGTCCTCACCCACTAATGGAATGTAATCCCCAAATTTGATTTAAGTCACAAATAGCTAGATGTGCATGTTTGTGCGTGTGTGAGTTGGGACTCCAATGCATGTTTCCTCTGCCTAGTCAGAAAAATGATCACACAGCTCTCTTTGGTAACAATGCTAGTCAAGACTTCTTTATGGAATTATTAAGTTTAAGAAGTTGTCCCCCATCCCCTCAGAAAGTTTGAAAGTCACTCACTTCCAAGTCTTCCAATCTGTTGATTTAATAATTTCCCATCATCATTTTTTGACTATTTTTTGTTTGTATCTTTGCTATGTAGCCCTGGCTAGCCAGTCTGGTACTTGCTATATAACCCAGGTTAGCCTCCAACTCATAGCAACCCTCCTGCCTCAGTCTTCTGAGTGCTGATATCTAGGCATGAACCACCACACCCAGCTTTCTACTGGCTGAAACCTAGTATGAGATAAGCATTTCTGGCAGGTGCATAATTTAAAGATCTACTAGGAAATTGAGGGTTATTTTTGTTTTGTTTTTAGATAGGATCCTATCCTGTAGCCCAGGCTGGCCTTAAATGTATATGATCTTGCTTCAAATTTGCCAAGTTCTGGGATCACATCATACCAGACATTTTTTTAAATTTCAGTATATAAGCATTAAAAACCCAGATTGAACAAAACATCAAAATCTTAGGATGTATCAGGAATGGTATTAAGGTGAAAGAGGTAAGAGCCCTTAATTGAACAAATATGAGGACAAATCCTGTCTACTTAAATTGTGATATGCTCATAAAGATGTTTTTACATTTTTAAATTTTTATTTTCTTTAAATACTGCATCAAGATAGTATTTATCTTGATTGGTGAGTTTTAAGCACTCCTTCAGTTGTCTCCCAGTGAGTGGTGGGTGAATGCCTCGTGCCTTGCTAGCATCACCTTAGACTTGTCCCAGTTTCTGAAGCTTGAATAATGCAGGTGAAACCTTCACCGTGAGCCCCTCTTCCTGACTGCAGTCACCCTGTGTGCACTGCTGGTTGCAGTCACCCTGTGTGCACTTCTGTCATCCTTCTCCCACAACATACTTAGGATGCCTACCTGCCTGGGTGGGAATGCAAACAGCCAAGCAGGGGTTTTCCTGTAGAATCAAACCCGGGAATTCCATTTCCTTTGGGCTGCTGTGTTTGGACTTGATCTGTTATTAGATTGTATTTAACACTCCTGTTTTTAAAAACTGAGGACAAATGAAGAGAATCAGAAAACTTGTATCATGTTGTTTTTATTTATATAGTACCCAATCTTAGTTCTGCTTGCCTTTCTGAAGAGAAAATAAAAAAGTTCCAGGGAGAGGGAAGAGAGGTCTAAGGTCATGTGGGAAATGGGTATTGGGTCTTTTAACTTTTTGTTAAATTAGTTTTAATACGGAGGGTGACCATTGAGGCATCAATTTTAAAGATGAGGGACTCTGAGACAACATTTATTTATTTTTTAATGAGGGCTGGTGAGATTTTTATTCTGTGTTTTTTAGGGTGGAGGAGGGCTTGAGTAGGGGTGGAGTTAAGAAATGTCTGGGAAACAAAACAAAGATGGACTTGTTCAGAATAAGCAAGCCCATGTAGATACTGTGGTGGGGAGAAGGGAGGGTTGTGTGGGGAGCATCCACGTGAGTAAACCTTCCTTATTTACAAGGGTCCTGTGTGTGATGGGGGTGGGGGTCCTAGACGAGGTAAGTCCTCATCTCTCAGGCTTACATTAAGTGCAATTACTCTATAATCCAGGGCATCTGGGGTCCTACTAAAGTTTTAACGGAGAGAGATCTTCAGGGTTCTTATTTCCCTCCTTTCCACTTGACAAGATTACACTCTCTCCGCCCTGCATCCTCTGTACCATCCCCAACTTAAAGCAAGTACACCAGAGGACTCACCTCCAAACCCTTTAACTCACGCTGGCTTAACTGAGAATTGAAGCCGAGCAGTGGTGGCGCACACCTTTAATCCCAGCACTTGGCAAGCGGATTTCTGAGTTTGAGGCCAGCCTGGTCTCAGAGTGAGTTCCAGGACAGCCAGGGCTACACAGAGAAACCCTGTCTCAAAAAACCAAAAAAAAAAAAAAAATGAAAAAGGGTTTCCTCATACTGCATTTTGTAAATTATATAAATTATATCTTTTTATTTAGTTTTTAAGATGCAATTTCTAAGAGTGAGGGATGGTGTTAAGCTCCATGCTGTGCCTTAAAATAGAAGTACCTTCCCTCTCCATAGCTTTCCAAAGTCCATAGACTAGTAAAGCAGAAATGACCATGGCTTTATATTGTACACTTGGGAGGTGATCCTGAGCCGAGAACAGAGCCCGTTCTCTGAGATCTTGCTCTTGCTGTTCTTCCTTTCACTCCCATGTCCAAGGTTCCAGGTACTTTATTTTTCTTTCAATAAAGGAATATTTGGGTAATGATTGTCTAGGAGTTACTCAGACACCTCTGACTGGACTGTGTCCTCTTTTTCAAAGAGCCAGTACCCAGCCACATAGCCATAGGCAAGAGGACAGAATTAGAAGCCATTATCTGCTCTGGAAACATACATACCCTGGATTGCTAATATTTTCTTCTTTCCCTCAATCTCTGTGGACTGCAGGCTCAATGAGTCATACAGGCACTCGTGTCTGAATATCTTGTGGATACCCTGTCACAAGTTATTGTGTATTGCCTCCTATGCTTAAGCTGTTTAGCAAAATACTAGCATGCTTCCATGTACAATTCCTGTGCCCCCTCCTTCCCTTGGCTGTGTGAGTTGGGGGTAGAGGAAGTGATAGAAGCTGTCTAAACAGTGGGGTGGGAAGGACCTTGGCCTCTTTCTGTGTTTATAACTGGATCTATGATTCATCCTGTGAGTCACTCAGCTCCACCTTCCTCCTCCAGCTACTCCTCCCAGCAGCCCTTGCTCCTGGCACAAACCTATAACCAGAGCGGGGGTCTGAAAATGGAAAAATCTGACACAGCTCCTTGCCTCTCTATCCCCTTTCCATCCAGTCCATCCAGTAGACATCTGTCTGCATTTGTGCTGCAGGTGGTGAGAGTCTTCCTGTTAACCTAATGCTCAACTGCAACCCCTTTGTGCTTCTGGTTAGGTGATGACCATTCCCTCTATATTCTGCTGTTCCCATACCTCAAGATATTAAAGAAGAGAATGAGGCTTTTCGAAGGAAAGTGGTGGGGAGAAGAAAAGTAGGTCATGGGGTTTTGGCACAGCTGTTCCTAAGCTGTTCCTTACTACATACTTTATTCCAGAAGACACTGAGGTGTGTGGTGGGGTGGTGGTGGTCAGCAGTCTTTAGGACTTCTACAATCAGGCGTCTAGACCGGCTCACTAGCAAGTACATACCTGTTTGTTCCAGTCTCTGCTCATGCTAGTTCACTATTTCCACAGTTGCAGCCAACAAAGAGAACTTTGGAAGCTGAGGCTGGAAGGATGTGTGCTGTGGGGAAGGGAGTGTTGAATGTCAGGGCCCCCACCTAAGGATTGCTGCCTCTGTACAGACGCAAAAACAATAAAACAGCAGCTCATTAACACCTATTTTGTATTTCATTTCCTGTCTTCTCCGTGTTGAAACATGCTGCCCTCAAGCTGCCCTCCCTAGCATCTCTGTTCAGCGCCCTACAGCCCCATCTTTGCTTTTTAAATTCAGCAGGGAAGGAGGGGGAAATGTGATCCTGGAGCTGAAAAGAGGTTTCCAGTCCTTAGCTTTCAAAGTCCAGAACATGAATCATTCATTAGGAGATCTGGTGACTGGGTTGGAGGGGCGGAGTCATGTACCTGGGGCAGGGCTTTCCAGAGGAATAGGTGGCTGCGGGAGTGGGGAGGTGCGCTCGCCGGTCGCAAAGGCTGGTTTAGATATACCACGATCTTTTTCTGGGTTTTCTAGCTCCCGCCCCACTGCCGAGATTTACACACCAAAATACCTGTGCTATGTCTGCATCCCAGACACACCAATTTCCATCCACTCCATTCTGCCCCTGGGCCTGTCACGCTCTCCAGAAAAGGACACAAGGTTCAGTTCCCTTTATGTCCCCTTCTCAACCCGTTAGGTTGTCAGAGGGGGCTGAAAATCAACAAAATCACAAAACCCATGAATAAACGAAACCAAAATAACTGAGTTTCCTAGTGTTTCATCTCTCATTGAAAAAGTATAGAGAGCTAGCTCGTCACACCCACTAATATTCACGAACAGAAAGAGACTAAAATGTGGGTTAAGGGAACCTGGGTATCCCCCAGTTCCCCCATTCCTCCCATCTTTCTTAAGGTCCTCCATTTCCTTTCTACTTTCAAAAAAAAAAAAAAGTGCGTATTCTCCTTTAAGGGGCTGGGCATCTTGCCTGTTCTCTTAGAGTCACCGAAGTTTCCAAAGAGCCTCCCCTGTCTGGGCAGGACACACCTTTCAAATAAGACCCCCGGAACTGTGCTCCTGGTATCCGAAATGCCGCTACCGCCGCGTCCTCCCCAGCCTCTTTCTCCCCACCTCTAGGATTTAGCCTCTCCCCAAAGAGAGCAAGCATCTTTGAGGACTCCCACCCTTAGCTGCTCTACTCCCGGATGGAGCCAGGGAAATGTGGTGGGGGGGCCGGGGCCAGAGTTTCAACATTGTCCCCCAGAAGGAGGACCCAGAGATGGGGGTAAGGAGAAGGAATGGGAGGGTACCTAACAAGAGAGCGTGAATGGGATGCTATGGAAATTAAGCGGGAAGGAAAGGATCCAGAGGAGGAGGGTGTATCTGTTTTATCAACTGTCATGGAGCTCCGTCTGCCTTTTTCAGTCTCGAGTTGTCTCATTATCCATTAACCAGCCCCTCCTTGTCTTGTCTGCCAGCCGCAGTCAGTGATCTCAATTTCCCTGAGAGGAGAGGAGAGCAGAGCAGAGCAGAGGAGGGGGGGGGGGGCGAAGTGTGTGTGTGTGTGTGGGGGGGAAGAACCCGAACAAATGAACTCAATGCGGGTCTCCAAAGGCAGCTACTGGAGAAATCCCAGATTCTAAGTTTAGGGTGTCCCAGATTAACTCTCTCCCCTGCTCAGCTCTCTGGACCGAAGTCTAACCCAGGGAGCAGGATGCCGGAGCCCAGCAGTCATCAGCTTGGCAGCTGCCTGGCCTCTGGTTGTCTCCCAGGTAATAAAATGACCTCTCTAGATTCCTTTAAAAGTCTTCCTACCCCATCCTTTTTTGTTTTCACCAAAGATACTCCCTATTCCTTTCCTCAAAGTGTTTCTGAGACTCATTCTCCTGCCTCCTTCCTCAGAGCTAGTGGAAGGCCTGGACATTGTTCATTCTGCTTTCTCACCCCGGCTACCACTTTTCTTATTAACTATCCAAAGACCAGTGAGTGTATATGTGCCACGTTCTACGCAGGGTTTTAGAGGTTAAAAAAAAAAAAAAGTCTATTCTTTTACTTCAATTTTACATTCTAAGGATAGACAAGTAGCCACATAGAAGTGTGGGGCAGCATTGGGGATAGTTAGACCTTTGCTTCTCTTTCTCCCTTTTAGGGGAGCATATCCTAGCATGGGCACCAGGACGAAGGAAAGGGCCAGGACTAGACCTGCCTGGAACTCTGATCTGCACTAACTTTAGGGTAACCTTCCAGCCTTGTGGATGGCAGCGAAATCAGGTGAGGTGGTTAGTGTAATAGAAAAGACGGAAGCTGGGTGCGGTGTCCCAGCAGTTGGGGGTGGGGGGTGGGGCGTTGAGATGGAAGACCATGAGAGAGTTCCAGGCTAACCTAGGCTACATAGCAATGCTCTGTTTTTCTTGTGAATGTATCAGTAAATGGTAGAATTATTTCTATGGAAGCTGCCTTCTACGGGGGAGGGGCAGAGGCAGCAAGGCAAGACAGGGATGGCTGTCATATCTGTAGCATCAGTCTTGTGCTTCCTTTAGGATACTCCTCTGAGTAGTGAACATGATTTTGCCCTGATCAACATTGGGCGATTAGAGGCTGGTAAGTTTGAGGGTTTGGTAAACGGGGCATTTGAGTCCTTACCTTCTGTTCTCAGAAGACTGAGGGCTGGGGCAGGGTGGAGTGGAGGAAATGCTCCCAGAGAGATCCCATGGTCACTCTACGCTAACTCTCGACTTCAGTGAGCGGCTTGTCAAGAGTGCAGCTTCTCCGTCCTGGGTCTCAGCTTAAGTTCATTCCGGAAGAGCTTCTGCTTCATGGCCGGGACTTCCGGCTGCTTCGAGTTGGTTTTGAGGCTGGAGGGCTGGCACCTCAGGCCTTCCAGGTAAGAACCCTTTACCTAGAAAAACCCTTCTCACCTAGAAACCTCAGGGCACCCTCCATGCGCCAGGGTCTCTCACCATTTCTCATGCCACTCCACTTAAGGAGAAGAGTGACAGTCTCATGAGGGGGAGCAGCCTGAACTCTATAGTCTGGCTCTGTCAGTTCTGAGCAGCAGTTAACTATGGGTTTTTACCTCTGCAAAATGGGGAGAGTTGGATAATAGTCCTAATTAATTCCCAACTTAATATTCTATGAGTCTGTGGTTTTAGATTTGTTCCTCTGGCCACAGCACCTACCACTTGTGGAGTTCCCCTTCTCTAGCATCCGTTTTAGCTGCTCTTCAATATTGGTGGTAAAGGCAGTAAGTAGAGAAACACGTGCTCTATTCAACCTTTTTACATCTTCAGTCTGAGGCTAAAGGATAGGATATGCTCTCCTCCCCAGGTAACCATGGCCATCATTCAAGCCAGAGCTCAGAGCAGTCAAGTCCAGCAGTATAGAGGAATAACCTTGAGCAAAGTTGGTAAGCGACGATGCTTTAGGTCAAGGAAATGGGAAGCAAGTCTGAAATGGAAGGGGCTAGTTAGACAAGAATATTTCTTCTTACTCTGTTTCTCACTCTTTTTCCAGGCAAGGTTTCTGGCTCTAGAAAGCCACCCATTCCTCTCTTGGAGACTTTAGAAGACTGGGAAACAGAGTGCAAGAAGCAAGGGGCCAGAGGCTGGAGGGTTAGCACGGTCAATGAGAGGTTCGATGTAGCTACCAGGTGATGGCTCAATCTGCCCTTCTCCTGCAGCTCTCCCAATCTTCCCAGAGGTCCTTGATCCTCCAAGCCAGTTCTTCCCATAAACTCCAGACTCTGACACCGCTGGTTTCAAAACCCGAGATCTCTTGGAATGGTCTTTCCAAAGTAACGTCCTTGTTAGAACTGCTTTCTTAGCACAGGTCACTGAAAGGCTGTGACTTCACTCTTCATTTTGCAGTCTTTCAGGTTACTTCTGGGTCCCTAATCGAATTCTGGACAGTGAAGTCAGAAGAGCATTTGCACATTTCCATCAGGGCCGTGGACCGGTCAGTCTGAAACTAGAGGGTCAGGGGACAAGGGATGGAAGGGCTTGCTGTGAGGTCATCGTGGGGGCAAAGGTAGCTTAAATGTAGTTCCTTCACAATGACCTTCTTCTCGCTCATCTGAAGCGCCTGTCCTGGCACCACCCGGGAGGCAGTGACCTTCTTCGATGTGGAGGCTTCTATATAGCAAGTGACCCTAACAAAGAAGATATCAGGTGAGGGGGTCTTGATGAGACCCAAGGGCTAGGTATTCCGAGAAGACCCCTTTCCTTCATTCCCAACTTCCTTTCTCCCCTCCAGAGCAGTGGAGTCGATGCTACAGGCTGGGCATTCTGATGTTGTCTTGGTAGACACCATGGATGAGATGCCTAGTCTTGCCGATGTCCAACTTGCCCACTTGAAACTGAGGGCCCTTTGCCTGCCAGGTGAGAATAACCTTTGAACCCTCAACCCTAACCTGGTTTACTATTTTACATATTATAGATCCTTTAGCCCACTGATCTTTCATTTTTCTATCCCATCTTCATTGCCTACAGACTTACCAATAACCTGTTTTCCCACAAATGTTTTTTTTTTGTTTTTAATTTATTTTGAAATAGTCTCTATGTCTCTCTGTGTAGTGACCTGGAGCTCACTGTGTTATCAGGCTGACCTCAAATTCTCAGATCTACCTGCCTCCCTCCCATCTGGGATTAAAGGCATGCACTACCACACCCGGATCCCTAACATTAAAAATAAAACTTTATTGGCTGAATATGGGTATGGTGGCACATACCTGTAGTCAGAGCATTTGGGTAGTAAAATCAAGAGGATTGCTATGAGTTAAGGGCCAGCCTGGGCTATATACACAAGACCCTATCTCAAAACAAAAAATGAAAATAAAAAGTTTTATGAAATTCACTTTACCCATCTTAAGTGTACAATGAATTTTATTTATAATATTGTATACCCATAAAAGCCTTTTTAAAATGTGCAGGATCAAATCTAAGGCCTTCATTCATAATTCATACCCAGTCTTAGGAAACTGTTACTATACTTTTTTTTTAATTAAGTAGGATGGGTTTTTGTTTGTAAATTGTTTTTTTATTTATTTTATTTATTTTTTTCAAAATGGGGTTTCTCTTTGTAGCCCTGGCTGTCATGGAACTCACTATGTAGACCAGGCTAGCCTCAAACTCAGAGATTCACCTGCTTCTGCCTCTTGAGTGCACCATATATTTTATAATTTATTTTATATTTAATCATGTGTATGTGTGTGTGTATGTGCCATGTATTTGGGGGCGCCTGTGAAGGCTAATGGTGTTGGATTGCCTGAGCCTGGGAGCTGGAGTTACAGGTAGCTGTGATACACTGTCAGGGTTCTGAGAAACAAAGAGCTCATCTGGAAGAGCAATGTGCAGTCTTAATCACCAGGCCATCTCCTCAGCCCCCACTACCAAACCATTTTATTTTATTCTGTTTTTGTTTTGTGAGCCAGGGTTTCTCTGTGCAGCTTTGACTGTTCCTAGTACTCACTCTGTAGACCAGGATGGCTTTGAATTCAGGGATCTTCCTGCCTTAGCCTCCCACATGCTGGGATTAAAGGTATATACCACCACTGCCCAGCTCTGGTTTTTTTTTGTTTGTTTGTTTTTTCGTTTTGTTTTTTGAGACAGAGTCTTACTGTATAGGTCTGGTTGTCCTGGAACTTACTATATAGACCAGGCTGTTCTCGAATTCAAAGGTATGTCTTCCTCTGCCTCTGAGTGCTGAGATTAAAGGCACGCATCACACACATCTTAACCAGACTTTTTTATTTTTTTAATTTTTTATTAGGTATTTTCTTCATTTACATTTCCAGTGCTATCCCAAAAGTCCCCCATACCCTCCCACCCCACTCCTCTACCCACCCACTCCCACTTCTTGGCCCTGGTGTTCCCCTATACTGAGGCATATAAAGTTTGCAAGACCAATGGGCCTCTCTTTCCAATGATGGCTGACTAAGCCATCTTTTGATACATATGCAGCTAGAGTCAAGAGCTCCGGGGTACTGGGTAGTTCATATTGTTGTTCCGCCTATAGGGTTGCGGATCCCTTTAGCTCCTTGGGTACTTTCTCTAGCTCCTCCATTGGGGGCCCTGTGATCCATCCAATAGCTGACTGTGAGCATCCACTTCTGTGTTTGCTAGGCCCCGGCACAGTCTCACAAGAGACAGCTATATCAGGGTCCTTTCAGCAAAATCTTGCTAGTGTATGCAATGGTGTCAGCGTTTGGAGGCTGATTATGGGATGGATCCCCGGTTATGGCAGTCTCTAGATGGTCCATCCTTTCATCTCAGCTCCAAACTTTGTCTCTGTAACTCCTTCCATGAGTGTTTTGTTCCCAATTCTAAGAATTAACCAGACTTCTTATCCCATCTGTATAGCTGGTCTTTGCTACTTTGTGGATTAGTCTTTTTCCCACCCTTTATCCTCTGCCACCTCCAGTTTCAGCCCCTATCATTAGATAGGAAAGAAAGAATAAAGGAGAGAGAGAGAGAGAGAGAGAGAGAGAGAGAGAGAGAGAGAGAGATCCCCAAATCTAATTTCTTTCCTTTTATTTTTTCTTTGAGCACAACTACTAACAAACTTCAACCAACCTCCCTGAAAGACCAACCTCTAGGGGCTCTAGCATTTATATACCCTCTGAAAAGTCCCCAGAATATCAAATGTCACACAATCGCAGAAACTATCTGCAGCTGGCAAAACTATGCCTCTGCTAGAGCAGGAGACAAATCATATTCAGCTGCTGTGGACAATCTGCAGCAGCCCCCACCCCACACCTGGGATTAAAATGAAAAGACAGCTTTATATTTGTTTTTAAAGGAACCAAAATTCCAAAATTGTCACTACACATCTGGGTACAGACCTGGACCCTGGGTTCTGATCTCCTTGTCTTTCTTGTTCCCTCTGTGCTAGACTCATCTGTAGCTGAAGATAAATGGCTCTCAGCCTTGGAAGGAACACGGTGGTTAGACTATGTCAGGTATGCCTAGCCTTCTAATCATTGTTAATAATTCCTACTTCTCCAACCTTCTCTTGACTTAGGCTTTCCAATGGCCTTCCATCAATCCACCTGTTTCCCAAGACTGTTACTGTTGTTCAGGAGGAGGAGCAGGCATTTGGGAATCTGCTTCTCTTCCAATACATTACTTCCTTCTTCATCACACGCCCTTCCAGGTCTTGTCTTCGAAAGGCCAGCGACATCTCAGTATTAGTGACATCTCAGGTCCGTTCTGTAGTGCTCCAAGGTGAGTTCCTTGAGCCAGCTCCTTCCATTCCTTACCTCTGTCCTTCCTGTGATTGGATGGTGTGGAAGGGAGCTTCCTTGTGCCCCTTTAGTACTAGCATCTTCCTGTGAGTGCCAATTCATCCTTCAGAGCTACTCAGTCCCCTACTGTGACAGCTGTCCCTAGTTCCAAGCTGGTTTTAGTCCTTCTTGTTCCTTCCTCAGTGGATGGGGAAGGGGCAGGGTGAGAAGGGCACTGGGAACACTGGTTGGGAAGTGTGGCTCTGCTTTCTCTGACAATGACTGTTTCTAGAAGTTGACTCATTTGTGTTTTCTCATCACTTTTCTGTGCCCTCTCACTCCTGCCTTTCCCCACTTTCTTTTATGTGCCCCTCCCCCTTTCCCCGTGTTTCCTCTTCTCATTCCCTCCTGCCCTAGTTTCTTGGACCCCCTTCTTTGTTTCTTTGTCATCCAGAGCTTGGGGATCGTGATTTCAATGGCCTCCTCTCCTCACTCGTCCAGCTGCTTTTGGCTCCGGAAGCCCGGACATTGTTTGGTTTCCAGTCACTAGTGCAGCGAGAGTGGGTGGCAGCTGGACACCCCTTCCTGACCAGGCTTGGGGAAACTGGAGCCAGTGAGGAGGTGAGGACACCTTAGGTTTTTCTGTCTGGAGTGGGTTAACATTACTAAAGGGAAGAGGGTGAGAAAATGATAAGGCCTAGCCCACTAGACACGAACCCAGTCTGAATGGGTTGCTGGGCTGAGTGGACACTCAGGAGAGTCAGCTTTGAACCCCTACTCTACTCTCACTGCCTGTTTTAATCCCTGACCTCCTTGGTGTCCTGTTCTGGGCTCTTGTTCTCCCCTTTGTCAGGTGCTTGCAGACACCCCCATGCTTGCAGATGCCCCCATGCTTGCAGATGCCCCCATGCTTGCAGATGCCCCCATGCTTGCAGATGCCCCCATGCGACTGTTTTCTCTTCTCAGGCCCCGGTGTTTCCTCTCTTCCTCGACTGTACCTGGCAGCTCCTCCAGCAGTTTCCAGCGGAATTTGAATTCTCTGAGTTTTTTCTTCTTGCTCTTCATGATAGTATCAGGGTTCCAGACACCCTCACCTTTCTGAGAAACACTCCCTGGGAGCGCGGGAAGAAGAGTGGACAGGTCAGTGACCTCTTTTTAATTTTTTCCTGTTGAGCATTTCAAACTTTGGAACTTGGTTTTGGTTTAGGAAGCTTGAGGTTTGGGGAAGGGGTTGGGGGGTGGGTGCTCACTCTTAGGATCAGATTTTTGTTTTGTATGTGATGCCAGAAATAGGAGGTAAGGTTTATAATTTGTTCCAGGTGTGGGACAGGGACACAAACTGGTTTAACCATCCTTGTTTAAAAATTTTGAGTTTGTGCACATTTATGTGTGTGACCGTGTGCATGTCATAGTCCTGTGGAGGTCAGAGGTCAACCTCAGGCATCAGTACTCACCTTCCACCTACTGAGACAGAGTCCCTGTTGCTTGTCTGCTGCTTACTCCAGGCTAGCGGGACCAGGAGCTTCTAGGGATTCTTCTGTCACTTGCCCCCAGCATCCTGTAGTAGCACTGAAATGGCAGACCCTGAGCTATGTGTCTGGCTTTGTGTAGGTTCCAGGAAATCAAACTCAGGTCCTCAGTCTGAATGGCAAGGGCTTTTATCCACAAAACCAATCCTGAGCTCAAAGCACCCATCACCCGTTTCTTTGTTTCCTCTATTTAGTTCAACTCCTATACACAAGTTTACACCCCTGAGTACTCCCAGCCCCTAGCTGGAAGCTCTGCTAATTTACATCTGTCTGTCTGGGACTGGGATTTACGCTACAGCAAGGAACAGATATCACAGTTCCTTAATCCTGGCTACGATCCGGAGCGTTGCCCAGACAGCAGGTTCCCTAGACAGCAGGTAAGATACCTACACTTCAACTCCCTTGAGTCTCTCGGGTTCCCACTACTAGATGAGAATGACAGGATATCCGAGTCCCTCAGAGAAAGATACCGCTATCTTTTATAGCTGTCACTTGCAGCCAGCCTTCAGCAAGACAGATGTTCTAGAATAGCAGAGAATGTTCTTTTGGTGTTCATTTTGGTTCATGTCCATATATTATACGTTTCTCTAAAATCAACCTAGTAAGCCCAAAACCCTAAAGTCTGCTGAGGAGAAGGGAGGTCAGAGGGAGGGGGCCGCAGTTTGTCACTGGAACAATGAGTCAGGGGCAGCTAGGTATCCCTTCCCACTTCTCAGTTGTCTGTTGACTACTTCTCTTTTAGCAAAGCCTCATGGTTCCTGGACCCCCTAGTTCTATGTGGCTGTTCTCTAGAGGGGCCCTGACCCCCCTGAATCAGCTCTGTCCGTGGCAAGACAGCTCCTCCTTGCTGGCAGTCTCTTCTCATTGGCTCCCTCGACCTGCCAGATCCTCCGAAAGCCTAGCTGACCAGGAATGGGGGCTCCCCTCACATTGGGGAGCTTGCCCTTTACCTCCTGGGCTACTGCTGCCTGGATATCTGGGACCACAGATCAGGTTCTGGAAACGCTGTTACCTGAGGGGCAGGCCTGAGGTCCAGGTGAGAAGGGAAGACAGACTGGATGGGGGAGAATGAACTGGAAAGGCAAAGGGCTGGAGCAACTGGGGAGTAGCATTGCATTTTTCAAACGGGGTCCACTTGGGATAGGAGATGGTGGGAAAACTGCCTGTGGCTTGGAGCATGTAGAATCTAGAGCACTGTTAGAAAGGGAAAGATGGGGGCTGGAAAGATAGCTCAGCAGCTAAGAGCGCCGACTGCTCTTCCAAAGGTCCTGAGTTCAAATCCCAGCAACCACATGGTGGCTCGCAACCATCCATAACAAAAAATCTGATGCCCTCTTCTGGAGTGTCTGAAAACAGCTACAGTGTGCTTACATAATAAATAAATAGAAAGGGAAAGATCATTTAAGACTCTAGAAGTACCAAGGATCTTAGTAGAAAAATAGCTGGGTAGTTGTGGCACATACCTTTTAATCCTAGATCTCAGGAGGCAGAGGCAAGTGGATCTCTGAGTTTGAGACCAGCCTGGTCTACAGAGCTAGTTCCAGAACATACAGGGCTACACAGAGAAACCCAATTGGAAAAACAAAACAAAAAAACAGAAAAGAAAAAAAAAAAAAAAAGGAACCAGGAAGCGAGCCCTGTACCGATCCTCCTTTGTGCCTTTGTGTCGTTCTTTGCCTCTCCCCAGATGGGCTCCTCGGCTCTCACAGTCTCTGGCCTTCAGCATGAGCTCGAGAGCCTTCAGGAACTATTAAGAAAATGGACACCAAGAATATCTCCTGAGGACCACAGCAAGAAAAGAGATCCAAATACCATCCTCTCTCAGCTCCGCGGAAACTGTTAGCGTCGTTCTGAGAGGCAGGGCAGGGGTTTCTGCTCATCTTCCTGTCTGACCTTGGCATTCCAGTCTGCAGAGCTCAGAAGGCCCGTTTCTGTAGCAGATGGTGGTGCTACCAACCTAAAGGTCTCCCGATTTGTTTGATTTCTGGGGCTCTTTTCATTTCTTGTGATTTGAAAACTAAGAAACAAGACCAGTTCAGAATGTGACTGCCCCCTTTCCCAGGCAATTCTTTCCCTTTTGGATGGCCGTCAAAACTGTGACTCGAGAGGTCCTTTTCATCAGTCCCAACAATGATGTCCTAGAGGCCTCATTCACAACCTCTCTACACTACTTTGAAATCTTTTCTTAGTCTTCTGTGGGAACGAGGTGAATAAGGGAGAAACCGTCTCCTCCCACTGTATATTTTCATAGCAGCGTTTCTATTTAAGGAGTTCATTAAAGCACAGTATTTCTACACACTGCCGGTATTTTCTTGTGTTGAATGAAGATCTCAGCAAAGCCGTGGGGGTGGGGGAGGGTGTGAACTGAGTAAAACACCCATATTATTGTAAGGAAATAAAGGATCCAAGTCAGGCGTGGCCTGGCAGAAATTCAGATAAAATATGGGGGAAGGGGTCCGCACACCTTTTGTGAGACATGGTCTCTACGTGTCTATTAGGCCAGCTGGAACTCTGTTTTTTGAGACAGGTTTTCTGTGTGGCCATGGCTGTCCTGGAACTCGTTCTGTAGACCTGGCTAGCCTTTAACTCAAGAGATCCATGTCTGCTCCTTAAAGCTTCGATACCAGCCCGCGACCCAACCCGGTTTCGTGTCCCAGATTTCCCAAGATAAGCGGAGATTTGACACTTAGGGGAAAACAAAATACCTCAGGCTCAAGTCTAGGCCGAGGGCGAGTCTGCACGAGCGCCGTGGACCTCACTAATAATAGGTCGCTCCAGAAGGCAGCCCTGGCCCTGCACTTAGCCTAGCACACAGCTCTGCGTCACAGAACGTACAAAGCCTGGTTTTGCACTTGAATGTGCGCTTGGGGAGCCGTGTGAGCCTCTAACAGTCTGGAAGCATCCGGGGCTTTAGTTAACGGTGTCGAGACGGTGCCCGTCCGTTCCGCCCCGTCTACTGCAGCAGCCCTAGAACGCCTTTCCCTTCCGAAAGACAAGACTCCGACCCCTAAGATGGCCGCGATCGCTTCCGGCTCCTCCCCCCGCCGCCGGCCCTGCCCAACGTGAGCCTTGGCCCGGAAGTGGAAGTAGTAACTGAGGTCAGGGGGCGGTGCTGCTGCTTAGAGACGGCGGGAGCCCCTTCGCCATGGCTGCCGGACCGATCTCCGAACGGAATCAGGGTAATTGGGAGAGAAGAGCCCAAGATAGGAGCAGGGAAGTGGAGGGAAGATTAGTGCCGGAAGCGTTCCCCCGGGGGTGGGAGACGAGATTCCCCCTGGGGTGGGAGACCGACCTCTGGGCGCCTGGCTGGCCGCGAGGCCGGGTGCAGGCCGAGGCCTGTGAGAAGCGATGCTTCTAGATCAGCCCCCTCCACCAAGAAGACAAAAGCCTCCCGGGAGTACAGGACCAGCAAGAATGCCAAATTAGACGTAGCAGATTTTCTAGACGACGGTGGCAGTGGGAATTTCAGGGCTTTAGGCGACGGTTTTTTTGTTTTTGTCTTCTTTTTCACTGCCGACTCTCTCCTCATCGCCTGCTTCTTCCCTTTAGATGCCACGGTGTACGTGGGCGGTCTGGACGAGAAAGTGAGTGAGCCGCTGCTGTGGGAGCTCTTTCTCCAGGCAGGGCCAGTGGTCAACACCCACATGCCAAAGGACAGAGTCACTGGCCAGCACCAGGGTGAGTAGGGTACGGAGCAGGAATCAGCCCTGGAGAGGGTTAACCGGCCCCGAAGAGGCTCAGCGCTAGTCACAGCTCCTTTGGAATGAGCAACCTAAAGATTGCTTTCCCCTTCAGCTTCAGTTTCCAGTTTCTGGAATATTTTCTCTTAGCTCTAGTTACTGGAACCATTCTCAATAGAAGTAAAAGTATTCCTCTATCATGTTCTTTTGTTTTATTTTGTTTTCGAGACAGAAGTTCTCTGTGTAGTCCTGGCCGTCCTAGATCTTGCTCTGTAGACCAGGCTGGTCAGATCTCTGAGCTCCACCTGCCTCTGCCCCGCACGTGCACGTGCTGCCGCCCAGCTATTATCTGCTGTGTTCTTTGTGTTTGGAGGCTGGGGAGTTAATGTTTCATTTTGAGTCTCTTCCCCTGAGTGATTTTTTTTTCCATTGATTCCCCAGGCTATGGCTTTGTTGAATTCCTGAGCGAGGAAGATGCCGACTATGCCATTAAGATTATGAACATGATCAAACTCTATGGAAAGCCAATACGGGTGAACAAGGCCTCAGCTCACAACAAAAACCTGGATGTGGGAGCCAACATTTTCATCGGAAATCTGGACCCAGAAATTGATGAAAAGCTGCTTTACGATACTTTCAGCGCCTTTGGAGTCATCCTACAGACCCCCAAGATCATGCGGGACCCTGACACAGGCAACTCCAAGGGCTACGCCTTCATTAATTTTGCTTCCTTCGATGCTTCGGATGCAGCAATTGAGGCCATGAATGGGCAGTACCTGTGTAACCGTCCTATCACTGTGTCTTATGCCTTCAAGAAGGACTCTAAGGGTGAACGCCATGGCTCAGCAGCTGAACGACTCCTGGCAGCCCAGAACCCGCTGTCCCAGGCTGACCGCCCTCACCAGCTGTTTGCCGATGCGCCCCCTCCGCCCTCTGCCCCCAATCCCGTGGTTTCATCCCTGGGTTCTGGGCTTCCTCCACCAGGTACAGCTTGGAGTTCAGACTGTGCCAGTGAGGCCCTTGGGAGGGAGGCTCAGGAGGCAGAAGCAGCCCTGGTAGAATAAGCTGCTAAGTTGGTGGGCAGTGAGGCAGGAGTGAGTCGTGCTGGTGGAAGGGAAGAAGTTGGCGGATGGATTTCGGAGTGAAGCTGGAGGGAAGCCTGCAGGGGGGAGGCTGGAGCTCTGCAAGACATTAACTGTCTTCCATTTCTTACACAGGCATGCCGCCTCCTGGCTCTTTCCCACCTCCAGTGCCACCTCCTGGGGCCCTCCCTCCTGGGATTACCCCAGCCATGCCCCCACCACCTATGCCACCTGGGGCTGGAGGACATGGTCCTCCAGCAGCAGGGACTCCAGGGGCTGGACATCCTGGTCACGGACATTCACATCCTCACCCATTCCCACCAGGTGGGATGCCCCATCCAGGTAAGGGCTCTGTGCTGGAAGGAGCTGAGCTTGTGAGAGGGGCTTTCTTACTGCCTCTCCTGGTAGTCTTTGTCTTGGATGAAAATAGTCCAAAGTCCTCCTTCAGAAACAAACAGTACTTTGTACGTGTTGGTGCTCCTGTTTTATTTCCAGTTCTTATATTTTCTAAAGGATAGCTTGTACTTGGCAAAACTCTCAACCTCTCCTCTGCTTCCACAGTTGCCAAATCTAGAAGACATATCTGCTTTGGCTTTTTGAAACGGGTTCTCTGTGTAGCTCTGGCAGTGTCAAACTCAGAGATCCTCTTGCCTCTGCCTCCCAAGTGCTGGGATTAAAGGCATACATATTTCTAATGTCAACCATAGCAACCTGGATCAGCTCCCTTTTTTTATGTTTGTGTGGATTTTTTGCTTGGTTCTCTTTTCTTTGTTTATCTGTAGTGTTAAATGTGAAGGTTCTAATTTATCCTTGGTCTCTGGTCTTAGGTTCTTGGCAGACTAGAAAAGGCCACTGCTCAACCCACACTTAACATTCCTCTTTCTGACACTATCTTCAGTAGTTCTCACTTGTAGGAGCCCAGTTTACAGCTCTGCAGCTTTGTCTGTTTTCTCAGCTCTGCAGCTTTGTCTGTTCTGTCCTCCACTTTGCAGAGCAAGTCTAGCTTATGTTTTTGTCATTGGTCACAAGCCAGTGCTCTAGACTGCACTCACTTCCTGTCACTGATTCAGGTTCTCATCTACTTTCACTGAGTAACTTTTCCAGGGTATTCAGACATTTTCTTCCTATGTAGCCCTGGCTGTCCTGGAACTCACTCTGTAGACCAGGCTGGCCTCAAACTCAGAAATCCGCCTGCCTCTGCCTCGAGTGCTGAGATTAAAGGCATGTGCCACCACGCCCAGTCAGACATTTCCTTAAAATTGTTCTGTTGCCTTTACTTACAGAAGAAAACCTGGTCTCACTGTCGGCTCAGTGTTTAGGTCCTCTTGGTTGGCCGAACTTACAGGCATTGTCATGTTTACTGTTTGGTGTTCACACATGCCAAACTTTCTTCTTGGAGCAGTTGACGTCCACTCTCTTGTTAAGGACTCGTTTTTGAATACAGTGTAGCCCTGGCTAGCCTGGAACTCTGTAGACTAGGCTAGCTAACATACACAGATCCACATACTTCTGCCTCCCTAGTGCTGGGATTAAAAGTGGGCACTCCATGGCAGGCTACAATTTTCTTTTCTTTTTTTATAATTTAGCGGGTTTTTTAAATTTTGTTTTGTTTTGTTGAAAGTCTCCTGTGCCCCAGACTGGTTTCAACTTGCTAGGTATGTAGTTAGCTACTACTAATCTTTCTGCCTCTACCTTTAGTGTTCTGGGCAATTCAGATATGTGCTACCAGGCCTGATCTTCCTAAGGAGTTCTTACTGAATTAAGTCTTAGAATTAAGTCTTAGCACAGGCATATATCTTCCAAGTCCTGTCCTACAAAGCAAAAATTCTGCTTGTTTTATCCTTGGCTGTCACCATCTCTATGTTTAAGTCAGAGAAGGAAAATGAATGCACATTTCATTGTCTTTTTTCTTCACATCAAGAGAAAAGATATTTCTGATGTGCTAAATAAACCTGGGGGAATATTAGCAGCATGGCTACTTTAGCCAGTGCTGTCAGTCACCTTCAGACAGAGATGGACTGAGTGCGTAGCACTGGCTGGGCTTTACCATAAGAAGGGCTAAGAGTGGTGTCACTGTGTTTGAGTCATCATTGTGGTCTCTTCTGTTTTCTTTGCCCTGGTTTCCTTTTTGTCACTGTCTCCTTGTGTGGTTTATCTCCATAGGGATGTCCCAGATGCAGCTGGCCCACCATGGCCCCCATGGCCTAGGACACCCCCATGCTGGGCCTCCCGGCTCTGGGGGGCAGCCACCACCTCGGCCACCTCCTGGAATGCCTCATCCTGGACCTCCTCCAATGGGCATGCCCCCCCGGGGGCCTCCTTTTGGATCTCCCATGGGTGAGTGGGTGCTAGTCCATTTCTTATCTTGCCTGTGTGCAGCTTTCTTTGCCCCTTGCCCTGTCTGGTGCCCTTTCTTTGACTTCCCACATTCCTGTTCTCATCCCTACTGATCTCCACATTTCCTCTTTTCATTTCTGTTAACTCTTTTTCTTCCTGCAGGTCACCCAGGTCCCATGCCTCCACACGGCATGCGTGGGCCTCCTCCATTGATGCCCCCTCATGGATACACAGGTCCTCCAAGACCCCCTCCCTATGGCTACCAGCGGGGGCCCCTCCCACCACCCAGACCCACTCCACGGCCCCCAGTTCCACCTCGTGGTCCGCTTCGGGGCCCACTTCCTCAGTAAATTGCCATCCTTTGTCTCCTTTTATCCTCCCTGTATCTTCATTTCTTGGACCAATCAGAGATGCTGTAGCTTGTCAAGGCTAATGTACTGACCCTTCTCAGTAACTCTGTCCCCATTCCAATGTCATGTTTTCCACTGGGGATTTTTCTTCATTTTTATTTTAAAATGTTGGTCCTAATTTCTTTACATGTGTATAGAAAAATAAAACTATGCTTCTTGTTTGTTCTCTGGTGAAGTAACTTTTAGGAGAAGTCGGGGTTTGTGGGAGGAACAGTATGAAAAAGAGACGGTGTTTACATTGTAAGGATTTATCTATCTTGCGTGTACTTGGAATAGAGCTTATCTTGTTATAGTATGGGGCATTAGCAACAGAAATAAAATGTCTGGTGATTTGCTAGCAAAGAGTGATGGGCACAAGGGCATCCATTGTAGCACTATCTGGAATTTGGCTTGGAAGTGTCTTTGATTGAGAGGGGCTGGTATGATGCACTGGTAAGTCCACACATTAGAGCTTTACAGCTTTGCAACAACCAAGGAGCTGGGAGAACAGCTCAACAGCAGTGCATTCTGGGTACTTGCTCTGCTTTCCTTCCTTGACACCAGAGGGGAAAGATGATACATTCTTGTGAAAGATTGTGCTGGTCATAGTGAATGAAATAGGTACTGTGTGTGTATCCACCCATATATATGATTGGCTACCTTATCTAGGGGTAGTGCATATGTGTGTATGTGCTTGCTTATATTTGAAAAATAGATGACCATGGAGGAAAGCCTTGTGCCATTTTATATTTTGAGCTGGTTTTTGTAACCCTGGCTCTACTGGAATTCACTAGGTAGACCAGGCTGGCCATGAACTCAGCTCTGCCTCTGCTGGGGTTGAAGACATGTGCACCATGCTCAGAGGAAGCTTCAGCTCCTGAGTGTTATTGACATGGCTTTCATCCGGAGCCATGGGAATGTCTTAAGTAATTGCTAGACAGGGTGAGTGAGGAAAGCAGATGTTCAGTGAATGACGCTTAGATCTTAGTCCTAATTGCATTCACATTCTCCATTCTTCCACTCTAAAATTTATGGTTCCTGCAAAGGCTTTGCTGGTGACCAGGATGAACACAGCAAGTATTAAACTGTCAGAACGTCTAACTTGGTCCGAATGTTCATTCTTCAGAAAATAGTGATGTCTGTAGTTTTTTGGTCGGAAGATGGTCTTACTAGTCAGCCATGGTGGTGCATGCCTTTGACCCAGGCAGAGGCAGAGGCAGGTGGGTCTCTTGAGTTCAAGACCAGTCTGGCCTACATAGTTCCTAGGACAAGGCAGAGTTAAGAAGATGATCTAGCCTAATCCTAACCCAGAAGCCTTACCTGGTTCTCAACAGGCCTTGTCCTCCTGCCTGTCAATAGAATGCTGGAATTGGGAGGTTGCCATGCTCCTAGCTGGAGTTATCTTGAAAGGTGGATCTAGCACTAAGGCTGTGTGAAGGCTGGCTGAGGTCAGAGCCAGGTTGGGCTCCTGGAGGTTTTAGTGCTTTTCAGCTCTTTTACATTGGTGACCATAAAAACCCTTCAAAACAACCTTGAGGTAAGGGAGGATACTGTGGGCTCTTTGCCCAGGAATATGAGCTGCCCCAGGCATCCAGGTAGTGAAGTTGACAAAGCAGGTGGAGACAGACTTGGATTAGAGATGTAAATATGAGAGTCAACCCAACAGACAATAGCAAGGTTGTGAGGCTGGGCAAGGAAATGTGTAAGTGGAAGCTGGGAATGTCCTGAGTGTTGTGGAGCCCTGTCCAGGGGGTGGGGAGGTGATGAAGTACTTAAGTCTTCCTTCGGAATTTAAAATAAACTTCATATTTTCCCTTTTAATTTGCTTGCAGTTCTGGGGACTGAATCCCTGACCCTCTTTGTACTTTTCATTTTGATACAGGGTCTAAGATGCCCTTAAACTCATTCTGTAGCCCAGACAAGCATGGAACTTGTCTCAGCCTCCTGCTTAGCTGGGACTACAGGCTTATGCTACCCTTGGCTGATGGGAACTATATTTCTGCAAAGCTAGTAAATAGTGCAGAGTATGCAGAATCACCTGAAAGAGAAGACACAGCTTCCCGCCAGCAAGGCCTGGCTATAACCTAAAATGGGGAATAGTGTGTTTAAAAGATGTATTAAGCCTTAAGAGGGTTCATCAATGAAAGCCTAGTAAAGGGCTAGTCCCTGGGGCCCATGTGGGCAGAGCTGTTCCAAGTACCATCCTGGAAAGAGTACTCCAGCCGACAGACCGAGAGTACTTCTAGAGCATTGGCAAAGCCTCCCTGCTCGTAGAGGTGGGGCAGAGGGTTGTTGCCAGGAGAGTTTTTGGATTCATTGGCATCCTACTGGGGATGGCCAGATGCCATTAAAGATACAAGTTCTCTGACTCCCTTACGTCACTGGGTGACTTATACTGACATGGTCCTGATTTGGCTTAAGGGGGACACAAAAATCTTCAGTCTAGGTGAGAGGTAACTTTTTAGGATAAATTAGTTTCTATTATGACTTTCAGTTAATTGTGAACCTTACTGACCCCATACATTTCCAAAATTCAGCATTGGGTCCTACAAAACTTAGGCTCACATCCCTAGCATAGTAAATTCAGCATATCAAATGGCATCTGGGAAATCTCTGAGCACACAGGCTGCCAGCCTTCTGTATTCAGTGTCTCCCAGCATTCTATACCCACACTTAACCGAGCAGACTTATGCATGGTATTACAGCTAAAAAAGACGCCTTGTCCAAAACACTCCATTTTCTAGACAAGAAGCCTGTGGTTCACAGAGGCAGGGGACTTGGTCAGAACCAAAGGTGGAAACCTGGGATGTGCTTTGGTCAGCGCCCTTTCCAGATAATCCCAAGGTCTTATCTGGAGTAGACTGGTTCAGGTTGTACATCCTGGAAGCGCCTCTGGATCTGTCAGTCCAGGTTATCTGACAATAAAACAGAAAAGATTCAAGAAAAGGAGAAGCCAAGCCAGTGAGCGTACACACACACACACACACACACACACACACCCCAAAGAGGGGGTTGTTAATTGATAGGATTTGTTTGTTTGTTTATGAGTCACTGGAGAGTGGTTGGAAAGGGAACTGTCCAGTTGATCAAACTCCTTCTCTAGCACCGCCTCTGCTACCAGCAATTGAATAGAAATGGGGAGGGGGAGGTCCTTGTACATAAACAGTCTGGACTGTTTTTGAAGGAGACAGATGACAGGGACCCAGTTGTCACTGACTCTGACTGTTGAGTACAGAAACCATACCTTGTTATCTCTGAGTCCTCTCACATAGCAAGGTGAACCTGGAGTCCAAGCTGTGGGTTTGGGAGAGGGTTTTTAATTCCAAGGAGCAGTGTAGAAGGGGAGGGAGTTGTTTTTAACGCAGCAAGAACTGCTGGGACTCCTGGGTTCTCTCATCCTAGCTTGGGTGCAAAGGAAGGGGCTACCTCATTCATCACCTCCTGTCTATTTCCTCCACTTACTCCCCTAACCACTGCTAGTGTCTTCCTTTAGTTCCTGGCATCTTTTGCTAGGGAGGAAGGGGCTGAGAAAGACTGTCATTTCCAGCTGTCACCCTCACAGTCCTCTCCAGTTCCTTCATCTTTTCTTCCTGTGTCCTAAGTCTCCCCCATCATCTTTTCTTTCGCCACCCCCACCCCCCACAATGGTCTCTCCCGCTGCTCACTGGCGCGGGGGAGGGAGGGTCGGAGGCGGGGCCGGAGCGCGTGCGGGGGGCAGGTCTGCAGTGCCGCTTCCCCTGGTACCGGGAGGAGCAGTCGCCGCTGCCGCCTCAGCCCTGTGGCTGGACCCCCTCCCTCACCCGGGGACTCCCTGACCCGGGGAACCAAGCTCAGGTGAGACCCCTCTCCTCTCACCTCCACCCCGCCCCGGGCAGAAGCATCCTCGTCTAGCCTTGCAGCCATTTTATCTCTGATGCTTTGCTTATGGAGAGGGTGACTGTCCCCGCTGTAGGGGTGAGGGTGGTGGTGGTGGTGGTGGTTTGGGGAATGGGCCATTTATTTCAATTGCTTTGAGAATATACTTGAATAAATAAATATATATGTGCAATACACATATATGTATTTGTATGTATATACACACATACATACATATGTATATATATATATGTATATATATATATATATATATATATATATATATGCGAGGATTTTTTTCTACCTTAGCTTAAAGTCCCCATTACATAAACCTGGTGAGGGGCTGTTAGGTAAGCTGAGGTTCCCTCAAACTCTATCCTCTCCTCACCTTGATGTACGTCCCTCCCCAACCCCCCCCCCCCATGGTAAATGACCTTGGCTGGGGCCAGAGAATGTGTACAGCCTCTCTTGCCTAGACTTGGGTGGGTTAGGGGGTAGAGGAATCGGCTTGGTGAAGGATAGAAGGAATGAAACACTGGGCAGACAGACATGGGAAGCAACCAGGTGTTGGGGCTTGGCGCTAGAGGCGCTTACTGAGGGGGTCAGGGGAGGGGCGCAGAAGGATGGTGGGAACCTGTCCAGCAGCAGGACCAGGGGTGGGAGCAGCCATGTAATCAGTTCCAGGGCCTCATGCCTGGTACCCGAGCTGAGGCTAGGTGGGGGTGGGGGTCTCCGCAATCCTGGCAGAGGCGGTCCCTAAGCCTATGCATGTGAAACCTTTTCTCTACATCCCTGGCCTCTCCGTGAGCATTTCTCCGTGTACATTCTCAGCTGACACCTCCCCCCCCCCGCCCCAAACTGGATGCTCCCATCTTCCAAACCCAGGGGTAGATTGTAGGGGTGAGGCTCAGTCTTGTCAGTCTTGCGGTCAGTTATCAAGCTGTGATGTGGGGGTGGGGGGCACTCTGGAATCTTCTCTGCCCCTTGTCCTTTTCAATGGGAATCTTCTGATCAATGACGGCTTCTTCATGACCTTGTCACTTCTTAATGACCTGGCATGGGATGGGATGGAAACCTGGGTGGCCTCCAAAGCAGGGGCTTTGATTAGGGGGCTCGTCTGGACCTGAGCAGTTGTCTTGAAAGGTTTGCTTACGAAGCCCTTTCCACCTTCTGCAGAAAATATGGACACGTTTCTTCCGGTCAGGTGAAGCCAGTCAGCCTTAAAGGACTTGGTAAATCCCAGTCTGGTCTCCTTTAACTCCACCTCTCCCAGTGCTGTCTCTCTTCCTCAGGCTCAGCCACTCTGTGCTGCTCTGCAGGCTAAATATAGCACGACTTCCTCACCAGCTCAAAGAATTTGTCTTCTTTCTCTCCCTCCTGGGCTTGGTGGCCCCGGGGGGCGCTGGCTGTTGAGCCTCTGTGTGCTGTTGTGGCTGGGGAGCCTTTCCTACCCCACAGCTGAGGGGAAACAATGTCAACAGGCATGGGAAACTGCTCCTGGTGGGTCCAAATCTTCCTTCAGGGTTTGAAGAGGGATCATGGTTGGGAAAGAGAGCCAACACAAATTGCCTTGGCGCTGGGGATGGCAATCCCCTGAACCATGAAGAAAAGGTGACACCGAGGCCACTGTTCCTGGTCACTGTTGTCCACTGCTTACATCTTTCCTTGCCAGTGTATCTTTCTGAATGACAAGGCATTATTTACCCTTTTCCACTTGTGTGTGTGTGTGTGTGTGTGTGTGTGTGTGATTGGTCAAGCCTTTGACTGGGTGGGAGCAGAAGAGATTATTTTAGGGGAATGATATTGCTCTTAACCCAGGCTTGTGTCCTCTGTTGCCCGGAAGGAGGTTATCCTATGCCTCCCTTTGGAGGATGTCTTATTTTGGGGGGTGGGGAGGTCCCCTTCATTCTCCACCAGCTGCCTACGCACTGCGGTATTTATGGACTCCTTTTTCATTGACTCCTGAAGAACCAGAGGGATTAAGGGAGATTAGGAAGGGAGACCCTGGAAGAATAGAACAACTATAGATCTTAGATTCTCACTGGGAGCGTGACCGCAACCAGTCATTTCTAGTCCTACCCCACAGGCAAAAGGGGAGTTCTAGATGTGACATTCTGAAGGAAGGGGGTGGCAGCTGGTTGCCTTTCCTCTTAGCTCATGGTCTTCCTTCTTGTCCCTTCTACATAAGCTTCAAGTCTCCCTTTTGGGTCCTTATCCTGTTAGTTTACAAAGGATATACCTAATTCCAGCTCTTGAAGTTAGTTTAAACCCAGGCAAAGTTCTAGGGAGAATCCTGGGCATCAGAAGTGAAGTATGAACCTCCGCTGGACTTGCTTCCTTCAAACTTTTTTCAATATAATGGGGAAGGAAGCAAACTAATAAAATAATAACATAATTCTGTGAGGTTAAGTCTCACAACTCTGAGAAGTGGACTTTCCCAATTCAATTGCCATCACGTTAACTACTTAACTAGAAGGACACGGAGGCTCAGGCAGACTGGGGCAGCCTGCCCATCAGCAGGGAGCAAGTGGGGGTGGGGACTTCAAATGTCATGCGCTTCGCATCTGACTGGCATTCTCCTTGATAGTGTTCCTTTCTGCGGTTCACCCCAAAGAATAGGCAGAGACTCCTTGGCTAAGGGATCTTAGGGGGAGTGCAGGGGCCATCTCGCTATGTTCCTGTCACCACCACATTAGAGCTCATGGTTTTCATTACCTTTTCTGTGCCAGGTCCTGGGGTAAGCACAAGTGGGCTGCTTAAACCCCCACTTTCCTCTTTTACATAAGTGGAGCCAGGGGAGCCATGTCAAACTCATGCAGGGTCAAACCAAGGCTATCTGACTCTGGAGGGTGAGCTTTACCTACTCGGCTAAGTGGAGAGAAATCTTCCCTTGGGAGACTTTGAGGGAAGAACAGTGAAGGCCCTGCCTTCAGATCCATCCGTGGGCTGAGGAACCTGGTCAGAAGGCTTGTCCTTCTGCACCTCAACCTCCAGTTCTGTCTCAAATGGAACTCCCCAGGAGTCTAAGGCAGGACAGTCTTGTTTCTCCTGCTTCCTGGGTTTTCTCTGCAATGGATGTGGGCAGTGGTGACTGATGTCAGGGCAAATCCCGTGGATCTACTACCCTCCAGCATCAAAGAAAAGGGACTTGTATATCTGGTGGCTCAGGGTGGGCCCAGCTAATCATCTCTCTTCAATAGCTAGCAGCCGGAAGTACTAAGTTGAGAGGGTTTCCATACTGGCCCTCTTTCACTATTCTGGTGAGATTTCTTTTTCTCTTCTTTTCCTAGGTCTTCAGAACCTCTCAGAAGAAAAATAGGCAGCCCTCCCTGAAATATCTTGGCTCCTCAGTTTAGCCTCTCCAACCTGGCTCCCCATCCCCAATCCCTCTCCCTCCCCCTCCCCCACTCACCCTACTGAACCTGGTGCAGAACAAAGCTCCTTTCTGCCTTTCCCCCCATCTGGACCTCACGGGCCAGGCCCTAGCTCCTCTCAGTCTGAGCCCAAAGATATTGGAACACAGTTCATCTGGAGAGAGGGTCTTCTTGACGCCTCCGATTCACTGAGCAAAGGGCTGAAAAAGAAGCAGAGAGTAAGGTAGATCCAGTGAAGTGCCCCAAGCCCCATCATGGAAGAAGGCTTTCGAGACCGAGCAGCGTTCATCCGTGGGGCCAAAGACATTGCCAAGGAAGTGAAGAAGCACGCGGCCAAGAAGGTGGTGAAGGGCCTCGACAGAGTCCAGGATGAGTATTCCCGAAGGTCCTACTCGCGCTTTGAGGAGGAGGAGGACGACGACGACTTCCCTGCCCCTGCGGACGGCTATTACCGCGGAGAAGGGGCCCAGGATGAGGAGGAAGGTGGCGCTTCTAGTGATGCCACCGAGGGCCACGATGAAGATGATGAGATCTACGAGGGAGAATATCAGGGCATCCCCCGGGCAGAGTCTGGGGGCAAAGGCGAACGTATGGCAGATGGGGCACCCCTGGCTGGAGTGAGAGGGGGCTTGAGTGATGGGGAGGGTCCCCCTGGGGGTCGGGGGGAGGCGCAGCGGCGTAAAGATCGGGAAGAATTGGCTCAGCAGTATGAAACCATCCTCCGGGAGTGTGGCCATGGCCGCTTCCAGTGGACACTCTACTTCGTGCTGGGTCTGGCGCTGATGGCAGATGGTGTAGAGGTCTTTGTGGTGGGCTTTGTGCTGCCCAGTGCTGAGAAAGACATGTGCCTGTCGGACTCCAACAAAGGCATGCTAGGTAAGAAGCCTGCAAGCACCCTGCTGTGGGGAACCACCCAGTCCGTCCCACTAGTTTTGCAAGCTGTACCTAGAGGGCCCACTGACTACCACACACCATTCTTGCCCCCCCACCCCCCCACCCCCCGTAGACATCCTCTTCTGGAGGCTGGGTAAATGAAATTGTGTGTGAAAGAGAATATAACTGGATTGGGGCTTTCATTGGTGTCTGAGTGGGTGGTAGTTTGCCTAACTGCTGGATATGGCCGTGGTGGGTTGGGCTACTGTTAGGGGCATCTTCAAAGTCTTCCATCCTGTTTCTGGGTTGCCTTTCCCTGACTGCAGAACAAGTCAGCTTTGAAATGCCTTGGTATATATGGGGAGGGGCTGTTTGGAGTAATGTGGGTAAAGACACCTCAGACACGGGAGTGTCTAGAGACCAGGAAAGTCTTTGATGGCCTTTCCCGACAGGGATCTAGAAGGAGAAATCTCATATGCTCACTGAGAAATTATAGACAACTGGCTTCTCCATAGATCTCTCTCTCTCTCTCTCTCTGTCTCTTCCCCCCCCCCTTCCTGTCCCCCTCCTCTGTCTGTCTGTCTGTCTGTTTCTTTCTGGGGTGGACATTGACAAAATGCAAAGTTTTAGAGATGATTTTAAAAATCAATCCCAATTCTGGTTTTAGGTAGGAAACAAAAAAACTGGGGCGGGAAGCATTTTAGAATTCCCAAGTACTGGGGGCTTGAAGGATAAAGGATAAACCTTGTATTGGAGCCTCTTTCCCAAGGAACAAGAGATCTTCTTTGAGGGTATCAAATTGGGAGAAAAAGCTCGAACATCATTAGTTGGAGCACTCAGGAGGTAGAGGCTGGTGGGTCTGTGAGTTTGAAGCTGGTCCAGTCTACACAGTGAGCTCCAGGCCAGCACCAGCCAGAGCAACACAGTGAGGCACAGTCTAAAACACGATGACAATGACATCCTCAAACAACCTGGGAGAACAGAGAGGATGCAGGAGGTATCTAGGAGTCTAGGCAGGTCCATTTCACTTCTGGGTGAGTTAGGGATGAGTGTTCTGGAGGAGGGGAAGAAGACAGAGAGAAAGAAAGAGGGTTAGGGGGAGGGAGGGAAGGAAGGAGGGAGGGAGAGGAAGCGGCAAAAGTGAGGGGTGTATTTCTCAAATGTTTGCCTTCTTGCCTTTGAGCCCTGGTCTGCAGTGGTGACTGTTCACCAACTCTTCCCACCTCCCTCCTAGATGTTCTCAGGTCCATTCTGCTACAGGAGTTTCAGCCCCTAGAGTTGGGGCTCTAATACAAAGTTCATGGGAGAATTGAGGAATATCTGCTCATGTCTCCTACCCACCCCCTCCTGGGGTTTTCTTCTCTCCGCAGGCCTCATTGTGTACCTGGGCATGATGGTGGGGGCCTTCCTCTGGGGAGGCCTGGCTGATCGGCTGGGTCGGAGACAGTGTCTGCTCATCTCACTCTCAGTCAACAGCGTCTTCGCCTTCTTCTCGTCCTTCGTCCAGGGTTATGGAACCTTTCTCTTCTGCCGCCTCCTTTCCGGGGTTGGGTGAGTGTCCACATTCTAAACCCTTAAAGAAAGAACTGTGCCCTGGTCACTGCCGTAGTCTACCCTTGGCACAGTGTGAGGCATGTTGGGCACACCTTAAATCTGTGTGAAATGAGTGAACGAATGCCTTTCCCACTTCCTACCCCATCTTCAGGGTAGATACCCATGTCCAGTGCCCACCTCCATCCAGAATACCATGCGGGGTCTGTCCCCAAGTCCCCCAGCTTACCTCTGTTTCTGAGGCTGTCTACACTGAAGTCCACTGGACCTCAGCCTTGCCCCTGGGCTCATGCATATCCTGGAGTTATCCCCTCCCAGAAAGCATATTTTTCCTGAGTTTGTTAAGAAAGCTTGCTGACACCCTCTTTGGCAGAATCTGAAGTTTTCCCCTGCCTGCACCTGCACGGTCTCCATCTGTTGTTGGGTTTTGTTATTGTTTTTTTGGGTTTGTTTTTATTTTGAGACATGGCTGGCCTGGGACACTATGTAGATAGACCAAGCTAGTCTAAAATTCAGAGACTTACCTACCCCCACCTCCCACAAGCTGGAATTAAAGGTGTGGACATCCATCTTAAAGGTTTTTTTGTTTTGTTTTGATTTTGCATTTTTATTTGAATAGAATCTTGCTATATAGGCCTGGCTGGCCCGGAACTTGAAACACTCACCTTGCCTCTGCCCCTGGTGCTGGGATCACCACATTTTCTGCAGTGACCTTGCCTCATTCCCAACTCATAGCCGCTTTCAGGGTTGATCCAAGACCTGTTTACCTGTTTCCTGCCATCCCAAGAGTAGTGACTGGTGCTGGTGGCTGAAGGAACTTATAGGACATAATGTATGGGATGAGAATAAAGGGGGGGGGGGCTGAGGTCCCAGAGCACTGGGGAAAGGAATTGGGAAGATGGCTGTTTCCTAATGTTTACTTTTGAAATGTCCAGGATTGGCGGTTCCATCCCCATAGTCTTCTCCTATTTTTCGGAGTTTCTGGCGCAGGAGAAACGTGGGGAGCATTTGAGCTGGCTCTGTATGTTCTGGATGATTGGTGGAGTGTATGCAGCTGCAATGGCCTGGGCCATCATCCCTCACTATGGTAAGCTGTCCTTAGACTCTCAGTCCTCCCAGCTCTGCCGTGCTCCCTGCTTCTCTGCTGACTCTGTGACTATCCGCCAGGGTGGAGTTTCCAGATGGGCTCTGCTTACCAGTTCCACAGCTGGAGGGTGTTTGTCCTCGTGTGTGCCTTTCCCTCTGTGTTTGCCATTGGGGCTCTGACTACGCAGCCGGAGAGTCCCCGCTTCTTCCTAGAGGTGACTGGATTGCTCCGGGGGAGAAGGAGGGTGGGGGTGGGGGTGGGGGTGGAATGCTTGCTGTGGGGTTGCTGCACTCTGGTGACTTCTTCCTCCTTCACAAGCCCATAACTCTGGAGGATCTTATCTGCTTCTTTGTCTTAAAATGTGTCTCCTGAGGGGTTTGGAAAGACCAGGAAACCTGCTCATTAATGGTGGCTTACGATTCTGCAGGCTCAAGTTGGGACCCACCCTTTACATCTCCCGTCAGGCTATTCCTGGCTCCAGCAGATTGGGATGTGGCTCCTTCTGCGTCCATCATTTCCCTCACCTTAGGCTTCCTTTGTTTTACTGGAGGAGCCCCCAAGGATCTATGCTGTCTATGCTGTCCTCTGTTTCCTTGCAAACTCCCCTCCCAAGTCTTGACCAAGTCTCATCGTACCTTTGTACCCCAGCTTGGGCTGATGTTTATATGATCAGGGTTGCAGGGGAGAGCGGGAGTCTTTTTGTATCTTGGGACTCTAGGAGCCCGATTGAAGGGATGGGGTCTGTAACGCCGGATCTGGCATTCCTGAACTGCATGGAATGGCGTTTGTGTTCTAGAATGGGAAGCATGACGAAGCCTGGATGGTACTGAAGCAGGTTCATGACACCAACATGCGAGCCAAGGGCCACCCTGAGCGCGTCTTCTCAGTAAGCCACGACTCTTCCCACTCAACCCCCACAACCCCACTAGGACCCTTCAGGACGTTGCCCATTTCCTAGATGTCTCAGACCACACTGTGGTTCAGTGGCCTTCCCAGGGCGTTAAGCTGCATCCTGCCTCCCATTTTGCTACTGAGAGAAAGAGACACATGGAGTGGGTTGGGGAATAGCGTGTCACAGTTCACTCCCTTTCTTGTGCCCAGGTGACCCACATTAAAACGATTCATCAGGAGGATGAATTGATTGAGATCCAGTCTGACACAGGAACCTGGTACCAGCGCTGGGGAGTACGGGCTTTGAGCCTGGGGGGTCAGGTAATGATAGAGTGAACGGCAGGGCAACAGGAGGAGTGGGAGTGGGGGAAGAGGAGAAGGGAGGGCTTGAGCCTGTGTGAGTGTGGAGGTGAACTGAGGGAAGTGGAAATAGCAGGCAGACGTTAGTGTGGCCACCTTTTGCCTTCACTGTGTCCCGTGCAGGTTTGGGGGAATTTCCTCTCCTGCTTCAGTCCAGAGTATCGGCGCATTACGCTGATGATGATGGGTGTGTGGTTCACCATGTCTTTCAGGTGAGGGGGCTACGTTGTTGTGGCTGTGCTTGGCTGAAGCAGAGGGATGAGACAGGAGATGAAGGGCGAGTCCCGAGGGAGGGTGCTATCTGTCCGCATGCTCCAGGTCCTCTACTAAATTAAGTCATCAAACTTGTCATTCAAACTGACAGGCAGTCAGTCTTTACCAGACAATGTCCTGGGATAAGAAACTGTGTTCCACTCCTTAGTTTATCTTCTATCAGGAAGAGATAAAACACGCTGTTAGAGTTAGTGCAGTGGTGACATGGTGAGGTAAGGATGTTGTGTTACGGGGACACTTGGGGCTTGGTGGGAGGGACCTAAATCCTCAGAGTGAATGGGGAAGGAGAGTATAATGGGTAGCGTAGAAGACCCTAAAGTCTCCAGAACCACAGTTGGTGGTTGGGGAATATGTGGGATGAGGCTGGGGATAAGTATGCCCCTATGCAGGTAGACTGTTCATCTGCCTCTCTGATTGGGGTTCTGGTGTTTCATCTGCCCCGTCTGACTCCATGCCTCTGACTCCCCAGCTACTATGGTTTGACTGTCTGGTTTCCCGACATGATTCGCCATCTCCAGGCTGTGGACTATGCAGCCCGAACCAAAGTGTTCCCAGGGGAGCGAGTGGAGCATGTGACGTTTAACTTCACACTGGAGAATCAGATCCACCGAGGGGGACAGTACTTCAATGACAAGTATGTGGGGGTGTTTCCACACCACTTCTCCCTATTCCTCCTACTTCCTTCTTGGTGATGAGTCTGAGCTCAAGACAAGGTGGTTTAGGGCAAAGCCTATGTATAACCAGGGTTCTCTAGGGGCATGAGTCAGTGAGGGGCAAAGTGAGGGAGCGTGTCTCACCATCTTGGCCCTGCAGGTTCATCGGGCTGCGTCTGAAGTCAGTGTCCTTTGAGGATTCCCTGTTTGAGGAGTGTTACTTTGAAGACGTTACATCCAGCAACACATTCTTCCGCAACTGCACGTTCATCAACACTGTGTTCTATAACACTGGTAAGGTGGCCAGTGGTGTCAGCCCAGGGGACTTTGATGAAGGGAGGAGGCTTCCTTGTCCCCTTGCTTCCTGTTCTCAAGCTGAGAGTGCCCTGGGGCCCTGGGGTTGCTTACTGGCTACCACCAGTGATCTGGGAAATATAATGGGTATTTTCCTGGGATCCACTCTCTGAGGAAAACTTCGAGTTCCTTTACCTTTAGCTGTAATTATAAAGTTTCAGTGAGGTAATGCTAATGTAATTTTGAAGAGTTAGGGTAAACTGGGTGTTTGGGGAAACGAAAGACAATACAAGGGATATTTAATAAAGAAAAAGAGGGAATTGTGGCATCAGTCTACTTCTTAGCTCAGCCTAGCAGAGGCCTGCAATTCCTCTCCTCAGAAGGCTGAAGTAGGAGAATTGAAAATTGTCTGAGAAAATTTAAGGCCAACCTGGGTGACTTTGTAAGGTCCTGCATCAAAATTTGAAAGGGCTGAGAGTGGCGAGTTTGGTGGAGGAGCACCTGGCCAGCTCAGGGGATGCTCTCCAGGTTTAATCCCTAGTGATTAAAAAACAAAAAAACCAAAAAAAAAAAAAAAATGGCTGAGTATGGCGGCACGCTCCGGAGGCAGAGGACAGAGGACAGGGAGTTCAAGTCCTACTAAAGATCGAGTTTGAGACCAGGCTAGGCTGCATGAGACCTTTTTTAAAAAGCAAAAAACAAGACAAAAACAACAAACTGTTCAGCAGTTAAGAGCACTCACTGCTCTTGCAGAGTACCAGGTTCAATTCTCAGCAACCACATCAGGCAGCTCACACCTGCCTGCAACTCTTGTTCTAGACAAGCTAACATTGTCTTCTGGCCCTGAGAGTTCATGGTACATGTACGAGAACACACACACACACAAAACAACAACAGCAGCAACAACAAAATTAAAAAGCCTAAGATAAGTCTTTTTAAAAATATGTAAGAAAAAGAAGAAACAAACCACAAACAAAAGCCTGAGTAATGGTCTTAGCTGAAAGGCTGAGTCCTCCGCTAGGCGGAAACACCTCTTCTCCCTTTTTTGTTTGTTTGGTTTTTGTTTTTGTTCTTGTTTGTTTTCAAGTCAGAGTTTTACTATGTAGCCCTGGCTGTCCTGGAACTCACTCTCTAAACCAGGCTGGCCTCAAACTTAGGTCTCAGCCTGCCTCTGCCTTCAGAGTGCTGGGATCAAAGGCGTGTGCCACCATGGCCAGGCTAACATCCTGCCTCTAAATGGAGTATTGTGTAAGCTTTCCTCACCTTGCAGGAAAGCGGGGAGGAGAGGGAGAGGGAGACAAAGACAGAGACTGAGACAGACTGAGACACAGAGAGACAGAGACACAGAGAGACAGAGACACAGAGACACAGAAAGACACAGAGAGACACACAAAGAGAGACACACAAAGAGAGACTGACTTTAAAAAGTTACTTGACATGTTTTCTTCAGGAGCAGCTCCTAGGCCAGCAACAGGGCTCCTGTTTATAGTCAGCACAGGTGGACAAAAAGGATGAACAAGAAACAAAGACTAATAAAGCTCAGATATGCCATGCCTGCTTCTTGTTTATGGTCCCTCTGCTGAGAAAATTGCTAGTTCCCATGGTGATATTGGATGCTTTGCAGTGAGTGTCAGTGCTAATGCTGAGAGACCCTGACTGCTAACTTCCACAGACGTAGCAGGTCTCATGTTGGCCCTGTGTCCTGACCTTCTAGACCTATTTGAGTACAAGTTTGTGAACAGCCGGCTGGTGAACAGCACGTTCCTGCACAATAAGGAAGGCTGCCCGCTAGATGTGACGGGGACAGGCGAAGGTGCCTACATGGTGTACTTTGTCAGCTTCTTGGGGACACTGGCTGTGCTTCCTGGAAACATTGTGTCTGCTCTGCTCATGGACAAGATTGGCAGGCTCAGAATGCTTGGTAAGGGGCTGAGGGCTGGGTGCTGGCTGATTGGGAATAGAGGCAGCGGGGGCTGGGGTGGGCTGTCAGTGTCTCATCTCCAGCCGGAAACCATTGGCCAGAGAGCCTTCTCCTTCATGATTTGTCTAGAGGTGCTGCAAAATGGGGGTGGATCTGGCAAAGAAGTTACTCTAGGGGGTTAAAGAAATAGGTAGGATGGTAAGCAAGTAGAGTATAGACTTTGAGGCTAGATTTGAGAGGTTCAACTCCACCTTGAGCTTGCACCTGCAATCATGGCACCTCCCATAGAGGAAATAGCACCTCTCTCAGAAGGCTGATCTCTCAGATAGGTCCATAGAAAACATCCCATTACTTAGCTCATAGTTGGTATTGAATAAATGGCTGCTACTGAAACTGGTACTAACAAACACAGAGGTTGGGACAAGTGAAAAACCTTCCTTTGGCTACCCTGGGACACAGTTATCTGGAGTTGCCTCAAAGCCAGCTGGTGGCAATCAAAGCCAGCTGGTTGCAAGCTGGGCCATGGTTGGGTTTCATTGTCATCTCTTCTCCTGGCTCCAGCTGGTTCCAGTGTGTTGTCCTGTGTGTCCTGCTTCTTCCTGTCTTTTGGGAACAGCGAGTCAGCCATGATTGCTCTGCTCTGCCTTTTTGGGGGAGTTAGCATTGCATCCTGGAACGCGCTGGACGTGCTGACTGTTGAGCTCTACCCTTCTGACAAGAGGTAGTTTGGAGTGTGGTGGGCCGGCAGGGGAGGAGCTACAGGACTGGGGAGAAGTGAGGAGGAGAGCTGAGAGAATATCCTTAGGGAAGAGAACAGGGTGGAGGATAAGGATGTTGTTGGGGTAGGACACACATCCATGCTGAGCTTTTCCTTAACAGCTGGGAGCTTTTGTCTTCACTTCTGGAACTGCTAATTACTAACCTCTGCTTCTGTCTCCTTTCTCTCTTGTCTCCCTACGTGTCTGTTGCCCCACCCCCTCCTGTCACTTCTCCATCCTTCCTTCCCGCTCCTGCACACTGTTTTCCTCTGACCCCACTTTGCCTTCCCACCTGCCCATCTTCCCTCTTCGGGACCATCACCGCCCCGTGGCTTGGCACTGAGCAGGACTACTGCCTTTGGCTTCCTGAATGCCCTGTGTAAGCTGGCAGCTGTGCTGGGGATCAGCATCTTCACATCCTTTGTGGGCATCACCAAGGCTGCTCCCATTCTCTTTGCCTCGGCTGCTCTTGCCCTTGGTAGCTCTCTGGCTCTGAAGCTGCCTGAGACCCGGGGACAGGTGCTGCAGTGAGGGATGGGGGCTGTCTCAGGGGCTTTAGGGATGGCAGGCACACTGTGAGACCAATAATTCCTTTTATCCCTACCCTGCCCTGCTGTCCTGGTCCTCACTCCCGTGTTTGGTGTCTTAGCTGTGTGTGCCTGTGTGCATGTGTGTGACCCTGATGGGCAGGGACTACAGGGACGGTCCCTTCGTTCCACTTTTGGGATGAGGTACTCCTTACCTGCTGCCACCCTCAACTTTGCACAAGGAGAAGGCTGCGCTGCATCCTTCTCTCCCCCAGTGTTAGCAGGGGGGCTGTTTCCCTGCTCCAAGGGTTCCGAAACTTCTGCCTTCCCCTTCATTCCCTCCGCCTAGGCCCTGGTGAATCACAGGTATGGAGTTATAATGGGGGCTGAGGCTTGGACCAAAAGAACTTCTTGAGTGGGAAGGCCTTGGGTGCCCTCTAGCCTCCCAAGGATGCTGGGGAGTAGCAATAAACCTCAGCCCTCTGGCCACCATTTTCACCTCAATTCAGGCTACAAGTGTGAAGCCTGGATTTTATGGAATTAGTTTTCTGAGTTTTATTTATATGTAAGTTCTGAGGCAGCTTAGCTGGACTGTGTGTGGATGCATACATACACTCGTGTGTGTGCGCGTGCGCATGTGTGTGTGTGTACCATGGGGTAGGGGTACCACTCTACTGTTCAAATATAAGCCAAGAGTAGTAGTTTCAGTGAACACACACAACACTGTTTTTCTATAGTACCTCCCAGAATCTTGTATCTGTGCTGGGGCTGGAGGCAGAACCCCTAGGCCGGGCTGGGGATGAGTCCTGCAATCTTGGGGGACCTGAGGGCACCTGACAAGGACTCACTCTCTCCTTGATCTAGAGAGGTTCTACCCACTAGCCACAGCCCTCCATCTGACCTGTTCACACAGGCAGTGGACCAGAGGAAAGAAAGGGAGAATAACCAGGCACGTATGGTCAAACCAGCAGGTCCGAAAGCACAAGGAGCTGGGGCAGGAAGCAGGGGTCCGTCCCTAGCCCTTCTCAAAAAGGCTGGGTCATGAGGGACCCCTAATGCAGGGACCAGAAGCCTCAGTTTCCCCGTTTTGCCCTTCCACAGAACAGCCTCGTAGGTAGAGCTGCCCCCGTCCTACCCTACTCTGTGTGGCTGCTTTCTTTGGTACTCTCTCCCCACTCCCACCGTAGCTGTGATGTGTTGTAGTTTTTAGCTGTTTGTAAAATGTTAAAAAAAAAAAAGTTAAAAGGAAGTTAAACTAACCACAAAAAGAAAAAAAAAATCTAAATTCACCCTCCTTATGCTACGTCTGGTGCCCTCAACCCTAAGGCCATTCCGATTTTGTAACACTGAACCAGGTGGTTGGTGACTGTTTAACTCTGGTGTCTGTGCTCAAAGGACTGCCTTCTCCTCCAGTGCCCAGTGTGTGAATGTGCGACCCTTCTCTCACCATTCCGTGGCTGGACGTAGCCCTCTCCTCCCTTACTGCATCCCCAGGGGAGACACATCCACCTTCCTGTCTCCTGGGGAACCCTAAACCTGACTCCATTGATGTGAAAAAAAAAAAAAGAAATGAAAAATACTGCTGAAAAATAAAGGGTACGAACCCTTAAAACCCAAAGTGGCTGTGTCTGCTCCTGGCTTCTTCGTTCATTCTTCCGTACTGACTATCTGGGGAAGATAAACTAGTGTTGGAGAAACAATTCCTTCTCTTGTCATCGACATGGAATGGGGTACCTCAAATCTACATTTTATTTGTTTAAAAAATATTTACTTCTGCTGGCTCTAGACGGTTAAGAGCCCTTGTTACTCTTGCAAAAATCGACATTAACATATTTTATTTGCATGAGCATTTTGCCTGCATATGTATATATGCACCATGTGCCTGGTACCCACCAAGGCCAGAAGATTAGATCCCTTGCAACTGGAGTTCCAGTCCTTTGTGAGTCACCAAGTGGGTGCTGGGAATCAAATCTGGATCCACTGGAGAGCAGAAAAAATGCTCCACCACTTCTCTGGCCCCCCAGTCTTAAGCAATTTCTTTTGCAGCTTGTCCTCAATTCTCCTGCCTCAAGTCCACGCTGCGCTACATTTCTTTTTCTTTTCTTTTTTGAGTCTGTTTAGCCCGGAGTGGTCTTGAATTCAAGGAGGTTTCTGCCTGTTTCTGCTCCTAATGCTGGAATTAAAGATGTGTGTAATTATTAAAGGTGTATCATATGTTAAGTACGCGGTAGCTGTCTTCTGACATTCCAGAAGAGGGCGCCAGATCTCATCACAGATGGTTGTGAGCTACCATGTAGTTGCTGGGAACTGAACTCAGGACCTTCGGAAGAGCAGTCAGTGCTCTTAACCACTGAGCCATCTCCATTCCCCAAACCTAGCCAATGTTTATTTCGGTTCCTTTCCTGCTTCAAATGCAGGAATTCCCTCTTTTTCGTGTTAATTTTGGTATCCTTGCAAAACCCAGATAGTTCACTTCCTCACGAATCCCTTCTCTAGCCTACAGGTAATTCTTCTCATAAGAACGTCTGTAGGGACCTAACAGCTGTGTAAACCTGATGGCCTCTCTGAGTTCAATTCCAGAATCATGCGACTGGGGTAGGAGTAACTCTAAAAGTTACCCTCTGACACCCAAGTGCGCAGTGGTGTTATGCAACCTCCCCCAGCCCCCATACGCACTAATGATGTGTAGCTCCAATTTAACAGGTATTAAGAACACCGTTTGACCTCATGCACCAGCTTCTCTTTTATTATCATGGCCCTTTCCGATTCATCAGGACCTTTCTCTAGTCTAGCCCAGGCAAGGGCAAGAGGGAGGGAGTGGCTGCTCTCTCCTTGGGCTAGTTTAGCTTTCACCAGAGGCGTCTTTGCCTCTGCATGATGTACATTAGCAGAAAGGGCAGAGGTCCTGGTCCGTACAAATCAAGGAATAAGGTAGTAGTGATGTAGTAGTTTATTCTCAGTCGACCCATTCGGATCGTTCTCCCAATCCGGGTATTTATTAAGAGGTCCCTCGAGTTTTCTTGCTCCCACCTAGGCAGGGGGGACTAATGTCCAACTGTGGGTTCTCTCTCCACTGGGCGGGGGTCTTCGCCTGGATGGCCAGCGCATGTACCGGCCCAGCCAGCTCCTCCGACAGTGCCTCGTGGACCAACCGGTGCCGTTGCAAGGGGCTCATCCCCTCGAAACGAGAGCTCACCACCGCCACGCGGAAATGCGTCTCGCTGCCTGCTGGGACTGCGTGGCCGCCGCTCTCGTTGCGCAGCTCCAGTACCTCGGGGCTCAGGGCTTGCTCCAATTTGGCGCGAATAGCGGCTTCCACTGGTCCTGCAGCCGCGGATCCCGCGCTGCCCCGCGATACACACGAGCGCGTGGCCATGGAGACCATGCACTGGGCCGATCGAGCACTTAGCATTCGCTGCAGAAAAACGAAGGACACGGGACTGAGTCCACACACCCTGCCCACGCACCCCAGACAAGCACACCCTGGAACCGCCTCTACTCTGCGTGGCGGGTTAACGCGGCTTCTACGCCAGTAGCGGAGAGACAAGGGCGATTGAACGGCCAGAGCGCTAGGCACTAAGGGCACTGGGGAAAAATGGCTGGGAGCTGAAAAATGGAATATGTACAACTTGGTCCTTTTGGCTGAGTCAGAGCCCTATCGTCTCTCCGAACCCTAGGGTGGTACCTTTGTACTTGCTGCGCAGCCTGCTGTACCACCGCTTGTTCTAACAACCGAGTTTCCGGTCGGACCACGCAAACGCCTAGGCTCGCTAGGAAACGCAGTCCGGTTGCGTCTGGCAGGCGTTACCCAGTACCCAGAGGTTTTATGGGAATTGTAGTCCCTGCTCCTCCCGACCGGTAAAATCCTGCGAAGTCGGGAATTAGAGCAATAAAAACAAAAGTGTTTCCTGTAAATTTGAGATGCTTGCACAAGATTTGTAGCTTCTTGATCTATAACTCAAATAGCTTAAGTCATTTATATGTAATTAATTAAAAAAAAGAAGTCTCATGTAGACCAGGTTGGCCTTTACCACTCTAGAATGTCCATTATTTCCCGATCCTCCTGCCTCTACCTCCTACCTGCTGGGATTACTGTCCTGGGTTATTGATAGAGTGCTTCCATAGCAAAAACAGGATTCTTATGAGATTACAGCGGACCTTGCTCAATTCAGAGGGGAATGTCTGCTGGGACAGTTTACTTCCCAAGATAATCTGTCCTGTCCCAAACAGAAAATTCCAGGGAGAAAAAAAATGAAGATCCTCACATAGTTCCCTAAGAGCTGCACTAACTTCTCTTGCCCCCGTGCGTTTCTGTGTAGGATCCCAGGTTTGTTCCTCTTGGAGATTCCTTCGTTCCTGAGAGAGAGAGAGATAGAATAAAGACAGCCCTGCTCTCAGAGTTTACAAAGCACTAGAGAAATAGTCACAATGTTCATTGTGATACCATGTGTCAAGTGTGTGGTGAGAATACACACAGTTTACTGCAAGCATATTACCTACACGTGGGGACCAAAGAAATGACAAGAGACTTAGAGCAGTGTAGAAGAAACAAGAAGACCACTTTCTCACCTCATTTGGTCAGGATGTGGTAACTGAATGAAATCAGCACATGGCCACTCCAAGGAATGGCTGAGGCAGTTCCTTACTCTGTGTGTGAGGGAGAACACAGGCAGAGGCATCTGGAAGGGTCTAGCGCAGGGAAAAAAAATAGAGCAAGCTAAACAGCAGACTGAACAGGGCTATGAAAGGAGAGAGAGGAGGGGAGGGAGAGTGAGAGATGGAGAGAGAGAGAGAGAGAGAGAGAGAGAGAGAGAGAGAGAGAGAACCAGAGCCAGAGCCAGAGCCAGAGCCAGAGCCAGAGCCAGAGCCAGAGCCAGAGCCAGAGCCAGAGCCAGAGCCAGAGCCAAGAGAACCAAGAAAGCTCAAAATGGCTGGGTTATATAATATAGGAGTCAGAAGCTGGAGAAGGGAAGGGAAGCCCTGGGCCGGAGCAGTTTGGAGATAGGGTGAGAAGAGCTAAGGAAAGCCATAGATACCGAGTTCTGCTGCCAGCGTGTACTTTGGTGTAATAGAAACCATAGTTACCTATTTGTCTCTGGCTTCTTTGGGACTCAACAGCAGCCTTGTCTTTGGGCTGTCCTGAAACTCATAATGTATACTAGGCTGGCCTCAGACTCTGTAGATCAGACTGGCCTTGTTTGAACCCAAAGATCCACTTGCCTCAGCTTCCCAAGAGCTGGGATTAACGGTGTGCGCCACTACTGCCAGATCAAAGATCAAAGTTTACTAAAAGAAGACAATGCTATAGACGTTTGTTTGTTTTTAAAACAAAACCAAACAAATACTAGGGTAGGCAAGCTGTAATCTCAATAGCTGTAATCTCAAGGGGGAGAATGGAGACAAGAAGGAAAAATTCCATGTTGTTTGAGTTAAGCAGGCATGAAAGACAAACACATGATGGAGACCAGAGCTTTAGAGAAAAAGTAAAGGGGGCTGGTGAGATGGCTCAGTGGGTAAGAGCACCCGACTGCTCTTCCGAAGGTCCAGAGTTCAAATCCCAGCAACCACATGGTGGCTCACAACCATCCGTAACGAGATCTGGCGCCCTCTTCTGGAGTGTCTGAAGACAACTACAGTGTACTTACATATAATAAATAAATAAATCTTAAAAAAAAAAGAAAGAAAAAGTAAGGAATCCTAAATTACCAGAAAAAGAAGATCTAGGCTCCGGACAGCATCCTAAGAAAGAATAAAGGAACAGTTGTACATCTCTGGGTAGACCCAACTGTCAGATCCCAAGGAAATTCCACTTCCCCAAATTCCAAAAGGCAGAGAAGGGATAAATGGCTACCTGAGCTTCCAGTTAGTATACCAAAGCCTATGCTGGCCTCCAGGCTCCCTCAGTATCTCGAGTACCTCTTAACAGAGCTCAGAGTTCAGAGTCTGGCTAGCACCTTGCTAGCCCTTCTCACTTCCTCTCTTACCCTAAACTCCCTGCAGCCCACAGGTTTCCCTCCCCCCCCCCAGCCACACCTCCTGGTAACCCCACTCCCATCCCCCACTTCTTGATCTCTGCTTTCCCTCTCTTCCCCCCTCCATCTCCCCTTGCACTTCTGTCTCTGCTCAGCTCCTGCTTCCCCACTAGCCACGTCCAGTCTGGTGGCCACGCTCAGTCTACTTCTCTCTCTCTCTCTCTCTCTCTCTCTCTCTCTCTCTCTCTCTCTCTCATATCTATAATAAAACCCTTCCTGTAAACCATACTGTGGAGTGGTCACGTATAACTTTACTTTTTTTCAAAGTCTATTTTTTTTTTTTTTCGAGGCAGGGTTTCTCTGTATAGCCTTGGCTGTCCTGGAACTCACTTTGTAGACCAGGCTGGCCTCGAACTCAGAAATCCGCCTGCCTCTGCCTCCCGAGTGCTGGGATTAAAGGCGTGCGCCACCACGCCCGGCTCTCAAAGTCTATTTTAATGATGGTTCTTAAATGCTTTAAACCTCTCTTCTAGCCCACCACTCACCAGAGGTAGTGGAAAAGAAAGGATAGAGGTTGAGGGGGAGCGGACCTGTTTGGAAAGGTTCTTTGGAGCAACTTTGTGTTGTCTGGAAATCAGCAGTTCAGTTCACAGGTCAGCAGTAGCAACTTGATCCACTAGCAAACACTTCACGGACACACCAGCAGTCCAGTTCTGCAGTCTGGATAGCAGCAGCCTCAGCAGGAGTCAGCAGGAGGGTGCCAAGACCAATAGGAAAAGTTCTCAGCTGTGTCTCTCTCAGCAAAGCGAGAAGATCAGCAAAGAAGCACTTAGCTATGCAAGCAAGCCTAGCTCAGCCTCTGCCACTGTCCATCGAGGCTTTTATACTCCCTCTAGACATCTCATGTGCTCCACAGGTCTTGCCTTAGCAAGTGTCTTGCCTTGCATGTGAATCTGTCTGAGCTGACATCACTCTGTCAGTCGCTCCAGTCTGTAGAATCAACAAGAAACCGCAGCATGCCACCAGAAGTTTTTTTAGTGCATTTCTCTCTATGGAGTCCCAACAAATGGAGCTCAACTACTTAAGGCAGACCAATATATTTCTGTCGTTATCGAAGAATCCTCCATCATGTGACCTTTCACGTGCTTGCTTTAGCAGACCATCCTTTCACCAGTGTCCACCCTAGCAAAGCACCATCCAGCACAACTGACTTTCCAAAGAACCCCTAAGTTTCCACTTCAGTCATGTTTATACAGAACCTCAGGACTGTTTGTGGGGACTGTCCTGGTGTGTATGGGTATAGTGGGGATTAAGGGAAGGAAAACAATATCTCATTAAAGAGATAGTTATTCCAATAATGTCTCTAAGAAGGCTTAAGGTAAGCCTGGATTTATTTATTTATATATTTTCTTTCTTGTTCTCTTTTTCTTCCTTCCTTCCTTCCTTCCTTCCTTCCTTCCTTTCTTTTTTTCTTTCTCTCTCCCTTCCTTTCTTTCTTTTTTGAAACAGGATTTCTGTTCTAGTCCTAGCTGTCCTAGAACTTGCTCTGTAGACCAGGTTGGCCTTAGAGATCCACTTGCCTCCCAGTGCTTGGATTAAAGGCATGCATCATCACTGCCTGGATGTGCTTGGCTTTCTAAGGGTATACGTGTCTCACCCAGTCCAAGTGGTTGAATGACTGGATAATTCATGTTTTGAGTAGCTTGGAACATTAAGGTTCCACCTACAACAAAGATTTCATCTTCTTGACCAGAAGGAACAATTGGGAGTGGGCAGAAGAGGCAAGGGCCAGATCCTGCTAATTATGGGTGACTTTCTTACATGACTTTCTCTCTCCAGACCCTAGGCAGCAGCTGAAAACTACTTTTAGTTAGAGATGCAACAAGAGGAGACTTTTCCTAGATGTTATATAATTTTAATTTTATGTTTATATATAATTTGCTATACAGCCATAACACTGATCGTCAGACTCAAGATAGTTAACACAAAATGACATCTTCCCTAGCCTCTGAGACATCTAAGATGTGCAGGAGAATTGCAGTATTGTCATAACAGCAGACAACGTATCTACCTTTTACCTAGCTCCACTGACCTTTTGTCCCCCACTCCTGCCCCTTATAAATCTCATGTTTTGAGACAGTCACACTGTGCAGTCCTGACTGGCCTGGAACTCAGTGTGTAGACCAGGCTGGCCTTGAGCTCGTGGAGTCCCACCTCTCTTGCATTAGAAGTGCTGGGATTACAGGTCCCAGTAACCAATCCTTGTTTTTCACTGGCAACATTTTGCTAGAATTGTTTTGTATCTCTCATTGAATGTGTGTTTAATAATGACAAAATAGCCGGGTGTGGTGGCACACACTTTTAATCCCAGCACTTGGGAGGCATAGGCAGGCGGATTTCTGAGTTCGAGGCCAGCCTGGTCTACAAAGTGAGTTCCAAGACAGCCAGGGCTACACAGAGAAACTCTGTCTCAAGAACAAAAACAAAAAATAATGACAAAATAATTATTTTTGCTGAATCACTTCAGTTAATTGCAATTAAAAAAAATTATGTATCTGAGTGTTTGCCTGACTATATATAAGTGCACCATCTGCATGCCTAGAGCCTGAGGAGGCTTGCAGCAGTTGGAGGATCCCCTGAAACTGGAATTACAGACTCTTGTGAGCTACCATGTGGGTGCTGGGAACTAAATCCAGGTCCTCTGCAAGAACAATACTAGCTCTTAATTATTGAGTCATCTCTCCAGCCTTTGGGTACAGAAGATTCGACCCTTAACTACTATATAAACACTCACCTATCCTCTATTGTCCTACAATACCATTATATGACCCGTCCAGCAGGTCCAGTTATTCGAGGGTCTCGAGGGGACCTCCTCCTAAGAACCAAATGGGGGGTAGAGAGGGACGAGGGCCTTGTGCGAATAACGACACAGAAACCGTTCTGGAATGCATCAAAGCCCCAAATGTATTAAGAAAGGTCCAAGGCTTAAATGCACAAGAAAAAGGGGAAGTACACATACTTATCAGTGGGAGGGGTAGGGCAATACAAGCAAAAGGAGAAGTACTTATGGGAGGGGGGGGCAATAGAAATTCTTTCTTTTGGCAGCTACATGGGGAAGCAGGAACTTGGTGGTATCAGGGTGTGGTCAGGACATCGGCAATGACTTAGGGCTGGAACATCCCGTGGTTGTTCTCGGAATCCATGTGTCGATGGCCCACTTGACCCCTTTTTCTTCTCGGGGGGAGAGGCCCAATTTAGAGATCAAGAGTTGTCTTAATAGCTCCCAACAATTATACACTGAACATAACAAAGATTCATATACCCTGCCTGTCTACTGTGCAGCTGGTAATCCAGTTTACCCAATCCTCTCCTTAGAATTTATCATGCTTCAACTGTGTCTTCCAAAGCCATGTTGTCCCTCAGTCCTTACTATTAAGTGCTATTAAGAGGTGGGGCTTTAGGAGTGGTGAGGCTGTGAAGGGGCTGCTCTCAGAATAGATTAGTGCCTTAGAAACGGGCTTGAGGAAGCAAAGTCACGCCTTCAGCCCTTTTGCAAAGTAAAGACATCTGGACAGTGTCATCTATGAGAAACTGACCTTCACCAGACACTAAGCTTGTCAGCAATTTGGTATTGGCCTAGAACTGGGAAAAAACCAAACATGTTCTTTATCAGCCAGTGATATTTTGGAAGAAGACAGCATCCCATCCAGCGCTGAATTTTTAGACACGGACTTACTTGGCTTCGAATTTCCATTTTGCAGAGCTCACTGCCTGCAGCGTGGAAAATGGATTATAAAAGATGAGCAAGGAAGCCAGGGAAGCAGCTGAGAGCAAAGTTGTGAGCAAGGATGACCTCAGGAGAGCGGGCTCAGGTCACTGCGGCTTCTTGCAGTGGCTGCCTTCCTTGCAGAGCGCCCCCTTCAGATTCAGCTGAGCTTCGCGTCACCACAAAAAGGAATTTCAGGATGTGCTAGTATGAAGGGGAGTTGGAGTTCCAGAGGAAGGGCATTGGCAGAGATTTCCGAGTGGGAATCATCACGCAGGTGTGGACAGGAGCTCTAGAGTGTTTCACGCCCGTGTCCTTATGCACGCGGGACTTTGGTGTCTTTTGAGGTTAGATTCCACGGTTGCTAAGGAACTCGGAGGGGATCAAAGAGTGGGGCCTAGGAAGTAATGAATAGGATCACGGCTGATCACATCTTCACAGTAGGATGCAGAGAAGTTAAGGTGTCTTTACTGCAAACAACGTTTTAAAGTCTTATTTTTTTTTTAAAGATTTATTTATTATATGTAAGTACACTGTAGCTGTCTTCAGACACTCCAGAAGAGGGCACCAGATCTCATTGCAGATGGTTGTGAGCCACCATGTGATTGCTGGGATTTGAACTCTGGACCTTCGGAAGAGCAGTCGGGTGCTCTTACCCACTGAGCCATCTCACCAGCCCTAAAGTCTTATTTTAAAGAGTCTCGTCCAGAACCTTTTGGATTTTCAGATTTGTATCTGGGTAAGGAATAAGGTCACATTCAAAAGCCATACATAGACATAGCATGCTTCATAACTATTTCAATATTCTTGTTTGAAACATCTGTACAGACGAGAACTGTTGCCTCTGTGGAGGCAACTTCCCTCCCACAGTTTTGACAACTGGGCTGGAGTGCCTCACTCTCAGGAGAGACTTGAGCCAGACTCAGTGAGGGATTCCTTTTCTTTCTTAGGTTCCCCGAATTTTTCCTGTTTATCTGTCCCGTCTCTGAGCTAAGGAGGTGGTAGAAGCAGGCAGACACTCTGGGTATAAGGCATGGCGAGAGGCAAGCAGGCAAGGCTGGGGCGGGAGATCACGAGATGGAAGTGACAACAACAATTTCTGTTTGTGCACCCGAGGTTATACAAACAGTACAAACGATCCCTGTAGATCCCTTACCCTGCCATTCGTCCATCTTTTTCTTCTCGTGGCTTTATTTCTCTGGAGGTTCCTAGTGTTCTCCCAATACATTAAAAACGTCCAGACATTTTCTTACATAACAATCTGAATAATCAGAAAGTGTTCCATGACTCTGACCCAAACTTGCCAGCTGCTGTCTTTTCATCTTCACTAATCTGGGCTAGCCCCTCAGTTTAGTCCTTCAGAGCTCTGGGCTAGCCCCTTAGTTTAGTCCCTTTGAGTTCTGGGCTAGCCCCTCATTTTAGTCTTTCAGAGCTTTGACTTTTTCTCTTTGGAGATGGAGGTTTGGGATGCTGCTCAGGCAGGTATCAAACTCCTGTTTCAGCCTTCTCTGTGGCTGGGACTGTCAGCGGGAGCTGGGACCCAGGACTTATGTTGCAATCTGTAATCTGTGACTTCTCTTATTCATTTTAAGCTAGGATTCTTGTTTTGTGCTGTAGAATAGAATTCTAGGACCAATCAGTATGAAATAAAAGTTGAAGTTTATTAAGGAAAGTTCTTGTGTGTGTGTGTTTGTAGTGAGTTTTTTTTAAGGTATATATGGGGCTGGTGAGATGGCTCGGCAGTTAAGGGCACTGACTGTTCTTCCGAAGGTCCTGAGTTCAAATCCCAGCAACCACATGGTGGCTCACAACCACCCATAATGAGATCTGACACTCTCTTTTGGTGTGTCTGAAGTCAACTACAGTGAACTTATGCATAATAATAAATAAATCTTTTTTAAAAAGGTATGTGTGTGTGTGTGTGTGTGTGTATAAAAATGTGACATGGTTGTGCACCTATATTGCCAGTATTGGGTAGGTAGAGGCAGGTAGATCTCTATTAGTTTAAGACAAACCAGCCTGTTCTATGTTACAAATCCCAGTTACAAATCCCAGGCTGTCCAGGACTATAATACAATGCCGCAGACCCTCTGGGCCCCTTTGTCTGTGTGGAACAGGTCTCTGGTCGCAGGTGGGCAAAGCGTTGGATGGAATGACAGACAGATGCACACAGAAGAGGTTGTGTAGAATCTGAATGTAATTTGTCAAATTGAGCATCAAACTTTTTATACAGAAGAAAATAAGGAAGTTGGGTGACACACCAGCAAGGTACAAAGAGGTTACTGGATTCTTACACAAAACAGAGGAATACAAACACAGAAGGTCTAACAGGAACCACCTGGGATAGAATTCATTGTTAACAACTGGGATCAACAAGAGCTCCACCTAAGATTCACTTAATCTTAGAAGCCAGGGTCAAGGGCTTCGTGCCCTTGCCATAGTTCCTATTTTAGTCTATTGTATAGTCCACCTTCCCCCTAGGCCATTGTAAATACGTGTGTATGGGTGTAACTCAGCTATCTATAGTTCTAAGTATCTATTCTGGTTCCTCTTTAGGTCTCAAACTTCCTTCTTCCTAGAAGATGGTAAATTCCTGTGTAGGGCAGTGACCTACTTTTTATTCAAAGTGATAGTGTAATGCCAGAGGCAATTCTGAATGTCACTGAATAGGCAACATTCTTCCTGAATTCCAAGCCCATGGTCAGCTCAAGGACTTTCTAGGACATTGGAACACTGGTGAAGGCTTACCTATGTCAGAATTCAATCTTAAAAGGCACTTATAATAGGATAATACTAAAAGAGAGCAGGTGGATCCATCCACCAGACTAACTCGGGAGTGGAATATTAATGTATGGGTTAGAGAGGACGCCAGACTCCAGGAGGTGAGTTTCCATGAAACTTTTTGCCTTGTGAGTGGCTTCCAGGCCTCTCGGCCTGTCAAGCTGACTCCACCAGAGTGCATGGCAGTAGGAGACCTTGCTCCCCCACCCGACCCCCGGTGGGTTTATGTTGTTGCAGTGTTTGATTGATTGATTGATTGAGAGAGTTTCTCTGTGTAACCCTGGCTGTCCTGGAACTTGCTATGTACACAAGGCTAGCTTTGAACAGAGATCTGCCTGCCTCTTTCTCCTGAGTGCAGAAATTAAAGGTGAGAGACTTTGTCTTAAAAAAAAAAAAAAAAAACTTAGCTGAACTAAACATTGCATCCATACTGACCAGGCACAGACTATTTTCTTTTCCAAGCAACACAATATAACAGCTATTTCCATGACACTTACATAGTATTAGACATTATAAGTAGTTTAGACTCAAAGTAAACAGATTACATTTAGATATAAGAACTTGCTCTAGTGACATAGGCCTAGAACCCCAGATACTCAAGAGGTTGAGGCAGGAGGATCTCAAATTCAAGGTTTGCCTGGGTTACATAGTGAGTGCAAGCCCAGCCTGGGAACTAAGTGAGTCCCTGTCTCAAAAATAAAAAGAGTTAGCAATATAACTCAGTGTTAAAGTGCTTGCTTAGCTGCCGTGTGACAGATTTTTTCCTGGTGTCTTAATTAGGATTACTATTGCTGTGATAAAAACACCATGACCAAACAATTTGGGGAGGAAAGGTTGTTTTTTTTTTTTTTGTTTTTTGTTTTTTTTTCTGCTTACACTTCCACATCACAATTCAGTATCAAAGGAAGTCAGGACAGGATCTCAAGCAGGGCAGGAACCTGAAGGCAGGTGCTGGTGCAAAGGCCATGGACAATTGCTGCTGACTGGCTTGTTCCTCGTGGCTTGGTCAGCCTGCTTACTTATACCTGCCCAGGGATGGCACCATCCATAATAGGCAGGGCCTTCCCCCATCAATCACTAATTGTCAAAATGCCCTACAGACTTGCCCACAGTCTCATAGAGGCATTTTCTCAATTGAGTTTCTTTCTTCTCTGATAACTAGCGTATGTCAAGTTGATATATAATGTTCAACCTGAGGAAAAAACCAATTCCATCACTGTCTAATTAAAACAAGCTGTATTTAGAGTTGCACAAGGTAAAAGGGCTCAGGACTCCTAAATCCACTTTCTCAGCACGAAGGAGACTTATTTGCCCCAATGGGAGAAAGGGTGGGGAATAAGAGGCAAAGACATGAAATAGAAGATGAGTGAGAAGGGAAGAGGAACAAGGGAGAGGGGCCAGGGGTGTTTGTTCCAGAGGGAGAGAGAGGAAACAGACATGGCACATAAGCAGATGGCCATTTTTTAAAAAATATTTTTATTAGGTATTTTCCTCATTTACATTTCCAATGCTATCCCAAAAGTCCCCCATACCCTCCCCAAGCAGACGGCCATTTATAAAGGTACAAGGGGAAACCTTGTGTTAGGATGAGGTGTTTAATTTTAATTGGGCATGTTATCCAGGCCGTTAGAAAGGAGGCAATAAAAACAAGTTGGTGACTACATCATGTGGAAGGGGAGCCACCAAGGGATCTGGGAAGACACTTTCCTAAGCAAACGGGAAGTCATATACCACACAGGTCCCGACGTTTAGCAAGGCAAGAGGGTGGGCAAATATGGGGTTACAAGTTCATTTGAGATTGAACAACAAGGTTTGCAGGATACTTTAGACTTAGGAAGCAGAAATCTACTCTTGAAAGGAATGGAGACTTAGTAACAATGTATAACAATGTGGCTCTTTGACAACAAGGAAGTTCCTGCTTTGGTTTCACAATAACCAGCTGGAGAAACACATTGCACACATTCTCTTACCCCAGCGAGGGAATCTGTGTCAGAACCATGTGGTGATGCCACCAAAGTCCAACCTAGTGAACCTATGAGTTTTATTGGGTGCTGTGAACAAGCAAAAGAAACTTACTCTAAGCGCTACCGTTTCATTGTCAGACTCCATTTAATCCCAGGGAGAAACATAAATTCCAGGTCCCAGGTCCTAGGGGAGCTGGGGACTTCCCCATAGCTAAATAGCTCTTGTTGTAAGTAGTTATCTGAGCCCATATCTCAGAGACACCTTGTAAGGAGACAGTTGTCTGAGTCCAGCCATCTCAAGGACAGCAACTCTATCTTGTTGGCAGGGTCAAACAAGTTCGTGTTCCCAGGCCTAGGAATGAACTCCCATCCCACCTCTCCAAATGTTTTCTTAATTGTCTACTAACAGGTAAAGACTATAAAAACTACTCTTATCTACACCAAGGTGCATGCTATAAAAATACATAACCAGTCACCTGTTATGTCTTAATTGACTACATGCAGTTGACCTGTTCCTTTGTCCTCCTAAGAGCTCTGGACCTAACATCTAGGAAAATGCATTAAGGACTTTGAAGCCCCCTGCATACATCCCAGTCTCCAGTGGTACTCCCTTGTTTAACCCATAATGTTAACATACAATTGCATAACACTGCAGCTCTCCCCAGCTCCCTCCTCCCAACTTTGTGTTCTCATCCTTTAAAAAGATTGTACAATTTCCCTTCGGGGACTCATTCAGATCCTGAATTGCCCACCTCCCTGAGTGCTCAGAAAATAAAACCTTCATTTTAAAGCTTCCGTCTCTAAAGTGAATTTTCCTAGCTTCCACCCTGAGTCCAACATTGGGGTTACTTACAGGAACAGAAATGACTCAAACAGCTGCATCACCAAAGCCTACCTCAGGATGGACAACAGCTCACAAAATCTGGGAGTCTGGAGTGCACTGCACAGCCTATAGCAGCTCAACAGACTAGAGGATATCTTTCCCAAGTAACTCAGTTGGTCTAAACTTTTCAGGGAGCTTGGCTTCTCTGAGAGTCACTCTGAAAGGGCAACGTTAAACTCCATTTGCCTCCATTCTAAGGACCAGGCCTGATTTCAAAAAAAGGCTGTAAGGCACCATCTTCAGGCATAGACCAACAGTCTCAGAAACTAAGTCATAAGACACCAGCTCTAGGAACAGACAATAGATTCCAGAACAAGATCATAAATCCCCCTCCCAAAGAACAGCCTGGGGATGACCACAAAAACGGGGAAGAAAATCTCAGAATGGGCCATCCGTGCTGGGCAGCCAGCCCTATTTCATCACATGATTGAACGTTTGTGACATAGGAATGCAGACCACTGACCACCTATGACTCCCTAGAACCCACCAATGACATTTTAGATGACCTAATCCTTCTAGAGAGTTCCCTGTTCCCATTTCAAAGAATGGTTGACCCCCAAATGCTGGTTGTTTTTGCAGAATAAACGCTCTTTGGTTTTGTATACTATCTGAGTCTGGGGACTTCCTTCAGTAATTTTCAGACCTTACAACTCTTAGCAGTCTTCACCGTATACTCTTGGGGAGGGAGGGATCTAGAGAATCAGATCAGTCTCAGGGACTACCTGACGCTATTTTGAGTTGTTCACCTTCTGTCTTAAGAGTTTCCCTGCAGATGGAATGTATCAATCATGGGAGAAACTGCTATGTTCCACTAGCCCTATGTTCAACTCCAGCACTGCAAAACAATAGAAAAAAAAAGCGACAAAAACACTACACTATCTCACAAGGCACTTGAGCCATGCTGTATTGGTACCCATACTAGAACCAATCCCTTGAGGGATGAGTGGGTTCAGAGGGTCTGGATTATCGGAGGTCCCGTGTAGCAGCTAAGCAGCTTGGGATGCTTTTCTTTTGAAATAGGGAGGAACACTGTGTTTTGAGTTTATGTGACTTTTTTGTTCTTTACTATTGTTTTGTGCTTTAGTACTTGGGAAGCATACTGGAGGTGGCTTTTAGTCAGGAATTATTAAAAAGACAATTGCCAAGATAGGTGCATGTTCTGTGTGGTGTGTATGAAATCACCTGAAAAGAAAGCATATGGTCAAAAAAGAGCTGTGATGGCAAACTTTATGTCTAAAAGTCTAAAATTACTGTGCTTAGAGAACTAGTAAACAAAATTGGACTACAAACGGTAACGTCTATGACGGGTTGTTTTTGCAATTGTCTCGCCTTGTACATTTTAACCAGACAGTTGTTTATGCAAGACACGCTACTAGGTCATTAGGTCAACTGCCATTTCTGCTTCTGTACACAGAAGCTTATTTTGTTCCAGATAACCAAGACTTTGCAAAACGGAATGCAGCCTTCTGCTTGCATGTAAACAGAATGTAACTTTATGTTCTTAGCCTATATAAACCCCTGACTAATGTGGCTCAGGGCTACATTGGGGAATCTCAAGTCCAAGGTGCAGACCTGGCCCTTGCAGATGTATGCGGGGCTGTGAGTGTAGGGGAAGAAGGGAGGGAGAGAGCCCAAGTCTGGCCAGAGTTCCTGTGCTCTGGGCCGGTGGACGAGGGAGGACTGCCGTCTTCCACGAGGCCCTGGGTGGGCATCTGGCTGTGTGAAGCCACTGGCCTAACACGGCAGGGGGTGGACAAGGAGCAGCCCCTGTACCAGGTTCTCAGTCTCTGGCATTCCACACTGGATACGGCAGAGGAGCTGAGAACAGAATAGGGGCCCAGGGGTGACACTCTCAGCCCCAGAGATAAGGGAAGAGGGCAGAGGGAGAGAGGTTCCCACGCAGGCGAGAGTCCTTTCTCTGGTCCGTGGCTGGAGCATAGGAAGGCCTTCTGACAGGAGGTTAGAAGTGGCTCCTTAGAAGAAAGCCTATCCCATCGTCCAAGCATGGTGGGCCTTGATGAACAGAGACAGTCTATGGTTTTAGAGCTTTATTATAGAAAGGCAGGGGGAAAGAGAAAAGGTAAAAGAGAGAGAGAGACCAGTCCTGGCCATGTGGAGAGAGGGAGAAAGGGAAAGAGAGAAAAGAGCTAGAGAATAAGAAAGGTGAAAGTTAGAGAGAGGTAAAAGCTGAGAGAGAGAGAGAGAGAGAGGTGGGGCCAAGCAGCCCCTCTTATAGTGGGCTTGTTATCTTGCTGTTGCTAGGTAACTGGGAGGAGTCTAGCCTGAAAGTCAGAAGCTTGAGACATTGTCTGCCTGACTGTTAGCCACATGCTTCTGTAGGGGCTGTGGGGGGTGGTAACTTTGACAGGATCCAGGGGTCCAGGAGACATGAGGGAACACCTTCCGTCCCATGTAGGTGGGAATTACCACCCATCAGGTTCTACCGGGGTTCAAGACCTCAGCTCAACTGGAGACCAGGTTGTCTGTGCATAGTCCATTGCCCCACAAATGTAGATCTGTGTAAATGCCTATTCTTGTTAAAATTCACTCATGGTTAGACTGGTGAATCTCTGAAAGACCCCAGTCCCATAACAGAGTCACAAAGAAGGAATAGATAAAGAATGACCATGCTTACTTGAATGACAGCTCTGGCTAGTGTGTGAGGAGTGTATTTGACACAACAGAGGGACATGAGAAGCCTTTGTGAATATTGTAGGTCTGAAGAACGTGAGTGAAGGCAAGACATCCTGGAGGGAGGCACTCATGGATCCAAAGGCCATAGAAAGGCTCAATCATTGGGTCACGGGCTGGAGATTTGCTAATCCACAGTGGCAAGGAATGCTGGGAAGCTGTGGTCCTGAAAAGCCTTGCTGTGGAGATGACATTCGGAGATGTGAATGGGCATAGACAACCAGCCCTGTGGAAAGAGGCCCCCAAGTAGAGGACATAGCATTGATTATATTCTGTATGTGTGAAGCCAAATTCATGGTTAGCATACACAGGTGTTCTATAAGCTATAATACATGAAATAAATACCTTGGACATGATGGCACACATCTAGGATTGTAATGACTAGGAAAGGCTAAAGGTAAGATGACTGTGAATTTGAGGCCAGACTGGGCACTGTAGCAACATCTGTCTTAACAATCAAAAAAAAAAAAAAAGTTATTGGGTGAATAAAGGAACCAAAAGCACAGCTGGAAGGAGCCAACATTATTATTATGCTATTATATTATATTATATTAATATCATTATTACTACATTTGCAAGAAAAGTTCTATGGAGCGTGTACAGAGCTTTCCTTGTATAAAGGCTTAGGACACTGGATCATGCTAGTACTTTAGAAGGTAAACTTAACTTTTAGGACCACAAGTATATAATGGCCAGAGTCATTCAATAAGAACGAATGAGTAAAAGTAGCACAAATAGGTAACTAAATAGAAACATAAAGATGTAACAAATATATCTAAATATACACCCTTAGTTACTAATGGTCATGACATACACATAAATGGGCTGAACTTGATAAGTTAAACTTGTTAATTCTATTATTTATTTATTCATTCATTTTATTTATTTTTATTTTTATTTTGGTTTTTCGAGACAGTGTTTCTCTGTATAGCCCTGGCTGTCCTGGAACTCACTTTGTAGACCAGGCTGGCCTCAAACTCAGAAATCCACCTGCCTCTGCCTCCTGAGTACTGGGATTAAAGGCATGTGCCACCACGCCCGGCTATTCAGTGCAAGCTGTATATAGCAAGCTTTCCATCTTTGTTCTTAATACAATCATAGTTGCAATAATATTTCTTATTTGCTGAAAGGTCTGTCTTGGGAAGATCAAGATTTTGAGAGGCATTAGGGGAGGGGAGGGAAGGGATTGTGGTTGGAACAAAGGGCAAGCACTAAATAAATGTTTGCTTAATTAAATGTTTGGGTAGGACCTCTGCTGCCTTAGGGAAACAATCCCAGAGGTCTCAGAGGAAATACCAGCCAACTGGTGAGTGATGGTGTGCACTCTACAAATGGCCTGTTTGTTGCCGCAGACCCTCTGGATCCCTTTGTCTGCGTGGAACGGGTCTCTGGGGCAGGTGGGCAAAGTGTTGGATGGAATGACAGACAGATGACACAGGAGAGGTTGTGTAGAATCTGAATGTAATGTGTCAAATCGAGCATCAAACTTTTTATACAGAAGAAAATAGGGAAGTTGGGTGACACACCTACAAGGTACAAAGAGGTTACTGGATTCTTACACAAAACAGAGGAATACAAACACAGAAGGTCTAACAGGAACCACCTGGGATAGAATTCATTGTTAACAACTGGGATCAACAAGAGCTCCACCCAAGATTCACTTAATCTTAGAAGCTAGGGTCAAGGGCTTCGTGCCCTTGCCATAGTTCCTATTTTAGTCTATTGTATAGTCCACCTTCCCCCTAGGCCATTGTAAATACGTGTGTATGGGTGTAACTCAGCTATCTATAGTTCTAAGTATCTATTCTGGTTCCTCTTTTGGTCTCAAACTTCCTTCTTCCTAGAAGATGGTAAATTCCTGTGTAGGGCAGTGACCTACCTTTTATTCAAAGTGATAGTGTAATACCAGAGGCAATTCTGAATGTCACTGAATAAGCAACATTCTTCCTGAATTCCAAGCCCATGGTCAGCTCAAGGACTTTCTAGGACGTTGGAACACTGGTGAAGGCTTAGCTATGTCAGAATTCAATCTTAAAAGGCACTTATAATAGGATAATACAATCATAGTTGCAATAATATATCTCTTATTTGCTGAAAGGTCTGTCTTGGGCAGGTCAAGATTTTGAGAGGCATTAGGGGAGGGGAGGGAAGGGATTGTGGTTGGAACAAAGGGCGAGCACTAAATAAATGTTTGCTTAATTAAATGTTTGGGCACTCAGGAGGCAGAGGCAGGTGGATTTCTGAGTTTGAGGCCAGCCTGGTCTACAAAGTGAGTTCCAGGACAGCCAGGGCTATACAGAGAAACCCTGTCTCGAAAAACCAAAAATAAATAAATAAAATAAAAATAAATAAAATGAATGAATAAATAATAGAATTAACAAGTTTAACTTATCAAGTTCAGCCCATTTATGTGTATGTCATGACCATTAGTAACTAAAGGTGTCTTAAAAGAGATCCATACACCAGACTAACGCGGGAATGGAATATGAGTGTATGGGTTAGAGAGAACCCCAGACTCTAGGAGGTGAGTTTCCTTGAAACTCTCTGCCTTGGGAGTGGCTTCCAGGCCTCTCGGCCTGTCAAGCTGACTCGACCAGAGTGCGTAGCAGTTTGTCTCTTCTAGGAAGGCTCTGGCTAAAATTCAAGCAAGGGAGCTCTAGGGAGCAATAGACAATTACATACTGGCCTATGTAGACTTACCTAATAAGATTTTGTATGAAATTTAAAATCTCAAAATAATTTTCCTTTATAGAGGAAAGTAATGGTGGACAAGTTACTTCATTATGCCCAATATCTGGTTAGTGAAAGATTATGAATAAAGTCATAAAGAGTATATTCTGAGTCTGAAACACTTGGGTTAGAGAGGGACTACAATGCCCTTTAACAAGGGTCTAAATCCCCTTGAGCCCTTTTTTCTTTATCCACAAAACACTTTGTAGATGGCCTATATCACAGGGTGAATCACACTTGGGTTCAGCGATCTTTGTCCCATTAGCCTTCTTCACAACTCAGATCACTGAGAAGAAAACCAGAGGTCAAGGTGAGGGGGTTCACTGACTCTTCAAGCAGAGCCTCACAAGGTGCCAGGGATATGTGTACGGGATTTTCCTGTTATCTGGGTTTTGTTCTCAGCCCCAAATGCCTCAAAAGTTAATGTTGTTAGAACTTGCATAGCAGAATGGCTGTCTAATGCTAACAAAATACCCTGCAAACTTAAAAATAGTTTAGAATGTAACTGTAACTTCTAGAATTAGATACAGTTCCCTTAACAGGCTCCCTCACCGCTCACCCCGCACCGTCTTATCTTGGTACCTGAAAGTTTTTGGGTGCAATTCTTGGGATAGGGCAGAGGAATGCAGAGTTCATGTTTCAGATGCTAATATGATGCTTGTTGAGACAAACGAGTTAAACATCTAGTAAACGCCCGATACCGGAGTCTGAGCTTGTGAAGCGAATCTGAATTAGCTGGAAGCTTGTAAGCCTCGCCAGAGGGAAGAGCTGGGATAGGACAGTTCAGCTGAACTCGCGGATTTAGAAGTGGTGAGAGAACCGGAGCAGGGTAAAGAAAACCCCAGGAGATCAAAAGAGGACATCTTAAAAGCTAGAGGGAAAAGGTGGTGGCAGACACCTCCTAGAGGTCAAAGACGATGAATACAATGTCATCTAGCCCTTGGTCAAACGACTCAGGGGCAATGATGGGAAGCCACTGTCAAGGGTAAGGAAGCGAAGCGACTTCCCTAATTCCTTTACGGAGCCTGCTTGTGTGAGACATGGAGAGTAATTTAAAGTTCCGGGGTGGGAGTGGGGACAGAGCAAAATCCAATACTTCAAGCGGAGTGTTTCGAGTTTTGTGCTCTTGGTTGGTTGTTTAGATTTTTCAGCTCTAAACTGGGCAAATAAAACAAACCTCTATAAGTTACCACAGTAAACAGCTCCGCAAAAATTCTGCCCTTAAATGTCCTACGATGTAAGTAGGGGCCTTTAAATGTGGCTCTCATCGATTGGTAAATTCCTTTTTCAAAAAATCCGTCATTTCCTGTACTGCAGGATGTAAACCACCGAGTCTAGCTTCTGCTTTCCCATTGGCTGTTGGAGACAGCTCCATTTTAAGCCAATCAAGCTACTTTTCCTTCACCCCTCCCTATAGATCTTATAAATGACACCAAATTGCTTCACCTTTCCATATCCTTCCCTTGGAAAAAGCAGCAGTAATTGCCGATCCCGCCATGTCTGGCCGTGGCAAGCAAGGAGGCAAGGCCCGGGCCAAGGCCAAGTCGCGGTCTTCCCGGGCCGGGCTACAGTTCCCGGTGGGGCGTGTGCACCGGCTGCTGCGCAAGGGCAACTACGCGGAGCGTGTGGGCGCCGGCGCGCCGGTGTACATGGCGGCGGTGCTGGAGTACCTAACGGCCGAGATCCTGGAGCTGGCGGGCAACGCGGCCCGCGACAACAAGAAGACCCGCATCATCCCGCGCCATCTGCAGCTAGCAGTGAGGAACGATGAGGAGCTCAACAAGTTACTAGGGGGAGTCACCATCGCCCAGGGCGGGGTCCTCCCCAATATTCAGGCTGTCTTACTACCGAAGAAAACGGAGAGTCATAAGCCTGGAAAGAACAAATAACTATTATCCCTTTTCACACAAAAAGGCTCTTTTAAGAGCCACCAAAGTGTCACCCAAAGGGCTGGTCACAAACTGGCGCGTTAGCTAGCTCCTTTGTAAAGACTTGGTGGCTCTAAAAAGAGCCTTTTTGGATTCGTGTTGAGTTTCACTTGCTCTTAGCCTTGTGGCTCTCGGTCTTCTTGGGCAGCAGCACGGCCTGGATGTTGGGCAGGACGCCGCCCTGTGCGATCGTCACTTTGCCCAGCAGCTTGTTGAGCTCCTCGTCGTTGCGGATGGCCAGCTGCAGGTGGCGCGGGATGATGCGCGTCTTCTTGTTGTCGCGGGCCGCGTTGCCCGCCAGCTCCAAGATCTCGGCCGTTAGGTACTCCAGCACCGCCGCCATGTACACCGGCGCGCCGGCGCCCACACGCTCCGCGTAGTTGCCCTTGCGCAGCAGCCGGTGCACACGCCCCACCGGGAACTGCAGCCCGGCCCGGGAAGACCGCGACTTGGCTTTGGCGCGGGCCTTGCCTCCCTGTTTGCCACGACCAGACATAACTTAAAGTATATTGTAAGACAAACCGAGGTGACAACTTCTGTAAAGCTAGGTTGGTTTGTCTCTAAGGCCTTTATAGGCGCTCCTAGGGGTGGGGTCAGGATGGAGCTTTTCATTGGTGGTTATTTGGCCCCAGAGAAGTCCAATGAAATCTGAAATTTTAGGCTTGTACTGAAAACGCAAGTTTCGCGTATGGGCCAATGGAAATTAAAAGTACTTTGAGACCTAATTTGCATAAGGCGTTCATAAAGGGCTCAAGTCCTCCGGGTCCCTGGTTGTTTTTCTACTTACTAGACTGTTTTCCATTGTTTGCTTTTAATCATGCCTGAACTGGCCAAATCTGTCCCGGCTCCCAAGAAGGGTTCCAAGAAGGCTGTCACCAAGGCGCAAAAGAAAGATGGCAAGAAGCGCAAGCGCAGCCGCAAGGAGAGCTACTCCATCTATGTGTACAAAGTGCTGAAGCAGGTGCACCCGGACACCGGCATCTCGTCCAAGGCCATGGGCATCATGAACTCGTTTGTCAATGACATCTTTGAGCGTATAGCAAATGAGGCTTCTCGCCTGGCGCATTACAACAAGCGGTCTACAATCACATCGCGGGAGATCCAGACGTCGGTGCGCCTTCTACTGCCCGGAGAACTGGCAAAGCACGCCGTGTCGGAAGGCACCAAGGCCGTCACCAAGTACACCAGCGCCAAGTAGAGGCCTCCCTGGATGAGGCGCTCGCTGGCCCTTTTGATCTTTAAAGTCTCTTAGTCAGTCGCCCGTTCAAATCAGGAGAGAGCTTTGTCCACTTGCATTAGTTTCTAGTTCCTATTTCAAAGTTACTCCAAGGGTCTTGAAAAAGGTATACTTCAGAAGTTTTAAGCCTTTGTGGTTTTGAGTTCCCCTGTGGGTATCTGTTTGCAGTTTGCTGCACCCTACTTAGCTTCCTGGTGTTCTTTTTAAATTAGGATAATGGAGGTGGGTCTCTGGGTCCTGTTCCCGTGTTCTAGGCTCTTGTGTCGGGGTACCTTTTACTTGTCGACTTAAAGTGAGATGGTTTCCTTACCCTGGATATTAGAGGGCTCCAGGACACAGCTAAGTCTGTGTCAGCGAATGCTGGGTACCAGCCGTCTACAACTGAAACCGCTCTGTCCCTTTACTTGTGTCCTGGGCACCAGCGGTTACGGGGTACTTAGGGTGGTGTCCCTCTAATTTACTGACTTACAAACACGAATGTTCCACGTTGCTGCCGATTTGGTAGAAGTCGGTTCTGGTTCTCTCTCAGGCTTTAGAATCCCTGTTCGTGGCTGGCTTGGTTTGTTTTGTTCTGTTTTTGTTTTTGTTTTTGTTTTTCCTTTTAATTCTTTGCTTTACCCTCTGCAGTGAGATTACCGCAGGCTATTGCTGCTTTTCTCTCTGGGCCCATGAAGCGCTCTTTCGAATCCACACACGCAGGAATCAGCTCTTTCCCTCCTGTCCTGTCTCCAGGAGAAGTTGTCTCAAGTTCCCTTTGCTTTCTTGTTTACACTGTTGCTGATCAAGCTGGGCTTGACAGTTTTATACCTCCAGAGCCCATCAGTGCCTCAACCACAGCAGATGCTACTTTTAAAATTACTTATTGAATTCACTGCTTTTTAAAAAAATATATTTTATTAGGTATTTTCTTCATTTACATTTCAAATACTATCCCAAAGTCCCCCATACCCTCCCCCACCCAACTCCTCTACCCACCCACTCCCACTTCTTGGCCCTGGTGTTCCCCTGTACTGAGGCATATAAATTTTGCAAGACCAAGGGGCCTATATCACTGCTTTTTAAAATTACTTATTGAATTAATTTTTATGTTAAGGTGGGGGTGGCAGAGACCTTGTCCATTTGATGTATGTGAAGACATGTTGGAAAGGAAATGTTTTGGGGATTTTTTTCCCCCAAATTTGTCTTTAGTTATCGTTACTGTGGTCGCTGTTCTTGGTTCTTAACCCAAGCAGCTGGGTACACCTGTGAGGGACTTTTTTTTTTCTTAATTCCATAATTTGAAATGAGAAGAACCATTTTTAATCTGGTTCTTTTCCACCTTTAATCTGGGTCACGCCAGCTGGCAGCTTCTATTAAGGACATGGAAGAAGGAAGCTTGTTCTTTGCTTGCTTGCTGGAGATGGCAAGTCTGTTCCTGAACTGGCATTAGAGCCCTACTTACTTGGGATTCTGCCATACACTGAAGACCAGCTGAGACACCCAGCCTTGTGGACTGAACAACTACTGGATTATTGGACCTTCCGTTGGTAGACAGCCATTGAACCCCAGCCCGTAAGCCATGTGTTTATGCTCGAGTGTGTGTGTGTTTACTAGGGACTGGCCATAATAGTTCCCTTAATTTTGACAATTTAGAGGAAGCTCTTGGGTTTGTATTAAATGGAGAGCATTGGCCTTTGGGAGAGAGACATTTTACTGCCACCACCATCCCCATTCTTAATTTTTCTATCCTCTACTAAGATGAACTTCCAATTTACAATTGTCCCAATCATTTACATTTCAGAGGGTCTACAGGATAGGTAGGTTATGGAGCGAATAGTGAAGGTAGTAGAAGCTAAATAGGTTGGTCCGTAGGCCAACCCTTGCGCCAATACCATCCACTCTTGTCTCCTACCTGAAGACAACGGCCTTGGTTTTCCTTTGTGGGGAGTGTAGCATACTGAGTTTTTCCTTTGAAGTCTTGGGGTTTTTTTTGGTGAAGATTCTTGATGCTCTGATCGCTTTCTCAGTTCTGCTTTGTGGTAAGGGTCATTGGAGCTGATTGCAGGAGCTTTGTGGTAAGGGTCATTGGAGCTGATTGCAGGAGCTTTGTGGTAAGGGTCATTGGAGCTGATTGCAGGAGCTTTGTGGTAAGGGTCATTGGAGCTGATTGCAGGAGCTTTGTGGTAAGGGTCATTGGAGCTGATTGCAGGAGCTTTGTGGATCCAAAAGAGAGTTCCAGACATTGTCATAGATCGAATAAATCCATTCACTGCATGTGCATTTTCAAGTGGGTAGACACTGGGATTATCATTAATAAAGTTACTGATTAGCTTCAAATCTTTGCTGGATTGTTTTCTATGCAATTCATTTTCTCAAAAATAAATAAATAAAATGAGTAGATATAGCCATTTGTGGTTGGGCTTGTGGAAAAGCTGGGTGCCTTTGATTTGAAGGATTTATAAGCCATTAGTCAGAGCTTAGGGGTGTAGCTTGGAAGGTTTGGCCAGAATGCACTGAGGCCTTAGGTTCAACCCCCCGTACATTAAAGCACACACCTGCTTCTAGCTGGGCATTACCTCAGAGGTGCATTGGGGTTGGAATATCTATGGCATGGCCATTGTTAATGCCTCGAGATTGAGAAATAATGACCACAAATAAAAAGTATTACAAACAAGAGAACGTGAAATAGAATCCCTTGTAGTTTAGCCAACACCTGTGCTAGGGAGTGTTCTAAGCCCTTTCAACATATTGGCTCATTTGATCTTCACTGGGAACTTTATGGAGTAAGTTCCATTATTATCTCCCGTTTTATAGCTAAGGGAACAGGCATGACACTGCTTTTCCTCATAAACTGTTTAGAGAGTTTAGTTTTCTCAAGTCCCCAGTTTAGTTTTACAGGACTTGAGAAGGTAGGATTGCTCCCTGAAAACCTTGACCCCACCTCTCTTCATTTGGGTAGAGGGGGTTGAAGTATCCACACTTCACCTTCTATACTACCCTCCAGTGTTATTTTTATTCTATTTAGTCCTTATTTATCTTCAGAAATTGCCCTTTAATGAAAAGATTGCCATTGTGATTAGGGCAGCTAGGTTCAATCAGCTTTAGTGTGTTTGATTGGGAATGTCTACATTTATAAGTGTCTCTCAATAGTAACATTAATGGCCTCTAGGCCATTTCTTTCTCTTACACTCAGAAGCATTATCAGGTGTAGTGTCACTAATTAATTTAAGAATTTTTGGAGTTGGGCCTTGTGTTACAAGCAAGCCTGCAATTGGCTTAACCAGGGTCTGAAGCAGGAGGATCACAAAGTCAAAACCTGCCTGGAAACCTTAGGGAGAACTGAGGTGGCTCCAAGAGGTAGAGTGCTGGCTTTCCATGTGTGAGAGCTTTCATTTAATCCATATAGCGACAAAGAAAATGGTTCCAAGCAACTGTGGTAGCACAAGTTTAAAAATCCCAGCCCTGGGAAGGCAGGAGAATCTCTGTGAGCCTGGTCTCCATAGGGAGCTCTAGGACAAACAGGACTACATAGACCCTGTCTTGAGAAAAAAACCAAACAAACAAAAACCTGTTTGTTAGACGGCAGGCAACCTCCCAGGCAGGGATGATGCAGATTAAACAGAGCAGAGTGGTTTCTGGCTCTTTAGACTTTTAGTAACTGAAAGGAAAGAACGATATTCAATCAGTGACCATAATAAATAGTGGTGAATACTGAAAGACGGAAGTACTGACACAGAAAGTGTCATGGAAGGCGCTCTCATTTACCGTCGGAAGGACGCTGCCTTAGTTACTTGTAAATGAAATATTTATTCTAGCTAGTCCGTATAAAAGACACAGAAACCTGGTATTTTATTTACATGATGTAAGCCTAGACTGGGCAGGTTCTATGCTGTTCTCACCTCTATCCAAACCTTATGCCTCTTGTTCCTTGCTGTTTGAGTCTGCTCAGGCTACTTCCGCTCCATCAGCCTGTCCTCAGGGTACACTTCTCCTGGCCACGTGATCATGATCCATCCTGTCTCACGGTGACCTCATCCTCTCCTTTCTTTCTTCCTCTCCCCCCTGGTCTCTCTTGAGTCCCCTCAGTCGATGCTAAAGTCCTGCCTTCCTCTCTCTACTTCCCAATCACAGGCTCTAGCCTTTTATTAACTAATTAGTTTTAAGTTTGGGGAGCAAGGTTTACACAGCAGAGGCCATCATAGGTGAAAATGCACTTGTCTGGATTGCATCCAGATCTTGGGGCTCGGAATTTAGCATTTGTACACATAGCAACAGACCAACCTCCTCAACAGTTACTTTTCTATTGCTGCTGTGGTTTGACTAGAATCGGCCCAGTCAGCTCCCAGATTTGAAAGTCATGAGGGAGTGGTGTCTCTTGGCAGGGATTAGGAGATGGAGCCCTCTTGGAGGAAGTGTGTCACTGGGAGTGGGTTTAGAAGTTTCTCTTCTTGCTGTTAGAGAATCTGGATGTAGAACCCTCAGCTACTCTCCAGCTCTACGTCTGGTAGACAGAGCCCTAGCACTGTTGGGAGGGTGGCATAGAAGTCCCTGACCCCACAGATCTCCAGAGAAACCAGGAATGCTAAACATGCGTGATTGTCTTTCCAACGAGAAAAACCTGTTTTTCCATCCAGAAGGCTGGAAATGGGAAGTGAGTAATAGCCCGGTGACCTGCTGGGCCAGGTCATAGCAAGCTGCAGACCCGAGGTGGCTAGTAATTTAAATGGTCCTTACAGCCAGAGGCTCACCAAGCTTCCACAACCAGGTTCAGTGATACCTAACTTATAGCCAGGGGTACCCCCAAACTTCCACCACCAGGACCAGAGGTAACTAATAGCTCAAATGACCTCTATGCAATCTGTATGACAGAGACCAGGCCAGAGCCTTCCCTAGGCTCCTAAGTTATAGGTAGCCTCTCTGGAACCTATCTATCTCCTTGAAAGACATGACATGTATCCTAAGTTTCAATGTAGTTATGCCCCGTTGAACATCAGGGATTGTATTATACCAGGAAACTTTTCCCCCCCAAATTATACTGGGTTTAAATATGTTGAGAATAAACTGCCTGATACCAGATGTTTAAGAAAACTCTTGATCAAAGTTGCTGATTCAATCTGAACTGAGTTTTCATTCTCTTCCCAGTTCACCTCTCTCTCTGATACCTCAGAAATCTTCTCAGCCCTAAGGATTTCGAGGCAGGAGAGCTGTTACAAACCTGAGGCCATTTTTGACTACATAGTGCGTTCTAGACCGGCATGTGTTACAATGTGAGGCCCTGTCTCAAATACAAACAAACACAAGAAAACAACCTCCAAAAATAAAATAAAAATAAAAATCCATAAAATAGAAGTAGACAGAACAGCAGTCCGGTGTGGTGGGACACACCTGTAACTGAGTCCCGTGGGAGCTGGGGTAGGGGGATTTGGAGTTTGATGTCATCCTGGGCTACAAGGTGATGTCCTGTCTTAAAAGGCCACCCCACCAAAAACAAAACAAAACAAATAAACAACAAAAATCAACCAAACAAAACTATCAAATAAAACAAAACCAGTAAATCCAACCCTAACACAACAATGTATTTCACAATACCTTTACCTTAGAACCTACGAGACTCTCAATGCATTGCAGCTGATTCTGAGAGGAGATAGTTTAGGAAAAAATATCTCAATAATGCAAACAGCAACCAATTTAAATTAAAGGCAACAAGAACAAGAACAACAAAAAGTCTGAAAGTCCCTGGGGTTAGAGGACTCACCTACAGATCTGGGATTGGGACTCCACTATCCCCAGTCTCATTAAAAACATAATTAGTCGTAACTGTGAACACCAAGCTGGGTCTGGTGGTACAGGCCTTCGATCCCAGCACCCGTTTACACCAGGAAAGGCTTGTGGTTTTTGTCAATTACTAGCTTTCCCTTCAGCCCCACCCCATCTCCACATTGTCTTTTTTTTTTTTTTTTTTTTTTTTTAAGATCTTGCTATGTAGGCCAGATTGTCTTCAAACTTTCCCTCAGTGTGGTGTTTGAGTAGGAATGGCCCCATAGACTCTTATATTTGAAAGCTTAGAGTGGTTTTAGGAGGCGTGGCCTTGTCAGAAGAACTGTGTCACTGGGCATGAACTTTGAGGTTTCAAGGGCCCCAGGCAGGCCCGGCGTCTCTCCTGCTGCTGCCTGTAGATCCAGACATAGAACTCTCAGCTTCTTCTCCAGCACCATGTCTGCCTGGATGCTGCCAGGCTTCCCACCGTGACTACAATGGACTGAACCTCTGACCTGTAAGCCACCCCCAATGAAATGGTTTCTTTGGCCATGGTGTCTGTTCATAGCCATAGGATACTAAGACACTCTGCTTCTTAAATCCAGAATCTGAGGGATACAAGAATATTCCACCACAATCAATTCACACACACACACACACACACTCGACGTGTTTTTATTTTATATGTATTAGTGTTTTCCTGCACTACACATGTGCAGTGCCAGCTCCTCTGTTATTGCACTGTTTGAAGCCACCATGTGGGTGCTGGGGACTGAACCTGGGTCCCCTGTAAGAGCAGCAAGTGCTCTTAACCTCTGAACCATCTCCCCAGCTCCTGTCCTATTTTTCCTAACTACAAATAAGTCTCAGATTCCGCCTCTGAGGGGAGGAAGAGGATTGAACAGGGCTGGCAGAGGCCAGCAGCCCCGAGACCACTTCAGAATTCTGCTTTCCAAAGAAACACAAAGGAAAATAGTTCAGTGCTCGTCAGTTGTTTTGTGCCAGGGCTCCCGACACACAATTTCAATTTTCAGTCTGCTTTGGGGCTGTGTGAGGCAGAGAGCTTGCCTCACACACAGGAGGCCCTAGGTTCAAGTCCTAGTACCACCCAAAAATTGTACATCACCTCAGGTGTGATGGCACAGGCCTGCAAGCCTAACACTTGGGAGGCAGAAGCAGGGGAACCAGAGTCTAGCCTGGGCTACATAGAAAGGCTCTGTCTCAAAACTACAAGGCCTTGTGCCATTGAGATGGCTCAGTGGGTGAAGACACTTGCTCCCAAGCCTGACAGCCCAAGTTCAATCCCCAGGACTCACGTGAAGAAAATAGGGACCTGACTCCTGAGAGCTATCCTCTGATTGACACACATGCTCCGTGGCACATGTGCTCACATATTCACACACACACACAAGCACACACACAAATACACACACAAACACACACACACAAGCACACACACAAATACACACACAAACACACACACACACAAACACGCACAAACACACACACAAACACACACACACACAAACATGCACAAACACACACACACACAAACACACACACACACAAACATGCACAAACACACACACAAACACACACCCACAAACACACACACACACACCCCAAAAGTAAATTTAAAAATCAAGGGTTTGGTAGAGTATAATCTAATATGTGCAAGGTCCTGAATTTAATCCAGCAGTGTCACAAATATACAAATAAGTAAAGACATAAACAAATACAAAATAAAAAGGAACAGAAAACTGCTTGCACATGATCATTTGAAGAGCTGTTCATACATGTGTCTCCCCTGGAGGCCTTGGTCATGGAGACTTGGCTGGTTGATGTGGGGATGAAGAAATGACAGACAGACAAAAAAGCTGTGATGGGGTGGACAGTGCTCTTTGAGGGAGGGCACCTACTACACAATCCAGAACTGTGTGTTTATTATGCATAGCATAGCACAAGGAGGTGGGGTTAGCTAGGGCCAGTGGCTGGTCACTGTGGGGAGTGGTCTCCTGCTGTTTCCTTCTGGGAGGAGGAAGCTGTGGTGGATAGTTTCTGCATACACTGAGCATTCATAAACGCTCATATTCGGACCAGAGGAAGGTTTTGCCACACCTCTGAGCCTTACCTAGGCTTTGCCATTTCTATGCATCTGGGGTACTGGGGTCCTTGGCATGGCCATGCCAATAATACACACTCCCTCAGGATTTCATCTACTCCCCTATACATATTTTTATGTATTTACCTTTAACTTTATACATTTACTTATTTTGTGTGTAAGGGTATGTACATATCATGGTGCATTCGTGGAAGTCAGACACACCTTTAAGAGAAATGTAGAATATTATTGCTGAGAAGCACATGCAGAGATCACATTTCTGTATTTTCCTCTTTGGTCTCAGGATAAGACTCTCTGCCTTCCTTTCCTGTCTCCATCAGATCTGTAACTGCTGTAGGTATTCCCCAGATGACTAACCTGGGGCATAAACTTGCCCCAGGGACTCCCAGAACCTGCTATATCTCCTCTGGGGAGTTGAGAAAAGCCACTTGGGTCTCTAGCTCTCTTCACAGATCCACAGTCCCAGCTGCCTGAAGGACAGTGCTATTTGGCCTTTCCAGTTACAGCTGAGCTCTGTCACAACCTTAGGTTTCTTCCAGTCAAGAGCTCCTGTTGGGAGCCAGGCTGAACCAAGACTTTCTCAGAGACCCTGATGAAATTCGTACAAAGGGACCATTAGTTCTGTGTCCTTCCTCAGAGGCAGACTTGGCAAAGTCCTGTCTCAGTATGAAGCCAGGGCTACCAAGGAGTTAAGATTTTGGTTCTAGGCTTTCTCTCCTGAAGGCTGTGGTTATCAGTCTGGGCAGCTGTGTCTGATGTATCCTGTATTCTCTTTGCCAGCATTTTTTTGTTGTTGTTAATTTAGCTTTCTATTGACCTTGGCCCACTTTCCCCCTGCAAACATTATATAAGATGCTGTTCTTAATAACATTGCTTAGCATGAGCCATCAGCTCATGCAAGACCTGATGCCAAACGTTCTGTCTTCTTTACCTTTTTATCTATCCCCTGTCCTCCCTCAAGGTGACCTTGTGGATTCAGGTCATTTTCCCAAATTCCTGCCATGGTGAAGTACCCTGTCACCAGCCACTCAGGTAGGGAGGGCCAGAGTCACCTTTAATTACCTTTCTTGTCAGGAGTTCCTTTTTGCTTTTTCCCCATCCAAATTCAGACAAGCCTTAGTGTGTAGTGGTGTGAATGGTTTCCGTTGCTATGGCTGATCCCCATCCTCTCAAGTACTTCCATCCCTGAGGCCTTCCACTCGACCTCTTGACTCAAGTACAAGGTTGGTTTTTGCACCACCTACCTCAGATAAGACTTTTTTCACATGTAGCTTAGATCTACTGGCCCAGTTAAGGTCTACTGCAGTATGTCCATTGATTTTTTTTTTTTTTCAATTTGGAAATAGAATTTTTACATATACAACTAGGCATAGATTTTTAAAATGAAATAACCCTAGATTTAGGCCTTAAAGTAAAATATTGGTGTTATACAAGAGAAAGAAGATAGTGTTTGGGTCTACAGAGATACAGGGAAGAAGTTGGTGTAAAACCTAAGGCAGAGCCTGGAGTTCTGTCACTCGGAGCCAAGGGACACCAGGAGTCACTGGGAACTGAGAGAAGCAAGGAAGGGTTATCACTAGAGAGAGAGAGAGCCCTTGGAGGTCACATGACAATTCTATCTCAGCCTAATCTCCAAACTTGTGTGTCTTTTTTTTTTTTAAAGATTTTATTTATTATATGTAAGTACACTGTAGCTGTCTTCAGACACTCCAGAAGAGTGGTGCCAGATCTCGTTGCGGATGGTTGTGAGCCACCATGTGGTTGCTGGGATTTGAACTCTGGACCTTCAGAAGAGCAGTCGGGTGCTCTTACCCACTGAGCCATTTCACCAGCCCCCCAAACTTGTGTGTCTTAAGGTTACTATTGCTGTGATGAAAGACCATTGCTAAAGTGCCTTGAAAAGGAAAGGGTTTACTTGGCTTAACCTTCCACATCCCTGTCCATCACCAAAGGAAGTGAGGACCATAACTCAAGCAGGGCAGGGACCTGGAGGCAGGAGCTGATGCAGAGGCCATGGAGGTATGCTGCTTACTGGCTTGCTCCTCACGACTTGCTTAGCTTATAGAACTCTGATTTCTTATAGAACTCAGGATCACCAGCCCAAGGATGGCCCCACCCACAATGGGCTGAGCCCACCCCATCAATCATTAATTAAGAAAATGCCCTACAGCGGATTTTATGGAGTAATTTTTTTCAACTTAGGTTTCCTCCTTTCAGATAACTTACAGCTTATATCAAAGTTGACATAAAAGTAGTCGGTACGTTATGAAAAAGTAAATTGATGCTATTTATAGTACTGAGAAAATGACTCCAGTATCCTTTTGGCAAGTGGTGTGAGCTTTCCTCGTTGTACAAACAGGCTGCCACTCTGGCTGTCACAGGCCCATCCTAAAGTCAGTTTTTGGCCCCTCGGCCTGGACTGGGTCTGGGGACCCAAATGGAGGTCTGTGGCTGGGGAGTCTACATATCATCCATACCATTTATAGCACCCACAGAGATAGTGATCGCCTGAGAAACTCTGACTGAGCAAGTCGGGGTGGGGGGAGGCAGGGCAGGAGCCATCAGGGAGCCATCTGTGGCCAGTCAAGGATCACTGAGTGGTTTTTCCCCTCCTTGGCTGACACCTTTCCTCCCCTTCTTGGCTGCCAAATATACTTCATGGCTAATCGTATTTCAGATTCTAATCCAAAACAAGAAGGAACATCTCTTTGAGGACGTCACAAGGCCACTGTAATTCCTGTAGCTTTAATGACTAGCCATAAACTTAGGGGCTTAAAAAGCAACACAGATTTATTCTCTTTTTAGAGGCCAGGAGCCCCAATGAGTCTTGGCTACTAAAACACGAGCCTATAGAACTGTTTCCTGGTGGAGGCTGCAGAAGAACCGGTTCCTCAGCTCCGCAGCTGGAAATCCCCGGCAGGTTTGGACTCCTGGACACAATGCTCCAAGTCTCTGCAGCTGTGCTCTCTGCCATTGGCCCTCTTGCCTCCGTTAATGAGAACTCTTGTGATTACATGTAGGGCCCAGTCTGATGATCCTGGGTAAGAGCCCACCTCAAGGTCCTTCATTTATCCATGTTTACAAAATCTCTTAGCTGTATAAGATGATTTCTATATACTCCAGGAACTGAGATATGGTTGAAATTGAGCTTTAAGGGTGGGGGAGCATCTTTCAATCCACCACAAATGAGCACCCCTTCCTATAGCACCACCACTCAATCATGGATCCTATTGAGGGGGTGCTGGTTAGGAACTGTGCCTTCAGCTAATGCCACAATATGTACTTTAGCTATTTGTGGGTAAGGCATACTACTCCAGGACAGCTATGCGTTTCCTGATCTTGGGCCATGAAAGTGCCAGGACTTATTTACTGGCCAAGGTTACCTGATGTGGCCACCAGGAATTAAACCAGGATGGGTGGGTGTCCAGCTGTGGCAATTTTATTGAGAGCAATCAGACTTTTTATACTCTTATTAGAAATAGCATATAGTGGCAGTTGTCAAGATCAATATAGTAGCAGTTGCCAGTATACAGTGTTTGTAAGCTCTACAGGGTACACGAGATTGATGTCCAAGACCAATTGTCCTGTCAAGTTTCCCTGTTTCCTAGGGAAGCATACAGAGAAACACAGTGGTCTGGATATTTCACTGCCTGAGGGAGTGCTTCCTTCTCTCAGGAACTGGAAGGCCATTGTGCCCCAGGAGCCTGGCCTCTAACCTGAAAAATACAGGAGGCATGCTTGCCAAGGTTGCTAGGCCAGGCCAATGCTATAATGCAGGAGAAAATGATAAGACAGAGGTGGCAAGCTTTTTTGGAATCTGAGAATGCTATCTGTTGTCCATTGGTGCTGTCTAAGTGGTGGGGGGAACAGGATGTGTGAGCTGAGCTTCTCGGGGATTCGGTATCAGGAGGTAGTTCACAGGATGACCACAAAGTCAGCCTACCAAGGAGCTAGAGAGACCTGAGCATGCAGAAGAGGTTTGCCAAGTCGTGGGCCTAGCTGGGAATTGCAGACATTGGCCAGGCCAGGCCAAGGTTGTGTCAACAGATGTGTGAACAAGAAATCCTGGAAAGAAGCTGTGTCTGCAAAGACTGACCAATCAGAATTGGAGTACTTTGGAGAGATTGGAATGCTCAGATCCAGAGTCTGTTACCATGTTGTTTAGCCTCCAGGACAGCTGTTCCTTGCTCACCTCTGTGTCAGAACTAGCATCCTCTGACTAATAGATTAAAAACCTTTGGAAGAGACCTATTGACTTAACAGACCCACCGTCTTCTGTCAACCCAAAAGGGATGATTACCATAGACTGTTGCGGCCTGCCCGCAGTCCACAACACGAACGGTTCAACTGAGAATGGCAGTTCGAGCTGAAAAGAGAGGAATCTAGACGGGGCGGAAGAAAGAATGGAGCTAAGACAACATTCTGATCAAAGCTCAATTTTACTATTTTCAGACACTCAGTTATAAAGGAAGGGGGAGGGAACCCAATTTCCCGCCAAGTAACTCAGGGTCCAGTAGCAGGACGAACACGTCTGTGCCTCCAGGCAGCAAAGGCAGGGTCCAGCAGTAGGCGTGGCAGGACGAATGAGCAGGTAGCTCCACCCTTGAGCAAGCAGGTTCCAGGCTGGGGGAAGGGAGGCCACAATAGACAGTGTCTTGGACCTATAGAAAACTTCCCCATCTTATCTATAACTACCTCTTAGATGTTTTGACCAATGTATTTTAACTTGCCTTGATTTATGACAGTTTTGTAAAATTATAAAACTTCATGAATCAGATTCCACATTGGGATATAGAATTTGGGGTAACCTAATCCCATGTTCTCAGGCCATATTTGCTCAAAATATCTCCAGAATAAACTACCTCTCACTCCCTTTAAGTTGAAATGTGAGTTTTACATTCATTCAAAGGTGAATATGTTATGAATTTATCTAGTCAAAGGCCAGCATAGGGAGTCAGGGGTGGAGGACAGAAGGAGGTAATCATGTGATTTACGGTGAAAACGAAGCACACCTTTGTAACTTTACTTTTTGAATATTTAACAACGGGTGACGTGTTTTATAACCTGTTTGTCACTATGGAATTTATTTCCTTAACTACCTCCACACACCATTGTCCCATCTGTTGCCTCCACTTTAGAGATGAGAATCTGGTAGGATGTAGCTTCTGCCAAAGGCATGCAGGGTAGGAGGCAGAGCCAGGGCTTAAGAGCCTGTGTTGTCCACCGAGTTTCTGATTCTCTGCACCTCAGCACATGGTGAAGATTTCATTGTAAAGGGAAAGAGAACCTGGAAAGATTTTAAAGCATGGGAGTGACAAACATGTCCCCTACGTGTTTATGGAGTTGAGCAGATAAGCAAATAGTTAACAGAAGTAGAGCCACCTTAGCCCTTGGCACCATATTCGTCATTTCCCTTCTGAGCTTCCAATATGGACTGTTGGAAGGTGTTCTCCTTATGTATATGAACTTTGGGGTCACTTAAATATTTTGTCCTTGATGCTAGTTGTGGGAAACTGGGCAAAGTACTCAGACTTTTCCTTGTCTGTTGTGTAAAGTTGTTGTGATTATAATCCAGCAGTTGGCAGACGCGGAGGTGCAGCAGCATGCTGTTCCCATTTCTGAGGGTCTGTGTACAACGTGGCTGATGCCACCTTTGCCTCCTACAGCCATCTTCTCTCCTGGAGTTCTTCACCTCTCTCCAGCTATCCTTCTTAGTTTAGGAATTCCCCATCGGTTTTTGTTTGATTTTTTTCAATGTGGACCGAGTACTTAAACCTTTGTCTTGTGTGTGTGAATGAAGGCTGCAGAGGCCAGGGGAGAGTGTCAGATTCCCCAAAACTAGAGTTACTCGTGGTTGAGAGATGGCTGGCATGCATGCTGGGACTGGGCTCTCTACAAGGGCAGTGTGTGCTTCTCACGGCTGAGCCGTGTGTTCGGCTCCTCTTCCAATGCCTGGAGGGACTCCTTCTAGTCTGCTGCTTCTGTTATCCCTTTAGCTATCTGCTGAGCTTCTCCACAGATTTGTCTGGCTAAGCCAGATGAATATGTTAAAATTCCCAACTCCCACAATAGTGTTCTCTAGATACGAGGAATCTCAGTCTTGGGGTCAGGAGGGACTTGGTATATCTTCTTGGCTCTAGAAGCAATTGCTTTCCACTGAATCACTTTGCCTTGCTCAAATCTACTCTTATTCTAGCTTAGTGGTTCTCACCCATCCTAATGTTACAGCCCTTTAATACACTTCATGTTGTGACCCCCCCCCAAAAAAACCCACAAAATTATTTTCATTGATACTTCCTGGCTGTAAATTAGCTACTGTTATGAATCATGTAAATCTCTGTGTTTCCTAATAGTCTTGGGCAAACCAGAAACCATTTGGCCCCCAAAGGAACGGTTGTGACCCATGGGTTGGGAAGTACTCAGGCCTAAAGCTCCTTTCTCTTCCATTCTCCAAATGGCCAAGTTACCACATCTACTTAACTGAAACTCTTAAGAGTCCCTTTCAGCCTCACTCTGTGTCCATGTCTACCCTTGTCCTACAAGGTGAGGTTACCATCAGCTGTATAAAAAAACCCCCACAATCCATTAATAATGCTAGTTTTGTGGCTGACTTTTCCTGGAAACACCTGAGATTATGATAATGTTCTTTTACAAGTTTATGTATGTATGTATGTATGTATGTGTCGTCCCTAAGGTGGCTACTGCATTAAGCAGCGGTGTCCTGGAGAGGCCTGGTTCCAGGCTGGTTAAGAGGAGTTTTGGCACAGTAATCTGTATTTCTGCACACTGATTTGTACTGTCAGCTGGTTTTCTTCCCCAGTGAAAGATGGCTTAGGGCAACTTAGAGGAGAACCTGACTTAACTCACTCCTAGTCAAGGTGCACAACTCTTGTGTAGCAGCCCTGGGAGGGAGACTGTGAGGCAGGCAAGTCACTGACATCAAAGGCTTACCTTTGATAGGAAATCAGAGATTAACCTAGAAGACTTCCTCTAATAGCAGCCAGGTCCTGCCCTGCCCAGTATAAACTGCCCCCTCCTTTTCCTTTTCCCATTCTCCCCCATGTCCTTTGAGTCTTTGAGTTTGGCTAATGAGTACTCACAAGTCCTACGAGAGAATAAGGCAACCCTAAAAGTGAGAACAGCAAAGGGAGGCCATAGCTCTCCCTCCTACGCTAGGGACCCCTGACTGCCTTACATACTCATGACATACAAAGACTGTCAGCATCCAGAACTCTTGTATTTAAATTGGTTGATATCTTGCTTTTAAATCTGCCTTAGTTTCAATTCATGGTGTAAATCTGCATGCTGAGGGGGTCTGCTTATCTACTTTTGGGCCCAACCTTTGAAGCAAAGCTCAGTAAGAGGCTGGGAGCAAACGGGCTGTCTCCACACAACTTTAACTATTGCTAGTTTGCTCTCAGGAAGTTTCCGGCAGAAACCGGAAGGAAGGTCCCGTGACAGTGATTTGCATAAGGTATTTACTGGCAGAAACCTGAAGGAAGGTCCGTGACAGTGATCTGCATAAGGTATTTACTGTGCTCTTTTGAGTTTCAGGTCCAACACCCACCCCTGTAAAGACTGTCCTCACCCTAAGGAATTGAAAAGGGATTCCTCTCTGATGTCCAGTGTATTTCTGTCCAGAAAGGTGTCTGCCAAAGGGGGAAGGGGGGAGGGAATTGAGTTGATATTTTGAAGTAAAATAGGAAAAAAAGGAGAAACTAACGAATTGCCATGGAGCCATATCATAGCAATAGATGCTGAGTCCCAAGTAGCTAGCAGGTCTTCTAGTCAAGAGAACAAAGCAATATCATTGGATATTACTCATAGTCCACTTACCACCGAGATGAGCCCAGTAAGCCTCAGACATTGCCTTAGAATAAGGAGCAACAATATTCAGTCGTCCAGAAGTCTGGTGATGTAGTTATGAGCTGTAAGCTAGATCTCAGACCCAGACTTCAGCTACTTACAAAGCAAATCTCTGCTACAGCTGGGTAGACACATTACATAGTATCCACCAAACCGCAACCCTCTGTAAGATCATCGCCTCCCCTTAGACCGAGGTGCTGAACTTACTTTGGGTTAGTAAATTAGAGGGCTCGGAATAAGAACGCAATTAACGTTAAACAATATCACAAGGGTATGCAAATCTTACTTGGAAGAAACCACTATGTAGACATACAACAGGTATAAAAAAGGTCAAATAGCAACCTAGAGCTATGTGGAAGGGTAATGTGCAGACAAAAGCTTTAAGCGACTTAAACAGCTCTTTCCAGGAAGCTGTGGTGGCTCTGAAAAGAGCCTTTGTGGGGGACGGATGGAAGACGGGGCGCTCAAGCGCGCTCCCCACGGATGCGGCGGGCCAACTGGATGTCCTTGGGCATGATGGTGACGCGCTTGGCGTGGATGGCGCACAGGTTGGTGTCCTCGAACAGCCCCACCAGGTAGGCCTCGCTCGCCTCCTGCAGCGCCATGACGGCCGAGCTCTGGAAGCGCAGGTCCGTCTTGAAGTCCTGCGCGATCTCGCGCACCAGGCGCTGGAACGGCAGCTTGCGGATCAGCAGCTCGGTCGACTTCTGGTAGCGCCGGATCTCGCGCAGCGCCACGGTGCCGGGCCGGTAGCGGTGCGGCTTCTTCACGCCGCCCGTGGCCGGGGCGCTCTTGCGGGCGGCCTTGGTGGCCAGCTGCTTGCGCGGGGCCTTGCCGCCGGTGGACTTGCGGGCGGTCTGCTTCGTACGGGCCATGGCGGAGACGGAAGACACCCAGACGAGGAGCACTCGGGGACCTGATACCGGCCCGAGCCGGCCGCCTTTATAGGCGCAGTCTTCCCCGCGGCGGGGCGGAGACAGCGACTTGAAACTCCCGCGCTGCCGCGCCATTGGCCGGGGCGTCACCGGCCCCGACCTTGCCCATTGGCTCGGGCCCGCCACGCCACCTGACCCGCCCCCACCCGCCCCCCACGTCCAGCCCCGCGCTCGGCCCACTTGCCAACGCTCTGCGAGGGTGGAGCCACGTCCGGCAGCTGCCCGTAGAGGGCGGGCCCGGCTCTGCCCAAGAGGAGCTCGCGCCCCCGCCCGCCGGCCGTCCATCCAAAGTCCCAGGGCAGAACTAAGCTAGTGTGTGTTCAGCACCGCCCAGCCCCAGCCCCAGCCCCAGCCCCCCATGATCCCTAGAGCCGGCCGCGTCCAGTCCTCGCGCGACACCTCCTCCTCCTAGACATTCCCCAAGGACCGGGCGAGAGCGCGGCTGAGTGCGACTTATGTCTAGACTGGCCTAGACGTCCTAGTCGAGTCTCAGTCCTGGGAAGGGTCAGGCAGGTGGGCGCTGAGTGAGGGACAGTGTTGTGTATGACAGGAATGTGGGCAGATAGGGGCTGAATGCTTGGGACAGACAGTCAGCGAGAACCGCGTATCCGCTCCGCCGAGGCAGGGCACGAACCGAAGAGCGACAACAGACACTAACTACCAGGGGGACCACGGGCAGAATGGGCAAGGAAGCAGAGGACGACACTCTTACTTTTGGGGCAGGGCCAGGAAAGGCCACCAAGACCGGCTACAGTGACACAACTCTTTATCTGATTCAGTGGGTGGCTCTGAAAAGAGCCTTTTTGGGAACTCGCGGGGGTTATATCACGGAGACGCGGGCCGGCGCGAGCAGGGGCCTCACTTGCCCTTCGCCTTATGGTGGCTCTCCGTCTTCTTGGGCAGCAACACGGCCTGGATGTTGGGCAGGACGCCGCCCTGCGCGATCGTCACTTTGCCCAGCAGCTTGTTGAGCTCCTCGTCGTTGCGGATGGCCAGCTGCAGGTGGCGCGGGATGATGCGCGTCTTCTTGTTGTCGCGGGCCGCGTTGCCCGCCAGTTCCAGGATCTCGGCCGTTAGGTACTCCAGCACCGCCGCCATGTACACCGGCGCGCCGGCGCCCACACGCTCCGCGTAGTTGCCCTTGCGCAGCAGCCGGTGCACACGCCCCACCGGGAACTGTAGCCCGGCCCGGGAAGACCGCGACTTGGCCTTGGCGCGGGCCTTGCCTCCTTGCTTGCCACGACCAGACATCACGAAAGCGCAAACAGACGAACGGCCACAACCAGGAAACGGTACCCCGGCGCCGACGCCTCACCCTTTTATAGACGCAGACCCGATTGTCCGCCCGACGCTCTCATTGGCTCACACGCGTCCTGACGCCGTGGCCAATAGGAGCGAGCGGACAGAAGCCTCTCATTTACATAAGACCGGCTCCCTCGCCCCGGCGCCGCCCTGGAACGCGCGAATCACGACGCGCGTGCTCCGTGGCTTCATTTGCGTGCGGCCGCCGTTGCGACACTCCGCGGGTCGCCGGGCCTGCTCGCCGTTTCTCCTGCTAAAGAAGCTGGCTAAGTGTGCCCTGCATCCAAGAGGGCCTACTTATTCATGTGTATGTTTTTCTTTGAGTAGCGAGTAATTCTGATAGCCTGTTTATTTTTCTACTTGAAACAGTGAAAAACCTATTTGTTACATTTTAAGCGTTTCTTGCTGGGAGCCTCACTTTAAAGTCGTTAAATTTAAAGGTTATTTTCATACAATTGTAACAATGCTTAGTTTCTTAATCCATACACATCTGGGAGTGCTTGAAAAGACCAAGTACAATTCGCCTGGAGTTTACTGAAATTATTGGTTTTTTGCTACTCAGATTTGTACATAAGGAATCGAAATAACTTAAAAAGTAAACGTTACGCTGCTGCTTTTGTCGATCATTTGTCCTGATGGCTCTCTGAAGCTCCTTTTAGGAGCCTTCCAGGGTGTCTGGGGCTAGAGTGACTCGGAGTGCCTTATCCGGACTGCCATTATTTTAGCATAGCATCAGTTATACTCAGTGAAATACAGCCAGCATTTTTTAACCTCTGAAATTTGTAATAAGCTTCGTTATCGATTCTAATGTGCAGCATTAGAATCACTGAATAGGCATATTGAGTGGAAGCTTAGCTCTAGTAACAGGTATATTGTTACATAGTAACATGGTTACAATTTTTATATTTTACATTGTAACATAATATTGTGGAGCTGGAATTCTAGTCTTGTGGAGGAATAGGCAAGAGTGTAGAACTAGGATTTTGGGTTGAAGCTAGATAGGTAGTGGATTTTTTTGTTTTTTGGTGTTTTTTTGTTTTTGTTGTTTGGTTTTTTTGAGTCAGGGTTTCTTCTCTGTATAGTTCTGGCTATCCTGGAACTCACTCTGTAGACCAGGCTGGCCTTGAACTCAGAAATCCACCTGCCTCTGCCTCCCAAGTACTGGAATTAAAGGTGTGTGCCACCACCACCAGGCTTAGGTAGGCAGTGTTATTAGGATGGAGTGCAGAAAAGCATTTTAATCAAGCATTCTGGTTAAATTTGATAGATTGATATTTATGTGCATATGTGGAGTCACAAATTTGAGAGGTGGATCAAGGGTTCAGCAAAGACTCCACAACCCTGCATTTATGGACTGACTGCAGATCACGGGAATGGCGTCCTATGACCTTAGAATATACTTTTGATCCTTAGGTCTGAGTCTTGAAATATAATTTGGTATGTGTTATTCCTGATATGTGTTATTCCTATAAAGGATGTTATAGCATTGACTTTTCTATTTCTTTGTTAGTGCTTCATACCTAGTGCCTTCAGAGAGCAGAAGAGTCAGATCCCCTGGAGCTGAAGGCTTGTCAGCAACCATGTAGTCCTGGGAACTGAAGGAACCCAGATACTCTGCAAGAGCAGCAAGGGCTGTTAAACCCTGAGCCATCTCCAGCCCTGAACTTTTGTATCGATTGAAGTTAAACATATCAAAATAGGATGATAAGGAAAAATAGAGTCTCACAAGTACACATTTGGGCCAAATCTGCAAATATTAAAAGTCATCATTTTATCAGGGCTGAAGATTAATATGTCCACAACAAAAATGTATAAGTTTCTTTTAACCTGAAAGTTTATTTATAAATTTCAATAATTAGAATTTTTTGCAGTTGCATTCTTAAGATTGCCATAGTAAGGCACCATACTGTTTTCTCAGTCACACAGGCTAATAGAACAGGCTGTGAGGCTATGTATGGGTTTGACTTGTTTTGGCTGATTTTGTGTGTCAACGTCACACAAACTAGAGTCATCTCAAAGAGAGAAGTTTCAGTGAAGGAAAGGCCTCTCTGAGATCCAACTATAAGTATTTTTCTCAATTAGCAATTGATGGGGTAGGGCCATTGTGGGTTGTATACCATCCCTGGGCTGGTAGTCCTGGGTTCTATAAGAATGCAGACTGAGCAAGACATTAAACAGCACCTCTCCATGGCCTCTGGATCAGCTCCCGTCTCCAAGTTCCAGCTCTGCTTGAGTTCTGGTCCTGACTTCCTCCAATAATGGAAATGTTTCCTCTGCAACTTGCTTTTTGTTCATGCTGGTTTTGTTGAAGCAACAGAACATCTTTTGTGTGGAAACAGTTCAAGCCATAGCAGTAGTTAATGTCTATGGTAGGCTGTGAATAGTCTAATTTTTCAGAGGAAAAGGACTTGTCTATTCAATTCTGAGAGGTTATCCTGGATTAACTTCTGAATAAGCCCTAAATATAATCATCAAAGTCCCGGTCAGAGATAGTCGAAAAAAGTTTTAGTAGTAGAAGGCATTCACACACTGTCCTAAAATGTGGATTTTCCCACTTCAAATGCCTCAGAGGTATTCCCAGCCCCTAGGGTTTTAACTAATTCCGATGTGTTCAAGTTGTCAACCAAAAACAACCATCACATCTATTTCAAAACTACCTTTGCTAGCTAAGTAGGACTTTTTAAGAGTTTTTGCCTACAAAACAAAACAGCCTACACCCCCCCCCAAAAAAAGAAAAGAAAAAGAAAAAAGAAGCTACACACAAAAACTGTCTTTAAAAACCAAAAAGAATAAAACTATTACAATATAGGAGTCATATTAGGTCAAGTATACCATGGTGCAATGCTCCGTTCACTGAGCTACCATTCATTCAAAGCACATGTTTACACATCCTAAATACCCTGACTATATCTAACGAAGGCACACTGACTTCCCACTGACACTTGATACACAGATGAAAGATAGGATCCACTTAATTCTTGCACTGAAGCCATTTCCTATTTGCTAAAATAAATCCAGCTTCAGGAGCTGCAGAAATCCTAGCGCAGCTGGAGCTGCCACACTTCACTGTGGAAATGGCCACACATTCTGCCACTGACTGCTTCTTCACAACCTTTCCACAATCTCACCCCACAAATGCATTCCCCCCATTCGAAGGTATTGTCATATATATATCATTATCAACTTAGTTCCAAGGTTTATTCCTTCACCTGGTAGGGTAACAAAATCAGTACTGTCAACCAACATAGCTTTCACTTCAGCCCGTCCACAAAGCCTGAAGTTGTAAACCTATGCCAGTGTCCTCATGATATGCAACAAAATGAACAAGTAGCCAAAGGTTTGAGGGTAAAGGATTGGGCTGTAGACACCCTAAGGCAAGGCTCAACCACTTGTCTAAAAGAAAAAAAATCGGAGATTTAGTCAAGAAGCTATATTGAGAAGAATACAGGCCCAGCAAACCCCACCCCCAGCCCCGCAAATCTGTCCATCTACAGATATTGACAATGAGCTTGAAGTCTTAAGTAGAGGAGGAACCTGGGCAGGCAAGATGTTAGCAAACTTAAGGAATCCTAGGGGCAGATGCACGGTTCTCTGGTGAGTGCTACGGTTTGAACCTGCAAGATGGGAAGACATCACTGACTCTCACTGTACTCTAGGGAGTGGCCCTGACCCGGGGGTAATGGCCCTCATTGGCTCTGATGCAAGAGAAAGGTAAAACAGTAACTTCACTCTGCCTTTAGCCAAAGCAGACAGACATCAAGCGAAGACAGAGACCACACTTCGTCAGCTTTCAGTTAACCTATTTATGTTTTTCAGAAGAGCCTGCTTCTTTAGGGACAATGTTCCCAAGCAGTGTGGAGCCAACCCACTTCCATACCCTTGGGTAGATACTTGTTTAGGACCTTCCCTGTGAGTTAATTATACAAGAGTCTGGCTCAAGTGCATCTCTTTCTGTTTTTAGAAGCATGTGGTAACTTGGAGCAGAAATACCCAAGGTAGCCTGGGACCTAATCTGCAGGGACTGTGTGGGAGAAGAGCACTGACACTACGGGAGTAGCAATGTGACAGGGGCCAAAGGAGAGGCAGAGCTGACTGAAGAGCAGCAGAGGCAGGTTGGAGACAGTCAGGGAAGCAGGGGTGTGTGTGTGTGTGTGTGTGTGTGTGTGTGTGTGTGTGTGTGTGAAACTAAGGCAAACAGAAAACAAGCAACAATGTCTGTGTGGCTAAACAATTCTGATTGAATTTCTGGTGTGGTGCTTAAGACCTTGTATATAACTAGGAAAGCACTGTGCCATTGACCTACATCCCAAAATATGCCAAACTACAACGAAATAACATACAAAGTGCTATTAGGATTTCAATCTTTAACAAACTGTACATAACTCCATCTTAAATCTTGTGACCTGATAAAGGAAATTTAGTCACCGTATGTAAACTGAAAACTGCAACTAAAAAAGATCTAAGCTAAGCGATTTCTGACCCAAAAGACAAGTTACTTCACTGACGACCCCGATGGTGATACTTTAATAAGCGGACTGCCTAATGCTTTCCTACATTCTGAAAATCTATTAGCACTAATTTTATGCCACTCCCCTGCAAAGATACCCCTACACTTAATACTCCTCATTCAAGGGCACATATGTAGCTTGAGTAGAAATGATTTCTAATATCAATGGGAGGTAGGAGAAAAATAAAAACCAACAAAACCCAGGAAGCAGCAAAGACACGGTGGGTGATTTCATACAAGAAACAGGCTAAGGCCGCCTGGCTCTGCCGCGACGCCGTGCCAGTTTGTGCACAAAGATGGAGCTGAGGAAAGAACTCACAGCCTGTGCCAGTCACCTACACCTGGTACACCACTCCCTGTGGCCACGTTTACGCGTGCTACCGGCTCTCTTCCTGTTAGCTTCCTCAGCAGGAGAAACGGCGAGCAGGCCCAGCGGCCCGGCGACCCGCGGAGTGTCGCAACGACGGCCGCACGCAAATGAAGCCACGGAGCACGCGCGTCGTGATTCGCGCGTTCCAGGGCGGCGCCGGGGCGAGGGAGCCGGTCTTATGTAAATGAGAGGCTTCTGTCCGCTCGCTCCTATTGGCCACGGCGTCAGGACGCGTGTGAGCCAATGAGAGCGTCGGGCGGACAATCGGGTCTGCGTCTATAAAAGGGTGAGGCGTCGGCGCCGGGGTACCGTTTCCTGGTTGTGGCCGTTCGTCTGTTTGCGCTTTCGTGATGTCTGGTCGTGGCAAGCAAGGAGGCAAGGCCCGCGCCAAGGCCAAGTCGCGGTCTTCCCGGGCCGGGCTACAGTTCCCGGTGGGGCGTGTGCACCGGCTGCTGCGCAAGGGCAACTACGCGGAGCGTGTGGGCGCCGGCGCGCCGGTGTACATGGCGGCGGTGCTGGAGTACCTAACGGCCGAGATCCTGGAACTGGCGGGCAACGCGGCCCGCGACAACAAGAAGACGCGCATCATCCCGCGCCACCTGCAGCTGGCCATCCGCAACGACGAGGAGCTCAACAAGCTGCTGGGCAAAGTGACGATCGCGCAGGGCGGCGTCCTGCCCAACATCCAGGCCGTGTTGCTGCCCAAGAAGACGGAGAGCCACCATAAGGCGAAGGGCAAGTGAGGCCCCTGCTCGCGCCGGCCCGCGTCTCCGTGATATAACCCCCGCGAGTTCCCAAAAAGGCTCTTTTCAGAGCCACCCACTGAATCAGATAAAGAGTTGTGTCACTGTAGCCGGTCTTGGTGGCCTTTCCTGGCCCTGCCCCAAAAGTAAGAGTGTCGTCCTCTGCTTCCTTGCCCATTCTGCCCGTGGTCCCCCTGGTAGTTAGTGTCTGTTGTCGCTCTTCGGTTCGTGCCCTGCCTCGGCGGAGCGGATACGCGGTTCTCGCTGACTGTCTGTCCCAAGCATTCAGCCCCTATCTGCCCACATTCCTGTCATACACAACACTGTCCCTCACTCAGCGCCCACCTGCCTGACCCTTCCCAGGACTGAGACTCGACTAGGACGTCTAGGCCAGTCTAGACATAAGTCGCACTCAGCCGCGCTCTCGCCCGGTCCTTGGGGAATGTCTAGGAGGAGGAGGTGTCGCGCGAGGACTGGACGCGGCCGGCTCTAGGGATCATGGGGGGCTGGGGCTGGGGCTGGGGCTGGGCGGTGCTGAACACACACTAGCTTAGTTCTGCCCTGGGACTTTGGATGGACGGCCGGCGGGCGGGGGCGCGAGCTCCTCTTGGGCAGAGCCGGGCCCGCCCTCTACGGGCAGCTGCCGGACGTGGCTCCACCCTCGCAGAGCGTTGGCAAGTGGGCCGAGCGCGGGGCTGGACGTGGGGGGCGGGTGGGGGCGGGTCAGGTGGCGTGGCGGGCCCGAGCCAATGGGCAAGGTCGGGGCCGGTGACGCCCCGGCCAATGGCGCGGCAGCGCGGGAGTTTCAAGTCGCTGTCTCCGCCCCGCCGCGGGGAAGACTGCGCCTATAAAGGCGGCCGGCTCGGGCCGGTATCAGGTCCCCGAGTGCTCCTCGTCTGGGTGTCTTCCGTCTCCGCCATGGCCCGTACGAAGCAGACCGCCCGCAAGTCCACCGGCGGCAAGGCCCCGCGCAAGCAGCTGGCCACCAAGGCCGCCCGCAAGAGCGCCCCGGCCACGGGCGGCGTGAAGAAGCCGCACCGCTACCGGCCCGGCACCGTGGCGCTGCGCGAGATCCGGCGCTACCAGAAGTCGACCGAGCTGCTGATCCGCAAGCTGCCGTTCCAGCGCCTGGTGCGCGAGATCGCGCAGGACTTCAAGACGGACCTGCGCTTCCAGAGCTCGGCCGTCATGGCGCTGCAGGAGGCGAGCGAGGCCTACCTGGTGGGGCTGTTCGAGGACACCAACCTGTGCGCCATCCACGCCAAGCGCGTCACCATCATGCCCAAGGACATCCAGTTGGCCCGCCGCATCCGTGGGGAGCGCGCTTGAGCGCCCCGTCTTCCATCCGTCCCCCACAAAGGCTCTTTTCAGAGCCACCACAGCTTCCCCGGAAAGAGCTGTTAAGCTTTTTGTCTTTTAATTACATTTTTCCTATAGCTTTCCGCAGTGGCTGGTGCTTATTACCCACGGAGCCTCTTTCAAATGTTGCCTATAGTCGCTTAAGAATTTGCTAATTTCAGGCTCCTTTGCGAAGCGTGGTGACTAAAATATTTAGGTGCTCAACCTCTGCATGCCTCTAACATCAGTCTTCACTTTTTTCCTTTATATTTTTCCTTCTCTTCTAATGTAATTTGACGTAATGGAGCTTTTTCTTTTTTTAAAATGAGCATCTTTTATCTGCCTGCTATCAGGTGAGTTACTCTGTTCAGATTCAATTACTATGATGGTATGTAAGGCGTGTGTGTGTGTTAGAGGTACCACATAGTAAAAGGCTGACCTACAAACAACGTTCCTTTGGTTCCATTCTAATTGTCCTAATTATCCTTGTCCCGTCTCCATGTCTAACCAGCTTGAGTGGTGCACACACCAGTGTTTCAAACAGCTCTTGGCATTAGTGATATGTCAAATTCATCTTGTTTCCATACCATTCTACTACCATACAGCTTCCCAAACCTTTATTTCTTTCAGATTATCTACTTTACTGATAGACTACTTTCCTTTCCCCCTCATCAGTTAGAAGTCCCTTGTCCTTTGCTCAAAACTCACAAATCACCAAATACTTTACAAATGCTTTTGAGTTGTATAATGCTATTCATCTGTCCAGACTCTTCCCTTAGTTGATGCTCTCAACAACCCTAGTCTAAGATTACATGTTCAGGAAGGTTTCTCACTGTCACTAAGTAACAATCTAGAAGGAGAATCTTGAAAATCCATTTAAATTTTTAAAAATTTAGATTTATATGTATGAGTGCTTTTTGCACGTATGTATGTATGTATCATGGTGCCTGAGGAGACCAATAGAGGCTGATAGATCCCCTGGAACTGGAGTTATAGATGCTGTGTGGGTTCTGGGAATTGAAACCTGATCCTTACCAAAGATGCTATTTGCTGAGCCATCTTTTCAGCCACTTTAATTATTTTTTAATCCCAATAAAAATTTAGCACACAGCTAGTTTCTGGTTTTTTTGTTTGTTTGTTTGTTTGTTTGTTTTTTTTATTGCTTCCTAGGTTTAGATGTTCTCCCAGCAGAATAAATAGCAGCGTGCAACACCTGTGGGTAAAGTGTCTTCACATTCTGTCTCTTCTGTCCACAATAGCCTCCCCTTTGCAAATTCCCAGAATCCCTCATGCTTCAAGGTTTATCTTAAAGTCTTCCCTTTCCTTTCTTTGGGTTCCTCTCTTCTCCTGTACTCTACTCACCCTCAGCATGGGGCCAGCAATATTCATAGTATTAACATCCAAGCAGTGTCTGAGATACCACATTGGGCAGGAAATATTTACTGATGGACCTGATTTCCTGATCCATCTTTGCTTTATAGTGTGCTGTTGGGTTCAAGGAGCCAGATCTCTTGGAGTTTTTGAACTTACAGAGCACGAACAGCTCTGTGCTGGAGTTCTGGGAAGAACTTCTGAGGTCACAAATCAGGGGAGGAAGCAGTAAATGGCTCAGAAGCAATGCCTGAGAAGCCCAGGTGCTCTTTGACAGTGACCTCGCTTCTGACTTTAGCTTGCTTCTGGTAACAATAACTGTGAAGAGAATTCAGCAGGGGTACCCTCAATAGCATCCCACCCCCACCCCGTGAGCACCAGGGGGCTGGTGGCCAAGGAAAAGGCCCCTCTTTGTATCACTGAGGAGTCAGCTCTGCAGAGACATTTCTTTGGGATGTGGGTGGGAGCTCAGGATGGGACCTCCCCAAAGTATCAACAAATAAAATCAATCTAAAGAGTGGCAGAGAGGAGGGAAGGTGGACAGAAGGGATAAGAACCTCGTTGCTATGAATTGGGACATAAGGCTCATGGAGAGGCAGGACTCAACTCCAGACTCTTAACTGGGGAAGGCGCCACAGGAAAAGACAGGGATCCCAGTTTCTTTCACCTGAATAGAATTGTACCCACATAACTTGGGATAAGGATGTAGATAGTTACAATTTACACAACATGGGTAGAACATAATTGTTAGGTCCAAAGTTAACTCCCCAAAATGGCAAGTGCTGGTGACAGTGTCCTAAACAGAACTTTGGCCAGGTAAACAGGATTGTTGGTAGATAAACAGGCCTAAAAGTATATTTCTATTTGCTAGGAATCTCTTAATCTGTCAAGAGCCTCCCTTAATACACCCCAAAGGTCAGGTACCTCAGGCAATGGCATCTAGTTCCCAATCAATCCAGCTTGTATTAGCACAGAGACCCACCCCACTGAAAGTCATAAAATCTGCTTGGTTTTCCACCCTTTTGCTCTTTTCTCTGCCCCCCCCCCCCATGAGAGATAGTTTTGAAGTTTGGTCCCCAGTAAGCCTCTCTGGCCCAGGAGTGAGCCAGTATGGTGGTTTCATTGCATCGTGGTCACAATAACAGGTGCTAATGGTATCATTAGGACTAATAACAGCAGCATAGCCAACAGAAGCAATTCAAGTGAAGATGGAGTTACTTTGGTTTAAGAAGGGTAGCGGAAACCAGGCATGGTGATACACACACACCCTTAATCCTAGCACTCAGAAGACTTGGCAGGGGAATCTCTGAATTTGAGGCCAGCCTGATTTACATAGTGACTTCAAAGAATGCCAGGGCAACACAGACCCTGTCTCAAAAAAGGGGGGGGGGCAGGTGATACTGTGGGGGGATAGCAGAAGACTGGGAGGGGGAGCGGGGCTGATCGCATTGCAGTCAAGAGACAGCAGTTGGTGCTCAGCTTGCTTTTTTTTATTCCGTCTGGGACCCAGTGATGGTCCTGCCTACCTCCCCGCCTCACTTAAGCTTGTCTAGACACACACTCATGGAGAGGCAGCCTTAGAGGTGTGCCTCCCAGATGATTCCAAATCCAGTCAACTTGACAAGAAAGACTGTTAGACCTGAGAAAAACACATCTCCACGACTGTCTGAATAAGCAAGTGTTATTCACAAGGGGCTGACCAGACAACTGCCTCACCCTAAAACAGGGTTTCAGCGAACGGCCCCTCATTGGCTTTTGGGTTCCCTTTTATGGGGAAGGACTGGGGTTTATAGAAAACAGCTCTTGAGATAATTGGCTGTTAGCACCTGAACAGAGGCTCACAGCTGCCTGTGGGGTAGATAACTGGATAGAAAACAGCTGTCGGGATAATTAGCCAATTAGAGAGGAGGCAATAAAATAAATTCAAGTCTACATCATGTGGAAGGGGAGCCAGCAAGGGATCTGAGAAGACACAACTTCATAAGGCTAACGGGCAGTCACGTGTCACAGGCTCAGCAGCTGAGCAAGGCAAATGGGCCGGGCCAACATCACGGGGTTACAAGTTCAGGGTAGGTAGGCTTAGGAAGCAGAAACTTATTCAAGAAGATATGGAGACTTTAAACAATGTGGCTTCTTACCAATAATGTGGTTCCTGTTTTGTTTCACAGAACCACCACAAGTATTATTGTAAATCTTATTATAACTAGATCATGAAAAACAATGGTAACAAAATAATCGATGGAAAATTTGAAATATGCCAGTTTCTAGACAGGGGAGGACTGTTTTATTTTTGTTGAACATGTGCAGAAACTGTATGTGCCAATGAAGCCTGGGTCTCATGTTTTGCTTTTCTTTTGCATTGATTCATGGTTTCAGAAAACTGGACATGAAATATTACATGACTTACAGTATATCTTAGTGTGTTGGGGCCGGCCTGCGGCTCCCATGTCTGGGTTCGAGCCTGGGGGGCATCTTGGAGCTGAAAGAAAGGGAAACTAGGCGGAAGAGAGAGAGATGGAACCAAGACAGGATTCTGATCAAGGCTCAATGTTTAATGATAAAATCTGTGCTTATAAAGAGGGGAGCCCATCCCCAGTCACACCAAGTTTCTTGTGAAGTTGTCAGAACAGCCTTTTAGCAGGAACTCGCCAAATTCACAGTTAACTCCGGAAGATCTTGGTGTTAACTCCGGAAGATCTTGGAGAACCAGTTCGGCCTCAGGCAGGCAGCAGGCAGTGTCACATCAGAGGAAAGGGATGAGAAGCAGCACAGCAGGTGGCTCTGCCTCAGTGGCAAACGGTCTGAACCAGCCTGTCTAGGCTGAAGGAGGTTACATTAGTGCAACTTGGAATCAGCCATAACTGATTCCTGCTGACATAAAACTATAGCAAAATATTCATTCTATTACCTGGTAGATAGATAGATAGATAGATAGATAGATAGATAGATAGATAGATAGATAGATCTAAAATGGAAACAAATTGCACAAAGTGCTTATTTTCAATCCTAGTCTATTTCATGGAAGAGAAAATTTAAAACGACACTGCTTTCCATTTTCTAAGAGGAAGTTACCATGAGCTAATAGGTTACAACATCCCAGAGCTATAATTAAATTTCAGACTAAATACTTAAGAGTTTCACATGTGGTAATATGGTATAGTGGTTAAAGGTGCTTCCGCCAAGCCTGGTGACCTGAGTTCTATCCCTCAGCCCATGTGATGGAAAGAGAAAAACAACTCCAGCAAGCTGTCCTCTCACCTCCAGTCTTGCACTGGGTATAGCATGTATACACACACAGAAAATAAAAATGGTTTTTTTGTTTGTTTGTTTGTTTTTTGTTTTTCAAGACAGGGTTTCTCTGTGTAGCCCTGGCTGTCCTGGAACTCACTCTGTAGACCAGGCTGTAAAATTGTATTTTAAAAGAGTTTTTATTTTTAAGTTTTTTTAAAAATTAACAGAGAAAATCACTAAGAACACTGTAAAATCAGCCCGCATATAAGAACTTGTTACCGTTTCATTCAGTAGGATAAAAGGAGAAATTGTAACTGGTGACCAGGGCACAGTGTGTGGTAGAGGCAGTGCTAAGAGATGAACTCTCGGTAGGGCGGGTTCTTTAGGGTCCTGAATGCTAACTAGGGCTGGCTTTCTTCTGTCAATAGGATAAGAGAATTATGAACGATTCATTACAGAAAGTGCAAATTATAACAAACACACACAAGAAAGATATGCTCATATACACCTGACACCCTCTTCTGGCCTCCATAGGAACCTCCCACACCACCCTCAGAGACAGAAATAATATATTTAATCTTTAAAAAAAAAAAAAGATAAAACTAGAACGCAGACAAAGGCAAGTTAAACCAGTAACGGATATCACTTGAAGTTTGCAAAGTTGAATCATGTGCAGGGATGGCCAGGATGGAGGGTGTGTATGCTTGAGGCTGCCCTGGCAGCATGTAGACCTTGCCATCATGCAAGGCAGCCACTGGTGCTTAAGACAAGTTTACATCGATCCAGAAATTCTGTTCCTGGATATTTATTCAAAAGAAATTCTCATGCAAGTTTATCAGAAGGCATGGTAAGACACTGGAAACAATGTGGGCATTCCTCATCAGGAGGAAGGACATATATGTTAGGTTAAGGCCTAAGTAACTGTTGTCTGGATAGCCTGCCATTAAAAGGAAAATTTCTCATGTTTCTGGTGTTACAAGGAAACTTTCTAATACCAAGTTGATTACATATTCTGTTATGTTCTGTGCTCTTAGAAACCAGTCACTATAGAAGTCAGTAGAACTATTTGGAATAAGACTTCCATTTTGAGTGGTGGTCAAGTAAAGTTTAAGTTCCCAAAACCTCCCTGGGAGCTGACATCCTACCTGGCAGAAAGAGACATCTATGTGAGTAACTGACATCCCAGTTGGCGAGTTAAGACATGAGCGTTACAAGTCCTATCCTGGTAGACAAGACATAAATATTAGACAAGGGCAAGTCCCCTACCACAGTTGAATAACCCAATGGGAGGATACATATAGACAAAGACATATTCCTAAGGAAATCCATCTCTAGATCTGATTGACAGGATAACTTGGCACAGATGTAGATATCAGGCTTAAAAGTCTGTAGGACTTTAACTCAGTGTCATGGTTTAGTTTCTGAATCTGGACCCTGAGCCTGCTTGCTCAGTCCTGGGGTGTATGCTCAGTAAACTCTCCCTGTCTGACTGAGATCCATGTCTGTGTGGTTTTGGGGGTGGTTCCTGGAACCCAACAAAATATAGATACACTGTCTTCATTTGGGCTGCAATGATAAAATGTTTTGGTAATTTATAAACAGAAGTGCATTGTGGGTAGCTGTAGAGGCTCAGAAGAGCAGGAGCAAGCAGATTTGTGTCTGGTGAGGGTATTTGTCATGGATGGTGCTTTTAAAAGTCCTCAGCATGGAATGAGGGGTAAACAGTTGACTCACTAATCCCATCGATGAGGGATCCACTCTCATGACTTAACTGTCTCTGGTACTGGCTCTTATGCCAACTTGGCATAAGGCAGTCATCTCGGAAGAAGGGATCTTAATTGAGGAAATGCCTTCGTGAGACCAGCCTGTAGAGTGTTTTCTTTTTTTTTTTATTTATTTATTATATGTAAGTACACTGTAGCTGTCTTCAGACACTCCAGAAGAGAGAGTCAGATTTCGTTACAGATGGTTGTGAGCCACCATGTGGTTGCTGGGATTTGAACTCTGGACCTTCCGAAGAGCAGTCGGGTGCTCTAGAGTGTTTTCTTAATTGATGATTTGTTTGGAGGGCCCAACCAGTTGGAGGTAATGCTGTCCCTGGGCAGGTGGTCCTGGGATAAGGATGCAGCTGAGAAAGCCCTGGGGACTACCCAGTAAGCAGTACTCCTCTATGGCCTCTGCTTATGTGACTCCCTCCAGATGCCAGCCTTATTGGAGTCCCTGCCCTGACTTTCCTGGATGGTGGACTACAAGGATGAAATAAACCTTTTCCTTCCCAGCTTGCTTTCAGTCTTGGTGTTTTATTTATTATAGAACCCAACATAGAAATGCTAGGAGACCTTATAAAGCTCCCCCCACCACTATCATATTGGCTAATAAGTCTTAATATGCACATTTACCCAGGTATGTGGTGTGGGAAAGAGGATACTATGTTCAGAAAACGACACCTAAAAACAGAAGTAGACCTTAAAAACACAGTTCTGGGCCAAGTGAAGTGGTACCAACTTGTAATCCCAGTGCTCTGGAAACTAAAGCAAGAGGATTACAAATTCAAGGCCAGCTTGGACCATTCTGGAATTCTACCTTATCTAAAAAAAAAAAAAAAAAAAAAAAAAAGAATGAAACTAATCTTTTAAAATCCGATTTTATTAATATAATTTATTATAATATACAGAGAGAAGACATTTTAAACATAAAATTGCCTTTTACAAGGGTGGGAGTTTAGGAACTAAGTGTAAAGAGAATAAACGAGTTGCTTAAGCAAATGAGAAATCAAGCTGTCCATGGAGATTAGTAAGCAGGCGGCGGTGTGAAGGGGCCCGAGGAGCTTCCGAGGTAGGAGGCCTAGTCTCAGGCTTCGGGACAATAGCAGATGAGGGTCTGGCGATGAGATCGATGAGCAGCCACAGCGACTGCTGCCTCAGGCTTGCCTGAACCTGGCAGAGGGAAAGGCTGTGGTGCGAACTTACGTTCTATTGCTGTGATGAAACACCATGACCAAAAGCAAGGCGGGAAAAACTTTTATTTCTTCTAGAACCCAGGGCCACCAGCCCAAGGATGTCATCACCCACAATGGGCTGGGCCTCCCACATAAATTACTAATTAAGAAAATACCCTACAGGCTTGCCTACAGCCTGATCTTATAGAGGCATCTCTTCTACTGAGGATCCCTCCTCTCTGAGGACTCTAGCTTGTGCCAAGTTAAAATAAAACTCACCTGCATGGGTAGAAACTGATCAAAACCAACTCTGAGCCTATGGCCTTTAATTGTTCAGGGCCTGGAAGATGGGCTGCAGGTGAGCTTCAGGCAGTGCTGGGGCAGAGAGGCTCAAGGACACAAGAATGGCCTTGCAGACATCTGTGCCACCTAAGTATCTGGTGACAGGAAACTAGTGAAGATGTTTACCCTAAAACCAAAGGGAAAACCAAAATGGAAAATAAACATCACTTCACCACTTTTTGCTTGCTCTCTCTCTCTCTCCCTCCCTCCCTCTCTTCCCCCCCCCTCTCTCTCTCCCTCTCTTCCCCTCTCTCTCCCTCTCTCTCTCCCTCCCTTTCTCTCTCTCTTTCTCTCTCTCTCCCTCTCCCTCCCTCCCTCTCCCTCTCTCCTTTCTCTCCAGACAGGGTTTCTTTGTGTAGCCTTGGCTGTTCTGGATCTTGCTGTGTAGACCAGGCTGGCTCAAACTCAGGTCTGCCCACCTCCTAGCCAAGTGCTGGGGTTAAAGGCATGAACCACCCCCCACCCCCCCCCACCTCCCAGCAATTTCACGTCCTCAGCTTGACTTTGCATAGATTTTAACTTGCTCTCTAAAGTATTCCTATTGGGAAGGAAAACACTTTCACCACACTAAAGATGAGGACATTTAAGTTTGACAAACTAGGATCCCCACGGCTGCTCTCAGCAGACTCTCAGCTTTATTATCTGGGGAAGGAGCTCATTCATGCACAGTGTAGGGAAATCAAACAACTCAGACAATCAAAAGCTGGGAAAACTTACACCCGTGAGTCATTGTTAGCTTTTTGTGACTATTCTTAGTAATTCTCTGTATATCCATACAAATGTGTACTAGTCTCTGTTTGTTTAAACTCTGGTCTTTTGGCTCAACTAGAAAAAAATTAATAGCTACCGTAAAGTAGAGGATTTCAAAAGAGGAGAACAATGACTCAAAGGTGGCTAGCTGGCTATTCATGAGGAAGCTGCAGCAAGTCAGAGGAGAGAGCCTAGAGAGGAGAAGTCAGACTTGTAACTGGTTTCCAGGAAATGTATGTGATTGGGGGGGCAGGAGAGCTCCCTGACGCCATTATATTAGAAGCAGAACCATAGAATAGACCCACAGTCCTTTGTACTTATCTCTAGTGGATGTTTTGAATTACTCTAGAGATGAAAGAGAAGTTAGAGTTTACCTCTTGGAGAATTTTCAGGGTTGGAAATGAAAAGGAAACTATTTTGCTAGCAAGCCCCTCCCCCCTCCAAAGTATGATTACATCTTACATTCTTCGTTGGTAATAGTGGCTGAGCAGGGTTCTATGGGCCTTCCTGTTACAGATAGCTGAGGTGATAAAGAAGAAATGTATTCGTGCAAAGGGAAGCCTGATTCTCTGGTTTGATCTTCACAGACTCAGCATAGCTTAAATGCTTCAGTCATGCCATAGCATGGTACTAGTGAGACTGACAAGATGTGGGCAAAGGTCACCATCAAGGTCATCCAAAGGAATCTCTCTGGAAAGATGTATAAAGGTGTCACCCAGCTGGGCTCTGTAGTGCACTGCCTTTAACCTCAGCAATCCAGAGTCAGTGCCAGGTGGATCTCTGTACGTTCAAGCCTGGTGTACCTACAGTTCCAGGACAGCCAGGAATATATACTGAGACCCTCTCCCAAAAGAAAAGGAAAGGAAAGAAAAGAAAAGGTATAATAATGGTTTAAAGGTAGGATATTGGAAAAACTTGGGAAGAAAAGAAAACATATTCATTGATTATTAAATTCAGTTCTGTGTTATAAAAAGCACAAAGGAAGATTTAATAAAACAAGCCTTGCCGGGCGTGGTGGTGCACGCCTTTAATCCCAGCACTTGGGAGACAGAGGCAGGCGGATTTCTGAGTTCAAGGCCAGCCTGGTCTACACAGTGAGTTCCAGGACAGCCAGGGCTACACAGAGAAACCCTGTCTTGGAAAAACAAAAACAAACAAAAAAAGAAGCCTTTACTTTTCTAATCCCTCCATCCTCTACATTCGCCTCAAATGCTTGGCAAATAAAGCAACCCTTTCCATCTTTTTACTTAAACCACAAATCGCTGGGCCACAAACCCAGGTTTTCCAAATCAGTCTCAGTAAGACTGCAGCAAGGCTCAGGTGCCCCGTGCTGACGGTGTAAGATCTCACTTCCATAACCACTGACTTCAGTCTGGAAATGTTCTCTGCTTCTTTTATTTGCTTAGTTCTCTTTAAACCTTTGTGAGCCAGTGTTTGAGAGCAGTTGAGCAAGATCAGATGTGTTTATCTGCAAGGCCCTTAGCAGTGAGAGTTACAGCATGACATGAACTGGAATAGCAAGCTGTTGGTGAGGTTGTAAAGGGAAGCCCATTTCTTTTTCAGCTCAAAGGGTCACAAATGCTGTCCTTGCAATTTCCCCTCAGTCCCTGCTTCTCGGTTACTGAATACCTAACTGGCTAGGATGGCAGGCACTCTGGATTTCCCAAAGACTGACACAAGCTCAATCCTTCTGCCCAAACTCCCCTAATTCCCCAAAACATACTGACTTCTGTAGTTTGAGATTCAGAAAAGTATCTAGATTCCTCATCGTATTCAGTATTTGGTACCTTTAACTGCCGAGCCTCCCCCCCCCCCTTCCCTCTCCCTCTCTCTATGTGTGTGTGTGTGTGTGTGTGTGTACAACATCTATTTCTTCTGGAGGTCAAGGTCAAGTCTTGATCCCTTCCTTTGACAGCATGTCTATTAAGCATTGTGCTTAAATCTACTTCACTCTATAGTAGTACTTAATGCTGTTGAGAGCCACCAAAAGTGAAGACCAATAAAATATAGTTCATTTTATTGAGGGGAAGGCCTACTATTTTTCCTCCAACCTACACATATCACCAAATTTTGCAAATAAAAACTAGAATGTGTTGGGGTCCAGGAGACGCCCACAAACCACATGAACACTGATCTCAGTCAAACAGGGATGGTTTATTGAATGCACACCCTAACACTGATCGATCAGGGCTATAGCTCAGAATTCGGGGTCTGAGGCCATGACCAGGAATATTTTTCTGTGTCAGCTTATAAAGGCTAAAACCACAAAAGTCACAATGAGCTCAAACACAGGTGCAGGATGTGTTGCCTGGTGGCGGCCCCGACTCGGGTCAGTTTATTCATAACTTTATGTTGCCCTTTAGTTTGATGGGTCCTTCAGGAAGCTTATAGTTGTGGAATTTCTTAATATTAACAAACCTTAAAACATACAGGATATAACGGGGTATGTGGTCAGCATGGCCCTGCTCTGAGTCCTTATTTTTCTGTGGCAGTGACTGGAAGACACATTACAGTAACAATATGAATAGCTGGTGGGTTACAGCTATACTAAGTCAGGAAGACCTCAAAAGAATGCAAAGGTAAAATACAAACAAACAACAAACCTGCACTCAAATTTAATTGAAAACTGTATTTAAGACGTAGCCTCACTCCTTCCCACCCCTAAACTCCTCCACAACTTCTCATCCTGAGCCAATCAGGTCAGTCTGCTCCTTTCCAGCGCATAGGCCCACTCCTCTGAGACCTCATTCCCCAAGCTGCCAAGCAGGGCTTGCTCCTCCCTACCCTACAGGCCTGAGAGAATCCTCCAGTCAACTTCCCCACCCATCAGGCAGGCTGTACCCTTTAGACTTTCCAGCTTCTCTGTGATCTGGAGGCTGGGAGCCCCCTCAGTAGGCACCTATCCCCTCTGCTTCACCCTGCTGCAGGATATTTGATCACACTGTGAACCCTGAGGCTGTGTTATGGTGTGGCTCAGACCTTCTTAGCACACACCTTTAATCCCTCTGGCTGGAATACAGACACACCCTTTACACACCTTTAATCTCAAACAATATAGGTAAAGTTAGTTTGTAGAAGGAAACACCAAGTTTGAAAGTCATGTGGCAGACAAAGTAGTGAATGAGAGAAAGATTTGACAGAATAGGATGTGCCCAGCTCTTACAGAGAGAAGAAAGGGAAGAGAAGTTACTTAAGGGGTGGGGTAGAGAGAGAGGAGACAGTTTTACTGGGATAATTGTATAGAGACAGGTTGCAGAAAGAGAGAACAAGCCAGAGAATGAGGAGGAGCCAGAGGACTGGAACAGACTGCCCAAGTTAGTACGAGGCAAAGCAGAGTGATCAGAGGCTGAGAGAATCCAGATTGAATCAGTCAGCTTGGAGAGGTGTTGGAGCCAGAACAGCTGAGTGGACCAGCCAGCCAAAGTTCAGAAAGAATTAGGAAGAGGTGAGCTTATTCAACAGCAAGTCTCAGACACTGAAAACATTCTAGGCCTTGATTAGATTGTATGGAAGCTAGAAGCTTCCAGGAGTAGATCTAGGTCAGCAGCCAGAGGCAGTAAGCCTCTCAAACCACAATTATATCAGAATAGAAATTACTTTTACATTACCTCAAAGGTCTCATGGATTCTCTGGGGATCTTATTTTCACTTGCTGCCAAGGCTCCTCTGCTCCTCTGAGATCTTCCATCTCCAAACTCAGACAAGGTTCGCTTCTTCATATGCCATCCCTCCTCAGGGATCTAGCGTAAGTTCTAGCTGCCCAGATAGGCCACCTGCCTAGACACCCAGCTCCCCTTGATCATCTGTCCCAAACCATTTGCTAACCAGAGCTTAGTCAACGTTTCTGCTGCCCAACCACCCACCTCAAAAGAAAGAATGATTAAAAGATATCAAGTTGGCACGGAGAGGAGATGGGGGTTGGTCTGAGGAGAAGTGGGTGGATATGGCCAAGACACATTGTGTGTGTGTATGTATGTGTGTATATATATATATATATATATATATATATATATATATATGCATGAAAAATTTAAAGAATAAAGAGTGGGGAAAAAAAGTTGAAGTGAAAACTTCTAGTTTTTTTTGGAAAGTTAGTTATGCCAAATGATGTTTTGAGGGAGCACACAGGTGAAAGGACGTCTTGCTAAAGCAAACACATGAAAGACTGTTTTCCTGAAGCAGACACAGGTGAAAGGATATTTGGATACAGGGAACACGTGAAAGAACGCTTGATGAAGGAGTATAAATGTGACCTCACAAACAGTGGAAGACAGGCACTGAGCATTGGTTTGGTTTGCTCCGCCTCAGTATTTTTCACTAAAGACACACACACACACACACACACACACACACACACACACACACATTCGCCTTGTGAGACATTGAGAGAAACTCACCCACTCACTGCTCATGAGGTTCCTGGGCAGCTTGCCACTTCAGCAGCCTCACCTCAGGCCAGTTGGGGAGCCTGGTGGTTTCCTCAGGATTGAACTACAGTTGTCTGGTGTCTGCCTGCCTAGAGGACTGGTCTATAGCTGCTGAGTCTTATTTGGTGTTTGCTATGGGACTGAAGTTCAAGCTCGCCCCAAAGAACTATTGCTGAGCACTCCCCCGTATCCTAATAACTTTTCTCTTCCACTACCTCTGCTGGGTGGTCGCTAGAAGAGAGATTGAACCCTTATTAAAAGTAGGTTGCAAAAAATTATGCCTACAAAAAGTATCCCAATAATAAAGGAGATTCTCTCTCCCGTTCCCTTAAATTCTCCTGATGTAACGCATTGCCTTTAACCCAAATAAATGAACATTGGTACAATAGGAGAAACTCATTGCATTTCACCAATTTCCCTATTAAGGTCCCACTGGCTGAAAGAGCCAATCAGGATGTTGTTGCTTGGCTCACCAGGGACTCTAGTGTTCTCTAGTAAGTCAGTTTCCCCTCTTCCTTCATAAGCAAAGGCCGATGCCAGCTTCCGAACCTTGACTCTTCCCAGAGACAATTTCTGGTTGCCTCATATGGTCTTGTAAAACATTACCGTTGGGGAAGAGCACATTAAACACGGTCTGAGTTATGCTTCTTACAATTGCATATAGTTATCTAAAATGTATTTCCTTTAACCACAATAATTATAGGCGGATCAATACAACTATATTCCTATGGTGATCCTCACAGTATACCCGAGGTGATATACACTAAAATCCAACTTCTCTGATTGGAAGTTGGATTTTCATAAGTGATTGTGTAACGGAATGCAGCAGAGGCTGCACGTCATCTCACCTGAGTAAAAGGTTAATATGCAATAGCCAAAATAAAATAAAAACAAGCCCACAGCCAATAACATGTTCAACCCAAATCAGCGTGCTACAGAATATAGATGCATACATAGAGAATGGCTTACTGCGTTCTTGGCCATGTTGAGAATTTGCTTTTGCCTTATCAAAATTAAAATGTACCATCTGATCAATGGTACACACGTTTTGGCAAGTCTCTTTCTAAACAGGTCCCAACACACCACACACCTGAGTGACTTCTAAGATTTTCTTCCACTAAATAATATAGTGTGCCTCCACTCATTGTTCACGGTGTTTTTGTTTTGTGTTTGTTTGTTTGACTATACATTCTTTTCTTTTTGTTTTTAAGATTTTATTTTATGTATACGAATACACTGGTCCTCTCTTCAGTCACACCAAAAGAGGGCATCGGATCCTATTAGAAATGGTGAGCCACCATGTGGTTGCTGGGATTTGAACTCAGGACCTCTGGAAGAGTCAGTGCTGAGCCACCTCTCCAACCCTCATGAGGGTTTTTTGTTTGTTTGCTTGCTTTGTTTTGTTGTTTTGTTTGTGACAGGGTCTTGTGGTTCAGGCTTTCCCCCAAATCATGCATAAGTGGTCCTTGAACCTCTAACCCTTGTTTCCTCCCTGACTTGCTGGGATTATAGCTGTCACCACCTGGCTTGCCTCTGTTATGGGACATTAAAATGTCGTTGCAATTGCAGAGCTTCGATTCCAGTCCACTATTTCCTAGATCCTTGCCTAAACTGAGGAGTTTTGCGAGGACTTTTGGGGGTCCTGCTTGGTGTTTAATTGTAAAGACACCGGAGACATCTGGATACAATAAGGCTGTTGGCCTGTTTCCTGACAGTCCCTCAGCTAACCCATCTACCTAGCCCGACCGACTTCTTGCCACTGTGTCCCACCACGTTGTCTCTTTAAATCCCTGTTCCGTTCTTGTCCCTGCTTGTCTCCCGCCTGTCCTGCCCAAGCTTTTGCTGCCAGCTCTTTATTCTGCAGGAGGCCACACGCCTAACTTCCACTGAGCCAATCAGCAGCAGGACAACGCCCGGTCTCTCTTACGTAGCCTTTTGGCGCAGAGGGTTACGTGACCTCCACCTAGGCAGCTAGCTTTCTAACATGGCCTGAGAAAATCTTTTGGGAAGATGAGGAAGGATAGAAGGTGGGTTGTGGGGCCATAGAAACAATACCAAATATCCGGCCAAGCACAGCCACTCACTGGAAACAGGGACACACCCACATAGCCATTGCAACACCTAGTAGCGTTGAGTCACAAGGAAAACTAGCGCCTTTACCTTAGAGTCTAGACCCACGGTTATACTTGTGCGACCCAAGTCAGTGTCAGCTCTCCTGAGGAGACTGTGGTTGGCCCTAAAAAGGGCCGTTAGGGATGCGGGAGGGGTTTGAAGCGGCGGCGTCTAGCCTCCGAAGCCGTAGAGGGTGCGGCCCTGGCGCTTGAGAGCGTACACCACATCCATAGCGGTGACTGTCTTGCGCTTGGCGTGCTCGGTGTAGGTGACTGCGTCGCGGATGACGTTCTCCAGGAACACCTTCAGCACACCACGGGTCTCTTCGTAGATGAGGCCGGAGATGCGCTTGACACCGCCGCGCCGAGCCAGGCGGCGGATGGCGGGCTTGGTGATACCCTGGATATTGTCTCGCAAGACCTTGCGATGGCGCTTGGCGCCACCCTTGCCTAGACCCTTCCCACCCTTTCCTCTGCCAGACATGGCTAATGCAGTCTGAAACACCAGCTAGTGAGGAATTGGAGGTGGAGTGCCACTAATATATGAGAGGATCGGACCAGATTGAAAACTGAAAGCGCGCGGGCGGGAACCTTTCTAAATTATCCCGGCTCTGGATGTTGCGTCATCTTCCTGTTTTTCTTTTCTCTTCTCTGCCCTCTACCGGTTCCTTACAGTCTCAAGCCTTTATTTTTTTATTTTCGATTTTCTTAAATTATGGTGCCGAAGTCCCTCGGAGAATTCAGATTCCTCCAAATAAAACTTAGAGATGACACAGACTTTGGAAAGCACTGACGCTAAAAAGACAAAAGACCGGAGAAAGAGAAATTTAGAGATGAGGGGGGAGAGCGCTGCACTGAAGGGCCCGGAGCTCCTGTTAGATAAAAACCGCAGCAAAAGTTCCAATACCCAGCGTGACAATCGAAAGCAGCGGACCCAGGAATGTGTGTGGAAGAGAAAGGTCGCGGGCGTTTCTGCGTACAGTCGCCTGTTTCGTTGATATAGACACAGTATTCAGATCAAGCAGAAACTAGATCATAGGAAAACTGAGGATGCCGCCGATCCTTTTCACCGAGGTCAGTGGGTTTCCATGCTCTTCTACCCAAAGGCCCGCTGACAAGCCGAGGAGCCCGGGAATGCTGCTAAACTCGTTTCCACAAGTCCTTTGAGGCCCGCCCATTGTTTTCAGTTATCCCAAACTGTCTCTACTATGCAGTAGGCTAAAATTCACTTTTTTCAAGTGTGTGTCTGTTTCATACAGTCACGCTCTGGGAAATGAACTGGAGTCTGTACTTCTAGTATGTCTGTCGTTCCCAGGGCCGCCCATGGAAGAATCATGAGAAAGCATTCTGCATCAGAACCGTAGTGGGTTGGTTGGGGCTTGTTTTTAAAGTGATCTGATAGGCCTTGTTCTGACTGTTCCTTTATTCTAACATCTATATGTGCTCATGAATCACCACCACCACCACCACCACCTTTTTTCTATCCAGATTTTCTGGCTCCAGACATGTAGATAGATGTAGGTTTTGAGTCACCTTAGGCTGGGGGCTCAGACCCCCCTCTCAACTCAAATGTTTTAAACCTAAGACCTGTGAATTGTACATCTTAGAGGGAAGAGAGCTCCCTCCTACCCCAGTAACCTCGGGCAGTCATACAGGTCTCTTGATGGATAGATCCTGTTTGTGGACCAATGCATAGACATGCCTCCATGCCCAAACTAGCACCCTAGAATTCAGAGCCTCTCCATCCCGCAGGCACTGTTTTCTGATTCCCATGGCGACCCCTGGAAGCTGTGTTGCTTCACATCTCTGTATTGTGCGGACTTCTCCACATCCTTGACTATGTCCCTAATGGGATGTGATTTCTGTGTTTTCTTTCTTTTTAAGGTGAAGTGCAGTAGAGGCTCAATAATTGTTTATGGGTGGACAGTTCCTGCCTTTGCCTCTTTCCTTGTAAAATAAAACAACCATGTGCCAGGCTGACAGGGCTTTGGTACCAGGGCCTGAGGCAGACTCAGAGTCTACCATCTTTTCAGTTGAAGGGAATCAAGAATATTCTCCCACTTCAGACATGAGAATCATTTTGAGCAGAAGGGTTGAGATCTGTTTAAGAGTGGACCCTGCAAAAGATATCAACATTTTATCCTGTTTGCAGAAAATCCCCGGAGTGGGGAAGGGGATGGGAAGAGGATAGGGAAGGGGGTGTGGACAGGAGTGGGCAACAATAACGTTGTTCTCTTTTTCAGGGGTGAGACCTGAGACCACTCTTGAGTAGACACTGTCTCAGGACTATCCTGTCCCTGTCTATTCTCCTAAGGGCGATTTATTTTCCCAAAGTCATTTGACTTTCCCATAAGTGTCCCTTCTTCCATTCTCTTTCCCCTACTTTAGGTATGTGGACCCCAAATTCTAACCACCCCCTTTGAATTACTCAGTTTTTGAGAATTCCCATGTCTATGTTCAATACACATATTTAGAAGGAAACAACTGTTTGACCTATCTTTTCTTGTCAGATTCAATTCCAACAAAGAAATAGCCGGGCGTGGTGGCGCATGCCTTAATCCCAGCACTCAGGAGGCAGAAGCAGGCGGATTTCTGAGTTCAAGGCCAGCCTGGTCTACGAAGTGAGTGCCAGGACAGCCAGGGCTACACAGAGAAACCCTGTCTCGAAAAACCAAAAAAAAAAAAAAAAGAAAACAGAAAAGAAATATGGAGGTTAAAGCAAAAAACAAAACAAACAAACCAACAAATCCCTAAATTAAAAAAAATGCCCTTAAAATATATAACTGATAACATTTCTTCAGATCTCCAACACCTTATACAGCTCTGAAATACTGTATTATACTTTTACACTTGAGAACATTCGGTGAACTATTAATTATACTAAGTTGTCATGTATAGGCAGTAATGGTGACTTGATCAGTAGGAAGGAGACTTGAACTGATTTCTATCCAGTGGCAGGATACTGGAGGTACTGGCCCACCTCAAAAAGGAGTAAGAAAAAGGTCCCAAATACCTGTGGTTTCTTAGTTTGGTCCTAGGTCTCAGACCATTCAAAATCAAAGCAAACCAGGTAAACAGACCAAAATTCACCTGGTCCAAGTTGGTGTTTGACTCTAACTCTGGGGGTTCTTGAGCCCAAACACAAAACTTAGTCCATGCTTTTGTATTAAAAACAAATATATAAAATACATATATATTTGTTTATATAAGTACATATAAAATATTGCATGCCTAATAGTTCATTTAATTTTTTTTGTTTGCTTTTCACTGTATGGAAAAAGTTGAGCTTCTTGTACCCACCCCCAATTAATAAGATACCAGTTCTCTGTCTCTAAACTTTAGGCCCTGGCAATGTGGTTTGTTTTCTCTGAAACAGGGTCTTACTGTGTAGCTCTGGCTATCCTGGAACTCTCTATGTAGACCAGGTTGCCCTGGAACTCACCTGGATCTACTTGCCTCTGTGCCATTATACCTTGCTTGGCCTTTTTTTTTTTTGGGGGGGGGGGCTAATTTTTAATGAAAAACTTCAGGACATTTCTGAGAAATAACTGGAGAGAAACAGTTTCTTCTGTATCATAACCCCTGTTCTGGTCAAAGTTTCGATCCAGAATTTCCCATGAATATCACTCTAGTGTCAGGTAGAGACCAAGCACAGCGGAGGGACATGACTGGATTGTCGATGAAGTCAATGTGCAGCAGAAGGAATACAGATTAAATTTGCCTGGGCAGCGAGGATTATCTTTTTTGGAAGGGACACTGATAACCTTCAAAGTTTACTTCTTGATTTCTAGTTTCGTGCCATAGAATTCACATCTACAATGGCATCCTCATTTCTGAAGAGTACAAACCTCTTACAAGTATAATTGTAGAAGCTAGACAAGAGGAAGACTCTTGACTTTTTTGCTGTCTGTTAAAATAAACCCTACAACTCCTGGACTCTGTGTCTGAATACAGCAGCTTTCTCTTCCTCTTAGAGGAAGTGGTCCAAGATCCCCAGCCAGTGGCTAAGTATACAGACAATGCTGTACATTACATAAACATATACAGCACTGTATGTCTCCTTTAGTATATGTGTAAATACGTATGGTAAATTTTAACTTATAAATTTGGCTCAATAAATAGGTCAAAGCTATAAAAGCAGACAATAATAGTGAAATTTGTTTGCACTTTGGAGCCCTTATTGCATAAGATCAAGGTTACCTGAACATAAGCCTTGACAGGTGTTTTGAATGGAGGCTGCTACTAAGTAAATAAGTCATGTGTAGCAAGGACATGCTGGGCAAGGGGACGATTTATGTCCAGGTGAGAGGGCATGAGAGGATAGGCTTACAATGTAAAATAAAACTCCTGACTTCTTTTCTGGAATTTTTCACTTATTATTACCTAAACACTGATGAGGGCAGAAATAAAAATCTCAGATCAGGGAAGTAGAGTCTGAAGTTTGAGAATCTCTTTCTGATTTAAATAAACACCCACATGCTTTGTGCTCCAGTACATACATTACAAAGAAAATCTTACCAGGAAACACGATACCTGGTGTGGGCACCATCCATCCCCACAGGGCAGGTCCCCTTCTGATGGGAAAGGTCAGCAGCGTTTGAGAAGCCCTGAATGGTTTGATTGTACGATATGAAGAAGATGTTTCTGTGTTTCAAGGCTTTGCCGACTGATCCATCTCACCCTAGATCCACTTCTATAGGAAGCATTGCTGACTATGCTTAAAACATTGTTAAGAAATGACCACAGGAAGAAGTAACAGTTCCCATCAGTGATACTTTTGTGCCATATTTTGGAGGTTACTTCTGCTCCTGAAGGATTCTTAAAGAAATTAATTAAACTGCCAAACTTCTACCTGTGTTTAGTATTTTGGAATCTCCTTAAAATCAATTTCATTTTACTTGGATTTCAGCGAAAAGATAATACATTTTTGTCACCTCAAGGAAAGTTTTAAATATCTTGGGCCTATTTTTACTTTCGGGTTTGAATTTTAAGAAGGTTGGTATACAATGCTTTTTTTTACCAAAAAATCAGGCATGCTATTAAAAGCTTTACTTTGAACCAGGCCATAGTGGCACACACCTTTAATCTCAGCACTCAGGAGGCAGAAACAGGCCAGCCTGGTCTACAGATGGAGTTTCAGGAACCCAAGGCTACATACAGAAATACTGTGGTGGCCCACGCCTTTAATCCCAGCACTTGGGAGGCAGAGGCAGGCGGATTTCTGAGTTCGAGGCCAGCCTGGTCTACAGAGTGAGGTCAAAGAGTCAGGGCTACACAGAGAAACCCTGTCTCGAAAAGAAAAGGAAAAAGAATCAAATAAGTAAATGCTCATTTGCTTTGAAAGTTATTTTGATTTGACATCTAGGTGACAGGTTTAACTATTTAGTAACTGTTCTCCACTGGAAAGGCGGTATTAATACTTCTAGTCTTATCCTTCTGTTATATAAACATTTCATCTGCAGGACTTAATTGGCCGTTAGTGTAGAAGGGAGGTGGAAAGAACGCACTCTAGACGGAAGGAAAGGCGGGAGCGCCATACATAACGATAGTCAGTGTGCGGTAAATGTAAGACCGGCTTGGGTAGGGTTTCGAAGTAGGTAAAACTTAAGTTTGCATTTGGTTCCTTTCACTATACATCGTTATGTCATCCTTCAGCCGTGGTACAAAGCGTTCAAATCGCTGGGCACAATGCCTGAGGTTAAATAAATGCTAACTGTCGGGGAAGAGTTACAGTATCTGGTGACTCGCTACAAAGTGAATCGCAGAACATGAAAAGGGCAAGTTTGTTTCCAAAGAAACCTGTTAGAAGAGCACACTGCGTGAGAAACACTTTAAACACTGCATTTAGGAAAGTTACATCAACTGAAAAGCACTATCTTTTTAAAACCGTCTGTGGTTCATAAATACAAGAAGGAAAAGTATCAGGAGAGAAGGAATAGTGTAACCATCTTGAAACTCAGCAAATAGGATCGAATTCTACCCAATCAGACAGCAAGTCCAGAAACTCCTGCTTTCTGGGCCCAATCAAGACGAAGATAAGTCTATAAGTATGGCCACTTGGCGTCTGCAAGCCGAAGTCGCGAAAATATGGCCCGTACGAAGCAGACCGCCCGCAAGTCCACCGGCGGCAAGGCCCCGCGCAAGCAGCTGGCCACCAAGGCCGCCCGCAAGAGCGCCCCGGCCACGGGCGGCGTGAAGAAGCCGCACCGCTACCGGCCCGGCACCGTGGCGCTGCGCGAGATCCGGCGCTACCAGAAGTCGACCGAGCTGCTGATCCGCAAGCTGCCGTTCCAGCGCCTGGTGCGCGAGATCGCGCAGGACTTCAAGACGGACCTGCGCTTCCAGAGCTCGGCCGTCATGGCGCTGCAGGAGGCGAGCGAGGCCTACCTGGTGGGGCTGTTCGAGGACACCAACCTGTGCGCCATCCACGCCAAGCGCGTCACCATCATGCCCAAGGACATCCAGTTGGCCCGTCGCATCCGTGGGGAGCGCGCTTGAGCGCCCCGTCTCCCATCCACCCCCCACAAAGGCTCTTTTCAGAGCCACCTACGTTGTCAGTAAGAGTAGCTGTGTCACCTTTGCAATTGTATTTTCAATGTTTCAAATACACCCTCAAGTGTGTCAGGCCTAACAATTGCCAGTAATCACTCAGTAACATTGAACCTCATTCTCAGGTTCGTTCGATTTAGAGCTGGTCTTGGGCTCACTACTCAAATATGGGCCAGTCCAGAAAAGGAGTTCTAATTAGGTTCTCAAAACTGTGAACCTGAAAAGTAGCCCCATAATTCTAAGCGAGATACCTAAGAGCGATAGTTAACTTAATTCAACCTGGTGTTTTAAGGATCTGAGCGAAGGGAACATAAAGAACAGCTGAGGCAAAACTGCCGCTCTCATTAACTGGCTAACATGAAATGGGAGGCTGCGATTGGCTAGAAAGACTTTCCTCTAAGCACCACCAAGGCGCGCAACCAGAAGCGGTTTGAGTAGGCTCCGCCTCCTTGACGCTGACACTGCTGTAAATTAACCAATAAAAATGGAATACCGTGTGAAACCTCATTTGCATACAAGCTCTATAAGTACCGCATAGCAAGCCGCGCTGCAACAGTCCGTAGTTTCTCGGTCTACCTTACATTACATCTTTAAACGCGGAGGAAAATGCCGGATCCAGCGAAGTCTGCTCCTGCCCCCAAGAAGGGCTCCAAGAAAGCTGTCACGAAAGTGCAGAAGAAAGATGGCAAGAAGCGCAAGCGCAGCCGCAAGGAGAGCTATTCTGTCTACGTGTACAAGGTGCTGAAGCAAGTGCACCCGGACACGGGCATCTCATCTAAGGCTATGGGAATCATGAATTCCTTCGTGAATGATATCTTCGAGCGCATAGCAGGTGAGGCTTCCCGTCTGGCGCATTACAACAAGCGCTCGACCATCACTTCCCGGGAGATCCAGACGGCCGTGCGTCTGCTGCTGCCGGGAGAGTTGGCCAAACACGCAGTGTCGGAGGGCACCAAGGCCGTCACCAAGTACACCAGCTCCAAGTGAAGTGCAGCAGAGACGTGATTGATCGGCTTTACCCAAAAGGCTCTTTTCAGAGCCACTTAAGTTCTCAAAAAAAGACTGTAAGCACTAAGGGTCTATGATCTAGCAGGTAAGGTTAAGCCATGAGTCTTACTCTGCAGCGCTCTGGTGCAATATCGAGCGTTTCAAAGTGTTGGGCGAGTAGGGCGCGGTGTAGGGTTATCGCATCACTAGTGGGGTGATCTGTCTATTTAAGGCTGGGAACGTATCTTTCCCACTTATCTGAGACCACCTCACCATTTCCTATGGTTTCAAAGCTGAGACCAGTCTCACTGCCCTGAGCATCTATGCTCTGCCTAGATCATTATTAACCGGTCAGCTATTGCCATCAAACATAAGTATCCCAAGCAATGCTGAGCAGGGTTATCTTCAGGAAACTCACGTTCCACTTCCTGCTGAGTGAAGACTGCTTGGCGGTAAATCCTATTTGCTGCGCCATTTCGCTGCCTAACTACATCCGTGCTTTTATTCAGCATCGGCTCTAGTTGCAGTTTTCATAGCACTGACTAGCTTTTTCCTAAATCTTCTGAGCACCCAAAGTGAGGTGTACGCAGCGGGAATGAGGCTCACCTTGCTTGGAGTCTTACCCTTCAAGGCAGAATGCTCTTGAAACATTTTCTCTGATTCTTTTCTGGCCAATAAAAATAGTGGAGCCCTTTCTAGGTTGGTTAGGGTTAGATGAGATAGTGGTACCAGCTGTAACAAGCAGCTAACAGTGCATCCTGTGGTAGGAAGCCATGCAGCCACCTCGGCGGTTCCCGCACCCTTTTCCCAACAAGTGTGCGTACAGATTTGGTTCTCTAAGCTCTTGCATTGACCTCCTTACTGCATAAGACATGTTTGCGGTGAGACATCTAGACCTGTAGGGCGTCATTCTGTAGACACTTGAAGTGGGTTTGATGATGTCTTTAATCCCAGCGCTCTAGGAAGCAGATTCTTTTTTTTTTTTTTTTTTTTGGTTTTTTTTTTTTTTTTTTTTGGTTTTTTTTTTTTTTTTTTTGGTTTTTTTTTTTTTTTTTTTGGTTTTTTCGAGGCAGGGTTTCTCTGTGTAGCCTTGGCTGTCCTGGAACTCACTCTGTAGACCAGGCTGGCCTCGAACTCAGAAATCCGCCTGCCTCTGCCTCCCGAGTGCTGGGATTAAAGGCGTGCGCCACCACGCCCGGCTTAGGAAGCAGATTCTTAATGAGATAGGCCAGCATGACTTTTGGTTATAGCTTACAATCAAATGATGGTGGCCCAGCACTCCAGGAAGCCAAGCAAATGGACATCTGAGTTCAAGACAAGCCTCATTTGCAGAACTAGTTCCAGGGCTATGGCCTAACTAAGACAACACAAAGAAATCTTGTCTCCAAAACAGTTCACATCAGTGCCCTTAGGGGAAAAGTACATTTAAACACTCCTTCCCAGCTTTTAGTTGACAGTTCTGAGTTTTGATGATTTAACACAAAAGGGAGCCAAGCAAAAAGAAATTACCTATAATTCATCTCTGCTATTTCTGATTGATACTGTCTGTATTCTATCTAGCTTGGCTTGTTTATTTAGTCAGGATTCATGAATAATAAGCAGAAAAGGGTGTGGTGAATAATGTGCTAGTACATATGAGGCTTGGGGTTAAATCACGCAGGGGCACCTGGTCTTCTGCGGTGTCTACACTGTGAAACTCTGAAGGATTTGCTTGTCAATTCCTTTGTTGGGGACTTGTTTCCTGAGTCATTTTAAGTATCTAAACAATGACTCATATTTTGATAGTGATTTCCAGGCACTAGGTGATAGAAATTGTACTTAAATGACCATTCCTTATCCCCCAGTGAAAAATAAAACAAAAGTATGTTAATACCATTTTAGGGCTGGCAAGATGACCCAGTATGTAGAGGTATTTGCCCAGTGGCCTGAGTTTGGTCCTGGGAGCAAACACACACACAAAAAAAACCCCACAATAAATAAGCAAATATGATTCTTAGAATTAGGAGAGTTCATCACCGTAAAATTTGATTTCCAATCATTTGCTTTCAAGAAAAAGAATGCCCACCCCGCTCCCTTGACTATCTTATTTGTGATTGGGGGAGTGGGGGGCGGTTAAAGAAGAAGACCATAACTGAGAAGTTCTGGCTCTGTTCTGAGGAGAAAAGCCAGGTTGCATAGATTATAAACACAAACCAAAACAAATTGTAACAATTCTTCCTAGCAGGAAGAAATGGTATTTGGCTGAGTCTGGTAGCACAAGCCATTAGTCCAAGCACTTGGGGGACAGAGGTAGGTAGATCTCTATGAGTTCAAGGCCAGCCTGGTCTAGTCTTCATTTGGAGTTCTAAGACAGATCCCTACCTCACAAACAACCCAGAAGTTGTATTTGAGATTATAAGCATTGATTGAGTCCAAAGGATTGAGTAGCCCCATACAACTTGCAGTTGTCAATAAAGCTACATCATAGACCATCCCTGACACTATAGAAAAACAGTGTAGATATGGAAGGGTAATGCCTAAAACCTGCGTGGGCCAGGGTACCATGCAGACACTACTGCAACAAACTAGCTGCTGTGTGGCTTTCGCTGAGGTCTGATTGGTTATTGTTTCTTTTTTAAGATCTATTTATTTTATGTACATGAGTACACTGTAGCTGTCAGACACACCAGAGGAGGACATCAGATCCCATTACAGGTGGTTGTGAGCCTCCATGTGGTTGCTGGGAATTGAACTCAGGACCTCTGGAAGAGCAGTCAGTGCTCTGAATCACTGAGACATCTCTCCAGCCCTGGATATGTTTCTTAATATGCATTTTCTCATCTTCAAATTGAGAATAATAGTAATAGTTATACAATCTTCAGGAAGTGACCAAGTTGACTGAAACCGCCATCGTCATAAGGATTTTGAGAAGCATATCTCACAAGACTGATACCTACACTATATTGTGTTCAAAATGAAAAGTTTACATTGTTTTCAAACTCACAGGGAACATTGATCAAAACTGACCACCACTTTTGGGAGACCAAAATCATAAAAGACCCATTCAGTGATTACAAACCAATCACAAATTCTCCACAACCTGACTTCTACTACTACTACTTCTTCTTCTTTCTTCTTTCTTCTTTCTTCTTTCTTCTTTCTTCTTCTTTCTTCTTCTTTCTTCTTCTTTCTTCTTTCTTCTTCTTCTTTCTTCTTCTTTTTCTTCTTTCTTCTTCTTCTTTTTCCAAAAAGTACACAGGTTAGAGGGGATTTCAAAATAAAATCTTCTCATTCATCGGGAATAACAATAAGATAGACCACTGTGTGCCAGACTCTCCACAGGTGAGCAGGGGATGGCATGTGCTGAGTCTGAACTGAAGAAAGGCCAGTGTGGTGAATGCCTTTAATCACTGAACTGGAAGGCACAGGCAGACAAGAAGAATGGATTTAAGGGAAGGTTAGAATGGGTTAAACTTTTAACAAAAAAAAGGAATAAAAAAAAAAAAAAGGAAAGTCGAAAGGGTAAATCAGAAAAGCAACAGGAGAGCAGACTTCCCCAGTCTACCAAGGCTGAATTAACCATAAAACCAAAGGCTTCCCTAACATAGCCTCTGAACAGTCAACATTGAAAGAGAAAAGGCATATAGCTGGTGGAGTTAGATGCATGAGATGCTTGTAAGTGGTATGAACTTGGGGCTTGGGTTTTTGTTTTGTTTGGGATTCTGTGCATGAGTGTTTTGTCTGTATCTACATGCATATCCAGTGCCCAGGGAGTTTAGAAGAAAAATGTCAGATCCCCTGGAAGTGGAGCTACAGATGGTTATAAACCCGCATGTGGTTGCTGGGAACTGAATTTGGGTCCTCTGTAAGAGCAACAAGTGTTCTCCATCAATGAGCCATCTGCCTGGTTCATTGTTGGTTTGGTTTGGTTTGGTTTTGACTCTGTACCTTTCCAGTGGGCAAGATGAGGAAGAGCAATTTTATTGTCTATGAGTTTTGGACCGACTAATCTACATTATGTGTCTCGTCTACCCAGGTGGCCTGACACTCCATAAGTATCGAGGAGGACCTTGAATTACTGGTCCCCCTACCTCCACTTCCCTGGTGCTGGAATCCCAGGCATGTGTCTCTATGCTTGGTTTATGCTGTTCATGCATGCTGAGCAAGCACGCTGTCAGTGGAACTACATCTTCAGTACTCCCCAACCCTGAAACCTTATGGAGTCCCAAATTGTCTACATACGTACTAGTGTTCTGCGAGGTATGGGAAAGGACGGGGGAAGACTGGCCTTCTCATTGCCAACCTTAACATAAACTTTTCTGAGGGTTAGCCTTTAAACTGTTGCAGCTATGAGGCATGACTTCTGAAGATTCTGCCTATGCCACTTCACACAAATGGGAGATGTAGGAACGGTTCTAACAATACTTCTAGAAGGAACGTTCTAGCACTACTGTGAGATATAAACAGTAAGCAGAGATACTTACATAAGTAAGTGAGTAAGCAGAAATACTTTAGCATGTGTAGGAAAGTCAACATCAGGCCTGTCCTTTTTCCCTAGCGCCCCCCCTCCCGCCCTGATAGTGCAGTCCTCCATATTAAATCATCTCGTGGAAACCAGCCTCATTTTCAGTAGTTTTGAGACCGCTTCCTCTTCCCTCCCTGGCGATTCTTTTTTTTTTTTTTTTTTAAGATTTATTTATTTATTATATGTAAGTACACTGCAGCTGTCTTCAGACACTCCAGAAGAGGGCGCCAGATCTCGTTACGGATGGTTGTGAGCCACCATGTGGTTGCTGGGATTTGAACTCTGGACCTTCGGAAGAGCAGTCGGGTGCTCTTACCCACTGAGCCATCTCACCAGCCCCCTGGCGATTCTTTATCACATATTTTCCATTTTGTTTATATTTTTGAAGTTTGGGTTTTTTGTTTGTTTGTTTGTTTGTTTGTTTGTTTTGTTTTAGGACAGGGTCTCTGTTATGTAGTTCTGGCTTCCCTGTACACTAGGTTGGCCTTGAACACCCTGAGATCACTCCCAAGTGCTGGAAATAAAGGTATGTGCCACCACCCAGCAGCTTATCAAATTCTTCACTGCGATTCTCCCCAACCCCTCAAATTTACTGACCAAAAAGCTTAGATTTTTCAGCTTTCTATGTGCACTTGTCCATTCAACCGATGGTTGTCACATATTCCGGAGTCCAGCATTCTAGACTCAACAGTAATGTGTAGGTTTAATATGCGTCTTAAGGGAGCTGAGGGTTCAGTTCTGCGTGGGGTGTGCCTCTCTAGCCTGCAGGGAGTCCTGGGCTCAGTCACCTGCAATCACTTGGCAGTGCGCATCTGTAGTCCCCGCACTAGCTCAGCAGTCTCTAGAGTGTGTTCCAGACCATGAGACCATGTCTAAAAAGTATCTCAAGTAATAAGACTAATCCAGAGCTCTTTCCACCTCCCTGCCCTGCCCTGTCCTGCCAACTTGCTCCTTAGTGCAGGGACTGCAAGTTTTAATGTTCTGAGCCAAAACTCTGACCCCACCATTAACCTTCCCACGTTTCCTGCTAGTGAATTAGAAGGGGTTGTTGATCCTTCCTCCAAAATACTGTAAATGTGACCGTTTCTCAGAAGTCCCACGGCCACACGCTGCCCCTCCTCCCACTCCGGCTCCCTAATTAGTTTCCTACAGTCCCCTGACTTAGTCTCTGGGTTGGCAGTAAAGTCTGTAAGACCTCTGAGGGCCAGCTACCCACAAGATCTCCATTCTTTTTTCTGACTTGTCATCACTGGGTAGGAAGATCTAGGCTAATCGTCGGCCCCTCCTAGGGGACAATCTGTAAATTCAAAAGATGCCAAGTAATAGCAGGCCCCCAAATACATTTGGCTACTCCGGCTTTATCCCCAAACCAGGCTAGAAATCGCTGAGCCTTCTGAAATGGGCCTAGATTCTCCCCTGGGAATGAGTACGGTTCTCTATTAGCAAGCCTGGAAAATGACAACCCCTAATTGCCTACTTTGTACTGAGGCCTGGCAGGCCTGGTAATTAACTACAAGACCCTGACGATCCAGGAAGCTTCTTGCACTGCTCTAGGAATGAAGACTCCCCACGACCACACCACTCCTATCCCAAAAGGCATGTGGACACACGCTCCTCCTCACCAGCTGCATCAGACCCCTTCGGGATGCCTCGTTCTCAGCTCTGGAAACTTTGCACTAAGGATATACTGAGCTACCTGTCTGCCCGCTCTCTGGCTCGGCTGACCCTCCCTAACTAGCTCCAACAATGCTGGAACCTGCGCGGAGGCCGTGTATGCTGGACACCGAGGAGGCAGAGGTCGCAGTCTCCTCCTGCTTGCTCTTTGGCGTCTACCCACCAGAGCCTCGGGCTAGGCGGGACTTTGAATCTTCTCCCGGCAGCGGCAGCAGCAGCTGCGAGCCCCAAAGGCAGCCACCAGGGGTCGCTATGTGGGTCCTCGACCGCGCTGATCAGACTGGCGGGCTGGGGTGAGTCGTTCTGCAGCTGCGCATTCGCGGAGACTGCCAGCCTCTCGTGATGCTGTGCTCGCGCAGATGCAAAGTGAACCATCATTACCAAGAGCTGAGTCTGCTTTGGAATGGGGCCCTTCCCTATACCAGAGGGAATCGGACACGCACCACCCTTTTCCACAGGCTTTCTGCTGCCGCAGACTCAGTAGAGATCATTCACTCTTGTCTGCTAGGTGAAAGCAATTAATCGTAAGGTTTGCGGGAGACTGAAAAAGTCCGCCGAGGAGCGTTTCGGGTCACGGGGGTCTCCGAGCTTTGGCAATGATGACCCAACCGCACGCTGCCTGCATTGTACACAGATGACCACGCGATGGCGCCAGCGAGTCACTTCGCCCCAAAGTCCTATTTTCTCTTCTTTTACTATGTATCTAGGTAGGGGGTCTTGATTGGAGTTTGTTTTCTCTGCCAGTTAAAGAATAAACGGCAGGGGGGAAATGTTGTGGAGCAGGTAGCAAAGGGTAAATCTCAGACACAGCAGACAGAATCAACCCGTGAAGAAAGATTATTAGGCTGAGAAAACACAGGCACACAGAGTACAGCACACAGAAAGATTGAGCGTGATCTCAGGAAGTTGGCCTTTTCTGGAGGAGTGGGGGGCTTGAGGATCTTTTAGGGGAATCTTCTCCTAGTCTAGGAGTTGTCAGTTTGAATAAAGACAGAGAAACTGATAGGCCCACATTTCTGGATAAACATGTACTAGCCTGGCCCTGTACTTGGACTGCGCTGCCTGCCCATGCTGGCAAGAGAAAAAGTCCACCCAGTCTTTGCCTCAGGTCAGGAGCATTAAAAAAAAAAAAAAAAAAAAAAGGCAAGTGGCTTGCCATACTGTCTGTTACCTCCCACACATGTCTATCAAATATCTAAATCCTAGCTCTTTGTTTTCTTCCTTTCTATTTTGTAACCTGATTGGGAGGTGTCACATTGTCCAAAAGGCTGAACACACCTGCATGCAACAGACAACTAGGTGGAGTGATGGACAGATGAGGTGTCTGCTAACCCAATTGTCATTTGCCTGCATGCTTTTTCTTCTAATGATAACCAGAGAAATTCTAAGTCCTGACCTTAAAGATGCAAGTCTTTATGGAGGACAGATGGACAGATAGATAGGAGCCACAGACAGACTTTAAAAATAAAATAAGATTAAAATTGAAAAAAAAACAAAACAAAACGGGAACTTCTAGCTTGTTTTTCCTCCTTCTGACCAGAGGCCAAGGCCCGACAGCTTGAAACAAAAGGCCAGCAGGCTTACTCTCTCCCACTAGCTGTTTCCACACACTCCCTGTGCTGCTCAAGTAAGCAAAAGGCCTGACCTTGACTATTTATCCAAAGTTTATTAGCATCTAGCCCAGGGTGGCCCCAGTCTCACGGAGTAGCCTAAGATAACCTGAACTTCTGATTCTCCGACCTGCACCTCCAGAATCTGGTTTTATTTCTTTGTCTAAACTGAGCAACTCTAAACAGGGGAGGGGACTCCCACCAAGTTCTAGCCCACCAAAGACTGTGTGAACCTTTGCTGCCCTGCTGGTATGTGTGCGCGCGTGTGTGTGTGTGCATGTGGTATGTGTGTGTGTTTATGTGTGTATGTGTGCATGTGGTGTGTGTGTGTGTATGCATGTGGTGTGTGTGTATGCATGTGGTACATATGGGGTGTGTGTGTGTGTGTGTGTGTATGCATGTGAGGTGTGTGTGTGGTGTGTGTGTATGCATGTGGTGGGTGTGGGTGCATGTGTGTGTGTGTGTGTGTGTGTGTGAGTTCCCTTGCCTTGAATAAAAGTTTTAATAAAACCCATCTAGTAAAAGTGGTTTTCACTCATTACTTCTGCTGCTGTGTCTGGGATCCTCCTTGCTGCTAACTGTTGTACTGGAGATCTCTTGTGCCTTTTAATTCTTTAATTGACAGAAAAACAACTTGATCCAAACTCCTCAACAATAACTAGTTCACAGAAATACAATCAGAAACAAAGATGTCCCCTTGCACATTAGAGGAAAAGTAAGTTTGCTTTATAAGTTATGTATAGCCCCTGATATGGCAAGCTATTAGATTTGATCATTCAGAAATATCGAGCTTGCTTTCTGGTACAAAATAGCATCAGATGTGAATGTTTTTGGTTGGTTGGGTGGGTGGGTTTTTTGTTGTTTTTTGGTTTTGGACCTTCATGGCAGCTTACAACTGTCTGTAACCTCAGCCCTAGTGGATCTGACACTCTCACACAGACACAGACAGACAGACATGCAGGCAAAATGCCAATGTACATAAAAATAATAAATTATTTTAAAATAATAAAATAAATGGCTCATTGGGTAAAAGCACTTGCCACACAAGCATGAAGGCTTGAGTTCGAATCCCCAGAACCCATAGAGAGGCAGACATAGAGGTGAGCGTCTATATTTCCCACTTCCTACACTAAGGCATTAGTGGAGAGAGAGAGTCTCCAGAATACCTCACGTGTGCGGGGGCAAACAGCAGAGACCCTGTGAGGACCTGCAGCAAAGGGTGTGCGCACGCCCACACTCACACCCACGCACACATCCACCTTACAGACTCACTGAAGAAAGGAACTGTCAGTCCAGGGAGAAGGGTCAATGGGTAAAGTGCTCGCTATACTGAGTTCATGCTTCCACCTAAGAGACTGGCATGGCAAGGCTTGTCTGTAACCCATGTCTGTAGCCCAGTGGTGCAAGGACAGGGGTTATCCTGGAGGAGGCGCTGCTGGCCAGCTCTAGGTCGAGTGGGAGCTGCGGTCGAGAAAGATCAGGTGGAGAGTGATTGGAAATGACACTGGAAAGCAACCTCTGGTCTTTGACACACAAATGGTGAACACACCTGTGCACACACACACACATATGTACATGCTTACACTAAATGTATAAACAGTCCCTATAAGTTTTATTTGAGCAAAGGGATCTTGTAAGACTCCAAAGGCTTTATAAATAGTCATTGTAGGTGCCTCGTTAGCGCAGTAGGTAGTGAAAGGAAATAAAACTTGAGACCTGTGATTCATGTAATGTATGTCAAATAGCCCAAAGAGTTGTTTGTGAGCTTTGAAACCTGGGGCTGAGAACATAGCAGAACAGACCAGGACATGCCCGGGCAGGCCCATGGCTTCCCTATCTCCCACCCCTCTGACCTCAGGCTGCTGATGTTTAAATGGACCAATCATGTAAAACCGCGCCAATTCCTCCCCCAGCCCCACTCCTTTTCTATAAAAACCCCTAGCTTCCAAGCCTCGTGGTCGAATCCACTGTCTCCTGTGTGAGATACGTTTCGACCCGGAGCTCCGCCATTAAAATACCTCGTGTTGTTACATCAAGGTGTTGTGTTCTATTCGTGATTCTTGGGTGCATGCTGAATCGGGAGTTGGGTGGGGGTTTCCCCACTAGGTTCTTTCAGTAGCGCATCAGTCTCATAAATAGTCATTGTGCTATTTAATTGTCTCATACTTTCTGAAAATGGGCTATAAGTGTTTGAGATGCAAAGCCACTTATCGGAATGAACACCGGTGTATCACAGCAAGGACGCAAGACAGGAGCGCAAGGGGATCAAACTTCAGACTGTACTTTGGAAAAGATCTTTTGTTAACTGAAGTTCCTAGGAAAAAAGCCACTCCCATGATAGCTGTCTACAAAACTAGCTGGCTGTGGAGAGCTAGAACATTAGATGGGAGCCAAAATCGTCTTGGGCTCTTGGCCTGTTAGCCATTCATTGCCTGTGATCTAACTGTGGTGGTTTGAATATGCCTGGTGCAGGGAGTGGCATTATTTGGAAGTGTGGCCTTGTTGAAGTGGGTGCGCCATCCAACTCCCTCATCCCAGCTGCTTGGAAGTCAGTCTTATAGCGTCCTTCAGATGAAGTAGAACGCTCCACTCCTCCTGGACCATGCCTGCCCTGATGCTGCCATGCTTCTGCCTTGATGATAATGGATCAAACCTCTGAACTCATAAGCCAGCCCCGATTAAATGTTGTTCTTATAAGAGTTGCCTCGGTCATGGTGTCTGTTCACAGCTGTAAAACCTTAGACATAACATCTCTGTGACAAATACATAAATCCTTTGGAAAGGGTGCAGTGGCTATTCCTGGTTGTCAAGTTGACTACATCTTCAAGGGCTACAATCCAGAATTGGAGGGCACACCTGTGATCCAGATCTTGAGGCTGAAAGACACAAGTTTCTGACCTGGATCTTGACATGGAGATCTTGAGGTATAGTGGCCATGAAAATCTTAGACCCAGGCAAAGTAGTACATGCCTTTAATTCCAGGAGACTGAAGCAAGCAGATCTCTGAGTTCAAGGTCAGCCAAGGACAAAGCAAGTCCCAGATCCAAAAGCGGTGGTGCACACCTTTAATCTGGGCCACACCTTCTGCTGGAAGCCCACATAGGGAAATTGGAAGAAGGCAGACTCACTCTTCTTCACCTGCTTCACTTACTTGCCAGCACCTGTTGGAACCGACTTCTACAGAAGACCAGCTGAAACAGCTAGCCTGGTGGGACTGAGCAACTGCTAGATTCTCAGACTTCCCATTCACAGCTGCCCATCGTTGGGTTACTTGGACTACTGTAAGTCATTACAAGAAATTCCCTCAATATAGAGACAATCCATACGTTCTGTAACCTTCGAGAACCCTAACTTATACAAAAGGCACAGAGTCCTAGTTCCCACAGCATGCCTGTCATCACCCAGCATGAGACCTATAGCAGAGAGCTCTTCACTGTGATCTGCCTGCCCCTTCACCCAACTGGCACCGCATCGAATCATGGAATTTGGAGTATCCTAAGATTGTATTCCCAGACTCTGCTCACCCAGACCGGTTCCACGATAAACTACCTCTCATCCCATTTGAGACAAGGGCTGTGGTTTTGTAAGGCTATTTTTAAAAAAAGATTTATGCTTATCTATGTGTCAGTGTGTCGAATGTGTGCTCATCAGAGCTACAGGTGGTTATTGTTAAGAGCTGCTGAAAGACTCTGAGAGGAGCCCCTCGCTCAGGCCTCAGGGCAATAGCGGACACCCAAGAACTCACGATAGACCAAGCTTGATGCAAACCACATGAGGCTTTATTCAGGGAAAGCCAAAGCTCTGGGGACGACTCGTATCCCATGCAGGGGTAGACGAGTCGACCTCGAGGGGAAAGAGGACCCAGTTTTTATAGGCCCTCAGGGGGAAAGGAGAAGGGGGAGAGTAGGGGATTTCCAGATCTAAACAATTTCTATTCTAAAATGATTGATTCCTCAAGAAATGGGTATGGGAGGGAAAGAGTCTAATGAAGGTGCAGCACTCCAGATTGGTCCTATGGTTGCTGGGGAGATTTCCCAACTCTTTCCCAGCAACCAATATCACAAACACCTGGCAGTGAGGTGCAGCAGTGGGCACACACCTGGTCAGAACATTGGCAGACACACAGGTTCGAGGAGCGGCCAGAGCATTGTGCACCTCTATTTTTCTAAATCAGTGAAGCTAGTTCTACTAACAATGAAATCTATTTTGCCAATTTCAGGGCTTCTGTGACCTTTTACATTCTGTCAGGATCTTTCACTGCCAGCGTGGGTGCTGGGAATTCAGGTCCTCTGGAAGAGCAGTGCAAATGGAAACAGCCCGCATAGGCTCATATGTTTGAATGTTTGGTTTCCAGTTGATGGATTGTTTAGGAAGGATTAGGAGATGTGGTCTTGTTGGAGGAGGTCGCTGGGGACCAGGCTTTGAGGTTTCAAAAGCCCAGGCCTGGCCCATGTTTGTCTCTCTCCCTTCCCCCTCCCTGCCTCCATTTGTCAATAAGATGTAAACTCTCAGCTACTGCAGTTATAATTTATTTTTTAATTGTTCTTGTTCATATGTCTGTGTCTGCACACCCTGCACATGTGGGTGCTTGCAAGAGATCAGAAGACGACATCTGGACTTACAAGCAGTTACAAAAAGTGAACTCAGGTCTCCTGGAAGAGCAGGAAGTGTTCTTAACCCCTGATCATCTCTCCAGCTCCCACACTGTTTTTAACAGTTTCTGCATGCATTGTACAACAGAGTGTATCTCCTCCCGTGACTGTGGTCCATTATCCCGGTCCCTCTCATGCCTATTGGTCCCTGGTTATAAAGGTCCCAATATACCTTGATATCTGCTAATGTTCATATCCAGGGAGGCTCAGGCTATGCCACACCCACTCTGCGGACTGAGACCTCTAGCACGGCATACCCTAGAGTTCCAGGGATGTGAAGCACCAAGACCTTCAGCAGGCCCTTAGGAGTGACAGTAAGTGGAGACATGATCTACTCCTTGTTTCTAGAATTCGGTCTTCCTGTGTGGTCTAAGGGCATTTGTGGCACACATGTGAGCCATGCCTTCCAATAGGGACGCTTTGGGCCAGTGTTCCCGCCCCACTCTCCAGCTTACAGGTGGTACTGGCTGGAGAAAGCTCTCACCACCCAATGAGGGCACCTGAGGGTGCTGTCTGCTTGTCAGATAGTGATAGAGCTAAAAGCCTTTGTTCCATAGCTCTGCTAAGACACCACATGCAGGCTGCCTGAAAAGGCCCCTAGAGTGTGGGAGTTTGGGGTTGGGGGTATCTGGACCTGAGGGAAGTTAGATGGATGGATCACTGCTGACACTTCACTCTTTAGCTGCTGCCACTATGTCCTTTGAGGGGTGTGGGCAGCAAATCTGGGGAGGGTGCATAAAGAGAGACGGTAGGAAGGAGAACACAAATTCAGATGCTCCCAGGATGAACACCGGGTCTTACTTAGCCAGCTTTAGCCCAGGCTATGGAGCTGTCTGTATCAGCGTCTGCTCCCCTGACACACAGGCCGTCCCTGGGGAGGCCTTTCCCTGAACCCATCCACCCTGTGAAGGGATGGCACAGCTGTCCCTTCTGGGCAGGAATCTCACCCCTGCTCTGGTTCCGCACGTCTCAGACTGGAGTCTTCCAGAGCTGGGTCCTGTCCCGGGCGGCCTTGGGGGGCGGGGGGGGGGGATCCTACGGGATTCACTTCCTGTTTCCCTGCTCCATAAGGTCAAACATTCGACAACCCACGCTGTGACCTGACTCCACGTGTTGCAAGATCGCTTTGGTCTCCTTTCAGATGTCTGATTACCCAGCTTGTCTCAGCCAGAGCCAGTTTGTATATTTGCTTTATTTAAGAGTTGCATGCCATGGTCCCACAGTTTCAGGGTCAACTTTGGGAAGCTTGTGCCCCGGTACTGTCACTGGGAGAAAGGGGCTCAGGCTGCTCAGGTCCACAGTCACCCACTGAGCTTCGAGGTCCGTCGGGCGCATCTTTTGGTGTGGTCTGACTCGCAGTGGCTGTTACTTCTTCATACACGCCATCGCTTCTAACTTGCTGAAAGGAATTAACTTTCTTCCCCTGCTCAGAAACCAAAGGGACTTCTAAGTTGTACTTCTCTCTCTGCAGCCTGTGTATTTTCACATAGAGAACCGTGTTCAACGAAAACATTATTCCCACTGACAGATAAAACAGGATGTGAAACCAGACAGGAGCTGATGACTGGAGACCTGAAACAGAGAAGAAATCCTTTAGACATCGGAGAGACCCAGCCAAGTTACGTTTGGAAGAAAAAGAGCCTGACAAAGCTGTCTGTTCCAGAGAGTAAATTCAAGGGACAGGAAAGAAACTTCCAGCAGTTCCATATGAGCCCTCTAGGTGGCGCAAGCTCCTTGGGAATGTCACTCGTGAACTTTAGAGACCATGGTTAGTTCTGTGTCCTTAATGCTTGAAGCAGGTTTGAGGACTTTTCCCTGCCAGAGTCTTGGTTCTGGGCTTATGAACCCTCCACTCCAGTCAGATATAGGCAGCAGACTATGTTGTGTGAGGACACTGTAAAGCCATAATGTAAGTTCATCAAATCAAAAGGCGCGCCCTTGTCCTGGCTTCTTTCATGTCACTTGACACGAGCCAGAATCATCTTAAAAGAGAGAACCTCAACTGAGAAAATGCTTCCATAAAACCCAGCTAGTTTCTTTCCTTTTAAAGATTTGTTTATTTTATTATTGTACTTATTTTATATATATGACAAGTACACTGTAGCTGTCTTCAGACAAACCAGAAGAGGGCATCAGGTCCCATTACAGATGGTTGTGAACCATCATGTGTTTGCTGGGAATTGAAATTAGAACCTCTGGAAGAGCAGTCAACGCTCTTAACCACTGAGCCATCTGTCCAGCTCCCAGCTAGTTTCTTAATTAGTGATTGATAGGGAAAGGCCCAGCTCATTGTGGGTAAGGTGGGCTGGCCGTCCTGGGTTCTATAAGAAAGCAGGCTGAACAAGTCACGATGAGCAAGTCAGTAAGCAGCATCCCTCCATGACCTCTGTCAGCTCCTGCCTGCAAGTTCCTGCCCTATTTGAGCTCCTGTCCTGACTTCCTTCTATGATGAACTGTGCTGTATAAGTGTAAGCCAAATAAAACCTTTCCTCCCCAACTTGCTTGTGGTCCTGGTGTTTCATCACAGCAATAGAGACCCTAAGACAATCCTAGTGTCTTCTGTAGTGAGTGGGGGTAGCAAATGAGATTAAAGAGAGGGATGCGGGACAAAATGAAGGAAACCATCAGGAGGGAAAATAAGATAAAGGAAAGGAATAAAGAAAGTAAAATGTGAGAGACAGGGAGGAAGGAGAAGAGAGAAGAGGAAATTCAGGGAAGGCTGGAGGGTGACTGCAGTTCTGAAAGAGGCGTGGGGTGTTCCTCTTCCAGGCTGGACTACAAACCCCTGAGTGAGCCTGGGGGTTGGAGGAACACTTCCCTTGTACTCACCAAGCACTTGGAGCTCCAACTCAGGGCTGCGCTTAAGGACACTGCTGTCCTCCGTGGCTACCTCACACCAGTAGAATCCAGCATCTTCTCTTTCCACCCTTGGTATATGGTACTCTGATGATGTGTTCCTGTACTCCAGGATCTTGCTGCCCACATAGAAGGAGAAGTAAAGCTGTAACCCGGGTCTCTGCAGGAGCAAATTCGTCTCACAGTTCAGGGTGACCAGACTCCCCTCCGGGAAGGGAGATGACATGGATGCTCTCAGCACTGGCGTGGTAAACAGCTCTAAAGAGAAAGTTGACAAGGGACAGGGTATTCATTCTGTGTCACTGTTCTTTTCATGAGACTCCCTCCCCTTTATCCTCAAGAAAATGGGTCTTCCCCATTGCCAGCAGAGAGTCATAATTTCTAAAAGCCGTGACTGTGGCCTCCAGCAGAGGGGCTTCTCATTGCAAAAGGGAGCTTCACTGCATGGCTCTATTTATTATGAAGCCATAGAGCCTCAGGTTAGTAGCCACCCCGAGTCAGCACTAAGATGCACTTGCCAGATAGGAAGGTCATTCATTACTTGTGCTATTCAAAAAAGAATCTGGGACAAGAATTTCCTCCCCACAGAAATAAACTATTTTTAGGACAGGAACACCTTGCCAGTGAACAAGAGGATGAGAGAGATAAGCTATGGAAAGAGAACAAAGACCTTGAATAACTTGAGTAGAGAAAACTGCTTTACAGATGCTTAAAGAGAAGTGGGCCCAGAGACGACACATGTCCCTGACATATAAACACAAAATATAACTGGTTCCTAATGCCTTTCTGGTTTTTATTTCTATGGAAATTTCATGAGATTTAACTGGATTAAAAAAAAAACTAACAAATAACAACAACAAACTCTTGACTAATTTGAGTCCCTGGTTTTAGGGCTAAAATAAGTTGATGAAGGGACAGTCACTATCCCATGACACTGTTGGGCCATTGTAGATCTGCAAAGAGCAATGGGTTGCGACACTAGACCCAGCCAATGGTCATTGAGTGGTCTTTGGGGAGGCTGCTTGCCTCGTAGGACTCAGCTTCCTCCTTTGTAAGTTTAAGTGAGGACCATGGATGCTTTTGTAGTGGCTCTTCCGGTCCTTACAGCTGTAACTCTTGCTATCTAGACTGGATACCTTTCACCGTGATGGACACTCCTGCAGACGTGTAGCGGTGTCGTCCCGTGCCTGAGCAGTGGTAGATGCCGCTGTGACTCAGGTTGGTTTTCAGAATGGCGACCTCCGAATCTGAAGAAAACTGAAAGGATTTTCCATTTCGATAGAAAACCACATTGTACACCAGCTTATTCTTCCATCCGTGACACCTCAAGGCCAGGGGCTCTCCTTCTGTGAGGACTCTGCGGGAGGCCTGGAGTAGCAGCCAATCTGAAAAGTGAGGGCCCACAGTGTTTGCAACAGAGGAAGTATGAGGCCGACAAATCTTGGCCCTGGAGATTTCTATATCTTTTACTTGAAACATCCCAACCCCAATCTCCACTATGGCCCACACCTGTCTCGCTCAGTGAAAGAAAATCGACTTTTGCCAGCAGCTGTGCACACTAGCGCCCTCTATTGTCCCTTCTCAGCAGCTGTGCACACTAGCGCCCTTAATCGTCCCTTCTCAATAGCTGTTCACACTAGGCCCCTCTTACATCATCCCTTCTCAGGGCTCAGAAGTTGGTTGGTACAAAGTTTACTTTGCATGATAGAAAGAATTCTTAGATGACCCCCAGAGAATCATACCTAGGCCCTTGACTGTGACGAAGGCCTATGATTGGTTTCTATAACCAAGAAACTATGACAAAGGCCAGGTGCACATTTGCTCTATCTGGCTCTTCCTCAGCAGGCTGGATGGAGACGTTCCTGGTGACCTTGAGGCAGTAAGCTGCCACGATGTGACACATAACCTGTGAGGGTTCCATGGCAAGGGCTTCTGGTCATGTGGTCCCCCAGTGGACAGACAATTAGAAAACGAGGACACTAGACCTGTAATCCTGAGGAATTGAATTCTGCCAATGACTTTGTAAATTTGAAGAAAGACCCAAAAGGAACACAGTAAACACTCTACAGCAAATCGATGGAAACTGAAACATAATAATGTGTGTGGTTGTGGCAATCTGTTATGCTGAGGTAGATAGTGGTGTGCTGTAACTGCTAAGCCCCTGTTAGTAAAGATGAGGTGTTCCGGGAAGGGGGGCCTTTCACTCCACAGAACTCATCTAAGAAAAGTGGTGGGCAGTGTGCAGCCATTTCTGTGGTCTCAGCCACTGCTACATTCCTTCTAAATGCAATTCCTTCTTGTATCTATTCCTGTCCCCAACCAAGAAACTCCACCCTGCACTGTCTAGACACACTCATGTCTTTGCTTCATGTCTGAAACACAGTAGAAGGTTTTTTTTATATCTCCATATGAAATTACCAAAACACAAGTAAAAAATATACACTGAAATTAGCTGGACTCAAAGTCTCAATATCTCAATGAACGTTTATACAGCAAGAACAGCCATTCTGAATGGCAGCTGTGGGGATTCACATCTGGGTTGCAACTATGCACTATGTGATGTATTTTTTATGCTACTATTCATCAACGAAAGTGAAAAAATCATGAAAGACCTAGAACTAGAAAAACCATAGGCTTTCTGTCCTCTGTCATGCAACATGTCCTTTACCTGCAGTCTGTCCTTCCTGGACCCTAATATGTACCCTCTCTTGTTTTCTCTTCTATATGTTATACTGCACCCAAATGTACATTTGTTTACATATTTTTTGGCTAGATTCTACATCTAAGGGGAAATGTGGGGCTTTTTAACCTTAAATGAGAGTATTGCATACAAAAACACATGAGATACAGCTTTTAGCTATATGTACTACATAACATGCTAATTTCCCTTTTTAAAAAAGATTTATAGCCGGGCGTGGTGGCGCACGCCTTTAATCCCAGCACTCCGGAGGCAGAGGCAGGCGGATTTCTGAGTTCGAGGCCAGCCTGGTCTACAAAGAGAGTGCCAGGACAGCCAGGGCTACACAGAGAAACCCTGTCTCGAAAAAACAAAAAAACAAAACAAAAAAAATAAAATAAAAAAGATTTATTTATTTTACTATATGTAAGTAGACTGTAGCTGTCTTCAGACACTCCAGAAGAGGGCGTCAGATCTCGTTACGAGTGGTTGTGAGCCACCATGTAGTTGCTGGAATTTGAACTCAGGACCTTCAGAAGAGCAGTCCATGCTCTTAACCACTGAGCCATCTCAACAACACACATGCTAATTTCCTATTCAAATATCCGTCCCTTGTCCTCACTGCCTCTGAGTAGGAAAGTGACATTCATTTTGAGTCACATGACTAGAACCTGGAACCATCAACTGGCTTCATTTTCTTGGTCCTGGGGTCTCTGTGAGGTTCTGCCCATTACAGATTTAAAAGGCAGGAAATAGCTGTAGCCTCCCCCAGCCTTGAGTACGCTGGCTCAGACCTTGCTGCCACTGAGAATGAGACCACTTGGGGTGGAGCCTTCCCACCTAGATGGTTCTATTGTTCTGTCACTTGAACTGTTCTTCTCCGAGATACTGCTACCTGCTGAGAGGCTGAGAGATTCCTGAGAGATTCCCAAGACAGCAAGCAACCCAGTGATTGACGCCTTCTTGCCAAACCAGTACTACCAGACAGATTGCTTACAGGCTGGCCACAGGCATCAAGAGTGGATCTGTGAGAGATGGGCTTTCCCTCTATATAAGCACAGATTTGTAGTAAACTTTGGGCCATGATAAGAAAATTTGTCTTGGTCTGTTTACTTCTCTCTCGCCGTTCTCTCCTTTACAGCTCCAGCCTCCCACGCAGGAACCCAATTAGTGTGGCCGCAGGCAGCTACAATAGCTTGAGTGCAACAAACAGATAGCAGCAGGGAAATTTGTGAACACAGCAGACAGCATCAGCTGTGGAGATGTTATTACAGGTAAGGAAATGTACACACAGAAGCATACAGAGAGAGAGCCTCTGCACACACAGCAAGCACAGAGAGAGAGCCTCTGCACACACAGCAAGCACAGAGAGAGCCTCTGCACACACAGCAAGCACAGAGAGAGCCTCTGCACACACAGCAAGCACAGAGAGAAAGAGCCTCTGCACACACAGCAAGCACAGAGAGAGCCTCTGCACACACAGCAAGCACAGAGAGAAAGAGCCTCTGCACACACAGCAAGCACAGAGAGAGCCTCTGCACACACAGCAAGCACAGAGAGAGAGAGTCTCTGCACATACAGCAAGCACAGAGAGAGAGAGTCTCTGCACATACAGCAAGCACACACACACACACACAGAGCTTCTCCACATATAGCAAGCACAGAGAGAGAGCCTCTGCACACACAAAGACCCTCTGTCTACACACAGAGAGATCTTCTGCACACACAATAAGTCTACCCAGAGACTCTCTCTGCAAAGCAGAGTAGGACTTGGGAGCTAAAAAATTCAGTCTCTACTCAAAAGCTGTTTTGGGATTTGGTTTTTGGAGGGTTGTTTGTTTGTCTGTTTGTTTGTTTTTGTTTGGTTTTAAGTCTTTGATGAGTCTTTCTCCTCGAATTTAGGACTGGCAGCTGATTGCCCCACAACTGTTATGTAAGCTTATACAGATTCTGTTGAACTCCTAGGCTGGTCCATCAGCAGAGGGCCCAACAGGTGAGAAAAAAAATGAATAAAGTCCTCCAGACATTTTTTTTTCACCTTCAAGGCTTTTGTCTCAGACCAGGAGGATGAGGAATAAGCCAGCCATCTTGAAAGTTTGCCACCTTTATAACATAGATGGCTTCTCTCTGTCTGCCTGCCATGGATTGTCTAACACTCTAGTGTCTTAGCATGCCCAGACTGACTAAAACTGACTGAGCATCAATGTAACCACAATGGAATCTTCCACTGTTGCCTAATCATGGCAAAACATTTTATAAATAGGACAGGGAGAGCTAGAAAATCTGGTGTATTAGGTGAGAGTCGGGAACTTTTGTTCCTTGGCTGGGGAGGGGGGGCGGTTAGAAGACCTGACACTACAACATGGAAAAGGCTGTCTCAGAGAAATCCCCAACACCTGAGAATGCCCAGAATACAGAAAGAATTCCTGTGCGCTGATGGGGTGTGCTGGGAGGAGAGGGGCTGGCGAGAGAGCTCAGCAGTTAAGAGTGCATGGACACCTGCTAGAGCAGGGGTTCTCAACCTGTGGGTCGAGACCCCTTTGAAGGTCAAAAGATTTTCACAAGGGTTGAATATCAGATATCCTGCATATCAAATATTGATGTTATGATTCATACCACTAGCAAAATTATAGTTATGAAGTAGCAATGAAAATAATTTTGTGGTTGAAGCTCACCACAGCGTGAGGAGCTGTATTAAAGGGTCGTAGCATTAAGAAGGTAGAGAACCACTGTTCTAATGGACCTGCATTCAGTCCCCAGAACCCAGGACTGGCTGCTCACAACTACCAGAGACTCCAGTCCTAGGAAGTCCAACACCCCCTTCTGGCCACAAGGGTATTATGTACCTGCATGGGTGGCATACAGATACACACACACACACACACACTAAAGTAAAAAACAAACTCTGTTGTTGTTGTTGTTTTGTTTTCTAAGACAGGGTTTCTCTGTGTAGGCCTGGCTGTCCTGGAACTCACTTTGTAGACCAGGTTGGCCTCGAACTCAGAAATCCGCCTGCCTCTGCTTCCCAAGTGCTGGGATTAAAGGCGTGCGCCACCACTGCCCAGCACAAAATATTTTTAAAAGAAAGAAAAACATTTCCCAAAAGACTCATCAGGTACTTTGTAAAGGTTTTATAAAGACATGCAATAAACACACTAAAAGTGGTCAATACACAATCAGCAAAGAAATATAAATTAAAACCACAGTGTGATGCCAGTGTACATAGTCAGAACAACACAACTAAAACTGCAGGGAAGAACCGCTGTGGATGAAGCTGGGGAAGCGGGGCATAAACTTTGAGCAAAGATAAAAACTGCAGGAAAGAACCGCTGTGGATGAAGCTGGGGAAGCGGGGCATAAACTTTGAGCAAAGATAAAAACTGCAGGAAAGAACCGCTGTGGATGAAGCTGGAGAAGCGGGGGCATAAACTTTGAGCAAAGATAAAAATATCAGAGCCTAGGATTTTTCTTGAGACACTGTCACCCAAACTGGTCCAGCAGGGGGATGTTGCAGGCAAATAGGGCCTTGCTGTGGTGTTCTAGCTGTCTGACCTGATTTGAACTGGTAGGTTCTTAGTGCAGATATGTGCATTCAGATTACATCTCACATTCACTCTGGGGGGCAGGGAGGGACTCTAACACACACACAGGAAGACTTCGTGCCGCCCCACCCCTCACCCCCATGCTATGCTTACCATTGTGGATTTGCAACTGCACAGGGTCACTTGGCATTGAGGAACCTATCTGACACCTGTATTCGCCACTGTCCTGGAAACTGGCCTCTGGGATGCTATAACTAGGCGTGGAGATCTGAACGGCTGTTCCGTTGATAAACCATTGTGTGGAACTGTCTCCAGGCAGGTGAGGCCCCTCACACCATAAAGTGACGTTTTCCTTCTGGAAAATACTGACCCATGGAGGCTGCAAGGTGATCACAGCCTTGATGGCATTAACTGTAGAAAAGAGAAACAAACAAACAAAGAAACAACAACGATGACAACAACAACAACGACGACGACGATGATGATGATGATGACGACGATGAAAACCCTGAGTGAGTTAAAGGCAGAACCTGAGCCACTGGTGAAGTTTTATCGGGAGCACAAAAGGGAAATGTATTTTTACATTAGTTTTAAAAGATTAGCAAGTGAGAACCCAGGAAGCAAGCCGCCCACCTTTCAGTACCAAGACTGTCCTGGGAGCTTTTCTAGGTTGTTTGATTTGGATCCAGATGGTAGGGTTTGGTTGCCAGTGACAGAAGCACCTGAGTTAATGAAGTGGGTCTCAAACCACAGTAAACCGCCTCAAGCCAGTTTCTCTCCACTCAGCGCTAGACTGGCTCTGGGCTGGGGGCTGGGTAAAGCACCTCCATCCACTTGTCCATTGGAAACTGAGACTCAGGCCCTTGAAGCCTTCCTAGCTACTGAGGAGAAAAACCTGTCTCTGCTTTCTTATGAAAGGGACAGATTTGGGGGCACTGAGAATCCAGCCCAATAGGGCTGCCTCTGGTTTTCTAAAATTCTGTGCTTTTCTAATCTCACTAGGCCAGCGTTTCTCAACCTGTGAGTTGCAAACCCCTTGAGGGGAGGGGGTGTCAAATGACCTCTCACAGGGGTCACCTAAGACCATCAGAATATACAGACATTTACATTACAATAGCAGTAAAATTACAGTTATGAAGCAGCAAATAAATAGCATTATGGTTGGGGGTTACCACAGCATGAGGAACTGTGTCAGTGAGGTCCCGGCGTTGGGAAGGTTGAGAACCACTGTGCTAGGCATTGAGTTGAGCAGCCGGGGTTTGCTCAGAAAACTTTGGACAGGAACCTTAAAAACCAGTTTTGCAGAAAACCCACTCTAAATACAGAGAGTGTAACTGAGAAATCCTCCTCTGGCCTGTCTTTCTCTGTGCTCTTCCCTCCAAGCTAAGGGAACCAACCGTTTCAAAGCAGGAAAGTAGAGGAGGGTGAGGGGATAAGAGAGAGGTCACTCACCCACTTCCCCACCGACTGGAACTGCAAGAGACCAGAGAGACAGAGATCAGTGGTGAAAGAAGACGGTGGTGGCCGGGCGTGGTGGCGCACGCCTTTAATCCCAGCACTCGGGAGGCAGAGGCAGGCGGATTTCTGAGTTCGAGGCCAGCCTGGTCTACAAAGTGAGTTCCAGGACAGCCAAGGCTACACAGAGAAACCCTGTCTCGAAAAACCAAAAAAAAAAAAAAAAAAAAAAAAAGACGGTGGTGACAAAGAGCAGGCTAGGAAGAGAGGTCCCATCGCCTCCCAGGACCAGCTGAGCCCTCTCAGTCCCTCTTTCCCAAAGTCAAGCATCAGCAGAATGAATGGTTATTCGTGATGCTCTCTTTATTCTGATGGAGGCTCGCAGGCTTAATGCCACCAGAGGCTCCCTTTCCATCCTTTGGAAATTAAGCAACAATAAACTATTGGATCGTTGATGAACAGCCTTTAAACTAGGGTTCCAGGCTAATGTGACAAACAGTGACAAAAAGTATTGACTGGCCGTGGTCAGAAGCCGCATCCCCCAGCAAGCCTCTCTGAGCCCTACTCACCCCAAAGCAGCAGGGTTGTTAGAAGCCACATGTGATCTACAAAGCTGGTAAGCATCATGGAACGTGCAAGACACTGAGAGGTTCTACTCAGGGCTGGGGACCAAGATTAGAAAAGAGGAAGGAAGTTGCCATTTCTGCCTGCTTGCATTCTGGTACTGTTCCTTTTTCTGGGAAATACATCCTTAGTTTTTTTCCCCTCTGTTGACAGGTCTCCTGTAGCCCAGGTTATCCTCAGATTTACTGTGTAGCCAAGGATGATCTTAACTCCGGATCCCCCTGCCTCTACCTCCCAAGCGCTAGGATTATAGTCTTGTGCTACCGTGACTAGCTACATATCCCTCCCACCTCACTCTTTCAGGGTTTACTGTAGCTCTGATAGCCTGAACCGCATATGCAGACCAGGCTGGCCTCGACCTCACAGAGATCCAGCTGTCTCTGCCTCCCAAAGGATCCGATGAAAGTATCCAGCACGGTTCCCAGCTTTACATGCCTGCTTCCCAAAGCATGGTTTCTCAAAGCCTTCAGCCCCTCTCTGTCTGTCTGTCTGTCTGTCTGTCTCTTTTAAATGCTGTATTAGTTTGCTTCCTTTGTTTTGAGTTGTGAATGCTCAGAGTCCAATGGAAAATCAAATCTACGCTTTAGGGGGTGTTTTTATTCTGGTTATTTTCTCCTACTATTTCTGTTTCTTAGGGAATGGTTATGGCAAAAGTGCATTTTAGAAATCGATTCAAGGATTGGAGAGTTTTCTCATTTGAATCCAGAGATTTCTGACGTCAGTCTGTATGAGAGTCATGAAAAGAGTCCCCCTAACATAGACAAGCCTCTGCTCCTCTAGACACACAGAAGAATCAGCCTTCCATTTTAGGAAAAAGTGGGGTCAATAACATATAAGCCATTGTCCAGAAAATTATTATGGATTTATAGCACTTAGGCTAACAATTCCAGGGATTCTGTCAGCAGAGAAAGACGGTTAGACAGAAAGTGGGATGAGTTCAATGATGGCTGTTGGCAAATAATCCCTTTGTAAACTTTGTTTTGTTTTGTTGCTTTAACAGTGCTAAGAATTGAAACAAGGTCAGTGATCTGCTGCTGAATTATATACCCTCAGTCTTATAAGTTTTTAACTTATTTGGAATTTGAAATGTAATTTGAATGTAACGTTAAAAGAACTCTATCAGAAGATTCACATGAAGCAGATATATTTTCCTTTGACTACCATTCATGTTAACAAAAAGTCCCCTGCCAGAAACCATTGAATTCTCTACTCTTATCACTGTATCTATCAAATCTTTTCTGTTTTGGACATCTTCAAAATGAGAGCAACTTTAGAAATAAACCTTCACCAATGCCTGTAGTGACAATTTTGGAATTTTGATTTCTTTTTAAAAAACACAGAAATACTATAAGAATATGTTTTCATTTTAATCCCCAGGTGTTGGACATGGGGCTGCTTCAGATCGTCCATAGCAGCTGACTGTGATTTGCCTCATGCTCTAGCAGGGGCATGATTTTGCCAGCTGCAGATGGTTTTTGTGACTGTTGGATGTTTGGAATTCTTCCTTGATGATAAAAATCCCTGAATAAATAACACCTCGACATAATAAAGTCTGTATGTGACAGACTTGCAGCCAACATTATCCTGAGTTTGGGTGGGTGTGTGGTTGGAGGTGGTGGTTACCCTTGATTGTCAACCTGATGGATCTGAAATCAGAGTAAAGGCAAGCTCTGAGGAATGTCTTGAAGGAGGAAAATTACTGACCACCTGAACTCTTCAACTCAGAGTCCTACCCCTCCCATCTGGAGATTGTTCCCGGAACACTCCTGAACTCTTCACCCCAGAGTACATTCCTGAACTCTTCAACTCAGAGTCCGACCCCCTCCCAACTGAGGACTGTTCCAAGAACATTTTTGAGATAAGGGCCTCCTGGAACCACCTCAGAATGTTCCAATAGATCGGGTACATTGCCAAAATATAGGACACGACCCCTTGGTTATGGAAAGCCCCTTGGAAAAACCCTTGGCAAAAACCCTCAGTTACGCAAAACTTGTACTTTTCCTACCCTGCTCCCCCCTGGCTTTTTCCTATATAAGCCTGTGAAAAATTTGGGCCGGGCGTCGATTCTCCTCTACACCATGCTGGGTGTATGAGTTTCGACCCCAGAGCTCTGGTTTATGTGCTTTCTTGTTGTTGCTTTATTAAATCTTACTCTCTACATCTTAAGTTCGGTCTCAGTGTCTTCTTGGGTACGCGGCTGTCCCGAGGCTTGAGTGAGGGTCTGCCCTCCAGGGGTCTTTCAGTCTGTGATCCGTTTATTGACAGTGGGAAGAGCCCAAATAGAGATGAGAAGGGAAATATTTTTCTTTTTGTCCACTTGCCTACACTCTCCCCAGTAAGTTTAGCTACTCCACTGCTGCTCCGGCTTCACTCATTTGCTTATATTAGAACCCAGCCTTAGACTTCCGTCAAGCAGGAAAGAACATCTGCTCTGGAGGAACCCGCAGGCCTTCGGTGCCTGCTCCACGGGCTGAGAAACAGCTAGTGAGCTCTTGGCCTTTCCAGTGTAAGACAGCCATTGCTGGACTACGCAGACTGCATCGTGGAAGTCAGTCCAATAAGCCCTCTTTTAATGGACATTTAATCATTTCTACTCCTTGAGAGGATTCTGAATAACACGAGGAAAAATAGAAAGTTTTCCCTGTAATATCAGAAACAATGAATATGGAACTAGAAATTCAAGCCAGAGCAGTCAGGCAAGAAAAAGAAATGAGGGACTGGAGAGATGGCTCTGCTGTTAAGAGCATTGACTCTTAACAACGTAGAAGTTTCTACAGTGAAACAATGCAGGGGCTGAAGAGGTGGCTCCACAGGGAAGTACACAGACTGCTCTTCCTAAGGCTGTGTATTTGACTTCCAGCACTCGCATGGTAGTTAATAACTACCTGTAACTCCAGTTTCATGGCGCTCCAACACCCTCTTCCAGCCTCTGTGGGCATCAGGCCCATACACAGTACACAGACGTACATGCAAACAAAACATCAATACATGTAAAATAAGAACAAATGAGGGTTTTTTTGTTTTGTTTTTTGTTTGTTTGTTTGTTTTTCGAGACAGGGTTTCTCTGTATAGCCCAGGCTGTCCTGGAACTCACTTTGTAGACCAGGCTGTCCTGGAACTCACTTTATAGACCAGGCTGGCCTCGAACTCAGAAATCCGCCTGCCTCTGCCTCCCAAGTGCTGGGATTAAAGGTGTGCACCATCACGTCCGGCTACAGATAAGTGTTTTTTAAGAAGAAGAAGAAGAAGAAGAAGAAGAAGAAGAAGAAGAAGAAGAAGAAGAAGAAGAAGAAGAAGAAGAGGAGGAGGAGGAGGAGGAGGAGGAGGAGGAGGAGGAGGAGGAGGAGGAGGAGGAGGAGGAGAGAAGAAGAAGAAGAAGAAGAAGAAGAAGAAGAAGAAGAAGAAGAAGAAGAAGAAGAAGAAGAAGAAGAAGAAGAAGAAGAAGAAGAAGAAGAAGAAGAAAGACATTAAAGACGCCGGTGAGCAGAATGTTCTCATGCTGATGGGCCATGCTATTTTCTATTTGTTAATTTGGAAGAGCTATCCAAAGTGATCTACAGATTCAAAGCGATGACAATTTTCATAGAATGAGAAAAAATAAGTCCTAAAATTTCTATGGAGAAAGAAAAGATCCTGACGAGGCGACCCTGACCAGTCCCAGAGGCATTGCAGTACTTGGCTTCAAAATCATGGTAACAAAACCAGCATTGCACAAAAGCAGACACATAAACCAATGGGAAAGAATATAGACCCAGGAAATAAGTCTGCACAACTTCAATCAGCTCATTTGTGTGGACCAAACTGGATACTGGGTAGTCACGTGTAGAATATTTAAACTGGGCTTCAGGTCTCTCATTCTGCATAATAATCAACCATATATATAATGTAAGCCCTGAAATTTTGAAACTCTTGGTAGAAAACAGGGTAGTGCTCTAAAATATTGGCTAGGACTTTGGCTGCTCAGATAACAAAATCAGTATCAACAAACTGGGTTGTGGTGGTTTCTCTTGACTGTCTACTCCACTGGCCTGAGAGCTAGGAGACTGGTATAGCATGCACTGGGGGTGTCTGGGGGGGGGGTTCACAGAGACTAGTTTCTTCTTTCTTTCTTCCTTCCTTCCTTTCTTCCTTCCTTCCTGTGAGGGGTTGGAGGCAGGAGGTTCAAGACAAAGTTTCTCTGTGTAGCCCTGGCCATCCTAGAGCTCCTTCTGTAGACCAGGCTGGCCTAAAACTCAGAGATCCCCCTGCCTCTGCATTTTTTTTAAAACTCCCAAGTTCACTAAAGCAGAGGTTCTCAACCTGTGAGTCTCTACCCTTTGTGGGACCAAAGGACCCTTTCACAGGGGTTGCCTAAGACCATTGGAAAACACAGATATTCACATTACAATTCATAACAGTAGCAAAATTATAGCTATGAAGTAGCAATGAGAGTAATTTTATGGTTGGGGTGGATTAAAGGGTCACAGCATTAGGAAGGTTGAGAACCACTGCATTGAATATAGGCAGCTCTGGTGGCATAAGGCTATAAATCCTAGCACTACCTTGGGAGGTAGAGGCAGGGGGATCCGGAGTTAAGGTCATCCTTGGCTACACAGTAAATTTGAGGACAACCTGGGCTACAGGAGACCTGTCAACAGAGGGGGAAAAACTAAGGATGTATTTCCCAGAAAAGGGAACACAACCATCTCTCCAGCATCTGCTATTAAATCTGGGGTTCAAAGGTCAGTCTCAAACTGGGCAGTGGTGCTGCACGCCTTGAATCCCAGCACTAGGGAGGCAGAGGCAGGTGGATTTCTGAGTTCGAGGCCAGCCTGGTCTACAGAGTGAGTTCCAGGACAGCCAGGGCTACACAGAGAGAAACCCTGTCTTGGGGGGATGGGGGGAAGGAAAAAGAAAAAAAGAAAAGAAAAGAAAGAAAAGAAAAGAAAAAGAAAAGAAAGAAAGTCGATCTCACATAACTGTATTTTTGCACCAAGCTCCATCTGAGGATAAGATTGAGCTGTAAGGAGGAGCCAAGTGCACAAAGTGAACTCTACCTTCTACCCTAGACACATCATCACACACCCACACACACGTGTGTGTGCACAAAGTCAACTCTAACCTCTACCCTAGACACATCATCACACACCCACACACACGTGTGTGTGCACAAAGTCAACTCTAACCTCTACCCTAGACACATCATCACACACCCGCACACACACGTGTGTGCACAAAGTGAACTCTAACCTCTACCCTAGGCACCCACACACACGTGTGTGTGCACAATAATAAATAAAATCGGATAAGTGAAAACATTTCAACCTATGTTGTTCATGATACCTTTTCAAAGAATCAACATTAGATTTAATAGGTTCTATTTTTTTATACCTTGGCTTTTCTGTTTTACTTTCCTATTTGTGAGCCCATCTTTATTACATATTGAACTTTTTTTTTTTTTTTTTTTTTTTTTTTTTTTTTTTTTTTTTTTTTGCTTTTTGAGACAGGGTTTCTCTGTGTAGCCCTGGCTGTCCTGGAGCTCACTTTGTAGACCAGGCTGGCCTCGAACTCAGAAATCCGCCTGCCTCTGCCTCCGGAGTGCTGGGATTAAAGGCGTGCGCCACCACACCCGGCTACATATTGAACTTCTATGAAATTAGGAGGCCCATTAAATATCACTTGGCTTAGCTTCAGAATTTTTTAAAATGTGAAACGCTGACTTTGCCGTAAGTTGTGTTGCTAAGTACGAGGAGCTGTGAAGTGTGGACTTTGTGGTAGGTTGTGTTAAGTATGTGGAGCCGTGTCTGTATCTGGTCAATTCTTCTTTTCTTTATGGGGTTTTGATAATTTCCTCACATTTAGTCTCAGTATTCCCACAAAGCTATTTCTAAGCACTTGGGGATTTAATTAGCATACAAAGAAACAGGCTTCATCAAATCTTCACACACATTTTCTTTTTCCTCACTACCTCTGGTTCCCTCCTGCCGCCTCCTGCTGGACCCTTTGCTCCCTTACCAGCTTCTCTTGCAGCTACTCTCTTTCTGTCTCTTCAATCCCTGCCCCTTTCTAGCTCCTAGTCAAGACTCCTCCCCACCTCCACTTTCCAGTTTTATGACCTGTTTTAATTAACTTTGCTTTTATCTTTTTTGGGCTGTCCCTGCTTCTGTTTGGGATTCTGTCCCATCCTTTTGTTTTGTTTGGTTCGCAACAGGGTCTTGCTATGAAACCCAGGTTAGCCTCACATTTACAGTCTTCCCACCCCAGCCCCTCAAACGCTTGCATGACAGGTATGCAACCTGACCCACCTGGTTCTTTTCTACTTCAGTCCTTTACTTACAGGGTAATTCTAATCTTCTTTCATTTCTAATATGATAATGAGTTTCCTCTTAATTTCTGTTTCAGTTATACCCATTCTATAATCTATATATAGGCTCTCTTACCATTTTATATATAAATACTTAAGACGGTCTTACCCTTTATGCTGTGTTTCTATTTCCATTTCCCTCTTCCTTCCCTTTCCTGAAACATTCAGAATGTTACACACTATTCTATGGTGATTTTGCCAAAAGTGCACCAGGGATGGTTTATATAAGAATTAGAAGAAGAAAAAAAAAGAACTAGTAATGGTGGTAATCCTGAGGATGAAATCCTCAGAGAGGAGCCCACCGCCATGTTCAAGCTCTGGATACTGGCAACAGGATTATTACCCAGAGTCCCTGGCCATGGAAGTCTAATGTAGGTTTTGTTGTTTTTGAGACAGAGTTTCAGGTAGTCCAATCTGGCTTCAAGATCCTTGTGTAGCTGAGGCTAGCCTTGAACTTCTGAGTCCAGGGATTACAGGTGAGCAACATCATACCTGATTCAGTATGTCTGTTTGATCCTTTATTTTAATTATGTATAAGTGTGTGGGTTTGTGTGTGTGAGTACAGCACCCACAGAGGCCAAAAGAAGGCATCAGAGCCCCCAGAGCTGGAGTTACAGCCGCTGTGGGCCACCTGAAGTGGGTGCAGGAAGCTGATCTCAGGTCCTCCACTGAGCAATCTCTTTAGCCCCCTGGATTGGTTTTTGTTGTCATTGTTTGGGCTTTTGTTGTTTGGTTTTACTAGAGGCTTTTTTTTTTTTTTTTTTTAATCATCTTTCCCTTCAAACGATCTCAACTATGGAGAACCCATCTGTGAAAATGCTGGCTATGGGGTGTGTGTGTGTGTATGTGTGTGTCTAGCATATATGTGTATATTCAAAATGATTATAAACTGTTCAACATTGGATGGTATATACAAGAAAAATAACCTGCTTTAAGACACCATAGCCCAAAATCTCTAAGACATTTTCTGCCGGCAATGGAGTTCTGTCCTTCATAATATTCTTAGGATTTTATGAATGGATAAAGCTGATGATGTTCTCTGTAGAGCGACCTATGGGAAGAGACTTGGAGGAATCGTGAGGGAACTTCACTGTAAATGAAATCAGCTGTTTGAAGCGAAATTTACAGCGCAGAACTATTTCAAAGCTTCCATTAGTGAGCCCGCTGATAACCCAATCACAATCCCTCCAGCAAACAATCCCGGCAACAAGCACCCTTCGTCCTGTGGCCAAAGCGCTCTCAGCTCACAGAACTAGTATGGCTAAAGCATTCAGCAAGACTTTGCTGTGAAATAGTTATTTTGGGAGAAGTTTGTACTCAGAGCATGAGTAGGAATGCACACAGCGGGGCACTTCCCTGCGGTCTCCGCGGTGGCTTTACTTTGTAAGGCTGTGGATAAGGTTGACCTTTACTCATGGTCTGACTTGTTCCTTACCGCCACCGCTCAGTTTCTCTTCCTGTAGTCTAGCCTCTGGACTGGTACTTAGCAGGAAGTGAAAATGAATCTCAACGGGGAGTCAGGGATACAGAAACGAAAGCAAATCCATCCTAAGGAAGCGGAACGCTAACATTCCTGGTTTACTACATCCTCTCATTGAGCCAATGTCCTATGTGACATAAATAAGTTAAGCAGCTTCCTCATGGTCCAAAGCGAGCGCGGCTGTGAGATGTTAGAGACGTCCCTGCTGATTAACTCTGAGCGTGCTTCTTTCTACACAGAGGTTCAGCAAGGTGGTCGCAGGCAACCAGCAGCTTTGTTAAGCAGAGTAGAAGTGGGCTGAATTCAGTCAGAGCTGGGCACTCTCTGCAGTAGGGACCGGAAGAGGATCACGAAATAAGACATTTCTATCTTCTTGCTGGCTCAGCACTTTAAGGACAGTCGATGTTGTATGTCTTCTGACTTTTTAGGAGCTGAGTACGGCCTTCTTGCACTCCAATGGGGACTCTCTTCATAGCTATCGCTTAAGACAACGAGGTGAATCTAGCGACTGAGATACAGCTAGGACTCCAGGTTTTTCTTCTCTCTTGCTTCCAGGAAAATGCTACGATATTGGTATAATGTAAGACGCAGCTTATGTTGAAGTGAAACACCACTCTCTGGTTAGTGTTTTCTCAGTTTGACACAAGCCAGAGTTATCTGAGTACCAGTCCAGAGGCTAGACTACAGGAAGAGAAACTGAGCGGTGGCGGTAAGGAACAAGTCAGACCATGAGTAAAGGTCAACCTTATCCACAGCCTTACATTGAGAAAATTGAGAAAATACCATCATTGGATTGCCTGTAAGGAAGCCTATAAGGCATTTGGCTGATGGATGGATGGATGGATGGATGGATGGATGGATGGATGAATTGATTGATGTGGGAAGGGCCAGATCACTGCGGGGCAGTGCCACCCTGGGCATGTGGACCTGAGTGGTATAAGAAAGCAGGCAGAGCAAGCCATGAGGACCAAGCCAGTAAGCAGCACTCCTCCACGGCTTCTGCTTCCATTCCTGCCCTGTCATCTCTTCATGAAGGACTGTAACTATAAAGTGAAATAAGCCCTTTCCTCCCCAACTTGCTTTTGATCACAGCAACACAAGACAAACTAAAGTAATAGCCCTGCCTGGAAGCAAGGGTGTAACTGCATCTATGCCCACTGCTGGGACCCAAGGCTTGCGTGGGACCCTTTCTCCCTGGCCGTAGCACATATGAGGGGATGGGGAGAGCTGATGTGGTTCCTAGGTTGTGCTCATACTCTTTCGCATGGCACTAGTCACCGTTAGACCCAGGTCTTTCTACCTTGGAGGCATTGCTGTAAGTAACACATTCCATACATAAGTCCTGACTCAGAAGTCAACAAATGGCTGCCAAATTAGACAGACTGGAAGTCTGTGAAAGCAAGGACTGCCTGGATCCTCATGCTCCCCACTTGCTTATAGCAATCGGTTCAGCTCAGAACCCCCCAGGAGGGTTCCTACCCTTACAATTCACAAATGTAAGACCTTCCACACCCCTCTCCTTCAAGCCCCTGGGCTTACGAACAATTTCTGTCTCATGCTCAGATAGATTCCCTTTGTCCCAGCCCTTCTTTCTCCTTTGAACCAAATGATTGTTATTTGGTCCAGGTTTCTGAGATGAGTCCTAACTAAGAGACTAACCATTCTAGCCTTCTTTATTCCCCTGCAGATTTGAGTAAAAGCCCAACAAACAATGCCATCCTGATCTGGGTGTGGACCACATAATGTGAGAAGAAAATGTTCACCCCAGCTTTCGCCCCCCTGTTCATGGCCTGAGGGTTGCTCCCGGCAGAGACCGCACCCACTGAGATTAGCTAAATGTCTCCTTGATCCAACTGTATGCCACAAACCTTCCTCTTTGTTTATCGCCTGTAATAAGCCTGTCCTCCTGTTCCCCTCTAACTGATGAACACACAGAGCTTCCAGGCTGCTGTGGTTTCTCCCTCAGAGTCCCTTCCTCCTGTGCCCAGCTCTTCTGTGTGTCTGTGTGTCTGTCTTTTCTTCACTCCCTTGTGGTTCCAGTCAAGTCAAATCACTAGAGCTGAGCAAGGATGCAGCAAAAGCCCTGGCTCAAGACAGTGTGGAACAACAGAGTTTGCTATAGATTCACCCTCCCTTCTCTACAAAATTTGGCATTTCAACTTGGGCTATTTGCCTAGCCTCTAAGTGAATAGTTTTCACGCTTTCCAACGGTGAAGCCCTTTAATACAGTTCCTCATGTTGTGGTGGCCCCAACCATAAAATTATTTTTATTGCTACTCCATACCTGTGATGTTGCTACTGTTATGAATCATAGTGTAAATATCTGTGTTTTCTGATGTTGTGACCCACAAGTTGAGAGCCATTTCTCTAGAAAATGCCATTAGGTCTATTTTGACTTTTCAAAAATATTATCCACACTAAAATTTAAAAAGAACTAATTGCTTTTAGTTTCAAGAGCCTATAGGTTAAAAAGGAATTGAGACAGGCTATAATTCATTTTTTCATTTTGATAACTCCATTGCTAGGGGCTCTCTGGTTAAATAAGTTAAAAATGTCCTCCCACTTAGGATGTGAGAGGGATGAGTCCAATCATTTCAGTGACTCTTTATTTCTATCTTTCTAAGTCCCAAGAAAACATCTTCATGGTTTGGCTTCCAGTTGATGTAACTCACCATTCAGGAACTCTTCTTTAGCTTGCAAGTTCATAGACGCTGCTTACCTTAAAACACTGTAGACTCTGCAAAAAAAAAAAAAAACAATGCCCAAGTATTCTTTAATATCTGGTATCTTTGAAGACACCTGCTTCTTAAAAGATGACAATGCAGGGGCTGGAGAGACGGCTCAGGGTTAAGAGTGCTTCATGCTCTTACAGAGGACCCAGGCTCAGTTCCCAGAACCCACACTGGGCAGCCCACCACCACCTGTAGCTCCAGAAGGATTCAGTACTCCTGTCCTCGCTGGGCATCTGCACTCATGTGCACATGCCCCAACACACAAACACATAATTAAAAATAGAATTATTTCTTTAAAATGGTAGTGTGGTCCACAGGCACATTCATAAATGTCATTTTGAGACAGGAAATGTGTAAACCATCAAACCAGGAAACAATGGCTGGCCATGGCACTCAGCACTCAACAGGCTAAAACAGAAGGGTCAAAGGGTCAAGAGTGTGGGCTACCTCGAAAGTTCAAGGTCAGCTGGGACCACATAGTGAGCCCCAAGAAAACAATCCCAATGATCACTGCCAGACCCAACGATAAATTATGGCTGACCCTGTGGTGTAGGTGCCACGATGGCAGGGGTGACCAAGCATAGGTCTCTTGATGTGTCATAGTCTGACATCTTCCTCACAGCTGGGAACAATCCCAGGATTATATCATGGCCCAGGTCTATTCCCACAGCATCTGCGGGATATAATGGGAAATTATCCTGCCGGTTTACTGGAGTCACAAACACAGTAAAGTTCAGTAAGTGCTCGTCCCTTACCGCATTCTGTACAAGCTGCAGTTACTTTGACAGCACAGCAACTTCCTGTGCTGACCCAGCTCCTAAAGCCTACACTGAGAGAGATGAGCACCTGCTGAAAAGCTGTGCTTTCGCTTTATGTGTTCTGGGCAGTGCATACTCAAAGATTAAAAACAAGCACACAGGTACTAGGAATTGATTCTCAATATGTCAGCAGTGTTGAAAAATTCAGAAAAGTCATAAAATACATCACCTAAAATTGCTAATGAAACAATAAGGATCTGGAGGAGTTTTGCCTAGAAAGAGGTTTCCTTTTTGGCTTTTTGAGTCAGCTTCTCTGTGTATATTACAAGCCCTGGCTATCCTGCACTCACTTTGTAGACCAGGTTGGCCTCAGACTCCCAAAGATCCACCTGTCTCTGCCTCCTGAGTGCTGGGATCACCAGATGTGAAAGAGGTTTTCCTAAGTATCCACTAAACATTCAGGATCATGAGAGTCTTATGGACCATAAGATGATACCAGTCTATTAGAAAGAAACAGCATAAGAACCACAGCTGGCTTTAAAGGGGGGAGGGGCAGCATTGGGAGCTCTAGGGGTTGAGGGGGGTACTCTGGTTTCACAGGAGCCATAATCTCTTGATGGGACTTAACAGCAAAGAAGCTTCCAATGTCCGCACAGGTGTATACAAGGTTATTGGAATCTCTGAGTCAGAAACTCTAATGATGTCCTTTTAGCAGAGGCTGCTCCTTTTTCCCTGAGTCAGGTGCAATCCATAGTCAATTGAGGTAAAGTCTCAATAAGATGAACCAGCTGCCTCCATCTGGGCTTGAAAGCCATCTTATAGTAAAGATAAACTAGGTTCTGACTGTTAATAATTAAATCTGTTTCTCAAGGATTGGGCTATGCTTCACCTATAACCTTAACCACAAATGGCTCTGTACTGCCTGTTTCAGGAAACAGCAGCCGTGCCTTTGTCTCAAAAGTTCTTATAACCATCTTGTATCCCCTCCTTTGCTTCAGAACGTTGCTATGACCTCCACGTTTCCAAACACCTTGCAACCATGTCTTTGTTTCAGGAGGTTGTTACAACTAACTTGTTCTGTTCTGCTTCTGTAGCCTCACAGATTTCGCCCACCAAATCCTCCATCTGGAAACCTCTGTCTATAAACACCTGTCTTCCTCCTGTCCAAAGCTGACCTCGCCACCCTGCCTTAGTGGGAGGCAGCCTGTGTACATGAATAAAAAAGTGTGCTTTAATTAATTTGCCAATGATGATTTGAGTGCGTCATCTTTCTTGAATCTTTGGGATTGACACTGTGAAAGTCAAAGGGTTTTGTTAATACTGTGCACACAAATTCTTGGAAACTATAAAAACAGATTTATAGGGTCACATAGAAATTATTAAATGAAATAAAAGTAACAAAATCAACAACTCAATGGAAGAGTTTAACTAAAGAGCAACCATTCCTGAGAGTCAGTAAAGTGTTAAAAAAAATAAATAAAAAAGAAAAGAAAAAGAAAGAAAGAAAGAAAAATCCCAGACACAGATAAAACAGAAGACAACCCGAGACAGCACCCTAACAAGGAGCAAACAGGGCAAGAATGAGACAAGAGACTGAGGCCCACTGAAGACGTGTTTCTCAGTCCTTAACCAATATGAAAGTACATGTCAGACTGACAGGATAGCTCAAAGATGCTTGACGCAAGCAGAATGATCTGAGTTTAATCCCTACAACCCATATAAAGGCTGAAGGAGGACTGAGTCCACCTCTACACACACACACACACACACACACACACACATGCATGCAGGCATTTGCACATGTTATAATAATAAGTTTAAAATAAACGAAAATATAAGTCAACAGATTTTATAAGGCTAACCCATCAAACATAAATAGAGAGAAATTCATAATTCCAACCCCCTCCCCCAGTCAGCAGGTAAAGAACTATTGACTTCGTAAACGCAAACACCAAGTGCAAGTGCTTCAGTATGCTGAAAGTAACCGTCTGTCTGTCTCTTAGAACTCTGTGAGTCCCTGGAACCCACGTGAAGGCTGAAGGAGAGAATATACATACCTTTCAATAATCAAAGCAAAAAAAAAAAAAAAATGATGCTTTCAGGGAAGAAGGAGACCAGAAACAACTCACCATTGGCAGACAACAGACCAACATGAAGAGAAAAAAAAAATGTAATATTGCTTCTTACAAAACGGGAAAATAGTCTCACTCAGAGAGAGATACAAAATGAAGTGTAGGGCAGGAGAGAAGTAAAGCCATGTGGAAAAATCTAAATTGCTATTAAGTCTCAGTCAGGGTTACTGTTGCTGTGATGAAACACCAGGACCAAAAGCAAGTTGGGGAGGAAATGGTTTAGTTGGCTTACACTTATACAGCACAGTTCATCATAGAAGTCAGGACAGGAGCTCAAACAGGGCAGGAACTCAGAGGCAGGAGCTGATGCAGAGGCCATGGACAGGGGAGCTGCTTACTGACTTGCTCAGCTTGCTTTCTAATAGATCCCAGGACCACCTGCTCATGGATGGCACCACCCACAATGGGCTGGGCCCTGCCTGTCCCATCAGTCACTAATTAAGAAAATGTCCGACAGGCTTACCTACAGCCTGATTTTTTGGGAGACATTATCTTGAGATTCCCCACACTCAGGTGACTTTAGCTTGTGTCAAGTTGACATAAAACTGTCCAGCACATATTAACTATATAGAAATGTAGAATTTTCTTGTGTATGTTAGCTTTTTGTCACTGTGACAAAATGCTGTGAGCCAAAACCAATTTTCTTCCTTATCAGTTGTTCATCTCCGGCTTTTCTCTCCAGTCACTTAGCCTGGCTGCTTCAGCCTGCAACGGCATGGTGACTACACTGAGTGGGCTGGTGGAGGAAGCCTGTCTACCATGGTGTCAGAGGAGCAAAGAAACAGAGGCCAGGGTGCTAGTATCCACATCAAGGGCACACCCCAGTGTTTGAACTTCCTTCCAGTAGGTCCTACCTCTTAAAGGGCCCACTAAAAACATCACAGGCTGGGGATCAAGTCCTTACTTAACACATGGGCTTTGGGAAGATATTCAAGGTCAAAACTATGGAGGGTTAAAAATATTTGGACCTATGCTGAATAATAACAGTATATATGCAGAGTGAGACTAGCTGGGGAAAAAAAGATTGTGATTTTGTCTGTGATAAAAATAGGATTGCAAGGGCTGGAGAGATGGCTCAGCAGTTAAGAACACTGACTGTTCTTCCTAAGGTCCTGAGTTCAAATCCCAGCAACCACATGGTGGCTCATAACCATCCATAATGAGATCTGATGCCCTCTTCTGGTGTGTCTGAAGACAGCTACAGTGATGACGAGGTGGAGCGTCTGTAGAGGAGTCCAATAAATCTAAACAACTAAACTAGACAGAAATTGCAGTATTGAGACTGGAGTTTTTAATATATGGAAACATCCAGAAACTAAGTCTTCAAGCCAAAATTCGATTGTGTCTGTCTTGATTCTGCCCCTGTATTGTCTTTAATTTTAATTCCTCTTATTTCTTCCATAATTAGACTTTTACCTCGTTCACCCACAGACTGATTATCTCATAAACCGGAGACAAACACCGAAGCAACCATTTGAAGTTAAAAATTGAAGACTGGGGCTGGTGAGATGGCTCAGCGGTTAAGAGTGCCGACTGCTCTTCCAAAGGTCCTGAGTTCAAATCCCAGCAACCATATGGTGGCTCACAACCATCCATAACAAAATCTGATGCCCTCTTCTGGAGTGTCTGAAGACAGCTACAGTGTACTTACATATAATAAAATAAATAAATAAATAAATATTAAAAAAAAATTGAAGACTGGGGATCAGAAATAAGAGGCTGGTGAAGAAGAGCCTGGAAGAGCAGGTTTCCGAGTAGAACAGGGTCAGGAGAATCAGACGCTTATGGTTTTCTCTAGTATAGTTCTTATAGAAAAGCATTTGTTTTTAATGTGTTAACTGCTTTTAGATCATAGGAAAGCACATATCTTGTTAAATTAGATTATGCTGCCCTTCAAAGCTAGATACTTGAGAAGCATTGGTGGTTCAGTGGTAGAATTCTCGCCTCCCACGTGGGAGATCCGGGTTCAATTCCCGGCCAATGCAAAATCTCCCTTTTCAAAATTTCTTAAGCTTCCAATTAGCAGCACTGTGTCTCCAACTTACAAAACAGCCCATTAGATTTGCTCTTGGACCAGACCAGAGTTCAACTTTACGATGGTGTACATGAGTAGAACTTGATTCAGACACCTCAAATGATTGTTTTCTTCCAACAAAACCTTAGAAATCCCAAAAGCTAGAAGGTTCATGATTCCAGCTGGACCTTGGGCTGGCCAATGGGAGAGCAGCTGCAGGAGGAGGACCTGGGCAGATCCAGAGCCCTGGAAACCCAGACAAGAGGTCGAGGGTGGGGGTTGGGGAGGAGGTTGACCCTGGACATAAGAAGCCACTCACCACGGTTAGCATCTGTACTCTCCGGCCCTTTGGAGTTTGAAGAAGGAAATAGTCTATATTCCTAGCAATACCCGCCAACAGAGTCGACCCGAGATCTATACTCTTTTTTTTTTTTTTTTAAGATTTATTTATTGATTATATGTAAGTACACTGTAGCTGTCTTCAGACATTCCAGAAGAGGGAGTCAGATCTCGTTACGGATGGTTGTGAGCCACCATGTGGTTGCTGGGATTTGAACTCCGGACCTTTGGAAGAGCAGTCGGGTGCTCTTACCCACTGAGCCATCTCACCAGCCCGAGATCTATACTCTTAATAAGAAAAAAACAAAACAACAACAACAACAAAAAAAACGGATTTTGAGGTTTGTTTATACTTCTTAGAACTTGGGGAGGCTTCATGAAAAGTGAACAACAGAAATAAGGTTCTGGGTGAAACGACTCAGTAGGGTGGAGGAGCTTGTCATCAAATGTTGGCGATCTAAGTTCAGTCCTGGGAACCCCACGGTGGAAGGCAAAAACTGACCTCTGCCCTTCCCTCACCTGCCCCTAAACAAATACGCACAAGCATATACAAACAACAAATAAGATTTTAAAAGCTTTCTTATTTAAACAAACAAAGTAATGTGAGTGAAATAAACCCTCCTGGACCGGCTCCTAATCCCAGCCTTCATCACAGCAACTGAAATCAAACTAACAGGAAAACCAACCTCAAGACAATACAGTAAAATTCAGATTTTAAGAGAAAGAAAACAGCCTCCAGTCCTCTGGGCAATGCCGGGGAGTTACAAAAGAATTTCGTGCACCAGGTCAAGGCCATAAAGGAAAGGCATCCACTTTAGTTTCTCTGTCTTTAGTCGTGCACCAGGTCAAGGCCATAAAGGAAAGGCATCCACTTTAGTTTCTCTGTCTCTAGTTTGGAACAGCATTTTCAGACATTATGCAAAGAGATTGCAAGCCAGGGATATTACACCCGACTGGCCTCTTGCAGGTTCCAGGGCAGAGAGCCCTGGAACTCTGACACTTCACGCTAAGCCCCAGAGGCACGGTTGCCACAATCTGACCCAGACCTTGGCAGCCAAGGCAGAAGTTGCTCTTCTCTGCCTGCTGTGGGAAGCCCTTATTCTTGAGCACCTCCTGCGAGTTTCTTGCCCGCCTGTCTAGTTCTACTGAGCCTTGGAAACGCCCCGCTTGCCTCGTGTTCCTAGGATACAACCAGTGAGCTGTAGTGTAAAGCTGGCTCCTGCAGGACAGACGTGCCCACTGCTTGTGCTATCTACTCGGTTCTGATGTCATCTGTGGGACTGTGGGTGTTAGGCGAATCTGCCGCTGTGGGTATAAATTCCCTCACTGCGTTTGAGTTCACTGTCTCTGTACTAGAACATTTAATGCAAGTCTGACCAGTGCTGCCTCCTTAGGGTTGCTTGACTACGTGATGGGTTTGTTCCCCACTGTGAATGGTGGTAGTTTCTGAGGAGACTCTGGCCAGCTTGAGTGTGGTAAGCATGACTCAGACAGGCCTTGTCTTTCTCCTCCACTCTCTCCGCCTTGCTAAAAATCATTAGATTACACTCCTGAAGCTGGCCACCATGGTCTATTCCCTTATTTGGCCACTTCATCCCCCTGAGGCTGACTACCAAGGCCTGCTATCAAAGTACTGAAGTCCAGCAATCAAAAGCCCTCTTTAGCTCACCTAATTCATACGCCCAATCCTCTTGTGCCTTTATAAACTGCCATTTGCCTATGTGCCACATCTGTCTCCTCTCTATCCAGAGGCAGTCCTGTGTCCCAGTCCAGGACAAATACCCCTGCCCCCTCTACTTTGTTCTCTTTCCCTTCTCCCTCATCCTCTGTCTCCTGTCTTATTCCCTGCTTCCCTCTCTCCTTTGTGCTGAGAACATAGTCTTGGGGGTCCCAAGCCAATACTTTTCCTTTCAGTTTTGCTTAAAAGGGCAGGAATCCGTGGTGTGTCCTAAAGAACAGGCACCATGAAGCTAAAACCAGCCTCCTCGGAAACCAGAAGTGCCCAGTCGCTGTTGAACAGAAATCCTGTCTCTTCGGCCTTACTTCCAAGGAGCATGGTCGCAGGTGGGCAGCCACTAAACTTAAATGGCAATCATCTCTCCGTGTGCGGTCTATGAATTCCAGATGTCTAAAATTATCTTTATTTGAAAAAAAAATACTGTGAGTTCTTTTGGACACAGAAATGATTTCTGATGGGTTTTATAGGAATTCGAGGTATGAAAGAATAGCAACACATCAGAAAAAGCTGAGTTTCCCATACACAAACTACACTACATACATATATACATATGTATATATGTATATACTTATATAGTTCTAAATACAACCAGCTTTTGATTGCTGGACTTCAGTACTTTGATAGCAGGCCTTGGTAGTCAGCCTCAGGGGGATGAAGTGGCCGAATAAGGGAATAGTACACTACAGTCCCTTTAAGCAGGGCCCCTTTTAAGTGTGTTATTGATGGAACTTACGGTAAAACTGAGCTGGTTGTATTTAGAACTATATAAGTATATACATATATACATCTGTATAGATGTACACAAACACACAAATGCATGTTACAGCAATAAATGAAAAAAAAATAGGCCATGAATATGAAAGAGAGCAAGCAGGACTATATGGGAGGGTTTGCGGGGGAGGAAAGGGGAGGGAAATTTTATGCAATTATAATCTCAAAAAATAAAATAAAATAAGTAATGAAAATATTGCCAAAGACCATTATTAAAAATCACAACCAATCAAAATGCAAAATTGTGGAGCCCAGTGGATACGGTCCCAGTGGCTACATCCACAAAACACTCTCACATCTAAGGCCCAGGGAACGTTGTGAAGAGGAAACACAAAGATTGGAAGAGTCAGAGAATCAGGGAGCTTGCCGTGAGATTGTGTCGCCTAGAAATGTCAGAAGCTAGACCCATAATATCTCACCAACATGACTGCACAAACATGAGCTGAGCAAGTCCAATACACATGCCAAAGTGGACAGGAGAGCTAACAAGACCGACCCTACACAAAGAACTACAGGCGACTAAGAAATTCTGGGGCTCTGAGATCCTTTCCCAGAGAAGAGTACGCCAATTGGTTATCCCGTGCCAAATGTCAGCCCTGAAAACATACAAACGAGTAACATTATCCAGAAATGAGCAGGTTGTTCTCATGTATTTAGAAGTATATGTACATATGCAATACACGTGTGTATGTATCTGTAACAACAATTTTTTAAAAGTCCATAAATTTAAAAGAGAGTAAGAAGGAGTTATATGGGAAAGTTTGGATAGGAAAATGATGAAATTTCATGATAATCTCGACCAAAAAAATGTTTAAGAGAGAGAGAGAGAGAGATCTTGATTTAGGTCATACATGCACAGAGCCGGTGGCGGACCTGTCACAGGGCGACGCGAGGCTTCTGAGCCTGGGCGCGCTAAGAACGCAGTTCAGTTCAGTTTTAGTAGGACGGACTCAAAGCACAGGCTTCAAAGGAGAAGAACAATTGTATTCGTCGCTCTAAACTCCAGATTTTCAAGGCACTGGAACTGACCCAGGAGTTTTGCAACGGCTGATACTGGCTAGCCCAACAACTCACTCTCCATGAGCATACAGGTACCAGCATTTCTGTGTCTCTGTGGCGCAATCGGTTAGCGCGTTTGGCTGTTAACTGAGAGGTTGGTGGTTCAAGCCCACCCAGGGACGTCGTGTGGTTTTTATTATATATGTCAGAGGCTGTTTTCTCCACGACGAGTCATTCTTATGGTCTTTTATCCTAACAAAAAATTGTTCTAGGGAATTTGAGAAGCCAACTGTAATCTGGAGCAGGGGGACCAGAGACAAGAGTACCGATACTGTTTTGGTTTTGTTTGTCAACTGTAAAGCGAGGATAATAATACGTACTATATTATCCACAGGACACACTGGCTTTAGTAACTGCTCCATTCCATGCTACCAGGAAAGGCAAAATTCATCATTATCATGCTTGCTTAATATTCCTGAGTCCTAGGTTGATTCCCCCGCCCCTCCCTGGGACAGGTCTGCCACGTGGCTCTGCGCAGGTAGGACCTAGGTCAAGTTAGCACCCAGGCAGCCCCAATAGAACTCATTAAATCAGTAAAAAAATTTTTTTTTCCTTTTAAACTCCCTCCTGATCCCTGGAGAGTTACTGCAAGACTGGAGTTATGGCTGAGAGGATAGAGATGTGTGTTGCTATTGCAGAGGAACCAAGTTCGGTTTACCAGCCTGTCACCTGTAGTATCTGTGCTCACATATGCAAATCCCTTTTTAAAAGTCTAGTGACTCCGCTTCTCTTCCTCCGTTGTCGCATTATTTATCCCTATACGAGTTGTTTTTTAAATTCAGCTGTTCCTGCGCTTCTTTTGCTCACACAGTGCTACCACAGACATTCTCTTACAAATACTCTGCCAGTTGTACAAGTATTGCTGAGAATCTGAACCCTAGGCTTACAAATGCTATGCATCGGAGACTATAGTATATGTACTTCTAAGCAATCAACCTTATAAAATAACTTTCCAGAAATGTGGAACCAATTTATTTCATTAAATCAAAAAAAAAAATCTTCATACTCCTGATAGTGTGGTAAACTACAAACTATAGAAATACATCCAGGAATGGCGTGGTTGTTCTTCTGTGAAGTGAGAAGGATATCTCCCTGTCTGGTCATCAGATAACATCTCCAAGACATTTTATATAATTGTGATTATTTCTCTGGTGACCTGGTCAACCAGGGATAGAGGGGCCTGGTCAGAATGACTTCTTAAAGAGCTCTGTGCCCAGCATCTTCCCCCAAGGAGAAAAACCTCGCTCGCTGACCCCTGATGTTTGTGCCTCCTCTCTGTCTGCTGTGGGCAACAGGAGAGAATTGGTAGAATGTGCTCTGTTCTTCAGCATTTTCCAGAAGGATGGAGCAGACTTCCACCTAGCTACATGTTGATCAATCAATATTTAATTTAAGATGTTGGTTCACATCATTGTGGCAAATCAAAGGTTAAAGGTATGAATCCCAGCAAATGAGTCCTGGAAGAATTTTGGTTTAACTGGGTCTTCTAGAACAGGTAACGTAGTATTATAATTATGTTATATAATAAATACAATTGACTCCCTCTTTGGGAAGGTCCACCTGTTTTTATTAAGTCCTTCAGCTGATTGGATAAAGCCCATTCACGTTCTGCTTCACTTAGCATATACCAATGTAAAAGTTGATCTCATTTAAAATACACTCTTGCCTAGTCTATATAGTGAGTTCAGGATGGCCAGGACTATGTAGAGGACCCCTGTTTTAAAACAAACAAACAAACAAACAAAAACAAAACAAACAAACAAAAAACAAACCTAAGTAAGTAATTTAATTGAATATACCTTTGCCAAAACATCTAGCATCATGTTGGACCAAAAATCTTTATATGATGACCTAGACAGTCTAGCTGGCTATGATATTGTCTTTATGTTATCCCTCAATTGGAGGGAGTGCTGTTTCTATATGAATTCTCTATCTGAGACAGATGATAGTCAATAGACTCCCACACCTGTTTACACCCTGTGTAGAAACAGCCACACCAAACTTGTTCCTTTATCTGTTGATTTTTAGCTATTTGAGTTCATTTTCATTACTTTTTTTTTTTTTTTTTGAGTCAAGGTTTCTCTGTGGAGCCCTGACTGTCCTAAAACTCACTCTATAGACCAGACTGGTCTTAAACTCAGAGATTCTCCTGTCTCTGCCTCCTGAGTGCTGGGATCAAAGGTGTACACCACCCCTCTCCCCGAGCCTTTGGGTTTTCGACTCTAAGAGCTGTTATTAGACAATAACTTTTTATCTCTACCTGTATACTGCAGATTCTTTTTCACCCATCAGTGGTGTACATATGGATTTCTGGTTTGATTTTATGAAATGAACATCTAGGGATGCTCTTTCTGCTGAGCAGTGGCTAGCAGTGTTCCTTTCTCTGTTAGGTGACACATGACAGCTAAAGGCAATCTATGGGTCTGTTTGGATTGGCAGTTGATTTGTTCTGAGGTATTTGTTATGTTTTGGTTTTGGTACTTCCTGGTATTTGACTCTGCTGTGTAGAAAGAAAAGTGATTCATATTTTATCTGATATTGGATAAAAATTCTAGGGGCCCAGTAGGTGTCAGTATATATATATATGTATATATATAACACGAACACTCTCCAGTCACACTAGGGGCCCAGTAGGTGTCAGTATATATATATGTATATATATAACACGAACACTCTCCAGTCACACTCTTCTCCCTTAAGAACACTAGCTTCAATACAGCCCTCTACCTGAAGGTGATCTTAAAGGAGAGAGTGCCCCTGGCTTCCAATAGCTACTATGTTAGTACAGTGAAGTTCCCAAGTGTTTGAATAACTTTACAATAGTTTAAAGTGTGCTGCAGGAAGGAGGGAAGAGAGACTCTGTCATTATATGGCAGTGAGTGAATATAAGGTCTGCCTCAGGGATCCCCAGAGGATAAAATGAGAGCTTCTGGCAGCTATGGAAGGAGCAAAGAATTAACAAGCATTTGTATAATAATTAATTACAATTTGAGAGAAGGTTTAGTTACTAATACAATTAGTTCTCTCAAAGCACCCATTAATTTTAAGGGGTTTTGTTGGAGGAATATAAATTAGTTTCTGAGTGAAGATAGCTTACTTTTCAAAGTTTGTTCATGATCTGGCCGACCTACTGCTTCCAGGTTTTGCATAGCGGGGCCGAGGCACTGCTTAGAGGGAAGGTGTGTCCGAACAAAACTTTATTCCATGATGTGGAAGCAAAAACGAGAGAAAAAGAATGAGGTTGAGATCCAGTGTTCCCATCAAGGGGTGGATCTCCAGTGGCCATAAGACCTCATCTCCATTTTCCTCTCCCATAAACCACGGCTAGAAACTAAGAGCAAGACTGTTTTTTGAGGTAGGGCTTCTCTATGTACCTCTGTCCGTCCTGGAACTCATATCACCATGCCTGCCTGAGACGAAGACTTTTTAACATGGAGCCTTTGAGAGACACTTAAGATCTGAACTACTGTGAGTAACCCAACCACTTTCTGATGATCACAAAATCAGCAGCCGCCTGGACCATGGGCACAGCCACCTAGGCAGCAGTCTAATGTCTAAAATAGAAACTAGTTTCTCTTCCTTGTTATGCTGAGGATAAAACCCAGAGCTTTGTACTTAACAAGTACCCTGTGGGGGCTGGTGAGATGGCTCAGTGAGTAAGAGCACCTGACTGCTCTTCCAAAGGTCCGGAGTTCAAATCCCAGCAACCACATGGTGGCTCACAACCATCCATAATGAGATCTGACTCCCTCCATGTGAGGAGTGTATCTGAAGACAGCTACAGTGTATTTACATATAATCAATCAATAAATAAATCTTTAAAAAAAAAACCAAAACAAAAGTACCCTGTGGTGGTTTGATAGCCCCCCCCCCCCAATAGTCTCACGTGTTTGAATGCTTGGCCCATAGGGATATAGGGAGTGGTCTCATTGGAGTAGGTGTGGCCTTGTTGGAGGAAGTGTGTCACTGTGGAGGTAGGATTTGCGATCTTTGGTCAAGCTCTGCTCAGTGTGACACAGAGTCTCCTTCTGTTGCTGATAGAACCTAGTGGGGAAACCCCCCACTCAATTCCCGATTCGTAATTACATGTATGTAATTACATGAGGACCGACATGCATCCCACACAGGAGATAACGAATGTAGGCCACGAGGCTCGAAAAAAGCTAGGGGCTTTTATGGGGTAAGGGGCTTATGTGGAATTCAGCATAGCGACACACTCTTGGCTTATTCAAACATCAGCAGAAAAATCACATGTACGTGCAGGGTGTCAGAGTTCTGTGAGTTGCCCTGTTATGTCCTCACATTCCTCTTATCTTAATGGTCAAGGTGTTCCCAGGAATGTTTTAACTACAGGGCATACTCGGGTTTGTTTTTCTTTTTTTCTCAGCCCCAGGCAGCCTCTAGGCTCACAAACAACCAGCAATTTCTGAGTACTTTATATAGGACTTACAGGTCTTGAAATTTCATCTTTCTTTCATTGCCTGTGGATCAAGACATAGAGCTCTCAGCTCCTTCTCCACCAGCATGCTTCCTGCCATGATGATAATGGACTAGACCTCTGAAACTGTGAGCCAGCCCCAATTAAATGCTTTCTTTTATCAGAGTCGCTGTGGTCAGGATGTCTCATCATGGCAATGGAAACCTAAGGCACCCCCTACCCGCCATCTCACTCTGGAATCCAACCAACCTCAGACTCATAGACTTCCTGCCTCCACTTCAGAGGGCTGAGATTAGAGTGTGCACCACGATGCTTAGCTTCTCTTCAGAACCTAATGTGGGCTAGTCCCCCTTCAACCGTGTACAACAAACGGGCTGAGTTTCCAGGCTTCTGTCTCCACCAGCACCCTGCCCATCTGATCCCAGTTCTTCTGTATGCCTGTCTGTCATTTCTTTGGTCCCAAAGCTGTGCTGACTGCAGTAGTGGGCCTGGCTGACCTCAAACTCAAAGATCTGTATGCCTCTGCCTCCCGAGTGCTGCGAAGACCTGCACCACCACACTCAGCTCTATCCATAATTCTTCATTTCACCAGTTTTTAGTGTACTAGAATTTCTGCTCTGGTTCATAATTCTTTTTCATATTTATTTTTACTATTTATTTGTGAGTGTCTGTTAGGTGCACATGCCTGCAAGTTCCCACAGAGGACAGAAGGTGCTGGGTCCTCTGGAGCTGTGGGTGTAAGTGCTGGGCACTGAACTAAACTCTGGTCCTCTGCAAGAGCAGCAAGCACTCTTAACAACGGTGCCCCTGATTGGCCCCCGCTTATTCTGAAAGTAGAACGTAATAGATCTCTCGCTCTTTTCCCCTAAATAACAAAACAGCTCAAGTATTAAGACACTCCACAGGTTATCTCATCAAGCAATAGTAAAATTGTCTAAGTGAAGTTGCCCATTACTGGTTAACTGATTGCTAATTCTATTTAGATGGTTTATTAAAAAAAAAAAAAAAAAAAAAAAAAGAGTGCTCTGTCGGCACCCAGGCATGCCAGAAGAGGGCATCAGATCCATTTGTCAGGAGCATGGCTTTGCTGGGAATTGAACAGTGGTTCTCTGAGCAGATGTTCTATAACCGCTGAGCACCCCACCAACATTTGTTTAGTAGTTAACTGTGCAAACAGAAAGGACTTAATTGGATCAACAAGTTAATCAAAAGCTCACTGGGAGCGGACGTGGTCTCCCACGCCTTTAATCCCAGAACTAGGGCAGAGGCAAGAGAATCTCTTGAGTTAGAAAGACCAGCATGGTCTACAGAGGGAGTTCCAGGACAGCCAGGGCTACCTAGAGAAACCTTGACTTCAAAAACAAAACAAACAAATAAACAAAAGCTTAGTGTGGGGGCACACACCTTTAATTGCACCGCTGGGGAAGCAGAGGCAGGAGAATCTCCGTGAGTTCAAGGCCAGCCTGGTCTACATAATGAACTCCAGCATGGGGGGGAGCGGGTGGGGGGGGGGATGTTGAGAGACCCTGGGGGAGGGGGAGGGGGGAAGGGGAGAGGTAGGCACTCCAGAGAGGGCTTATTGGGTGCCCAGGTCCAGGAACCCAGACTTGGGTAACCCCACCATACCAATGTCCCAACCCAGTGTCAGTTTCGTGATGTTTCTGTAGAAGAGAACCCAGAAAACGACAGGTAAATACATCAAGAGCCTTTTAAAGAACAGCGGCGGAGGCCCGCGGCAGGCAGGCAGGCAGGTTGGAGCCGCGCAGGGACACCCCTGCGGTAGGGCTGCCCGACTCCTGTACTCCGACTTGGAGAAGACGGGCGTCCGTTCGTCCATACCCAAAAGAGTCGGCCACAAGGATGTTGGGACCTGGGGGGTGGCCACGAGCGGCCAGTTAGGGGTAAGAGACGGTGCAAGGTGACTTGTCCCTGGGCCTTCAACGCCCCAGCACTGCGCAAACGAGAAAGTCCAACAGGCCCGGGACCGGGCAGCGAAAGATAGGGGCGTGATGTCACTCCTGGGTGGCTGACGGGGCGGGGTTATGCAGATGAGAGTCGCGCAGGGGCTGCGGCGTCCGCAGCCGCCGGGGAAACGCGAGGGATTTCTCGCGCGGCGTGGGAGAGAACGCGGGTCGCCAGATGTCAGCGGAGCGCCGAGACAGCGTGTGCGCCGAGGGAGGCCCGAGATCGGGCGGGGCGAAGTGACCGTGTGTAAAGAGTGCAGGGGCGGCGGGTGTGAGCCGGGGCCGGGCGCCAGGAAAGCATACTTACCTGGCAGGGGAGATACCATGATCACGAAGGTGGTTTTCCCAGGGCGAGGCTCACCCATTGCACTTTGGGGTGTGCTGACCCCTGCGATTTCCCCAAATGCGGGAAACTCGACTGCATAATTTGTGGTAGTGGGGGAGCTGCGTTCGCGCGCTCCCCTGATATTTGATAGTCTAAAGACATTTATCTTTTTTTGTGTACATACACTGTGTGTGTCCCTTGCGTTTTGAGGATTCCCTGGGGTTTGTTTTGTAACCTGAATATTTGCTCATACTTTAATTAATCTAAAAGGGACACGCAAATCTAGACACTTACTCCTCTCGACCTTTGAGGTTATACATAAGTACACTGTAACTGAATCAGATCTCACTAAGGACTCACTGAGATTTGAACTCAGAACTTTAGAAGAGCAGTCAGTGTTCTTACCCGCTGAGCCATCTCACCTACAAGCATCCTTTTCAAGCAAGCTTTTAAGTTGTTAACAAAATGCTTCACCTGCCAACCAGGCTATATCAGATCTTAGAGAAGGGACCAGAAAAGGGGAATGATTGAATCTACTACTCAGTCTGAGGAAGGAGTTTCTCCCATGTTTTTCTTATAACAGGCAAGATGGTGGCCACACACTTTTTTTGTTTTTTGGAGACAGGGTTTCTCTGTGTAGCCTTGGCTATCCTGAAATTCACTCTGTAGACCTGTCCTCAAACTCACAGAGGGTTTAGCTAACTTTAGGCTGTGACTATCTGGAGGTGAGGGGAAGAACACTATGATGGACATTTTCTGCACCCACTATAACATGTGCACTTGATTCCCTGAGGAGGGAAGGCCTGTATCTTCTTGAGCTTCACTAGGGGAAGGCCGAACCTCAGGACTTCACTCATTCACAGTTTCCTCTGATCCCACAACTCGCTCTGCGTTTTCTCTAAGTTAACAGGGTGAGCTGTGTATCACATGTACTCTTGGCAACTTCTTCCATTTTTAGTAAGTATTGTGTGTGGCAAAGAGGAAGATGGTCCCTCAGAGACTGGTGGGAATGGACATGGACAACTCACATTTATTGAGTGCTATATTTCCATCAAACTTAAAGCAAATTTACATATCACAACTTCAAGTAATTTAATTCTGTAGCTGACATTTTATTAATGATAACAGAATATAAATAGTTTAAGTAAATTGCCAACTACTGTGTAGTTTGTTGGTGCAGAATCAAGATTTAGGTCCAGAACTGTATCCTGACCCCTCCCATATCCCCCCACTGGCCTTGTAGCCCAAGGATGGATTGATCTCCTGATACCCTGATGAAGAACACCACCACATCCAGCTTTAAGATCCGCATTTATTTCTACTCTAGGAAAGGGCTTAGCGAGTAAAATCCATTAAATTAGTTTTCACTTTTTCAACAAATACATATAAATACATGTGGAATGTTTTATGTGGCAGACATGTGTAGTCATTTATAGGTAAATAAGGCAATCCTTTTTCAAGCAAAGATACTCAACACTATGTAAACATTGCACTTAAGAGCATTTGTCTCCTGGCGTGGTGGCACAGGCCTTTAATCCCAGCACTCGGGAGGCAGAGGCAGGTGGATTTCTGAGTTTACAAAATGAGTTTCAGGACAGTCAGGGATATACAAAGAAACCCTGTCTCGAAAAAACAAAAAGAGCATTTATCATTGTTATGTGTTATTCATTACCTGAAAACTAAGACTAAATGATAAACCCAAATAATGAATGATAAGTGCACCAAAGCTCAGAAACGATCTCACAGGCACACCGACCAGACACACAGCCTTAACAAAGAACATTGCAATGTCTGGAGTGTCCACAAGTGGCAGAGGTTGTTACCTTGTCAGGGACACATCTCACAACTGACCTCTGCAAGGTCACACTGCAGAAGAGACACGAAGGATGCAGGGAGAGACCGGGGTGAGAAGGAGGGGAGACCTTGAAGACCTCAGGAACCCTTAAAGGAGTCTGAGGGATGAAGGAACTTAGACAACCTGGATAGGTGCAGCAAGGTTTGGCTCCGGGAGCCTGAACTGATCTCCAAGCTTTATGCTCGATACACCTGCACTCTTCCAGTCCTGGGTGCTCATTTTTCTTGTGGTCCTGTGAAAAATCGAAGGCACTGCTGTTTTCCTCTGAGCCTTTTCTTTCAATTGTCTATCAACTTTTGTCTACACAATGCCCCCTTTTGTGAACTCTTAATTTTGAGCAAAGGCTGGCAGAGGCACTGGAGATCTGTTTAACACCAGACTCTAGATTTACCCTGGAGTTGGCTGAATTGTCCTATTGTTACCTGTTTCCTTTGATCTTGTGGGTCTGTTGTCTAGAATCAGGCAGAGGTTGGACAGGCGGGGTACCATTCGAGATGCTCCTGTCTGAGGCAGAACTGCATACTGCCGCCATTCCAGCCTGCAGAGCCTCCTGCCAAGTCTCTATGGAATCTGCAGGGTGGGCGGGGCAAGTAGGCACACCTGACTCTGTGGTCTTTGGGCACCCATTGCCCTTCCCACTTCTGTACCAGAATGGATATCTGCCCACTTAGTCTTGTCTTTGTTATACTCCCCAAAAGATCTAGACACGACTGATGGTCTAGATGGATGTGGGAGGGGGAAGATAGGCTGTGAAAGATGGGAGAGAAAAGTCGACATTTCACCATTTAAAGCTACCAGGAAGTCTCTGGCTACGGAGGATGAGAGGTGGGGTCTCTCCCAAGGAAAACAGGATTGGAGAAAATGGACCAACTCCTTGAGATCAGTTCAGACTCAGCTTATCTCCACCCTTCTGGCAATTTGCTGTAAGGTGAATTGTAATGGGTCAAGAATCGCACTTCATAACTAGTTGAACAGGGAAATCACAACAGCAGCAGCAACAACAACAAGAAGATGCTTCCAAAATTGAAAAGAATAGGGGGAGCTGGAGAGATGGTTAAGAGCACTGACTGCTCCTGAGGTCCTGAGTTCAATTCCCAGCAACCACATGGTGGCTCACAACCATCTGTAATAAGATCTGAAGCCCTCTTTCTGGTGTGTCTGAAGACAGCTACAGTGTACTAAAATAAATAAGTAAAATTTTTAAAAAATTGTAAAGAATAAACTAAACCTGTGGTTCGAAAAAGTACCTCACGACCAAAGAAGTTCCCAAGTCTGAGTTAGCGATGCCCAGAGTCTCCAGTGGTTTATACTTGACCTGGTCATGGGGGGAGCCTCAAACGAATGCAATCCACGCTGCGGACGCACGGCTTGGCTTGGGTTGATATTTGGTTAAAAACAAAAACAAGCAAACAAACAAAAAACCAAAGATCTTAACTTGTAAGGTGATCAAGTACTGGACTTTGGTTGCACAACAGCCGGGACCCGAGGGGCCCCTCTGGGTCCTGGGTCGGAGACACTGAATCAGGGCTTGTGAAGGCAAGTCACTCGAAGTCTGGGGAGGAAGCAGCAACAAAGGAAACCTAGAGCGCAGTGGCAAAGGAAGAGCCCTACACTTCTGAGTGGAATAGACACAACAAGCTTTGTTCAAGGGATAAGAATAGTAACGGTTGCTGGCACCAGGAAAAAAAGAGAAAGAAAGAAAAAAAAAAAAAAAAAAAAAAGCCACGCTGCGGCCCTTCGCTTCCCAGAAGCAGGATTTACGTGCCCAGAATCTGGGACATACCCAAATGCCCCGGATCCTTCGCCCAAGAGCACCGTGGCCCCTCGGAGGACGACACGTATGCACAGTTCATGAACTTGAACCTTGGTTAGGGGCAGGATTCTGACCCAGGGACCTGTGCGTCCTCATGGACGCAAACTTCTAAGACAGGGCCACTCAGACGCTGCTGTCTGCTTGTCTGAGGGATCACTGGCGTGCCGTTTCAAATTTAAAATGCCTTTAGAGTTCATGTTAGAACTTGGTAGGGATAGCAGGTAAACGGTTCTCAAGCAATCTCTCAGAGGAGACCTCCCAGGTGGTTTCCGTAGTGTAGTGGTTATCACGTTCGCCTCACACGCGAAAGGTCCCCGGTTCGAAACCGGGCGGAAACAAGCAGTCTTTTCTTATCCAGAGGGGGGAAATTCTTATTAGTCTCTCTCACAGAGATGGTGGTTTTAGATACTAGATATTTGGTGCTCCAAGTACAAGAGTGAAAGGCCTGATTCCCCAAAGCCTTTGGAGCTTTTGCAAACTTAGCAGGCGTCATGAGGGATCCACCTTCACGATTAGATCAGTGTCCTTAGACAGAGAAAACCGCAGAGAGACCTCCCTCCCCCTCTGGGAGGTCTGCTCTGTTGGAAGTAGGAGCCACAGCTGGTATGAAAGAAACCACTGCAACTGTTTAAAGCGTAAGTAAGCTTTGGTATTTCGTCATGATAGCCTGAGCTGATTAAAATCCTCTGTTTTGGCACTAGGGAAAGTTCGCTTCTCTAGTGGGTTTTAGTACTGGTGAGAGGACTAAGAGTGGGCTTAGAAAGAAGGGGGCCCTGTTAGTGCATAGTCAGCAGCCGGAGTGTGCAGATGAAACGGCGCAGGGCTTTGGGGGCCGAGTGTCAGTAAAAGATGGTCTGCTTGACTGGACACTACAGCGTCGTGTGGATGTCTCGAGCAGTGCGTCGTCATATGAAAGTCGCTCCAGTCTCTTACACAGAGGAACTGAGAATTATAATGGCGTAGGAGGGGAGGTCGTAATCTTCAGTCGATTTGAAGATAGACGAGGCTTTTACTGCATCCACAACAACGTTCCTATTTAACTGGCAGGGGAGATACCACATTGTGCGAATGAGTTTAGTCCCAAGTGTCTATTCAAAGGATGACCTCTGTGGACTGGCCCATGACCCAGTGCACCAAACTGAGGCACTCGACGACTGTGGGGGTCTCCACTCTGCAGACTCTGGCTGCTGGGACCAGAAGGAAAGTCACATTCTAGTCTGGATGCAATGGGTCATTCTTTTAAGTCCAGCACTTGGAAAAGCTGAGTCTGAGTTTGAAGTCAACCTAAAAGAGGCAGCTACGCTGGGCACGTTAGCTTTCTCCCATGGTCTCTTTTCACTTTCTCTTAGACTTCGCACTTCAAGGCTGATTCCGTTTAATGATGTTTCTTTCTTCTTTTCTGTCACCCTCAACCCCTTCCTTTTGACACGCAAGCAAGGGGAGCAGAGCGTCCGCAGTTCTCAAGCGCTCGCCCTTCTCACTGCTCTCTAATCAAAAGCCGGAACAAGAGAGCTGGTGCGGTTTAATTGCTATTTTCTGCTTTATGGAGACACACAGAAAAATCCAAGGTTTCTCCTGACCAGCACCCGTGGCATGGGGCCTCCCTCCTACTCCAGCCCTACTTGGCTGCGACCCGTAGGGTAGCGAGCGAGAGCTAGAAAAGGCGAGAGAATTAAGAGAGAGTCGCGGAAGTAAGGGAGGAGAGAGAAAGTCGGTCAGAGAAGAAAAATGTGTTCGGAGGGGAAGAAAAACAGGAAGACGGCAGAGAAAAACGAGGCTGCTTAGCTGAACTGCAAAGCCATCTACTGTTTACTGCTCCTCAATAAGGCAGTTTTTTGTTTTGTTTTTCTAAGTAAATGTTTGTAAATTTAAAAACAAAAGCCACTAGAGATAAAGGAATTCGTGTTTGGAATGCTTGGTGGTGGTCTAGCGTGAGCCCAGGGTCACATCGGTTCCGATCTGAGCCCTGGTAGCTTGGTGCCCAATTTTGGGCCCACTGGAACTAACTCATGCGTCTTTTGGTTTCTGATTTCCTTATAATTCGCTCACCCGGTCGGAGAGCAAGCTTTACCTCCGACCGCGGCGATCCTGGTGAGAAGAGAACAGCAGACGCAAGGGGACGAACCAAGAGCCAAGCCGCCGGAGGCACATGCCTTGTTTCTTATAGACATGGGAAGGTACCTTTCCTATGTGTCTCCGTGGCGCAATCGGTCAGCGCGTTCGGCTGTTAACCGAAAGGTTGGTGGTTCGAGCCCACCCGGGGACGTGTACCTCGAGTGGATTACCTCGAGTGGAACATCCACTTTCAGCTTCCAGGTCGTATCTTCCCCTTCATTCTTTTTTAATTAACCAAATTCTACATAATAAGGCAAAACGAAATTCAGACTCTCAAAGTTGTAAGGATATGGACGATGGGACCAAAACTATTATTCGTTAAGCTTTCCTTCCTTTTTTTTTTTTTTAAACAACTAATATCTGTCCCTTTCCCATACACTTCTGACTTTTAATCCCGTGTTTCATATTACAAACAATAACATCCATTTCTGTGCACACATCTGCGGTTGCTTGTGCAATGGCTTCTGTAGAGTCCTGGAGAGCAAGTTTTCAACGCTTGTGTTAAAGTTGTAAAATCTTGTCTCTTGTTGGCTTATTAGCTGTAATTCCTTCCCTGGTCTTATTGAGTCGTTAACTTCTGGTTTAGCCGGTTTTAACTTATCATAGTCTATCTTCAAGTCCTTCATGGCTACTTGCATTACACATTTTTTTCCCCTTAAAGATGCGGAGTAATTCATCTTTACTAGTTTTGCTTAAAGTCTGATTTTTTTTTTAAGAGGATGGAAATAACAGGAGTAGTGATGCTGTGGTTGCGATTTTATTTACATTGGTATTTAAAATGCTACTAGATCTTAGTGTCCATAAGGATTCCCTCGCGCTGGCAGCTGCTTTCACAGGTTATTGTAGTGTGCAGGGCCAGAGAGCTGGCTCTTCCTCCTTGACCCTTGATGCTTGATGCTCCTCCTTCCCCTCCCTACCCCCATCCCCACCCCCACCCCCTGGGTCCTTTAAAGGCACACCAAGGAGCTCTGTATTTTGTGTAGGTGCCATTACTTTTCATCCAATTACTGTTGAAGTTTAATTCTCTGTGTGTAGGTGTGGTTTTCCTCAAGTGTCTAGGACACGAGGCCATTCAGATCCTTAGGTTGGTGGGCTAATCTCATTACAACTGGAAATTTTTCAGTCACTGTTCCTTAAAAAGAATTTTTTTTTTCTTCTCCTTCAGTCCATTCAGAATCCTCAATTGCTGGTTGGGCTTCTTACAGTCGCTCTACTGCTTACTGACGCTTTCTTTCATCGATCTTTTTTCTTCTGGTTTTCTGAGGCAGGGTTTCTCTGTGGCCCTTCTTTGTGGCCCTAGCTGTGTTGAAACTCCCTTTGTACACCAGGCTGGCCTCGAACTCAGAGACCCACCAGCCTGCAAGCACTGGGGTCAAAGGCGTATGCCCTCATGCCTGGGCAAACATTTGTTATTATTTTACTTTGTAATGGCTTCCTGTAGCTTTGCAATCCTAACCTTTCCTCACTTAATTAATTAATTTCCTCACTCTTTTAATTCCATCTGGTAAATTTATTATCTTGGATGGTATTTTAGGCTCTGAAGGTTAATTCTGGCCATTCCAATATTTTTTTTTTTTTTTTTTTTTGGTTTTTCGAGACAGGGTTTCTCTGTGTAGCCCTGGCTGTCCTGGCACTCACTTTGTAGACCAGGCTGGCCTCAAACTCAGAAATCCGCCTGCCTCTCCCTCCCGAGTGCTGGGATTAAAGGCGTGCGCCACCACGCCCGGCGCCATTCCAATATTTATATGCTCTATGTCTTTGGACCTGTAAAACAATTAAATAACAGCTTCAGGTTTTTCTCAACTCATTCTAACTTATCAGTTCTGGCCCAGGATTTATTTATTCTCCTCACTATGGGCCATGTTTCTTGCTTTTGTGCATGCCTAGTATCTTAGTTTGGGTTGTATTGCTGTGAAGAGACACCGTGATCACAGCAATTCTTATAAAGGGCAACATGTAATTGGGGCTGGCTTACAGTTTCAGAGGTTCAGTCCATTATCATCATGGTGGGGAGCACGGCAGCCTGCAGACAGACATGGTGCTGGAGAAGTGGCTGAGAGTACTACATCTTGACTAAATGCAGCAGAAGGAGATTATGTCACACTGGGAGTAGCTTGAGCACAGAAGACCTCAAAGCCTGCCCCCACAGTAACATAGTCCTCCAACAAGGAAGGCCACACCTCCTAACAGTGCCACTCCCTAAGAGCCAAGCTAATTCAAACCACCACAGGCCTGAGCCTTCTCCAGCTGCTGCTGTCAGTCTCCTCACAGGCATTCCCAGATTAGTGTTCTGCTGAACAGGGAGGGGAAGAACCGCTACCTTCCCTCTTCCCAGTTCTCTTTGAAATATATCACAGACCTATGAATTCTAGCTATCCCTAATCTAAAATAGACATGTGTGTGAATGATAAATTCCCAAGCAGATTTGGGGATGGGGGGCGTCACAAGGGAAGGGGAGTGGACACAGGAAGACTGGGAAGTAAGGGTGATAGTGACTGGGGTGCATGATGTGAAATTCCTCCCAGGCAGCCTGGGAGTTTGCCTCAAAGGTAAGCAGGTACCATCGGGGTTCCCGTTGCCATTTCCAGTCTTTCAGGATTTGCCAACATCTGCTCCATCTGTGAGCTGCTGGAGCGCATGATGAAGCTGGTCCTGCAGAACCAGAGCCATGGGGTCTCCATGACTTTGGGCAACAGCAGGATAACTAAGAAGAGTCTAAATGGGGGTCCAGTACTGATGGTGTGGCAGAAGGCATAGGCCTCGAACCAGACCAATGACTCATTGCATGAGAAGCTATTAAAACAAACAGGTATGGTGTGTGACACACTGCAGCTTCCGTTGCCACTGTGACAAAAGAATATGTAATGGAGAGCTGGAAAAAGATGGAGGAGCAGAGCAATGACTGGGGGGTAGAACTAGAGATGCAACGGTTGTGATGGAGAGAAGGTTGCTGGGGTGATGGAGGAACAGTCATCAGATGTAGGGCTGTTGGGGTGGTGTGCAGCCTGGAGCTTGTGCACACTCAGCCTCAGAACTTGAAACAAGCTGCCCAACCGCACGACTGCCCTGGTTCTGAACAGCGACAGGATGTTCAAGATGAAGAATGGTCCATTTACTAGATTGGACTTCCTCGAAAGAAAGACCTCTGTGATCCATACTTCTTCGAGAGACCATGCTGGCCCTTGACCCTTGCTTGACAGCCATGTTGATATCCGCAGGCAATACTGTCATCGGAAACCAAGCGGGTATTCACAGTCCATGCTGTTTCCAGAAACCAATATTTGTGCACCCCCTGACTGTAAAGGGCAAGAAAGCTACTCTGGAAGTAGTATCGATGTCTGCAGACTGGCAATTCAAAAAGAGGACTGCAGAAGGCTTCGATGACAACCCCTACCTTCACCACAAACCCCACCCCCACCACACCCCTGAAAACAATAAGAGCCTAGAAAGGAAGCCATCAGAGAACTCTTAAAAAACTGTAACTAGGATGTTGAAGTGTGGCTTTCCACTTTGATGGCTTCTGGCGGGTTCAGTTGGAGAAGCGTTCAGCTTCCCTTGGGCAGCTGGCCACAGGGAGTCTGTCTGTACCCCAGTGAGTATATGGACAACACAAAATGGACTTGGCTTGGTTTTTCCTTTTTTTTCTTTTCTTCCCCTTGCTTCTCTTTCTTTGTGGGGGCGATGTCACAAGGGAAGGGGAGTGGACTTGGGAGCACTGGGAGTGATCGTGATCGGGATGCATGATGTGAAATTCCTAAATAAATAATAAAAATATTACGCTTGAAAATATTGCCAAAGAGACTATTTTTTAAAAATTAGAGTATAAAAACTTGCAAGAGAATGCACGCCTACTGTCACTATGGAAACAAGGGGCCGAATGCTGGTTCTTGTTTTTAGGTTAAAAAAAAAATTTTTTTAAACATTTCCAGAGGATAACTTGAGGACAATTTTGTTGGAGTTTAAGAGCAAAAGCATGGGGCGGTACTGTCATTTGCCTTTAATCCCAGCATGTCGGGGGGGGGGGGGGGCGGGGAATGTGCTTACTACTAGATTAGTTAAGAAATGTGTTTCTAACACATAAAGACAAACTGTTGGCTGGCAGCGGTAGAGAATGTTCCAGGAGAGGGTACAACCTGCAGATAACCGCAGCTGTCACACAGTGAGGACCATGCTTTGTGGCTCTCTACCCTTGCGGTGTCTCAGGGATCGCCTTCAGCCACAGCTTCCAATGCTCATTAAGGTTAAACAATCTACAAGCAAAAGCTGATAAGGGGGAGTTTGAATATAAAGCTCTACTCTGCGCATGACAGGGGATTTGTAACCGAGCGCAATGGAGCCAGAATAGCAGCGCCAGGAGGCTGTGGTGACCTGACTTCGCAAAAACCGGTCTGAGAATACACGAATTCAGGGGTTCGAACCGAGTATCCGAGAAAGTAGGAGCTCAGTTCCAAATGGGCGTCAAGACACTTGCAATCTCGAAAGTCATCTGCTTGCTTCGGTCTCTAAAAAGAGAGCCGGAGAGCCTTACCAAGAACCGACCGTCTATCCTCCACCCACCCCTAACCCAGCCTTCCTCCAAGGCTGCTCTCGTCCAGCCCCAGGTGAGTCACCGCGAAAGAAGTCACCTCTTCCCGGAGCACTACATCAAAGATGTCTTCTGTTCACTAAAGGCGATCTAGTAAACATTTCAAGGACAGTGTGAATTAGGTATTTCTGCCAAATGTGAAGACTGTCTTTGCAGAATACAATATAAAACACAAGTTGATCATGGAAGTCTGATGGTGGTGGTTGAAGAGGTGACCAGAGTGACAAAATCCATCACCACCAATGATGGTCGTCCATTCTGCTAGGACAACATACTTTCATATTTAAAAAGTAGAAACAGCCAAAGGAACTCTTGTGGGATTTGAGATATTAGAAGATGTCTGGGGCTGGTGAGATGGCTCAGTGGGTAAGAGCACCCATGTCCAGAGTTCAAATCCCAGCAACCACATGGTGGCTCACAACCACCTGAAATGAGATCTGACACCCTCTACTGGTGTGTCTGAAGACAATTACAGTGTACTTACATATAATAAATAAATATAAAAAAAAAGAAAATGTCTGTGTCTATAAAAATAAATCATATATGCAAAAACAGTAAGGGCGACTGTTTTTCTAGTATGTCAGATTCATTTCATAAATGTGATTTCTGGATACTTTATTTTTTCGGGACCACACTAAGATACAATCTTTTCTGGAAAAGGTCCCACGGATAGGATAGACACCCTGATGTAGTTCTGGATATCTAATAATCCCAGCTAAAGTGACGACTAAAATCAACTTTCACAGCAGCTTAAAAAGAAATTGCACGGAAAAGACATCAAGTTAGCCCTAGGAAATTATAGGCTGTGGGAATACAGGTGTTCTTCATGTGTTTGCCAAATGTATTTGTTTTTAAAAGTTGTGGGGTTTTGTTTTTGTTTGTTTGTTTTCTGTTTTGTTTTGTTTTTGTAGCCCATGCGTGAAAGCACAGGGAATGGAGTGGATGTGGGACGCGTGAGAAGAGCGCTTGTTGAGAACGCAGATCTAGAAACAAATGTTTGTAATAAAATGTTGGGGGAGCAGTTGTTGGAATAAATACTACTGGGAAGGCAGGTGGATCACGAGGGGATTTGGTACAGTTTTAAAGTAGTCCTTGGGGTTGATGAAATGGCTCAGCGGCTCAGAGCACATATTGCTTTAAAACCAGGTTCAAATCCAGGAGCCATTTGGTGGCTCACATCGATCCATAATGAGAAACAAAGAACCAGAGGGGGTAAAAAGAAAAAAAAAAAAAAAGAAAGAAAGAAAGAAAAGCTTGTCTGTTTTTTTCATTGGGGGTTTTAAAACGATTTTACATAGATTTTTACAATTTTTAATTTCTGTCCCGGTGCTTTTGAGTCTTTTCTGCAGCCAAGCTGCCTGCATTCCTTCGGTTCTAATTCTCGTTTCAAATTTCATCCTGCTCATGCAATCGTTAACTGTCCTTATCCAGTTACCGTTTCCCATCCAAGCTCCTACAGATCCACCAGCGGAACGCGGAGTTCCCTTTCTGCCAACGCGCTGCCAAGCAACATCGCCCTCCCAGACCTCAAGCCGCAAAAGCCAGACCAAGCTTGAATCCCATGCGTGGAGCTGAGTCCACAGTTGTGGAAATTCCGACCGGACCTGAATGCAAAACGGTGAACTGAAGTTCAGTATTGTCGAGGCTCCAGAAGCTGCATTGTAGCCTGTACCAGAAAGCAGACACAAGGGAGAGTCTCCGTGTCCAGCTAACATCCGCTAAGTCAGAGACTGACCTGGGGGCCACGAAGCTCAGGTCACCTGAAGACAAAGGAAGCCTGGGAAAGGACCATGAACTTAAACCTTTTATAAGGTCAGGAACGAAGTGAAAGAAAAGTGCTCTTTTACTCGAAGTAAAGAGAGAGGTCCCACCGAGATTTGAACTCGGATCGCTGGATTCAGAGTCCAGAGTGCTAACCATTACACCATGGAACCTACACGCAGTACTGTCCTACATTAGTCGTTAGTTGTATAAGAAACTTTATCATCCATTTTCTTAGTTATTAGTTTTGTGCGGTTTTATTTGATCTGCACCGCAGGAAATGAGAAACTGAAGGCAAATCCTCTATTTTCGTAAAAACAGACAAGAGCCCCCATCAAGAGTGACATGGTCTTCCTTCATTTACTACACTTCCCTGTCCTGAGAAGAAATTTCCCCCTCAAAAATAAAAAAAGTATTTCTTTGGCCTGATATTCTATTCCTCCTCTATGGAATCTCATGGATGAAAGGGTGTGATCTGGGACACCCATCCTCATCCTTGGACAACTGGAACCCATGATGGTTCACACAACCCACCGCTAACATACAAATATAACTCTACAATAGGAAGGACTGGAGGGACCTTCCTGGTTGTGTGTGTGTGTGTGTGTGTTTGTGTGTATACATATGTGTGTGTGTATGTATATATATGTGTGTGTGTGTGTGTGTGTGTGTGATTCATTTAGGTTAAGTTTTTTCCTTCAAAAAATTCACACACATGTTTATTGAACGAAATAAGAATGAGTGATCTTTAAGGTTATAAAATTATTAACCTAGATCACACCTCCTGAAATCCATGTGTGCTGGCCAAGCCAGAGACCTGGCTCTGACATTTAAACACACAGTTTTCTGAAAGTTGGTTATTTATTCCATTTTAATTTCCTTATCACAACTGAAATTTTTTATTTTTAAAGTAGATATTATCCAAAGGTACCCAAACCACTCACTGCAGGGCCATAGGATATATGTATCCAAGGCCTCATAAAACACATAGATAAAATTCAACATTATATCTCAAAATAGTAATGTGTGCATATACAGTCAGCCTTGGACTGTTAAAGATAAACCTGTGTTCGTTAAGGTTTTAATTAAAATTTCTTTGATCACTCATTTATAATTGTGGGAAAATGAAGGGAATTTTGCACTTTGCCGGGAAGGGCAAGAGAAAAATCTATAAAGTGATCATAAGAAACAAAACAAAGAGTTATGTTTGATTTTTCAGAATGGAATCTACCTAACTGGAAATTACCTTTCTGATCGGCAACGTCTCTGCTTTGCTTTATAGCCTGGACTCTTTGGTTTGGAGCTAGGCAAACACATAACATCTAACTCTCTAACCCAAGCTAGCATCAAATTCACCTCAGCCTCCAGTGTACTGAGGTCACGGTATGCAGAACCAGCGTGCACTGTTTACACGGGAGCCTCTGGTGAGTTTGCCTGGGACCCCACTTCTCTAGGCTTTCTCAGCCTGACAGCATCTCAGCGAGATAGCACCTCTCAATCACAGCCCACTCACTTCCTAAAATGTGTGTGTGTGTGTGTGTGTGTGCGCGTGTGTGTGTGTATGTGTTTTGTGCGCGTGCGTGTGTGGGTGTGGGTGTGCGCGCTCATGCGCGCGCAGGTGCCCACAGAAGGCATTGGATTTCCCTAGAGCCGGATTTGTTGTTGTTGTTGTTGTTGTTGTTTGTTTTTTCGAGACAGGGTTTCTCTGTATAGTCCCGGCTGTCCTGGACCTCACTCTGTAGACCAGGCTGGCCTCGAACTCAGAAATCCGCCTGCCTCTGCCTCCCAAGTGCTGAGATTAAAGGCGTGCGTCACCACGCCCAGCTTAGAGCTGGAATTATTAAAAGTTGTGAGCAGGCAACATAAACGCTGGGAATCCAAACCCTGGAAGAACAGTCAATAGATCTCTTAACCATTGAACTGGCTCTCCAATCTCCCCTCCCCCATTTGGAGGTAGCAAGTTGGTCAAAATATTCCCGAATAAAACACACACACACACACACACACACAGCGCCCTTTATTTGGGGTCATCTAGCGAGGAACTCGCGCTGCCGCCACCGGGCAATTAGAGCGGATTAACCCACTAAGGCTACATCCCGATCCTAAAGCGCACATGGGCTCCTTCTCTGGGTCCTGTTGGTCACCCGGGCGTTGCCTGGTCAGCGTGGGGTTCTCATGGGTGGCAGCGGAATTCCAGCATCGGGGAGACGCTGGCGGGTGCGTGGCGCCCACTCCCTTCGCGAAGGGAAGCCCAGCAAAGGAATGTTAACCTAAATGTTCTAAATTTACACCTACCTGAGACTCCTGCTGTCATTTTAAACAGCTTTTTGTCCTCTCTCTCCCGGGCGGACAGCTAAACATCATTATCAGTGGCAGATGGACGAACAAGCCCAAACCGACACCCTTCTCGGGTCTGGACACCCTAACCCTACTGATGGGATATCAATGTTAAACCGTGAGTCTCAAATTCCTTAAACGGATGCGCTCTCCCACCACACCCCCACCCCGACTCCCCTTCGAGATAAAAAGATCCTTATGCCTTTGCCAACCCTTAAACAGCTAAAGCATGTGGCCCCTACCTTTTTCACCTGCAAATTGAGGTGGACTGGGTATCCCGTCGTCAGTGGCAGGAAACCTGAAGTTCAAGTGATTGCTCTAGTAACAAGGTTACCACCACAGAGAACATCAACATAGCCACTCTGCAGCACACAGCTAGTACTGCTACCTTTTATGTTTGAGAGAAGGTTTTATGAATCTCACGCTGCCCTGGCTCTCTTCTTTCAACTCTTCCTCCAGAGTGCTGCGGTACCGCACACCGTGACTTTATTATTTTTGAAAAGAGCATATCTTAGTTTGTGCCCCATGTGGCTTACACTTTCCCAATTTTCTTTCTAAAGCAGATCGTTTCCCTGGTTATGTAGTGACCTCTACACGTTTGTTTCTGTAGAGGAGATGTGATTCATGGCCACCTGGTGTATGTTGTGCCTGGCCTGTGCTCACTTGAAGACTGTCATGGAAGGCTGTTGAAGAAGAGCCAATGGAGAGAAGGTGCAGGAGACAACACCTGTGAAATGGCCAGGGCCAAGTAGCCCCTGTCTTAGCTGTTCCTCCCATCACAGCCCAGTGCACCACCTGGCCCCGGGAAAGATGAGAGGTGGAACAGAGGCTGTAGGGCGCTGGGGGTGGATGTAACCAGACTTGATACCTGCTAGTCTTCAGTTTCTGGTCCAGTCGGCATTTATTTGTAAATACCCTACTTCATGACATGCCATTCAAATTCTGTTATTCCCTGGTAGTCTTGTGACTAGGATTAGGCACTTTTACCATCACGACCCGGGTTCAGCCTACATCCTGTCGCTCCCTGGTGGTCTAGTGGCTAGGATTCGGCGCTTTCACCGCCGCGGCCCGGGTTCAATTCCCGGTTAGGGAAGGCCTTTTGACCACAAGAATCCTCCTCAAGGTTTGTAGGCTGTCCTGGAAAAGTCAGCCTCAAGGTTGACTCTCAAAGTTGAAACTGTCAACTCAAAGTTTTTTATTCCAAATAAATAGCAATTCCCAGGCGACAAACATGCACCTTGGCCATGTACCTATGTGCAGGTCTAAACATATTTTGGTTTTTCTTTTTTAAATGTCTTGTTTCTCCTCGTTTCAGGATAATTCAGTAAGAATTACCAGACATAAAAATAAGCAAGTACTTTGATCTAGAAATTGCTTTTTAGAATTAATTCTTATTATATGTGTAATATAGCCTTGTTAGATTATTATATAAATATTCTAGATAGAGAATCCACTTCATGTGCATCAATTAGGAAATATTTAAATATATATTACTCCCCCCACAACACAAAGAAGATGCAATTTTTGAAGGGCTGTTACTGGTGATGGAACCAGTGTTTCAGACAACTTTTTTGTTTTGTTTTAAAGAAGTTATGTGTAAAGGTGTCTCAATGGCATGTATGTCTGGGAACCACGAGTGTGTGGCTGATACTCTGGATGGCCAGAGAAGGGTTTTGGATCTTCTGGATACTAGAGTTAGAGCTGTTATGTGGGTGTGATCTTCTCAAATAGCAGAAGCCATCTCTACAGTTCCCTCACAGCAGTTCTCCACTATTACTCTATGTAAGGAACCCTGCTATAGCTGAGTGTGGGGTGATGGTACCTAACTTTAGTCCCCATTCTCTGGAGGCATAGAGATGTGGACTTCTGTGAGGTCGAGGCTGGCCTGGTCTACAGAGGGCTATCTAGAACAGTTAGGGCTATGCAGAGAAACCCTGTTTCAAGAAATTAAATAAAAACAAGTAAATAAATAAATAAATAGAAAACCCGTTCCAATATTTATGTGTTGATTAATGTTCACTTTTAACTTGACTGGATTTAAAAGTCACCATGGATACAATCTCTAGGTGTGTCTATGAATGTATTGGCAGAAAGGTTTAACTGAGGAGAGAAGACCCATCCTAAATGTAGGCAGACCCAGCTATCAGCAAGGGTCTCGATTGAATACAGAGGAGGAAAATTGCTCCTTGTCTCTCGTCTCTTCACGCTTGTAATGGCTTCACTAGATGCCACATGGTCCTGCTACTATGCATGTCCCACGATGACAAACTATACCCTCAAATTATGAGCCAAATTAAGCCCTACCTTCTTTAAATTGCTGTTCTCAGATATTTTTTAAAGACTTATTTATTTTATGTATATGAGTACACTGTAGCTGTACTGATGGTTGTGAACCATCATGTGGTTGTTGGGAATTGAACTCAGGACCTCTGCTCTCTCTGGCCCCACTCCCTCCGGGCCCACTCCCTCCGGTCCAAAGATTTACTATTATATGTAAGTACACTGTAGCTGTCTTTAGACACACCAGAAGAGGGCATCAGATCTCATTGCAGATGTGAGTCACCATGTGGTTGCTGGGATTTGAACTCCGGATCTCTGGAAGAAGGTCAGTGCACTTAACCGCTGAGCCATCTCAGATATTTGATCACAGAAAGTAAACACTAGGAGCCATGTAATTTGGGGGCAGCCCATGAAGAAAGCACCCCTACCTAGCCTGCTTCAAAATGCAGAAATTTAGTTATAGAAACCTCAATGACTTACGTAACGCCCCACCCCAGTCTCTGAGGTCCCCAAGTCTGAAGCTTCCTGTTAGAATCCTTCCAGTTTCCCCTTCTCCTGTTACTCGCAGCTTCCCAGAGGCCCACAGCTTTAAAAAACGAAGTCTGTAGAGGCGAGCAGGAGAGGGTTGAGTTTATGTGTCTAGAAAGTGAGACTCTAGAGCTCTGGAACCAATAATTGCGGGGAGGAATTTTTTTTACAGAATTTTAATGTTCTGAATAAGATTTTTAAGTCTTTAGCTGCAGATGAGACTTTCTCAATGCATTTACAGAAAAGTCCGATATGGATATGGACGAGGGATGGGCAAAAAAGATTAGTTATGGGGTCAGCATGTGTCTTAGAGATGCCTGAACCAATCGCACCTCGAAAGAGATGTGTGGAGTAGGATTTACAGATGGTCGTGAGTCACCTAGGGCACTAGGAACAGAACTGGAGTCTTCAACTTTTAAAACAATATTTTTTTGTTCACTTTATATCCCAATCTCTGCCTCCTCCAGCTTTCCCCCTCCCCTTCTCCTCTGAGAAGGTGGAGCCCCCCCTCCCTATCCTCCAACCTGACACAGCAAGTCTCTTCAGGAGGAGGCACATCCTCTCCCACGGAGGCCAGACAAAGAGGCCAGTTAGGAGAACACTCCACAGACAGACGACAGATTTAGGGATAGCCCCCACTCCAGTTGTTGGGGGATCCACATGGAGACTTTGCTACATATGTGGGGGTTGTGGGGACGATTCAGTCCAGCCCGTGTACTCTCTTTGGTTGGTGGTTCAGTCTCGGAGAGCCAAGAGTACAGGTTAGTTGACTGTGGTCTCCATGTGGAGTTACTATTCACTTTGTGGGCCTCAATCCTTCCCCCAACTCTTCCATAAGACTCCGAGCTCCACTCAATGTCTGGCTCTGGGTCTCTGCATCTGTTTCAGTCTGCTGCTGTGTGGAACCTCTCAGAGGACAGTTATGCTAGGCTGACTGCCAGCATAACAGAGGATCATTAATAGTGTCAGGGATTGGTGCTTGTCCATGGGATGGGTCTCAAGTTGGGTTGGTTATTGCTTAGCCATTGCCTCCATCTCTGGCAACAACATTCTTAACAGCCAAGCCATATCTCTCTCCAGTCTCCTGCTGTCTCTTTTCTAGGTGAATTTCGCTGCCCTTCTGGATCCCTGGAGACATGGAAGAATCAAGGTGCAATGAAGAATTCACCTAAGAGACAGGAGAATTTCATTTAAACACAGTTGTGGGGAATCATAGGTAGGAACAGCAAACGGTAAAGCAGTTTTGAAACCGGTTAATGTTAATAAGCCTACAGAGGGAAATGAAATGCTAATTGACAGCAGGAGGGCAGGTCCAGAATCCCGGTGTTTTCTTGAGAACCTGAGCTGTCTGTGGTGTTAGAGTGAGGAGTGATCTATGTACATAAAGGATGCTTAGGGCTGCGGTGTCCGTGCGCGCTTTGGAAACGCGGGGAAATTCAAGGTGTAGGAGAGAGCGCAGGTCCCGGGGTGGGGCGGAGCAGAGGAACAACGTAAAAGCCTGTGTCTGGTTAGGCTCTCGAGCATGCATTGTAAAGTGGCGGAGCTTTCAGAGCGCGGGGCTAAAGAAGCTAAAGTTAAAAAAAAAAAAAAAAGCATAAGTACCCGGCGGGAAAACACTGTTATAGGGTGGGGTGGGGGTGGGGATCTTCTAGGAAGAGACTCATTGATTGCATCTGGGATGTGCTGATTCCTGCAACTTCCACAAAAGCGAGGAAGTCGGTTCCCTGACTTTGTATTATTTAGAGCTGCGTTCGCACTTTTTCCTTATAATTTGTTACCAAAAGATGATCAAGAGGGAAATCACTGGTAAGAATTTGTAAGGGTTTTGTTTATCTCCCCTGCCTGTGTTTGGGACACTGCGCAGACTCACCGGGAGCAAAGATCTGAAGACAGTTCTTGTGTGGTTGTTGGGAGTCACAGCTGGATTCTTCGAAGAGCTCTCATTCTGAGCCGTCTCTTTTGCTCCTTATTGGAGAATTTTTTGATGAAACCTAGTCTTAGCAGAAGCCTCAAATTAAGTAAACAGTGGTCTTCTCACAAAAGGAATTTACGCTGGTGAGTCGTTGGAAACCTGACTTCTAACTTCTTACTCAAATGCTGCAGTGCAGCGATACTGAGAAACCTCAGGCAGGATCCCTAGGGGTGAAAACCGTTTTTTGATTGGTTGTTTTTTTTTTAGACAGGGTCTCACTATTTATACAGCAGGACTAGAGAACGCTATATAAATTAGGTTGACCTCCTCCTTATGTAAGTTAGGCTGACCAGGAATTCACAAAGATCCTCCTGCCTGACTGCGGAATGCCCCAACAAACCAGAAAGTCACTCCCTTGTATCTTCCAGCCAGAAGTCACCACATAACTCAGTTACAGTCTAAAGCAGCCAGGCAGGAACTTTCGGCTGTCATTCCTCCCTGAACACCTTCTGCCTGCCCATCATATCTTTTCCTGGCCTAGAATATTGGTGTGAAGCTATCTCTTGCCATGAGAATAAAATCCCCAAGGGAAGGTGTCTGAATGGAAACAGAACCTTGCAAATAACTGAGCAGCTGTAGTAGCAGTATTCGACATTCTTAAGTTTGTGTCTGGATACCTTGATACATAAGACAGTACTTTCCTGCTTGTGCCACGGCTAATCATTAGTTGCTAACATTTCTAACCAAAAAGAGCCCGAAAAGATGGACTTGGGTCCTGGTCCCAAGAGTACACTGAAGGCAGAGAGAGGGGGCAAAACAGAGAGATACTGCATTGGCCGGGAATCGAACCCGGGTCACCCGCGTGGGAGGCGAGAATTCTACCATTGAACCACCAATGCACTCGTGGGTGTAGTTTGTGACAACACTTTAGGAAAAGGTAAGAGAGCCACGCCTCTACTGAAATGTAATCCGGTAAATCTGTGAACCGGTATTCGGGATTTTCCAGGACTGAGAAGTAAATGACCTCCTACGCTAGGCTGTGAAAGGGCCAAGTCCTCTCACCTGACTCAGTCTGATCAGATTTGCTGCTAAAGAAGTTTCCGAGCATGGCCTGCAGAATTCCTTCTATGTCTCCTGGCCATGACCGGGGAGTTTCAGCCTATTAGAAGGAAAATGCTAGTTTCAGTTCAAACTCGTTGTTCTGAACAGCCTTCCTTGTGCTTTACCAGTGCCCAAAGCACGCTCAATTCAGAAGTAGTCAAAACTACATAGGTCCTGGGGACAAGTGCACAACAACACCCCATCTGTGTGACACAGATGGCACAACCCTTCTCTGAAGGGCTGCACATCCCATTCCCTCTAGTTTGGACAGGAAGAAGGGAGAGGTGGGAAGAAAAGCCGGCCATTGTTCCCCAGGTTTGGGAGTTGTTTAATTTGCAGGGCAGGTGGTCTCCTAAAGCACTACAGCTGCTCTTCTGGGATGTTGCATAGCAACGGCTGGGAAAAGTAGCTAGTAAACTAACTGAGTTACCATCTGTCTTAGTCAGGGTTTCTATTCCTGCACAAACATCATGACCAAGAAGCAAGTTGGGGAGGAAAGGGTTTATTCGGCTTACACTTCCATACTGCTGTTCATCACCAAAGGAAGTCAGGACTGGAACTCAAGCAGGTCAGAAAGCAGGAGCTGATGCAGAGGCCATGGAGGGATGTTCTTTACTGGCTTGCCTCCCCTGGCTTGCTCAGCCTACTCTCTTATAGAACCCAAGACTACCAGCCCAGGGATGGTCCCACCCACAAGGGGCCTTTCCCCCTTGATCACTAATTGAGAAAATGACTTACAGTTGGATCTCACTGAGGCATTTCCTCAACTGAAGCTCCTTTCTCTGTGATAACTCCAGCTGTGTCAAGTTGACACAAAAATAACCAGTACACCATCTGTGTGGAAAACCCAGCCATCCTTAAAACCACCCAGGAGATGACGGACAAGAGCAAGAGAAGAGGCCTAAATCTGCTCACATGCTCAACGCCTCCCCCCCCCCCGCCCCCGCCTTCGCCCCCGCCCCCCACCGTCGCCATCCCCCCTCTAGAAACCTTACTGATGCTTAAACCTGACCACTGGGAGGATAGAGAAGGAAAGAGAAGTGAGAATGGTGGTTGTGTATGTGGAGTGGGTGGTGACTAACCTGTTACCTGCACAGTGCGGGCAGATGGAGATCAACGCTTTCTCTGTCCTTTTCACCCAGGCTCATTTGTCAGCCACACATAGTCATGAAAAATAATTGAAGAAAGTCGTCGTGTTTAATTTTATTCTATCAACTAGGATTTACTTAAAATACTGGAACAGTGGGTTGAGTACTGTGAGGCCATGCCACACTGGCTGGCAATGCCCAAGCAAATAGGAAAAGGAGGAGGAGGAAGGGGGAGGAGGAGGAGGAAGAGGAGAAACATGAAGAGGAGGAGAGGGGGAAAGAGGAGAGGAGAAAGAAGTGAAGGAGGAGGAGGGAAGAGGTATTGCTGTGATAGGCCTGACCATGATTTTATTTGAAAGAATGTGGATTTTGGGACTTTGGATTTGGAAAGCAGTGGAATGCTTTAAATGGGGCTTAATGGGTCATCCTTGTAGGAATATGGAAGACTTTGTTGCTGGGAGTAATTTGAACTGTGTTGACCTGGCCCAAGAGATTTCAAAGGAGAAGAATTTCAGAATGTGGCATAAGGACTGGTTTTGTGGTATTTTGGTGAAGCCTAGTTGGAGTGGAACACCCCAGTGTATTGGAGATGTCAGTACCATGGGATGATCACCAAGAACAGAGGCCGTAATGGAGTGGATCAACCTGAGCACAGAGTGCTACAGAGGACAGAGATGGAGAAGTGATGCCAGTCCTTAGCAGGAGTCCAAAAGATCAAATGGAATCCCAGACACTGAAAGAAGAAGCTGTAACATTGAAATTGCCTTGGAGACTCAAAGATGTTAAAGATGCCAGAGCCATGGGATACATGCTGAGGAAAGCTGCTAACAGGGAGTGGAACCAGCCCAGGAGGAAGCAGTTTGTTGCAGTCAAAAAAGATGAAAAAGGAGTGGAGATCTGAAGACCACTTTGACATCAGCCATGGAGATGCAGAGTTTGGAGTTTGCCCAGCTGGTGTCCTGCCTTGCTTTGGGGATTATAGTTAATTAAGTTGAATGAATCTCAGAAGAGACCTTGAACTTTGGACTTTTAACATTGTTGCAACTGCTATAGACTATGAGGACTTTGAAAGTTGCACTAAATGCATTTTGCATTATGCTATGTTTAAGTATGGCCCCCATAGACTCATGTTTTTGAACAAGTCTATGGGGACCAGGGAGTGGAATGTGATGGTTTGTATATCCTTGGACAAGGGAGTGGCACCATCTGGAGGTGTAGCCTTGTTGGAATAGGTTTGGCCTGGTTGGAATGGGTGTGTCACTGTGGGTGTGGGTATAAGATCCTCACCCTAGTTGCCTGGAAGTCAGTCTTCCACTAGCAGCCTTTGGATAAAGACATAGAACTCTCAGCTCCTCCTGCACCATGCCTGCCTGGATACTGCCATGCTCCCACCTTGATGATAATGGACTGAACCTCTGAACCTGTAAATCAGCCCCAATTAAATGTTGTTTTTTTTATAAGACTTGCCTTGGTCATAGTGTCTGTTCACAGCAGTAAAACCCTAACTAATACAAGGAGGAAGAAGAGAAAGACAAAATTGTGACACATTAAGAACAGATCTGGCCAGGCCGTGGTGGTGCATGCCTTTAATCCCAACACTTGGGAGGCATGTCCAAGTTCGAGGCCAGCCTGGTCTACAAAGTGAGTTCCAGGACGGCCAGGACTCGGGAAAACAAACAAACAAACAAACAAAAAAGATCTGTTCCCACATTTTCATTAACCTAAGCTCCACAGGAGACAGACTAATACAGCCCCTGGATTTTTTGGTTTGTTTGTTTTTGTTTTTGTTTTGTTGTTTTGTGTACATGACTCAGACAGGAAAACCAATCACAGTTCTTGTGTTTGCCAGCCCTGTGCCTACTGGTCTCCTTTCTCACTTTGTCCTGCCCCAATGGTGCAGTGATGTGACAATTGTACCAAAAGCAAAAAGGTCGGCGGCTGAGGCTAGAACCTGAACAGAGGCTGCTGGGTTTCCACGCAGGCCGGAAATCACTCTCTCTCTCTCTCTCTCTCTCTCTCTCTCTCTCTCTCTCTCTCTCTCTCTCTCTCTCTCTCTCCTCCCCCTCTGCCCTCCCTCGACAGTGTACCACAGTGTAGTTCTGGCTATCTTTGAACTCATTATGTAGTCTAGGATAGCCTTAAATTCACAGAGGTCTACCTGCCTCTGCCTCCCAAATGCTGGGATTAAAGGCACACCCCACCACACAAGTTCTTTTCTTCTATCTGAATAACAGTATATGATTAATAACTTCAATACTTCAATAACAATTCACATCCATGGATTTGGTCTGAGATATTTTGCTAGGACCAAAACCAAACAAACAACATTACACCCTACTGCATTGGTGGGGAATGGAACCCTGTTCTTCTGCATGGGAGGTGAGACTTCTACCACTGAGCCACCAATACAGTTATGACAGTTATGATGGCACTTTGAGAAAACATGAAAGTCCATCCATCTCATTTTACTGAATGACACACAACAATGTACCTCAGTATCTCCACAGGACACCTTTGTATTTCTCAGTACTGAGGAGGAAATATTCTCCTACCTGCTACTCTGTGAAAGGCCCAAGTCCTCTTACCCCTAAATCTGGGCCAGGTTTGTATCTCAAGGAGTTTCAGGACATGGTCTACAGAATTCCTTCTACTGCCTGTCATGACCTTGAAGTTTCATCCATTAGAAGAAAAACGCCAATGCCACTTCAAACTCCTGGTTCTGAAAAGTCTCCCGTGAAGTTCACCAGACCAGAGAAAGAATACCATCAAAGTCCTACTTGGAGAACCCATGAGTCTGTCCAGCCTGGACTACAGTCACCTTGTGCAATTTAGTAACAAACCATCACAAATGAAAGATTACAAAGGGTTGCAGACAGCTCAGCAGAAGACTGCTCACAGCCTAATGGAGGACGATGAGTGAACCTAAGAACCGGACCACTCCATGGGGAGAAAGCACGGTTTATTCTTCAGTTTTAAAATTACATGGCAATCTCTCTGGCGCAGAGAGAACAGGAAAGGTGGAGAAGGCCTTGCTAGTTTTAATGGGAACAGACAGCTGCAGCAGAGAAGTGTGCAAGCCAAAACAGCCTGGGGACTGGTGTGGAACTTGGATGTTACAGGTGTGCGTTAATGGGGCCCTAAGAGCCTGGGAAGTAGTGTGGGGACTATGGTGAGTGTCGTGGGTCTATAATACGGAACTAAATGCCCGGTTGTTGGAGGTAGTTGGCTATAAATGCAGATAATGGATTTACTGGCTTTCTGACAAAAACCGATAACATAGATTCTATCCCAAGTACTGAGAGAAATAGCAGAAAGAGGGCAGAATTTGCTATCTCAGGGTAATACCGTGCTTAGCAGGGGACTTGGTGAACATCAAGAGGGATGTGAGAACACTGGGGACAGAGACAGCCACATCTACTGACATGAAATTTCAACCTTGGGATTTGAAACCAGGGTAGCATGGCTCCTGAAACATGCCCCAAATCATTTTGTCACTATACCACTATGAAGAAAGTCAACTGTGTATTTTTTTAAAACCAGAAGAGAGATCATGTGATAGGCGGAAGACTGACACAATGTCCCCATGATCTGCTGCCTGCTGCAGCTGTCTAACCACTGCCTGCAGTCATCTTAACACAGAGCAAAACTCTTCTTATTCCTTTCGTGGTGCTGTATGCCTTCAGTCCAGTCTTGGAGAGGAAGAGGCAGGTGAGTGGACCACCGTGAGTTCTAGGAGAGCTTAATTTTCCTAGATAGAATTCTAGGCCAGGCTCAGCTACTTAGTGAGCGAGCTCCCATCTCAAAAAAAAAAAAAAAAAAACTACAGAAATAAAAGTAAACATTTTTATTACATTTTCATTTATTTATCTTCATTGTGTGTGTCTGCAAATATCCCAGATATCCAACTCTACCACCATTACTTTCTACTCTGGGTTGTTTTTTTTTTTTTTTTTTTTTTTTTTTTTTTTACCCTCTTATACTTTACTCTGACTTGGGCCACATCCCTTCCAAAGCCTGTTCTTAAGTAGCAGGTCGTCAACATTTTGAATTACAAAATTGGTAAAAAGAACAAGAGATGGTCCGGGGGGCTAAGAGGCACTTATGCCAAGCCAGCTCACAAAGTGCCTGTTTAACACCAGCACTGGGAGAATCTGACCTCCGGCCTCTAAGAACATCCACACAGACACAAGAGAATTAAAAATAAATCTGAGAAAAATTTAGAAACGATCCCTTTAGCCTTCCAGCACTTGAAAGTACCTTTCTAATCCGGGCAGTGGTGGTGCACGCCTTTAATCCCAGCATTTGGGAGACACAGGCAGGTAGATTTCTGAGTTCGAGGCCAGCCTGGTCTACAGAGTGAGTTCCAGGACAGCCAGGGCTACACAGAGGTTACAATGTATATTAAAGCTAATCGTCATCTTTGGCCAAAGTGTACGCATTTATCGAGTGCATTGAAACCAATCAGGAAAGGCATACACCTCACGTTGAGAAACGACCTTTATTAACAGACAGCTAGCCCGAGGAAAGTACTTTTCCAAAGAACGCACAAAGCGGGGTCGGCTGGATTGTGAAGAAGGAAGCTGAGGCCAGTTACCCCGCAGATTGAGCCTTAGTTGGAGGGAGAATCTGGATCCTGAGGGGGCCTTGAGCCGGTCGAACAATTCGGGATTGTGGGAGAGCCAGCCTCAAGCGGAGGAGCTGGAGAGGCAGCTGTCATGGACAGGACATGGACGGGAACACGGCGTCTAAGAAACCCCGGAGCCAGAGGGAACAGGCTTCCTTTGATCGTTTTTTTTGTTTTTTCTTTCTTCCTTTTTTTTTTTTTTTTTGCATGGACGAAATTTCTGCCCCAGACCCCAAGATCTGTTGTGTGCTCTGAGTTGGGGGGAGAGGGCCTGTCCCTTCATTTGTCTCAGGGGACAAACAGTAGGTGCAGGTTGGAGGCCCCTGGCCTGATTTGAGGGGGGGTTTCAGTGTAGCCTCTAGGAACGGACCTTTACGACCGGTTAGAAATCGATAGAAGGGGGGACGAGTTGAGCTCACAGTCGGGAGACCGAGACGGAAGGACCGCAAAGAACAATATCTAACGCTGAAAGTGAACTACATACCCCTTCTTTTCTTTTTGTTTTTTATTTTTTTAAAGATTTATTTTTATTATATGTAAGCACACTGCAGACACTGCAGAAAAAGGCGCCAGATCTCGTTACGGATGGTTGTGAGCCACCATGTGGTTGCTGGGATTTGAACCTCGGACCTTTGGAAGAGCAGTTGGGTGCTCTTACCCACTGAGCCATCTCACCAGCCCCTACTCCTTATTTTCAAATCTTAAACTGAGCAGAGCAAAGGTAGTCTTATCTGGAACAAAATGCGTCCATCTGCTATGTGGAGAAGACGAGTAGAACAGAGTCCAATCTAACTTTAAGTACAGTAATAACCAGGGGAGAGCGCGAACGCAGTCCCCCACTACCACAAATTATGCAGTCGAGTTTCCCGCATTTGGGGAAATCGCAGGGGTCAGCACACCCTAAAGTGCAATGGGTGAGCCTCGCCCTGGGAAAACCACCTTCATGATCATGGTATCTCCCCTGCCAGGTAAGTATGCTTTCCCAGCGCCCGGCCCCGGCTCACACCCGCCGCCCCTCCACTCTTAACACACGGTCACTTCGCCCCGTCCGATCTCGGGCCTACCCCGACGTACACGCCATTCTTGCGCTCCGCTGACACCCGGGGTCCCGCGCTCCCTCCCTCGCCGCGGGAGAAACCACTCGCATTTCTGCACGGAGCGCGGACCCGGCAGACCCTGCGCGCTTCATCTGCATACACCACGCCCATACCCGTGACATCAAGGATGACGCCTGGTCATCTACCTTTCTACCCCTTCATGGCCGCCTTCATAGTCTTTCTTTATATTCTACTATTGTAAATTCCAAACATTTTCACCTGATCCTTATTTTCCCCTTTGGGAGGAGGGGGTAACCGTGTAGCTCGCGGAGGCTGGCCTGGATCTGATGCAGGAGAAACTTGGAGTAGAATAGTACTAATAGGACTGGAGAGTTGGTCCAGTGGTTAAGAGCACTGACTCGATTGCAAAAGACTCGATTCCCAGCATCCACATGGAGGGTTACCACTTTCTTTATCACTAGCATGTGTGGTGCAGATGTAGGACCCCCAAGGGAGACCCTCACTCAAGTATCAGGGATCAAGAGCCCAGAAAGCCACAACAGTCAAGCTTGCTGCAAACACAGGAGGTTTTAATGGCACACAAACCAGCATGCTGAGGTCGAGACCCATACACCACGCAGGGGTAGAGGAGTCTGACCCCAACCCTATTTTCCAGCAGGCTTATAAAGGCAAAAACCAGAACCTAGGAGGAGGATCGGAGAGGAAATAGGGGAAGTCTAGGGGCAGATATTTACTTCAAGGTACTGGGACATTGAAACGTTTTGTGGTTGTTTTTCCCAAAAGTTACGGGGAATTAGGCCATCTGGCCGGGGGCTGGGGCCCGTGTTCTCAGGGCAGTCATTGTTTTATTTTTTTACTCTTCATCTCCCCACTTTTCTCGTGAGTAGCTCTAATCTTAGAGTGACCCCTCTTCTTCTTTCAGCAAAGTCAGGTACTGTTGTCGGAGCACCATTTCCTGTACAGCACTAACCCTGTCTTTTACAAAAGCCACTAACTTATTAAGAATGCAAGGTCCAAAAGTGAGCAAAAGCAACAGAATGATTAGGGGACCGGCAATGGTAGAAACAAGGGAGGTAAACCAAGGAGACTTATTAAACCAATTTTCAAGACAGCTCTGTCTATCTTCTCTTTCTCTTCTGCGCTTGTCTAACCGGTCCCTGAGTTTAGACATAGAATCGTTAATTACTCCAGAATGGTCTACCTAGAAGCAACACTCTTCCTTTAGGGATGCACAAAGTCCTCCTTCTTTGAGGAAAAGGAGGTCTAGCCCTCTCCTATTTTGCAGTACTACCTCTGACAGGGAGTTCAAGGATTCTTCTAGTTTAGTTATGGACTGCTCTATGGCCCTCAGATCAGTGTCCATGGCAGTTTGCAATTTATCAAAGTATCCAGGGGTCTGAATTAAGGCGGTTGTACCTGTGCTAACCCCAGCCGCCACCCCTAGACTCAGGAGGACCACCAAGGTCATGGTAATGGGCTCTCGCTTATGGCAGACCCGATGGTCGAATTCATCAACAAAAGAGCTGTCATCATGGTACAGGAGTCTAGGGACAAGCTGAACTAGAATACAGTAATCTTTAGAAGTATTAAAAACAGAAGTAGATATGCAGGGAGTGAAACCAGTGTTGCAAGCTCACACTGTGTCTAAGGGGGGCACTAGGTACTGACCACTGTTGGAAAACTGGATATGTTGGGTCTGATTACAGAGGTGCCGTCTGCCATGTGGCACTTGACCCAAGCAAAGTCCGCTCCCTGAGACAGCTGCCAGAGTCAGTTTTCTGTTTTCCCCCCAAGGGTCTGCAGTCTTATTATAGGTCCTGATTGGGCGATTCCCTCATAATAGGGGGGACTAGAGGCATAGCACAGCCAGCAAGACTGAGTAATGTTGGGATTAGTACGGTTGAGGACCAGGAATGCCCCCTGTACCAGGCTAAACAGGCAATTCTCGGTGTCTGGGGACGAGGGAGTGGTTGGGGCTAGATCAAGGGAAGGAGTGTCAGAAGGGCTACCTAAAGTAAGCCCAGGGAGGGTAGGTCTTGGAGGGGGTCTCTGAGGCCTTTTAACTAAGACGGGGTTAGGCCCCACTGACTGGGCTGGAGGACTTTTAATCTTCAGCCGAAGCTTAAAAGTGAATCCAGGGTCCGTCCCTGTCATAAAATCTTAGGCCTCACTGCCTCCCCTTTATCCAATCTTCCTTTGCCTCTTTTCCTTTCTGAGTAAAAGTGATGTTTAAAGAATCATGGCCCTTATTTCGTCTGGACACTACAATAAGATCCCAGCTAGAGGAAGGGTGCCAATAAGTGGTACCAGTGGTTTCACATCCCTACTGACTACAGAAGAAGCCCTCTACTCCCCCGCACCGACATGCTGCAGACCCTCTGGGTCCCTGTGTCTGCGTGGAACGAGTCTCTCGAGCAGATGGACAAAGAGTAGGATTAATTGACAAATAGACACACACAGGAGAGGTTGTGTAGAATCTGAATGTAATCTCTGGTCGAGCATTAGACTATTTTATATTACAGCGAATTATCAGGAGCTACAAATCACAATAAGACAAGGTACACTGAAATTTACCAGATACAAAAGAAAGGAATTTGCAGGAACTAGATAAATGTTTACAATAGAGATTAACAGCCCTGCCTAGGATCAGCCTAATGCCAGGCAAGAATCTCACACTTTAGTGTTAATAGCACCAGGGGGTTTTAACTCTTGACAGGCCTCAAGAATAATGTAGTATCACAGACCCCTAAATTCCTAGGCCTTGTTAAATCTTATCTTGTCTGGAGAATCCCCATATATCAGGAGAGTATATCAACTTGCTCTTGGCATGGAATGTAACCTGTACTAAAGATTTCTATCTCAGTGAGATTCCCAGGCTCTTTCTGCAGACCAATTGAGTTAATGGCTCTGTTTTATTGTAGTGCTTAATTAGTTACTGAATAGGTTAAACTCCTTGCTGTAATCTGGGATCTTGGAACACTGGGAGAGGCTTTAGCTATGTCAGAATTCAATCTTAAAAGGCACTTATAATAAGGCAATACTAAATAGAGAGCATGTGGATCCATACACTAGACTAACGCAGGAGTTGAAAATTAATTTTATGGGTTGGGGGGGATGCCAGACTCCAGGAGGGAGTTTCCGTGAAACTCTTTTCCTCGTGGTCAGCTTCCAAGCCTCCGCTTGTCAAACTGACTCGACTGGAGAGCGTGGCAGGGACAGACATAAAAGGGCTCCTGACGGCGCCCCCTTTGTTTAGACTCACTACTACAGCCTGGTATATCAATGTACTGCCCCTGGGAACTTATCCCCTGGTTATATGACTGCTTCTGGTAGATTACCTCGCCCTGGGGCACCGTTTCATGTGACTCTTCAGGGATGTCCCAAGCGTCTAATCCAGCCATCAAGGCACAGATTTCAGGGAACAGAGGGGGCCACCATGTATAAGGGGTGGCTACCTTTGAAGTACTCCATACGGTATCTCTGGCTTGAGAGATGACTTCCCATGTCAGGGTCATGGGAGCATGAGGATTACTACCCAAGGTTGGGGCTACGGCGAAAGCGCAGCTTAAGAGGATTGTCAGTGGCTGCCACCGTCCAGTCACCCTCATCTTGGTTTGGTGCTTTTTTTTTACATGGGAGGCATGTATCCAGGCGGCAATTCTGTCTACCTTCACTGCCATGGGGGTAGTCAACAGCACCAGATAAGGTCCTTTCCACCGGGGCTCAAGCGTGCTAGCGCGATGTCGTCTGACCAAGACCAAGTCTCCGACCTGGAACCCATGAGGCACTGCTGTGGTCCCCGGTGTGTAGGCTTCTTTGATCTGGTTCCAGATCTGTGTTCCGACAACTTCTAAGGCCTTTAAGTGGGTAAACAGAGCAGAGGGGGTGAGGAAAGGTCAGTGTTGGGATCCAATATCCCACCTGACTCAGTTAAGGGGGGCGGTCCCCCATACAGAATCTCATAGGGAGTGAGGCTGAAATGTCCAGGAGTGTTTTGGACCCTGAGAAGCGCAAAGGGAAGAAGAGTCACCCAGTCCCAACCGCCGGTCTCAATGGCTAATTTAGTAAGGGTCTCTTTTAGGGTCCTATTCATTCTTTCTACCTGTTCTGAGCTCTGGGGCCTGTAAGCACAATGTAATTTCCAATTAGTCCCCAGTTGTGTGGCCAATTCCTGACTTACCTGGGCAACAAATGTAGGCCCGTTGTCTGAGCCAATTACCTTGGGGATCCCAAACCAAGGCAGGATTTCTTCAAGGATCTTCTTGGCCACTATCTGAGCAGTTTCTGATTTGGTAGGAAAAGCTTCTACCCATCCTGAGAAGGTGTCTATGAAAACTAGGAGATACTTGTTACCATACTTTCCTGGTTTAATTCCAGTGAAGTCCACTTCCCAATAGACCCCTGGCCTATCTCCTCTTAGCCTCTTTCCAGGCTCCTTGAAAGGACAAGTGGCATTGGTCAGGGTGCAAGCTTTGCATGACTTCACTACCTCTTCAGCTACTGAATTTAACCTTAACACATAATACTTAGATCCTTTAATTAAGGCCTTGAGTTTATCACTTCCAAGATGGGTTAGTTAGTGAATACGCCTCACATAGTCCTGTCCTTTGGAGGGTAGAATAATCCGCCCATCTTTAGTTTTTGCCAGTCCATGATGACTAAACATTTGGGCTTTTCCCGCCTCTGTCATATCTTTAATCTTATCACAATCCTTAAAGGGGTAGTTGAAACTAGGATCCTCGGCTGGACATTAAAAACAAGGAAGAAATACTGGCCCTTTTAGAGGCCGCACATCTACTAAAAAAGGTGGCCATCGTCCACTGTCTTGGGCACCAGAAAGGGGGGGGGGACTCAATCTCAAGGGGAAATCAGATGGCTGATCAGGAGGCAAAGCAGGTTTTTATTGTCCTTTCCTGCTGAAGTGAGCAAGCCCCTTTGCCTGTATATGGCCCCGTGGATGTGTGCAGTGGCAAAAGCATAGCGACTGTCAGTGTAAATGTTGATGGGCTTGCCTTCTGCCATCCGGAGCGCTTGTGTTAGTGCTATGAGTTCCACCTTTTGAGCAGAAGTTCCTTCCGGCAAACCGCTGGCCCAGACCACCCGTGTTCCATCCACCACTGCTGCTCCTGGTCTCCTTTATCCCTCCACCAGAAAACTGCTTCCGTCCATATACCATTTGGGAGCTCCCGGCCACGGTTGGTCGGTCAAGTCCCTTCTGACTCCGGTCTCTTCTGCCAAGATGTCAGCACAGCGGTGTATTGGAGTGGAGGCCTCTCCTTCTGGGAGCAGAGTGGCCGGGTTGAGGATGGCCGGTGGGGCGAAGGTGATTCTTTCAGTCAACAACAAGCTCTGGTAGTGGGTCATCCAAGCGTTGGTCATCCAATGGTCAGGGGACTGGCGGACTACGCTCTCAAGGGCATGAGGGGCAGCTATAGTAACATGCTGTCCCAAAGTAAGTTTATCTGCATCTTTGACGAGCAAGGCCACAGGTGCAATGGCCTTCAGGCAAGAAGGCCACTCGCTGGCCACCGGATCCAGTTTCTTTGACAGGTAGGCCACAGGCCTTTTCCATGGCCCTAGTGCTTGGGTCAATACTCCACTAGCCACTCCGGTCCGTTCATCTATATACAGAGTAAATGGTTTAGTCAGGTCAGGCAAGACCACGGCAGGGGCAGTGAGCAGGGCAGTCTTTATTTTTTCAAAAGCCTGCTGATGTTCCTCAGTCCAGCTGAACGGGAGCTTTTCTTTTGTGAGGGGGTACAAAGGGGCCGCCAAGGTCGCGAACCCGGGGACATCACACTCCTCCTCCTCCTCCTCCTCCTCCTCGAGTGTCTGAAGAAAGTGTAGCTCTCTTCAGGCACACCATTATATTATATGATTGTGAGCCACCACGTGGGTTCAGGACCTCTGGAAGATCAGTCGGTGCTGAGCCATCTCTCCAATCCTGCAACTCACTCTCTCTCTCATCCTTTTTTTTTAAAAAAAATTATTATTATTACCCTGTGTGCATGAGTGTTTTCCTTCATGTGTGTCTGCACCACACGTGCTAGTGCTAAAGAAAGTGGTAACCCTCCATGTGGATGCTGGGAGTCGAGTCTTTTGCAATCTAGTCAGGTGCTTTTAACCACTGAACCAACTCTCCAGTCCTATTAGTACTATTCTACTCCAAGTTTCTCCTGCATCAGATCCAGGCCAGCCTCCGCGAGCTACACGGTTACCCCCTCCTCCCAAAGGGGAAAATAAGGATCAGGTGAAAATGTTTGGAATTTACAATAGTAGAATATAAAGAAAGACTATGAAGGCGGCCATGAAGGGGTAGAAAGGTAGATGACCAGGCGTCATCCTTGATGTCACGGGTATGGGCGTGGTGTATGCAGATGAAGCGCGCAGGGTCTGCCGGGTCCGCGCTCCGTGCAGAAATGCGAGTGGTTTCTCCCGCGGCGAGGGAGGGAGCGCGGGACCCCGGGTGTCAGCGGAGCGCAAGAATGGCGTGTACGTCGGGGTAGGCCCGAGATCGGACGGGGCGAAGTGACCGTGTGTTAAGAGTGGAGGGGCGGCGGGTGTGAGCCGGGGCCGGGCGCTGGGAAAGCATACTTACCTGGCAGGGGAGATACCATGATCATGAAGGTGGTTTTCCCAGGGCGAGGCTCACCCATTGCACTTTAGGGTGTGCTGACCCCTGCGATTTCCCCAAATGCGGGAAACTCGACTGCATAATTTGTGGTAGTGGGGGACTGCGTTCGCGCTCTCCCCTGGTTATTACTGTACTTAAAGTTAGATTGGACTCTGTTCTACTCGTCTTCTCCACATAGCAGATGGACGCATTTTGTTCCAGATAAGACTACCTTTGCTCTGCTCAGTTTAAGATTTGAAAATAAGGAGTAGGGGCTGGTGAGATGGCTCAGTGGGTAAGAGCACCCAACTGCTCTTCCAAAGGTCCGAGGTTCAAATCCCAGCAACCACATGGTGGCTCACAACCATCCGTAACGAGATCTGGCGCCTTTTTCTGCAGTGTCTGCAGTGTGCTTACATATGATAAAAATAAATCTTTAAAAAAGTAAAAAACAAAAAGAAAAGAAGGGGTATGTAATTCACTTTCAGCGTTAGATATTGTTCTTTGCGGTCCTTCCGTCTCGGTCTCCCGACTGTGAGCTCAACTCGTCCCCCCTTCTATCGATTTCTAACCGGTCGTAAAGGTCCGTTCCTAGAGGCTACACTGAAACCCCCCCTCAAATCAGGCCAGGGGCCTCCAACCTGCACCTACTGTTTGTCCCCTGAGACAAATGAAGGGACAGGCCCTCTCCCCCCAACTCAGAGCACACAACAGATCTTGGGGTCTGGGGCAGAAATTTCGTCCATGCAAAAAAAAAAAAGGAAGAAAGAAAAAACAAAAAAACGATCAAAGGAAGCCTGTTCCCTCTGGCTCCGGGGTTTCTTAGACGCCGTGTTCCCGTCCATGTCCTGTCCATGACAGCTGCCTCTCCAGCTCCTCCGCTTGAGGCTGGCTCTCCCACAATCCCGAATTGTTCGACCGGCTCAAGGCCCCCTCAGGATCCAGATTCTCCCTCCAACTAAGGCTCAATCTGCGGGGTAACTGGCCTCAGCTTCCTTCTTCACAATCCAGCCGACCCCTCTTTGTGCGTTCTTTGGAAAAGTACTTTCCTCGGGCTAGCTGTCTGTTAATAAAGGTCGTTTCTCAACGTGAGGTGTATGCCTTTCCTGATTGGTTTCAATGCACTCGATAAATGCGTACACTTTGGCCAAAGATGACGATTAGCTTTAATATACATTGTAACCTCTGTGTAGCCCTGGCTGTCCTGGAACTCACTCTGTAGACCAGGCTGGCCTCGAACTCAGAAATCTACCTGCCTGTGTCTCCCAAATGCTGGGATTAAAGGCGTGCACCACCACTGCTCGGATTAGAAAGGTACTTTCAAGTGCTGGAAGGCTAAAGGGATCGTTTCTAAATTTTTCTCAGATTTATTTTTAATTCTCTTGTGTCTGTGTGGATGTTCTTAGAGGCCGGAGGTCAGATTCTCCCAGTGCTGGTGTTAAACAGGCACTTTGTGAGCTGGCTTGGCATAAGTGCCTCTTAGCCCCTGGACCATCTCTTGTTCTTTTTACCAATTTTGTAATTCAAAATGTTGACGACCTGCTACTTAAGAACAGGCTTTGGAAGGGATGTGGCCCAAGTCAGAGTAAAGTATAAGAGGGTAAAAAAAAAAAAAAAAAAACAACCCAGAGTAGAAAGTAATGGTGGTAGAGTTGGATATCTGGGATACTTGCAGACACACACAATGAAGATAAATAAATGAAAATGTAATAAAAATGTTTACTTTTATTTCTGTAGTTTTTTTTTTTTTTTTTTTTTTTTGAGATGGGAGCTCGCTCACTAAGTAGCTGAGCCTGGCCTAGAATTCTATTTAGGAAAATTAAGCTCTCCTAGAACTCACGGTGGTCCACTCACCTGCCTCTTCCTCTCCAAGACTGGACTGAAGGCATACAGCACCACGAAAGGAATAAGAAGAGTTTTGCTCTGTGTTAAGATGACTGCAGGCAGTGGTTAGACAGCTGCAGCAGGCAGCAGATCATGGGGACATTGTGTCAGTCTTCCACCTATCACATGATCTCTCTTCTGGTTTTAAAAAAAATACACAGTTGACTTTCTTCATAGTGGTATAGTGACAAAATGATTTGGGGCATGTTTCAGGAGCCATGCTACCCTGGTTTCAAATCCCAAGGTTGAAATTTCATGTCAGTAGATGTGGCTGTCTCTGTCCCCAGTGTTCTCACATCCCTCTTGATGTTCACCAAGTCCCCTGCTAAGCACGGTATTACCCTGAGATAGCAAATTCTGCCCTCTTTCTGCTATTTCTCTCAGTACTTGGGATAGAATCTGTTATCGGTTTTTGTCAGAAAGCCAGTAAATCCATTATCTGCATTTACAGCCAACTACCTCCAACAACCGGGCATTTAGTTCCGTATTATAGACCCACGACACTCACCATAGTCCCCACACTACTTCCCAGGCTCTTAGGGCCCCATTAACGCACACCTGTAACATCCAAGTTCCACACCAGTCCCCAGGCCGTTTTGGTTTGCACACTTCTCTGCTGCAGCTGTCTGTTCCCATTAAAACTAGCAAGGCCTTCTCCACCTTTTCTGTTCTCTCTGCACCAGAGAGATTGCCATGTAATTTTAAAACTGACCAATAAACCGTGCTTTCTCCCCATGGAGTGGTCCGGTTCCTAGGTTCACTACATCGTCCTCCACTAGGCTGTGAGCAGTCTTCTGCTGAGCTGTCTGCAACCCTTTGTAATCTTTCATTTGTGATGGTTTGTTACTAAATTGCACAAGGTGACTGTAGTCTAGGCTGGACTTGTGTTTGTGGTCCTCTTGCCAGAGTCTGTGCATTACTGGTCAGGATAAACAGACGAGGCTTTTGTAGTTCACACAGCCACTTGAGGAGACCCAAGGACGAGGCCACTTTTCCCTGAGAGGCGGGGAATTCGGTTTGGTTTTAGTGCACATGGAGTTCTCAAGGGAGGACCTTTGCCAGATTCTAACGGCTCAGGAATGCAGGAAGCACTCCTAAAACAAAACAAAACAAAACAAAACAAAGTCAAACAAAAACAACAACAAAACCAGGTCTGCTTTTCACATTCTGGAATCCTCGTGGGACTAACAGCCCTCCCCGACATTTTTTCTTTGGAAGCCACGTGGTGTAATCTTTCTTTCTCTCTTCATCTCTCCAGGTGCTCGGCGTGCACTGGAGAGATGAAGAAGCCTCAGGGAATGCTGCGGGTGCAGCGGCTCCACTCACCTGCTTACCGGCCTGCGGGTCCCTGGGGTAGTTGGGGACCTTGGGGACGCTACCTCAGTGGGCAGGTGAGTGGCGGTGGTGACCAGTAGAGGGCAGGCGACTCTTGGGACTGAGAAACTGGAACCGCGTGTTGGGAGGGGTCAGGGTTGAGTTTCTGGGATGTTGGGAGTTAGGCCACAAAAATGAACCAACCCCAGAACCCACCCCCCCCCGGCACCCCCTCACCGCCGCTCTGTCCCACGTCACGTGCAAAATCCCTTGAGTTTCCCAATGAATTGAGGACTTCACTCCCCTCATCTGCATATGTCTCAGAAACGCCTGAGATATCAAGGATGATGTCTCTGTTCTCTACCCTTCTACGGATCCCCAGCCAACCAGCGCACCTGTCACCTGCTACCTGGGAGGAGGAAATGTCACTCTTGGTCGCCTTTTCCTGTACCTCATTTGCATAGAAAAAACGCAGACTCCCTGATCCAGAGATGACACCCTCTTCTCTTTTGAAGGGTTGGCTTGTTGAACTTTTTTGTTTGCAGGAGATCTGGAATGCTGAAGGCCCAGAGAAAAAAACATTGAATTATCCAAAACCCGTAAGTATCCACCTGTATCAGACAGATGGTAAAGAATCTGTAACACACTGATGTAGCCTTTAGAACACTCAAACCGTGGGTCGCGAATCCTTTTGGAGGGTCGTCAAAGGATTTTCAGAGTGGTCGCCTAAAGGCCATCAGAAAACGCATATTTACATTATGATTCATAGCTAGCAAGATTACAGTTATGAAATAATGAAGATAATTTTTTATCACAGCACGAGGAACTGTATTAAAGACTGGCAACATTAACAGGTAGCTGGAAAAACGCACAAAACTTTAAATGAAGCCATTTTGCTCTGTATCCCATGTGCTAAGAAATCACCGGGGAACCACCGGGGAACGGTGGGTGGTCTACACCATTACTCTTAGCACTCTGAGGCAGGCAGAGCTCAGGTGAAATGGGGCCAGCTTGGCCTACATAGGAGTCCATTTTAAACAAAAAGCAAGCTATCCAAAAGTCTATATCATACTAACAGGAAAACATCATCATTCCCTGAACACCACACACGAGGCACACTTTATGCCTCAAAATAACAAGAGTGTTACCTAAACCGGGTGGTGATGGCTCACGCCTTTAATCCCAGCACTTAGGAAGCAGAGGCAGATGGATTTCTGAGTTCAAGGTCAGCCTGGTCTACAAAGTGAGTTCCAGGACAGCCAGGGCTACACAGAGAAACCCTGTCTCAAACAAACAACAACAACAAATAAGAGTGATACCTAAAAACGTATCAAATGGAGAGCTGGCTCTACACCAAATTAGCAACATATTTTTGCTTAGTTACAACCAAAGAGAAAATGTTTGGAACTCAAGTACAGACAGACCTTTAAAACGTTTTCAGAGGGTACTACCATGCATTGTAATTCCCTGGTGGACAGAGGCCTGGAACTCTTGTACAGTTTTCTGACTTAGAGCTTCCCAGCAGTTACTTGTATCTGTGGGTGAAAAGGGTGCTATACACAGGAGACTTGCTCTCACAATCATTTTGTTTCTCTCTGTTGTACAATTAAAACGTTTAATAAAACGAGAAAGTAGTAGTCCACGATTCTCCTCCTCCATCCTTATTCTGCTTTTGGTAAATCAGAAAACCAGGGGAGAGAGCCAACATGGTCCCCGACAACACAATGACTCCCGAGTCTTCCCTGGGTTCAGGTGTAGAACTAGAGTCCTTTCCCTTTCCTTGACAGTTTCTGTTTGGTTTCACTGCAGCTCTGGTCAACCCTGCCCTGCAGCAGAGCTTTGGGTGAGACCAAGTTAAATGTGGGCATCAGGAGGAACTCTTTGGTTCTGTCACCTGGGCACCTGTTAACCTGCAGAAGAGGAGCACTGGGTACTTCTGGAGGAGCACTGGGTACTTCTGGAGGAGCACTGAGTATTTCTGGAGGAGCACTGGGTATTTCTAGAGGAGTGCTGGAGGTAACTCGAACTGAAGGTTCTCCCACTGCTACCTCCCGATTTTTATCTGTCTTAGGGTTTCCTGATGTAAACAGACACCGTGACCAAGGCAACTCTTATAAGGACAACATTTAATTGGAGCTGGCTTCAGAGGTTTAGTCCATTATCATAAAGGGGGGAACGTCGCAGCATCCAAGCAGGCATGGGACAGGAGGAGCTGAGAGTTCTACATCTTTGTCTGAAGGCTGCTAGCAGAATACTGGCTTCCAGAAAGTTAGGATGAAAGTCTTAAAGCCCACACCCACAGTGACACACCTACTCCAACAGGGCCACACCTTCTAATAGCGCCACTCCCTGGGTTGAGCATATACAAACCATCACAGCATCCCTCTCACAGTGGGGAAGCAAACTCAGCAAACTCCAGTCTTAGATTATTTCCCTCAACTGCTAGGAGGAAAGCAGGCTTTGTAAAGACGGGAGGAGAGGCAAGGAGAGAGGAAATCACTGGAACTAACAAGACTTCCTTCCCCTTTAACGAGCAGCATAGCAGAAACCTAAGAGGTCTATGGCAAGTCCTCCTTGGAACTGAGTGAATAGGATTTGCAGGAAACAACTGCAGTTATTGGAAGGCTTTGAAGTGCCTAAAAGTTTGTTTTTAAAAATGCAGCATTATGCCAGGCATGGTGAAGCACACCTTTAATCCAAGCACTTGGGAGGCAGAGGCAGGAGGATCTCTGAGTTCAAGGCCAGCCTGGTCTACAAAGTGAGTTCCAGGACAGCCAGAACTATACAGAAAAACCCTGTCTCAAAACAAAACAAAACAAAACAACAACAACAAAACACGGCATTAATATCTGTGCACCAGTACACTGTGCCCCGACTGCACTTTGAAAAAAATTATTTATTTTTATATGAGTACACTGTAGCTGTCTTCAGGAACACCAGAAAAGGGCAATGGATGCCATCAAACCACCATGTGGTTGCTGGGATTTTGAACTCAGGACCTCTGGTAGAACAGTCAGTGTTCTTAGTCACTGAACCATCTCCCCAGTCCCTGAACTGCACTTTGAGTGATGTAGCAATTTCCTTCTGGTGGAAACATTCCTGGGTGGGGTGGAGTGGGGACTCCACTGGACACAAAAGTTCTAAAGGGAGTGAACTCCAGGACTCTAGCTTTCAAGAGCTGTCTCCCCTCACCCACATTCCTGTAAAATGGACAGACTCATGGGTTCTCCAAGTAGGACTTTGATGGTATTCTTTCTCTGGTCTGGTGAACTTCACGGGAGACTTTTCAGAACCAGGAGTTTGAAGTGGCATTGGCGTTTTTCTTCTAATGGATGGAAACTTCAAGGTCATGACAGGCAGTAGAAGGAATTCTGTAGACCATGTCCGGAAACTCCTTGAGATACAAACCTGGCCCAGATTGAGGGGTAAGAGGACTTGGGCCTTTCACAGAGTAGCAGGTAGGAGAATATTTCCTCCTCAGTACTGAGAAATACAAAGGTGTCCTGTGCAGATACTGAGGTACATTGCTGTGTGTCATTCAGTAAAATGAGATGGATGGACTTTCATGTTTTCTCAATGTGCCATCATAACTGTCATAACTGTATTGGTGGCTCAGTGGTAGAAGTCTCACCTCCCATGCAGAAGAACAGGGTTCCATTCCCCACCAATGCAGTAGGGTGTAATGTTGTTTGTTTGGTTTTGGTCCTAGCAAAATATCTAGGACCTAATCCATGGATGTGATTTGGTCCTAGCAAAATATCTAGGACCAAATCCATGGATGTGAATTGTTATTGAAGTATTGAAGTTATTAATCACATACTGTTATTCAGATAGAAGAAAAGAACTTGTGTGGTGGGGTGTGCCTTTAATCCCAGCATTTGGGAGGCAGAGGCAGGTAGACCTCTGTGAATTTAAGGCTATCCTAGACTACATAATGAGTTCAAAGATAGCCAGAAGTACACTGTGGTACCCTGTCGAGGGAGGGCAGAGAGGAGAGAGAGAGAGAGAGAGAGAGAGAGAGAGAGAGAGAGAGAGAGAGAGAGAGAGAGAGAGAAATGTCTCTCTGGACACTGCCCTCTCTGTGGCCTGTGATCGCACAGTGGAAACCCAGCAGCCTCTGTTCAGGTTCTAGCCTCAGCCGCCGACCTTTTTGCTTTTGGTACAATTGTCACATCACTGCACCATTGGGGCAGGACAAAGTGAGAAAGGAGACCAGTTGGCACAGGCCTGGCAAACACAAGAACTGTGATTGGCTTTCCTGTCTGAGTCAAGTACACAAAACAACAAAACAAAAACAAAAACAAACAAACCAAAAAATCCAGGGGCTGTATTAGTCTGTCTCCTGTGGAGCTTAGGTTAATGGAATTGTGGGAACAGATCTTTTTTGTTTGTTTGTTTGTTTGTTTGTTTTCTGAGTCCTGGCTGTCCTGGAACTCACTTTGTAGACCAGGCTGGCCTCGAGCTCAGAGATCTGCCCACCTCTGCCTCCCAAGTGTTGGGATTAAAGGCATGCATCACCACGGCCTGGACAGATCTGTTCTTAATGTGTCACAATTTTGTCTTTTACTTCTTCCTACTCTACCTCCTTCTCCTCTCCTCTTTCCCCCTCTCCTCCTCTTCATGTTTCTCCTCTTCCTCCTCCCCCCCTTCTTCCTCCTCCTCGTCCCCCTGCCTCCTCCTCCTTTTCCTATTTGCCTGGGCATTGCCAGCCAAGTGTGGCATGGCCTCACAGTTCTCATTCCACTGTTCCAGTATTTTAAGTAAATCCTAGTTGATAGAATAAAATTAAACACGATGATTTTCTTCAATTATTTTTCATGTCTGTGTGTGGCTGACAAATGAGCCTGGGTGAAAGGACAGAGAAAGCGTTGATCTCCATCTGCCAGCACTGTGCAGGTAACAGGTTAGTCACCACCCACTCCACATACACAACCACCATTCTCATTTCTCTTTCCTTCTCTATCCTCCCAGTGGTCAGGTTTAAGCATCAGTAAGGATTCTAGAGCTGGGATGGCAGCGGTGGAGGGCGGGGGCGGGGGGGGGTAAGGGGGGGCGTTGAGCATGTGAGCAGATTTAGGCCTCTTCTCTTGCTCTTGTCCATCATCTCCTGGGTGGTTTTAAGGATGGCTGGGTTTTCCACAGAGATGGTACTCAGTTAGTTTACTAGCTACTTTTCCCAGTCGTTGCTATGTAACATCCCAGAAGAGCAGCTGTAGTGCTTTAGGAGACCACCTGCCCTGCAAATTAAACAACTCCCAAACCTGGGGAACAATGGCGGGCTTTTCTTCCCACCTCTCGCTTCTTCCTGTCCAAACTAGAGGGAATGGGATGTGCAGCCCCTCAGAGAAGGGTTGTGCCATCTGTGTCACACAGATGGGGTGTTGTTGTGCACTTGTCCCCAGGACCTATGTGGTTTTGACTACTTCTGAATTGAGGGTGCTTTGGGCACTGGTAAAGCACAAGGAAAGCTCTTCAGAACAACGAGTTTGAACTGAAACTAGCATTTTCCTTCTAATAGGCTGAAACTCCCCGGTCGTGGCCAGGAGACGTAGAATGAATTATGCAGGCCAGGCTCGGAAACTTCTTTAGCAGCAAATCTGATCAGACTGAGTCAGGTGAGAGGACTTGGCCCTTTCACAGCCTAGCGTAGGAGGTCATTTACTTCTCAGTCCTGGAAAATCCCGAATACCGGTTCACGGATTTACCGGATTACTTTTCAGTAGAGGCGTGGCTCTCTTACCTTTTCCTAAAGTGTTGTCACAAACTACACCCACGAGTGCATTGGTGGTTCAATGGTAGAATTCTCGCCTCCCACGCGGGTGACCCGGGTTCGATTCCCGGCCAATGCAGTATCTCTCTGTTTTGGCCCCCTCTCTGCCTTCAGTGTACTCTTGGGACCAGGACCCAAGTCCATCTTTTCGGGCTCTTTTTGGTAAGAAATGTTAACAACTACTTGATTAGCGGTGGCACAAGCAGGAAAGTACTGTCTTATGTATCAAGGCATCCAGACACAAACTTAAGAATATCAAATACTGCTACTACAGCTGCTCAGTTATTTGCAAGGTTTTGTTTCCATTCAGACACCTTCCCTTGGGGATTTTATTCTCATGGCAAGAGATAGCTTCACACCAATATTCTAGGCCAGAAAAAGATATGATGGGCAGGCAGAAGGTGTTCAGGGAGGAATGACAGCCGAAAGTTCCTGCCTGGCTGCTTTAGACTGTAACTGAGTTATGTGGTGACTTCTGGCTGGAAGATACAAGGGAGTGACTTTCTGGTTTGTTGGGGCATTCCGCAGTCAGGCAGGAGGATCTTTGTGAATTCCTGGTCAGCCTAACTTACATAAGGAGGAGGTCAACCTAATTTATATAGCGTTCTCTAGTCCTGCTGTATAAATAGTGAGACCCTGTCTAAAAAAAAACAACCAATCAAAAAACGGTTTTCACCCCTAGGGATCCTGCCTGAGGTTTCTCAGTATCGCTGCACTGCAGCATTTGAGTAAGAAGTTAGAAGTCAGATTTCCAACGACTCACCAGCGTAAATTCCTTTTGTGGGAAAACCACTGTTTACTTAATTTGAGGCTTCTGCTAAGACTAGGTTTCATCAAAAAATTCTCCAATAAGGAGCAAAAGAGACGGCTCAGAATGAGAGCTCTTCGAAGAATCCAGGTGTGACTCCCAACAACCACACAAGAATTGTCTTCAGATCTTTGCTCCAGGTGAGTCCTTGCAGTGTCCCAAACAGAGGCAGGGGAGATAAACAAAACCCTTACAAACTCTTACCAGTGATTTCCCTCTTGATCATCTTTTGGTAACAAATTATAAGGGAAAAGTGCGAACGCAGTTCTAAATAATACAAAGTCAGGGAACCGACTTCCTTTCTTTTGTGGAAGTTGCAGGAATCAGCACATCCCAGATGCAATAAATGAGTCTCTTCCTAGAAGATCCCCACCCCCACCCCCACCCTATAACAGTGTTTTCCCGCCCGGTACTTATGCTTTTTTTTTTTTTTTTTTTTTTTTTTTTACCTTTAGCCTCTTTAGCCCCGCGCTCTGAAAGCTCCGCCACTTTACAATGCGTGCTCGAGAGCCTAACCAGACACAGGCTTTTACGTTGTTCCTCTGCTCCGCCCCACCCCGGGACCTGCGCTCTCTCCTACACCGTGAATTTCCCCGCGTTTCCAAAGCGCGCACGGACACCGCAGCCCTAAGCATCCTTTATGTACATATCACTCCTCACTCTAACACCACAGACAGCTCAGGTTCTCAAGAAAACACCGGGATTCTGGACCTGCCCTCCTGCTGTCAATTAGCATTTCATTTCCCTCTGTAGGCTTATTAACATTAACCGGTTTCAAAACTGCTTTACCGTTTGCTGTTCCTACCTATGATTCCCCACAACTGTGTTTAAATGAAATTCTCCTGCCTCTTAGGTGAATTCTTCATTGCACCTTGATTCTTCCATGTCTCCAGGGATCCAGAAGGGCAGCGAAATTCACCTAGAAAAGAGACAGCAGGAGACTGGAGAGAGATATGGCTTGGCTGTTAAGAATGTTGTTGCCAGAGATGGAGGCAATGGCTAAGCAATAACCAACCCAACTTGAGACCCATCCCATGGACAAGCACCAATCCCTGACACTATTAATGATCCTCTGTTATGCTGGCAGTCAGCCTAGCATAACTGTCCTCTGAGAGGTTCCACACAGCAGCAGACTGAAACAGATGCAGAGACCCAGAGCCAGACATTGAGTGGAGCTCGGGGAGTCTTATGGAAGAGTTGGGGGAAGGATTGAGGCCCACAAAGTGAATAGTAACTCCACATGGAGACCACAGTCAACCAACCTGGACCCTTGGCTCTCCGAGACTGAACCACCAACCAAAGAGAGTACACGGGCTGGACTGAATCGTCCCCACAACCCCCACATATGTAGCAAAGTCTCCATGTGGATCCCCCAACAACTGGAGTGGGGGCTATCCCTAAATCTGTCGTCTGTCTGTGGAGTGTTCTCCTAACTGGCCTCTTTGTCTGGCCCGTGGGAGAGGATGTGCCTCCTCCTGAAGAGACTTGCTGTGTCAGGTTGGAGGATAGGGAGGGGGGGCTCCACCTTCTCAGAGGAGAAGGGGAGGGGGAAAGCTGGAGGAGGCAGAGATTGGGATATAAAGTGAACAAAAAAATATTGTTTTAAAAGTTGAAGACTCCAGTTCTGTTCCTAGTGCCCTAGGTGACTCACAACCATCTGTAAATCCTACTCCACACATCTCTTTCGAGGTGCGATTGGTTCAGGCATCTCTAAGACACATGCTGACCCCATAACTAATCTTTTTTGCCCATCCCTCATCCATATCCATATCGGACTTTTCTGTAAATGCATTGAGAAAGTCTCATCTGCAGCTAAAGACTTAAAAATCTTATTCAGAATATTAAAATTCTGGAAAAAAAATTCCTCCCCGCAATTATTGGTTCCAGAGCTCTAGAGTCTCACTTTCTAGACACATAAACTCAACCCTCTCCTGCTCGCCTCTACAGACTTCGTTTTTTAAAGCTGTGGGCCTCTGGGAAGCTGCGAGTAACAGGAGAAGGGGAAACTGGAAGGATTCTAACAGGAAGCTTCAGACTTGGGGACCTCAGAGACTGGGGTGGGGCGTTACGTAACTCATTGAGGTTTCTATAACTAAATTTCTGCATTTTGAAGCAGGCTAGGTAGGGGTGCTTTCTTCATGGGCTGCCCCCAAATTACATGGCTCCTAGTGTTTACTTTCTGTGATCAAATATCTGAGATGGCTCAGCGGTTAAGTGCACTGACCTTCTTCCAGAGATCCTGAGTTCAAATCCCAGCAACCACATGGTGACTCACAACCATCTGCAATGAGATCTGATGCCCTCTTCTGGTGTGTCTAAAGAGAGCTATAGTATACTTACATATAATAGTAAATCTTTGGACCGGAGGGAGTGGGCCCGGAGGGAGTGGGGCCAGAGAGAGCAGAGGTCCTGAGTTCAATTCCCAACAACCACATGATGGTTCACAACCATCAGTACAGCTACAGTGTACTCATATACATAAAATAAATAAGTCTTTAAAAAATATCTGAGAACAGCAATTTAAAGAAGGTAGGGCGGGCTGGTGAGATGGCTCAGCGGGTAAGAGCACCCGACTGCTCTTCCGAAGGTCCAGAGTTCAAATCCCAGCAACCACATGGTGGCTCACAACCATCCGTAACGAGATCTGGCGCCCTCTTCTGGAGTGTCTGAAGACAGCTACAGTGTACTTACATATAATAAATAAATAAATCTTTAAAAAAAAAATAAAGAAGGTAGGGCTTAATTTGGCTCATAATTTGAGGGTATAGTTTGTCATCGTGGGACATGCATAGTAGCAGGACCATGTGGCATCTAGTGAAGCCATTACAAGCGTGAAGAGACGAGTAGCAATTTTCCTCCTCTGTATTCAATCGAGACCCTTGCTGATAGCTGGGTCTGCCTACATTTAGGATGGGTCTTCTCTCCTCAGTTAAACCTTTCTGCCAATACATTCATAGACACACCTAGAGATTGTATCCATGGTGACTTTTAAATCCAGTCAAGTTAAAAGTGAACATTAATCAACACATAAATATTGGAACGGGTTTTCTATTTATTTATTTATTTATTTACTTGTTTTTATTTAATTTCTTGAAACAGGGTTTCTCTGCATAGCCCTAACTGTTCTAGATAGCCCTCTGTAGACCAGGCCAGCCTCGACCTCACAGAAGTCCACATCTCTATGCCTCCAGAGAATGGGGACTAAAGTTAGGTACCATCACCCCACACTCAGCTATAGCAGGGTTCCTTACATAGAGTAATAATGGAGAACTGCTGTGAGGGAACTGTAGAGATGGCTTCTGCTATTTGAGAAGATCACACCCACATAACAGCTCTAACTCTAGTATCCAGAAGATCCAATACCCTTCTCTGGCCATCCAGAGTATCAGCCACACACTCGTGGTTCCCAGACATACATGCCATTGAGACACCTTTACACATAACTTCTTTAAAACAAAACAAAACAAAACAAAAAAGTTGTCTGAAACACTGGTTCCATCACCAGTAACAGCCCTTCAAAAATTGCATCTTCTTTGTGTTGTGGGTGGAGTAATATATATTTAAATATTTCCTAATTGATGCACATGAAGTGGATTCTCTATCTAGAATATTTATATAATAATCTAACAAGGCTATATTACACATATAATAAGAATTAATTCTAAAAAGCAATTTCTAGATCAAAGTACTTGCTTATTTTTATGTCTGGTAATTCTTACTGAATTATCCTGAAACGAGGAGAAACAAGACATTTAAAAAAGAAAAACCAAAATATGTTTAGACCTGCACATAGGTACATGGCCAAGGTGCATGTTTGTCGCCTGGGAATTGCTACTTATTTGGAATAAAAAACTTTGAGTTGACAGTTTCAACTTTGAGAGTCAACCTTGAGGCTGACTTTTCCAGGACAGCCTACAAACCTTGAGGAGGATTCTTGTGGTCAAAAGGCCTTCCCTGACCGGGAATTGAACCCGGGCCGCGGCGGTGAAAGCGCCGAATCCTAGCCACTAGACCACCAGGGAGCGACAGGATGTAGGTTGAACCCGGGTCGTGATGGTAAAAGTGCCTAATCCTAGTCACAAGACTACCAGGGAATAACAGAATTTGAATGGCATGTCATGAAGTAGGGTATTTACAAATAAATGCCGACTGGACCAGAAACTGAAGACTAGCAGGTATCAAGTCTGGTTACATCCACCCCCAGCGCCCTACAGCCTCTGTTCCACCTCTCATCTTTCCCGGGGCCAGGTGGTGCACTGGGCTCTGAGGTCAGGCCACAAGGAAGCTCACCTGGGTTCCAGTCCAGTCTAACCTTGTGCAGAAACACTTTTTCGGGCTCGTGGTGATTTAAGTGAGGACGGCTCTCAGTGTGTGGTGAGCATCCTCTTCCAGGTCCCTTCCGTGATAATTGGCTCAAGGGAGCAATTGGCATGCTGGTTCCCTTTCTTCTCCGACCATCTCGAGCATCCTAACAGTCTTTCCAGGCGAAGACTTAGCCGAGATCCCTTTGCCTGACAAGATGCTCTGCTCTGCAGCTGTGCTTAGGGAAGGAGGAAAGCAACTGGGTTTCGGGAAAAACAAACAAAAAACCGAAAACAAACAAAAAAGAAAACCAAAACCTTTCTGGTTTTTAGACACTAAGCACTGTCAGCCTGTAGAGGTTTGGGAAGATGAAAGTTGCAGGTTCCCGGATCTAACGCTAAGGGATATTAGCTTGCCTCTGCGCCCCAGTGAGCAACCCAGTCTCAGCAGGCCATGGAGGTCAATCCTGGTGTTTACAGGGCTGCCTGCAGTGGGTAGGGAACTCCTAGGCATTCCCTTTCCACCTCTGCCTCAATTACAGCCACCTAAGTTCTGTCATTTTTGCCTCCACTTCACCCTCTTTCCCCTATGTCTCCTTTTTTTGAACATAGTCCTCAACCAACCTCCGAGTGCTGAGATCCTCTTAATTCAGTTCCTCATGCAGTGGTGACCCCCACCCATAAAATTATTATCATTGCTACCTCGTAACTGAAACTTTACTACTGTATAAATCGTGATGTAAATATATGTGTTTTAGGAAGGCAAACATGTCCCCTCCTGGGGATCTTACAAATGTTAGCACTGATGCTGATGAGGCCAGGAAAAAACGCTTACACCATGCCTTGAGGATTCATCCAGGACACTAAGTTGCACCCTGTGTAGCGGTGCCTTCTGACGGAGTCAAAGTGTCACTGTGGTTGCAGTCCTTCAGGCAGTGCCAACGTGCTTAATAGTGGAAGAGTGTGCCAGAGACTGACAATTACTCTGGGCCAGGAGACCGCATCTCCAGGAAGAGGACAAAGCATTATTCCCAGGGAGCTCAGACCAGCAGCCTGGTGGGATGGGCATTTACAATGGCAAGCCCTTGGTGAATTTTCACCTGTGCTGACCCTTCTCTGACTTGCCCTCTGATGCCCCACTCCCCTTTAGAATACCCAGGTACTCATGCACAGGTCTCAGCAGCAGCATGTGTGCTTTGTACTTACTGAATAAAGTTTGTTTTCACAGTTTCAGCTAAGGTCTGGCTTTATCTTTGTCAAAGCAATTCAAGTTGTAGCCTTAGGAGAAAGAACACTGACCCAAATCATGGTTACATAAACTAAAGTGTGTGTGCGGGGGTGTGTGGAGTGGGTATATGTGGTGGTGCTGGTGGTGGTGGTGGTAGTGGGTGTGTGGTGTATGTAGGGTGTGTGTACGGGCTAAAAGTGGGGTACAAGAGATCATCAGCATTGGACATGGGGAAGATGAGAGTTTTTATAGCTCAGGAGTAGGGGGTTTCCAAGTGGGGGTTTGGCTGGCAAATAGGCAGAGTTACAGAAACATAACAAAGTGGGGATAATACTCTCCAGAGACAAAAACATGGCTGTAAGGTGGTCATACCAACTTTTTGAAACAAAGGTATAGTTTTTTCCTGGGACAGGCAGTACAGAGCCATATGTAGCTAAGGTTACAGGTAGAGCATCGCCCAGTCCCTGAGAAACAGAGGTTTAATCACAAACAGGAGTTAACCTGGTGTGTTGTTACTAGGTGGCTTCCAAGCCTAAGATGGAAAAACCAAGCATGCTGGTTTATCAGTAGCAGCTGTGATGGGAGGAACAGCTAAGACAGGGGCTACTTGGCCCTGGCCATTTCACAGGTGTTGTCTCCTGCACCTTCTCTCCATTGGCTCTTCTTCAACAGTCTTCCATGACAGTCTTCAAGTGAGCCCAGGCCAGGCACAACATACACCAGGTGGCCATGAATCACATCTCCTCTACAGAAACAAACGTGTAGAGGTCACTAAATAACCAGGGAAACGATCTGCTTTAGAAAGAAAATTGGGAAAGTGTAAGCCACATAGGGCACAAACTAAGATATGCTCTTTTCAAAAATAATAAAGTCACGGTGTGCGGTACCGCAGCACTCCGGAGGAAGAGTTGAAAGAAGAGAGCCAGGGCAGCGTGAGATCATAAAACCTTCTCTCAAACATAAAAGGTAGCAGTACTAGCTGTGTGCTGCAGAGTGGCTATGTTGATGTTCTCTGTGGTGGTAACCTTGTTACTAGAGCAATCACTTGAACTTCAGGTTTCCTGCCACTGACGACGGGATACCCAGTCCACCTCAATTTGCAGGTCAAAAAGGTAGGGGCCACATGCTTTAGCTGTTTAAGGGTTGGCAAAGGCATAAGGATCTTTTTATCTCGAAGGGGAGTCGGGGTGGGGGTGTGGTGGGAGAGCGCATCCGTTTAAGGAATTTGAGACTCACGGTTTAACATTGATATCCCATCAGTAGGGTTAGGGTGTCCAGACCCGAGAAGGGTGTCGGTTTGGGCTTGTTTGTCCATCTGCCACTGATAATGATGTTTAGCTGTCCGCCCGGGAGAGAGAGGACAAAAAGCTGTTTAAAATGACAGCAGGAGTCTCAGGTAGGTGTAAATTTAGAACATTTAGGTTAACATTACTTTGCTGGGCTTCCCTTCGCGAAGGGAGTGGGCGCCACGCACCCGCCAGCGTCTCCCCGATGCTGGAATTCCGCTGCCACCCATGAGAACCCCACGCTGACCAGGCAACGCCCGGGTGACCAACAGGACCCAGAGAAGGAGCCCATGTGCGCTTTAGGATCCGGATGTAGCCTTAGTGGGTTAATCCGCTCTAATTGCCCGGTGGCGGCAGCGCGAGTTCCTCGCTAGATGACCCCAAATAAAGGGCGCTGTGTGTGTGTGTGTGTGTGTGTGTTTTATTCGGGAATATTTTGACCAACTTGCTACCTCCAAATGGGGGAGGGGAGATTGGAGAGCCAGTTCAATGGTTAAGAGATCTATTGACTGTTCTTCCAGGGTTTGGATTCCCAGCGTTTATGTTGGCTGCTCACAACTTTTAATAATTCCAGCTCTAAGCTGGGCGTGGTGACGCACGCCTTTAATCTCAGCACTTGGGAGGCAGAGGCAGGCGGATTTCTGAGTTCGAGGCCAGCCTGGTCTACAGAGTGAGGTCCAGGACAGCCGGGACTATACAGAGAAACCCTGTCTCGAAAAAACAAACAACAACAACAACAACAACAACAAATCCGGCTCTAGGGAAATCCAATGCCTTCTGTGGGCACCTGCGCGCGCATGAGCGCGCACACCCACACCCACACACGCACGCGCACAAAACACATACACACACACACACACACACACACACACATACACACACACATTTTAGGAAGTGAGTGGGCTGTGATTGAGAGGTGCTATCTCGCTGAGATGCTGTCAGGCTGAGAAAGCCTAGAGAAGTGGGGTCCCAGGCAAACTCACCAGAGGCTCCCGTGTAAACAGTGCACGCTGGTTCTGCATACCGTGACCTCAGTACACTGGAGGCTGAGGTGAATTTGATGCTAGCTTGGGTTAGAGAGTTAGATGTTATGTGTTTGCCTAGCTCCAAACCAAAGAGTCCAGGCTATAAACCAAAGCAGAGACGTTGCCGATCAGAAAGGTAATTTCCAGTTAGGTAGATTCCATTCTGAAAAATCAAACATAACTCTTTGTTTTGTTTCTTATGATCACTTTATAGATTTTTCTCTTGCCCTTCCCGGCAAAGTGCAAAATTCCCTTCATTTTCCCACAATTATAAATGAGTGATCAAAGAAATTTTAATTAAAACCTTAACGAACACAGGTTTATCTTTAACAGTCCAAGGCTGACTGTATATGCACACATTACTATTTTGAGATATAATGTTGAATTTTATCTATGTGTTTTATGAGGCCTTGGATACATATATCCTATGGCCCTGCAGTGAGTGGTTTGGGTACCTTTGGATGATATCTACTTTAAAAATAAAAAATTTCAGTTGTGATAAGGAAATTAAAATGGAATAAATAACCAACTTTCAGAAAACTGTGTGTTTAAATGTCAGAGCCAGGTCTCTGGCTTGGCCAGCACACATGGATTTCAGGAGGTGTGATCTAGGTTAATAATTTTATAACCTTAAAGATCACTCATTCTTATTTCGTTCAATAAACATGTGTGTGAATTTTTTGAAGGAAAAAACTTAACCTAAATGAATCACACACACACACACACACACATATATATATACATACACACACACATATGTATACACACAAACACACACACACACAACCAGGAAGGTCCCTCCAGTCCTTCCTATTGTAGAGTTATATTTGTATGTTAGCGGTGGGTTGTGTGAACCATCATGGGTTCCAGTTGTCCAAGGAAGAGGATGGGATGTCCCAGATCACACCCTTTCATCCATGAGACTCCATAGAGGAGGAATAGAATATCAGGCCAAAGAAATACTTTTTTTATTTTTGAGGGGGAAATTTCTTCTCAGGACAGAGAAGTGTAGTAAATGAAGGAAGACCATGTCACTCTTGATGGGGGCTCTTGTCTGGTTTTACGAAAATAGAGGATTTGCCTTCAGTTTCTCATTTCCTGCGGTGCAGATCAAATAAAACCGCACAAAACTAATAACTAAGAAAATGGATGATAACGTTTCTTATACATCTAAGGACTAATGTAGAACAGTACTGCGTGTAGGTTCCATGGTGTAATGGTTAGCACTCTGGACTCTGAATCCAGCGATCCGAGTTCAAATCTCGGTGGGACCTCTCTCTTTACTTCTAGTAAAAGAGCACTTTTCTTTCACTTCGTTCCTGACCTTATAAAAGGTTTAAGTTCATGGTCCTTTCCCAGGCTTCCTTTGTCTTCAGGTGACCTGAGCTTCGTGGCCCCCAGGTCAGTCTCTGACTTAGCGGATGTTAGCTGGACACGGAGACTCTCCCTTGTGTCTGCTCTCTGGTACAGGCTACAATGCAGCTTCTGGAGCCTCGACAATACTGAACTTCAGTTCACCGTTTTGCATTCAGGTCCTGTCGGAATTTCCACAACTGTGGACTCAGCTCCACGCATGGGATTCAAGCTTGGTCTGGCTTTTTCGGCTTGAGGTCTGGGAGGGCGATGTTGCTTGGCAGCGCGTTGGCAGAAAGGGAACTCCGCGTTCCGCTGGTGGATCTGTAGGAGCTTGGATGGGAAACGGTAACTGGATAAGGACAGTTAACGATTGCATGAGCAGGATGAAATTTGAAACGAGAATTAGAACCGAAGGAATGCAGGCAGCTTGGCTGCAGAAAAGACTCAAAAGCACCGGGACAGAAATTAAAAATTGTAAAAATCTATGTAAAATCGTTTTAAAACCCCCAATGAAAAAAAACAGACAAGCTTTTCTTTCTTTCTTTTTTTTTTTTTTTTCTTTTTACCCCCTCTTGCTCCGGTTCTTTGTTTCTCATTATGGATCGATGTGAGCCACCAAATGGCTCCTGGATTTGAACCTGGATTTAAAGCAATCTGTGCTCTGAGCCGCTGAGCCATTTCATCAACCCCAAGGACTAGTTTAAAACTGTACCAAATCCCCTCGTGATCCACCTGCCTTCCCAGTAGTATTTATTCCAACAACTGCTCCCCCAACATTTTATTACAAACATTTGTTTCCAGATCTGCGTTCTCAACAAGTGCTCTTCTCACGCGTCCCACATCCACTCCATTCCCTGTGCTTTCACGCATGGGCTACAAAAACAAAACAAAACAGAAAACAAACAAACAAAAACAAAACCCCACAACTTTTAAAAACAAATACATTTGGCAAACACATGAAGAACACCTGTATTCCCACAGCCTATAATTTCCTAGGGCTAACTTGATGTCTTTTCCGTGCAATTTCTTTTTAAGCTGCTGTGAAAGTTGATTTTAGTCGTCACTTTAGCTGGGATTATTAGATATCCAGAACTACATCAGGGTGTCTATCCTATCCGTGGGACCTTTTCCAGAAAAGATTGTATCTTAGTGTGGTCCCGAAAAAATAAAGTATCCAGAAATCACATTTATGAAATGAATCTGACATACTAGAAAAACAGTCGCCCTTACTGTTTTTGCATATATGATTTATTTTTATAGACACAGACATTTTCTTTTTTTTTTTTATATTTATTTATTTTATGTAAGTACACTGTAATTGTCTTCAGACACACCAGTAGAGGGTGTCAGATCTCATTTCAGGTGGTTGTGAGCCACCATGTGGTTGCTGGGATTTGAACTCTGGACATGGGTGCTCTTACCCACTGAGCCATCTCACCAGCCCCAGACATCTTCTTTTTTTTTTTTTTTTTTTTTTTTGGTTTTTCGAGACAGGGTTTCTCTGTGTAGCCCTGGCTGTCCTGGCACTCACTTTGTAGACCAGGCTGGCCTCGAACTCAGAAATCCGCCTGCCTCTGCCTCCCGAGTGCTGGGATTAAAGGCGTGCGCCACCACGCCCGGCCCCAGACATCTTCTAATATCTCAAATCCCACAAGAGTTCCTTTGGCTGTTTCTACTTTTTAAATATGAAAGTATGTTGTCCTAGCAGAATGGACGACCATCATTGGTGGTGATGGATTTTGTCACTCTGGTCACCTCTTCAACCACCACCATCAGACTTCCATGATCAACTTGTGTTTTATATTGTATTCTGCAAAGACAGTCTTCACATTTGGCAGAAATACCTAATTCACACTGTCCTTGAAATGTTTACTAGATCGCTTTTAGTGAACAGAAGACATCTTTGATGTAGTGCTCCGGGAAGAGGTGACTTCTTTCGCGGTGACTCAACTGGGGCTGGGCGAGAGCAGCCTTGGAGGAAGGCTGGGTTAGGGGTGGGTGGAGGATGGACGGTCGGTTCTTGGTAAGGCTCTCCGGCTCTCTTTTTAGAGACCGAAGCAAGCAGATGACTTTCGAGATTGCAAGTGTCTTGACGCCCATTTGGAACTGAGCTCCTACTTTCTCGGATACTCGGTTCGAACCTCTGAATTCGTGTATTCTCAGACCGGTTTTTGCGAAGTCAGGTCACCACAGCCTCCTGGCGCTGCTATTCTGGCTCCATTGCGCTCGGTTACAAATCCCCTGTCATGCGCAGACTGGAGCTTTATATTCAAACTCCCCCTCATCAGCTTTTGCTTGTAGATTGTTTAACCTTAAGGAGCATTGGAAGCTGTGGCTGAAGGCGATCCCTGAGACACCGCAAGGGTAGAGAGCCACAAAGCATGGTCCTCACTGTGTGACAGCTGCGGTTATCTGCAGGTTGTACCCTCTCCTGGAACATTCTCTACCGCTGCCAGCCAACAGTTTGTCTTTATGTGTTAGAAATACATTTCTTAACTAATCTAGTAGTAAGCACATCCCCCCCCCCCCCGACATGCTGGGATTAAAGGCAAATGACAGTACCGCTTGCTCTTAAACTCCAACAAAATTGTCCTCAAGTTATACTCTGCAAATGTTTAAAAAAACTTTTTTTTAACCTAAACCCAAGAAGCAGCAATCGGCCCCTGTGACCGTAGGGGTGCATTCTCTTGCAAGCTTTTATACTCTAATTTTAAAAAAATAGTCTCTTTGGCAATATTTTCCAGCATAATATTTTCATTATTTATTTAGGAATTTCACATCATGCATCCCGATCACGATCACTCCCAGTGCTCCCAAGTCCACTCCCCTTCCCTTGTGACATCGCCCCCACAAAGAAAGAGAAGCAAGGGGAAGAAAAGAAAAAAAAGGAAAAACCAAGCCAAGTCCATTTTGTGTTGTCCATATACTCACTGGGGTACGGACAGACTCCCTGTGGACAGCTGCCCAAGGGAAGATGAACGCTTCTCCAACTGAACCCCGCCAGAAGCCATCAAAGTGGAAAGCCACACTTCAACATCCTAGTTACAGTTTTTTAAGAGTTCTCTGATGGCTTCCTTTCTAGGCCCTTATTGTTTTCAGGGGAGTGGTGGGGGTGGGGTTTGTGGTGAAGGTAGGGGTTGTCATCGAAGCCTTCTGCAGTCCTCTTTTTGTATTGCGAGTCTGCAGACATCGATACTACTTCCAGAGTAGCTTTCTTGCCCTTTACAGTCAGCGGGTGCACAAATATTGGTTTCTGGCAACAGCATGGACTGTGAATACCCGCTTGGTTTCCGATGGCAGTATTGCCTGCGGATATCAACATGGCTGTCAAGCAAGGGTCAAGGGCCAGCATGGTCTCTGGAAGAAGTATGGATCACAGAGGTCTTTCTTTCGAGGAAGTCAAATCTAGTAAATGGACCATTCTTCATCTTGAACATCCTGTCGCTGTTCAGAACCAGGGCAGTCGTGCGGTTGGGCAGCTTGTTTCAAGTTCTGAGGCTGAGTGTGCACAAGCTCCAGGCTGCACACCACCCCACCAGCCCTACATCTGATGACTGTTCCTCCATCACCCCAGCAACCTTCTCTCCATCACAACCGTTGCATCTCTAGTTCTACCCCCCAGTCATTGCTCTGCTCCTCCATCTTTTTCCAGCTCTCCATTACATATTCTTTTGTCACAGTGGCAACGGAAGCTGCAGTGTGTCACACACCATACCTGTTTGTTTTAATAGCTTCTCATGCAATGAGTCATTGGTCTGGTTCGAGGCCTATGCCTTCTGCCACACCATCAGTACTGGACCCCCATTTAGACTCTTCTTAGTTATCCTGCTGTTGCCCAAAGTCATGGAGACCCCATGGCTCTGGTTCTGCAGGACCAGCTTCATCATGCGCTCCAGCAGCTCACAGATGGAGCAGATGTTGGCAAATCCTGAAAGACTGGAAATGGCAACGGGAACCCCGATGGTACCTGCTTACCTTTGAGGCAAACTCCCAGGCTGCCTGGGAGGAATTTCACATCATGCACCCCAGTCACTATCACCCTTACTTCCCAGTCTTCCTGTGTCCACTCCCCTTCCCTTGTGACGCCCCCCATCCCCAAATCTGCTTGGGAATTTATCATTCACACACATGTCTATTTTAGCTTAGGGATAGCTAGAATTCATAGGTCTGTGATATATTTCAAAGAGAACTGGGAAGAGGGAAGGTAGCGGTTCTTCCCCTCCCTGTTCAGCAGAACACTAATCTGGGCATGGCTGTGAGGAGACTGACAGCAGCAGCTGGAGAAGGCTCAGGCCTGTGGTGGTTTGAATTAGCTTGGCTCTTAGGGAGTGGCACTGTTAGGAGGTGTGGCCTTCCTTGTTGGAGGACTATGTTACTGTGGGGGCAGGCTTTGAGGTCTTCTCTGCTCAAGCTACTCCCAGTGTGACACAATCTCCTTCTGCTGCATTTAGTCAAGATATAGTACTCTCAGCCACTTCTCCAGCACCATGTCTGTCTGCAGGCTGCCGTGCTCCCCACCATGATGATAATGGACTGAACCTCTGAAACTGTAAACCAGCCCCAATTACATGTTGCCCTTTATGAGAATTGCTGTGATCACGGTGTCTCTTCACAGCAATACAACCCAAACTAAGATACTAGGCATGCACAAAAGCAAGAAACATGGCCCATAGTGAGGAGAATAAATAAATCCTGGGCCAGAACTGATAAGTTAGAATGAGTTGAGAAAAACCTGAAGCTGTTATTTAATTGTTTTACAGGTCCAAAGACATAGAGCATATAAATATTGGAATGGCCAGAATTAACCTTCAGAGCCTAAAATACCATCCAAGATAATAAATTAACCAGATGGAATTAAAGGAGTGAAGAAATTAATTAATTAAGTGAGGAAAGGTTAGGATTGCAAAGCTACAGGAAGCCATTACAAAGTAAAATAATAAAAAATGTTTGCCCAGGCATGAGGGCATATGCCTTTGACCCCAGTGCTTGCAGCCTGGTGGGTCTCTGAGTTCGAGGCCAGCCTGGTGTACAAAGGGAGTTTCAACACAGCTAGGGCCACAAAGAAGGGCCACAGAGAAACCCTGCCTCAGAAAACCAGAAGAAAAAAGATCGATGAAAGAAAGCGTCAGTAAGCAGTAGAGCGACTGTAAGAAGCCCAACCAGCAATTGAGGATTCTGAATGGACTGAAGGAGAAGAAAAAAAAATTCTTTTTAAGGAATAGTGACTGAAAAATTTCCAGTTGTAATGAGATTAGCCCACCAACCTAAGGATCTGAATGGCCTCGTGTCCTAGACACTTGAGGAAAACCACACCTACGCACAGAGAATTAAACTTCAACAGTAATTGGATGAAAAGTAATGGCACCTACACAAAATACAGAGCTCCTTGGTGTGCCTTTAAAGGACCCAGGGGGTGGGGGTGGGGATGGGGGTAGGGAGGGGAAGGAGGAGCATCAAGCATCAAGGGTCAAGGAGGAAGAGCCAGCTCTCTGGCCCTGCACACTACAATAACCTGTGAAAGCAGCTGCCAGCCCGAGGGAATCCTTATGGACACTAAGATCTAGTAGCATTTTAAATACCAATGTAAATAAAACCGCAACCACAGCATCACTACTCCTGTTATTTCCATCCTCAAAAAAAAAAAAAAAATCAGACTTTAAGCAAAACTAGTAAAGATGAATTACTCTGCATCTTTAAGGGGAAAAAAATGTGTAATGCAAGTAGCCATGAAGGACTTGAAGATAGACTATGATAAGTTAAAACCGGCTAAACCAGAAGTTAACGACTCAATAAGACCAGGGAAGGAATTACAGCTAATAAGCCAACAAGAGACAAGATTTTACAACTTTAACACAAGCGTTGAAAACTTGCTCTCCAGGACTCTACAGAAGCCATTGCACAAGCAACCGCAGATGTGTGCACAGAAATGGATGTTATTGTTTGTAATATGAAACACGGGATTAAAAGTCAGAAGCGTATGGGAAAGGGACAGATATTAGTTGTTAAAAAAAAAAAAAAAGGAAGGAAAGCTTAACGAATAATAGTTTTGGTCCCATCGTCCATATCCTTACAACTTTGAGAGTCTGAATTTCGTTTTGCCTTATTATGTAGAATTTGGTTAATTAAAAAAGAATGAAGGGGAAGATACGACCTGGAAGCTGAAAGTGGATGTTCCACTCGAGGTAATCCACTCGAGGTACACGTCCCCGGGTGGGCTCGAACCACCAACCTTTCGGTTAACAGCCGAACGCGCTGACCGATTGCGCCACGGAGACACATAGGAAAGGTACCTTCCCATGTCTATAAGAAACAAGGCATGTGCCTCCGGCGGCTTGGCTCTTGGTTCGTCCCCTTGCGTCTGCTGTTCTCTTCTCACCAGGATCGCCGCGGTCGGAGGTAAAGCTTGCTCTCCGACCGGGTGAGCGAATTATAAGGAAATCAGAAACCAAAAGACGCATGAGTTAGTTCCAGTGGGCCCAAAATTGGGCACCAAGCTACCAGGGCTCAGATCGGAACCGATGTGACCCTGGGCTCACGCTAGACCACCACCAAGCATTCCAAACACGAATTCCTTTATCTCTAGTGGCTTTTGTTTTTAAATTTACAAACATTTACTTAGAAAAACAAAACAAAAAACTGCTTTATTGAGGAGCAGTAAACAGTAGATGGCTTTGCAGTTCAGCTAAGCAGCCTCGTTTTTCTCTGCCGTCTTCCTGTTTTTCTTCCCCTCCGAACACATTTTTCTTCTCTGACCGACTTTCTCTCTCCTCCCTTACTTCCGCGACTCTCTCTTTTTTTTTTTTTTCTTTTTTTTTTTTTTTAATATTTTTATTACATATTTTCCTCAATTACATTTCCAATGTTATCCCACAAGTCCCCCATAGCGCCCCCCACTTCCCTACCCACCCATTCCCATTCTTTTGGCCCTGGCATTCCCCTATATTGGGGCATATAAAGTTTGCAAGTCCAATGGGCCTCTCTTTCCATTGATGGCTGACTAGGCCATCTTTCGATACATATGCAGCTAGAGACAAGAGCTCCGGGGTTCTAGTTAGTACATCATGTTGTTCCAACAATAGGGTTGCAGATCCCTTTAGCTCCTTGGGTACTTACTCTAGCTTCTCCATTGGGAGCCCTGTGATACATCCAATAGCTGACTGTGAACATCCACTCCTGTGTTTGCTAGGCCCCGGCATCGTCTCACAAGAGACAGCTATATTTGGGTCCTTTCAGCAAAATCTTGCTAGTGTATGCAATGGTGTCAGCGTTTAGAAGTTGATTATGGGATGGATCCCTGGGTACGGCAGTCTCTAAATGGTCCATCCTTTCATCACCGCTACGAACTTTGTCTCTGTAACTCCTTCCCTGGGTGTTTTGTTCCCAATTCTGAGAAGGTGCACAGTGTCTACACTTTGGTCTTCATTCTTCTTGAGTTTCATGCGTTTAGCAAATTGTATCTTAAATCTTGGGTATCCTAAGTTTTGGGCTAATATCCACTTATCAGTGAATACATATTGTGTGAGTTCTTTTGTGATTGTGTTACTTCACTCAAGATGATGCCCTCCAGGTCCATCCATTTGGCTAGGAATTTCATAAATTCATTCTTTTTAATAGCTGAGTAGTACTCCATTGTGTAAATGTACCATAATTTCTGTATCCATTCCTCTGTTGAGGGACATCTGGGTTCTTTCCAGCTTCTGGCTATTATAAATAGGGCTGCTATGAACATAGTGGAACATGTGTCCTTTTTACCGGTTGGGACATCTTCTGGATATATGCCCAGGAGAGGTATTGCTGGATCCTCCGGTAGTACTATGTCCAATTTTCTGAGGAACCGCCAGACTGATTTCCAGAGTGGTTGTACAAGCTTGCAATCCCACCAACAATGGAGGAGTGTTCCTCTTTCTCCACATCCTCGCCAGCAACTGCTGTCACCTGAATTTTTGATCTTAGCCATTCTGACTGGTGTGAATTGACAAGTGGGACCTCATGAAACTACAAAGCGACTCTCTCTTAATTCTCTCGCCTTTTCCTAGCTCTCGCTTGCTACCCTACGGGTCGCAGCCAAGTAGGGCTGGAGTAGGAGGGAGGCCCCATGCCACGGGTGCTGGTCAGGAGAAACCTTGGATTTTTCTGTGTGTCTCCATAAAGCAGAAAATAGCAACTTAAACCGCACCAGCTCTCTTGTTCCGGCTTTTGAATAGAGAGCAGTGAGAAGGGCGAGCGCTTGAGGACTGCGGACGCTCTGCTCCCCTTGCTTGCGTGTCAAAAGGAAGGGGTTGAGGGTGACAGAAAAGAAGAAAGAAACATCATTAAACGGAATCAGCCTTGAAGTGCGAAGTCTAAGAGAAAGTGAAGAGAGACCATGGGAGAAAGCTAACGTGCCCAGCGTAGCTGCCTCTTTTAGGTTGACTTCAAACTCAGACTCAGCTTTTCCAAGTGCTGGACTTAAAAGAATGACCCATTGCATCCAGACTAGAATGTGACTTTCCTTCTGGTCCCAGCAGCCAGAGTCCGCAGAGAGGAGACCCCCACAGTCGTCGAGTGCCTCAGTTTGGTGCACTGGGTCATGGGCCAGTCTACAGAGGTCATCCTTTGAATAGACAGACACTTGGGACTAAACTCATTCTCACAATGTGGTATCTCCCCTGCCAGTTAAATAGGAACGTTGTTGTGGATGCAGTAAAAGCCTCGTCTATCTTCAAATCGACTGAAGATTACGACCTCCCCTCCTACCCAAACGCCATTATAATTCTCAGTTCCTCTGTGTAAGAGACTGGAGCGACTTTCATATGACGACGCACTGCTCGAGACATCCACACGACGCTGTAGTGTCCAGTCAAGCAGACCATCTTTTAGCTGACACTCGGCCCCCAAAGCCCTGCGCCGTTTCATCTGCACACTCCGGCTGCTGACTATGCCCTAACAGGGCCCCCTTCTTTCTAAGCCCACTCTTAGTCCTCTCACCAGTACTAAAACCCACTAGAGAAGCGAACTTTCCCTAGTGCCAAAACAGAGGATTTTAATCAGCTCAGGCTATCATGACGAAATACCAAAGCTTACTTACGCTTTAAACAGTTGCAGTGGTTTCTTTCATACCAGCTGTGGCTCCTACTTCCAACAGAGCAGACCTCCCAGAGCGGGAGGGACCTCTCTCTGCGATTTTCTCTGTCTAAGGACACTGATCTAGATCTAATCGTGAAGGTGGATCCCTCATGACCCCTTCTAAGTTTGCAAAAGCTCCAAAGGCTTTGGGGAATCAGGCCTTTCACTCTTGTACTTGGAGCACCAAATATCTAGTATCTAAAACCACCATCTCTGTGAGAGAGACTAATAAGAAAAAAGACTGCTTGTTTCCGCCCGGTTTCGAACCGGGGACCTTTCGCGTGTGAGGCGAACGTGATAACCACTACACTACGGAAACCACCTGGGAGGGGGTCCTCTGAGAGATTGCTTGAGAACCGTTTACCTGCTATCCCTACCAAGTTCTAACATGAACTCTAAAGGCATTTTAAATTTGAAACGGCACGCCAGTGATCCCTCAGACAAACAGACAGCAGCGTCTGAGTGGCCCTGTCTTAGAAGTTTGCGTCCATGAGGACGCACAGGTCCCTGGGTCAGAATCCTGCCCCTAACCAAGGTTCAAGTTCATGAACTGTGCATACGTGTCGTCCTCCGAGGGGCCACGGTGCTCTTGGGCGGAGGATCCGGGGCATTTGGGTATGACCCAGATTCTGGGCACGTAAATCCTGCTTCTGGGAAGCGAAGGGCCGCAGCGTGGCTTTTTTTTTTTTTTTTTTTTCTCTTTCTTTCTTTCTCTTTTTTTTCCTGGTGCCAGCAACCGTTACTATTCTTATCCCTTGAAAAAAGCTCGTTGTGTCTATTCCACTCAGAAGTGTAGGGCTCTTCCTTTGCCACTGCGCTCTAGGTTTCCTTTGTTGCTGCTTCCTCCCCAGACTTCGAGTGACTTGCCTTCACAAGCCCTGATTCAGTGTCTCCGACCCAGGACCCAGAGGGGCCCCTCGGGTCCCGGCTGTTGTGCAACTCAAAGTCCAGTACTTAATCACCTTACAAGTTAAGATATTTGGCTTTTTGTTTGTTTGCTTGTTTTTGTTTTTAACCACATATCAACCCAAGCCAAGCCGTGCGTCCGCAGCGTGGATTGCATTCGTTTGAGGCTCCCCCCATGACCAGGTCAAGTATAAACCACTGGAGACTCTGGGCATCGGCCAACTCAGACTTGGGAACTTTTTTGGTCTTGAGGTACTTTTTCGAACCACAGCTTTAGTTTATTCTTTACAATTTTTTTAATTTACTTATTTATTTTAGTACACTGTAGCTGTCTTCAGACACACCAGAAAGAGGGCATCAGATCTTATTACAGATGGTTGTGAGCCACCATGTGGTTGTTGGGAATTGAACTCAGGACCTCAGGAGCAGTCAATGCTCTTAACCATCTCTCCAGCTCCCCCTATTCTTTACGATTTTGGAAGCATCTTCTTGTTGTTGTTGCTGCTGCTGCTTCTGCTGCTGTGTTCAACTAGTTATGAAGTGCGATTCTTGACCCATTACAATTCACCTTACAGCAAATTGCCAGAAGGGTGGAGATAAGCTGAGTCTGAACCGATCTCAACGAGTTGGCCCATTTTCTCCAATCCTGTTTTCCTTGGTAGAGACCCCACCTGTCATCCTCCATAGCCAGAGACTTCCTGGTAGCTTTAAATGGTGAAATGTCGACTTTTCTCTCCCATCTTTCACAGCCTATCTTCCCCCTCCCACATCCATCTAGACCATCAGTCGTGTCTAGATCTTTTGGGGAGTATAACTGTTGTGTCCAACTCGACTAGTAAGGAAAACGCAACCACTGGTTCTTAAAGCAGTTTTACTCAGGCAGCTTCTTTCTTCAAATCCCCCAGCCTCTCTGGTTACAAGTGTTTTTTTCCACTCCAGTCACAACCATGCCCCCACCAATCACCACAGGTCACATCACCTCACCAGGCAGGCTTCCTCAGCCAATCAGGGATTAGGGGAGTGCCATCCACCAAATATGTTCTTGTTTACTGCCTGAAATAGATTTCCATCAGGCTGGCCAGGGAGTCCGGAATGGCTTCCCACAATTCCCCCTTTAATATATATATATATATATATATATATATATATATTTTTTTTTTTTGAACAAGCTCTGTAGGTGAAGATAGAGGTCTGATCCCCAGTGTGCAGAAATAGGGGCCATGTACAGGATTGACTCTTAGGCTCACAGGTTTTTACCCAGAGCAACCCTGACCTGCTCCCATGCCATTTTTCCTAGGGGAAGGACACTAGGACACTCAACCCTCATGCAATCAGACATACCTCCCAGAGATTGTCAAACAGCTTCCAGACTAACCTCTGTGCAGTGCTTAGTCGTACAACCCTACAGAGTGATGGCTTCATTGTTCACTCTTCATGTCAGCAAGCCAAATCTGAGGTGACTGCCCTGCTTCCACTGTGGCAAGAGCTTGCACCACCATTGCGGCAGTGTGGACCTGGGCATTCCGCAACTGACACATACACCAAACACACAACATGCATGCCAAAACAAGGGCCACAGCGAGGGCACCTATCCCAGTCCATTCTTTCCCAAAGCCAAGCCAGGATCCACTTCGGTAGAATTCACGATAACAATTGCCCAGCGAAGCTCATTCATCTTGCCATCAAAATTTGCAGTCCAATTTAAACACTGACAGTATCCCCCATCTGGTTTCTGTACCCATCAGGGGCAGACACGTGCTCATCACCAGCAAGATCAGCTTCTTCATTTTGACAGCGTCGCACTACCTGCTCTGGAACCCACACTGGCTCTGCAAGATTCTGTGGAAACATGCAAACAGACCCTCTCCCCCAGGCTAACACGGGATCCGGACCATTCCATGATCCTGTAAGCACATCTTCCATTTAGGAGAGCCACTCCGGATTCAGCAGGATTGGACATCTGTGCCACCTCCAGAGTAATTCTTATACCCCAAATGGGATGCTAACCTATTCCCTCAGATTTTAGTGTTCCCTTACCGAAGGATACAGTGGGTCTACTGTTGGGTGGGACTTCTTCTGCCTTGAAAGGATTGGTGATACATCCTGGATTTATAGACTCAGATTATGAGGGACAAGTTAAGATTGTGTGTTCTGCACCCCGAGGTATCGTGGCCATTTCTCCTGGAGACCGCATTGATGTGTTAGATAACCAGTGGAAAGGCCCAGATCCCATTCTCATCCGATCCAGGGGAGCTATTTGTGTTTTCCCTCAGGGTGAAGACAACCGCATCTGGATCCCAACAAGACTGGCACGAATTGTGAAAAGTGAAAATGACACCCAGAGGGACAATGCTGATTCTACTGATGCTGATGCTTGACATAGGGAAGGAAATTGGACTAGAGAGCTGGAGCAGATGCAGCGGCAGTTGCAGATCCAGATTTTAAGCATTAATGGAACTCAAATAGAAGCCATCACTGTTGGCGATTTTACCTCTTGGCTTACCTCTGCATTTTCCTACTTTAAGGAGTGGGTGGGAGTTGTTCTTTTTGGCGCTGCCATATGCTGTGGATTGGTATTCATGCTTTGGTTGGTTTGCAAGTTCAGATCTCAACAGAAACGTGACAAGGTGGCCATCACCCAAGCATTCATGGCCATTGAACAAGGGGCCTCCTCTGAAGTATGGTTATCCATGCTACATAAATAATAGGCATTCAAGTCCTTAGCTCTAGCACCCCACGGGTCTGTGTACCCATTGCACTGGGATGAGTAAGACTCGATTTTCTTGATCAGCCCTTGCACATCGCTGAGGCTATGCCCATTGCACGCCATAGGGTGATCATGGTCTGCCAAAAACAAGATCCTTCTTGATAATTTCGAGCTGAAGAGGCTAGCAACTAGATCGTTGGATTAGGCCATAATAATAAAAAAGGGGGAGATGTGAGAAGCCACATACGCCATTACAAGATGGCGCTGGCTACCACTGGCCAATGCCAGTAAGTTCAGGTAAACAACCAATGTGCGCATGTGCATAAGGGTTTCGTGCCAATTCACAGCCCATCCCGGGGAATGTAAATGAGGTACTGAAAGCACAACCAATCAGGTATAAACACGCCACTCCTAGGCCTATATAAGCATCTCCACTTCTGGGGCTGGGGGTCTTTCACCTTCGCTATCAAGCTCTCCCAATAAACGTGTGCAGAAGAATCCTGTTGTGGCCTCTTCCTTGCTGGCCAGTCGGGCGTCCACACCCTCCCTCTGTGGCTTCAAGTCTCAGGCCCCTTCTTTCTGGAAGCATTCTCCTTGCTTAGTCTCAGAAAACAAGCCCAAGTCAGCTGGAGCTAGTAGCTCATGCCTGCAATCCTAGCCGTTGAGAGACTGAGGCAGGAGGACCACAGCGACCTCAGTGCTGTACCACAGGACGATCTGAAGGTAGCCTGGGCTGCGGTCCTGTCAAACAAACAGAAACGGTGACCTGTGTAGTTCTAGGTGTGAGGACTGTTTATCTGTGGGTAAGGTGGTCCTCCGGGCTCCAGAACCTGCCTTATTTGCTCAAGTGGGGATAAAGAGAGAGTAGTTCCTGCATCCTCACCCCACTCGGCACACAGCACAACCCCCACTGTTGCATTAGCTGAGGTGCAGTGTTCACACACTGTGGTCCTGTCCATCAGGACCAAAATCAGACGAATGGCTCTCGCTCAAAGACAGAGCAAGTGCTCAATATGCCCTAGGCCTTAGGATAGCTGCCCAGGGTGATTACAAGCACACACACACACACACACACACACACACACACACACACACACACCACAAAAGCACCTAATGAGGGACTGATAGCCAGGCCAACAGCAACAGATTTAAAGTGCATGACAGTGATGTGGCAGGGAGGGAAGGGGCAGAGGAGAGAGTACATTCAGTCATGTGACTACTCAACAAAATTTAGGTTGGGGGGAATGGCATCGGCCTTTAAGTGCCCCAGAGGTCAGGGAAGAGGCTGAGGCAGAGGTAGGCACATCTCTGTGAGTTCTGAAAGCAAAGGGGGAACAGTAAAGGAGCTGCAACAGGACCCTTCCATGGTATGGTCACAAGGAAGGCTTTTATTGTAGGTAAAATTAGACAATGCATCCAGATATATATGCAGGGACAAAAGTACTGTAGGAACCGGAGTGTGGACCACTTCTTTCAATATCTAAGCAGTTATATATTTTACTTTATGTGAAATAATGTTTAATACTTTTATGTTAGAATAGAAATTGTAGGAAGAGTCATCCTGACACCACAAGTCCCAAAGCAACTGAGAAGAAAGTCTCCGATAAAAGACCACATCCATAACTGTCCAAATAAAGCCAGATGTATTCTGGGGTGTTCCTGGAAGTGGACAACTGGCTGCCTCGCCCTAAGTCAAGACTTAAAAGAGCAGCCCTTGCTGTGTTCTTGAAGTCTGTTTTATAGGAGAGCTGCCATGATCACAGGTATGCGATCAAAAAATCCATAGAAAGGGAAGGACCAAGGGCATTGCTATGTGAATGGATTGCAAGCAGTTTACAGCAGATCCAAGAAACAGGAACTTCTCTTTATTTTAACATAAAATCTTCATTAGTTATTTGGGAATCTTATGTCATACATTCCTATCCCCCTCAACTCCCAATCCTCCCATGTCTGCTCCGTGTACCCCCCCCCCCAAATGAAAGGAATAGAGAACATGGTCAAAGTCCTAGTGGCCATCCCATGCCTCCCAAGGGAGGCTGAGCTGTTCTCCACCTGCATCCTTGTCAGAGGCCACTGACCATGGAGAGCTATACTCCAGACCGCCCATCACAATTTAAAAAAAAAAATCTCCTCTCTGGACTGTTACCTTCGAGGTGGGGGTGTAGGCGGGGGTTGGCACAGAAGCCTTTCATGTTCGTCTACTCTCTACAGCTATTCCTACGGCTGCAAGGGTGGCTTCATTGCCTTTCACAGCAGAAGCATGGATCCTAGGATCACATGAGTTTCTGGCAACAGCACAGAACATGAACATTTACTTGGTCTCTGGTATGAGCATGTGCCAAGGACCTCTGCCTGAGGTCCAGTAGCAGTTATAGTCCACAGGTATCAGTATGGTCCTCTATGGCCTCTGGGACGAGCATGGACCATGGAGGTCTTTTGAGGAGGTCCAATCCAGGAAAGGGAACCACTCTTCATCTCCAGCACCCGTCACAGCTGTCGTGTCTCCAGTTCTGCCGTGTACACACCACTCTGTAGGCTTAGGTTTTTCAAGCCCTACTTTATTTAGGGTTCTTTAATGCCTCAACCTCTCTGCTAGCCCACTGACAGAAGGCAGGGGAGAAAGATGGTTAATAAGATGACGGGGGTTGTGGACCTGTTGAGAAGTAGTTCTTTGGGTGGGCGATTCCAATCTTTTGTTATCAGGATAACAACCATCCAGTCCAATAGCAAAAACCAAACTCAAATCAGGAGGAGCTGCTTGAGCTAGCAGAAACTGCAAGGTTCTGCCAAATTGGCACGAGTCTGCAGAAGTGACAAGAAGCAGCCGGAATACCATGAGAATTTTTTTGGCAGGTTTCTCTCTACAGAGTCACAACAAGCAAAGGCCAGCAAAGCAATGCGAGAGAGTCATTGACTGTCTGTTGGGTTCAATTTCCAAACATCATGCCTCCTCTCAAGTGTCTGCCTCAGCAAAACATCCTCTCACAAGACACCTTCCGGAGCGACAGCTCATGACACAACGAGTCCAAAGGAAGGAAAAATTTCCACATCACTACATAGCTCTTCCATCTTTCCAGCTTCTCCATCGCACATTCATCGACGTAGCACCACTGGAAGCTGCCGTGTGTCACACACTATATACCCTTTTGCCCAAATCGCTTTAATGAATGCTCACTGCAGTGCATCACTGATCTGCTTCAAGGGCTCTGGCTTCTGCCACACCATCAATACTGGATCCTCACTGGGACTCCTTTCAGACATCCTGCTGTTGCCAAGAGCCATGGAGATCCTGCAACTTCATCCCCAGGACCTGCCCCTTCATGTGCCCCGCAGCTCACACATGAATGGAGTAGATGTGGGGGTTGGGCCACTCAGTGCCCTGCATCTGGGCTGAGTGATAGCCGAGTTGGTCAGCCCTGCCCTCCACTGAGCCCCCACACCACAGAGCTGACCTACAGTTAGTGGTGGTGACACGGGAACTTACTCTTAATTACAAATAGAAGCCTTACTTTGCCAGGACTTAACACAGGAAAACAGTAACTTCTCAGTTACAAATAAAACCCTTTACTTGCAAAGCAACTTAAAACAAGCAAGACCTCATTCTTAACTGTCTTGATCGCAAACAGAAACCTTAATCTGCAAGGTATATTATTCCTGTTTCCATCTCACAGCCGTTTTCTCTCATATCTACATTAAAACCTTCCTGAACCATGGAGTGGTCATGTTATCAGTTCTACCTTTCTGTCTCCTGAGTGCTGGGATGAAAGACATGTGCACCCTACCAGGTAGGGCAGGGTGTGGTAGTTTGATGTATCTGAACGTTTGGTCCCACTGTGTGGGGAAGTCATGGGACCATTGCTATAAGGAACGTTGGAGGATGTGTACAACAGGGGGGTGGACTTTAAGAGGCTATAGCCTCAGCTCACTTTTAACTCTCCCTCTCCCTCTCCCCTTCCCCCTCCATCCATCCCCCCTCCTCCCCCTCCTCTGCTTCTTGTGTTTGGCTAGAGGTGTGATTTGTCAGCCTCTGGCTGTGGCCACTTTTGCCATGCCTGCCTCACTGTTACAGACTCTCACTGTAGAACCATAGGCCAGAATGACCCTTTCTTTTGTAATTTGCGCTTGGACATGGTGTTTTATCACAGCAACAGAAGAAGAGTAAGTCTCACACACACGGCACAGTAGCCATCAAAAGTGTTGGGAAAGAACCAGAGCCAGTATTGAAATGGCAATGGGATGGAAACAGGAAACAGGCAGCTATTGGTCAGGATTCTAGGGAGCCATGGCATCTATGGGAGAGTATATATATATATATATATATATATATATATATATATATATATGAGTGGGGTAGACAAAGAGTTGAGAAGGACAGGGAGAGATTCAGGCATAGAGCAGGGGCAACTGGTACTTGGCAATATGCTCCCCTTGAGTTCTTGATATTGTGGTACATGAAACAGGTTCCCATTTGGAAGGAGGATGTTTAGGGACCCAATTGTTGACCATCAACCTGGACTCTGCAGAGGGTCAGGTGAGAGCAAGGCTCAGATACTGAAAGATAGCATCTGGCTCCAAGAGTAGTGAACAGGAGACAGAGAGAGGCACAGAGTCAGAGAGAGACAGAGACAGAGAGAGAGAAGACCTAAAGGGGAAGGAGGAAGAGACCTGACAAGACAGAGGGGGATAGAGAGTCATAAGAAGAGTGAAGGAGACCTGGGGTGGGAATAGAAACCCAGAGAGTGGAATGGTGAACCAGAAAGGAGCTGAAGATCTGGGGACAGGGACTCTCAAGACTACCTGCCTGTAGCCCCCCTGACCTGCCCAGAACTGGTTTCCAAGGCCCCTCCCACTCCCTGGCCATCTCTGCTACATCAGGTTTTCTGGGTGTGTGCTGCCTTCCAGCCTTCTGTGAGCCTCCTTAGAGTGCACAGTACTAGCGTCCTGCCTGTTTCTGGGCACATCTTTGCTAAGTGGCCTCACATTTCTGCTTGAGCTGAAGGCCTCAGAGTGAGATATATACAGAAACCTACTCCTTAGGGAAAGAGTGTTTTAGTCACACTCAGGTAACAGCACCCGGCAGTCAGTGAGAGGTGGTAATGCCTTTGAGGACATTTTTGTGGGTGAAGCAGCAGGTCGCACACGTACATTCATGCATGTCTGGAAACATATCAAACAATGAATGAGGATTGATTCAGAGCTGCAGTCTGTCCTGTGGGGTTTCCTGGTTTTAATGTGAGGCTTCAGTTATAGCAGATGTCACCAATGGGGGGCGGGGGGAGGGAGAACAGGGGCTCTATTCTGTATTGAATCTATATTTATAAAAACAAAACAAAACACAGAGACATCTGACTGTTCAGGTCTATGATCCGAGCTGCTACGGAGGCTGGGGCAGGTGGTTCAAGGCCTGCCTAGGCAATGTAGTGAGTTACTGTGTGTACAAATGAAAAGTGACAAGTGCGGGTAGGAGAGCCCAGTGGTAGAGGGCACACAGTTCCGTTCCTAGTACAGAGTATCGGAGATTTCCAGGGTAGAGAGATTTCCACAGATCAGCTGCTCGGTGAAGGTTGCTTTGCTGAGATAGAGGTGCAGCCGGAAGAACTTGGCTACAGACAAGAAGAGAAAGATTGACAAGATCAACAAGATAAGTGATGTATATGTCTCTGTACACAGAGACACTCTGGGGACCAGTGAGACTTAAACGTCTCTATACAGCCAATAATACTTATTGAATACAACATTCTCTTGACTTGTTACTACATACCATCCTTTCAGATTGAAAGAATGGAAATGTATATTGTAGTTTGATTATGTGATCAAACTAACATGTAAAGAAAGACAGACAGTTGTCTTTCTTTATTGGTCTTCCTTAACTGAACTGTGCACCCTGCATGTTCCATATGAATGTCTCTACAGAGCCATGTGCTGCTTGTAAGGTTTGTATATTGCAGAATGAAAGTGGAGAGAGACAGCCCTGATAAGATTTATACTCTGTGGTACTGAGATTCTGGGGGACCTTACATTCCAGCTCCTTGCTTGATTCTACCTCAATTACATTGAAGCTGTTTCCTCCAAAGACTGCTTCCAGGACATTTCCAGAACAGGTAGCTCACCCATCCAGCCCTTCAGACTGTTACAGTCAGGACTTCAGCTAAGGCAAATGATGTCCTCCTTTGACAAAATCAAATTTCCTATTTTCCTTTGGGCCCCCAGAAGGGAATCTTCATCCCAATTTAGCTAGAAGCAAGCAAAAGAAGATCATTGTCCCAGGCCCTTAGGTTGGAGTAGATGGTCTGGCTATTTTATGAATTACAGGTATGTTGTCATTTTAAGGGGTAACTGACAAATATTGTAACTTCGGACAGGGAGGAAATTTGAGGCCTTAGACTCAGGGATTTCTACTTTTCCTATCCTCTTCTTTTTTCCTTCTTAGGTAAAGGGAGGGGGTGGAAAGGAAAAGGGGGGAATATAGTAATATTAGAGAAATTAGAGAAATAGATAGAGATAAGATATTAAATTTGCTCTTAAAGCATTGTATAGCCATAAATTTTCATTGGTAGAAATCCTTATATTGATGCAAAATTGAACTTTTAGTTTCTTACATTGGTATAGAATTTATATATAGAGAGAGACTTTTCATTGGTATGAATCTTTGTATATTGATATAAAATTTGAAATTAATATTGTTACTCTTAGGTAGGCATTGTGCCTCTGCAACTCACTTAAGAATACAAGGCTGTGACCCAGTCCTTCTATAGCTGCTATTACAAACTCTTTAGGATTATTCTGTAAAAGAAGTTAAGGGTCAGATAGTAAACTCATGGTTACAAGGACCAGATAGTTAACTCATGGTTATATTAGATTCTGATTTAATTATAATAAAGTGTCTTCAATATTATTCAAACAGAAATAGCTAAGGCTAGTTAAGGTTTAACAGTTCAGATATTCTTTACATATTCTTCAAAAACATCAAAAATCCACAGAATATGACACATGATATTATTTCATTAGTAGGGATCATTTGACTGTGAGAGACATGTCTGCTCCTGACAGTACCCCCTTCAAGGATCAAAAAAGTTACTGAGCATTATAATCTCCCTATGGAGTTGTTCTAGCAGTGGCAAGGTAGCCACTGGGCAAGAACTGCCCTAATTCATCCTCAGACAAAAAATACTGCTTAGGAAAGGACACATGTGCAGGATAGCGGACAGCTTAGTTCTGACAAGACAGAGTAGGCTAGTCCTTCATAGTTCCTGCTTCATTTAAGGTCTACCAGGTGGTTCTAGGCCAGAAGGCTGAAGACAGATGCTCTAGTGTTTTGAGGAATGGGGGACTGTCCAGGTAGTTAGCAGTCTCTGCAAATTTGTTTAAATTTTGGAAGCTATGTTTTTGTGCTTCTTTTATATTCAGGCAATATTTAATTTGTTCTCAGATTTCTGAAGGTGTTGAAGACTAGTTATGTCTCACAATCAAACTTAAGTTGTTTAGCATTGAGGAAGATGATGTAGATTTGAAAGAATGGTTTTCAGATGGTATAGAAGTTAAAATCAGAACATACTTCAGGTATAGAACTGTAGAGTCTTTAAGTTAGGACAGATGGTAGAGTGCTTTATCTAATCAACAAAATTGATGGACTGGGTGTTTAGTGTATCTTACACTTTATAATTTGCATAATTCTTATGGTTGTGTCCAACTTATATCTGAGGGGGAAAAGGAGCCTTTTTATTGAACAAAAAGGGGGAAATGTTGTGGGTTGCCCTGGTGCTGTTTGTATTCTGATGTTAATTCTGTGCCCTCAAGAGGGGCTGCCCATGTCAAGGGCTAGATCATGCGCTCAAGTGATCTCTTGTGAACCTTCTCCCCATTCTAACTGGTCAAATAAAGGACAGAGCCTATGATTGGGCAGTGGAAAGGAATGGTGGAACTGGAGGTCTTAGACAGTGTGGCAGGTGAAGAGAGAGAAGGGAAGGAGAAAGGACAGAGAAAGAGGAGGTGGAAGCCAATACAGAGCAGAACCACATGACCTCGAAAAGCTGCAGGTAGCAAGGGGTCTCATAGCTGGGGAATAAATTAGTACAGTGATAGATCTGCCCAATCTAGATATATAGCTTACAAATCTAACAACTGGGTTGTGTGTTTTTTATACAAGCTATTGAGGTAAGAAATTATCACAACATTGTGGTTACACAGGAAATTTGAGGCTAGATTTTGCTATAGTGTGTGATCTGGTAAGTTTAGCACTGGATGCAGGGACTCTTTCCTGTAAGCAAGGAAGTCTTCTGGCCCACAAACCTTTCTTTCTGCTTTCGAGTAGAAGGTAGAAAGATTCTGCAGACCAGTCTCTCCACAGCAGTTCACACAGTAGAAGCAAATACACTCACTCATACCTTGTGGCCACACTCATTCATTAGATCAAAATAAGGATGATGTTGTAGCTCAGTGCTAGAGCAGGTCCTTAGCATGCTCTAGGCCCCCAAGATGGAATCCAGTGTGATAGAGCATATACACATCGCCCTCCCACTCAAACCAAAAGGAAATCAAACGAAGGAGTGATAACCACACCAAAGTGGACAGATTCCCAAGGCACAAAGCTATGGAAAAACCTGGTAGGCCAGCGGAGGCACATTCACTCATGAGAATCAAGGAGTAAAACTTAGCCTGGCTTGTTAGCTAATGTCTGTAATCCTAGTACTCAGGGTCTGAGGCAGGAGGATAAGGAATTCAAGTTACAGGACAGCTTGAGACCCTGTCAAAAACAAACAAACAACAGGAAAAAAGCCAGTGGGCCACACCTGTTTAAGGTGGGTGGGAGGACTTGCCCTGAAAGCCTGATAAAGCCAAGTTCCTTCAATTCCTGAAAATTGTCCTCTGACCTTCCTAGATGCGCCATGGTTCCCTGTCCCTCCTCCCTCTCCACCCCTCCCCTCACAGAACGATGAGGAAATTTCACAGTAACTTGGTCCAGGTGTTGACTTTTCAAAACCATTTTATTGTAAGATGCTTCGGTCGTTTTAGTACAATATGCATACAAATATGAAGAAGGCGAATGCTGACTGCTGACAGCTCGCTGCAGCAGGACGGGCTCGAAGACATTAATGGTTCATTCCCATTTCCTACAAAACAGAGCTTGGGAGAGAGCGAGTGTTTACACTCCCCACGATTCCTGGGTGACGATGAGCGGAAGCGGGTAGATCTGTGGGGAAGAGTTCAGAGAGAGAGATTGGAGCAAAAAAAAAAAAAAAAAAAAAAAAAAAAGAAAGAAAGAAAAGTGACCAGACGATACTGCCGTGACTCGGATTCGAACCAAGGTTGCTGCGGCCACAACGCAGAGTACTAACCACTATACGATCACGGCGGACCACACACTAGAGAGCAGGCTTACAGCTCTCCCGCTGTTGGCTGAGCCTTAATCCACTTCTGTCTGGACCTGACCTCAATGTTAGCTTTCTGCCGGATGCCTGCTCAGTAACTCGGCTACTCGCTGCTGAGCTCGGGGATGATAGTGAGCCCCGCAAGGATTGATCCGATGTTTATTTCCGAGGTGTCTGAGAGGTCTGTGACACAAAGGTTGTGGCTGTGGCTGCAACTGGCACTGATGTAGATACTTGTTTGTGCTGCGATGAGAGAAAGATACACTTGTTTCTTCTGTGGTTCAGCTGGGTAGTGAGGTTGTTTTGTGTTAGGAAGGTCCAAAGTTCAATTCCCTGCTTTAGACTCCCTTTTCTTTGTGTTCACACGTGTGCCCCCTCCCCTTTTCCTACTTTTGCTAGACAGCATGAAGCTTTCTTCGCCCTTCAAGTCTTTACTGTAGCTGATGCACTTCTAGAGGTTCTGGCCAGCCTGGTCTACATAGTGAGTCCAACCAGAGATATGCAGTGAGACCCTACTCAAAACAACAAATAATAATAAAATAAAAAAGAAAAGAAATGTTACAAGTCGTTCCCTGGGATCCTTTCAGAGACTTAGGGAAGGTACAGACGCTTTCAACTCACAAAACGGTCACCACAGTCTCTGGATCCCTCACCATAAAGGTATTTTTGCCATTTTCCTGCCTCAGTGCTTTATGTTGGTATTGACCTCTTGAATTAAATTGGTTCTAGAATTTTCTAATTACATATTATACAAGAAATTTGATATGGGCTTTACTACCCCTTCTTGTCCCCATATCTTTGACAGTGATCTAAGTTTTCCTTCCGGGAGTCTAATTGCCCTGTTAGAGTGTTTGTATTTTTCATTTTTAAAAAATCTGCCAAGTGTTTTCCCTTTCCTTTGCTGGCTTATTTTCCAAAATTCTTTTCGTGCTTGCTTTAGGGTTTCTAATGTAGTGCCGTGTGCTTTCCACACCCCGTGTTTAAGTGACATTCTTCCCCTCCTGATGCTGTTCTTGGTCATTTTTCTTCTTGGTGTGTTATGAACCCATAATCCAGGTTATTGCATTTGAGTGTTTAAATTTTTTTTAAATAATTAAAAATTAAAAAAAAAAAAAGCCAGGTAGTGGTGGCGCACACCTTTAATCCCAGCACTCAGGAGGCAGAGACTGGGATATTTCTGAGTTTGAGGCCAGCCTGGTCTACAGAGTGAGTTCCAAGACAGCCAGGGCTACACAGAGAAACCCTGTCTTGAAAAACAAAACAAAACAAAACAAACAAACAAAAAAAATTCAGTTTATTAAAAGTTTTAAAAATTATTATTATTTAGAAAATAAATGGCATCTACACCCACTTGTGTTGTTTGTCATTTCTTCAGGCTGAACCAGATTTCCATCTGGTATTTATGGAGTGTCGTCTCTCAGTGAATCATTCCCACAGTTATTGAAATGCCCTTGACCTCTTTTTTTTTTTTTTTTTTTAAGTACATGTATATATGTAGCCTAGCCCAGGCTGGCCTCCAGTTTCCTTTTTTTTTTTTTTTTTTTTTTTTTTTTTTCGGTTTTTAGAGACAGGGTTTCTCTGTGTAGCCCTGGCTGTCCTAGAACTCACTCTCAGAAATCTGCCTGCCTCTGTCTCCTGAGTGCTGGGATTAAAAGGCATGTGCCACCATGCACGGCAGCTTCCAGTTTCCTAAGTGGTAGAATATGGTAGACCTTGAACTCCCCATCCTCCTGCCTCAGCTTTTCAGGCACTGAATTTCAGGTCTCTGCCATCAAGTCTGGCTTTTCATTTTTAGAAGATAAATATTATGGCATAGGTTTTTCTTGCCCCCGGTATTTTTCAAAGCTGCCTTAGCTGTGTTGTCACATGGCTTCTGATAGTCTTGGAAATTGCAGAAAGAAGCTTGACATGAGTTCTGTCTTTGTGCAACATCACCTTCACTGGACTTGACTACAACCTCTCTGGGGCTTACTCTGCATCATGGCTCTTGGACTGGGTTCCTTGGCTCTTCATAGCTCTTCCTTTAATTGACACAGTCGCCAGACCTTAGCAGGCTCACAGACCTTTCTCAACACAACTGACACCATGATGGAAGTACCATCCAGGTCATAAAACTCAGCAGGTAGACAGCACATCTGCCAATAAGAAAACAGTGACCTAACCCAACAGAGTCAGGAGTTCTGGGAAAGTCTCTGAATGTACTAACTTTGCCTTTTGGCTTCTGTAGTTCCGCTTCTGGCTAACTGATGTATGTAACCCTCCGTATGTTTTTTGTGCCTAAGAGCTCACCTTGAGAAAGGTTCAGTGCTACATCAGGATCCTGCCCTCCCAGGGTACTCTCTGCCAGCTAACTAGTAATGACTTTCTTTTTTATTTGTTTCTGTTTTGTGAGACAGAGGTTTTGTTTTGGGGTGTTTTGTTTTGTTTTGGTATAACAGCTGTTCTAGAACTCACTCTGTAGACCAGGTTGGCCTCAAACTCACAGAGGTCCTCCTGCCTCTGCCTCCTGAGTGCTGGAGTTAAATGTGTTCATTACCATGCCCAGCCTAGAAATCACTTTCTTCTATTGGCATAAAGGAGAGTAGTCTTCTCTGCTTGATGCCTGACAACATCGAAATCTTTGTTATGGTTGGGGACTTTTCAGCTATTGTTTTTTCAATCATTTTTCCTTCTCTATCCACAATTTTTATGAAACCCAGTTTTCACATATTAGGCAATTTAAGTTTCTCTTACAGTTCATTTTTTAGTGTCTTTTTGTCCTCAAGTTTCAGTTTAAGTATTTTCTTTTTAAAATGTCTATTTGCTTGTTTGTTTGTCTGTTTGTAAGTGTATGAAGGTTTTACCAGCAAGTCTATATTCACTGGTGCCCTAGGAAGCCAGAAGAGGACATCAGATCCCCTGAGACTGGAGTTATAGGCAGGAGCCTCTGGGTGGGTACTGAGAACTGAACATGGGTCCTTTCGAAGAGCAGCCTGTGCTCTTAACTAGGACACCATTTCTTGAGCCCTGGTTTGGATATTTTCAATTGCTCATGGCTATATTTCCCTGGTCATGTGTTCTGCAATGTGTACCTTGCTACTGACGCCTCTACAGAAGCTGCCCTCTCATCCAGCATCTTTTTTATCTCTAATATTTCATTTGACTGCTTTTAAATGTTTTGAATCTCCATTTTAAAGATGTGGGGCTATGAAACTCAGACATAGTAACCGAAAGTCTTGGTTCCTAGTTCTGCCACCATGACACGTCGGGATCTGTTTCACTGATGGATTTTTCTACTTGTTATGGATCATGACGGCCTGTGCGTTGGCGTGCTGGCCGGGACTCCTTAGTAGAATGCAGACACTGGGAAGTTTTTCTCTACTGGTTATTACCGTACCGAATCTCGCCTCCATCCTGGGATTTGGCCTCAGACCCCTTTGGTATGTGGGCACTATCTGAAGGCAGTGAGCAGAGCCATGGCTGGACTGCCTTGTTCCTTCTCACTTCCAGGGCTTCCCTGATTCCCAGGGTCTGGCAATCTGGCATCTCACGGGTTTTGTCTGCTTCTTGTCCTGTGTGGGGAAGGGAGAATTCATACAGGAGATTACGTCATGTTTCTGTACTTCCCTTGAAAGGACAACATAAAACCCATAGGTCTTCATTTAAGGTCCAGGATTGATTTAGAAAAGAAAGCCATAAGACACCAGCTCCAGGAACAGACCATAAAATCCAGGAGCAAGGTCATCAAACCCTCTCCCAAGAACAGCCTGGGGATAACCACAAAAACGGGAAAATATCTCAGGGTGAATCCCAAAGAAGTAGGCTCTAAAGTCAGTGAAGGAGTGGACTTGAAAGTGAGATTGAGGAAAATCAGGCAGAGAGAGAGAGAGAGACAGACAGAGAACTTCCTTCTTTCATGTCCTTTATATAGGCTGCCAACAGAACGTGTGACCAGATTGAAGGTCGGTCCCAATTGAAGGTTTATCTTCCATTCTCAAACTCTAGATCAGAAGTGCGTTTTCCCACTTCAAATGATTTAATTAAGAAAAAAGAAAAATCCCTCAGAGATATGCCTAATTATTGGGTTTTGGTTAATTCTAGACGTAGTCAAGGTGATCCCCAAGAACACCATCATGAGGGGTGGGGCATGGGGGGTTCTATGTGAATGTAGCTGTCCATGAGGCCAGGAGAGGATGTCAGATCCCCAGGGCTGCTAATTAACAGGGAAGGGGCTATGGGCCACCCCATGTGGTTGCTGAGGACACAACTCAAGTCCTCTGGAAGAACAGCAAGCAAGGGCATTTACCTCCCAACAGACACTCCAGCCACAGGGTTTGCTTTTCTCCAGAGGTCACGTCCTTGAGACAGACCAGTAGATCCATAGACTTCTGCACGTGATCCTCTGTCTCAGGCAGATGTGGACCAATCATGTTGTGGAGTGCCTTTGCCACTGAGCCTCGGGAGTAACCTGACCCCATTGGCTTTGACACAATCAAACCCTATATCCAACATAGCTTCCCTGATGTTTCTCCAAATCAAACATCTACATGTGCTCAAGAAAGAAAAAGCATCCCTCACTAAGGAGAGAATATAGTTGTACTGGGTGAAGAACTTGATTCCTCAAAACCACCGAGAATGATCACAGCTGGACAACTAAAAGGCAAGTCAATTCAAAAGAGACGAAGCATTGTGCAGATACAAAGCAAGTAGCCAACACGTCCATGATTTGAAAGGTACTCAGTATCATTAGTCATGTGACATTGAAAATGAACGGCAAGATACCATCCATAGCTAACAGGTTTACTGATTATTTATAAAACTGAAGTATATGGTAAAAAGCAGTAACTGAGTTAGTGATGTAGCTTAGATGGGAGAGGTGAGACCTACCTACTTAGAATAATAGAAGATGCTGCTTGAAGTTTCCACAGAGCTGCTATGTGGTGCTATGCACTTGTTACACCTTGGGAGATGGAGGCATAGAGATCAGAAGTTAAAATTGTGTTCTTCTCTATAGGCAGCTCAGGTCTCCTGTATACAGGAGACCCTATATTTATTTGTTTGTTTGTTGTTTTTTTTTTTTTTTGGTTTTTCGAGACAGGGTTTCTCTGTGTAGCCCTGGCTGTCCTGGAACTCACTTTGTAGACCAGGCTGGCCTCGAACTCAGAAATCCACCTGCCTCTGCCTCCCGAGTGCTGGGATTAAAGGCGTGCGCCACCAAGCCCGGCTGAGACCCTATATTTAAAGAAGAAGAAGGAGAAGAAAAAAAGTAGGAGGAAGAGGAGGAGGAGGAGGAGGAGAAAGAAGAGGAGGAAGAAGAGGAGGCAGAAGAGGAGGAGGCAGAAGAGGAGGAGGAAGAAGAGGAGGAGGAAGGAGGAGAAAGAGGAGGAGGAAAAAGAAGCAGCAGTGGCAAGATAGAGATTGGACTTCCCTGAGCTGCTGGTGGGCAGTGTGGAGTGGAGCAGCTGCAGCTGTACTCGTCTTGACAGTTCACAAGGAAGTTAGACCCCACATATGTCATATAGCTCAGTGATTCAATCCTGAGCACAAACATGCCCAAGGCTTATGCTGGATCTCCACACTAAAACATGTAGAGTACCAGTCACAATAGCCGTCAGCGGGTGAGTGCACAAGCAACAGGTTGTAACTCTACAATGGCACATGATCCAGTCATATAAAAAGATGAGGTAGTGTGGTTCATCCTCCTCTGCTATGTCTCCCTCGGGGTCTGGATTACATCATTCTGCATGAAACAAGCTCATTACACAAAATGTCACATGCTGTAATATGAAAGGCACAGAATAGATGACTGGAGAGAAGGCTCAGCTGCTAAAGGCTAGACTCATAACCGAAATGTACAGGTTAGGGAAACACATACAGAAAGCAGGTTACGGGTGACTGGAGGCCACAGGGTGAGATGTCTCCTGGAGAGATCGTGCTCTGGAAGTAGATGGAAGTGGTGGCTGTAGCCTGGGAAGTAATTAAATGACGCTGTGGTGCACACTCCAAAAGGGTGAATTTTGTGGTGTACAAAATGTATGTCAAAAAAATTTAAGCCATTTGGTAGGTAGGGCGAGGTGGATCAGAGAATTGTTATTTCTGAGGGAAATGGGAATCACTGACAAGTTCCCAGAGAATCCAGAACATTAAGAGAAAACTGATGTTGCTCCTTGAGACACCCAAGGTCTGGGTATCTTCATCATGAACGTGCTGCATGGACTTTCAAACATTCTTATCAAGCAAGCACAGGGCTTGACAATGGGTGTCTCTAGCTGTGGCATGTGGGGATGTAAGAACAGGAACGTCAAAGATAAACTCTCATCCCACCATGGCTCAGCCCTGTGAGATCCTTCAGTTGGCCTTTTCTAACCTCTGACCTCATAATAGCTCCAATGAACCCCCAAAATGGTCGTCTTATAATTAATTTAGGACAGGCACAGAAAGCATTATTAAAATATGGCAGCGAGCTACAGAGACACCTCTGAGGGTCAATTAGAGCCCCAGGGGATCCAGTGTCCCCCTCTGGCCTCTCTGGGTACCCGACAGACATACAGACAAACATGCAGATAAAACGCCCATATTCATAAAATACACTAAAAATATATATGATAATGATGCCCTTCTAGCTCCTGGTAACAAGACATAAGCACAAGTAGAGCCTGAAGACTAGGCACGAAAGAGCTGTAAGGATGGATCCCCAGGGTATCAGCCCCTTCCCTGATGGAAACCTTACCAGCCAGGTCCCCTTGAGCAATCCTTCTAACTACAAAGCCATTCTTTGTGGATTCAGATTGTGAAGGCTTTACCCCTGTGTAATGACATCTTAAACAAGGAGAGGTTCCTTTTATAAGGTAATTCTCTATTAAAAAGATTTTTAAAAATTACTTTTTTTTGACTCATTTATTTATTATATGTAAGTACACTGTAGCTGTCCTCAGACACTCCAGAAGAGGGCGCCAGATCTCGTTACGGATGGTTGTGAGCCACCATGTGGTTGCTGGGATTTGAACTCTGGACCTCTGGAAGAGCAGTCGGGTGCTCTAACCCACTGAGCCATCTCACCAGCCCTAAAAATTACTTTTTACTACTGGCACTTCGCTCTGTTTCTTGTAAATCCTCTCTAGGTTGTGCTTTACAGTATCATTGAGACAGTGAGAGAGCGAGGTGGGCTCCTGAATTTACTGAATAGATAATTAAGTATATATACTTAAGCATCTCAGGAAAGTATGGAGTGCAGTCCTGGAACTCACTTTGTAGACTAGGCTGGCCTTCAACTCAGATTGAGGTCCAAAAGCATGCGCCCAACGTGGGGCTCGAACCCACGACCCTGAGATTAAGAGTCTCATGCTCTACCGACTGAGCTAGCCGGGCACTTCTGAAACCTGCCTTCTTAAGAAATACTTTAAACTGGAAAGTGATGACTCATGTCTTTAGTCCTGGTTCTCTGGAAATAAAGGCAGGTGGATCTCTGTGGGAAGGGTTCCAGGGCAGCCAGGCTACACAAAGAAAACCTGTCTCAAGAAAAAAAAAAAAAAAAAAAAAAATCAATCAGGTGAGATGGCTCATTCGGCAAGAGCACTCACTGACTGCTCTTCCAAAGGTCTTGAGTTACAAAGTGGCTCACAACCACCCATAACAAGATCTGATGCCCTCTTCTGGTGCATATGAAGACACCTACAGTGTACCTATATATAATAATGAATAAATCTTTGGACTGGAGCGAGCGGGGTTGAGCAGAGAGATCAACCGCAGAGGTCCTAAAATTCAATTCCCAACAACCACCTGAAGGCTCACAACCACCTGTACAGTTACAGTGTACTAGTATACATAAAATAAAGAAATAAAAAAAATTAATCAAACAAACAAAGGAAGGAAAAGAAAAACTTTAGGGGGAGAAAGGATGGGATAGGGGGTTCAGGAGGGGAAATCGGGGAAGGGGATAACATTTGAAATGTAAATAAATAAAATACCCAATACAAAGAAAAGAAAAGAAAAACTTTTAAGTGCCAAAATTATCTTAGGTAAACTAGTCCCTGGTTATACAGACCAGCCCTAAGTTTCCATACAATGTATCCCTGTCCTCAAGGACATTCTGTATAATGCCATGACCATTTATTTAACTGTTATTCTTCCATTTCTGTAACCCTTGTTTTCTCACAGCTGTCTTTCTGTATATGTTACACGGTTGTGGTCTTTGCCTTCCAAAATTCAAATTGTAGGTTAGGCTGCTCACTCCACTACTCTGTGCAACAATGATGGTCCCGATGACAGTCATGAAAGGCTCCATATGTAATGGGACTTTTTCAAGCCTCCCAGGTATCCTTCAGGTGCCACATAACAAAGGGACTGCTAGGCTGTGGACCGATGCTTCCTGCTACTGTGTTCAGTCTGCCTTGATGGACATCCTCTATCCCCGGTCATAACTGGAGACAACTCAAACAGGCTACCGAAGATCAGCAAGAGCGGTTCGGTTTCGTTCCTTCAGTTACTGCTACTGTCACCAACCTGGCCTTGGGGGAAGGGAATCTTTAGTAGAGCTAACTTCAAGCCTGGGAGTGGCTAAACCACTGGGGCTGGCTGTGATAGACTTACAGACTTTCCTAGTTTTACCAGATAGTTGGAAACAAGGAAGTCTTTTCAGATTTGGAATGCTGCACCCCTAAAATAACACAACTTAGTCATACCGGTTTCTTAGGAACAGAGAAAACATTTATTCGACGAATATATACGTTTCACAATACTGTTGGGACAGATTCCTGTAGTTACACCGCAGTATTAGGACAAGCTGGTTGCTTTGCTCCAGGAGGCTGTGAATTCTACAGGTTGTTCCTCTGGATTCCTGGTTGCACAGGTAATAATTCTACTGACCTGCACACCTCCCCATGCTACAGCATAGATGGAAGAGGTCTGATCCCTGCTGCTGTGCTGTTTGACTCCCAATTTTACCCCTGAGTAAGGAGTAAAAATGGCTTAAACAATGGTGTATATACATGGATACTATTCAACTCTAAAGGAAAATTAAATGTAAACATTTCAGGAAAATGGATGGACTTAAAACGCTTAAAACGTATAATGTTAAGCAAGGTCACACAGTCTCAAAAAGCAGCAAACCGTGCATTTGTTCACACTCAGCTACAGCGTCCTGCCAATTGTTAACACATATATTATACATGTAAACAAATATGGATTAGTTTAATTATATACAATTAATATATTTAATTATATATATAAACATATTACATAATATGTACACAAGTGGACATGCGAGTACACTACAACATGCAGGAAGAGAACAAGAAACACTAAATATTGGGGGATGAGGAAGGACTGAACACAGACAGCAGACACGGGTTATGAAGGAGGATGTATCCAGCTGGGCAGTGGCGGCACACGCCTTTAATTCCAGCATTGGGGAGGCAGATGTGGGTGGATCTCTGTGAGTTTGAGGCCAACCTGGTTTACAAAGAAAGTTCCAAGAGAGTCAGGACTACACAGAGAAACCCTGCCTAGGCTGGATATGTCTATGTCTATGTCTATGTCTATGTCTATGTCTATGTCTATGTCTATGTCTATGTCTATGTCTATGTCTATGTCTATGTCTACCTATCTATCTATGAAGCTATTTGGTTTTCCAAGTACCCACACTGGGCAGCTCACAACTGACTGTAACCTAACCGACTCCTGGGAGCACCCATACATACGAAGCATACAGAAAGACACTCAGAAGTTAAAGTAAAACCGATCTTGTTTTTAAAGAAACATAAAAATATGTTTGATAGTCAAAGTGTACAATCCAAGGTGGGGCTCCAACCTTCAGAACTGCCTTACATACTGTCCATTAGATGTATAGATTTGGGCTCTGGTTAATCTTGGTGTGTGCGTGCGTGTGTGTATAGGTTTCTGTGGACGCAGAATGAGAGGGAGAGGAGGGCAGACCAGCCTGCCGGGGAAGGAGCAACGGCACCATTTAAATTGTCTTGATTTTAAAGGTAGCTTCAGAGAGTTACAAACACGTGAATAATGGTGTCCTAGTCAGGGTTTCTATTCCTGCAAAAACATGACCAAGAAGCAAGTTGGGGAGGAAAGGGTTTATTCGGCTTACACTTCCATGCTGCTGTTCATCACCAAAGGAAGTCAGGACTGGAACTCAAACAGGTCAGGGAGCAGGAGCTGATGCAGAGGCCATGGAGAGATGTTCTTTACTGGCTTGCCTCCCCTGGCTTGCTCACCCTACTCTTCTTATAGAACCCAAGACTACCAGCCCAGGGATGGTCCCACCCACAAGGGGCCTTTCCCCCTTGATCACTAATTGAGAAAATGCCTTACAGTTGGATCTCATGGAGGCATTTCCTCAACTGAAGCTCCTTTCTCTGTGATAACTCCAGCTGTGTCAAGTTGACACAAAAATAGCCAGTACAAATGGTAACCGTAAAATAAATTCTCTCCAGGGGTATGCCTTTAATGCCAGTGCCTGGTAGGCAGATGCAGGGTCAATATGAATTTGAGGCCAGCATGGTATCTATGCTGAGTTCAAAGTTCCTAGGGATATGTGTTAAAGTAGGGGAGGTGCAGTGTCCCATGCTTTTAATCCCAGCAATCCGGAAGCAGAAGCGGTCAAATTTCTAAACTTGAGGCCAGCTTGGTCTAAAAGAGTGAGTCCCAAAGATACACTGAGAAATCCTATCTCTGGGGGAAAGAGGAGGAGGAGGAAGAGGTGGTGGAGGAAGGAGAGAGAGAGAATGAGTGTGTGTGTGAGTGTGTGTGTGTGTTCGTTTCAGGTGGACTTGGCTTTCCTAGAAGCCTGTGATTGCGGGTTGTTTTCTGGTCCGGTCCCAGCTCAGCCCCTGGCCCTTTTGCTTTTGGTACAGTCTTCCCATTATTGTCCCATTGGCTCAGGACAGACTGAGAAAGGAAACTGTTCCGTGTCACAACTGCAGGCCTGGCAAATACGGGAACTGCAATTGGCCTTTCTGTCTGAGTCAAGGGCAGGGTGCAAAAATGAAAACAAAAAATAAATAAATAAAATAAAATAAAACAAAGCAAGCAAACAAACAAAACAAAAACAAACAAAATGACCGTCGCTTCAGCAATCTGTCCCCTCAGGAGCTTAGGTTAATGCAACCATTTGGCCAGATCCTTTCTTTCTGCCTCACAGTCTCCTCCCCACACCCGCACCTTCTCCCTGTCTCCCTCCTCTTCTGTTTGCCTGGGCATTGCCAGCCAAGTGACCTCACAGTTCTCATTCCACTGTTCTAGTATTTTAAGTAAATTCTAGTTGATAGAATACAATTAAACACGATAACTTTCCTCAATTATTTTTCATGACTGTGTGTGGCTGACAAATGAGCCATCACCTGGGTGTAGGACAGAGAGAATATTGATCTCTATCTGTCTGCACTGCGCAGGTAACAGCTGTCATCACCCCCTCCACACACACAGCCACCGTCCTGATTTCTCTTTCCTTCTCTGTCCACCCAGTGGTCAGATGTCAGGATTCAGCATCAGTAAGGTTTCTGGAGGGGAGATGGGTGTTTGTGTGTGTGTGTGTGCGTGTGCGCCTGCACGCGTAGGGGGAGGGGGGACGGACCTGTGAGCAGATTTAGGCCTCTTCTCTTGCTCTTGTCCGTCATCTCCTGGGTGATTTTAAGGATGGCTGGGTTTTCCACACAGATGGTACTCAGTTTACTAGCTACTTTCCCCAGCCGTTGCTATGCAACATCCCAGAAGAGCAGCTGTAGTGCTTTAGGAGACCACCTGCCCTGCAAATTAAACAACTCCCAAACCTGGGGAACAATGGCCGGCTTCCCCAACCCCTACACCTCTCCCTTCTTCCTGCCCAAACCAGCTGGATCAGGATGTGTAGTGCTCAGAAAAGATTCTTGTCAGTCTGTATGTGTCACACAGATGGGGTGTTGTCAAGGAGCTATACCAAGTGTGTTTTGACTACTTATAATTGAATAATAATTATTATAATAATTAATTATTGAACATATTTTGGTCACGAGTTTCAATCGGAACTAGCATTTTTCTTCTAAAGAATTGAACCTCCTGGATCGGGGCAGGCAGAAGTAGAAAGTTCTGTCAGTCGTGCTTCAAAACTCCTAAAATGACAAATTTGACCCAGATTTATCACAGCCGAGCATCTAGGAAGGTCCGTTTCCTTCCTCAATGCTGGAAAAATTAAAAGTTTCCTGAGGAAATGTTGGTTTACGTTGCTGTTTTTCTGTAGAAACGCATTAAGATGTATAGCTTCTCTTACCTTTTCCTCAGGCACGGTTACTAGGTGCTCTTAAGGATGCATTGGTGGTTCAATGGTAGAATTCTCGCCTCCCACGCGGGTGACCCGGGTTCGATTCCCGGCCAATGCAGTATGGTCTTTTCTGTCTGCTACCTACAGGGTTTTTCGCATTGTGAAATTAGAATCAGACAGAAGGTGGTTTCACCCCAATATTCTAGGCAGTAGAAAGAGGATCGGGCTGGCAAGACTTTCAGCACTAGGGATACTGCCCCGATGTTTCCCAAGATCCCTGAACCACAGTGACGGAGAGTCAAATAGAAGTCTCTTTTTAGAATGACTCTCACCAGGACAGTCCTTTTTGAGGACAATATGTAAGGACAAAAGCTAAATAAATCCTAACCGGAGAGAAACGTTGTTCCCACCAGGGCTAAGATTAGGAGTTCTTTAGCAGAGCAGGGAGTTATTTCAGTAACCCCGGTTCAACAGCAAGAAACCACACAAAGATTTCTGGTGAGAGCAGCGACACTGTTATGGAAGATATTTCATGTATGAAAGTAGGCAAAATATGCATACACAAAAGCTTAAAAAACATTCTCTGAACAAGAACTCCGTTGGTATGTGACTTCATCATTTTCAAGCGTTACAGATTAAAAGGTAAAATAAGTAGTAGGCACTTATAAGTGATGAAAACATCTCCTTTCAAGATTTATTTATTCCTTATTTATACGAGCACACCGTCGCTGTCTTCAGACACACACTAGAAGAGGGCATGGGATCCCATTACAGGTGGTTGCTGTGAATGGAAATCAGGATCTTTGGAAGAGCAGTCAGTGCTCTCGCCTGCTGAACCATCTCTCCAGCCCCCTGATAGAAACATCTCAGTTAGCTTTTGTGGCTGTGTGGATTTCATTTTCTTTTATATTTACCTAACACATCTAGCATCCTGCTAGATAAAATTGTCAAAATAGAGCAGACACTGCATAGAAGAGAAAACACAGTAAGCAGCACAGGCTAACAGGTTGAACACATTCAATAAGACTTCATCCAAAAATTCCCAGTCTTTATATTTACAGACACATTCAGGGGAGAGCGCGAACGCAGCCCCCACTACCCCAAGTTATGTAGTTGAGTTTCCCGCATTTGGGGAAATCGCAGAGGTCAGAACACCCCCAAGTGCAATGGGTGAGCCTTGCCCTGGGAAAACCACCTTCGTGATCATGGTATCTCCCCTGCCAGGTAAGTATGCTTTCCCAACCCCATGCCGGGACCCGACTCACACCCACTAGCTATAAACACAGTCACTTCGCTGCCCCCACCCCTGCCACGTATCTTCTGAGTACTTCTGCCACCAAATGTCCCTCTCTCCTCCTGGCCCCACTTTCCCCCCCAGGCTACTCGAAATCTCTGGTTTGCGAAGTGACAAGCAGCCTGGGAAGCCCTTTGAGCGCCCCAGATCTGCAGACACCCCCTTACCCTCCCACCCCTGCTTTTCTTAGACGTGTCCTGCCTTTTGTCACCTTCTGCCTCCCACTGTGGACATACCACCATCCCATTTTTGCTACCTTAATGGCTCATTTGGAAAATTTTTAAATGTTGCTTTAAGGTTTACAAGCATCCGGTCCTTGTCCCCACAGTCTGTGCTCTGGCTGTTCATTTGTTCATTCCTCTTCCGGTGCATATGCCATTCTTACCATGAATTATGCTTTTTCCAAGTCTATAGACCCCCATAATCTATTGTTATTATTTTTTATTTAAACAGTCATTTTGTTTGTTTTTCCAAGACAAGGTTTCTCTATGTAGCCTTGGCTGTCTGGGCACTTGCTCTGTAGACAAGGCCTTCTTCAAAATCAAGAGATCCTCCTACCTCTGCTTTCTAAATGCTGGGATTAAAGGTGTGTGCTACAACTGCCTCCCATCAGTCAATTTTGTCTTCCCAAGCAAAATTTCAATAATATCCTCACTTGTTTCTGATGTTTTCCATAACTTCGGTGGATACCCTGAGAGAGGAGTCAGAAGCTCTCAGTATCCAAGGGGAAGCTTCAGACCACCATGAACAGGTGAGACTTTGAAAAAGTCAGTGAGGATTTCTGTGCCTCCATTTCTACATTATAAAATAGGTCAGGCCGGGCGTGGTGGCGCACGCCTTTAATCCCAGCACTCGAGAGGCAGAGGCAGAGGCAGAGGCAGAGGCAGGCAGATTTCTGAGTATGAGGCCAGCCTGGTCTACAAAGTGAGCTCCAGGACAGCCAGGGCTATACAGAGAAACCCTGTCTTGAAAAACCAAAATAAATAAATACATTAATTAATTAATAAAAATAAAAATAAAATAAAATAAAATAGGTCAGGTAGGAGCTCCCTCTTCACATGTTGTCCCAAATATAAAATGACACCTGTGGGCAAAACATGGAGTCTGAGATATTCCATGGAATAAATATTTCTGTTAGCATTAGCCATTATTATTAATGTGGGTGACAGGGCCATTCCTATTATGACAGTTGGCATCAACTTTTCAAATAAATATATTTTACTTGGTAGTTTTCCAATCCACTGACATGAATTTGGTTCCTATATATATATATATATTTTTTTTTTTTTTCAAGACAGGGTTTCTCTGTGTAGTCCTGGCTATCCTGGAACTCACTCTGTAGACCAGGCTGGCCTCGAACTCAGATGGTTCCTATATTTATTACCATCAATATTACTGTTGGAAACCAGGCATGGTGGTACACATCTAATACCAGCATTTGACAGGGTGAAATAGAAGCATTTCAATTTGATTCCCAGCACCTACATGGTAGCTCACAAACATCTTTAACTCCAGAGGACCTCTTCTGAACTCTGTGGGTACCCAGCACACACGTAGTGCACATACATACACAAAGGAAAACACTAAACAAATCAATCTTAAAAAAAAAAAAAAAGCTTGAGTTTATTTTTTGTTGTTGGAGATTTTTGACAGGTGTATAACAAGACATAAACAACAACCACAGTGGAAAGAAGTTAATCTATTTTCATTTGCAGATTTCTCAGCCATTAAGAAAACCCAGTAAGCCGGGCGTGGTGGCGCACGCCTTTAATCCCAGCACTCGAGAGGCAGAGGCAGAGGCAGGCGGATTTCTGAGTTCGAGGCCAGCCTGGTCTACAAAGTGAGTTCCAGGACAGCCAGGGCTATACAGAGAAACCCTGTCTCGAAAAACCAAAAAAAAAAAAAAAGAAAAGAAAACCCAGTAAAAGTGAATTGAAATGTCAAGTTCACAGATGATCGCAGGGTAGTTGTCAGGCCACAGATCAATAAACAAAATTCACCTGCTTCCAAGCGCCAGAGCGAAGCCATTGCCTGGGTTTAGTCCCGGGCCTGAAATCACTTTCCTTAGCCCTTCTTCATCTCTGTTCTTGGAAGCCCAGGCAGGTATGTGAGCCGTGGAACTACGCACACCACAGGTGAGAGGCTGATGGCTTCATCTTACCAACAAAATTAATTTAATTTCTCCATTCAAGATTTAAGTCCTGTCAACTAAAAATAATTTGAGCTGATTTCCTGCGAGAACTCCTTTTAATTTATTTGGAAGTCCTCTCATAATTTAGCCATGGGTGGCCTAGAACTCATTATGTGGAGTAGGTTGTCCAGCCTCTGCTTCTTGCTACTGGGACTGAAGTTGTGAAGAACCGATACGAAGAGAAGCAGTTTGGGGCAATTTTTTTGTGTAAACATGTCATGTAGTATATGTCCAAAAGTAGCATACAGAAGCATATAATTTAAAATGCTATGGTAAATCGCCCACCCCAATATGCCCCATGCAAAACCACACAACTCGGGTATAATATTTGCAAGCCCCACACCTAGACTGGGCAGATTTCCCACTGCTCTACTCTGTTCCCAGCTACAAGATCCCTGGCTGCTGCAGCTTCTCCGGTCCACGTGGTTCTGCTCCATCTTCATTTCCTCTCCCTCCATCTTCCTCTGTCTTCCCCCTCTTCCTCTCTTCCCTTACTCTTTAAACTTCCAGCCCCACCTTTCCCTTCCACTGCCCAACCACAGACTTTAGCCTTTATTGGATCAGTTAAAATGGGGAGAAGGTTCACATGAGATCACCTGAGTGTGATCCACTCCTAGAGCAGGCAGCCTTCTCTTGAGGAAGCAGAATTAACATAAGAATACAAACAGCACCAGGGCAACCCCTTTAGGTTGAAATCACAATCATGAAATAAAGTAATACAGCAAAACAAATTTACCAAATTTTTTAAAACATTTGAGTTTAAATATGTGATGGAATTGAGGGACTCTAAAGGCTCTTCCAGTCCCACACCCTCCTTACAGCTTCCCCCTCCTGCTTGGGGTCAAGGCTAGGCCTAGTTCCATCCACCCACAGGAACATTCTTGAGTAAAAAAATTCCCAGAATGTACTGACTGATAATTACCTGACCCTCTGGAAAGTCCTAGGTAGAGTTCAAATACAGCCAACAGATTTAAAGGTCATTATGCTTAGCCAATAAGTTAGGACTGTAACCTTGCTGATATAACCTATGTCCCTAAAGATATAATAACTGCTTGTAATAGCCATTCAAGGTCACCTTCTAGTCATTCGTCTTGAGAGATTAATTGAAGGTTGACACCTTCGGGCCAGAAAATAACCTTCTTGCTATTGCATGCATCTGCATCTCAGCGTCTCATTAGGGTGTGTCTCAAAGAAAGTACCACTGACCAAGGGTCTAATACAGATCCAAGCTTAAGGAAGACACTGGGAAGTTTGGGTTTGGGGCTAGGCTTAAAGATGGCTAGAATTTAGATTTATTAGAAGCTGGGTGTGGTGGCTTACCCACCCAGCATCTTGCAATCTCAAAGGAAGCTGAGGCAGGAGCATTGAAGCAAATTCAAGGTCAAATTGGTCTACTTAATGTGTTCTAAGCCATCCAAGGCTACATAGACTGTTTGCATGTCTTTCCAATGAATTTAGGTGCTGTAGCAAGCACAGCCACGGGAGTCTCAGGGATCTGGATAGGAGGAGGATGTGGACAGAGATACAAGACACTGAGTCCAATTCAAGAATGAACAATTTTTATTTTTCTCCTGATGCCCCTTATTGTTCTTAGCTGATAGTGCTAACACTGCAGGCAGAACTTGAGCAGCCAGTGACAACGACTTGGTAAAATATTAAGGCCTAGATGGAATGTGAAAGCCAAGGTATGGCTTTAATCCCAGCACTTGGGAGGCAGAGGCAGGCAGGTTTCTGAGTTCAAGGCCAGCCTGGTCTACAGAGTGAGTTCCAGGACAGCCAGGGCTACACAGAGAAACCCTGCCTGGGGCAGGGGTCGGGGGGCTAGATAACAGTTGCTTGGTTAGCCTGCCATTATAAGGAAAACTTTTCATGTTTTTGCTGTTACTATCAAAGTTCCTAATGCCAGCAAAAAGCCTTTTTTTTTTTTTTTTTTTTTTGGTTTTTCGAGACAGGGTTTCTCTGTGTAGCCCTGGCTGTCCTGGAGCTCACTGTGTAGACCAGGCTGGCCTGGACCTCAGAAATCCGCCTGCCTCTGCCTCTCGAGTGCTGGGATTAAAGGCGTGCGCCACCACGCCCAGCTGCAAAAAGCCTTTTTGTTTCTATACCTTACAACTAGAGATGCGATAATTGTAATTTTACCAAGAGAAGAGCTTTAACTCCTCCCAACTCCTTCCAAGTCCTCAGCTAACTGTTAAAAGGCCCCTACTGTTACTGCTCAGTTTCGAACTCCCCTGCCCTGCACGGTGAAAAGAGTTCGTCCTCAGCTAGCTAATAATTCAACTTCTTGCAGTTCGCATCAGGTGTGGATTTCTCTTGGGTCATTGGAGTGCTGGCCAGCTCATCCCGGGACTTGAGTGGAGGCCCAGCTTCGGGGTCTTAAGTGTAAGTGACACCCTGGTTGGCATGTTAGGACATGAATGTTAGACAAGTCCTATCCTGGTAGACAAGTTAGGAGATGAATGTTAGACAACTCCCTTGCCACAGTTGAATACATCACACAATGGGAGCAGGTTGTGTACAACAAAGATATGTTCCTAAGGAATTTCCCTGTCACCAAATCCTGATTGGTGACATAACTTGGCAGAGATATTGGTGGATTTGTAGGATCTTACCTCAGGGCCATAGTTAAGTTCCCGGATCTGGACTGTCTCTGGTTGATCAGTTCTGAGGCATTGTATGCTCAATAAACTATCCTTGTCTGAGATCCGTGTTTGTGTGGTTTGGGATTGAATTCGTGGACCCCAGAACAGTATCTTTTACCCTCCTTAAGTGAGCTCTACCTTCTGTGTTTTCCTGACCTTGCTGTGGCCTTGTTTGGCCCAGAGGACATTCCTTCTAGGTTCTCTGTATGCATTCATTCTTCTGTGGTTCTTGGGCACATTGGAGTCAAGCTTTAGGATTGACAAAGAAACTGCAGATCATCTGGACCCCCCATTTAGGTTAAACAATGCACCAGCTATCTGACTTAAGCAAACTGTAGAAACTACAGTTCCTCATAGGCGGGACTGCTCAAGGTCATTGTGAAGTTCAGTCAGAATAAACAAATTTTTTTTTTTTTTTTTTTTTTTTTTTTGGTTTTTTTTTCGAGACAGGGTTTCTCTGTATAGTCCTGGCTGTCCTGGAACTCACTTTGTAGACCAGGCTGGCCTCGAACTCAGAAATCCGCCTGCCTCTGCCTCCGGAGTGCTGGGATTAAAGGCGTGCGCCACCACGCCCGGCTAGAATAAACAAATTTAAAGTTGCATAAACATAAAAAAAAATGTTGGTGTTTGTTTAAAAAAAAAAAATTAAAGAATGTCCGGAGGCAGGCAGTTACAGAAAACATGCTGAGAATCTGAGTGGTCTGCTAGTGGGTGCCATTACATCAGAGTGAACGAATCTTTGTTGGCCCTGATTTTCTGTAGGCCTGTCTGTGGGTCTGTCCTTTCTCCATTCCCTTGCTGACCCTAATCAGGGTTCCAGGACCCAAGCCTTGAGAAAGGCAGTAGTATGTCATCTAGTTGAAATGACACATTCACTACAGTGTCCAAATGACATCTTTGTGCTAGACTGAACATTTTATAGGGCTTATGTGGGGGTGTGGGGGGTGGGGTGTCCCTCATTTGCTTGTTATTAACAGTTGTTTGTTTGTTTACTTGTTAGTAGGAATCTGCTCTTGTCCTCTACCACGTGGGTTCTACATGGTTCCACAGGGGTCACCTGGTCCATTTTTTTTTTTCTGGGACAGTTTTCACAAATGTTGTCAAGACTCCAAGTTGGCTTTGAAGCCTACAGCTATGAGCCTCTGTGCCAGTTTATGCAGTAGTATCTCTCCGGTTGTCCTTCTCCATTAGTAGTGGTGCTCTTAGAAGGCACCATGAGTTTTTGTTTTCCATCTCTTTCCACTGCCATGCCTTCTGTGGTTCTCTGCCAGGCACCAAACTGTTCAGAAACTCTCCAGCCCAGTAGAGGCTTTTCCCCAGTAGGGGAAAACAACTGACGTGTGGAAGGGATGAGCAGGTAAAAGAGGCACGGAACTCGGTCTTAAACAAAATAAACAAAAAAAAAGGTGCATTAGGAAAAAAAAAGGTGACCTTGAACTGCTGACCTCCTGCCTCAGCCTCCTACAAACTGGGATTATAGGCTCGGGTCAGCTACCCTTGAAATTCTTTTTCTTTCTGGAACTCAGTACCTGGTTGGCCATGCACTCACAAGAGATCTGCCTGCCTTTAGTCTCTCAAATTCTGGAATTAAAATTTGCGCCACTTTTCCCCCACCCCCACGCCCGGCTATGGGAGTGGACTGGGTTGAAGGTGGAATTTTTCTTTTTAGTGAAAAAAAAGGAGGGATTGGAAATATCCCTAGTTTCTTGGTTTTTTTTTTTTTTTTTTTTTTTTTTTTTTTTTTTGGTTTTTCGAGACAGGGTTTCTCTGTGTAGCACTGGCTGTCCTGGAACTCACTCTGTAGACCAGGCTGGCCTCGAACTCAGAAATCCGCCTGCCTCTGCCTCCCGAGTGCTGGGATTAAAGGCGTGTGCCACCATGCCCGGCCCTAGTTTCAACTCTAGTGTATTTCAGAAACCAAGCCTCAGAGATGTGCATGCGTGTGTGTGTGTGTGTGTGTGTGTGTGTGTGTGTGTGTGTGTGTGTGTGTGAGTGTGTGTATGTATGTGTGTCTCACAGCAAGAAACAGATTTTACTTTTTATTTATTTATTTTTTCTTTTTTTTTTTTTCAAGAGAGTGTCTAGGAGGAGGAGGAGTCGGGAAGCGAGAGGACAAATGGGGAAGAAGGAGCATTTCCGCAAGTGCTGGACTCCACCAATCAGCGCGCGCCATGGGGTATTTAAGGTCGAGGGCGGCCAGGCCTCGGCACCTAACCCTGATTTTCCCTAGCTGTGGGTTCTGGTCTTTTGTTCTCCGCCCGCTGTTTTTCTCGCTGACTTCCAGCGGGCCAGGAAAGTCCGGGCCTGCAGCGGGCCGCCGCGCGTTCCCGAGCCTCAAAAGAAAAAAAAAAAAAAAACGTCAGCGCAGGAGCTCCAGGTTCGCCGGGAGCTCCGCGGCGCCGGGCCGCCCAGCCCCGTACCCGCCTAGAGGCCGCGGCCGGCCTGGGGTCTTAGGACTCCGCTGCCGCCGCGAAGAGCTCGTCTCTGTCAGCCGCGGGGCGCCGGGGGCTGGGGTCAGGCCGGGCGAGCGCCGCGAGGACAGGAATGGAACTGGTCCCCGTGTTCGGTGGCTTACCTGAGCTGTGGGAAGTGCACCCGGAACTCGGTTCTCACAAGCCCCACTCCCGCTGGGGAAATGCCCGGCTGCAGGGCGGGCGGCTAGAACCTGCGACTCTGGGGAAAGGGGCCACGGTGTGAGACCGTAGCCAGCCACAGGGTATCTATCGCCCTCCCGCCCCCTCCGCTGTTGTGCAGATTTTGCAGGCGTTTCGCTGGCTCTGCCTGAACAAGCTCTGCGCCATGAGGTCCTTGGGGGTGGGGATGGGAGGACTACCGGTGTAGACCTTCATGCAGGGTGTGTGTAGTCCTGGGACTTGAACCTAATTTCCTAACTTCTCTATCAACTTGTATTCCCATTGTATGGGAGATTTATTTATTTATTTATTTATTTATTTGTATATGAGGACGTTGAACATTTTGTAAACAATTAGAAAATCTAGTAGTTTTGTTTTTTTAATGCAAATGTTACTTTTTCTTTGTCTTTGGATGCAAAACATTAAATTGAAGCTGAGAAGTTTAGAGATACGTGTCTTCCCCTGCCTACGTTCGCTTCACACAGAATCTGGTATCTTTTTAGAAAAGAAAATGATATAGGCAGGTGGATCTAGAGTTCAAGGCCTTCCTGGTCTGCAGAGTGAGTAGACCTTGACACACCAGAAAAGTATTTGTCAAAAACAAAAAGAAGAAAGGTTTTGTGGGGGGTGGGTGTGGGGTAGCAAACGATTTTAATCCCTGTGCTTATGAGGCCGGCAAGGGAATAACTGTGAAGGAGACAGACAAGGTTACACTGTGAAAAACAAAAAACAAACAAAAAACAAGGAGGAGGAGGAGCAAGAAAAATATGAGAGCCCACGGAAGGAAGAGTATCAGTCCCCAGGCCACCAGTTCCTCAGGAGTAACTCTGTTTGCGAGTGTCTCGGTGCCTTGATGTCCTCAGTACTTCCCTGGGTTCTAGTCAGGGCCGGTGTGTATAAAAACAATGAAGAGATGAAGAGGTGTACGCTTGGTACTTTTGTGAGCTATATGCAGATAGCAACTCAGTCGCCTGAAACAGGCCCCTTGCAGCTAACATATTTCTTAGTATTACTATTATAAAGACTAGGGGAAGCTAGAGAAAGTACCCAAGGAGCTAAAGGGATCTGCAACCCTATTGTTGGAACAACATGATGTGCTAACCAGAACCCCGGAACTCTTGTCTCTAGCTGCATATGTATCGAAAGATGGCCTAGTCGGCCATCAATGGAAAGAGAGGCCCATTGGACTTGCAAACTTTATATGCCCCAATATAGGGGAATGCCAGGGCCAAAAGAATGGGAATGGGTGGGTAGGGAAGTGGGGGGCGCTATGGGGGACTTTTGGGATAGCATTGGAAATGTAATTGAGGAAAATATGTAATAAAAATATTAAAAATTAAAAAAAAAAAAGACTAGGGGAATTTCTAAGCCGGCACTCCTTACAAGGGACGAAGCCATGTTCAGCTCGAGCACCAAGATTCTGAAACCCAATGTCAAGCCTGACGATTTGAGTCTGGCATCTTTCAAGTGCTGCTCGAGCAGGAGATGACCACGGATCTCAAGGCACAGCTGTGAGAACTCAACATCACCGAAGCCAAGGAAATTGAAGGTGGTGGTGGTCAGAAAGCTGTCATAATTTTTGTACGAGTTCCTCAGCTTACATCTTTCCAGAAAATCCAAGTCTGGCTAGTTTGTGAATTGGAGAAAAAGTTCAAGCGGGAAGCATCTAGTCTTCATTGCTCAGAGGAGGATTCTGTCCAAGCCATCCAGGAAATGCCGAACGAAAAATAAGCAGAAGGCCCCTAGAAGCTGTACCCTGATGGCAGTGCCTGTCTTCTCAAGGGAAAGAGGATCCATTGGTGTGAAACAGGATGGCAATCTGGAGCAGGTTCACCTTCCTCTCTGGTACATCCCATGTCTCCTCGTCTCCATCCTCCCCTCTGCCTCTGTGTCTCATCTCTAAAACTCTCAGCCCATCTTCCTTTACTACTGCCCAATCACAGGCTCTAGCCTTATCTTCACCTGCCCTCACCTGCTTATAGACAGCAATCTACATTTCTCCCTTTTTGTCCAATTAAAAGACTCTTTTCTCTCAGATATAAATTGAGCACAACTATTACCATCCTGTAATTTATAAAGTATAGATAGACCTAACACCCAGTCTATCGTTTTGAAAGTTAAATAAAGCATTCTGCCATCTATCCTAACTTTAAAAGGCTTATAATTCTATACTTGTTATGTCCTGATTCAGCTTATATATTAGAAAACCATCTCAAATTTTATATATATATATACACACACACATATATATATACATATATATATGTATGTATATAGACACACATATGTATATGTGTGTGTATATACACATATATGTGTATATATATATGTGTATACACACATATGTGTGTATATATATGTGTATGTGTATATATATATACTCTCAATGCTAAATAGCCTGGGTTGGCTAAGAGACTGGTTAGTCTTCAATCCTGCCAGACTCCCGAGAGCAACATAAAATTTACCTGAACATGTAAGAAGCCTATCATAGCTTACAGAACTGAAACTTACTGTAGAGACAGCTGCCTACCTATACAGTCTGCTGTTTTTCAACACGTCGGAGCATCAAACTGTAGCTGTTTGGCCTAGGATCATATGACCTTTGTAACGTAGAATTGTGAAGGACTGACTACTCTGTCTTGGCAGAGATAATCAGTTGACTAGTGTGTTCTTTTTCTAGATAGTAATTTGTAGATGAATGGACAATTTCTGCCCATTGTCTACCTTGCCACAATGAACAACCCCACCAACCACATGTTGGCTCACAATCATCTCAAATGGGATCCGAAGCCCTCTTGTGGTTGTCTAAAGACAGTGACAGTGTACTCACATACATTAAATAAATAAGTAAATCTTAAAAAAAAAAAAAAAGAAATAGTTGAGTTGAGTTTTATTTATTTATTTATTGGCTGGTCGTGCTTGATTCTACTCTACTTTTCTGGGCTATCCAGTCAGTCTCAGGTGCCTGGCCATCCAGGTAGTATAGTATATAGGTTCCCTCTTGTGTGTCAGCCTCAAGTTAAATCAGACATTGGTTAGCCCACAAGGTCTATACCGCCATTGCCCCAGCAGATCTTGCTGGCAGGATAGATGTTGGTCAAAGGTTTAGTGGATGAGTTGGTGTCCCAAGTTTATCTTTCAGCATCCTGTGGGGTACCTTCCCATGCCAAAATGATTAGAACATAGGAGTGAAGGCTCCATGCAGGCAACAGCTCTGTACATTCACCCGGCTGTGTGGATATTGTCCTTGGCATTGGGGTCCCACTGTCAGTTTTCAGAGATCAACTTTCTATTCTAGCATCAGTTTGGGTTGTTTAGGAATCTCCACCAGACCCCCAGGCCAACAACTCAAAAGAAAGGCAACCCACTCTTATCACTGGAAGCTTTGCCTAGCTACAAAAGATGGACAGTTCAGACTCTATCCTCCATTACTAGGAGTTCTCAGGGGGCTCGAGAGATGGCAGTTGAGAGCACTGAGTTCAATTCCCAGCAACCATCTGTAATGAGATCTGATACCCTATTCTGGTGTGTTTGAAGAGAGTGATATTATACTCACATAAAATAAATCTTAAGCCGCCCTGGACGGAGCGGGGCCAGCCAACTTCTGTGACTCACTGGGCGACATTTCTCAACCAGAAGACACAGCAACATAGGTTGTTATTAACAGGTGCAGGTACCAATAGCTCTGCAGAGCCCTCTAGTGTTGCCAAAGGAAAGGCCCTGTCCTGTCCCTGTAGAGGACATAACTCACAGTGGAGATGGCTGATGTACTCACATAGAAAAAACCAACCAACCAAACCAACCAAGACTACACTGAGTCTGACGAGGCTCCCTATGAATCAGTCATGCCTGTAATCGCCACACATAGGAAGCTGAGGAAGCAAGATGCTGGCACGTTCAGGTTATTTGCTGAGCTAGAGTTATTTGAGGATAGCTTAGACTGGAGTGTGAAAGTCTGCCTTAACAAGAGTCAAGTCACACTAGATTTGAAGACTGTTTATCTGTGAGTGTTCCAGGCTCCAAGACCTATCTTATGCAGTCTAGTGGGAGATTCAGCATGGTTCTGGGGTGTCTCTCCCCATGTCGCATAGCACAAACGCTTCACCTGTTCATTCAAACAGTGTAGTAAAAATGATCAAGACCCAAATCATGGGTGGCTCTATCTCTCAAGTGAAGCAAGTACTTAGTATTCCCTGGGCCCTGATGGGTACACAGTGTGTTTGTAAGTACACACGCACACACAACACACGGAGGCAAAACTTAAAGGATAGCAAATGGAGTTGGAAGCACACTAACAGATTTTTTAAAATGTATTTTATGTTTATGAGTACACTGTAGCTGTCTTCAGACGCACCAGAAGAGAGCATCAGATCCTATTACAGATGGTTGTGAGCCACCATGTGGTTGCTGGGAATTGCCTCTGGAAGAACAATCAATGATCTTAACCGCCCAAACACAGATTTCAAAATGATCAAACTAACCTGATTTTGTTGGATTTGGTTTCTCAGCCCTGGCTGTCCTGGAACTCACAGAGATCCTCCTGTCTCTGTCTCCTGCGTGCTGGAATTAAGAGCCTTTGTGTTAGGGAATGCCTGGAAACAGCCTGTTGTGAGGCGGTAAAGTACAGCGAGATGAGATCTGGCAAAAGATATCCAGACAGAAGTACAACACTGCCGTGACTCGGATTCGAACCGAGGTTGCTGCGGCCACAACGCAGAGTACTAACCACTATACGATCACGGCGAGCCACGTGCCGGACAGTGAGCAACTGTGTGCTTGCTCGGTGCTGGCCCCGTTTGCTGAGCCACAATCGAGTTCTGCTGGATCCTGCGTTGCCCTCGATGTCTTCTAGCTGGGCGCCAATGCCCGGACTGAGCTGCCCGCCCCGACGGAGCTCAGGACAGCCGACCAGTGCGAACCGTGCAGCAGTCTGTGCTGGCTTCTGAGGCTTCAGACCCTCCTGTCCTCCCGCAGAAGTGATTGGTCCCCGCAGCGTTGGGAGAGGCGCCGAGTGCACGCGGCTGTGCCTCAGCTGGACGGTGAGGGCAATTGCTGCTACTTGTGAAATCAATGTAGAGTTCAGGTTGACTCAGTACACCAATGCAGAGCCAGCTAGTGTGGCACACACCTGTAATTTCAGCTCTTGGACGGTAAGAGGCAATAAAATCAGGAGTTGAAGGTCATCCTTAGTTACGAAGTGAGTGCCAGGGAGCCAAGGATACTTGAGACCCAGTCAAGAACGAGGAGAGGGGAAGGGGAAGGAGGAAGCAGCAGCAACCATTAAAACCAAAAGTGTGACACAAGCTAAAGTCATCAAAAAGAAGGGAACCTCATTTAAGAGAATGCCTCCAGGGGAGCGCTCAGGCACAAGCGAGAGGGCGCGCGAACGCTGGGCTAGGGCTCCAGCCCAGGAACGTCTGAGGAGCCCGCCTGACCGCGGCCCTCCCCACCCCCTCCCCGGGACAGGGACTGGGCCCAGAGCGCCATCTTCCCTCTCCTTTCCTCGCGGTACACCGCTGGTGGATGGGCGTGAAGGACCGAAGAGGCCCTGCGGAGGCGGTGGCACAGCTCTCTGATGGAATGAATCTTACTTGTTGACTGGTTGCTTATTGGATTCACTTGAAAACAGAATCACTTTTCCTTCTGTGGAAGCCACAGAGTGGCATATTTAATTCAAATCCAGGGATCACAACCTTTGATTTTTTTTGGAGGGACATACCACTATATCAAGTAAGCTTGACATTCATTACAGGCCAAAATGGTGCTGTCCCAGAGACAACGACATGAACTACATCGAGCTATCGCAGATTATCTTCATTCAAATGGCTATGAAGAGACATAGTCCGTTTTTAATAAGGAAGATGAACTAGACATGAAGAACTATATAAGAAGCATGCTGGTCTTTGGGGGAAAATGGACATTTGTTATTAGATTTTTTTTTAAAAGGCAGTGGAATTAGAATCAAAACAAAATGAAGCAAAAGAAGAATTTATGTCTTGGTGAGAAACGAGACCCAAAAGAATGTATTCACTGGGGCTGGTGAGATGGCTCAGTGGGTAAGAGCACCCGACTGCTCTTCCGAAGGTCCAGAGTTCAAACCCCAGCAACCACATGGTGGCTCACAACCATCTGTAACGAGATCTGGCGCCCTCTCCTGGAGTGTCTGGAGACAGCTACAGTGTACTTACATATAATAAATAAATAAGTCTTTTATTAAAAAAAAAAAAAAAAAGAATGGATTCACTGTCCACCTGAGAAATACTCATCGACTGGTCATGCGAGTCCAGTTACTGGAGTCATTATCCATCCTGTGTTCAGTGTTATGGTCTCTGCTTCAGACGATGCTACAATCAAGGTGTGGGATTATGAGACTGGGTATTTTGAGTGAACTCTCAAGGGCCATACAGACTCTGTACAGGAGTTTTCCTTTGACCACAGTGCAAGCTTCTGGCTTTCTGTTCTGCAGATGTGATGATTAAATTATGGAATTTTTCAGGGTTTTGAGTGCATCAGAGCCACAAACACAACCACAGTGCCTCTTCAGTAGCCATCATGCCTAATGGAGATCATATAGTGTCTGCTTCAAGGGATAAAACTATAAAAATGTGGGAAGTGCAAACTGGCTACTGTGTGAAGACATTCACAGGACACAGAGAATGGGTGTCCGTGTGTGGGTTGTAGCAACAAAGGAACGCAAGGCTGAGCTCCAAGAATGCGCACATGTGGTGGAAGGCATTTCCTGGGCTCCAGAGTGTTCGTATTCTTCCATCTCTGAACCAACAGGATCTGAGACTAAGAAGAAGTGGCAAGCCTAGACCCTTCTTTGTTCCAGAGACAAAACTATTAAGATGTGGGATGTCAGTACTGGCATGTGCCTTATGACTCTTGCGGGCCATGATAACGGAGTAGGTGGAGTTCTGGTCCATTCTCGGGGGAAGTTTATTTTGAGTTGTGCTGGTGATAAGCCTCTCTGTGTATGGGATTACAATAACAAGCGATGCATGAAGATCTTCAGTGCGCATGGATTTCCATAAGACGGCACCCTATGTGGTTACTCGCAGGATAGATCAAACAGTAAAGGTGTGGAAGTGCCACTGACTGAGTCACATTTGGTTCTTCCTCCCTTTTCCTCTGTGCACTCTGATGATATCATAGTTACCCCACTCGAGCTCTGTTTAAATAAGTATTGTCCTTTCGTGTGAAGAAAAAGAAAGAAAGAAAGAAAGAAAGAAAGAAAGAAAGAAAGAAAGAAAGAAAGAAAGAAAGAAAGAAAATACCTCCTCCATAAGACTGGGCAGTAGGAATGCCGGTAGGGCATTTTCTTAACTAGCACTTGATGGTGGAGAGCTCCACTTGATGGTGGGGCCACACAGGGTTGCTGGTCCTGGGTTCTGTAAGAAAACAAGCAGAGCAATTCCAGGGAAACAAGCCAGTAAGCAGCAGCCCTCTGTGGCCTCTGTGTCAGATCCTGCCTCCAGGTTCTTGCCCTGCTTGAGTTCCTATCCTGATTTCTATCAGTGATAGACTATACTACTATGGGGACATGTAAGCCCAGTAAACCCTTTCTAAGAACACTGTCTAAGATAGCCTTGCTGGACAAGCCAGGCCTGGGCTGTCCAGGAAAACCCAAATGACCTCCACCGTGGGCATCAGGTTCAGAGGAGGAAAAAGCCTTGCCCTGGTCTTAAAGAAAGGACAAAGAAAAGGAGCGACTGCAGCCCAAGTAATGGATCTTATGTGTGGGATTAGTCCTCAATGATGGGGCAAATCCATAAAATGGTTTTAGGTTTAGCAGGAAAGTTGGGGAAACGCCAAATTAGGAGTTAATGGAAAATATTAAGAATACTATTAACACCGGGCGTGGTGGCGCACGCCTTTAATCTCAGCACTCCGGAGGCAGAGGCAGGGGGATTTCGAGTTCAAGGCCAGCCTGGTCTACAAAGTGAGTTCCAGGACAGCCAGGGCTATACAGACTGTCTCGAAGAATATTAACTATTGAGCCCAGAAATGGTATAGCAATTATTTTGTTTCCAATTTTTTGTTTTCCTTTTCTTTTTTTTTTAGCATATCTTCCCTTTCTTCCCTTCCCCAAGTCTCTTTGTCCCAACTCCTCACTACCTTAGTTTAAAACTCTGAAGGTGAAGCAGAAAGGAGGGCTGGCTCAGCCCAAGGAGTGTGCCCCACGGCTGGTGTGGGGCACGGCTGTCCCCACCGTGTTGTGACCCTTCTGTATGGGAGTGGAGGGAGGAGATCCCCTGACCGGGAATCGAACCCAGGGCGCGACGGTGAAAGCGCCGAAACCTAGCCACTAGCCCACCAGGGATACTTTTCAACCCATTCATTGACCACTTAGAGGAAACTCCGAAGAGTAAAGAGTATTAGTTTTCTTAGACGACCAGACCAGGCATTGAACTCACGCCTCCTATTCAAGACCACCACGGTCTCTTCCATTTTCTGTCTGGGTAATGTTCTGCCTCAGAAAGCAACAGACAGGAAAACCCATCTGGAATCCATTCCACGCCAGCCTTCGCACCATGCGCGCCTGGATGGCACATCTCTTCCTCCTAGCCTCGGGTGGGGAAACTGTCGGTTTGACCCAGCATAGGGTGAGCGGAGTCCTCCTAACCTGGGGAAGGGCTCCTTTTCCTTCCTTCCCACCTCCATCACTACAAAAGACACTCATCCTACGAGCTCCAGGTACAGACTGGGATAGTTTTTCTCACTATGTTGCTTTCTCTGCGGCTCCAACCTGCCCGTCCCCCGGCTGTGCTCAGGGTGAAATCAAGGCGAATGGACTACAGGAGGGAAGAATCTCTTGCTTTTTGGACATCTCTCTGCCTGAAGCGATTTAGGCAGAGTAGAAGTTACGGATTTCTGGATCTAACGCTGAGGGAAGTGCTCCTGCCGCTGGATCTTGGTCTCCATCCCACTCACAGCGGGAAGCCAAGTGGATCGCGACCAGAAAAAGTTGCTGGAGGTGGGGAAGGCCACTTAATTATTCTTAAGGGCGACTTACCACCGTGCTCCTTAACCTTCAGGTCCCCTTTCCAGTCTCCTCTCTTCCAGCCTCTTCCATCTTCCTTTCTTTGTCTCTTTCAGAAAATTGTTATGTTCTGCTTTTGAGACCTGTCTCACTATGTAGTCCTGTCTGGAACCAGGCTAGCCTCCAACTCACCGAACACCGCCTCCCTCCACTCCCCACCCACCTATAGTGATTAAAGGAGTGCATCTTTAATTGCCTTTTTTTTTTTTTTTAACAATTTTGTGATTCAAGGCGTGGGGCAGAAATTTGTTTTTGAGCAACTGTAACTGGTGGGATTGCGGACAAGTTCCAGCCTAAAGCGCTTGGTTTATACGGAAAAACCCTGGTGGATTCTTCGGGAAAGACTTGTGTTGTATCCAGTGCAACGCTGGCTGCCTGCGAACGCACCAGGTGCCATTGTGTGCCCGGGTTCTTCTAAAGCTGCAAAGTGCTCCGGCGTGGAAGAGTGCGCCAGATGCCCGACAATTTCCCTGTCCAGGAGACTGTGGCCCTGACGGTCCCTGAACAGGCACTGGAGAAACCCGCCCAGAAGGGACCTGCCTTGCTCCTCCTGGAACAACAGCGAGTAGTTTTGCGGCGAACGAAGGGGTCACACCCAAGCGCAGCCCCTTCCCTGCTGCTTTTCCAGCTTCCACCGCCGCAGGAGCCGAGGAGCCTGGAGGTCCGAACCCAGAGTCACTGAGGCCACCTATGGTCGCGGACCTCTGGCGGAGGCCATCTGGGCTCCGCCACCCTGGGAGACACGGTGGGAACTGCGTACACCCGCGTCCTGGAGCTTTTTCAAGGATGGGCGCTTTCAGCCGTGAGACCCTTGGCCCGGATCCTGTCCAGGTCGGCGGCCAATCCTAAATAGCTGTAGTCTTGGGCCCACAGGGATTGCCACCATGCTGGCTTGTTTTTCTTCCCCCACCCCCACCCCACTGGCTTATGAATCATATCCAATCATGCCTTGATGTTTTTGCACAGTGTTAATCCCACAAAGGATCTCTGAGATGAGAAAAATCACCGACTCAAATGGCCTAATTGGAGTAAGCTTTTTTTTTTTTTTTTTTTTTTTTATTCATGTACACTGGCTGTCTCCCTCCCTGTAAGACAGGGTTCAAGAAATCAGCTCTGGACATGGAGAAGATACTTTTCTTAAAGATTAGGGGTAGGGAGTTTCCAAATGTGGGGGCTAGCAGGCAAATAATCAGGGCTCACAGAATCAAGACATAAGCATAAGGAGTCTGTCCTAACCTCCTTAAACAGTGCTCTTTGATCTGAGTGACCAGGTCATCACAGAACACAATTACCTATCGGAGGGCTCGGAAGTACCTTAAGTGTCCATTCGAAATACTCAACATAGGTTCTGTGTGCCTGTGCACTGTGACACACCCCACCCTGCCCCCCGCCCATCCCCTAGTTGGGACAGCTAAGAGAAAGTTTGTTTCAAACACAAGTAAAGAAGAAAGGAACACAGCTACAGCTGGGAGTACAGGAGCAGAACTGGGCACCACCCCTGGGGAAGATTCATTTGCAGAATGGGCTTGGTAAGAACATTGATATAAACGCCATTGTGTGACAGTGGAACACCCATCTCACCACTATCAAAATACACATCTGCAGGAGGCAACAAGGATCTGCTTGCTTCCCCTGCAGTTATGCTCACTTAAAAAACGTTTACCTGGGAAAATTGCAGGGAAGGAAGGGAGGGCATGTGGAGGAGGGGAGAAGGAACCTCACCATCTTAAGAAAGTCAGAGTAGTGAGGCAGTGGCGGAGCGAGTCTTTAATCCTAGCACTTAGGAAACTGAGGTAGGTGGATCTCTGAGTTTGAGGCCTGGTCTACAGAGGGAGTTCCAGGGCAGAAGGAGAAGCAGGAAGAAAAGGAAGGAGAGGAAGGAGAAGGAGGAGGAGAAGAAATATATTCAGAGTAAGTGTTGGTCGAAGGGCTCAGCAGTTCAGAGCACTTCCTGCTCTTATGGAAATGTTCCTTACTACCAACCACTCCAGGCAGTTCACAATTGTCTGTAACTCCAGTGCACGGAGAGTTGACACCCTCTTCTGGCCTCTGTCAGCACTGCACATACACAAAAATAAAATCTAGCCAGATGTGGTGTCCCATGCCTTTAGTCCCAGCCTTCTGGACAGGAGGCAGGATCTCCAGTGAGAGTTAGAGATTAGACTGTCTCCATAGGGAGTTCCAAGATAGCCAGGGCTATATCAAACTACGCAGAACACCTTATAAATTACACACATACACACACACGACACACACACATATATGAAAAGAAATGCAGAATTAGGCATGGCTGGGTATGGTGGTGCAGGCATTTAATTTTGGCACTCAAGAGATAGCAGCTCTCTTGAGCTCTGCAAATCCCAGTCCAGGCGAGGCTACACAGTGAGCAACTGTCTCTAAAGACAACAAACAATAAACAAGTTACAAACAAACAAAAGCCCAAATCACAAACAAACAAACCACAAAGTTCTCCACTCTTGCTATCCTACTGGGTCCAAAGATCAACCCCAGTGGTCTAATGTGTGTGGGATGGGACCAGTGCAAAGCAGTGGCAGCAGGCAAGGTGGACTCCCTTTGAGTCTAGAATCCTCAACTTTCATCTTACAAGTGTCTAAGCCAAAGAAAAGCACCCTAACTAAATGTGTATCTGGAGATTCGAGGGGAACAACTCATTCAGACTAGGTCACTACTGCCAGGTGTGGGGTTTCTCGCCTCAAATTCCTGACCAGCCTGGTTATTCCAGGCCTTGTCTGAAAAACTAAATTAAGAAAGGCAATTCTGTACTCTCTGGTAGGCTTGCTTGGACTTTGGGTAACTAGCGATAATAATTGGAATAGTTTCAGTATCACTGAGGTGTTTTCAGCAAAGTAGGAATAGCAAGGGGAGGTTAAAACACTCGTCCCTGGGTGGGCTTGAACCACCAACCTTTCGGTTAACAGCCGAACGCGCTAACCGATTGCGCCACAGAGACGTTGTGGAAATCCTTAGGTTGGCTGGATGGTGAGTGAGGGCTCACAGGGAGCAGCGTTCAGTCCTGGAGGTTGGTCACGGTGCTAACTGGGGACAGCGGTTGGGAGTTGAACTGGAGTCACCAGACCGCAGGTCCTGCGCCGGGTTCCCGGGCTCACGGGACCTTAAGGAGCCGCGCGCGGGTGCTGCTGGCGCCTTCCGATGCTGAGATCCCGCTGTCATTTGGGAACCCGGGCCCACCAGGGGCTCCACTCTGGCGAGGGCGCGGCCTTGGCGCCCAGAAGGACTACGGAGAAGGAACCCTAGTACGCTTTAGGGTACGATCCTTTCAGACCCTAAGCAAGTACCGGACAAGGGACTGGTCACCCCTGCTGTGTGCTGGAGCCACGGAGCGGGCCGGGTTGGGACCTGGGAGATGAGTGTAGGAGAGGCGTTCAGTGGAAAGGGAAGACAACGGGGAAAAGGGACAGGAGGACAAGGTGGGAGCCACCCTTTTGGGAGCTGAGACTAGCGGAGACCCGCGAGTGTGCAGGTTGTTGGGCTTTCGAAGAAGTTTACACAGTTATTTGTCCAGAGGTGAATTGCCGAAGGCCATTTTCGACAGATCTGGCTCTGAATTCGAGGAGTCTGCAGCCAATCACTGGGCAGTTCTTTCTCTAAGGGAGCAAAACTGAGTAATTCTCTGGGGCTGGCGAAAAAGGAAGACCGCACACACAGAGTTGGTTGATGAAGAGAGAATCCAACAACTTTATTTTTTCTCTTAAGACTTTTTATACCACCTAAGACAAAAATTCTCTACGAAAGAGAGCCACAAGTTATATATTCTCCAAAACCAACTACCACAAATACATATTCTTCAAAAGATTAAAATCATTACACAAGAGAAAATTACAACATGACTATTGATTAAATGTTATTTTTTTGAAACCCACACTTAACATATCCCATCTTTCTCTCCACAAATCATCCTAACCCAAACCAAGAATTCTTTTGTCATTGATCAACAAAGTTTAAGCAAGCCAAGTCTATAGTAGCTAGGTTTTCCATGTGCTAGCTGACGACAGTTTGTATTTACCAAGAAATAAATCATTTATTATATGTCTTATTCATTCAAACCTTATTTAGCTAAACTGGCTAATCATCTAGTATCTATTACTGTATTTATTCTTCTTATACCTATAATAGGATCATTTACTTTTCCTTCATACCCTACCTGTTTATGACACCTGTGAACACATCCTTAGACGAGATCAGGGAACTCAGAACCTACCCTAGAGTGAATGTTTTCCTTGATCACTAACCTGTCTCATGCCCAGTTTTCTTTCCCAAGTTAAATTCCGTGCTGGCAATGCATGAATGTTCGCTGTGTTCTTTTTCTCACCCATGCAGCCCTCTCTATTCTACAAGGGAGGGGGCACATTCTACTCTTAATTCTAACTTTATTATGTCTCCCTGGCAAAACCCCTAAACCATCTCCTTAATCTTCCTAATCAACTACCCTAGCTTCCTAAAACAATTTAAACCAACTCGGGCATTTTTAAAAATCATTCATTCATCTAAACACTGCTATTTCATGAAAGTTGCTCTTCATAGCGATCTGTAGGAAAGTTGCCCAATGGAGTGAACTGTGTCTCGTGAAGCAGTCACAGCAGACTACAGACAGTGAGGGTCTCTCCACAGCCATTCACACCACACTAGCTACAGAAGGAGTGGAACAATGACAAACATGAGAAGACAGCAGCAGCAAGAAGCAATCCAGAGACGAACCCCACCGCTATCCCTCACCCGCTCTGGGAGGTACATTCATCTCAGCTGTGCATGATGGTGGGCCATCTCCGGGAAGCTCACTTGTCCACCGCAGTTCCTCTTGCATGACACCTGCCAGTGAAAGTTTGTAGTGTTATTGAAAAAAAATTTTTTTTCAAAATATGAGCAAATACTCTACTATTTAATTGTAAATTTATTTTATTTTGAGCTGATCACGTAGCTCTGCCTGACATGGAACTCACAGACATCTGCATGTCTTCCTCCTGAGTGCTGAGATGAGAGATTCAGAATCAATTTTTAAAAAGTGGTTATTGCTAGGTGACTATGTAAAATAGGTCAAAAAATAACATGCCTTTCTAGCCTGACCTATGGTGTGTTTTAACACATACAAGTATAGTCTTTTTTTTTTTTTAATAGACTGCAGTCAGGATATGTGAATGTGTTGTTCTTTTTTTTTTTTTTTTTAAGATTTATTTATTTATTTATTATATGTAAGTACACTGTAGCTGTCTTCAGACAGTCCAGAAGAGGGCGCCAGATCTCGTTACGGATGGTTGTGAGCCACGATGTGGTTGCTGGGAGTTGAACTCTGGACCTTCAGAAGAGCAGTCGGGTGCTCTTACCCACTGAGCCATCTCACCAGCCCCAAGTATAGTCTTCTGAGGAACCCGCCGGCCTCCATCTTGGGCTTAAAGTCATCTTACAGTTAAAACAAGGCTAGGCTTATTCCCGTTTATGATTAAATCTCTGCTTCTCAAGGCCTGGGCGAAGCCCAACCAGGAACTGTAACCACTCATGGTTCTGGACTGCCTGTTCCAGGGAACAGCAACTGTGCCTTTGTTTCCAAAAGGAATGAGCATGCTGCAGCCGTGGCTTTGCTTCACAAGTTTGTTATGATCACCTGTTGTTATGGCTACCTTGTTGTATTCCACTTCTGTAACTTTTTTTTCCTGCCAAATTCTCCATTTGGAACCCCCCTACCCTTGAACTATAAAAACCCTGTCTTCCTCATGTCCAGTGAGGAAGCACACCTCTTGAAGTACACCTTAGGAGGAAGCCCATGTATACGAATAAAAAAGCTTGCTTTAATTAATTGCTTGCAGCCGGGCGTGGTTTCGCACGCCTTTAATCCCAGCACTCGGGAGGCAGAGGCAGGCGGATTTCTGAGTTCGAGGCCAGCCTGGTCTACAAAGTGAGTGCCAGGACAGCCAGGGCTATACAGAGAAACCCTGTATGGAAAAACCTAAAAAAAAAAAAAAAAAAAAAAAAAAAAATTAATTGCTTGCTTTAATTAGTTTGGCCATTTGGGTCGGTGGTCTTTCTCCTCACATTTTTGGGATTAACATTGGCTTGAATGTCTTATGTCTTATGTAAACCTTTAAATTCATTGCTTGCATTTAATTTTGTTTTTTAAACATACATTTGTTGTAAGAAACAAAATCCACCGAAGGTACACAAATGTATATATATATATATATATATATATATATATATATATATATATATGAAGGAAAATATGAAGGTTCCCTCATATCCCAACTCCCTCTCCATTGTTGACCCACTTTTATATATTACAGGAAGTGGTGGTGGGCCATTGTCTCTTTGTATTCCTGGGTGGTGAGGGAAAGGTGAAGGGCAAGACAAGACCACTAAAACCATTTACTGGAGAAATTTAACATGAGGACAGGAAGGAGTGGTATCTGAGGCAGATGATGGAGGCAAAACAACTCTTTCTTAACTCTGAGTTGTGTGGACTTCAAGGTGAAGATGAAATGCAAAAACCAGTAAGAGAATTTGGGTGGTAAAAACTTCCATAAACTGATGGAGGAAATGTTAAGGCAAGTAGAGCCATATGGGTTTCATGGTGTAGTGGTGAGTACTCTGGACTCTGAATCCAGTGATCTGAGTTCAAGTCCCAGTTGGACCTTTGGTGTCAAGCTAGTTTTCTTTCATTTAAATTTGAAGAAAAGATTCCAGGTCCTAAGCTGGTATTCGAGAATTATTTCACACTCACAGTGTGATGTGTCCCCTTTGGATGCTCTGGAAACTGCACTTCTTTTGTTTTTCCTTTTTAAAAGCAGGGAGCAGAGACCAGTGAGGGAGATGTCCACACAGCACACTAGAGCGACACGGCCTGCAGCTCTTCATCATAGGCCAACAACCTGGAGACACTGGTCTTGTTGAGGGCATCATCTGGAAAGGCTGGTCTTGTAGGGGATTACCCTAGAGACTGGAGCTCGGCTCAGTTTTTGTTGGGTGGCAACTTGGAAACTAATGATAGGTACCAGCCTGTTAGTTTACCTGAACTCAAACTGAAGAATAAAAAATAAAATAATGACTGCCCTGAGAACATGGGCCCCGGCCCCCCAGCCAGATGGCCTAATTCCCCGGAACTTTTGGGAAAAACAACCACAAAATGTTTCAATGTCCCAGGTGCCTTGAAGTAAATATTCGCCCCTAGACTTCCCCTATTTCCTCTCCGATCCTCCCCCTAGGTTCTGGTTTTTGCCTTTATAAGCCTGCTGGAAAATAGGGCTGGGGTCAGACTCCTCTACCCCTGCGTGGTGTATGGGTCTCGACCTCAGCATGCTGGTTTGTGTGCCATTAAAACCTCGTGTGTTTGCAACAAGCTTGACTGTTGTAGCTTTCTGGGCTCTCGATCCCTGAGACTTGAGAGAGGGTCTCCCTTCGGGGGTCCTACAAAACTTAAGTCAGGTTCTCTAAAATGGAGCCTGAAATTAAAAGATTGGCATTTCAGACAAACTTGAGAGAAAAAGTATAGAGTATATACAAACTCACATTCCTTTGTAGAGATGTAAGCATTTGAACTTCACCTTGGCAAACATTTGTATCACTGTTTTAGATTCTGGGGTTTGCATCTTAGGTGTGATGGGTTTGGGACACACTGGCCCCAAACACGGCACCTTGGTACATTAATCATGTTACACAGAAGCTGGAAAGACACTCACTCCTCCCTGACCGTCCTCCCCAGAAGCAGGTGCCAAGACCCTCAAGGGAGAGGCACTGTTGGGTAGCAGTTCCTAGGAGAGTAAAATCTTCCATAGTGGAGGTACTCTAAGAGGCAGATTTAAAGGGGAAGTAAACAACAGCTGTTCTAAGGGGAAGTTCAGACACGGGATGCTTTTTAAAATCAAGATGCAGTGAAACACTGTATCCTGCAAGGATGCTCAAGGAGTAAACAACTCAGTAGCTTCAGGAAGTCCCTGAAACTGGCCAGATTCTCTAGGGCCCTCCCTCCACAAGCACCGAGAACCCACACCCACACACCCCCCACCCCCCCCACCCCACACACACAAAGAGTGAAGACTGCAGAGAGATGCTCTCTCTCACACACACAGAGTGAAGACTGCACAGAGATGCTCTCGGACCACCGGAGCTGCCTGAGAAGCACGCTGTCTACCTGCTGAGCTACCTGCAGGTTGTGCAGTGCACTCCAGGCTTCCAGCGTTTGTGAACTGCTGTCTATGCTATGAACGACTTTGGTGATTGATGCAGCTGTCTTTGAGTTGTTTCTGCTTTTGTAAGTAACCCCAGGAAAATTTACTGGTTGGCCTATGACCTTGGTGGTTTCCCTGATTTGGTTTGTTCTCTGTTCCCTACCTGAGATGATTTTCTCTGTGGGGTGAATAGACATTCACAGCAGGGGTCCTCAGTAAGATCTGGGAGGGAGCAGCATCCTTCCCTCTGGAGACAGGAAGGGGAGCAGCAGCCCTGGCTGAGTTTCTCTGAGTGTTAGAAGTGCACCACAGACCTCTGGCCCTGTCATATTTCTTCTCCACAGAGACTGTGTCTGAAGCCTCTGATTCAGCTGTTTCCTCACTGAGTTGGGAGTTCTGTGATAATAATGAACTTGCATTAAGCCAGCACATGAGCTTTGCCATTGTCACTGTCATTTGATACAAGGGCTTTAGCCAAGACCCATGGGTAGGTAGGTAGTGGAAAGGACATTTTCCCTCTCCGCCACATAGAAATGTCTTCTACCATGAAGCTGTTAACTGGGCAGCTTTGAAGACAGGATTGCAACCATCGTTTCCCTTGTAAAGAGGAGATGAAGGAGTGAAGGCTGTAGCCGGTTCCCTGAAGATCCCCGAGGAGCATACCTGCTGGGGATTCCAGTTCTGGGATGCCCCAGCCCAGGAATGGCTGCTGCACAGAGAAGACAAGTGTCCTCTCTGTCACAGGCCCCGCAGCGTGGATAAGTACCGAGGATGTAATGTTAAAGGATGTAATGTAAATACAGTCAGTTTTAGAGTGCCTTGTCTCTGAGGTGTTGTGCCCGGAATAGGAAAGCTCCCACTCAGTGAGCCCAGGTAGTGTGCCAAGTGCTAGCCACCGCTAAAGCGCTGTGTGTGTGTTTTCCTGACAACATGTTGGGGTTCCTGAATCGCCACTCAAACCATACAAACACCGATCTCAGCTAAGCAAGAATCGTTTATTAAATAAACACACACCTTAATACTGGACGTCCAGGATTGCAAAAAGGACCCAGAAGCTTAATTGCAATACTAGTCTGCCCCCAGAGTAGGCCTTTTTTTTTTTTTTTTTTTTTTAATAGGAAAAAGCAGATTCAAAGTTTAAAGGGCAAGGAGGGGAGCAGCTGGCTTACTAGAAAGAGTATTATCAGCCAACCTTTGAGCTGATTGGTCCTGAGTAAGGTAAGGCTGGTGGTGAAGAGAGGAATTTCAGAACATTGAGATAGCAGAGCATGTGTATTATAATCATAACTTTTTTGTTGTTTTGTTTTTCGAGACAGGGTTTTTCTGTGTAGCCCTGGCTGTCCTGGAACTCACTCTGTAGACCAGGCTGGCCTCGAACTCAGAAATCCGCCTGTCTCTGCCTCCCAAGTGCTGGGATTAAAGGCCTGTGCCACCACCGCCCGGCAGTTTGGACTTTTAATCTGGAATGAACTACAATCCAGAAATGGAGGGCACACTTGTGATCAAGGAACAGTGGCCATGAAAAGCTAAGACTCCAGCGTGGTGGTACACACCTTTAATCCCAAGAGACAAAGCCAAGCAGATCTCTGAGTTCAAGGCTAGCTGGGGCAGATCAAATTCTAAATGAAGAAAAGCTTAGGTCCAGGCATGGTGGGACAGGCATTCAGGAGACAGATCTATGCAGATCTCTTAAGTTCAAGGTCCGTCTACAGAGCAAGATTCAGAACAGCCAAGGTCAGGCAGGGAAGGAGTTGGAAAACAGAAAGCTGGTGAAAATGTGATAGAACCAGGGGGCCATGTTTCAGCTCTAGCAAGCAGCAGACCATTAAGAAATGTGGCTCTGGTTTTAGAAGCCAGAGTCATAAAATGCAGTTTTGTGAGATGGTCAAAGGGAACCTGGACTAAATGATTGAATTCATATGCAATTCCTAAGGGAGTTGCATATGCAAAATAAAACACTGGACTTTGGTCTGCAAGAGAGAGCTATCTCAAGCTGAGAGCTCTCTTGAACTGAACACAGAGCTGTCAGCTTGCATGTGTCCCAGATTCTGAGTCATTATTCCACTGCTCCCAAACACTCAGGACCACTGACCAAGCTGAGGCTGGTAGTTGAGGAAGAGGAAGCCCAGTGTAGATGGCAGATGTGAGGCCAAGAGCGTGGATAGGTACAGAGAACAGAGATTCATACAGGACAGCAGCGGTGATGTTGGGAAGGGGACAGAACCAGAAGGAAATGATAGGAAGAAAGAGGATGAGGGTGGACAGAAAGGGCTGGTGTGGTGGGGAGACAGGAAGCCATGGCACCCACAGCTGTTGTGGTACAGTCAGAGGAGGGAGGAACAGAGCAGTGACGCCAAAGAGGGCAGAGAGATTGAGGGAGATGGAGATCCAATAGGGACAGAGCAGGTACACCTGATTCATTTTTTTTTTTTTTAATGTAAGTATACTGTAGGTGTCTTCAGACACTCCAGAGAGGGCACCAGATCTCGTTACAGATGGTTGTGAGCCACCATGTGGTTCCTGGGATTTGAACTCGGGTCCTTCAGAAGAGCAGTCAGTGCTCCTAAGTAGTGGGAGAGCAGGGTCCTGTTATACCTGTGAACTGGGAGTCTGCCCTGGACTGGACTCAGCCGGTCCTTCCACCCGCAGGGAACCAGGATTTTGGTAATCAGGTGGGCAAGAAGTCAGCAGGATGACAAAAAGACACAAAACACCAGAGAGAGTGCTGTACCTGACTGTAATTTCTCAAAGAAAGCATCAGGTTTTTAATACAGAGGAAAATAGGGAAGTTAGTTGACGCATCAGCCAAGGCACATTGAGGTTACCTGATGCTTAATGACTCTTTACACAAAACAGAGGAATGCATACATAAAGACTGGCAGGAACTAGGCAATACAACACTGAGACAAAGTCAGCTCTATCTAAGGTCTGCTATACTCTTAGAAGCCAGGTGTGAGGCCTTTACACTCCTGGGGCAAGGGCTTTCTCGCCCAAGCCTTAGTTCTAATTAGGGAGTTCTGCTCTAGCTAATCTCATGAATACTGCAATACTCTAGTTCCTCCTTACCACAGCCCAATCTACTTCCTGAACCATTGTAAATTCCTGTATATGGGAGTGATTTGACTGTTATTCTAAGTGATTATGTGGGGGACTTTCTTCTATTAAGTAATGCAGTCTGCCATACATAACTATAATAAGAATTCTAAACTTGTTTTGCTAAGCTTGCCCTGAGACTTCTAACTCTGTGTAGTAGACAGTAATGCCTGATTTCTTTCACTATCTCTCTTACAATAATAGAGGTAATTCTGAATGCCACTGAATAGGCAACATTCTTACTGAATTCCAAGCCCAGGGTCAGCTCAAGGACTGCCTAGGACATTGGTGAAGGCCAGGAAGCAAAGTTCAATTTTGATTCGGTATTTGACAAGTCATTGCTTGGAAGCACCTGTAATAAAACAATACTGAAAGAAAGCACACAGATCCATTCACGACTAAGGCGGGGACAGGTTTGGAGCATTCGTTCTACAGGATGCCAAAGATTCTAGGAGGCTAAGTTTCCATGAAACTCTGCCTTGGGACTGCATCCAACCTTTTGGGCCTGTCACTCAGTCTTCACTGGAGTGGGTGTGGCAGGAGTCCAGAGAGCATCTACTGGGATTTCCAAGTCATGGTGAACCAGAAAAACAGAGCTGTAGCAGAACCTGTGAGTAGTTAGCAACTAAGTTTATTCAAAGCACTTCCAAGCGGTTGATGGAGCTGGGAAAGGTCATGAGAGTCAGGGCTCTAGTGTGCGATTCATGTCCTACCCCTTCCTCTGCATCTGTGCTCCACACGTTCTCATGTCCTGTCTCTCATGTGCATCCCTCGTGGGCAGGGCTTCCAGGCTTGCTGGACACGGACTTCTTTGACACCTTCATTCCAATTCTTCTCTCCATCTTCCTCCGTTGCTACAGTCTGTAGTGAAACCAACAGCCTGGGCTCTGCAGAGGAAGGGTGGGCAGCAGACCCGGAGAGTGGGGAGCAGATACCAAGAGAATGAGAAAGAGGCCCAGAAAATGGGGGACAGGGACCTTAAGACCTGGTGTAAGGTGGACAGAAACGCAGAAGGCAGGAGGCAGGGAGCCCAAGGAGCTCGGGACTTGAAAGAAGTAGGGGAACCTGCCCAGCTGCCCGCTTGCAGTCCCACCTGCCCAGAACTAGTTTCTAAGGCCCTGTTCTCTGACCTTACTCTGTGTAGGTTCCTGTGTCCCACCGTATCTGGGCTGCCAGGTCTATCTTTCAACCTTGTTGGAATCTATGCACCTGGCTCTCCCTGGGTTCATTTTTTTGTAACTGGGGTCCTTATTTCCTCTGTGCACTGGGGGTCTTGGAGAATGGACCCTATACACAGAGAAACCTCCTTGTTAGAGAAAGGCTGTCCTAAGGGACACAGGGCTGTGCAGGTAGTGACTCTGGGATTTCTTGAGTCATGTGGCTGGAGAGCCATCAAAGTCACACATCACAGCTGGGCAGTGGTGGCACACGCCTTTACCCCAGCACTTTGAGAGCCAGAAGCAGGTGGATTTCTGAGTTCAAGGCCAGCCTGGTCTACAGAGTAAGTTCCAGGACAGCCAAGGCTACACAGAGAAACCCGGTCTCGAAAAACAACAACAACAACGATGACGAAGAAGAAGAAAAGGGAAAAAAAATCACACATCACATCATTCACGGTAAATAAACAATGAAGGCCAGGTATGGTGGCCCGATTTTATAATCTAAGCACTTAGGAAGTGGGCTCAAGAATGTTAGAAATTCAGGGTCATCATTGAGGTAAGAACAACCGGTGCTACTTGAAACCCTGTCTCAAAAACAAAAAACGGAAGGAAGGGCCGGAGAGTTGGCTACATAGGTAAGTTTGGTTTCTAGTACACACACGGTTGCTCACAACCATGTGTAACAATGTCTTCAAGGCATATACTTTGAGACACAGGACAACCATGTGGTCCACATACATATACATACATACAGGCAAAATATTCATTGCACATAAGATAAAAAATAAATTCAAAAATAAAATATAGGGCTGGTGAGATGGCCAGGTGGGCAAGAGCACCCGACTGGTCTTCCGAAGGTCCTGAGTTCAAATCCCAGCAACCACATGGTGACTCACAACCATCGGTTAGGAGATCTGACTCCCTCTTCTGGAGTGTCTGAAGACAGCTACGGTGTGCTTACATATAATAAATAAATCTTTAAAAAAATAATAAAATATAAATAAGGTTGGCTATGGCGGTTCACACTTTAATCCCAGCACTCAGGAGGCAGAGGCAATAAGACCTCTGTGAGTTCAGTTCCAACCTAGTCCCTCCAGATAGCTCAGGGCCAGCCAAGGCTACATAGAGAGACTCCTGAAAACAAAGACAATGAGGAGTCAGACCTACAGTGTAGCCCACATAGCAGGCTTTGATCCAGATCTCGAAGGGACCACGAGGAGGAAACTGAGGAAGAGGAGAACCCGGGGATTCTGTCTTACATGTGTCGTTACAGGTGAAACCACAGTTCTCTCCATTTAAAAAATTAAAACCATGGTGGGAGCTTGACCTGTGGCTTCTGCCTATAATCTTAGCTACTTTGAAGCCTGGGGCAGGAGGATCACACCTTCAAGGCTTGTGCAGATTACAGAGCAAATTCACAACCAGCCCAGGCAATTCAGCAATACCCGGCTATGAAATAAAAGATAAAAAAGAGGTGTGGATCGTGGAAGAATGCTTTCTGAGCCGCACGAGGGTGCCCTTAAGGTCTATACTCACTATCAGAGGGACACAATGAGGTAGAGTTTGGGACTATAGAGATCTTTCAGCCACCCCAGCAGACTACCTTGTCTTCTGAATTGCACATGACCGTCACACATACGAAGATGAATGAATTCGTAATAGTCTACAGTCATACCACCCTGAATACACCCTGTCTCCTCTGATGTAGGCAGGTAATCTGAGTCAGACCTGGAGAGCACTCAGACAGGAGAGTTTAGATTCCTCAAACCACCGGTTTAGCTAACTACTGCCTTAGTCACCGTAACTGAAAGATAGGAACAGGAGAAAACTGCAGAGAGCCACAAACAGTAACATGGGGTTTGTTAGGAGGGTTGGAACCAAAGGCAACGTGGTCGCGGAAAACATGCCCAGAACCACCGTGCCTCCATAACATTAAGAAATACTGTGTTTGCTTAAAACCAGAGAAAAGTCCTATGACCGGTGAAAACTTGCAACAAATGTCTTCGCTATATGCTCCTCATATGCTGGATTCATTATATGCGCCTTACACTTAAAGAGACCGTAACGATCCTTTTATCCTCCCAGCACTTGAAAGTACCGTTCTCGGTTACAATGTATATTAAAGCTAATCGTCATCTTTGGCCAAAGTGTACGCATTTATCTATCGAGTGCATTGAAACCAATCAGGAAAGGCATACACCTCACGTTGAGAAACGACCTTTATTAACAGACAGCTAGCCCGAGGAAAGTACTTTTCCAAAGAACGCACAAAGCGGGGTCGGTTGGATTGTGGAGAAGGAAGCTGAGGCCAGTTACCCCGCAGATTGAGCCTTATTTGGAGGGAGAATCTGGATCCTGAGGGGGCCTTGAGCCGGTCGAACAATTCGGGATTGTGGGAGAGCCAGCCTCAAGCGGAGGAGCTGCAGAGGCAGCTGTCATGGACAGGACATGGACGGGGCCTTTGATGGTTTTTTTTTTTCTTTGCATGAACGAAATTTCTGCCCCAGACCCCAAGATCTGTATGTGCTCTGCGATGGGGGAGTTGGGAGGGGGGGGGAGGGCCTGTCCGACACTTCATTTGTCTCAGGGGACAAACAGTAGGTGCAGGTTGGAGGCCCCTGGCCTGATTTGAGGGGGTGTAGTCTAGGAACGAACGTTTACTCTGGCAATCGATAGAAAGGGGACCGAGTTGAGCATTGTTAGACTGGAATGGAAGGTTATCTTCTTTTGGTCCGGTGGCCCTCAGTCCTCACATCCGGGAGACGGAGACGGAAGGACCTCAAAGAACAATATCTAAACCTGAAACTACCTTCTGGTTTTCACGTCTTAAACTAAGCAGAGAAAAGGTGTAGCCCTATCTGGAGGAAAATGCAACACCTACTATGTCGACAAGAAAAGGAAAAAGAGTAGACAGAGTCCAATCTAACTTTTAGTACGACAAAGACCAGGGGAGAGCGCGAACGCAGTCCCCCACTACCACAAATTATGCAGTCGAGTTTCCCGCATTTGGGGAAATCGCAGGGGTCAGCACACCCTAAAGTGCAATGGGTGAGCCTCGCCCTGGGAAAACCACCTTCATGATCATGGTATCTCCCCTGCCAGGTAAGTATGCTTTCCCAGCGCCCGGCCCCGGCTCACACCCGCCGCCCCTACACGCTTAACACACGGTCACTTAGCCCCGCCCGATCTCGGGCCTCCCCCGACGCACACGCCATTCTTGCGCTCCGCTGACACCCGCGGATCCGCGTTCCCTCCCTCACCGCGGGAGAAACCCCTCGTATTTCTGCACGGAGCGCGGACCCGGCAGACCCTGCGCACTTCATCTGCATACACCACGCCCATACCCGTGACATCAAGGATGATACGTCATCAAGGATGACGCCTGGTCATCTACCTTTCTACCCCTTCATGGCCGCCTTCATATTCTTTCTTTATATTCTACTATTGTAAATTCCAAACATTTTCACCTGATCCTTATTTTCCCCTTTGGGAGGAGGGGGTAACCCTGTAGCTCGCGGAGGCTGGCCTGGATCTGATGCAGGAGAAACTTGGAGTAGAATAGTACTAATAGGACTGGAGAGTTGGTTCAGTGGTTAAGAGCACTGACTCGATTGCAAAAGACTCGATTCCCAGCATCCACATGGAGGGTTACCACTTTCTTTAGCACTAGCACGTGTGGTGCAGACACACATGAAGGAAAAACACTCATGCACACAGGGTAATAATAATTTTTTTAAAAAAAGGATGAGAGAGAGAGAGAGTGAGTTGCAGGATTGGAGAGATGGCTCAGCACCGACTGATCTTCCAGAGGTCCTGAACCCATGTGGTGGCTCACAATCATATAATATAATGGTGTGCCTGAAGAGAGCTACAGTGTAGACATATACATAAAACAAATACATAATTCCTTTATAAAAGAGTTACTAATACAAGTTCTGAGAAAAATCTGAATGTATCTAAAGAATGGCTACTTCCAGTAATACTAGAGACAATTAGGGCACTAAGCAGGCTGGTTAGAAAGAATGAGAAACAAATTTTACTGAGAAGGTGTCTTCATGGTGGATGTTTGGACATGGAAGATGAGTGTTATTACTAATGGTTAAAGTATTCTTAAAGTCTGCAAACTCTTCTATTCCTACAAAGTGTGTTTCTGGGGCAGTTAAAGCAGTCTGTGACACCTAAGAGAGAGATGTGGGAGAGATGAGGGATGGTACAGATATTTGACTTAGCAATTAAAAAACCAGCAAAGTGAAGGAATCTTGTAAGACGGTGGGCAAGGCTACAAAAGGTGGTAGTGCCTTTGACCCAGGAAGAGCACACAAGCAACCTTCTTGAAGCAGTCAGGTAGAGCTTAGATGCAGAGGCTATGGTCTGAAACAAGAGACCTATGACAGGGAAGTGGGATCTAGATTATCTAAAAGGGATGTTGCTAGGGATGTGAAAACCTTTGAGGACTTTGGACAGCTTCTTGTACCATGTTTTATATCTAGGGGTGGAGAGGGGTGATGTGTACCTTGTATTTTGACTGTGCCTGATGGGCAGTTTTGATGAATGCTATAGTAACGTTTACCAATTGACCCATCTGGAATGCTGTGACTCCTTAATTAGAATATAATTTTTTGAGCTTTTGTTTGTGCAGAGATAGAAGTCGCCATCATTGAAAATCAAGCATGACAAGTATGGCCATTTGAACTGTACTGACAAAAAGCTGTGTAAAAGAGTAAGGTTTTAATAAAATTTGAGTCTGTAGCCGAAGAAAGAAAGGGTCACAAAATCAACTCTGCTGGAGGGAATTTCTCTAAGCTCCATGTGGGAACTGAGAGACAAAGTAGCCCAGGAGGGCTAAGAGAAGCTGTGAGACTCCTGGGACAGAGCTGAGAGACAGGAGAACAAGGTCACAGATGCCCAGAAGGGCTTAAGGAGGCTGTGGGGCTCAACAGGCAGCTCCTAGTGGGAGGAGAGGAAACAGGGAGGGTTCCAATAGATAAAGGAACAAATCTTAAGGAAAGAGGGGCCCACATGATGGGGCTCTGGAAAGTATAGCAGGCTCCAAGAGCCAGAGAGAAAAGCTCCTTACCAACTAGGCCAGGAAGACATAAGAAATTGCTGTAGAGTCAGACCCAATGTGATACCTAGCAAAAGCCAGCAGAAAGAAATGATGTGTACATATTGTGATGGTTTGTATACCCGCCGAGGGAGTGGCAGGATAAGAAGATGTGGTTTTGTTGGAGTAGGTGTGTCATTGTGGGTATAGAATATAAGTCTCTCATTATAGCAGTCTGGAAGTCAGTATTCTGCTAGCAGCCTCCAGATGAAGATGTAGAACTCTCAGCTTCTTCTGCACCATGCTTGCCTGGATGCTGCCATGCTCCTGCCTTGATGACAATTGACTGGACCTCTGAACCTGTAAGCCAGCCCCAATTAAATGCCCTTTTAAAGAGTTGCTTTGTTCATGGTGTCTGTTCACAGCAGTATACCCCTAACTAAGACACATACTTTAATATAGTCAAGACAGTATGAACACTTGAGAGGTGGACCTACCCAAAGGTAAGTATAGCATCTTCTACCAAAGTCTTTGGAGACCCTTGTTTATTAGGAGATGATACGGATGGCAAAAACAGAAGATCTAGTATGTCTTGAAGGTTAACCTGTTGATTTCCTTAAAAGTTAAGCTGCAGCCAGAGCAGAGAGACAAGGAGCCCATCCTTGGATAGGCTAAGATATAAGACAGATCTAAGACAGATTTAAGGATGACAGCAAAACAAACTTCAACAAGTCAACCGTATTGGTGGGGGGGCAGGAAAGGGGATGAAGGAGAAGGGGGCATCTCCCATGATCACGGATAGGGTGTGCTCTATACAGATGAAATACAAAAACAAAGACTGCAAAGTGACATCACCCTCCTCCTCGAGTCCCTTGTATCTGAAGATAGTGTAGCTCTCTTCAGGCACACCATTATATTATATGATTGTGAGCCACCACATGGGTTCAGGACCTCTGGAAGATCAGTCGGTGCTGAGCCATCTCTCCAATCCTGCAACTCTCTCTCTCTCTCTCTCTCATCCTTTTTTTAAAAAAATTATTATTACCCTGTGTGCATGAGTGTTTTTCCTTCATGTGTGTCTGCACCACACGTGCTAGTGCTAAAGAAAGTGGTAACCCTCCATGTGGATGCTGGGAATCGAGTCTTTTGCAATCGAGTCAGTGCTCTTAACCACTGAACCAACTCTCCAGTCCTATTAGTACTATTCTACTCCAAGTTTCTCCTGCATCAGATCCAGGCCAGCCTCCGCGAGCTACAGGGTTACCCCCTCCTCCCAAAGGGGAAAATAAGGATCAGGTGAAAATGTTTGGAATTTACAATAGTAGAATATAAAGAAAGAATATGAAGGCGGCCATGAAGGGGTAGAAAGGTAGATGACCAGGCGTCATCCTTGATGACGTATCATCCTTGATGTCACGGGTATGGGCGTGGTGTATGCAGATGAAGTGCGCAGGGTCTGCCGGGTCCGCGCTCCGTGCAGAAATACGAGGGGTTTCTCCCGCGGTGAGGGAGGGAACGCGGATCCGCGGGTGTCAGCGGAGCGCAAGAATGGCGTGTGCGTCGGGGGAGGCCCGAGATCGGGCGGGGCTAAGTGACCGTGTGTTAAGCGTGTAGGGGCGGCGGGTGTGAGCCGGGGCCGGGCGCTGGGAAAGCATACTTACCTGGCAGGGGAGATACCATGATCATGAAGGTGGTTTTCCCAGGGCGAGGCTCACCCATTGCACTTTAGGGTGTGCTGACCCCTGCGATTTCCCCAAATGCGGGAAACTCGACTGCATAATTTGTGGTAGTGGGGGACTGCGTTCGCGCTCTCCCCTGGTCTTTGTCGTACTAAAAGTTAGATTGGACTCTGTCTACTCTTTTTCCTTTTCTTGTCGACATAGTAGGTGTTGCATTTTCCTCCAGATAGGGCTACACCTTTTCTCTGCTTAGTTTAAGACGTGAAAACCAGAAGGTAGTTTCAGGTTTAGATATTGTTCTTTGAGGTCCTTCCGTCTCCGTCTCCCGGATGTGAGGACTGAGGGCCACCGGACCAAAAGAAGATAACCTTCCATTCCAGTCTAACAATGCTCAACTCGGTCCCCTTTCTATCGATTGCCAGAGTAAACGTTCGTTCCTAGACTACACCCCCTCAAATCAGGCCAGGGGCCTCCAACCTGCACCTACTGTTTGTCCCCTGAGACAAATGAAGTGTCGGACAGGCCCTCCCCCCCCCCCAACTCCCCCATCGCAGAGCACATACAGATCTTGGGGTCTGGGGCAGAAATTTCGTTCATGCAAAGAAAAAAAAAAACCATCAAAGGCCCCGTCCATGTCCTGTCCATGACAGCTGCCTCTGCAGCTCCTCCGCTTGAGGCTGGCTCTCCCACAATCCCGAATTGTTCGACCGGCTCAAGGCCCCCTCAGGATCCAGATTCTCCCTCCAAATAAGGCTCAATCTGCGGGGTAACTGGCCTCAGCTTCCTTCTCCACAATCCAACCGACCCCGCTTTGTGCGTTCTTTGGAAAGAACGGGCTAGCTGTCTGTTAATAAAGGTCGTTTCTCAACGTGAGGTGTATGCCTTTCCTGATTGGTTTCAATGCACTCGATAGATAAATGCGTACACTTTGGCCAAAGATGACGATTAGCTTTAATATACATTGTAACCGAGAACGGTACTTTCAAGTGCTGGGAGGATAAAAGGATCGTTACGGTCTCTTTAAGTGTAAGGCGCATATAATGAATCCAGCATATGAGGAGCATATAGCGAAGACATTTGTTGCAAGTTTTCACCGGTCATAGGACTTTTCTCTGGTTTTAAGCAAACACAGTATTTCTTAATGTTATGGAGGCACGGTGGTTCTGGGCATGTTTTCCGCGACCACGTTGCCTTTGGTTCCAACCCTCCTAACAAACCCCATGTTACTGTTTGTGGCTCTCTGCAGTTTTCTCCTGTTCCTATCTTTCAGTTACGGTGACTAAGGCAGTAGTTAGCTAAACCGGTGGTTTGAGGAATCTAAACTCTCCTGTCTGAGTGCTCTCCAGGTCTGACTCAGATTACCTGCCTACATCAGAGGAGACAGGGTGTATTCAGGGTGGTATGACTGTAGACTATTACGAATTCATTCATCTTCGTATGTGTGACGGTCATGTGCAATTCAGAAGACAAGGTAGTCTGCTGGGGTGGCTGAAAGATCTCTATAGTCCCAAACTCTACCTCATTGTGTCCCTCTGATAGTGAGTATAGACCTTAAGGGCACCCTCGTGCGGCTCAGAAAGCATTCTTCCACGATCCACACCTCTTTTTTATCTTTTATTTCATAGCCGGGTATTGCTGAATTGCCTGGGCTGGTTGTGAATTTGCTCTGTAATCTGCACAAGCCTTGAAGGTGTGATCCTCCTGCCCCAGGCTTCAAAGTAGCTAAGATTATAGGCAGAAGCCACAGGTCAAGCTCCCACCATGGTTTTAATTTTTTAAATGGAGAGAACTGTGGTTTCACCTGTAACGACACATGTAAGACAGAATCCCCGGGTTCTCCTCTTCCTCAGTTTCCTCCTCGTGGTCCCTTCGAGATCTGGATCAAAGCCTGCTATGTGGGCTACACTGTAGGTCTGACTCCTCATTGTCTTTGTTTTCAGGAGTCTCTCTATGTAGCCTTGGCTGGCCCTGAGCTATCTGGAGGGACTAGGTTGGAACTGAACTCACAGAGGTCTTATTGCCTCTGCCTCCTGAGTGCTGGGATTAAAGTGTGAACCGCCATAGCCAACCTTATTTATATTTTATTATTTTTTTAAAGATTTATTTATTATATGTAAGCACACCGTAGCTGTCTTCAGACACTCCAGAAGAGGGAGTCAGATCTCCTAACCGATGGTTGTGAGTCACCATGTGGTTGCTGGGATTTGAACTCAGGACCTTCGGAAGACCAGTCGGGTGCTCTTGCCCACCTGGCCATCTCACCAGCCCTATATTTTATTTTTGAATTTATTTTTTATCTTATGTGCAATGAATATTTTGCCTGTATGTATGTATATGTATGTGGACCACATGGTTGTCCTGTGTCTCAAAGTATATGCCTTGAAGACATTGTTACACATGGTTGTGAGCAACCGTGTGTGTACTAGAAACCAAACTTACCTATGTAGCCAACTCTCCGGCCCTTCCTTCCGTTTTTTGTTTTTGAGACAGGGTTTCAAGTAGCACCGGTTGTTCTTACCTCAATGATGACCCTGAATTTCTAACATTCTTGAGCCCACTTCCTAAGTGCTTAGATTATAAAATCGGGCCACCATACCTGGCCTTCATTGTTTATTTACCGTGAATGATGTGATGTGTGATTTTTTTTCCCTTTTCTTCTTCTTCGTCATCGTTGTTGTTGTTGTTTTTCGAGACCGGGTTTCTCTGTGTAGCCTTGGCTGTCCTGGAACTTACTCTGTAGACCAGGCTGGCCTTGAACTCAGAAATCCACCTGCTTCTGGCTCTCAAAGTGCTGGGGTAAAGGCGTGTGCCACCACTGCCCAGCTGTGATGTGTGACTTTGATGGCTCTCCAGCCACATGACTCAAGAAATCCCAGAGTCACTACCTGCACAGCCCTGTGTCCCTTAGGACAGCCTTTCTCTAACAAGGAGGTTTCTCTGTGTATAGGGTCCATTCTCCAAGACCCCCAGTGCACAGAGGAAATAAGGACCCCAGTTACAAAAAAATGAACCCAGGGAGAGCCAGGTGCATAGATTCCAACAAGGTTGAAAGATAGACCTGGCAGCCCAGATACGGTGGGACACAGGAACCTACACAGAGTAAGGTCAGAGAACAGGGCCTTAGAAACTAGTTCTGGGCAGGTGGGACTGCAAGCGGGCAGCTGGGCAGGTTCCCCTACTTCTTTCAAGTCCCGAGCTCCTTGGGCTCCCTGCCTCCTGCCTTCTGCGTTTCTGTCCACCTTACACCAGGTCTTAAGGTCCCTGTCCCCCATTTTCTGGGCCTCTTTCTCATTCTCTTGGTATCTGCTCCCCACTCTCCGGGTCTGCTGCCCACCCTTCCTCTGCAGAGCCCAGGCTGTTGGTTTCACTACAGACTGTAGCAACGGAGGAAGATGGAGAGAAGAATTGGAATGAAGGTGTCAAAGAAGTCCGTGTCCAGCAAGCCTGGAAGCCCTGCCCACGAGGGATGCACATGAGAGACAGGACATGAGAACGTGTGGAGCACAGATGCAGAGGAAGGGGTAGGACATGAATCGCACACTAGAGCCCTGACTCTCATGACCTTTCCCAGCTCCATCAACCGCTTGGAAGTGCTTTGAATAAACTTAGTTGCTAACTACTCACAGGTTCTGCTACAGCTCTGTTTTTCTGGTTCACCATGACTTGGAAATCCCAGTAGATGCTCTCTGGACTCCTGCCACACCCACTCCAGTGAAGACTGAGTGACAGGCCCAAAAGGTTGGATGCAGTCCCAAGGCAGAGTTTCATGGAAACTTAGCCTCCTAGAATCTTTGGCATCCTGTAGAACGAATGCTCCAAACCTGTCCCCGCCTTAGTCGTGAATGGATCTGTGTGCTTTCTTTCAGTATTGTTTTATTACAGGTGCTTCCAAGCAATGACTTGTCAAATACCGAATCAAAATTGAACTTTGCTTCCTGGCCTTCACCAATGTCCTAGGCAGTCCTTGAGCTGACCCTGGGCTTGGAATTCAGTAAGAATGTTGCCTATTCAGTGGCATTCAGAATTACCTCTATTATTGTAAGAGAGATAGTGAAAGAAATCAGGCATTACTGTCTACTACACAGAGTTAGAAGTCTCAGGGCAAGCTTAGCAAAACAAGTTTAGAATTCTTATTATAGTTATGTATGGCAGACTGCATTACTTAATAGAAGAAAGTCCCCCACATAATCACTTAGAATAACAGTCAAATCACTCCCATATACAGGAATTTACAATGGTTCAGGAAGTAGATTGGGCTGTGGTAAGGAGGAACTAGAGTATTGCAGTATTCATGAGATTAGCTAGAGCAGAACTCCCTAATTAGAACTAAGGCTTGGGCGAGAAAGCCCTTGCCCCAGGAGTGTAAAGGCCTCACACCTGGCTTCTAAGAGTATAGCAGACCTTAGATAGAGCTGACTTTGTCTCAGTGTTGTATTGCCTAGTTCCTGCCAGTCTTTATGTATGCATTCCTCTGTTTTGTGTAAAGAGTCATTAAGCATCAGGTAACCTCAATGTGCCTTGGCTGATGCGTCAACTAACTTCCCTATTTTCCTCTGTATTAAAAACCTGATGCTTTCTTTGAGAAATTACAGTCAGGTACAGCACTCTCTCTGGTGTTTTGTGTCTTTTTGTCATCCTGCTGACTTCTTGCCCACCTGATTACCAAAATCCTGGTTCCCTGCGGGTGGAAGGACCGGCTGAGTCCAGTCCAGGGCAGACTCCCAGTTCACAGGTATAACAGGACCCTGCTCTCCCACTACTTAGGAGCACTGACTGCTCTTCTGAAGGACCCGAGTTCAAATCCCAGGAACCACATGGTGGCTCACAACCATCTGTAACGAGATCTGGTGCCCTCTCTGGAGTGTCTGAAGACACCTACAGTATACTTACATTAAAAAAAAAAAAAATGAATCAGGTGTACCTGCTCTGTCCCTATTGGATCTCCATCTCCCTCAATCTCTCTGCCCTCTTTGGCGTCACTGCTCTGTTCCTCCCTCCTCTGACTGTACCACAACAGCTGTGGGTGCCATGGCTTCCTGTCTCCCCACCACACCAGCCCTTTCTGTCCACCCTCATCCTCTTTCTTCCTATCATTTCCTTCTGGTTCTGTCCCCTTCCCAACATCACCGCTGCTGTCCTGTATGAATCTCTGTTCTCTGTACCTATCCACGCTCTTGGCCTCACATCTGCCATCTACACTGGGCTTCCTCTTCCTCAACTACCAGCCTCAGCTTGGTCAGTGGTCCTGAGTGTTTGGGAGCAGTGGAATAATGACTCAGAATCTGGGACACATGCAAGCTGACAGCTCTGTGTTCAGTTCAAGAGAGCTCTCAGCTTGAGATAGCTCTCTCTTGCAGACCAAAGTCCAGTGTTTTATTTTGCATATGCAACTCCCTTAGGAATTGCATATGAATTCAATCATTTAGTCCAGGTTCCCTTTGACCATCTCACAAAACTGCATTTTATGACTCTGGCTTCTAAAACCAGAGCCACATTTCTTAATGGTCTGCTGCTTGCTAGAGCTGAAACATGGCCCCCTGGTTCTATCACATTTTCACCAGCTTTCTGTTTTCCAACTCCTTCCCTGCCTGACCTTGGCTGTTCTGAATCTTGCTCTGTAGACGGACCTTGAACTTAAGAGATCTGCATAGATCTGTCTCCTGAATGCCTGTCCCACCATGCCTGGACCTAAGCTTTTCTTCATTTAGAATTTGATCTGCCCCAGCTAGCCTTGAACTCAGAGATCTGCTTGGCTTTGTCTCTTGGGATTAAAGGTGTGTACCACCACGCTGGAGTCTTAGCTTTTCATGGCCACTGTTCCTTGATCACAAGTGTGCCCTCCATTTCTGGATTGTAGTTCATTCCAGATTAAAAGTCCAAACTGCCGGGCGGTGGTGGCACAGGCCTTTAATCCCAGCACTTGGGAGGCAGAGACAGGCGGATTTCTGAGTTCGAGGCCAGCCTGGTCTACAGAGTGAGTTCCAGGACAGCCAGGGCTACACAGAAAAACCCTGTCTCGAAAAACAAAACAACAAAAAAGTTATGATTATAATACACATGCTCTGCTATCTCAATGTTCTGAAATTCCTCTCTTCACCACCAGCCTTACCTTACTCAGGACCAATCAGCTCAAAGGTTGGCTGATAATACTCTTTCTAGTAAGCCAGCTGCTCCCCTCCTTGCCCTTTAAACTTTGAATCTGCTTTTTCCTATTAAAAAAAAAAAAAAAAAAAAAAGGCCTACTCTGGGGGCAGACTAGTATTGCAATTAAGCTTCTGGGTCCTTTTTGCAATCCTGGACGTCCAGTATTAAGGTGTGTGTTTATTTAATAAACGATTCTTGCTTAGCTGAGATCGGTGTTTGTATGGTTTGAGTGGCGATTCAGGAACCCCAACATGTTGTCAGGAAAACACACACACAGCGCTTTAGCGGTGGCTAGCACTTGGCACACTACCTGGGCTCACTGAGTGGGAGCTTTCCTATTCCGGGCACAACACCTCAGAGACAAGGCACTCTAAAACTGACTGTATTTACATTACATCCTTTAACATTACATCCTCGGTACTTATCCACGCTGCGGGGCCTGTGACAGAGAGGACACTTGTCTTCTCTGTGCAGCAGCCATTCCTGGGCTGGGGCATCCCAGAACTGGAATCCCCAGCAGGTATGCTCCTCGGGGATCTTCAGGGAACCGGCTACAGCCTTCACTCCTTCATCTCCTCTTTACAAGGGAAACGATGGTTGCAATCCTGTCTTCAAAGCTGCCCAGTTAACAGCTTCATGGTAGAAGACATTTCTATGTGGCGGAGAGGGAAAATGTCCTTTCCACTACCTACCTACCCATGGGTCTTGGCTAAAGCCCTTGTATCAAATGACAGTGACAATGGCAAAGCTCATGTGCTGGCTTAATGCAAGTTCATTATTATCACAGAACTCCCAACTCAGTGAGGAAACAGCTGAATCAGAGGCTTCAGACACAGTCTCTGTGGAGAAGAAATATGACAGGGCCAGAGGTCTGTGGTGCACTTCTAACACTCAGAGAAACTCAGCCAGGGCTGCTGCTCCCCTTCCTGTCTCCAGAGGGAAGGATGCTGCTCCCTCCCAGATCTTACTGAGGACCCCTGCTGTGAATGTCTATTCACCCCACAGAGAAAATCATCTCAGGTAGGGAACAGAGAACAAACCAAATCAGGGAAACCACCAAGGTCATAGGCCAACCAGTAAATTTTCCTGGGGTTACTTACAAAAGCAGAAACAACTCAAAGACAGCTGCATCAATCACCAAAGTCGTTCATAGCATAGACAGCAGTTCACAAACGCTGGAAGCCTGGAGTGCACTGCACAACCTGCAGGTAGCTCAGCAGGTAGACAGCGTGCTTCTCAGGCAGCTCCGGTGGTCCGAGAGCATCTCTGTGCAGTCTTCACTCTGTGTGTGTGAGAGAGAGCATCTCTCTGCAGTCTTCACTCTTTGTGTGTGTGGGGTGGGGGGGGTGGGGGGTGTGTGGGTGTGGGTTCTCGGTGCTTGTGGAGGGAGGGCCCTAGAGAATCTGGCCAGTTTCAGGGACTTCCTGAAGCTACTGAGTTGTTTACTCCTTGAGCATCCTTGCAGGATACAGTGTTTCACTGCATCTTGATTTTAAAAAGCATCCCGTGTCTGAACTTCCCCTTAGAACAGCTGTTGTTTACTTCCCCTTTAAATCTGCCTCTTAGAGTACCTCCACTATGGAAGATTTTACTCTCCTAGGAACTGCTACCCAACAGTGCCTCTCCCTTGAGGGTCTTGGCACCTGCTTCTGGGGAGGACGGTCAGGGAGGAGTGAGTGTCTTTCCAGCTTCTGTGTAACATGATTAATGTACCAAGGTGCCGTGTTTGGGGCCAGTGTGTCCCAAACCCATCACACCTAAGATGCAAACCCCAGAATCTAAAACAGTGATACAAATGTTTGCCAAGGTGAAGTTCAAATGCTTACATCTCTACAAAGGAATGTGAGTTTGTATATACTCTATACTTTTTCTCTCAAGTTTGTCTGAAATGCCAATCTTTTAATTTCAGGCTCCATTTTAGAGAACCTGACTTAAGTTTTGTAGGACCCCCGAAGGGAGACCCTCTCTCAAGTCTCAGGGATCGAGAGCCCAGAAAGCTACAACAGTCAAGCTTGTTGCAAACACACGAGGTTTTAATGGCACACAAACCAGCATGCTGAGGTCGAGACCCATACACCACGCAGGGGTAGAGGAGTCTGACCCCAGCCCTATTTTCCAGCAGGCTTATAAAGGCAAAAACCAGAACCTAGGGGGAGGATCGGAGAGGAAATAGGGGAAGTCTAGGGGCGAATATTTACTTCAAGGCACCTGGGACATTGAAACATTTTGTGGTTGTTTTTCCCAAAAGTTCCGGGGAATTAGGCCATCTGGCTGGGGGGCCGGGGCCCATGTTCTCAGGGCAGTCATTATTTTATTTTTTATTCTTCAGTTTGAGTTCAGGTAAACTAACAGGCTGGTACCTATCATTAGTTTCCAAGTTGCCACCCAACAAAAACTGAGCCGAGCTCCAGTCTCTAGGGTAATCCCCTACAAGACCAGCCTTTCCAGATGATGCCCTCAACAAGACCAGTGTCTCCAGGTTGTTGGCCTATGATGAAGAGCTGCAGGCCGTGTCGCTCTAGTGTGCTGTGTGGACATCTCCCTCACTGGTCTCTGCTCCCTGCTTTTAAAAAGGAAAAACAAAAGAAGTGCAGTTTCCAGAGCATCCAAAGGGGACACATCACACTGTGAGTGTGAAATAATTCTCGAATACCAGCTTAGGACCTGGAATCTTTTCTTCAAATTTAAATGAAAGAAAACTAGCTTGACACCAAAGGTCCAACTGGGACTTGAACTCAGATCACTGGATTCAGAGTCCAGAGTACTCACCACTACACCATGAAACCCATATGGCTCTACTTGCCTTAACATTTCCTCCATCAGTTTATGGAAGTTTTTACCACCCAAATTCTCTTACTGGTTTTTGCATTTCATCTTCACCTTGAAGTCCACACAACTCAGAGTTAAGAAAGAGTTGTTTTGCCTCCATCATCTGCCTCAGATACCACTCCTTCCTGTCCTCATGTTAAATTTCTCCAGTAAATGGTTTTAGTGGTCTTGTCTTGCCCTTCACCTTTCCCTCACCACCCAGGAATACAAAGAGACAATGGCCCACCACCACTTCCTGTAATATATAAAAGTGGGTCAACAATGGAGAGGGAGTTGGGATATGAGGGAACCTTCATATTTTCCTTCATATATATATATATATATATATATATATATATATATATATACATTTGTGTACCTTCGGTGGATTTTGTTTCTTACAACAAATGTATGTTTAAAAAACAAAATTAAATGCAAGCAATGAATTTAAAGGTTTACATAAGACATAAGACATTCAAGCCAATGTTAATCCCAAAAATGTGAGGAGAAAGACCACCGACCCAAATGGCCAAACTAATTAAAGCAAGCAATTAATTTTTTTTTTTTTTTTTTTTTTTTTTTTAGGTTTTTCCATACAGGGTTTCTCTGTATAGCCCTGGCTGTCCTGGCACTCACTTTGTAGACCAGGCTGGCCTCGAACTCAGAAATCCGCCTGCCTCTGCCTCCCGAGTGCTGGGATTAAAGGCGTGCGAAACCACGCCCGGCTGCAAGCAATTAATTAAAGCAAGCTTTTTTATTCGTATACATGGGCTTCCTCCTAAGGTGTACTTCAAGAGGTGTGCTTCCTCACTGGACATGAGGAAGACAGGGTTTTTATAGTTCAAGGGTAGGGGGGTTCCAAATGGAGAATTTGGCAGGAAAAAAAAGTTACAGAAGTGGAATACAACAAGGTAGCCATAACAACAGGTGATCATAACAAACTTGTGAAGCAAAGCCACGGCTGCAGCATGCTCATTCCTTTTGGAAACAAAGGCACAGTTGCTGTTCCCTGGAACAGGCAGTCCAGAACCATGAGTGGTTACAGTTCCTGGTTGGGCTTCGCCCAGGCCTTGAGAAGCAGAGATTTAATCATAAACGGGAATAAGCCTAGCCTTGTTTTAACTGTAAGATGACTTTAAGCCCAAGATGGAGGCCGGCGGGTTCCTCAGAAGACTATACTTGGGGCTGGTGAGATGGCTCAGTGGGTAAGAGCACCCGACTGCTCTTCTGAAGGTCCAGAGTTCAACTCCCAGCAACCACATCGTGGCTCACAACCATCCGTAACGAGATCTGGCGCCCTCTTCTGGACTGTCTGAAGACAGCTACAGTGTACTTACATATAATAAATAAATAAATAAATCTTAAAAAAAAAAAAAAAAAGAACAACACATTCACATATCCTGACTGCAGTCTATTAAAAAAAAAAAAAGACTATACTTGTATGTGTTAAAACACACCATAGGTCAGGCTAGAAAGGCATGTTATTTTTTGACCTATTTTACATAGTCACCTAGCAATAACCACTTTTTAAAAATTGATTCTGAATCTCTCATCTCAGCACTCAGGAGGAAGACATGCAGATGTCTGTGAGTTCCATGTCAGGCAGAGCTACGTGATCAGCTCAAAATAAAATAAATTTACAATTAAATAGTAGAGTATTTGCTCATATTTTGAAAAAAAATTTTTTTTCAATAACACTACAAACTTTCACTGGCAGGTGTCATGCAAGAGGAACTGCGGTGGACAAGTGAGCTTCCCGGAGATGGCCCACCATCATGCACAGCTGAGATGAATGTACCTCCCAGAGCGGGTGAGGGATAGCGGTGGGGTTCGTCTCTGGATTGCTTCTTGCTGCTGCTGTCTTCTCATGTTTGTCATTGTTCCACTCCTTCTGTAGCTAGTGTGGTGTGAATGGCTGTGGAGAGACCCTCACTGTCTGTAGTCTGCTGTGACTGCTTCACGAGACACAGTTCACTCCATTGGGCAACTTTCCTACAGATCGCTATGAAGAGCAACTTTCATGAAATAGCAGTGTTTAGATGAATGAATGATTTTTAAAAATGCCCGAGTTGGTTTAAATTGTTTTAGGAAGCTAGGGTAGTTGATTAGGAAGATTAAGGAGATGGTTTAGGGGTTTTGCCAGGGAGACATAATAAAGTTAGAATTAAGAGTAGAATGTGCCCCCTCCCTTGTAGAATAGAGAGGGCTGCATGGGTGAGAAAAAGAACACAGCGAACATTCATGCATTGCCAGCACGGAATTTAACTTGGGAAAGAAAACTGGGCATGAGACAGGTTAGTGATCAAGGAAAACATTCACTCTAGGGTAGGTTCTGAGTTCCCTGATCTCGTCTAAGGATGTGTTCACAGGTGTCATAAACAGGTAGGGTATGAAGGAAAAGTAAATGATCCTATTATAGGTATAAGAAGAATAAATACAGTAATAGATACTAGATGATTAGCCAGTTTAGCTAAATAAGGTTTGAATGAATAAGACATATAATAAATGATTTATTTCTTGGTAAATACAAACTGTCGTCAGCTAGCACATGGAAAACCTAGCTACTATAGACTTGGCTTGCTTAAACTTTGTTGATCAATGACAAAAGAATTCTTGGTTTGGGTTAGGATGATTTGTGGAGAGAAAGATGGGATATGTTAAGTGTGGGTTTCAAAAAAATAACATTTAATCAATAGTCATGTTGTAATTTTCTCTTGTGTAATGATTTTAATCTTTTGAAGAATATGTATTTGTGGTAGTTGGTTTTGGAGAATATATAACTTGTGGCTCTCTTTCGTAGAGAATTTTTGTCTTAGGTGGTATAAAAAGTCTTAAGAGAAAAAATAAAGTTGTTGGATTCTCTCTTCATCAACCAACTCTGTGTGTGCGGTCTTCCTTTTTCGCCAGCCCCAGAGAATTACTCAGTTTTGCTCCCTTAGAGAAAGAACTGCCCAGTGATTGGCTGCAGACTCCTCGAATTCAGAGCCAGATCTGTCGAAAATGGCCTTCGGCAATTCACCTCTGGACAAATAACTGTGTAAACTTCTTCGAAAGCCCAACAACCTGCACACTCGCGGGTCTCCGCTAGTCTCAGCTCCCAAAAGGGTGGCTCCCACCTTGTCCTCCTGTCCCTTTTCCCCGTTGTCTTCCCTTTCCACTGAACGCCTCTCCTACACTCATCTCCCAGGTCCCAACCCGGCCCGCTCCGTGGCTCCAGCACACAGCAGGGGTGACCAGTCCCTTGTCCGGTACTTGCTTAGGGTCTGAAAGGATCGTACCCTAAAGCGTACTAGGGTTCCTTCTCCGTAGTCCTTCTGGGCGCCAAGGCCCTCGCCAGAGTGGAGCCCCTGGTGGGCCCGGGTTCCCAAATGACAGCGGGATCTCAGCATCGGAAGGCGCCAGCAGCACCCGCGCGCGGCTCCTTAAGGTCCCGTGAGCCCCGGAACCCGGCGCAGGACCTGCGGTCTGGTGACTCCAGTTCAACTCCCAACCGCTGTCCCCAGTTAGCACCGTGACCAACCTCCAGGACTGAACGCTGCTCCCTGTGAGCCCTCACTCACCATCCAGCCAACCTAAGGATTTCCACAACGTCTCTGTGGCGCAATCGGTTAGCGCGTTCGGCTGTTAACCGAAAGGTTGGTGGTTCAAGCCCACCCAGGGACGAGTGTTTTAACCTCCCCTTGCTATTCCTACTTTGCTGAAAACACCTCAGTGATACTGAAACTATTCCAATTATTATCGCTAGTTACCCAAAGTCCAAGCAAGCCTACCAGAGAGTACAGAATTGCCTTTCTTAATTTAGTTTTTCAGACAAGGCCTGGAATAACCAGGCTGGTCAGGAATTTGAGGCGAGAAACCCCACACCTGGCAGTAGTGACCTAGTCTGAATGAGTTGTTCCCCTCGAATCTCCAGATACACATTTAGTTAGGGTGCTTTTCTTTGGCTTAGACACTTGTAAGATGAAAGTTGAGGATTCTAGACTCAAAGGGAGTCCACCTTGCCTGCTGCCACTGCTTTGCACTGGTCCCATCCCACACACATTAGACCACTGGGGTTGATCTTTGGACCCAGTAGGATAGCAAGAGTGGAGAACTTTGTGGTTTGTTTGTTTGTGATTTGGGCTTTTGTTTGTTTGTAACTTGTTTATTGTTTGTTGTCTTTAGAGACAGTTGCTCACTGTGTAGCCTCGCCTGGACTGGGATTTGCAGAGCTCAAGAGAGCTGCTATCTCTTGAGTGCCAAAATTAAATGCCTGCACCACCATACCCAGCCATGCCTAATTCTGCATTTCTTTTCATATATGTGTGTGTGTCGTGTGTGTGTATGTGTGTAATTTATAAGGTGTTCTGCGTAGTTTGATATAGCCCTGGCTATCTTGGAACTCCCTATGGAGACAGTCTAATCTCTAACTCTCACTGGAGATCCTGCCTCCTGTCCAGAAGGCTGGGACTAAAGGCATGGGACACCACATCTGGCTAGATTTTATTTTTGTGTATGTGCAGTGCTGACAGAGGCCAGAAGAGGGTGTCAACTCTCCGTGCACTGGAGTTACAGACAATTGTGAACTGCCTGGAGTGGTTGGTAGTAAGGAACATTTCCATAAGAGCAGGAAGTGCTCTGAACTGCTGAGCCCTTCGACCAACACTTACTCTGAATATATTTCTTCTCCTCCTCCTTCTCCTTCCTCTCCTTCCTTTTCTTCCTGCTTCTCCTTCTGCCCTGGAACTCCCTCTGTAGACCAGGCCTCAAACTCAGAGATCCACCTACCTCAGTTTCCTAAGTGCTAGGATTAAAGACTCGCTCCGCCACTGCCTCACTACTCTGACTTTCTTAAGATGGTGAGGTTCCTTCTCCCCTCCTCCACATGCCCTCCCTTCCTTCCCTGCAATTTTCCCAGGTAAACGTTTTTTAAGTGAGCATAACTGCAGGGGAAGCAAGCAGATCCTTGTTGCCTCCTGCAGATGTGTATTTTGATAGTGGTGAGATGGGTGTTCCACTGTCACACAATGGCGTTTATATCAATGTTCTTACCAAGCCCATTCTGCAAATGAATCTTCCCCAGGGGTGGTGCCCAGTTCTGCTCCTGTACTCCCAGCTGTAGCTGTGTTCCTTTCTTCTTTACTTGTGTTTGAAACAAACTTTCTCTTAGCTGTCCCAACTAGGGGATGGGCGGGGGGCAGGGTGGGGTGTGTCACAGTGCACAGGCACACAGAACCTATGTTGAGTATTTCGAATGGACACTTAAGGTACTTCCGAGCCCTCCGATAGGTAATTGTGTTCTGTGATGACCTGGTCACTCAGATCAAAGAGCACTGTTTAAGGAGGTTAGGACAGACTCCTTATGCTTATGTCTTGATTCTGTGAGCCCTGATTATTTGCCTGCTAGCCCCCACATTTGGAAACTCCCTACCCCTAATCTTTAAGAAAAGTATCTTCTCCATGTCCAGAGCTGATTTCTTGAACCCTGTCTTACAGGGAGGGAGACAGCCAGTGTACATGAATAAAAAAAAAAAAAAAAAAAAAAAGCTTACTCCAATTAGGCCATTTGAGTCGGTGATTTTTCTCATCTCAGAGATCCTTTGTGGGATTAACACTGTGCAAAAACATCAAGGCATGATTGGATATGATTCATAAGCCAGTGGGGTGGGGGTGGGGGAAGAAAAACAAGCCAGCATGGTGGCAATCCCTGTGGGCCCAAGACTACAGCTATTTAGGATTGGCCGCCGACCTGGACAGGATCCGGGCCAAGGGTCTCACGGCTGAAAGCGCCCATCCTTGAAAAAGCTCCAGGACGCGGGTGTACGCAGTTCCCACCGTGTCTCCCAGGGTGGCGGAGCCCAGATGGCCTCCGCCAGAGGTCCGCGACCATAGGTGGCCTCAGTGACTCTGGGTTCGGACCTCCAGGCTCCTCGGCTCCTGCGGCGGTGGAAGCTGGAAAAGCAGCAGGGAAGGGGCTGCGCTTGGGTGTGACCCCTTCGTTCGCCGCAAAACTACTCGCTGTTGTTCCAGGAGGAGCAAGGCAGGTCCCTTCTGGGCGGGTTTCTCCAGTGCCTGTTCAGGGACCGTCAGGGCCACAGTCTCCTGGACAGGGAAATTGTCGGGCATCTGGCGCACTCTTCCACGCCGGAGCACTTTGCAGCTTTAGAAGAACCCGGGCACACAATGGCACCTGGTGCGTTCGCAGGCAGCCAGCGTTGCACTGGATACAACACAAGTCTTTCCCGAAGAATCCACCAGGGTTTTTCCGTATAAACCAAGCGCTTTAGGCTGGAACTTGTCCGCAATCCCACCAGTTACAGTTGCTCAAAAACAAATTTCTGCCCCACGCCTTGAATCACAAAATTGTTAAAAAAAAAAAAAAAAAGGCAATTAAAGATGCACTCCTTTAATCACTATAGGTGGGTGGGGAGTGGAGGGAGGCGGTGTTCGGTGAGTTGGAGGCTAGCCTGGTTCCAGACAGGACTACATAGTGAGACAGGTCTCAAAAGCAGAACATAACAATTTTCTGAAAGAGACAAAGAAAGGAAGATGGAAGAGGCTGGAAGAGAGGAGACTGGAAAGGGGACCTGAAGGTTAAGGAGCACGGTGGTAAGTCGCCCTTAAGAATAATTAAGTGGCCTTCCCCACCTCCAGCAACTTTTTCTGGTCGCGATCCACTTGGCTTCCCGCTGTGAGTGGGATGGAGACCAAGATCCAGCGGCAGGAGCACTTCCCTCAGCGTTAGATCCAGAAATCCGTAACTTCTACTCTGCCTAAATCGCTTCAGGCAGAGAGATGTCCAAAAAGCAAGAGATTCTTCCCTCCTGTAGTCCATTCGCCTTGATTTCACCCTGAGCACAGCCGGGGGACGGGCAGGTTGGAGCCGCAGAGAAAGCAACATAGTGAGAAAAACTATCCCAGTCTGTACCTGGAGCTCGTAGGATGAGTGTCTTTTGTAGTGATGGAGGTGGGAAGGAAGGAAAAGGAGCCCTTCCCCAGGTTAGGAGGACTCCGCTCACCCTATGCTGGGTCAAACCGACAGTTTCCCCACCCGAGGCTAGGAGGAAGAGATGTGCCATCCAGGCGCGCATGGTGCGAAGGCTGGCGTGGAATGGATTCCAGATGGGTTTTCCTGTCTGTTGCTTTCTGAGGCAGAACATTACCCAGACAGAAAATGGAAGAGACCGTGGTGGTCTTGAATAGGAGGCGTGAGTTCAATGCCTGGTCTGGTCGTCTAAGAAAACTAATACTCTTTACTCTTCGGAGTTTCCTCTAAGTGGTCAATGAATGGGTTGAAAAGTATCCCTGGTGGGCTAGTGGCTAGGTTTCGGCGCTTTCACCGTCGCGCCCTGGGTTCGATTCCCGGTCAGGGGATCTCCTCCCTCCACTCCCATACAGAAGGGTCACAACACGGTGGGGACAGCCGTGCCCCACACCAGCCGTGGGGCACACTCCTTGGGCTGAGCCAGCCCTCCTTTCTGCTTCACCTTCAGAGTTTTAAACTAAGGTAGTGAGGAGTTGGGACAAAGAGACTTGGGGAAGGGAAGAAAGGGAAGATATGCTAAAAAAAAAAGAAAAGGAAAACAAAAAATTGGAAACAAAATAATTGCTATACCATTTCTGGGCTCAATAGTTAATATTCTTCGAGACAGTCTGTATAGCCCTGGCTGTCCTGGAACTCACTTTGTAGACCAGGCTGGCCTTGAACTCGAAATCCCCCTGCCTCTGCCTCCGGAGTGCTGAGATTAAAGGCGTGCGCCACCACGCCCGGTGTTAATAGTATTCTTAATATTTTCCATTAACTCCTAATTTGGCGTTTCCCCAACTTTCCTGCTAAACCTAAAACCATTTTATGGATTTGCCCCATCATTGAGGACTAATCCCACACATAAGATCCATTACTTGGGCTGCAGTCGCTCCTTTTCTTTGTCCTTTCTTTAAGACCAGGGCAAGGCTTTTTCCTCCTCTGAACCTGATGCCCACGGTGGAGGTCATTTGGGTTTTCCTGGACAGCCCAGGCCTGGCTTGTCCAGCAAGGCTATCTTAGACAGTGTTCTTAGAAAGGGTTTACTGGGCTTACATGTCCCCATAGTAGTATAGTCTATCACTGATAGAAATCAGGATAGGAACTCAAGCAGGGCAAGAACCTGGAGGCAGGATCTGACACAGAGGCCACAGAGGGCTGCTGCTTACTGGCTTGTTTCCCTGGAATTGCTCTGCTTGTTTTCTTACAGAACCCAGGACCAGCAACCCTGTGTGGCCCCACCATCAAGTGGAGCTCTCCACCATCAAGTGCTAGTTAAGAAAATGCCCTACCGGCATTCCTACTGCCCAGTCTTATGGAGGAGGTATTTTCTTTCTTTCTTTCTTTCTTTCTTTCTTTCTTTCTTTCTTTCTTTCTTTCTTTCTTTCTTTCTTTCTTTCTTTTTCTTCACACGAAAGGACAATACTTATTTAAACAGAGCTCGAGTGGGGTAACTATGATATCATCAGAGTGCACAGAGGAAAAGGGAGGAAGAACCAAATGTGACTCAGTCAGTGGCACTTCCACACCTTTACTGTTTGATCTATCCTGCGAGTAACCACATAGGGTGCCGTCTTATGGAAATCCATGCGCACTGAAGATCTTCATGCATCGCTTGTTATTGTAATCCCATACACAGAGAGGCTTATCACCAGCACAACTCAAAATAAACTTCCCCCGAGAATGGACCAGAACTCCACCTACTCCGTTATCATGGCCCGCAAGAGTCATAAGGCACATGCCAGTACTGACATCCCACATCTTAATAGTTTTGTCTCTGGAACAAAGAAGGGTCTAGGCTTGCCACTTCTTCTTAGTCTCAGATCCTGTTGGTTCAGAGATGGAAGAATACGAACACTCTGGAGCCCAGGAAATGCCTTCCACCACATGTGCGCATTCTTGGAGCTCAGCCTTGCGTTCCTTTGTTGCTACAACCCACACACGGACACCCATTCTCTGTGTCCTGTGAATGTCTTCACACAGTAGCCAGTTTGCACTTCCCACATTTTTATAGTTTTATCCCTTGAAGCAGACACTATATGATCTCCATTAGGCATGATGGCTACTGAAGAGGCACTGTGGTTGTGTTTGTGGCTCTGATGCACTCAAAACCCTGAAAAATTCCATAATTTAATCATCACATCTGCAGAACAGAAAGCCAGAAGCTTGCACTGTGGTCAAAGGAAAACTCCTGTACAGAGTCTGTATGGCCCTTGAGAGTTCACTCAAAATACCCAGTCTCATAATCCCACACCTTGATTGTAGCATCGTCTGAAGCAGAGACCATAACACTGAACACAGGATGGATAATGACTCCAGTAACTGGACTCGCATGACCAGTCGATGAGTATTTCTCAGGTGGACAGTGAATCCATTCTTTTTTTTTTTTTTTTTAATAAAAGACTTATTTATTTATTATATGTAAGTACACTGTAGCTGTCTCCAGACACTCCAGGAGAGGGCGCCAGATCTCGTTACAGATGGTTGTGAGCCACCATGTGGTTGCTGGGGTTTGAACTCTGGACCTTCGGAAGAGCAGTCGGGTGCTCTTACCCACTGAGCCATCTCACCAGCCCCAGTGAATACATTCTTTTGGGTCTCGTTTCTCACCAAGACATAAATTCTTCTTTTGCTTCATTTTGTTTTGATTCTAATTCCACTGCCTTTTAAAAAAAAATCTAATAACAAATGTCCATTTTCCCCCAAAGACCAGCATGCTTCTTATATAGTTCTTCATGTCTAGTTCATCTTCCTTATTAAAAACGGACTATGTCTCTTCATAGCCATTTGAATGAAGATAATCTGCGATAGCTCGATGTAGTTCATGTCGTTGTCTCTGGGACAGCACCATTTTGGCCTGTAATGAATGTCAAGCTTACTTGATATAGTGGTATGTCCCTCCAAAAAAAATCAAAGGTTGTGATCCCTGGATTTGAATTAAATATGCCACTCTGTGGCTTCCACAGAAGGAAAAGTGATTCTGTTTTCAAGTGAATCCAATAAGCAACCAGTCAACAAGTAAGATTCATTCCATCAGAGAGCTGTGCCACCGCCTCCGCAGGGCCTCTTCGGTCCTTCACGCCCATCCACCAGCGGTGTACCGCGAGGAAAGGAGAGGGAAGATGGCGCTCTGGGCCCAGTCCCTGTCCCGGGGAGGGGGTGGGGAGGGCCGCGGTCAGGCGGGCTCCTCAGACGTTCCTGGGCTGGAGCCCTAGCCCAGCGTTCGCGCGCCCTCTCGCTTGTGCCTGAGCGCTCCCCTGGAGGCATTCTCTTAAATGAGGTTCCCTTCTTTTTGATGACTTTAGCTTGTGTCACACTTTTGGTTTTAATGGTTGCTGCTGCTTCCTCCTTCCCCTTCCCCTCTCCTCGTTCTTGACTGGGTCTCAAGTATCCTTGGCTCCCTGGCACTCACTTCGTAACTAAGGATGACCTTCAACTCCTGATTTTATTGCCTCTTACCGTCCAAGAGCTGAAATTACAGGTGTGTGCCACACTAGCTGGCTCTGCATTGGTGTACTGAGTCAACCTGAACTCTACATTGATTTCACAAGTAGCAGCAATTGCCCTCACCGTCCAGCTGAGGCACAGCCGCGTGCACTCGGCGCCTCTCCCAACGCTGCGGGGACCAATCACTTCTGCGGGAGGACAGGAGGGTCTGAAGCCTCGGAAGCCAGCACAGACTGCTGCACGGTTCGCACTGGTCGGCTGTCCTGAGCTCCGTCGGGGCGGGCAGCTCAGTCCGGGCATTGGCGCCCAGCTAGAAGACATCGAGGGCAACGCAGGATCCAGCAGAACTCGATTGTGGCTCAGCAAACGGGGCCAGCACCGAGCAAGCACACAGTTGCTCACTGTCCGGCACGTGGCTCGCCGTGATCGTATAGTGGTTAGTACTCTGCGTTGTGGCCGCAGCAACCTCGGTTCGAATCCGAGTCACGGCAGTGTTGTACTTCTGTCTGGATATCTTTTGCCAGATCTCATCTCGCTGTACTTTACCGCCTCACAACAGGCTGTTTCCAGGCATTCCCTAACACAAAGGCTCTTAATTCCAGCACGCAGGAGACAGAGACAGGAGGATCTCTGTGAGTTCCAGGACAGCCAGGGCTGAGAAACCAAATCCAACAAAATCAGGTTAGTTTGATCATTTTGAAATCTGTGTTTGGGCGGTTAAGATCATTGATTGTTCTTCCAGAGGCAATTCCCAGCAACCACATGGTGGCTCACAACCATCTGTAATAGGATCTGATGCTCTCTTCTGGTGCGTCTGAAGACAGCTACAGTGTACTCATAAACATAAAATACATTTTAAAAAATCTGTTAGTGTGCTTCCAACTCCATTTGCTATCCTTTAAGTTTTGCCTCCGTGTGTTGTGTGTGCGTGTGTACTTACAAACACACTGTGTACCCATCAGGGCCCAGGGAATACTAAGTACTTGCTTCACTTGAGAGATAGAGCCACCCATGATTTGGGTCTTGATCATTTTTACTACACTGTTTGAATGAACAGGTGAAGCGTTTGTGCTATGCGACATGGGGAGAGACACCCCAGAACCATGCTGAATCTCCCACTAGACTGCATAAGATAGGTCTTGGAGCCTGGAACACTCACAGATAAACAGTCTTCAAATCTAGTGTGACTTGACTCTTGTTAAGGCAGACTTTCACACTCCAGTCTAAGCTATCCTCAAATAACTCTAGCTCAGCAAATAACCTGAACGTGCCAGCATCTTGCTTCCTCAGCTTCCTATGTGTGGCGATTACAGGCATGACTGATTCATAGGGAGCCTCGTCAGACTCAGTGTAGTCTTGGTTGGTTTGGTTGGTTGGTTTTTTCTATGTGAGTACATCAGCCATCTCCACTGTGAGTTATGTCCTCTACAGGGACAGGACAGGGCCTTTCCTTTGGCAACACTAGAGGGCTCTGCAGAGCTATTGGTACCTGCACCTGTTAATAACAACCTATGTTGCTGTGTCTTCTGGTTGAGAAATGTCGCCCAGTGAGTCACAGAAGTTGGCTGGCCCCGCTCCGTCCAGGGCGGCTTAAGATTTATTTTATGTGAGTATAATATCACTCTCTTCAAACACACCAGAATAGGGTATCAGATCTCATTACAGATGGTTGCTGGGAATTGAACTCAGTGCTCTCAACTGCCATCTCTCGAGCCCCCTGAGAACTCCTAGTAATGGAGGATAGAGTCTGAACTGTCCATCTTTTGTAGCTAGGCAAAGCTTCCAGTGATAAGAGTGGGTTGCCTTTCTTTTGAGTTGTTGGCCTGGGGGTCTGGTGGAGATTCCTAAACAACCCAAACTGATGCTAGAATAGAAAGTTGATCTCTGAAAACTGACAGTGGGACCCCAATGCCAAGGACAATATCCACACAGCCGGGTGAATGTACAGAGCTGTTGCCTGCATGGAGCCTTCACTCCTATGTTCTAATCATTTTGGCATGGGAAGGTACCCCACAGGATGCTGAAAGATAAACTTGGGACACCAACTCATCCACTAAACCTTTGACCAACATCTATCCTGCCAGCAAGATCTGCTGGGGCAATGGCGGTATAGACCTTGTGGGCTAACCAATGTCTGATTTAACTTGAGGCTGACACACAAGAGGGAACCTATATACTATACTACCTGGATGGCCAGGCACCTGAGACTGACTGGATAGCCCAGAAAAGTAGAGTAGAATCAAGCACGACCAGCCAATAAATAAATAAATAAAACTCAACTCAACTATTTCTTTTTTTTTTTTTTTTTAAGATTTACTTATTTATTTAATGTATGTGAGTACACTGTCACTGTCTTTAGACAACCACAAGAGGGCTTCGGATCCCATTTGAGATGATTGTGAGCCAACATGTGGTTGGTGGGGTTGTTCATTGTGGCAAGGTAGACAATGGGCAGAAATTGTCCATTCATCTACAAATTACTATCTAGAAAAAGAACACACTAGTCAACTGATTATCTCTGCCAAGACAGAGTAGTCAGTCCTTCACAATTCTACGTTACAAAGGTCATATGATCCTAGGCCAAACAGCTACAGTTTGATGCTCCGACGTGTTGAAAAACAGCAGACTGTATAGGTAGGCAGCTGTCTCTACAGTAAGTTTCAGTTCTGTAAGCTATGATAGGCTTCTTACATGTTCAGGTAAATTTTATGTTGCTCTCGGGAGTCTGGCAGGATTGAAGACTAACCAGTCTCTTAGCCAACCCAGGCTATTTAGCATTGAGAGTATATATATATATACACATACAGATATATATACACACATATGTGTGTATACATATATGTATATATACACATATATGTATATATATATATGTGTGTATATATATATATAAAATTTGAGATGGTTTTCTAATATATAAGCTGAATCAGGACATAACAAGTATAGAATTATAAGCCTTTTAAAGTTAGGATAGATGGCAGAATGCTTTATTTAACTTTCAAAACGATAGACTGGGTGTTAGGTCTATCTATACTTTATAAATTACAGGATGGTAATAGTTGTGCTCAATTTATATCTGAGAGAAAAGAGTCTTTTAATTGGACAAAAAGGGAGAAATGTAGATTGCTGTCTATAAGCAGGTGAGGGCAGGTGAAAGATAAGGCTAGAGCCTGTGATTGGGCAGTAGTAAAGGAAGATGGGCTGAGAGTTTTAGAGATGAGACACAGAGGCAGAGGGGAGGATGGAGACGAGGAGACATGGGATGTACCAGAGAGGAAGATGAACCTGCTGCAGATTGCCATCCTGTTTCACACCAATGGATCCTCTTTCCCTTGAGAAGACAGGCACTGCCGTCAGGGTGCAGCTTCTAGGGGCCTTTTGCTTATTTTTCGTTCGGCATTTCCTGGATGGCTTGGACAGAATCCTCCTCTGAGCAATGAAGACTAGATGCTTCCCGCTTGAACTTTTTCTCCAATTCACAAACTAGCCAGACTTGGATTTTCTGGAAAGATGTAAGCTGAGGAACTCGTACAAAAATTATGACAGCTTTCTGACCACCACCAACTTCAATTTCCTTGGCTTCGGTGATGTTGAGTTCTCACAGCTGTGCCTTGAGATCCGTGGTCATCTCCTGCTCGAGCAGCACTTGAAAGATGCCAGACTCAAATCGTCAGGCTTGACATTGGGTTTCAGAATCTTGGTGCTCGAGCTGAACATGGCTTCGTCCCTTGTAAGGAGTGCCGGCTTAGAAACTCCCCTAGTCTTTTTTTTTTTAATTTTTAATATTTTTATTACATATTTTCCTCAATTACATTTCCAATGCTATCCCAAAAGTCCCCCATAGCGCCCCCCACTTCCCTACCCACCCATTCCCATTCTTTTGGCCCTGGCATTCCCCTATATTGGGGCATATAAAGTTTGCAAGTCCAATGGGCCTCTCTTTCCATTGATGGCCGACTAGGCCATCTTTCGATACATATGCAGCTAGAGACAAGAGCTCCGGGGTTCTGGTTAGTACATCATGTTGTTCCAACAATAGGGTTGCAGATCCCTTTAGCTCCTTGGGTACTTTCTCTAGCTTCCCCTAGTCTTTATAATAGTAATACTAAGAAATATGTTAGCTGCAAGGGGCCTGTTTCAGGCGACTGAGTTGCTATCTGCATATAGCTCACAAAAGTACCAAGCGTACACCTCTTCATCTCTTCATTGTTTTTATACACACCGGCCCTGACTAGAACCCAGGGAAGTAATGAGGACATCAAGGCACCGAGACACTCGCAAACAGAGTTACTCCTGAGGAACTGGTGGCCTGGGGACTGATACTCTTCCTTCCGTGGGCTCTCATATTTTTCTTGCTCCTCCTCCTCCTTGTTTTTTGTTTGTTTTTTGTTTTTCACACAGTGTAACCTTGTCTGTCTCCTTCACAGTTATTCCCTTGCCGGCCTCATAAGCACAGGGATTAAAATCGTTTGCTACCCCACACCCACCCCCCACAAAACCTTTCTTCTTTTTGTTTTCGACACATACTTTTCTGGTGTGTCAAGGCCTACTCACTCTGCAGACCAGGAAGGCCTTGAACTCTAGATCCACCTGCCTATATCATTTTCTTTTCTGAAAAGATACCAGATTCTGTGTGAAGCGAACGTAGGCAGGGGAAGACACGTATCTCTAAACTTCTCAGCTTCAATTTAATGTTTTGCATCCAAAGACAAAGAAAAAGTAACATTTGCATTAAAAAAACAAAACTACTAGATTTTCTAATTGCTTACAAAATGTTCAACGTCTTCGTATATATAAAAAAAAATCTCCCATACAATGGGAATACAAGTTGATAGAGAAGTTAGGAAATTAGGTTCAAGTCCCAGGACTACACAAACCCAGTACGAAGGTCTACACCGGTAGTCCTCCCATCCCCACCCCCAAGGACCTCATGGCTGCAGAGCTTGTTCAGGCAGAGCCAGCGAAACGCCTGCAAACTCTGCACAACAGCGGAGGGGGCGGGAGGGCGATAGATACCCTGTGGCTGGCTACCGTCTCACACCGTGGCCCCTTTCCCCAGAGTCGCAGGTTCTAGCCGCCCGCCCTGCAGCCGGGCATTTCCCCAGCGGGAGTGGGGCTTGTGAGAACCGAGTTCCGGGTGCACTTCCCACAGCTCAGGTAAGCCACCGAACACGGGGACCAGTTCCATTCCTGTCCTCGCGGCGCTCGCCCGGCCTGACCCCAGCCCCCGGCGCCCCGCGGCTGACAGAGACGAGCTCTTCGCGGCGGCAGCGGAGTCCTAAGACCCCAGGCCGGCCGCGGCCTCTAGGCGGGTACGGGGCTGGGCGGCCCGGCGCCGCGGAGCTCCCGGCGAACCTGGAGCTCCTGCGCTGACGTTTTTTTTTTTTTTTTCTTTTGAGGCTCGGGAACGCGCGGCGCCCGCTGCAGGCCCGGACTTTCCTGGCCCGCTGGAAGTCAGCGAGAAAAACAGCGGGCGGAGAACAAAAGACCAGAACCCACAGCTAGGGAAAATCAGGGTTAGGTGCCTAAGCCTGGCCGCCCTCGACCTTAAATACCCCATGGCGCGCGCTGATTGGTGGAGTCCAGCACTTGCGGAAATGCTCCTTCTTCCCCATTTGTCCTCTCGCTTCCCGACTCCTCCTCCTCCTAGACACTCTCTTGAAAAAAAAAAAAAGAAAGAAAAAGAAATAATAAATAAAAAGTAAAATCTGTTTCTTGCTGTGAGACACACATACATACACACACACACACACACACACACACACACACGTACGCACATCTCTGAGGCTTGGTTTCTGAAATACACTAGAGTTGAAACTAGGGATATTTCCAATCCCTCCTTTTTTTTCACTAAAAAGAAAAATTCCACCTTCAACCCAGTCCACTCCCACAGCCGAGAGTGGGGGTGGGGGAAAAGTGGCGCAAATCTTTAATTCCAGAATTTGAGAGACTGAAGGCAGGCAGATCTCTTGTGAGTGCATGGCCAGCCCGGTACTGAGTTCCAGAAAGAAAAAGAATTTCAAGGGTAGCTGACCCGAGCCTATAATCCCAGTTGTAGGAGACTGAGGCAGGAGGTCAGCAGTTCAATGTCACCTTTTTTTTTTTCCTAATGCACCTTTTTTTTTTGTTTATTTTGTTTAAGACCGAGTTTCGTGCCTCTTTTCCCTGCTCATCCCTTCCACACCTCAGTTGTTTTCCCCTACTGGGGAAAAGCCTCTACTGGGCTGGAGAGTTTCTGAACAGTTTGGTGCCTGGCAGAGAACCACAGAAGGTATGGCAGTGGAAAGAGACAGAAAACAAAAACTCATGGTGCCTTCTAAGAGCACCACTACTAATGGAGAAGGACAACCGGAGAGATACTCTTGCATAAACTGGCACAGAGGCTCATAGCTGTAGGCTTCAAAGCCAACTTGGAGTCTTGACAACATTTGTGAAAACTGTCCCAGAAAAAAAAAAATGGACCAGGTGACCCCTGTGGAACCATGTAGAACCCACGTGGTAGAGGACAGGAGCAGATTCCTACTAACAAGTAAACAAACAAGCAAGTGTTAATAACAAGCTAATGAGGGACCCCCACCCCCCACCCCCCCACCATAAGTCCTATAAAATGTTCAGTCTAGCACAAAGATGTCATTTGGACACTGTAGTGAATGTGTCATTTCAACTAGATGACATACTACTGCCTTTCTCAAGGCTTGGGTCCTGGGACCCTGATTAGGGTCAGCAAGGGAATGGAGAAAGGACAGACCCACAGACAGGCCTACAGAAAATCAGGGCCAACAAAGATGCGTTCACTCTGATGGAATGGCACCCACTAGCAGACCACTCAGATTCTCAGCATGTTTTCTGTAACTGCCTGCCTCCGGACATTCTTTAATTTTTTTTTAAACAAACACCAACATTTTTTTGTATGTTTATGCAACTTTAAATTTGTTTATTCTGGCTGAACTTCACAATGACCTTGAGCAGTCCCGCCTATGAGGAACTGTAGTTTCCACAGTTTGCTTAAGTCAGATAGCTGGTGCATTGTTTAACCTAAATGGGGGGTCCAGATGATCTGCAGTTTCTTTGTCAATCCTAAAGCTTGACTCCAATGTGCCCAAGAACCACAGAAGAATGAATGCATACAGAGAACCTAGAAGGAATGTCCTCTGGGCCAAACAAGGCCACAGCAAGGTCAGGAAAACACAGAAGGTAGAGCTCACTTAAGGAGGCTAAAAGATACTGTTCTGGGGTCCACGAATTCAATCCCAAACCACACAAACACGGATCTCAGACAAGGATAGTTTATTGAGCATACAATTCCTCAGAACTGATCAACCAGAGACAGTCCAGATCCGGGAACTTAACTATGGCCTTGAGGTAAGATCCTACAAATCCACCAACATCTCTGCCAAGTTATTTCACCAATCAGGATTTGGTGACAGGGAAATTCCTTAGGAACATATCTTTGTTGTACACAACCTGCTCCCATTGTGTGATGTATTCAACTGTGGCAAGGGAGTTGTCTAACATTCATCTCCAAACTTGTCTACCAGGATAGGACTTGTCTAACATTCATGTCCTAACATGCCAACCAGGGTGTCACTTACACTTAAGACCCCGAAGCTGGGCCTCCGCTCAAGTCCCTGGATGAGCTGGCCAGCACCCCAATGACCCAAGAGAAATCCACACCTGATGCGAACTGCAAGAGGTTGAATTATTAGCTAGCTGAGGACGAACTCTTTCCACCATGCAGGGCAGGGGAGTTCGAACCTGAGCAGTAACAGTAGGGGCCTTTTAACAGTTAGCTGAGGACTTGGAAGGAGTTGGGAGGAGTTAAAGCTCTTCTCTTGGTAAAATTACAATTATCGCATCTCTAGTTGTAAGTTATAGAAACAAAAAGGCTTTTTGCTGGCGTTAGAAACTTTGATAGTAACAGCAAAAACATGAAAAGGTTTCCTTATAATGGCAGGCTAACCAAGCAACTGTTATCTAGCCCCCCACCCCCACCCCCGCCCCAGGCAGGGTTTCTCTGTGTAGCCCTGGCTGTCCTGGAACTCACTCTGTAGACCAGGCTGGCCTTGAACTCAGAAACCCGCCTGCCTCTGCCTCCCAAGTGCTGGGATTAAAGCCATACCTAGGCTTTCATATTCCATTTAGGCCTTAATATTTTACCAAGTCTTTGTCACTGACTGCTCAAGTTCTGCCTGCAGTGTTAGCATTATCAGCTAAGAACAATAAGGGGCATCAAGAGAAAAATAAAAATTGTTCATTCTTGAATTGGACTCAGTGTCTTGTATCTCTGTCCACATCCTCCTCCTATCCAGATCCCTGAGACTCCCGTGGCTGTGCTTGCTACAGCACCTAAATTCATTGGAAAGACATGCAAACAGTCTATGTAGCCTTGGATGGCTTAGAACACATTAAGTAGACCAATTTGACCTTGAATTTGCTTCAATGCTCCTGCCTCAGCTTCCTTTGAGATTGCAAGAAGCTGGGTGGGTAAGCCACCACACCCAGCTTCTAATAAATCTAAATTCTAGCCATCTTTAAGCCTAGCCCCAAACCCAAACTTCCCAGTGTCTTCCTTAAGCTTGGATCTGTATTAGACCCTTGGTCAGGGGTACTTTCTTTGAGACACACCCTAATGAGACGCTGAGATGCAGATGCATGCAACAGCAAGAAGGTTATTTTCTGGCCCGAAGGTGTCAACCTTCAATTAATCTCTCAAGACGAATGACTAGAAGGTGACCTTGAATGGCTATTACAAGCAGTTATTATATCTTTAGGGACATAGGTTATATCAGCAAGGTTACAGTCCTAACTTATTGGCTAAGCATAATGACCTTTAAATCTGTTGGCTGTATTTGAACTCTACCTAGGACTTTCCAGAGGGTCAGGTAATTATCAGTCAGTACATTCTGGGAATTTTTTTACTCAAGAATGTTCCTGTGGGTGGATGGAACTAGGCCTAGCCTTGACCCCAAGCAGGAGGGGGAAGCTGTAAGGAGGGTGTGGGACTGGAAGAGCCTTTAGAGTCCCTCAATTCCATCACATATTTAAACTCAAATGTTTTAAAAAATTTGGTAAATTTGTTTTGCTGTATTACTTTATTTCATGATTGTGATTTCAACCTAAAGGGGTTGCCCTGGTGCTGTTTGTATTCTTATGTTAATTCTGCTTCCTCAAGAGAAGGCTGCCTGCTCTAGGAGTGGATCACACTCAGGTGATCTCATGTGAACCTTCTCCCCATTTTAACTGATCCAATAAAGGCTAAAGTCTGTGGTTGGGCAGTGGAAGGGAAAGGTGGGGCTGGAAGTTTTAAAGAGTAAGGGAAGAGAGGAAGAGGGGGAAGACAGAGGAAGATGGAGGGAGGGAGAGGAGATGAAGATGGAGCAGAACCACGTGGACCGGAGAAGCTGAAGCAGCCAGGGATCTTGTAGCTGGGAACAGAGTAGAGCAGTGGGAAATCTGCCCAGTCTAGGTGTGGGGCTTGCAAATATTATACCCGAGTTGTGTGGTTTTGCATGGGGCATATTGGGGTGGGCGATTTACCATAGCATTTTAAATTATATGCTTCTGTATGCTACTTTTGGACATATACTACATGACATGTTTACACAAAAAAATTGCCCCAAACTGCTTCTCTTCGTATCGGTTCTTCACAACTTCAGTCCCAGTAGCAAGAAGCAGAGGCTGGACAACCTACTCCACATAATGAGTTCTAGGCCACCCATGGCTAAATTATGAGAGGACTTCCAAATAAATTAAAAGGAGTTCTCGCAGGAAATCAGCTCAAATTATTTTTAGTTGACAGGACTTAAATCTTGAATGGAGAAATTAAATTAATTTTGTTGGTAAGATGAAGCCTTCAGCCTCTCACCTGTGGTGTGCGTAGTTCCACGGCTCACATACCTGCCTGGGCTTCCAACAACAGAGATGAAGCAGGACTAAGGAAAGTGATTTCAGGCCCGGGACTAAACCCAGGCAATGGCTTCGCTCTGGCGCTTGGAAGCAAGTGAATTTTGTTTATTGATCTGTGGCCTGGCAACTACCCTGCGATCATCTGTGAACTTGACATGTTCAATTCACTTTTACTGGGTTTTCTTAATGGCTGAGAAATCTGCAAATGAAAATAGATTAACTTCTTTCCACTGTGGTTGTTGTTTATGTCTTGTTATACACCTGTCAAAAATCTCCAACAACAAAAAATAAACTCAAGCTTTTTTGTTTTTTTAAGATTGATTTGTTTAGTGTTTTCCTTTGTGTATGTATGTGCACTACGTGTGTGCTTGGTACCCACAGAGTTCAGAAGAGGTCCTCTGGAGTTAAAGATGTTTGTGAGCTACCATGTAGGTGCTGGGAATCAAATTGAAATGCTTCTATTTCACCCTGTCAAATGCTGGTATTAGATGTGTACCACCATGCCTGGTTTCCAACAGTAATATTGATGGTAATAAATATAGGAACCATCTGAGTTCGAGGCCAGCCTGGTCTACAGAGTGAGTTCCAGGATAGCCAGGACTACACAGAGAAACCCTGTCTTGAAAAAAAAAAATATATATATATATATATAGGAACCAAATTCATGTCAGTGGATTGGAAAACTACCAAGTAAAATATATTTATTTGAAAAGTTGATGCCAACTGTCATAATAGGAATGGCCCTGTCACCCACATTAATAATAATGGCTAATGCTAACAGAAATATTTATTCCATGGAATATCTCAGACTCCATGTTTTGCCCACAGGTGTCATTTTATATTTGGGACAACATGTGAAGAGGGAGCTCCTACCTGACCTATTTTATTTTATTTTATTTTTATTTTAATTAATTAATTAATGTATTTATTTATTTTGGTTTTTCAAGACAGGGTTTCTCTGTATAGCCCTGGCTGTCCTGGAGCTCACTTTGTAGACCAGGTTGGCCTCATACTCAGAAATCTGCCTGCCTCTGCCTCTGCCTCTCGAGTGCTGGGATTAAAGGCGTGCGCCACCACGCCCGGCCTGACCTATTTTATAATGTAGAAATGGAGGCACAGAAATCCTCACTGACTTTTTCAAAGTCTCACCTGTTCATGGTGGTCTGAAGCTTCCCCTTGGATACTGAGAGCTTCTGACTCCTCTCTCAGGGTATCCACCGAAGTTATGGAAAACATCAGAAACAAGTGAGGATATTATTGAAATTTTGCTTGGGAAGACAAAATTGACTGATGGGAGGCAGTTGTAGCACACACCTTTAATCCCAGCATTTAGGAAGCAGAGGTAGGAGGATCTCTTGATTTTGAAGAAGGCCTTGTCTACAGAGCAAGTGCCCAGACAGCCAAGGCTACATAGAGAAACCTTGTCTTGGAAAAACAAACAAAATGACTGTTTAAATAAAAAATAATAACAATAGATTATGGGGGTCTATAGACTTGGAAAAAGCATAATTCATGGTAAGAATGGCATATGCACCGGAAGAGGAATGAACAAATGAACAGCCAGTGCACAGGCTGTGGGGACAAGGACCGGATGCTTGTAAACCTTAAAGCAACATTTCAAAATTTTCCAAATGAGCCAGTAAGGTAGCAAAAATGGGATGGTGGTATGTCCACAGTGGGAGGCAGAAGGTGACAAAAGGCAGGACACGTCTAAGAAAAGCAGGGGTGGGAGGGTAAGGGGGTGTCTGCAGATCTGGGGCGCTCAAAGGGCTTCCCAGGCTGCTTGTCACTTCGCAAACAAGAGATTTTGAGTAGCCTGGGGGGGAAAGTGGGGCCAGGAGGAGAGAGGGGCGTTAGGTGGCAGAAGTACTCAGAAGATACGTGGCAGGGGTGGGGGCAGCGAAGTGACTGTGTTTATAGCTAGTGGGTGTGAGTCGGGTCCCGGCATGGGGTTGGGAAAGCATACTTACCTGGCAGGGGAGATACCATGATCACGAAGGTGATTTTCCCAGGGCAAGGCTCACCCATTGCACTTTGGGGTGTTCTGACCTCTGCGATTTCCCCAAATGCGGGAAACTCAACTACATAACTTGGGGTAGTGGGGGCTGCGTTCGCGCTCTCCCCTGAATGTGTCTGTAAATATAAAGACTGGGAATTTTTGGATGAAGTCTTATTGAATGTGTTCAACCTGTTAGCCTGTGCTGCTTACTGTGTTTTCTCTTCTATGCAGTGTCTGCTCTATTTTGACAATTTTATCTAGCAGGATGCTAGATGTGTTAGGTAAATATAAAAGAAAATGAAATCCACACAGCCACAAAAGCTAACTGAGATGTTTCTATCAGGGGGCTGGAGAGATGGTTCAGCAGGCGAGAGCACTGACTGCTCTTCCAAAGATCCTGATTTCCATTCACAGTAACCACCTGTAATAGGATCCCATGCCCTCTTCTAGTGTGTGTCTGAAGACAGCGACGGTGTGCTCGTATAAATAAGGAATAAATAAATCTTGAAAGGAGATGTTTTCATCACTTATAAGTGCCTACTACTTATTTTACCTTTTAATCTGTAACGCTTGAAAATGATGAAGTCACATACCAACGGAGTTCTTGTTCAGAGAATGTTTTTTAAGCTTTTGTGTATGCATATTTTGCCTACTTTCATACATGAAATATCTTCCATAACAGTGTCGCTGCTCTCACCAGAAATCTTTGTGTGGTTTCTTGCTGTTGAACCGGGGTTACTGAAATAACTCCCTGCTCTGCTAAAGAACTCCTAATCTTAGCCCTGGTGGGAACAACGTTTCTCTCCGGTTAGGATTTATTTAGCTTTTGTCCTTACATATTGTCCTCAAAAAGGACTGTCCTGGTGAGAGTCATTCTAAAAAGAGACTTCTATTTGACTCTCCGTCACTGTGGTTCAGGGATCTTGGGAAACATCGGGGCAGTATCCCTAGTGCTGAAAGTCTTGCCAGCCCGATCCTCTTTCTACTGCCTAGAATATTGGGGTGAAACCACCTTCTGTCTGATTCTAATTTCACAATGCGAAAAACCCTGTAGGTAGCAGACAGAAAAGACCATACTGCATTGGCCGGGAATCGAACCCGGGTCACCCGCGTGGGAGGCGAGAATTCTACCATTGAACCACCAATGCATCCTTAAGAGCACCTAGTAACCGTGCCTTAGGAAAAGGTAAGAGAAGCTATACATCTTAATGCGTTTCTACAGAAAAACAGCAATGTAAACCAACATTTTCTCACGAAACTTTTAATTTTTCCAGCATTGAGGAAGGAAACGGACCTTCCTAGATGCTCGGCTGTGATAAATCTGGGTCAAATTTGTCATTTTAGGAGTTTTGAAGCACGACTGACAGAACTTTCTACTTCTGCCTGCCCCGATCCAGGAGGTTCAATTCTTTAGAAGAAAAATGCTAGTTCCGATTGAAACTCGTGACCAAAATATGTTCAATAATTAATTATTATAATAATTATTATTCAATTATAAGTAGTCAAAACACACTTGGTATAGCTCCTTGACAACACCCCATCTGTGTGACACATACGGACTGACAAGAATCTTTTCTGAGCACTACACATCCTGATCCAGCTGGTTTGGGCAGGAAGAAGGGAGAGGTGTAGGGGTTGGGGAAGCCGGCCATTGTTCCCCAGGTTTGGGAGTTGTTTAATTTGCAGGGCAGGTGGTCTCCTAAAGCACTACAGCTGCTCTTCTGGGATGTTGCATAGCAACGGCTGGGGAAAGTAGCTAGTAAACTGAGTACCATCTGTGTGGAAAACCCAGCCATCCTTAAAATCACCCAGGAGATGACGGACAAGAGCAAGAGAAGAGGCCTAAATCTGCTCACACGTCCGTCCCCCCTCCCCCCACGCGTGCAGGCGCACACGCACACACACAAACACCCATCTCCCCTCCAGAAACCTTACTGATGCTGAATCCTGACATCTGACCACTGGGTGGACAGAGAAGGAAAGAGAAATCAGGACGGTGGCTGTGTGTGTGGAGGGGGTGATGACAGCTGTTACCTGCGCAGTGCAGACAGATAGAGATCAATATTCTCTATGTCCTACACCCAGGTGATGGCTCATTTGTCAGCCACACACAGTCATGAAAAATAATTGAGGAAAGTCATTGTGTTTAATTGTATTCTATCAACTAGAATTTACTTAAAATACTAGAACAGTGGAATGAGAACTGTGAGGTCACTTGGCTGGCAATGCCCAGGCAAACAGAAGAGGAGGGAGACAGGGAGAAGGTGCGGGTGTGGGAAGGAAACTGTGAGGCAGAAAGAAAGGATCTGGCCAAATGGTTGCATTAACCTAAGCTCCTGAGGGAACAGATTGCTGAAGCGACGGTCATTTTGTTTGTTTTTGTTTTGTTTGTTTGCTTGCTTTATTTTATTTTATTTTATTTATTTATTTTTTGTTTTCTTTTTTGCACCCTGGCCTTGACTCAGACAGAAAGGCCAATCGCAGTTCCCCTATTTGCCAGGCCTGCAGTTGTGGCACGGAACAGTTTCCTTTCTCAGTCTGTCCTGAGCCAATGGGACAGTAATGGGAAGACTGTACCAAAAGCAAAAGGGCCAGGGGCTGAGCTGGGACCGGACCAGAAAACAACCCGCAATCACAGGCTTCTAGGAAAGCCAAGTCCACCTGAAACGAACACACACACACACTCACACACACACTCATTCTCTCTCTCTCCTTCCTCCACCACCTCTTCCTCCTCCTCCTCTTTCCCCCAGAGATAGGATTTCTCAGTGTATCTTTGGGACTCACTCTTTTAGACCAAGCTGGCCTCAAGTTTAGAAATTTGACCGCTTCTGCTTCCGGATTGCTGGGATTAAAAGCATGGGACACTGCACCTCCCCTACTTTAACACATATCCCTAGGAGTCTTTGAACTCAGCATAGATACCATGCTGGCCTCAAATTCATATTGACCCTGCATCTGCCTGCCAGGCACTGGCATTAAAGGCATACCCCTGGAGAGAATTTATTTTACGGTTACCATTTGTACTGGGTATTTTTGTGTCAACTTGACACAGCTGGAGTTATCACAGAGAAAGGAGCTTCAGTTGAGGAAATGCCTCCATGAGATCCAACTGTAAGGCATTTTCTCAATTAGTGATCAAGGGGGAAAGGCCCCTTGTGGGTGGGACCATCCCTGGGCTGGTAGTCTTGGGTTCTATAAGAAGAGTAGGGTGAGCAAGCCAGGGGAGGCAAGCCAGTAAAGAACATCTCTCCATGGCCTCTGCATCAGCTCCTGCTCCCTGACCTGTTTGAGTTCCAGTCCTGACTTCCTTTGGTGATGAACAGCAGCATGGAAGTGTAAGCCGAATAAACCCTTTCCTCCCCAACTTGCTTCTTGGTCATGTTTTTGCAGGAATAGAAACCCTGACTAGGACACCATTATTCACGTGTTTGTAACTCTCTGAAGCTACCTTTAAAATCAAGACAATTTAAATGGTGCCGTTGCTCCTTCCCCGGCAGGCTGGTCTGCCCTCCTCTCCCTCTCATTCTGCGTCCACAGAAACCTATACACACACGCACACGCACACACCAAGATTAACCAGAGCCCAAATCTATACATCTAATGGACAGTATGTAAGGCAGTTCTGAAGGTTGGAGCCCCACCTTGGATTGTACACTTTGACTATCAAACATATTTTTATGTTTCTTTAAAAACAAGATCGGTTTTACTTTAACTTCTGAGTGTCTTTCTGTATGCTTCGCATGTATGGGTGCTCCCAGGAGTCGGTTAGGTTACAGTCAGTTGTGAGCTGCCCAGTGTGGGTACTTGGAAAACCAAATAGCTTCATAGATAGATAGGTAGATATAGACATAGACATAGACATAGACATAGACATAGACATAGACATAGACATATCCAGCCTAGGCAGGGTTTCTCTGTGTAGTCCTGACTCTCTTGGAACTTTCTCTGTAAACCAGGTTGGCCTCAAACTCACAGAGATCCACCCACATCTGCCTCCCCAATGCTGGAATTAAAGGCGTGTGCCGCCACTGCCCAGCTGGATACATCCTCCTTCATAACCCGTGTCTGCTGTCTGTGTTCAGTCCTTCCTCATCCCCCAATATTTAGTGTTTCTTGTTCTCTTCCTGCATGTTGTAGTGTACTCGCATGTCCACTTGTGTACATATTATGTAATATGTTTATATATATAATTAAATATATTAATTGTATATAATTAAACTAATCCATATTTGTTTACATGTATAATATATGTGTTAACAATTGGCAGGACGCTGTAGCTGAGTGTGAACAAATGCACGGTTTGCTGCTTTTTGAGACTGTGTGACCTTGCTTAACATTATACGTTTTAAGCGTTTTAAGTCCATCCATTTTCCTGAAATGTTTACATTTAATTTTCCTTTAGAGTTGAATAGTATCCATGTATATACACCATTGTTTAAGCCATTTTTACTCCTTACTCAGGGGTAAAATTGGGAGTCAAACAGCACAGCAGCAGGGATCAGACCTCTTCCATCTATGCTGTAGCATGGGGAGGTGTGCAGGTCAGTAGAATTATTACCTGTGCAACCAGGAATCCAGAGGAACAACCTGTAGAATTCACAGCCTCCTGGACCAAAGCAACCAGCTTGTCCTAATACTGCGGTGTAACCCCAGGAATCCGTCCCAACAGTATTGTGAAACGTATATATTCGTCGAATAAATGTTTTCTCTGTTCCTAAGAAACCGGTATGACTAAGTTGTGTTATTTTAGGGGTGCAGCATTCCAAATCTGAAAAGACTTCCTTGTTTCCAACTATCTGGTAAAACTAGGAAAGTCTGTAAGTCTATCACAGCCAGCCCCAGTGGTTTAGCCACTCCCAGGCTTGAAGTTAGCTCTACTAAAGATTCCCTTCCCCCAAGGCCAGGTTGGTGACAGTAGCAGTAACTGAAGGAACGAAACCGAACCGCTCTTGCTGATCTTCGGTAGCCTGTTTGAGTTGTCTCCAGTTATGACCGGGGATAGAGGATGTCCATCAAGGCAGACTGAACACAGTAGCAGGAAGCATCGGTCCACAGCCTAGCAGTCCCTTTGTTATGTGGCACCTGAAGGATACCTGGGAGGCTTGAAAAAGTCCCATTACATATGGAGCCTTTCATGACTGTCATCGGGACCATCATTGTTGCACAGAGTAGTGGAGTGAGCAGCCTAACCTACAATTTGAGTTTTGGAAGGCAAAGCCCACAACCGTGTAACATATACAGAAAGACAGCTGTGAGAAAACAAGGGTTACAGAAATGGAAGAATAACAGTTAAATAAATGGTCATGGCATTATACAGAATGTCCTTGAGGACAGGGATACATTGTATGGAAACTTAGGGCTGGTCTGTATAACCAGGGACTAGTTTACCTAAGATAATTTTGGCACTTAAAAGTTTTTCTTTTCTTTTCTTTGTATTGGGTATTTTATTTATTTACATTTCAAATGTTATCCCCTTCCCCGATTTCCCCTCCTGAACCCCCTATCCCATCCTTTCTCCCCCTAAAGTTTTTCTTTTCCTTCCTTTGTTTGTTTGATTAATTTTTTTTATTTCTTTATTTTATGTATACTAGTACACTGTAACTGTACAGGTGGTTGTGAGCCTTCAGGTGGTTGTCGGGAATTGAATTTTAGGACCTCTGCGGTTGATCTCTCTGCTCAACCCCGCTCGCTCCAGTCCAAAGATTTATTCATTATTATATATAGGTACACTGTAGGTGTCTTCATATGCACCAGAAGAGGGCATCAGATCTTGTTATGGGTGGTTGTGAGCCACTTTGTAACTCAAGACCTTTGGAAGAGCAGTCAGTGAGTGCTCTTGCCGAATGAGCCATCTCACCTGATTGATTTTTTTTTCCTTTTTTTTTTTTTTTTTCTTGAGACAGGTTTTCTTTGTGTAGCCCTGGCTGCCCTGGAACCCTTCCCACAGAGATCCACCTGCCTTTATTTCCAGAGAACCAGGACTAAAGACATGAGTCATCACTTTCCAGTTTAAAGTATTTCTTAAGAAGGCAGGTTTCAGAAGTGCCCGGCTAGCTCAGTCGGTAGAGCATGAGACTCTTAATCTCAGGGTCGTGGGTTCGAGCCCCACGTTGGGCGCATGCTTTTGGACCTCAATCTGAGTTGAAGGCCAGCCTAGTCTACAAAGTGAGTTCCAGGACTGCACTCCATACTTTCCTGAGATGCTTAAGTATATATACTTAATTATCTATTCAGTAAATTCAGGAGCCCACCTCGCTCTCTCACTGTCTCAATGATACTGTAAAGCACAACCTAGAGAGGCTTTACAAGAAACAGAGCGAAGTGCCAGTAGTAAAAAGTAATTTTTAGGGCTGGTGAGATGGCTCAGTGGGTAAGAGCACCTGACTGCTCTTCCAGAGGTCCAGAGTTCAAATCCCAGCAACCACATGGTGGCTCACAACCATCCGTAACGAGATCTGGCGCCCTCTTCTGGAGTGTCTGAGGACAGCTACAGTGTACTTACATATAATAAATAAATGAGTCAAAAAAAAAAAGTAATTTTTAAAAATCTTTTTAATAGAGAATTACCTTATAAAAGGAACCTCTCCTTGTTTAAGATGTCATTACACAGGGGTAAAGCCTTCACAATCTGAATCCACAAAGAATGGCTTTGTAGTTAGAAGGATTGCTCAAGGGGACCTGGCTGGTAAGGTTTCCATCAGGGAAGGGGCTGATACCCTGGGGATCCATCCTTACAGCTCTTTCGTGCCTAGTCTTCAGGCTCTACTTGTGCTTATGTCTTGTTACCAGGAGCTAGAAGGGCATCATTATCATATATATTTTTAGTGTATTTTATGAATATGGGCGTTTTATCTGCATGTTTGTCTGTATGTCTGTCGGGTACCCAGAGAGGCCAGAGGGGGACACTGGATCCCCTGGGGCTCTAATTGACCCTCAGAGGTGTCTCTGTAGCTCGCTGCCATATTTTAATAATGCTTTCTGTGCCTGTCCTAAATTAATTATAAGACGACCATTTTGGGGGTTCATTGGAGCTATTATGAGGTCAGAGGTTAGAAAAGGCCAACTGAAGGATCTCACAGGGCTGAGCCATGGTGGGATGAGAGTTTATCTTTGACGTTCCTGTTCTTACATCCCCACATGCCACAGCTAGAGACACCCATTGTCAAGCCCTGTGCTTGCTTGATAAGAATGTTTGAAAGTCCATGCAGCACGTTCATGATGAAGATACCCAGACCTTGGGTGTCTCAAGGAGCAACATCAGTTTTCTCTTAATGTTCTGGATTCTCTGGGAACTTGTCAGTGATTCCCATTTCCCTCAGAAATAACAATTCTCTGATCCACCTCGCCCTACCTACCAAATGGCTTAAATTTTTTTGACATACATTTTGTACACCACAAAATTCACCCTTTTGGAGTGTGCACCACAGCGTCATTTAATTACTTCCCAGGCTACAGCCACCACTTCCATCTACTTCCAGAGCACGATCTCTCCAGGAGACATCTCACCCTGTGGCCTCCAGTCACCCGTAACCTGCTTTCTGTATGTGTTTCCCTAACCTGTACATTTCGGTTATGAGTCTAGCCTTTAGCAGCTGAGCCTTCTCTCCAGTCACCCTTTCTGTGCCTTTCATATTACAGCATGTGACATTTTGTGTAATGAGCTTGTTTCATGCAGAATGATGTAATCCAGACCCCGAGGGAGACATAGCAGAGGAGGATGAACCACACTACCTCATCTTTTTATATGACTGGATCATGTGCCATTGTAGAGTTACAACCTGTTGCTTGTGCACTCACCCGCTGACGGCTATTGTGACTGGTACTCTACATGTTTTAGTGTGGAGATCCAGCATAAGCCTTGGGCATGTTTGTGCTCAGGATTGAATCACTGAGCTATATGACATATGTGGGGTCTAACTTCCTTGTGAACTGTCAAGACGAGTACAGCTGCAGCTGCTCCACTCCACACTGCCCACCAGCAGCTCAGGGAAGTCCAATCTCTATCTTGCCACTGCTGCTTCTTTTTCCTCCTCCTCTTTCTCCTCCTTCCTCCTCCTTTTCTTCCTCCTCCTCTTCTTCCTCCTCCTCTTCTGCCTCCTCCTCTTCTGCCTCCTCTTCTTCCTCCTCTTCTTTCTCCTCCTCCTCCTCCTCTTCCTCCTACTTTTTTTCTTCTCCTTCTTCTTCTTTAAATATAGGGTCTCAGCCGGGCTTGGTGGCGCACGCCTTTAATCCCAGCACTCGGGAGGCAGAGGCAGGTGGATTTCTGAGTTCGAGGCCAGCCTGGTCTACAAAGTGAGTTCCAGGACAGCCAGGGCTACACAGAGAAACCCTGTCTCGAAAAACCAAAAAAAAAAAAAAAAAAAAAAAAAAAACAACAAACAAACAAATAAATATAGGGTCTCCTGTATACAGGAGACCTGAGCTGCCTATAGAGAAGAACACAATTTTAACTTCTGATCTCTATGCCTCCATCTCCCAAGGTGTAACAAGTGCATAGCACCACATAGCAGCTCTGTGGAAACTTCAAGCAGCATCTTCTATTATTCTAAGTAGGTAGGTCTCACCTCTCCCATCTAAGCTACATCACTAACTCAGTTACTGCTTTTTACCATATACTTCAGTTTTATAAATAATCAGTAAACCTGTTAGCTATGGATGGTATCTTGCCGTTCATTTTCAATGTCACATGACTAATGATACTGAGTACCTTTCAAATCATGGACGTGTTGGCTACTTGCTTTGTATCTGCACAATGCTTCGTCTCTTTTGAATTGACTTGCCTTTTAGTTGTCCAGCTGTGATCATTCTCGGTGGTTTTGAGGAATCAAGTTCTTCACCCAGTACAACTATATTCTCTCCTTAGTGAGGGATGCTTTTTCTTTCTTGAGCACATGTAGATGTTTGATTTGGAGAAACATCAGGGAAGCTATGTTGGATATAGGGTTTGATTGTGTCAAAGCCAATGGGGTCAGGTTACTCCCGAGGCTCAGTGGCAAAGGCACTCGACAACATGATTGGTCCACATCTGCCTGAGACAGAGGATCACGTGCAGAAGTCTATGGATCTACTGGTCTGTCTCAAGGACGTGACCTCTGGAGAAAAGCAAACCCTGTGGCTGGAGCGTCTGTTGGGAGGTAAATGCCCTTGCTTGCTGTTCTTCCAGAGGACTTGAGTTGTGTCCTCAGCAACCACATGGGGTGGCCCATAGCCCCTTCCCTGTTAATTAGCAGCCCTGGGGATCTGACATCCTCTCCTGGCCTCATGGACAGCTACATTCACATAGAACCCCCCATGCCCCACCCCTCATGATGGTGTTCTTGGGGATCACCTTGACTATGTCTAGAATTAACCAAAACCCAATAATTAGGCATATCTCTAAGGGATTTTTCTTTTTTCTTAATTAAATCATTTGAAGTGGGAAAACGCACTTCTGATCTAGAGTTTGAGAATGGAAGATAAACCTTCAATTGGGACCGACCTTCAATCTGGTCACACGTTCTGTTGGCAGCCTATATAAAGGACATGAAAGAAGGAAGTTCTCTGTCTGTCTCTCTCTCTCTCTCTGCCTGATTTTCCTCAATCTCACTTTCAAGTCCACTCCTTCACTGACTTTAGAGCCTACTTCTTTGGGATTCACCCTGAGATATTTTCCCGTTTTTGTGGTTATCCCCAGGCTGTTCTTGGGAGAGGGTTTGATGACCTTGCTCCTGGATTTTATGGTCTGTTCCTGGAGCTGGTGTCTTCTGGCTTTCTTTTCTAAATCAATCCTGGACCTTAAATGAAGACCTATGGGTTTTATGTTGTCCTTTCAAGGGAAGTACAGAAACGTGACGTAATCTCCTGTATGAATTCTCCCTTCCCCACACAGGACAAGAAGCAGACAAAACCCGTGAGATGCCAGATTGCCAGACCCTGGGAATCAGGGAAGCCCTGGAAGTGAGAAATAATAAGGCAGTCCAGCCATGGCTCTGCTCACTGCCTTCAGATAGTGCCCACATACCAAAGGGGTCTGAGGCCAAATCCCAGGATGGAGGCGAGATTCGGTGCGGTAATAACCAGTAGAGAAAAACTTCCCAATGTCTGCATTCTACTAAGGAGTCCCGGCCAGCACGCCAACGCACAGGCCGTCATGATCCATAACAAGTAGAAAAATCCATCAGTGAAACAGATCCCGACGTGTCATGGTGGCAGAACTAGGAACCAAGACTTTCGGTTACTATGTCTGCGTTTCATAGCCCCACATCTTTAAAATGGAGATTCAAAACATTTAAAAGCAGTCAAATGAAATATTAGAGATAAAAAAGATGCTGGATGAGAGGGCAGCTTCTGTAGAGGCGTCAGTAGCAAGGTACACATTGCAGAACACATGACCAGGGAAATATAGCCATGAGCAATTGAAAATATCCAAACCAGGGCTCAAGAAATGGTGTCCTAGTTAAGAGCACAGGCTGCTCTTCGAAAGGACCCATGTTCAGTTCTCAGTACCCACCCAGAGGCTCCTGCCTATAACTCCAGTCTCAGGGGATCTGATGTCCTCTTCTGGCTTCCTAGGGCACCAGTGAATATAGACTTGCTGGTAAAACCTTCATACACTTACAAACAGACAAACAAACAAGCAAATAGACATTTTAAAAAGAAAATACTTAAACTGAAACTTGAGGACAAAAAGACACTAAAAAATGAACTGTAAGAGAAACTTAAATTGCCTAATATGTGAAAACTGGGTTTCATGAAAATTGTGGATAGAGAAGGAAAAATGATTGAAAAAACAATAGCTGAAAAGTCCCCAACCATAACAAAGATTTCGATGTTGTCAGGCATCAAGCAGAGAAGACTACTCTCCTTTATGCCAATAGAAGAAAGTGATTTCTAGGCTGGGCATGGTAATGAACACATTTAACTCCAGCACTCAGGAGGCAGAGGCAGGAGGACCTCTGTGAGTTTGAGGCCAACCTGGTCTACAGAGTGAGTTCTAGAACAGCTGTTATACCAAAACAAAACAAAACACCCCAAAACAAAACCTCTGTCTCACAAAACAGAAACAAATAAAAAAGAAAGTCATTACTAGTTAGCTGGCAGAGAGTACCCTGGGAGGGCAGGATCCTGATGTAGCACTGAACCTTTCTCAAGGTGAGCTCTTAGGCACAAAAAACATACGGAGGGTTACATACATCAGTTAGCCAGAAGCGGAACTACAGAAGCCAAAAGGCAAAGTTAGTACATTCAGAGACTTTCCCAGAACTCCTGACTCTGTTGGGTTAGGTCACTGTTTTCTTATTGGCAGATGTGCTGTCTACCTGCTGAGTTTTATGACCTGGATGGTACTTCCATCATGGTGTCAGTTGTGTTGAGAAAGGTCTGTGAGCCTGCTAAGGTCTGGCGACTGTGTCAATTAAAGGAAGAGCTATGAAGAGCCAAGGAACCCAGTCCAAGAGCCATGATGCAGAGTAAGCCCCAGAGAGGTTGTAGTCAAGTCCAGTGAAGGTGATGTTGCACAAAGACAGAACTCATGTCAAGCTTCTTTCTGCAATTTCCAAGACTATCAGAAGCCATGTGACAACACAGCTAAGGCAGCTTTGAAAAATACCGGGGGCAAGAAAAACCTATGCCATAATATTTATCTTCTAAAAATGAAAAGCCAGACTTGATGGCAGAGACCTGAAATTCAGTGCCTGAAAAGCTGAGGCAGGAGGATGGGGAGTTCAAGGTCTACCATATTCTACCACTTAGGAAACTGGAAGCTGCCGGGCATGGTGGCACACGCCTTTTAATCCCAGCACTCAGGAGACAGAGGCAGGCAGATTTCTGAGAGTGAGTTCTAGGACAGCCAGGGCTACACAGAGAAACCCTGTCTCTAAAAACCGAAAAAAAAAAAAAAAAAAAAAAAAGGAAACTGGAGGCCAGCCTGGGCTAGGCTACATATATACATGTACTTAAAAAAAAAAAAAAAAAAAAAAAGAGGTCAAGGGCATTTCAATAACTGTGGGAATGATTCACTGAGAGACGACACTCCATAAATACCAGATGGAAATCTGGTTCAGCCTGAAGAAATGACAAACAACACAAGTGGGTGTAGATGCCATTTATTTTCTAAATAATAATAATTTTTAAAACTTTTAATAAACTGAATTTTTTTGTTTGTTTGTTTTGTTTTGTTTTGTTTTTCAAGACAGGGTTTCTCTGTGTAGCCCTGGCTGTCTTGGAACTCACTCTGTAGACCAGGCTGGCCTCAAACTCAGAAATATCCCAGTCTCTGCCTCCTGACTGCTGGGATTAAAGGTGTGCGCCACCACTAACTGGCTTTTTTTTTTTAATTTTTAATTATTTAAAAAAAATTTAAACACTCAAATGCAATAACCTGGATTATGGGTTCATAATACACCAAGAAGAAAAATGACCAAGAACAGCATCAGGAGGGGAAGAATGTCACTTAAACACGGGGTGTGGAAAGCACACGGCACTACATTAGAAACCCTAAAGCAAGCACGAAAAGAATTTTGGAAAATAAGCCAGCAAAGGAAAGGGAAAACACTTGGCAGATTTTTTAAAAATGAAAAATACAAACACTCTAACAGGGCAATTAGACTCCCCGAAGGAAAACTTAGATCACTGTCAAAGATATGGGGACAAGAAGGGGTAGTAAAGCCCATATCAAATTTCTTGTATAATATGTAATTAGAAAATTCTAGAACCAATTTAATTCAAGAGGTCAATACCAACATAAAGCACTGAGGCAGGAAAATGGCAAAAATACCTTTATGGTGAGGGATCCAGAGACTGTGGTGACCGTTTTGTGAGTTGAAAGCGTCTGTACCTTCCCTAAGTCTCTGAAAGGATCCCAGGGAACGACTTGTAACATTTCTTTTCTTTTTTATTTTATTATTATTTGTTGTTTTGAGTAGGGTCTCACTGCATATCTCTGGTTGGACTCACTATGTAGACCAGGCTGGCCAGAACCACCATTCACAGCCTCTAGAAGTGCATCAGCTACAGTAAAGACTTGAAGGGCGAAGAAAGCTTCATGCTGTCTAGCAAAAGTAGGAAAAGGGGAGGGGGCACACGTGTGAACACAAAGAAAAGGGAGTCTAAAGCAGGGAATTGAACTTTGGACCTTCCTAACACAAAACAACCTCACTACCCAGCTGAACCACAGAAGAAACAAGTGTATCTTTCTCTCATCGCAGCACAAACAAGTATCTACATCAGTGCCAGTTGCAGCCACAGCCACAACCTTTGTGTCACAGACCTCTCAGACACCTCGGAAATAAACATCGGATCAATCCTTGCGGGGCTCACTTTCATCCCCGAGCTCAGCAGCGAGTAGCCGAGTTACTGAGCAGGCATCCGGCAGAAAGCTAACATTGAGGTCAGGTCCAGACAGAAGTGGATTAAGGCTCAGCCAACAGCGGGAGAGCTGTAAGCCTGCTCTCTAGTGTGTGGTCCGCCGTGATCGTATAGTGGTTAGTACTCTGCGTTGTGGCCGCAGCAACCTCGGTTCGAATCCGAGTCACAGCAGTATCGTCTGGTCACTTTTCTTTCTTTCTTTCTTTCTTTTTTTTTTTTTTTTGCTCCAATCTCTCTCTCTGAACTCTTCCCCACAGATCTACCCGCTTCCGCTCATCGTCACCCAGGAATCGTGGGGAGTGTAAACACTCGCTCTCTCCCAAGCTCTGTTTTGTAGGAAATGGGAATGAACCATTAATGTCTTCGAGCCCGTCCTGCTGCAGCGAGCTGTCAGCAGTCAGCATTCGCCTTCTTCATATTTGTATGCATATTGTACTAAAACGACCGAAGCATCTTACAATAAAATGGTTTTGAAAAGTCAACACCTGGACCAAGTTACTGTGAAATTTCCTCATCGTTCTGTGAGGGGAGGGGTGGAGAGGGAGGAGGGACAGGGAACCATGGCGCATCTAGGAAGGTCAGAGGACAATTTTCAGGAATTGAAGGAACTTGGCTTTATCAGGCTTTCAGGGCAAGTCCTCCCACCCACCTTAAACAGGTGTGGCCCACTGGCTTTCTTCCTGTTGTTTGTTTGTTTTTGACAGGGTCTCAAGCTGTCCTGTAACTTGAATCCCTGATCCTCCTGCCTCAGACCCTGAGTACTAGGATTACAGACATTAGCTAACAAGCCAGGCTAAGTTTTACTCCTTGATTCTCATGAGTGAATGTGCCTCCGCTGGCCTACCAGGTTTTTCCATAGCTTTGTGCCTTGGGAATCTGTCCACTTTGGTGTGGTTATCACTCCTTCGTTTGATTTCCTTTTGGTTTGAGTGGGAGGGCGATGTGTATATGCTCTATCACACTGGATTCCATCTTGGGGGCCTAGAGCATGCTAAGGACCTGCTCTAGCACTGAGCTACAACATCATCCTTATTTTGATCTAATGAATGAGTGTGGCCACAAGGTATGAGTGAGTGTATTTGCTTCTACTGTGTGAACTGCTGTGGAGAGACTGGTCTGCAGAATCTTTCTACCTTCCACTGGAAAGCAGAAAGAAAGGTTTGTGGGCCAGAAGACTTCCTTGCTTACAGGAAAGAGTCCCTGCATCCAGTGCTAAACTTACCAGATCACACACTATAGCAAAATCTAGCCTCAAATTTCCTGTGTAACCACAATGTTGTGATAATTTCTTACCTCAATAGCTTGTATAAAAAACACACAACCCAGTTGTTAGATTTGTAAGCTATATATCTAGATTGGGCAGATCTATCACTGTACTAATTTATTCCCCAGCTATGAGACCCCTTGCTACCTGCAGCTTCTCGAGGTCATGTGGTTCTGCTCCGTATTGGCTTCCACCTCCTCTTTCTCTGTCCTTTCTCCTTCCCTTCTCTCTCTTCACCTGCCACACTGTCTAAGACCTCCAGTTCCACCATTCCTTTCCACTGCCCAATCATAGGCTCTGTCCTTTATTTGACCAGTTAGAATGGGGAGAAGGTTCACAAGAGATCACTTGAGCGCATGATCTAGCCCTTGACATGGGCAGCCCCTCTTGAGGGCACAGAATTAACATCAGAATACAAACAGCACCAGGGCAACTCACAACATTTCCCCCTTTTTGTTCAATAAAAAGGCTCCTTTTCCCCCTCAGATATAAGTTGGACACAACCATAACAATTATGCAAATTATAAAGTATAAGATACACTAAACACCCAGTCCATCAATTTTGTTGATTAGATAAAGCACTCTACCATCTGTCCTAACTTAAAGACTCTACAGTTCTATACCTGAAGTATGTTCTGATTTTAACTTCTATACCATCTGAAAACCATTCTTTCAAATCTACATCATCTTCCTCAATGCTAAACAACTTAAGTTTGATTGTGAGACATAACTAGTCTTCAACACCTTCAGAAATCTGAGAACAAATTAAATATTGCCTGAATATAAAAGAAGCACAAAAACATAGCTTCCAAAACTTAAACAAATTTGCAGAGACTGCTAACTACCTGGACAGTCCCCCATTCCTCAAAACACTAGAGCATCTGTCTTCAGCCTTCTGGCCTAGAACCACCTGGTAGACCTTAAATGAAGCAGGAACTATGAAGGACTAGCCTACTCTGTCTTGTCAGAACTAAGCTGTCCGCTATCCTGCACATGTGTCCTTTCCTAAGCAGTATTTTTTGTCTGAGGATGAATTAGGGCAATTCTTGCCCAGTGGCTACCTTGCCACTGCTAGAACAACTCCATATCGAGATTATAATGCTCAATAACTTTTTTGATCCATGAAGGGGGCACTGTCAGGAGCAGACATGTCTCACAGTCAAATGATCCTTAGTAATCCTTAGTAATGAAATAACATTATGTCTCATATTCTGTGGATTTTTGATGTTTTTGAAGAATATGTAAAGAATATCTGAACAGTTAAACCTTAACTAGTCTTAGCTCTTTCTGTTTGAATAATATTGAAGACACTGTTTTTTTTACCTTTCTTTTTTTTTGTTTGTTTGTTTTTTTTTTTTGATTTTTAATATTTTTATTACATATTTTCCTCAATTACATTTCCAATGCTATCCCAAAAGTCCCCCATAGCGCCCCCCACTTCCCTACCCACCCATTCCCATTCTTTTGGTCCTGGCATTCCCCTATATTGGGGCATATAAAGTTTGCAAGTCCAATGGGCCTCTCTTTCCATTGATGGCCGACTAGGCCATCTTTCGATACATATGCAGCTAGAGACAAGAGCTCCGGGGTTCTGGTTAGTACATCATGTTGTTCCAACAATAGGGTTGCAGATCCCTTTAGCTCTTTGGGTACTTTCTCTAGCTTCTCCATTGGGAGCCCTGTGATACATCCAATAGCTGACTGTGAACCTCCACTCCTGTGTTTGCTAGGCCCCGGCATCGTCTCACAAGAGACAGCTATATTTGGGTCCTTTCAGCAAAATCTTGCTAGTGTATGCAATGGTGTCAGCGTTTAGAAGCTGATTATGGGACGGATCCCTGGATACAGCAGTCTCTAAATGGTCCATCCTTTCATCACAGCTATGAACTTTGTCTCTGTAACTCCTTCCCTGGGTGTTTTGTTCCCAATTCTAAGAAGGTGCACAGTGTCCACACTTTGGTCTTCATTCTTCTTGAGTTTCATGCGTTTATCAAATTGTATCTTATATCTTGGGTATCCTAAGTTTTGGGCTAAAATCCACTTATCAATGAATACATATTGTGTGAGTTCTTTTGTGATTGTGTTACTTCACTCAAGATGATGCCCTCCAGGTCCATCCATTTGGCTAGGAATTTCATAAATTCATTCTTTTTAATAGCTGAGTAGTACTCCATTGTGTAAATGTACCATAATTTCTGTATCCATTCCTCTGTTGAGGGACATCTGGGTTCTTTCCAGCTTCTGGCTATTATAAATAGGGCTGCTATGAACATAGTGGAGCATGTGTCCTTTTTACCGGTTGGGACATCTTCTGGATATATGCCCAGGAGAGGTATTGCTGGATCCTCCGGTAGTACTATGTCCAATTTTCTGAGGAACCGCCAGACTGATTTCCAGAGTGGTTGTACAAGCTTGCAATCCCACCAACAATGGAGGAGTGTTCCTCTTTCTCCACATCCTTGCCAGCATCTGCTGTCACCTGAATTTTTGATCTTAGCCATTCTGACTGGTGTGAGGTGGAATCTCAGGGTTGTTTTGATTTGCATTTCCCTGATGATTAAGGATGTTGAACATTTTTTCAGGTGTTTCTCTGCCATTCGGTATTCCTCAGGTGAGAATTCTTTGTTCAGTTCTGAGCCCCATTTTTTAATGGGGTTATTTGACTTTCTGGAGTCCACCTTCTTGAGTTCTTTATATATATTGGATATTAGTCCCTTATCTGATTTAGGATAGGTGAAGATCCTTTCCCAATCTGTTGGTGTTTTTTTGTCTTATTGATGGTGTCTTTAGCCTTGCAGAAGCTTTGTAGTTTCATGAGGTCCCACTTGTCAATTCTCGATCTTACAGCACAAGCCATTACTGTTCTATTCAGGAATTTTTCCCCTGTGCCCATATCTTCAAGGCTTTTCCCCACTTTCTCCTCTATAAGTTTCAGTGTGTCTGGTTTTATGTGAAGTTCCTTGATCCACTTAGACTTGACCTTAGTACAAGGAGATAGGAATGGATCGATTTGCATTCTTCTACATGTTAACAACCAGTTGTGCCAGCACCATTTGTTGAAAATGCTGTCTTTCTTCCACTGGATGTTTTTAGCTCCCTTGTCGAAGATCAAGTGACCATAGGTGTGTGGGTTCATTTCTGGGTCTTCAATTCTATTCCATTGGTCTATTTGTCTGTCACTATACCAGTACCATGCAGTTTTTATCACAATTGCTCTGTAGTAGAGCTTTAGGTCGGGCATGGTGATTCCACCAGAGGTTCTTTTATCCTTGAGAAGAGTTTTTGCTATCCTAGGTTTTTTGTTATTCCAGATGAATTTGCAGATTGCACTTTCTAATTCGTTGAAGAATTGATTTGGAATTTTGATGGGGATTGCATTGAATCTGTAGATTGCTTTTGGCAAGATAGCCATTTTTACAATGTTGATCCTGCCAATCCATGAGCATGGGAGATCTTTCCATCTTCTGAGATCTTCTATAATTTCTTTCTTCAGAGACTTGAAATTTTTATTATACAGATCTTTCACTTCCTTAGTTAGAGTCACGCCAAGATATTTTATATTATTTGTGACTATTGAGAAGGGTGTTGTTTCCCTAATTTCTTTCTCAGCCTGTTTATTCTTTGTGTAGAGAAAGGCCATTGATTTGTTTGAGTTAATTTTATATCCAGCTACTTCACCGAAGCTGTTTATCAGGCTTAGGAGTTCTCTGGTGGAATTTTTAGGGTCACTTATATATACTATCATATCATCTGCAAAAAGTGATATTTTGACTTCATCTTTTCCAATTTGTATCCCTTTGATCTCCTTTTGTTGTCGAATTGCTCTGGCTAGGACTTCAAGTACAATGTTGAATAGGTATGGAGAAAGTGGACAGCCTTGTCTAGTCCCTGATTTTAGAGGGATTGCTTCAAGCTTCTCACCATTTACTTTGATGTTGGCTACTGGTTTGCTGTAGATTGCTTTTATCATGTTTAGGTATGGGCCTTGAATTCCTGATCTTTCCAAGACTTTTATCATGAATGGGTGTTGGATCTTGTCAAATGCTTTTTCCGCATCTAACGAGATGACCATGTGGTTTTTGTCTTTGAGTTTGTTTATATACTGGATTACGTTGATGGATTTCCGTATATTGAACCATCCCTGCATCCCTGGGATGAAACCTACTTGGTCAGGATGGATGATTGTTTTGATGTGTTCTTGGATTCGGTTAGCAAGAACTTTATTGAGGATTTTTGCATCAATATTCATAAGGGATATTGGTCTGTAGTTTTCTATCTTTGTTGGGTCTTTTTGTGGTTTAGGTATCAGAGTAATTGTGGCTTCATAGAATGAGTTGGGTAGAGTACCTTCTGTTTCTATTTTGTGGAATAGTTTATGAAGAACTGGGATTAGATCTTCTTTGAAGGTCTGATAGAACTCTGCACTAAACCCATCTGGTCCTGGGCTTTTTTTAGTTGGGAGACTATTAATGACTGCTTCTATTTCTTTGGGGGATATAGGGCTGTTTAGATCATTAACCTGATCTTGATTCAACTTTGGTACCTGGTATCTGTCTAGGAACTTCTCCATTTCATCCAGGTTCTCCAGTTTTGTTGAGTATAGCCTTTGGTAGAAGGATCTGATGGTGTTTTGGATGTCTTCAGGATCTGTTGTTATGTCTCCTTTTTCATTTTTGATTTTGTTAATTAGGATGCTTTCCCTGTGCCCTCTAGTGAGTCTGGCTAAGGGTTTATCTATCTTGTGGATTTTCTCAAAGAACCAGCTCCTTGATTGGTTGATTCTTTGAATAGTTTTTCTTGTTTCCACTTGGTTGATTTCGCCCCTGAGTTTGATTATTTCCTGCCGTCTACTCCTCTTGGGTGAATTTGCTTCCTTTTGTTCTAGTGCTTTTAGGTGTGTTGTCAAGCTGCTAATGTGTGCTCTCTCTAGTTTCCTTTTGGAGGCACTCAGAGCTATGAGTTTTCCTTTTAGAAATGCTTTCATTGCGTTCCATAAGTTTGGGTATGTTGTGGATTCATTTTCATTGAACTCTAAAAAGTCCTTAATTTCTTTCTTTATTCCTTCCTTGACCAAGGTATCATTGAGAAGAGTGTTGTTCAGTTTCCACGTGAAGGTTGGCTTTCTATTATTTATTTTGTTATTGAAGATCAGCCTTAGTCCATGGTGATCTGATAGGATGCATGGGACAATTTCAATATTTTTGTATCTGTTGAGGCCTGTTTTGTGACCAATTATGTGGTCAATTTTGGAGAAGGTACCATGAGGTGCTGAGAAGAAGGTATATCCTTTTGTTTTAGGATAGAATGTTCTGTAGATATCTGCCAGATCCATTTGATTCATAATTTCTCTTAGTTTCTCTGGGTCCCTGTTTAGTTTCTGTTTCCATGATCTGTCCATTGGTGAAAGTGGTGTGTTGAAGTCTCCCACTATTATTGTATGAGGTGCAATGTGTGCTTTGAGATTTACTAAAGTTTCTTTAATGAATGTGGCTGCCTTTGTATTTGGAGCATAGATATTCAGGATTGATAGTTCCTCTTGGAGGATTTTACCTTTGATGAGTATGAAGTGTCCCTCCCTGTCTTTTTTAATGACTTTGGGTTGGAAGTCAATCTTATCAGATATTAGAATGGCTACTCCAGCTTGTTTCTTCATGCCATTTGCTTGGAAAATTGTTTTCCAGCCTTTCATTCTGAGGTAGTGTCTATCCTTTTCTCTGAGATGAGTTTCCTGTAAGCAGCAAAATGTTGGGTCTTGTTTGTGTAGCCAGTTTGTTAGTCTATGTCTTTTTATCGGGGAGTTGAGTCCATTGATATTAAGAGATATTAAGGAAAAGTAATTGTTGTTTCCTGTTATTTTTGTTGTTAAAGTTGGCATTTTGTTCTTGTGGCTGTCTTCTTTTAGGTTTTTTGAGGGATTACCTTCTTGTTGTTTCTAGGGCGTGGTTCCTGTCCTTGTATTGGTTTTTTTCTGTTATTATCCTTTGAAGGGCTGGATTCGTGGAGAGATAATGTGTGAATTTGGTTTTGTCGTGGAATACTTTGGTTTCTCCATCTATGTTAATTGAGAGTTTGGCTGGGTATAGTAGCCTGGGCTGGAATTTCTTTTAGTGTCTGTATAACATCCGTCCAGGATCTTCTGGCTTTCATAGTCTCTGGTGAAAAATCTGGTGTAATTCTGATAGGCTTGCCTTTATATGTTACTTGGCCTTTTTCTCTTACTGCTTTTAGTATTCTATCTTTATTTAGAGCATTTGTTGTTCTGATTATTATGTGTCGGGAGGTATTTCTTTTCTGGTCCAGTCTATTTGGAGTTCTGTAGGCTTCTTGTATGTTCATGGGCATCTCTTTCTTTAGATTTGGGAAGTTTTCTTCTATAATTTTGTTGAAGATGTTTGCTGGTCCTTTGAGTTGAAAATCTTCATTCTCATCCACTCCTATTATCCGTAGGTTTGGTCTTCTCATTGTGTCCTGTATTTCTTGGATGTTTTGAGTTAGGATCTTTTTGCATTTTACATTTTCCTTGATTGTTGTGCCGATGTTCTCTATGGAATCTTCTGCACCTGAGATTCTCTCTTCCATCTCTTGTATTCTGTTGCAGATGCTCATATCTATGGTTCCAGATTTCTTTCCTAGGGTTTCTATCTCCAGTGTTGCCTCATTTTGGGTTTTCTTTATTGTGTCTACTTCCCTTTTTAGGGCTAGTATGGTTTTGTTCATTTCCATCATCTGTTTGGATGTGTTTTCCTGTTTTTCTGTAAGGACTTCTACCTGTTTGATTATGTTATCCTGTTTTTCTTTAAGGATTTGTAACTCTTTAGCAGTGTTCTCCTGCAATTCTTTAAGGGATTTTTGTGCTTCCTCTTTAGTGTCTTCTGCCTGTTTAAGCATTGTTCTCTTGTATTTCTTTAAGTGTGTTATTAAAGTCCTTCTTGAAGTCCTCTACCATCATCAGGAGATATGCTTTTAGATCCGTGTCTAGCTTTTCCGGTGTGTTGGGGTGCCCTGGACTGGGCGAAGTGGGGGTGCTGGGTTCTGATGATGGTGAGTGGTCTTGGTTTCTGTTAGTAAGATTATTACGTTTACCTTTTGCCATCTGGTAATCTCTGGGGTTAGTTGTTATAGTTGTCACTGTTTAAAGATTGGAGCAGAAGCTGTGTTCCACTCACCAGCAGTCTCTAAATCCTGCTGCGGGGGTCGTGGGTAGCTGGCGGGTGTCAGGCAACCCTGCGCTCCCGCTACCCCGGCGCTGATCGGGCCAGATGAGGCCTGTGGCCCTACTCAGGCCGGTTTCTGCTTCCCTAACTAATGCAGTCTCAGGTCCCGCACGCAATTGGATTGGAGCAGAAGCTGTGCTCCACTCACCAGAAGTCTTAAGATCCTGTGGCGGGTGTTGTGGGTAGCTGGCGAGTGTCAGCCAACCCTGCGCCCCAGCTGCCCCGGTGCTTTTCTGACCGGAAGAGGCTTGTGGCCCTATGTAGGCCGGATTTCTCTCTCCCCAACCAGAGCAGTCTCAGGTCCCGCGTGATTGGACTGGAGCTGTGTTCCACTCACCAGCAGTCCCAAAATCCTGCGGCGAGGGTCGTGGGTAGCTTGCGGGTGTCAGGCAACCCTGCGCTCCAGCTACCCCGGCGCTGATCCGGCCGGATGAGGCCTGTGGCCCTACTCAGGCCGGTTTCTGCTTCCCTAACTCGAAGACACTTTATTATAATTAAATCAGAATCTAACATAACCATGAGTTAACTATCTGGTCCTTGTAACCATGAGTTTGCTATCTGACCCTTAACTTCTTTTACTGAATAATCCTAAAGAGTTTGTAATAGCAGCTATAGAAGGACTGGGTCACAGCCTTTTATTCTTAAGTGAGTTGCAGAGGCACAATGCCTATCTAAGAATAACAATATTAATTTCAAATTTTATATCAATATATAAAGATTCATACCAATGAAAAGTCTCTATCAATATATATATATATATATATATATATGTATATAAATTCTATACCAATGTAAGAAACAAAAACTTCAATTTTGCATCAATATAAGGATTTCTACCAATGAAAGTTTATGGCTATACAATGCTTTAAGAGCAAATTTAATATCTTATCTCTATCTATTTCTCTAATTTCTCTAATATTACTATATTCCCCCCTTTTCTTTTCCACCCCCTCCCTTTACCTAAGAAGGAAAAAAGAAGAGGATAGGAAAGGTAGAAATCCCTGAGTCTAAGGCCTCAAATTTCCTCCCTGTCCGAAGTTACAATATTTGTCAGTTACCCCTTAAAATGACAATATACCTGTAATTCATAAAATAGCCAGACCATCTATTCCACCCTAAGGGCCTGCGACAATAATCTTCTTTTGCTTGCTTCTAGCTGAATTGGGATGAAGATTCCCTTCTGGGGGCCCAAAGGGAAATAGGAAATTTGATTTTGTCAAAGGAGGACATCATTTGCCTTAGCTGAAGTCCTGACTGTAACAGTCTGAAGGGCTGGATAGGTGAGCTAGCTGTTCTGGAAATATCCTGGAAGCAGTCTTTGGAGGAAACAGCTTCAGTGTAATTGAGGTAGAATCAAGCAAGGAGCTGGAATGTAAGGTCCCAGAATCTCAGCACCCCAGAGTGTAAATCTTATCAGGGCTTCTCTCTCCACTTTCATTCTGTAATATACAAACCTTACAAGCAGCACATGGCTCTGTAGAGACATTCATATGGAACATGCAGGGTGCACAGATCAGTTAAGGAAGACCAATAAAGAAAGACAACTGTCTTTCTTTACATGTTAGTTTGATCACATAATCAAACTACAATATACATTTCCATTCTTTCAATCTGAAAGGATGGTATGTAGTAACAAGTCAAGAGAATGTTGTATTCAACATACTGACTTAAGTCAGTATTATTGGCTGTATAGAGACGTTTAAGTCTCACTGGTCCCCAGAGTGTCTCTGTGTACAGAGACATATACATCACTTATCTTGTTGATCTTGTCAATCTTTCTCTTCTTGTCTGTAGCCAAGGTCTTCAGGCTGCACCTCTATCTCAGCAAAGCAACCTTCACCAAGCAGCTGATCTGTGGAAATCTCTACCCCGGCTCGAGTTTGTCTTGCTATCTCCTCTGCCTCTGCTCTCCACCATGAGACCCATTGTAAATGTGAGGCAGGTTTTAGTATGGCCTTTGCCATGTCCTTCCAGTCTTGGGGGATTACTCTATTTTTAATAGCCCAAGAAGTCAGGATATGTTTTGTTTTACAAATGGCAGATGTATCCTAAAATTAGTGACACTTTCCTTAAATTTCCTCCATTCTAACACATCCACGGGTTGCCATTCAAATTCCGGACAGTTCTGTGAATGACCATCATGTGCTGTTCTTTGTTGTGTGCTAACCGGATGAACTAAAGTCTGGTTTCTATCAACCTTTGGCTGGTGTTCTCTAATGTTATCTTCTGTCTCTCCCTGAGTATTTTCCCTGATATTTTAAGTTCCTTCTATTCCATAAGTCCCTGTTCTTTCTGTTCAAAGTTCTGCTTCCACATTTTAAATTTTTCTTTATGTTGTAATTCTGCTATTCTGCTGTCTATTTTATTTTGATTAATTTTAACAGGTTCCCCTCAAGCCTTGCTTCCAATCCTCATTATTTTCTCTCTGCCTCTCAGTCTGATCTGTGAGCTGCTGCATTCTTTGTTCTAGTGTCTTTTCCAGTCCCTGTCTCCCACCTTCATTTTGTTCTGTCACTTACTATGACCTGTAAATGTCAGTGACTTTAATTCTAGCATTGTTCCCTCTAAGCCATGTTGCCATTGCCAGGTCTTAAATTTCTCTCTTTGTTGCTTATGCTGCTCTGTAAATTCCTGTACCTTCTGCTCTAGGCCCTGCTTCTGTGATTCTAACTTCTCTTCCTGTTGTAATTCTGATATTGCAGCATCTACCTTATTTTTATTTACTAGTGTTAGTAAATTATCCTCTAGACTCTGTTTCCAAATTTTATCGCTATCTCTTTGTGGTTCAGTCTGATTTGTAAATTTCTGCATCTTTTGTTCTAGCATCTTTTCCAGTTCCTCTCTGCAACCTTCAATTTTCTAATTCCTTTTCTAAGCTCGTAATTGTTTATTTAGGGCCCTGTCTTTTTGAGAAGACATGATAAACCATGATAGTAACCATGTCATAATGATAATTGACAGTGTGTCGATTTCCTTTAAATCCATCCCTGTCAAACTGTTCAAAATATCAATTTATAATTCTTATTACCTGATCCAGAGCTTCTTGTACGCCTGTTTCCCTCTGCTGTTCGATTTGGGACACTGCAGTTCGCTTCTGTGAGGTCCTGTCTTTGTTTGGGTCAAGGACGCGGATTTCAGGTGGTTGAGGCAGTCGGTCTGGTTGTCTGGTTTCCTGTTTAGACCTGGGAGATATGGGGAAGCAAGCGGGGAAGGCTGCTTGGGCGGAGATGCCTGCTGTGCTTTTGAGAAGGCTATTTCGCAGGCTCTCGCACCCCAGGGTCCTTAGTCCTTCTTTAGTTTCAAGGATCCCCAACTGTTGTGATGCTGGCGCTGCCTAAATCCCAGCTCTGGCTGGGGTGCTGCCTCCGGTTGCTAGGGTTTGCTTAGGGCTTGGGGAGGCAGCGTTTAATTTACACAGTGCCTCAGTTTAGACCGCAGCCCTAGCTGTTTATATTGGGGGGATGGGGGCGGGAGGCGGCGGTCTTTTATTTCAGGTTAGTTAGGTTCTAAGCCCGACGTAGGGGTGCCAACTGTTTCGTTGATTTCTTACCCCAATAAACCCGTATAAAAACACACACAATCCAGTTATTATATTTATAAGCTATATGTCTAGAATGGGCATTATACTTATTCTCCAGCTATGAGACGTCTTGCTACCTGCAGCTTCCCCGGACCATGTGGTTCTGTTCCCTATTAGCTTTCTCCTTCCCATCTCCCGTCTCTTCACCTGGCACACTAAGACCTCCAGGCCCATCTTCCTTGTGGGGCTGTGTCCTCGCTGCTGCTGTGGAAAGCAGAGTTACCCAGCAGGGGAGAGAGACTCCATGATCAGGATACACTGTGCTTGGGGTGTGCTGACCCCTGCAACTTCCCCAAACTCTCACATCTGAGGCTGTTCATAGAGTTCAAAAGCTGTATTTCTTTCCTTTGGAAACGTTGGGTTTCGATCCCTATTGGTGTGTGCGTTGTAGCTTCGTGGCTGTTTATATCAGATACAGTGCATGCATGTTTATTTTAATTTACTATAGTTTTGTATACTGGTTTCTTTGCATAACCTGGGACACTGAAGAATTGTTAAGGGAGAGAAAAGTGGTAACCAATGTGGTGTACGTTTTCAAAAAAATTCCTTTGCCACGATTAATGAAAGTGCAGTGTTTGTTGTTTTTGCTTTTCTAATGTTAAGTACTGAACTCATAAACCCACAGTCTCCGCTGACTGTCATCTGAGGAGTAGTCTATTTGTCAAGTCTTTAGTTCTTCGAAATGATGGCTTGATCAGTTATAAAACAATGAGAAAACCCCTAAGATTAGAAGTCTGGAGTTTTGTTTCAGTGTTGTTTCTTAAAACCATAGAGCACATTTACAGGCGAGTAACTCAAATTCTGGGTTGAATTTCTCCTTTCCTCGGCTCCTGTTTTGAAGTCTCTCACCACCAAGCCTGGGTTTAGTGGCCAGCACAACCCTTCTCAGCACAGTTTGAAATGAGTCCCTGGCAATTGAAAGAACAGGAAATGAGTTGCTAGGAGACAATTCCTCTTTTGTTTTCTTTCCAGACAAATGCTGTTAACTTTTTTCCTTTAAAATCTAACCTTAAGATTTTATTGTTTTTGTGAAAAATCAACTTAGAACCTGGTCACTTAGCCCTTTCTCTTCTTGTCACCTCCCAGTTCAAGCTGCTTGTATCTCTTAACAGCCAGTGTGCCAGGGTTCTCTTAAATCTAGGTGTGAGGGCTGTTTATCTGTGGGTAAGGTAGTCCTCCGGGCTCCAGGACCTGCCTTATTTGCTCAAGTGGGGATATATATAGAGAGAGTAGTTCCTGCATCCTCACCCCACTCGGCACACAGCACAACCCCCACTGTTGCATTAGCTGAGGTGCAGTGTTCACACACTGTGGTCCTGTCCATCAGGACCAAAATCAGAGGAATGGCTCTCGCCCAAAGACAGAGCAAGTGCTCAATATGCCCTAGGCCTTAGGATAGCTGCCCAGGGTGATTACAAGCACACACACACACACACACACACACACACACACACACACACCACAAAAGCACCTAATGAGGGACTGATAGCCAGGCCAACAGCAACAGATTTAAAGTGCATGGCAGTGATGTGGCAGGGAGGGAAGGGGCAGAGGAGAGAGTACATTCAGTCATGTGACTACTCAACAAAATTTAGGTTGGGGGGAATGGCATTGGCCTTTAAGTGCTCCAGAGGTCAGGGAAGAGGCTGAGGCAGAGGTAGGCACATCTCTGTGAGTTCTGAAAGCAAAGGGGGCACAGTAAAGGAACTGCAACAGGACCCCTCCATGGTATGGTCAAAAGGAAGGCTTTTATTGTAGGTAAAATTAGACAATGCATCCAGATATATATGCAGGGACGAAAGTACTGTAGGAACCTGAGTGTGGACCACTTCTTTCAATATCTAAGCAGTTATATATTTTACTTTAAGTGAAATAAACTTTAATAATTGTATGTTAGTGTAAAATTGTCGGAAGGGTCATCCTGACTGACACCGCATATCCCAAAGCATCTGAGATGTGGCAAATACTGTAATATCGGAAAGGAGATGAGCATCTGTAACAAAAGATCGCTGGGCAGAAGGACGATAGTGCCGAGACTCGGATTCGAACCGAGGTTGCTGCAGCCACAATGCAGAGTACTAACCACTATACGATCGCGGCAAGCCACACGCCCAGCGACAGGGTCAGCTACCAGAATAGTCCACACTAAACTGTCACGCCCATGGTCACTAACAATTATAAAGACCCGCTGGAAGCCGCAGTCCATTAGCCCCCTGCTCTGATCTCTGCCCCTCTGCTTCCTGTGGAGCGCCTGTGCCGGGTACTTACAGGCCAGGGGCTTGGGGGTCTAGGGGACGGGGACCTGTGGGGGGAGGGGAGGCGAAGGCGCCTATTGGTCTATGCTGGTTTCCATGCTTCCTGGCTGCCTGTAGTAGACAGGGCAGCTGCGGTGGCTAGTGCTGAGCCTGAGATTTCTCGAGTTAGCTGAATGATGAGGGCCGCTGCTGAGAAGACCGTGGGCCCACCCTACTCTTGTAGATGTTGTTTTCCCCAGGGTACGTGATAGACTAGACCTCCATCACGGTCTTCACAGCTGAGGCTGAAGCATCTCCCGAGTGGGGTAAACCCCATGGGGTCTTTTCAAAAAGCTGGGAGCAAAGCAGCGACCATAGAAACAAAACTTCGGAGACCAAAACCATCATCACCAGCCCCCATATTCCTTACCACACAGCTTTGTTTCTGTGATTTATTTTGCTTTTTTCCATATTCTGTGTACATTAAATTGGTTCTGGAATTTTCTGACTGAGAATTGTGCTGCATCGACTCTTGTACGAATTTCTTTAGCCAGTGATGTGTTTCTGTGAGGTAGAATAGCTACCCTATAATAGTGCCTCTGTGTTTTATTAAAACCCTTTTTGTTTTCTCTGCTTTGGGGACTTATTGTCTGTAGCTTTTACTATTTTAGGGTTCAATCTTATTACTTTAGGGTTTGCGACATATGTCTTTGTCCCCACAGCCTGTGTTCGGGTGAACTAGTCTTCTGTTTCTGGCGTCTACTCTACTGTTAAGTGTTTTGCTCCTTCCCTTGGTGTGGATGCCACACTACAGGTTATTACTTTTGTCTAAAGGTTCAAATATTTCTAAAAGGCATGTCAATATCAACATGTGATATCCTCACCATATATGATATTTTTCCGAATGTGCCTGCTCGACTCTCTCTTACATTTGTGTGTGGGGTGGTATCCAGTGGTTAGGATTTTGTTTGGAGGTGGGTTCTCTGCAGCCCTGGCTGTCCTGGAACTCCCTATGTAAACCAGATTCGCCTAGAACTCCTAGAGATCTGCTTCCTGAATGCAAGAAATCAATGAGTGGGCCACTGCTCCTGGCTGGTTATGATTCTCAAGGTATTTATAGATCAGGTCTTGATGTACTTTTGTTTTACGGTTTTGTTGTTGTTGTTGCTGCTGCTGCTATGCTGCTGCTGCTGGTGGTGGTGGTGATGGTGGTGTGTGTGTGTGTATTAAAAATTGCCTTTGCAGTCCAGGCTGCTAGGGTGTGATGGCTACTCTTAGTTGTCACCTTGACTACATCTGGAATTCGCTAAAACCCAAATGGCCGGGCACACCTGTGAGATTTTTTTTTTCTTAGTTAAATCATTTGAAGTAGGAAGACCCACTTGGAATCTGGACCTCTGAGGTGGGAAGATCCACTTTTAAGCCAGATCTTTTGAGGTGGGAAGATGCATCTCTGATCTGGGCCACACCTTCTGCTGGCAAGCGATTTAAGGGCCATGGAAGAAGGACGCTTGCTCTCTCTGCATGCTTGCCCTCGCTCTTGAGTACAAGTCTATTCCTTCACTGGCATTAAAGACGACTCTTTCAGATGCTGGCATCCACTGCAGTCCAGCTGAGATTTCCAGCCGTGTGGACTGAACAACAAGTGATTTCTGGACCTTCTATTGGTAGACAGACAGACAGCCAGTGTTGGACTAGCAGGACCACAGCCTGTAAATGAGGTAGGTAGGGAAGGGAACTGCTCGAAGAGGTAAGAATGAAAACCTGGGACAGAGTAACTTCATCAACCTGGATCAGACTTCAGGAGTCTAATACCAGGGGGTTCATTGTCAGTAGATTTAAAACACAGTACAATTTGGGAAGAGGTTTTGAGGCAGCAACCAGTCCCATCAGTTCGAATCCAGGTGCACAATAAAGCTTAAGGTGTCCCCACGCAGAGATTCCTTTACAACGTACACGTGGCCATGAGGGTGGGCTTTATAGCTAAAAGGCCTAGAATCTAATGTGGTCTCTGAGCAGTAGCACAGAGGTCGGCAGGCCAGAAAGTGCATGTCACATCTCCCCTAAGGATGGGTAATGGTTTAGGGAGGCCCGAGTCTGGAATAATCATTCTGGGAATTAGGGTGAGGTCTGTCCCTACAGATAGCAGAAAAGGTCACCAGGTGGTTAATAACCTCTACTCTCAGCTTTCTGGATGGAATGCAGATTTTTATTTTATCTTCTCCATTGAGGACACACCTGTGAAAGATTAACATTCCTGCTTCTCTTGGGGATTCTTTGAGTACAAGACCCCATGACCTCTCCATTTAAAACCGTTATAAAAAAAAATATATATATATTCTATATATTCATATTCATTCTCTAGGTTGTGTGCTTAATACAATGGGGCATGGCCTTGAACTTTTGACTCTCCTGGTTTAGCCTCCCCTGTGTTGAGATTACATGCATGGGCCATGAAGCCCAGTTCAGTTAACTTTAAGAGGATTTGTATGGCACAGAATTTGCAGTTAACGTTTAGTTTTCTTGTTTCATCACTTTAAAGATTTGGTGTGGCTATCTCCTGGCTTGCATGGCTTCTGGTAGAATCTTGGAACTGCAGAAAAACCTTCACACCATCCTTCTTTTTGTTCCTGTGTATATACATTGTGTTTTTCTTGGGCAACCTTTGAAATGTTTCTTTTGGCCCTAGGATTTAATTAAAATGTGTCTGAGCTAATTTGACCTGATGTTTCTTGTGTTTATTAGCTGCAGAACAAAGACAGTCATATATCAATGCATTTATTAAGTAGATTGGTGGGGACCACAGGGGCTCTCAAGGGTTTCAGATGCTATCTGGTGACATACTTAGTTTTTTGATTGGTGGAGCCTAGTTGTGTCCTTTTCTCGAGACAAGGTTTCTCTGTGTAGCCCTGGCTGCCCTTGAACTCTTTCTGTAGACCAGATTACTGGTGCTGGGATTAAAGTCCATGCCCTCATTGCCTGCCTGCCCACATAGTTGTCTGCTAAGAAGACATTTGAAAGATTTTAATAGTCACAAAGATGGTAGATGTGACACAAGTGGGCAATGAAGAGCCTTCAATGGGACTGAAAACAGCCCAGGATAATTCGGCTCTGGACCTTACAAGAACCTTTAACATAAACAGTTTTCCTGTGACCCCCACTCTAGGAACCTTTGGGATGCCATGGGAGGACATCCATTGCTGCATCAATGATGGGGTGATATCAATAGCAGCGATTGCTGGAGGCTAACGGTGCTATGGCAATAGTGGCCTTCTGGCACAGCCCTGGCTGTGAAGATAATTCTGCTCAGGGAATCCAATCCTAACAGGTGAACCAAGCATGTTCTGACTGCTCCTGGCATTTAGGTTGAAGTATATGGAGGCACAGAAAGGACCACAGACCCATGGTTTGTTGACATGTGGAAGATATCTCCCATCAAAGGATCCTAGCTGGTTCTGGTTGCCCTCAACTGACCTTGGCTCGTACACTAGCTGCTAGGTTTCCAGTTGTATACAGAAGGAGAGGCCTGTACCTACTCTGTACTGGCTGGTTTTGGGTGTCAACTTGACACAGCTGGAGTTATCACAGAGAAAGGAGCTTCAGTTGGGGAAATGCCTCCATGAGATCCAGCTGTAAGGCATTTCCTCAGTTAGTGATCAAGCAGGGAGGTCCCCTTGTGGGTGGTGGCATCCCTGGGCTGGTAGTCTTGGGTTCTATAAGCAAGCAAGCTGAGCAAGCCAGGGGAAGCAAGCCAGTAGGTAATATCCCTCCATGGCCTCTGCATCAGCTCTTACTTCCTGACCTGCTTCAGTTCCAGTCCTGACTTCCTTTGGTGATAACAGCAGTATGGAATTGTAAGCTGAATAAACCCTTTCCTCCCCAACTTGCTTCTTGGTCATGATGTTTTGTGCAGGAATAGAAACCCTGACTAAGACATACTCTGAGAGGACATTGGGAGTTCTGTTTCATAGGTAGTAGTCTCTTCAAAGATTTCCCCCCCTTTACTCACACTTTTCAAGTACCCCAATTTTTCATGAGTTAGGGTTCTTAAGTTTTCCTCACATTTCATGAATCTGGGTTTTTGTTATTTTAGGTTTTGTTTTTGTTCTTGTTTTGTTATAAGATTTATGTAATATATATGAGTGATCTATCTGCATCTACATCTGCATGCCAGAAGAAGGCATCAGACCCAATTATAGATGGTTGTGAACCACCATGTGGTTGCTGGGATTTGAAGTCAGTTAAGAGCAGGCAGTGCCTTCAGCCCCAGTTATTTTAGTTTTTGTTTGTTGGGTTTTTTTGTTGTTGTTGTTGTTGTTTACTTCTGTTTTGGCTCTGAGTTTCAGTTTGGAAATTTCCAACTGTTTATGGATATATGTTCCCTGATCATGACTTCTGCAATGTGTAACTTGCTGTGAATCCCTCTGTGAAGTTGTCAACTCTGACATTAAAAAAAAGAAGAAGAAGAATTTAAGCTAGGCAGTGGTGGCCTTTAATTCCAGCACTTGGGAGGCAGAGGCAGGCAGATTTCTGAGTTCGAGGCCAGCCTGGTCTACAGCCTGGGTTCCAGGACAGCCCGGGCTACACAGAGAAACCCTGTCTCAAAACAAACAAACAAACAAACAAACAAACAAACAAACAAAGGCTGTATTTGTTTTATGTGTATGCCTGAGTGCATGTCTGTGCACTGTGTGCATGCAGGAGCCTATGAAGCCAGAAGAGGTATCAGCGGTCCCCTGCAACAGGAGTGGTTGCAAGCCATAACAGAGCAGGTGCTGGAAACCAGACCTGGATCTTCTGCAAGAGCAGCAAGTGCCCTTAACCACGGAACCATCTCTTCGGTCCCTGCATCATGTTTTTAGTCTCTAGAATTCCACTAGCCATATTCCACATCTTTACAGTTTGGCCCATGGAACACAGGCAGAAGTTCCCTCTCCTGCTGGGCATGTTGGCATATGCCTTTAATCCCAGCACTTGGGAGGCCGAGGCAGGCAAATCTCTGTGAGTTCTAGGCTGGCCTGGTCTAACTAGTGAGTGCCAGGACAGCCAGGGATACACAGTGATACCCTCTCTCAGGAAAAAAAAAAAAAGTCCCCTCCTACTTCTTTTGAGACAGGGTCTACTTTGTTGCCCTGGCTACCTAGAACTCACCATATGGCTGACCTCAAAGACAGATCTGCTTGCCTTGGCTTTCTGAGTTCTGGGATTAAAGGCATGTGCTATCATGCCCCGTTGTTCTCTCCTAATTCTAACATAATGACACATCTGATTCTGTTTCAGTGATGGATTTTTCTACCCACGGGTCATGGCAACCTGTGCCTTGGCATGCCTGATGTCTTATTTAGGGTTAAAACACCATGACTGTCTTAGTTTGAGTTTTATTGCTGTGAAGAGACACCATGACCATAGCAACTCTTATAAAGGAGAACGTTTAAAATTGGGGCTGGTTTACAGCTTCCGAGGTTTAGTCCATTGTCATCACGGTGGGGAGCATGGCCTCATGCAGCCAGACATGGTGCTGGGCAAGAAGCTAAGAGTACTACATCTTGATCTAGAGGCAGCAATAGGAGACTGTGTGCCACACTGGGAGTAGCTTGAGGACAGAAGACCTCAAAGCCCACCCCCATAGTAATATACTTTCTCTAAGAAGGCCACACCTCCTAATAGTGCCACTCGCTATGGGCCAGGCATTCAAACACATTCAAACCACCACAATACCAAAGTCAAAGGGGAGAAAAAGGTTTATTTGGCTTACCCTTCCATGTCACTGCTCATTATCAAAAGGAGTCACACAGGGCAGGAATCTGGAGGCAGAAGCTGGTGCAGAGGCTATGGAGGGATGCTGCTTGCTGGCTTGCTCATCGAGTCTTGCTTAGCCTGTTTTCTTATAGAACCCAGAACAAGTAGCTAAGTAATGGTTGGTGGTGGGTCCTCACCATCAATCACTAATTAAGAAAATGTCCTGGGCTGGAGAGATGGCTCAGGGGTTAAAAGCACTGGTTGCTCTTCCAGAGGTCCTGAGTTCAATTCCCAGCAACCACATGGTGGCTCACAAGATCTGTAATGGGATCAAATGCCCTCTTCTGGTGTGTCTGAAGACATGACAGTGACTAATATACTTAAATTTAATAAAATCTTTAAGATAGATAGATGGGGGGCTGGTGAGATGGCTCAGTGGATAAGAGCACCCGACTGCTCTTCCGAAGGTCCAGAGTTCAAATCCCAGCAACCACATGGTGGCTCACAACCATCCGTAACAAGATCTGGCGCCCTCTTCTGGAGTGTCTGAGGACAGCTACAGTGTACTTACATATAATGAATAAATAAATCTTAAAAAAAAAAGATAGATAGATGGATAGATAGATAGATAGATAGATAGATAGATAGATAGATAGAAAAAGAAAATGTCCTACTGGCTGGTCTATAATCTGATCATATAGAGGCATTTTCTTTATTTAGGTTCCCTCCCTCTCCGATGACTTTAGCTTGTGACAAGTTGACATAAATCTATCTAGCACACTTGGTACTCCTTAGTTGTATACAGACTGCCTGTGCCTTGGCGTGCTGGCCAGGACTCCTTAGTCGTATACAGACATTGTGAAGTTTTTCTCTACTGGTTATTACCGTACCGAATCTCGCCTCCATTCTGGGATTTGGCCTCAGACCCCTTTGGAGTGTGGGCACTATCTGAAGGCAGTGAGCAGAGCCATGGCTGGACTGCCTTGTTCCTTCTCACTTCCAGGGCTTCCCTGATTCCCGGGGTCTGGCAACCTGGCATCTCACGAGTTTTGTCTGCTTCTTGTCCTGTGTGGGGAAGGGAGAATTCATACAGGAGATTACGTCATGTTTCTGTACTTCACAATAGCCAGAGGCTGGCGGCTTCCCTCTCTGTTCTTCATTTCACTTCTGTGGGACATCTGACTATCAGTATTCTAATGTGCTTTTTCAAACATTTTCATTGTATTGTTCATTGTATTTCTGTCACAGCATATATTATGTATTATGTATTATATATATCCACCTGATATACCCATAAGGGAGCCAAGTCTTCCTGACAGAAGTAAGCATGTGGTATAAAGGAAACCCATGGCAGATATAACCTACATGGACTGTGTTGTGTAGCTGGACAGCTGAAGCTCCAAGGTCTCTAGGAAGCTTTCCAAGGGTGATAACTGAGTCCTTGGGTTTTGCACAGGTCCAGAGGAGACCAACTGGAGCGAGCTCACCTTATTTCCTGTCAAGTGGCCCCTTTGCAATAGGAGGAGAATATTGCTGGTCCCAGATATGCCAAGGGGATAATTCCCTCTCCTGGACCCCACAGCGGGACAGACACACCTAAAGCTGTGATGGAATGGGCCCACACCAGCCTGTCATCTGATTCCTGGTATGTTTCAAGGACTGAGGACTCTGACTTGGCTTGGTCCCCTGCTGTTGATACCTAACTGGTTGATAGTCTGCCGGTTCCCTGTCTGGACCTGACCCATTTCCTGCACCCAGCCTGTTTTCTGCTTCAGGTCTGGCTCAACTTTCAACCTTGCAGTTTGGTTCTGCAGTTTCACAGTCAGACCCCTCTCTGCTTAGTCATCAGAAAAGACTCTTTCTCAGCCTACTTCTGAAGCTCTTAAACTGCACTGCAGCATTTTAAACTTGCATTCACTCTGTAAACCATATAACTATAGATATACAGATTCTGCAATGAATATATAAAGATTAATATAAGCTGTGTGATATGAATTAATATTAGTAATTATTATTGGAATAAAGAGCTTGCATTGAGCCGGGCGTGGTGGTGGCGCACGCCTTTAATCCCAGCACTCGGGAGGCAGAGGCAGGCGGATTTCTGAGTTCGAGGCCAGCCTGGTCTACAAAGTGAGTTCCAGGACAGCCAGGGCTACACAGGGAAACCCTGTCTCGAAAAACCAAAAAAAAAAAAAAAAAAAGAGCTTGCATTGGACTCAACCAACCTACCCAGGTAAGTGGGTTTTCCCCCCACAAATTGCCATCACTGAAACTGCTGAACCTTGTGAATTATTTGTTATTCAGTAAATTCTGGCACTGTGGAAAGATACAAGCAACTTTGTCTGTTTCTGCCATAGTGATGCACCCTGGCTAACCCTCTGCTCTTACACTATAGTAAGCAGCATACAGATGAATAAAAACCCTATAGTAAACCTCACTAATCTGTATGGTAACCTAAAAAATTAATGACTTCTATATATTTCCTTCAGGAATGAACTTACATCCAGGAGGGCTCTTTGTACCAATTTCACCATGCTGCCTCTTACGTGCAAGTTCTTCTTTCCTAAGACACCTTAGCTCTAGAAACATATGGAAACTGAGAGGTTGTAACAGGAGGGCCATTGCGTGCCCATCTTTTCTGTAGATCTGTTTCAGTTGCAGAAGATAACAGCCACTGGGCCCATGGCATTTTTACCAAATGCTGGAAAGATGGGAAGGACGCTTTTCCTACTGCTACACTCTCAGCAGGAAACATGAAGTTCTTCAGGATAGTAACAATTAAAAAAAAAAAAGAAGGTGCTTATGAATGTCAGCCACCATACAAACACTCAGAAACCCACCTTACCATGCCAGAAGCTCACGGACAATAGATACACTGCTGGGGAAACTGAAGAGGAAAACAGTAGTTGGTCTGTAAGCTCACTGCTGTCCTAAGGCAATGCTTGCCAACTGCACATCTGTCTGGTACAGATGTACCAATGGCTCCCACAATGTCTCAGGTGGATCTCTAAGAACAAACCCTGCAACAACCTGCCAAGAAATAATAGAGCTATGGTGGCTCTTCACGGTTGTCAACTTGACTACATCTGGAATGAACTACAATCCAAAAATGGAAGGCACACCTGTGATCCAGATCTTGCGGCATAGTGGCTGTGAAGAGCTTAGGCTCAGGCAAAGTAGTAGTAGTATATGCTGTTGCGTCCAACTCGGCCAGCAAGGAAAACGCAACCACCGGTTCTTCTTAAAGCAGTTTACTCAGGCAGATTCTCTCTTCAAATCCCCCGAGCCTCGGGGGTACAAGCGTTTTTTTATCCACTCAAGCCACAACCATGCCTCAACCAATCACCACAGGTCACATCACCTTACCAGGCAGGCTTGCTCAGTCAATCAGGGATTAAGGGGGAGCCATCCACCAAATATGGGCTTGTTTACTGCCTGGCATAGATTTCTGTCTGGCTGGCCAGGGAGTCCGGAATGGCTTCCCACAATATGCCTTTAATTCCAGGAGACTGAGACAAGCAGAGCTGAGTTCAAGACCAGCCTAGGTCAGAGCAGGTTCCAAATCCAGGTGCGGTGGTACACACTGCCACGCACACCCCAGTGAAGTCTGCTTGGCAGGCCGAGAGGCCTGGAAGCGCTCACGAGGCAAAGAGTTTCACGGAAACTCACCTCCTGGAGCTTTGGCATTCTCATAACCGGTATACTCATACCCTATCCCCGCGTTAGTCTGGTGTATGGATCCACGTGCTCTCTTTTAGTATTATTTTATTATAAGTGCCTTTTAAGATTGAATTCTGACATAGCTAAGCCTTCGCCAGTGTTCCAACATCCTAGAAAGTCCTTGAGCTGACCATGGGCTTGGAATTCAATGTTGCCTATTCAGTGACATTCAGAATTGCCTCTGGTATTACACTATCACTTAGAATAAAAGCCAAGTCGCTCCCATATACAGGAATTTACAATGATTTAGGAAGTAGATCGGGCTATGGTTTTAGGGTAATGCATTATTCATGAGATGGTTAGCTAGAGCGGAACTCCCTAATTAGAGCCATGATTTGGGTGTGAAAGCCCTTGCCCTAGGAGTGTAAAGACCTCATACCTGGCTTCTAAGACTATAGCTGACCTTACATAGGGCTGACTTTGTCTCAGTTGTTTTATTGCCCAGTTCCTGCCAGTCTTTGTGTTTACATTCCTCTGTTTAGTGTAAGAGTCATTAAGCATCCGGTAACCTCATTTGTACCTTGTCACCTAACTTCCCTATTTTCTTCTGTATAAAAAGTTTGATGCTCAATTTGACAAATTACATTCAGATTCTACACAATCTCAAGTGTTGGTTTGTCTGTCACTCGCCAACTCCTTGCCCATCTGCACCCAGAGACCCAGACAAAGGGACCCAGAGGGTCTGCGGCAACACACCTTTAATCTACCTTGTGCTGAAGGCCTACATAGGGACAATGGAAAAAGGAAGTGTTCACTCTTTGTCTGCTTTCATTTACTTGCCAGCACATCAGTCAGTTGGAACCTACTTCTTCAGGATTCCAGTTTATGCAGAATACCAGCTGAAATACCTGGCCTCATAGGACTGAGGATTCTTGAGCTTCCCATTCACAGCTGCCCATTGTTGGGTTAGTTGGACTGCAGACTGTAAGTTGTTCCAATAATTTCCCTTACTATAAGTTCTGTGACTCCAGAGAATACTGATTAACACAACAGCCAAGGGATGGAGAGATGGCTCAGCTGTGTAGAGCACTTGTTCTTGTAGGGGACCTGGATTTGATTCCCAGCACCCGCAAGGTCGCTCACAACCATTTGTAATTCCATTTCCAGGAGATGTGTCTAGATCACTGTTCTGTTGCTGTGAAGAGACACTATGACCAAGGCAACTCTCATAAAAGAAAGCATTTAATTGAGGGCTTGCTTACAATTGCAGAGGCTTAGTCCATTGTCATCATGGCAGGGAACATGGCACTGGAGCAGTAGCTAAAAGCTACATCCTGATCCACAGGAATTGGGTACCATTCCAACAAGGGCACCTCTCCTAATCCTAATCCCTCTCAAACAGTGCCACTTCCTGGTGCTCAGCATTCAAATGTGTGCACCTATGGGAGCCATTCTCATCTAAACCACCACAGGATCTAATGGACTCTTCTGGCTTCTAGGGATACCAGGCATTCACATGGTGGTACCTGTGTATACATGGAGGCAAAACACTTATGTGTATAAAATAAAATAAAGCAATCTAAGTGTAGCCACTGCTATATGCACACTGCTCTCTATCACAGGGGAGCAAACGGCAGGCACTAAAAGGAACCAAAGGTTTGTAAAGAAAGGAAGAAAGGTAAAGAAAAAAGGCACAGAGGAAAGGAACCATCTGGATAATCTTCCCCTGGACAAACAGTTTGTCAGGAAGCTAGCTAAGACAGTGGTTCTCGACCCCTTCTTCTCCTCCTTCTCCTTCTTCTCCTCTTTCCTCCTCCTCTTCCCCTTTCTCTTCTTCTTCCTCTTTCCCTTCCTCTTTCCCTTCCTCCTCCTCCTCTTCTTCTCTTCTTCTTCCTCCTCTTCCCCTTTCTCTTCTTCTCCCTCTTTCCCTTCCTCTTTCCCTTCCTCCTCCTCCTCTTCTTCTCTTCTCCTTCCTCCTCTTCCTCTTTTCTCTTCCTCCTCTTCCTCCTCTTCCTCTTCCTCCTCCTCATTCCCCTTTTCTTCTTCTTCTTCTTCTTCTTCTTCTTCTTCTTCTTCTTCCTCCTCCTCCTCCTCCTCTTCCTCCTCTTCCTCTTTTCTCTTCCTCCTCTTTCTCCTCTTCCTCTTCCTCCTCCTCCATCCCCTTTTCTTCTTCTTCTTCTCCTTCTTCTTCTTCTTCTTCTTCTTCTTCTTCTTCTTCTTCTTCTTCTTTTCTTCCTCCTCCTCCTCTTCCTTCCTCCTTTTCCTCTTCCTCCTCCTCTTTCTTCCTCTTCTCTGTGTAGCCCTGGCTGTCCTGGAACTTGCTCTGTAAACCAGCCTGGCCTGGAACTCAGAGATTTTCCTGCCTCTGCTTCCAAAATGCTACCATTAAATGTGTGCTCCACCATGCCTGAACATTTTTCAATCTTTCTCTCTATGTATATTTTTAAAAGATTTATTTATTTACTCATTTTATGTATATGAATACACTGTAGCTGTCTTCAGACACACCAGAAGAGGGCATGCAATCCCATTACAGATGGTTGTGAGCCACCATGTGGTTGGTAGGAATTGAACTCAGGACCTCTGGAAGAGCAGTCAGTGTTCTTAACCATTCCAGCTCTCCTAAACTTTTTAAAGGGCCGTTGAGACCTTTCAACACAGTCTTCCATGCTGCAGTGACCCCTCAATCATAAAGTCATTATGGTTGCTACTTCATAACTGTAATTTTGGTACTGTTATGAATGGTAATGTAAATATCTGATATGCAGGATATCTGATACTCCTTCCCTGCTGTCAGCCTCCTCCCCCAGACTAGTCCTCTCAGGATCTGAGTGAGTGGAACACCACAATAAAAAATAAATAAATAGCCAGATAGTGGTGGCACATGCCTTTAATCCCAGCACTTGGGAGGCAGAAGCAGAGGCAGGTGGATTTCTGAGTTCAAGGCCAGCCTGGTCTACAGAGTGAGTTCCAGGACAGCCAGGGCTACACAGAGAAACCCTGTCTCAAAAAACCAAAAGCAAATAAATAAGTAAAGATAAAAGTACAGTTATTGAAGGATCTTGAAGCATCTTGGGAGTTTCTGTTCAAAAATACAACATTGAGTCTGTGTGCCTGTGCACTGTGGTCCTCTGATGCACCTCCTCCTGGGGTAAGGCCAGAGAGTCTCCCTGCCCTAGGTCAGCCATCGAGAGAGCTGGAAGAAAGTTTGCTGTGCAGGCACGGAAACAAAGTAACAGGACACAGCTGGGAACACAGGAGCAGGAAACAAAGTAACATGACACAGCTGGGAACACAGGAGCAGGACTGGGCACCACCCCTGGGGAAGATGCATTTGCACAACATGATATAAATGCCATGGTGTGATGGTGGTACATCCATCTCTCCACTACTGAAGCAAACGCTCGCAGGAGTCACCAATGACAGTGCTGGAAAAGAGTGTGGCAGCGTGGCTTTTAATCATAAACCAGGAAAGGGGAAACTGGATAATTCGTATTTAAAGAGAAAGAGAGAGAGAGAGAGAGAAGAGAAAAAAAAAAAAACTTTCCCCCCAAACATAATAGAAAGACAGTGGTTATAGCTCCAGAACTCTCTGGGCAGAAATAGAGGATTTTGAGTTCAAGACCAGCTTGACAATCAACCCTCAGTGTTTATACTGTTGATTCCCTCTGTGTAAAACAGTGCTAGAAAAATCACTCGATTTTTCTGGCCTGAGGCTATGGACAAATTACAATTGGTCAGAGTTTTTTCTGCATCTCAGGAATTTTGTTGTTATTGTTAGACAAGGTCTCACTGTGCAGCCCTGGCTGGCCTGGAACTCATAGAGGCCTGCTTGCCTTGGTCTCCCGAATGCTGGAATTAAAGGCATGAGTGCATCTTTGTAAAAAACAATGTGCTACCTACCTACCAGCTGCAGTTAAAAAACTGAAGCACCGCGGGTAGCTACTCTAAAGGAACGTGAATTTTCCGAATCCCACTACCGGTAACTGATTTTGCCACCCGCGGTCAGCGCAGGAAACTTCGGTGTCCCCTGGCCCTGCGCCCCGCAAGCCCCGAGTCCACTTCTCGAGCTCGTGGGAATGGAATGAACCCCCTGCGTCCCACCGCCACCGGGAGATCCCAGGGATCCAATAGGTCTCTGCGAAGGAGCCCAAGTGCGCTTTAGGGTCGGGTCCTTTGCAGACCCCGAGCACGGAAGCACGAAGGACTGGTCACGCTGGGCGTGTGCTGGAGCCTCTGCGCGGTGCGCGTGGGGCAGGCGGGAAGTGCGGTGCGGGTGCTCAGGGAGGCGAGATGGGAGGGGCGGGGAACCGTGGACAGGGCAGCGCATCAGTCGCGGCTGTAGGAGGTGAAGGAATGTTTTTTGGTTTTGGTTTTGGTTTTTAGAGGGGCGTAGAATGGGAGGAAGAGGAGGGCAGAGGAGTCTGCACGGGGAAGGAGCGACGACCTTTACCTGTCTGAATTTTTAAAGGCAGCCACCTACTGTTACACTTAACCTTTGACTGACCGTAAAAAAGCCGCATCTTTGTGGGTGTTTCGGTAGCTCGCGGTGATCGCCCAGTTGCTAGCTAGTACTCTGCTTTGCGGCCACAGTAATGTGGATTCAAGTCCAAGCCAAATAAGTAGTTTCTGTGTGCCTAAACAGTCCATCTCTGTCCACTCTTCTCACCACCTGGCGCTTGACCAAGACCACAGTGCATGTAGCTGAGTTGAAAAGACAACCGAGGCCCTGCAGCAAATTGCCTTTGCCTTAGGTCTTGCTCAGCAGCCTGACCATTGTTCTTTTCTGTCTTGGATATTTTTAAATACTGGGTTTTCCTTCTTAAGACAAATCACAAATAAGATGAAACTTTCTAGTCAATCGAGTATTTTGGAAAACATTTAATAAATGTAATAAAATTAAGCCGGACAATGTGGCTAACACCTGTAACTCCACTACTTGGGAGGCTGAGGCTTGATGCTTACATGGAGTTCCGAGCCAGCCTGAGATACATAGTGAAATCCTGCTCCTCCCCCTAAAAAAATTCCACAACGGAAAGAGAATGAAATGTCCAGATATTTTTTTTTTTTTTCGGTAAATCGAGCAGAATTGTCTGACTACCTGGTGCTTTGCTGGTGAGTTGGACACAAAGAATTGCCCCCTTTTCCTTTCCTGTTGTGATAAATACCCCGGCAAGGTCCATTTAAGTGAGAAAAGGTTAATTTTAGTTCATAGATCCAGGTTACAGTCCATCGTTTTGTGCAAGTCACAGTGGTTGGAACTTGAGGCAGCCGATCACTTTGCATCCTTAGTAGAGGAACCAATCAATGGACGGATGCTAGATCGATCTCTCTCTCTCTCTCTCCACTCTCATCCAGTTCAGGACACTCTGCCTAAAGAATGATGATGCCACACAGAGGGCAGGTCTTTGACTCTCAATCTAACCAGGATAATCCCCACAGACATGCTCACAGGCCAGTCTGATCCAGCTGAGACTGTCATTCTGTAGCCCCAACATTTGGGACTACAGAAGACCTTCCCCATATCTTGCTGTGACTGCCTCTCTGATGAACCCACCAGTATTTTTGACTTGTGCCTTAGTTTGTCCTGTAAAAGTATAGGACTTCATGAAACTGCTTACTTGTTGGAACGTGGAATTTGGAACTGGGAGCTCCTCTAAGTCTAGCAGCTGAGAGACATAGGTAGGCAGGTCAGAGCAAGGCTGTAAGAGGCCAGTCAAGGGCAATTCCCCTCTCTTTATGGAGGATGCCTGAAGAACTGGACCACAATACCAGAGGACTCCAGGCAAAAGAGCACAAGAGTGTAAACTGAATCTCCAGGCTCCTTTTAATTTTAATTTTTTAATTTTTATAGCCCGTTTGATAGCAGTTCAACAAAGAAGCTCGATTCCCAGGCAGCAATGTTCAAGGTTACACAAAGCACAACAGTGTTATATGTCTACAGAAAATATCAGACATTGGAGACACGGGAGCATCATTTGACCTATATTTTAGAAATTGAAGAAGAGGGCCAGGTGTGGTGGTGCATTTCTTTAATCCCAGCTCTGGTGAAGGCAAGTGGATCTCTTTAAATTGGATGTCAGCCTGGTCTATAACTCAAGTCCAGGACAGCTAGGGCTCTGTTACACAGAGAAACCCTCTCTGAAACTCCCCTACCCCACCCAAAAAAGAAAGAGAAAAAAAAAAAAAAGAAAAAGAAACTGAGGGAGGCCTCGGGCATTCTTGTGTTTCTTTCCATACTGGTTTACATTCTAAGTCCCCGCATGGTCTCTCAGGACAGGGTTTCACTGTAGCTGTCTAGCTGTCCCTAAACTGGCTCTATAGACCAGATGGCCTCACCTTCACCTCTTGAGTGCTGGGATTAAGGCTGAGCACCAACCCCTCTGGAATTCTCTAAATTCCCTTCTTGAGGTAGATCAGTATCAGATGACCTATGTCTGTCACAAGTTCATTATAGCCTCATTCCACCTTCATCTTCTACCATAAAGTGAAAGTCAGTTGAGCTGGGAGGCTCCGTGAAGCCAAAAGGAAGCAGTGACAAACTTAATAGCAAAAGTTTTTTGTTTTGTTTTTATGTTTCTTGCTCTTTTGTAACTCTACACCCTTGGCCTTGAACTCACAGGTATCCACCTGTCTCTACTGGAGTGCTGGGATTCAAGGTGTGCACTACCATAGGTGGGAAAAATGAATGTTTATTTAATTATTTTGATGTGGGTAATTTAGAGTTTCTTGCTCAGTCTCAAACTGAGACTCGAGTTAGGGTTTCTCTGTGTAGTTCTTGCAGTCCTGGAACTCATTGTGTAGACCAGGCTAGCCTCCAATTCAGAGATCTGTCTGCCTCTGCTTCTGCTGGTATTAAAGGCTCTGCTCCCCTCCACTCCTCCATACCCCCCCCCATTTTGAAAAAAAAAAAAGAATTTTTTCTCCTGGAGATGCTGTCTGGCTAAGAATGCCTTGAAGTGTGGAGTTAAATTTGGCAAACGAAAGCCTAGTGAGCAAAATTAATCACTTCACCAGTCAGAAAAGGGCCAATCTCCAGCTAGCTACCTCTCACCCTGACCCACCACCTTGTAGCTGTTTGTTTTGCTGCTCAGGGAGTTTCCTCTGTTGCTCTGCCAGCCAGTGTAGGATGGGCATGTAGGGTGAGTCCAGTCCCACAAAGTGCTCCAAAAGATATTTATTAAAAATATTAATATTTAATATTAATATTTCTGGTCACTCCTACACCCTTAACCCCCCCTCCCCTTGTGCTTTTGTTTTTTGAGACCTCGTCTCTCATTATGTAGCACTGGCTAGCCTGGAACTTAAAGATATATATATATATATATATATATATATATATACCTGCCTCTGCCTCTCAGGTGTTTGAATTAAAGGAGCAGGCCCAGGTTATTGCTTCTAATAAAAAAAAATAGATATGTATTGTAAGAAACACAAAACCTACCAAAGATACACAAATGTGTACATATGAGGAGAACTATGAAGGGTCCTTCACATCCCAACGCCCTCCCCACTCCACGGCTGACCCACTTTATCAATTACCAGAAGTAAAGGTGGACTAGAGTGGCTGCTCGTAAGGCAGGGATTTCTAAATCCTAATCTTGGTGTTCCCTGGGGGTGAAGTGGGAGGGAGTAAGGCAAAGCTCAAAACGAGAACACTATCTCCGTTTGTTGGAGACATTTCACATCTGGTCAGGATTGAATGGTAATCTGAGGATGATGGTAAGCTGGAAGGGCTCTTTCTCAGCTCTAAGTTGAGTAAACTTGACCTCATTTTAGTATGTGCAGAAGAAACACAGTAGGACAGCAGGAAAAGTTAGATGGTAGTCAATTCCACTGTCCTAAGTGTATATAAAGCACATATAGTATGTGGGTTCCATGGTGTAATGGTTAGCACTCTGGACTCTGAATCCAGCGATCCGAGTTCAAATCTCGGTGGGACCTTTTCTGTTTACCCTGAGGCAAAGACTTGTTTTAAGTGAGACTTGAGCCCAACATCTGAGGTATGAGTCTGAGAATAGGTAAGTGGGTGTAGAGGGCAAAGTTGCTTGGGACTCCCCATACTACCTGTCTCCAAGCCCCTAGCCTAATTGGACACCTAACAGGTAAACTGTACCAGCAGTCTTGGGTACCTCTGAGCACGTTTTGCAGTACAGATGCCGGTTCGGTCTGATTTTGTCCTGGATCTTGGTTTGCTGATTGTTTTCAGGCAATGCTGGGAGAGCTGTGGCCGAGCTTCCTCTGGAACGCCCATACAGAAGCCTGCCTGCGGCTTGGAAGCCTCGCGTCTAGAGCGCATCTTCATCCTGCCGCAATGGCTTTGGTTTAGGCTCAGGGAGAGGGCCAGAGGTCTCTGAGGAGTAGACTCCTTGATGCTTCCCTGGCATGTCCTAGAGAGGGAACCCACAAGCTCCAAGTTCCCTCTGCAGGCCATTCTCAGAGCCTTGTGTGGAGAATGAGAGAACCAAGGAAAAGCAAGTTATCAGAGATAAGATATATACCAAACACCATGCTGACAGCATCCATGGATAATGGAATTTCTTAGGGGACACATCGAAATGTTCAAAGGACTGCGGTTTTCATAATAAATGTTGGACACATAAACTTGAGAGAAAAAAGTGTATACAAACCCGCATTTTTTTTTTTTTTGTATAGATGTAAACATCTGCAGTTAACCTTCACGGTCACTTGTATCATTGTTTTGGATTCTGGGGTTTATATCTTAGGTGTGATGGGTTTGGGACACACTGGCCCTAAACACGGCACCTTGGTACATTAATCATGGTAAGCAGAAATTGGAAGGGCACTTACTTCTCCCCAACCATTCTCCCCAGAAGCAGGTGCCAAGACCCTCTTTATTCCTGGGAGAGTAAAACCTTCCACAGTGGAGGTACTCTGACCAAGAGACAAATTTAAAAGGGAAGTAAACAACAGCTGTTCTAAGGGGAAGTTCAGACACAGGGTGCTTTTATAAAGGGAGATGACGTGAAACACTATATCCTGCAAGAAATCTCAAGGAGTAAACAACTCAATAGCTTCAGGAAGTCCCTGAAACTGGCCAGATTCTCTAGGGCCCTCCCTCCACAAGCACACATACACACAAGCCGTGAAGACTGCAGAGATGCTCTCAGACCACCGGAAGCAAGCTGTCTACCTGCTGAGCTACCTGCAGGTTGTGCAGTGCACTCCAGGCTTCCAGCGTTTGTGAACTGGTGTCTATGCTATGAACGACTTTGGTGATTGATGCAGCTGTCTTTGAGTTGTTTCTGCTTTTGTAAGTAACCCCAGGAAAATTTACTGGTTGGCCTATGACCTTGGTGGTTTCCCTGATTTGGTTTGTTCTCTGTTCCCTACCTGAGGTCATTTGCTGTGTGGGGTGAGTTTACAGCTCTCTAAGTTAGTGGTTCTCAACCTTCTTAAGACTACTACCCTTTAATACAATTTCTCATGTTGTAGTGATTCCCAAACATAAAATTGGCTTGTTGCTACTTCATAACTGTAATTTTGCTACTGCTATGAATTGTAACGTAAATGTATGATGGGCAATATATCATTCATATATGTGAAACAAAGGGGTTGCGACCTAACCCCTTCGCTAAGGGGCCTTCACTAAGATTCAGAGAGGGAGGCATCCTTACCACTGGAGAAAGAAACACTGGAGGGAACAGGCAGCCTGGCTGAGTTTCCCTGAGTGTTAGCAGTGTGTCCCAGACCTCTGGCCCTGGCATTGCTTTTCCACAGCCTGCTCTTTCTCAGAGCCCTTGTCTGAATCACCTGCCTCCTCCCTGAGATGGAGGCTCTTCCGTCACAAGGATGGACTTGGTGTTAGGTTTGAACCTTTGCTCATTCTGGTCCTTCTCCCACGCTAGGAAACCCCATCTCCCAATTTCACCCACACAGAGAAAACTCCCCTTCCCCCATGTGCTTGGAGTTTTACTCCAGGCTAACATACAATCATGCCCCTTGAGTTTCCAGAAACCCATCTGAAGAGTGTCTGCCCAGGGGCCCAGTTTTTGACCATGTGTGGACACATTACAGCTCCTAGATACACATCAGCATCCTGCTTCCGGGACCCATAAAAACCCCTTGCTTTAGCCTGGATGTGTGACTTCACCTGTGAGATCAATGAGCCCACCTGAGAGCTGCCTCCTAGTAAACCTTCCTTTATCACTTTTAATCTGGTCTAATATGGCCTGTATCTGCATCAGCAAGGGAAAGAAAAAGGCCATCACTAAAGAGCACAGGGAAACGTGAAGAGCAGGTTTCCTGAAGGTCCCTGAGGAGCAGACCTGCTGGGAATTCCAGTTCTAGAACCCCCTACCCAGGAATGGCTGCTGCACAGAGAAGACAAGTGCCCTCTCTGTCACAGGCTCTGCAGCGTGGATAAGTACCGAGGATGTAATGGATATAGAATAGAAATTTTTTTGTTGTTTTGTTTGTTTGTTTTTTGTTGTTGTTTGGTTTTTCAAGACAGGATTTCTCTGTGTAGCCTTGGCTGTCCTGGAACTCACTCTGGTCTCAAACTCAGAAATCTGCCTGCCTCTGCCTCCCAAGTGCTGGGATTAAAGGCGTGCGCCACTGCCTGACTACAATCAGTTTTAGAGTGCCTTGTCTCTGAGGTGTTGTGCCCCAAATAGGAAAGCTCCCACTCAGTGAGCCCAGGCAGTGTGCCAAGTGCCAGCCACCACCAAAGAGCTGTGTATTCGTTCATCGTTCATTTGCTATTTACAACAGGTCTGTGTCATGGTAGCGTGCTTTATTAAATGTGAGAGGAACAAAGTGAGACATAAGCAACAGAGTTTATTCAAAGCACTTCCAAGTGCTATAAGTCTTCTCTCCATCTTCCTCCGTTGCTACAGTCTGTGCTGAAACCAGTGATCTTCAGCCTGGGCTCTGCAGAGGAAGGGTGGGCAGCAGACCCGGAGAGTGGGGAGCAGATACCAAGAGAATGAGAAAGAGGTCCAGAAAATGGGGGACAGGGACCTTAAGACCTGGTGTAAGGTGGACAGAAACACAGAAGGCAGGAGGTAGGGAGCCCAAGGAGCTAGGGACTTGAAAGAAGGAGGGGAACCTGCCCAGCTGCCCGCTTGAGTCTCACCTGCCCAGAACTAGTTTCTAAGTCCCTGTCCTCTGACCTTACTCGGCATAGGTCCCAGTGTCCCACCGTGTCTTGGCTGCCAGGTCTATCTGTGGACCTTGTTGGAATCCACACACCTGGCTCTCTCTCGGTTCATTTTTTTCTAACTGGGGTCCTTATTTCCTCTGTGCACTGGGGGTCTTGGAGAATGGATTCTATACACAGAGAAACCCCCTTGTTAGAGAAAGACTGTCCTAAGGGACACAGGGCTGTGTAGCATGGGTAGTTGCTCTGGGATGGGTCCCTCTGAGGTTCGTTGAGTGAAGTGGCAGGAAAGCCACCAAAGACACACACCACTCACAGAGAACAACTTAACAGTGAAGGCCAGGCAGGTGTGGTGGCCTGTTTTTATAATCTAAGCACTTAGGAAGTTGGCTCAAGAATGTTAGAAATTCAGGGTCATCATTCATAGGTGATAACAGCCTGTGCTACTTGAAACCCTGTCTCAAAAATAAAAAAAAAACCAGAAGGGGCTGGAGCATTAGCTACATGGTTAAGAGGTCTTGTTGCTCTGGCAGAGGACCTGGGTATGGTGTCCAGTACCTACTTGGTTGCTGACAGGAAAATGTAGCTACATTTTCCGAACATCTATTTTGGTGGACACCGAAAAATTATGTGCTACACATGCATACATACATACATTTATACATACATAAATGCAGGCCAAACACACAGTTGCAAATGAGAAAAAGTAAATCTAAAAATAAGGCTCGTTATGGTACTACATGCTCTTAATCCCACCACTCGGGAAGCGAAGGCAATCAGATCTGTGTGAGTTCAAGGCCAGCCAAGGCTACATAGTGAGAACCCTTTGGAAAACAAGGAGTCAGGTCTACAGTGTAACCCTGGGTATCAGGCTTCGGTAACAGTGGTCCCAGTTCTATAATGAGGAAGAGAAGAACATGAGGAGTGCCTATTCCATATGTGTTGTTACATATATGAAACTACTGTTAACTTAAAATTACAACGGTGGTGGGAGCTTGACCTGTCACTTCTGTCCTTAGTCCCAGCTACTTCGAAGCTTGGGGCAAGAGGACCAAAAGTTCAAGGCCTGTGTAGACTACAGAGTGAATTCACAGCCAGCTCTGGCAATTCAGCAGTGCCCTGCCAAGAAATAAGATTAAAGGAGAGCTGGAGACCTGTGGAAGAATGCTATGCTAGCAGCATGACGGTAGTCTTAGGGTCTATATCACTACCACAGGAACGACAGCTTTGGTAGAATTTGGCACCCGAGAGAGATATCTCAGTAAATAAAGATCACTAGGCATGACTACCTACCTAAACTTTTAAATTCCACCTGCCTGTCACACATACTAAGATGAGTGAATAAATAAGTTTAAAAGTCTTTAAAGACAGAATTTTCTTCCTAGTCTACGGCCATACCACCCTGAATCCACCCAGTCTCTCCCGAGGCAGCTGAGCAGAGTCAGCCCTGGGTAATATTAGCACAGGAGAGTCTGAATCCTCAAATCATGTAGCTTACCCGGCAGTCACAGTAACTGAGCAACAGGGATGTGAGGAAGCTACAGAGCCAAAGACAATGGGACAGGTGACACGGGGTTTGAAAGGGACCTGGAACCAAAGCCATTCCGAACAGTGTAGTGCTGTAGAAGCAGATTCAAGGATAGTGGGGCTGTTCATCGCAGTGACCTAAGAAAATGCTCTTCCAATCTTCTAATGAGGTTCAACATGTCTCAGACCCTTTCTTAATCAAATAAATGTATTGCAGTTAGCTCCTAGACTACACAGACACACGCCATATGACTGCATCTCCTTCCCTCCCAGAAATCAGGCCAGAGCCTTCAACCTGCAGTTTGTCTTCCTAGGTAAAGTTAGCTTGGCCCCTGAAAACATGCCCAGAATCACCGTGCCTCCCTACCCTACCCTATACAAAAAGAGACCATGACGAGCCCTTCATAGTCTATAAGATTTCAATGTGTGTTATAGTAATCGTCGTCTATTGCAGATGTATAGATATGTATTGAGTGCAGTTGAAACCAATCAGGAAAGGCATAAAGGCGGCAAGGTTTTTCTCTGTAGCACCACCTCCCATTGAGAAAGGGTCGTTTTTGTTTGGTAGCTGCACAGAGAGAAAGTAGTATCCCAAAGGACACAAGGCAGGTTCGATTGGTTTGTGGAGAACTGAGGGGCAGTTACCCTGCAGATTGAGCCTTATTTGGAGGGAGAATCGGAGCCCAAGGGAGAGCAATTCGGGGTGTCAGTAGAGAGCCAGCCTCAAGTGGAGGAGCTGGAGAGGTAGCTGTCATGGACTGGACAGGACGGCTCAGGAAGAAACTCCAGGGCCAAAGGGAACGCACTTCCTCTGTGCCTTTTTTGGTTTTGTTTGTTTTGTGGGAACGCGACAGTTGGAGAGGCTGTCAGTTCGTTTGTTTCAGGAGACAAACAAACCACAAACCGCAGGTTGGGAGGCCAATGGCCTGACTTCTGGCAAGAGACAAACAAAGAAACAAAGTTGTAAGAGCAGCAAAGACCAGCACAGTGGCTGTGAGTTGACATTACAATTGTACACTCTTCTGATAAAGCAAGATAGAGGAAAAGGAATACAGCGTGTAAAACAGAGTATAGATCTACTTTTTTGTACCAGAATGCCAGGGGAGAGCGCGAACGCAGTCCCCCACTACCACAAATTATGCAGTCGAGTTTCCCGCATTTGGGGAAATCGCAGGGGTCAGCACACCCCAAAGTGCAATGGGTGAGCCTCGCCCTGGGAAAACCACCTTCGTGATCATGGTATCTCCCCTGCCAGGTAAGTATGCTTTCCCAGCGCCCGGCCCCGGCTCACACCCGCCGCCCCTGCACTCTTAACACACGGTCACTTCGCCCCGCCCGATCTCGGGCCTCCCCCGACGCACACACCGTCTAGACGCTCCGCTGACACCCGGGGTCCCGCGCTCCCTCCCTCGCCGCGCGAGAAATCTCTCTCTTTCTGCGGCGGGTGCGGACGCGACAGCCCCTGCGCGACCCTCATCTGCATAAGCCACGCCCACACACTGACATCCAGGGTGACGTCCCAGTCTACCAGGCTACCCGTCTGCGCGTCCCTGGCCAGCCAGAGCGCCCGCCACCTGGGAGGGAAGGGAACAGCGAAGTTACCCTGCATGCCCTTCTCTGTACCTCACCTGTACACACCGCGACCCAGGGGACACGACACGCGACCCCTTCGCCCCTTTGGTTTGTTGAACTTTCTTGCCTGCGGAGAGCCGGCCTGTTCAAGGTCCTCTAGAGACAAATCAGCTTCAATTATCTTAAACCTTTAAATGCCACTCCTTGTCCACCTCTGTGTCCTAACATCCTTGTAACTGAAAACTGCTGTGTTTAAGAAAAAAGGTCGTGTTTCACAGGAAACAGAACGTTTGTCACGACATCATAGGGAGAAAAGCACCAAAAAAACTTCTGGCCGTGTTCCGGTGGCTTTTTGTCGCTTACTCGGACTCACAGCGATTGCCAGGGACTTGCGGTTTCTTCTGGATGGCACTGCCGTTGTTGATGCATAAACCAACAGTGTTTGCAAATAGATCAAGCTACCGCTGCCGATTCGTGCAAACTAAACTGCTATCCCGACAACGAAGATTGAAATTATCCGCCCGCCCCCACCCCGCAAACGATTTCTAAACAGATTCACATTCTCTTTACTCTATTTACCTTCCCTTTCCATTATCTCTGGTGGGTGGTGGGGGAAAACAAATGTAGCACCGGGCAGTGGTGGCGCACGCCTTTAATCCCAGCACTTGGGAGGCAAAGCAATCAGATTTCTGAGTTCGAGGCCAGCCTGGTCTACAGAGTGAGTTCCAGGACAGCCAAGGCTACACAGAGAAACCCTGTCTCGAAAAACCAAAATAAATAAACAAAAATTTAAAATGTAGCGTTTAAGTACGTCTATTAAAAATACGTTTTAAAAATATGTAAACAATTGCCCTCCATTCCCATAATAAAAGGAGATAACTCCGACTTGGAACCAGCCTTTAGGGATCGGTTAGGTTCCAGGTCACAAATAACCATTCTGTCATGGTTGCACTAATATCCCCTGCACTGTACTCTTAGAAGAAAAATGTAATTTCTGGATTAACAACTATTTAGAAAAGAACAACACTGGTGTACTTGGAAATAATTCTGTCAACACCTTTGCTACGTAAATCTCCCACTTGCCCAAGTTCCTAGGATTAAAGCCTCCTCTATTTAAATTGCTCCATGTGTAACCAGGGGATAGGAGTCGAGAGAAATTTAAGAACCGCAGCATGGAATAAATGTGGCGGGCGCGCTCTGGCTGGCCAGGGACGCGCAGACGGGTAGCCTGGTAGACTGGGACGTCACCCTGGATGTCAGTGTGTGGGCGTGGCTTATGCAGATGAGGGTCGCGCAGGGGCTGTCGCGTCCGCACCCGCCGCAGAAAGAGAGAGATTTCTCGCGCGGCGAGGGAGAGAGCGCGGGACTCCGGGTGTCAGCGGAGCGTCTAGACGGTGTGTGCGTCGGGGGAGGCCCGAGATCGGGCGGGGCGAAGTGACCGTGTGTTAAGAGTGCAGGGGCGGCGGGTGTGAGCCGGGGCCGGGCGCTGGGAAAGCATACTTACCTGGCAGGGGAGATACCATGATCACGAAGGTGGTTTTCCCAGGGCGAGGCTCACCCATTGCACTTTGGGGTGTGCTGACCCCTGCGATTTCCCCAAATGCGGGAAACTCGACTGCATAATTTGTGGTAGTGGGGGACTGCGTTCGCGCTCTCCCCTGGCATTCTGGTACAAAAAAGTAGATCTATACTCTGTTTTACACGCTGTATTCCTTTTCCTCTATCTTGCTTTATCAGAAGAGTGTACAATTGTAATGTCAACTCACAGCCACTGTGCTGGTCTTTGCTGCTCTTACAACTTTGTTTCCTTGTTTGTCTCTTGCCAGAAGTCAGGCCATTGGCCTCCCAACCTGCGGTTTGTGGTTTGTTTGTCTCCTGAAACAAACGAACTGACAGCCTCTCCAACTGTCGCGTTCCCACAAAACAAACAAAACCAAAAAAGGCACAGAGGAAGTGCGTTCCCTTTGGCCCTGGAGTTTCTTCCTGAGCCGTCCTGTCCAGTCCATGACAGCTACCTCTCCAGCTCCTCCACTTGAGGCTGGCTCTCTACTGACACCCCGAATTGCTCTCCCTTGGGCTCCGATTCTCCCTCCAAATAAGGCTCAATCTGCAGGGTAACTGCCCCTCAGCCTCCTTCTCCACAAACCAATCGAACCTGCCTTGTGTCCTTTGGGATACTACTTTCTCTCTGTGCAGCTACCAAACAAAAACGACCCTTTCTCAATGGGAGGTGGTGCTACAGAGAAAAACCTTGCCGCCTTTATGCCTTTCCTGATTGATTTCAACTGCACTCAATACATATCTATACATCTGCAATAGACGACGATTACTGTAACACACATTGTAATCTTATAGACTATGAAGGGCTCGTCATGGTCTCTTATATATTATCTGTGTGTGTGTGTGTTTCCCAGTATTTTAAAGATATATATTTAATTCTATTTTGTCTCTGTATAGATGGTTTGGGTCTTCTCAGAGTTCAGACTTTCCAGAGCTGGTGGTTACAGGCACTTGTGAGCCACCATGTGTGGCTCTTAACCAGCTAACCATGTCTTGTTCTTCTTTGAGTTTTAAGTTGTAAATATTGATGACCTGTCTTTTAAGAACAGGCTGTTGAAGGGATGTGGGATAAGTGAGAGCAGTGTATGAGGGAAAGAAAAGCCCAGGTTTAGAAAACAAAGTTGGTGAAGATGGATATTTGCAGGCATCATACACTGATGATAAAGGCAAATATAATAAAAGTTTTAATTGTTTGGTTTTTTTTGTAGCTCATTGTCTTAGTTAGGTTTTACTTCTGTGAACAGACACCATGACCAAGGCAAGTCTTATAAAAACAACATTTACTTGGGGCTGGCTTACAGGTTCAGAGGTTCAGTCCATTATCATCAAGGTGGGAGCATGGCAGTATCCAGGCAGGCATGGCACAGGCAGAGCTGTCTATGTCTTCATCCAAAGGCGGCTAGTGGAAGACTGACTTCCAGGCAACTAGGGTGAGGATCTTAAACCCACACCCACAGTGACACATCTACTCCAACCCGGTCACACCTATTGGAACAAGGCCACATCTCCAAATGGTGCCACTCCCTGGCCCAAGAATATACAAACCATGACACTCACTAAGTAGGTCAAGCTGTCCTAGAACTCATTGTGGTTCATCCACCTGCCTCTGCTCCCCAAAACTGGGATTGAAGCCTAGAAAGGAGAGTTTTGTTATGGTCAGTTTGGGTGTTGTTGTTTATTTGTATGTTTTGGTTTTTGTTATTGTTATTTTGGTTTTGGGGTTTTCATTTTTGAGACAGGGTTTCTCCATGCAATAGCCCTGACTGTTCATGAACTTCATTTGTAAGCCAGGCTAAGCTAGCACTCACAGACATCCACTTGCCTCTGTGCTGAGGTTAAAGGCAGAGGGCACCACACTGGGCTTTTGTTATGTGTTAATAGGCCTATTTGGGGGGCAATTATAAGACAGTGATTATGGGGTGATTAACAGATCATAAGGACGTTTGGGGCAATCTTATGCCTATCATATGACTTCTTTTCTCATTTTAAACAAATACAGTTGACTTTCTTCGTAGTGGTGTAGTGACAGAATGATTTGGGGCATGTTTTCAGGAGCCATGGTACTCTGGTTTCAAATCCCAAGGTTGAAACTTCATGTCAGTAGATGTGGCTGTCTCTGTCCCCAGTGTTCTCACATCCCTCTTCTTCCTGGCATTGATGTTCACCAAGTCCCCTGCTAAGCACCGTATTACCCCGAGATAGCCACATTCTGCCTTCTTTCTGCAATAGTTTCCTCTCAGTACTTGGGATAGAATCTGTGCTCTCTGTGTCTGTCTGGAAGCCAGTATATTCCTGCTCTGCAGCCAGGGCTATTCCACAGAGAAACCCTGTCTCACAGCCCAAAACCAAACAAGCAAAACAAAACTACAACAACAACAAAAAAACTTCCCTTCTCTGTATTTATAGCCAACTACCTCCAACAACCGGGCATTTAGTTCCGTATTATAGACCCACAGCACTCACCATAGTCCCCACACTACTTCCCAGGCTCTTAGGGCCCCATTAACGCACATCTGTAACATCCAACTTCCACACCAGTCCCCAGGCTGTTTTGGCTTGCACACTTACTCTCTCCCTCAGCTGTCTGCTCCCCTTAAAACTGGCAAGGCTTTCTCCACCTTTCCTGTTCTCTCTGAGCCCGAGAGATTACCATGTAATTTTAAAACTGACGAATAAATCGTGCTTTCTCTCCTAGGTCCAGTTCCTAGGTTCACTACGTCCTCCTCCATTAGGCTGTGAGCAGTCTTCCACTGAGCTGTCTGTAATCCTTTGTAACCTTTGATTTTGTGGTGGTTTGTTACTAAATTGCACAAGGTGATTGTAGTCCAGGCTGGACTTGCGTTTGTGATCCTCTTGCCTCAGCCCACCAGAGTCTGTGCATTACTGGTCAGGATAAACCGACGAGGCTTTTGTAGTTCACACAGCCACTTAAGGAGACCCAAAGATGAGGCCACTTTTCCCTGAGAGGCGGGGAAATGCGTTTGGTTTTAGTGCACACGGAGTTCCTTTGCCAGATTCTAACAGCTCAGGGAAGGCAGGAAGCACTCCTACAAAAAAAAACCCAGGTCTGCTGTTCTCATTCTGGAATCCTCGTGGGACTAACAGACCTTCCGGACATTTTTTTCTTTGGAAGCCATGTGGTGTAATCTTTCTTTCTCTCGGAGCGCACGCACGAGTTGTCCCCAGGTGCTTGACGTGCACTGGAAAGGTGAAGAAACCGCAGGGCACGGCTCGACCCACAAGCACACCGGCCTGCGGGTCCCTGGGTAGCTGGGGAGGTTGGGGACGCTACCTGAGTGGGCAGGTGAGTGGCGGTGGTGACCAGCAGAGGGCAGGCAACTCTTGGGACTGAGAAACTGGAATCCCGTGTTGGGAGGAGGTCTGAGTTCAACGGGATTAATATGCAAATTTGCCAAAGACGACGACTTTCTCCGTGTCAGGATTAATTTTCTGGAATGCTGGAGGTCACAAAAGCGGGAGATGGTCTGACAAACCGGAAGTTAAGAATATATTCTAAGATTAGCAAATGGATTTACAGCCGTCGCTCCGCATGTCTCTGTGGCGCAATCGGTTAGCGCGTTCGGCTGTTAACCGAAAGGTTGGTGGTTCGAGCCCACCCAGGGACGGTGCCTTTTGCCTGGTTAGAATTCTCCTCTCGCCATTTAAAATTACATTTGTCATCCTTAAAGAGTATGCAGAGTCTGTAAATAATACACAGAAAATTCCCATTTCAGGAGAACTTCTAATCTGCTACTAATTCAGCAAGTGTAGCTTTTCCATAGTCATGTCTGGGGAGGTCTCAGGATTTACTGCAGAGCCTCTAAGTATCTATTTCTCTGCTTCACAATTTAATGACATTTCATACTGGTTCCCCACCCAGCCCTCAGAATAAGACTTTGAAGAAATTACCCAATTTCCCAACTGTAGAAGAGGGTTAATAGGAAAACTTCTTTTGCAAATTCACCCAGCATTTGATGAGAAGAGGTTGGAAACATTTGCAGACATAAATCAGTGTTGGTTAAACACTAGCCAGTATAGCAGTTATTTTCAGTTGCAGCATCCACATTTTCATTATTTAACTCAGCCTTATTTCCTCCACTCTCTTTCTTTTAAAGCAGGAGAGGTGGAATTAAATTTATTCACCTACTTTAGCCCTTTTCCTTTCTTTTCTTTTTCTTTCTTGGAGGGGGGATGGAGGATATTGTCCACTCTTAATTTTGAGACAGAGGTTTATTATTTTATTTTATTGTTATTATTTTTTAATTTTTTATAATGTAGATGGTTGTGAACCACAATGTGGCTACTGGGAATTGAACTCAGGACCTCTGGAAGAGCAGCTCTTAACTGCTGAGCCATCTCACCAGCCCAGAGGTAGAGTTTCATGAATGGCCAAGCCTGGTGTTCTAAATGTGTAGGGCCAAGTAGGCCTTGACTTGTTCCTCTGCTTCTGGAGGTAGCTGGAATTACACACCTGCACTGCCAGGCCTGACAATCCTCAGTATGTTAGATTTCTCCCTAGTTGTTGAAAAAGAAAACAAGAGCAAAGTGTCTTTGATGGCTGCCAGTGTAGAGGTGATCTGATTAAAACACCTCAACCAGGCTATCCTGTTCAAAGTAAGACATTTGTTGGGCATGGTATTGTACCCCTTTAGTCCCAGCACTTGGGAGGCAGAGGGAGGCAAGGTCTCATTGAGTTCAAGGCCAGCCTGGTCTACAGAGTGAGACCCTGCCTGTAGTTGGGAGACTGAGGTGAGAGGACTTTGGGGAGACAAAGCAAGACCCTGTCCAAGAGTGGGCATGTACATTCTACACACACACACACACACACACACACACACACACACACACACACACACACACACACAGAGGCAGAGTCACATCTGAGAAGGATTAGAGCAGTGTCCTAACCACAAGGCCCCAGGTCTCCCACAACTCTGAAACCTCTAGATGGAATCTTTGTAAATCTAGAGTTTGGCGTAAAAGGGGTAAAGCTTTGGAGTCATTTGTAGGTTTGTTTCATCATGTTATCGTCGTTATTATTAATGGTTATTTTATTGGTGGTGGAATTGTTATTTGTTTTGTTTTGTTTTGTTACTTTTTTCAGCCAAGGATTCATTTAACCAGGGGTGATTATAAAACACCTTGTACCTTCACTTCTTAAGACCAGTTTACTGAAATTTAAAACAGTGGCTTAAATGAAAATAACGATGCTCACGATTCTATTCCCAGCTGAGAAGAGAATCAAAACCGCAAGGGGTAGGGTTCAAAACAAAACACAACACAGAAGTTTTAAAATAGTAAAAAGAAGCGCCCAACGTGGGGCTCGAACCCACGACCCTGAGATTAAGAGTCTCATGCTCTACCGACTGAGCTAGCCGGGCCTTGCAGCATCTTGGCTTTCTATGTCTTTATAATCTTTGTATATAATGGTGCAATTCTTCCATTTGTTCTTAATCAGGATTAGCAAAGTTCCAGAATCTATAATTTAATGCCTTTTGTCTGATACTCTTTATGCACAGAGACAGGTGGGCCTCTCTGCTTTCCTCCAGGTCTTTCTGAATGGAATCGCCCAGAGACCTGGGTTTCTGGGGCGCGTGGCACTGAGGAGCAGCCGACCGAGAGCGCGGACGTGGAGGGCAGGCAGTCCTTGTGGCGACCCGGTAGTGCGGAACCGGTGCGCGGAGACTGAGACTTGTATTCCTGGAAGTTGACTCTTCTACCCTGGTGCCTTTTTCGATCTAGACCTCAGTGCTGACGCCTCCCGATGTGAGGGACCCTTACTGGGAAAATAGGTACTATTTACTCTTCTTCGGCAGAAGTTTGTTTTTAAAACCAAGTTTGTGATGTCCGAGTAACAAGGCCATCTGGTGTAGAATCGACAGAGACACACTCGTATAGCATTTGCTGCAGAGACAGGAGCTCTGCTCCCCAAGTGTTTGGTTCTCCGACCGACAGTGGAGGTGCCAAGTTTCGGTATCACCGCACTACTTCTCTCTTGCGATGGGGAAGGGGGGAGGAGCTTCCTTTACAGATCTGGCTCTTCCCAAGAGTTTAGGATCCTCGTATTGGATAAACCGCTTGGAATTATTTCGGTGACTCAGTTTTACCGCAAAGGCAAAAATCAGAATTTTGTTCATTAGTAAGTAAAAAAGCTGCAAAGGGACGGTACTACTAAATGCCGTGACTCGGATTCGAACCGAGGTTGCTGCGGCCACAACGCAGAGTACTAACCACTATACGATCACGGCGAGCCACCGGGAAAGCAGCGGGTTGCGGCCTCAATTTAATGGCCTTTGAATAAGAGTAGCCTTCCAGAGTTGCCTGATTTATTTACTGTAGTCTATATGGCCTCAATATCAAAAGTCTGGCTTTGAAACCCCGGTGCTTCCGCAATACTAGCGCGAGCAGCAGCTCCTAGCTTCCTGGGATTTCATGACCTGGGATAAGAAACCGCCGCACCAGCAGACCTATGTTGTTTCTCTCCAAAGAAACAAGCCACGGAATCAACGGTTTTGTTACCAGAATGGTGCAACCAGAAAAGGTGCAGAGCTGGTGAAGGAGTCCTTCTCCAGGACCGTGTTTCCTGGTTCCACTCACAAAGTCTCCCGAACCGAAGACGGGGCTGCCTCTAAAGTCTCAAAAAGCCAGACTCCATTTTAGATACTTTCCTGAACAATCCCAAAAGGATAATCCTACAAGTCTGTGACGCCATTCGCTGTACGAAACAGATCGGCATAACATTAGCTTGAGAAGAAACTCCGTGGAGTTAGATCCCAGGGATCAGAGATCCTCGGGTTTCTGAACCAAGAATGAACGTAAAAAATGCAACCTCATGCGTTGGCCGGGAATCGAACCCGGGTCAACTGCTTGGAAGGCAGCTATGCTCACCACTATACCACCAACGCAGGTTAGCAACTTCTTTCCTTGGATATCTTAATGAAGTCTATGACAGAAAGGTTTTTGTTTTGGTTTGGTTTGGTTTTTGGTTTTTTTGTTTGTTTGTTTCTTTCTTTCCTTGCAAATTTGTTTTGATTGAAGAGAAATTAAGAATTAAGACGGGGATCGGGGGTGGGGGTGGGACCTTATAAGACAGACGGGAACGAAATGACAGACAACACTCTAGGATAGCCAAGTTTAAAGAAAATTAATTCTTTTTATCGTTTGAAGGGAGCTTCTGGAATCCTGTGATCCAGTTAAAGGCTCTGCTGCGGGTATTTTTTAATGTGTGACGTTCTTTAGTACAAATGTAGAAAAGATTGCACTTTACATTTTCATATTTCAAGTGATTATTTTGTACTTTAGGAAATTGAGGGAAAAAGCACATTTCCCTGACCGGGAATCGAACCCGGGCCGCGGCGGTGAGAGCGCCGAATCCTAACCACTAGACCACCAGGGAAGTTAGCGCGATGCTCCCCTTTAGATCATATGGCTTCAAGTAACTGTGATTTGTGCGTGCGTGCGTGCGTACGTGCGTGTGTGTGTGTGTTTGTTTTGTTTCATCTGTTTCATTTTTGCTCCACTGAAGTTTTAAGATTATATATAAAACCTTCTTTGTATCGAAACTACTTTTTCAGCAGGTCTCTTTTAAATACTAAAACAGCGCAAGAGTTCTCAAGCCTAGTTCTTAAGCCCTGGAGAGAATACCGTACACAGGATCACACTCCCAAGACCGGAGAGACAAAGGAAACAAGCATTTTTCTTAGAGGATATAAAGAGCATCGCGGAAGGACCGCTAAGTTGTCCTAAACCTATTGGAGCCACTGGGTATAGCAGCGCCAGCTGAAACTTCTGCCACAGACAGGTTGTGTGGAGCCTGGGGAAGGGAGCCTGCCGGTTGGTGCGTCTCGGTGCCTGGGTTTAACTCACTGGGGCGTCTCCCAGCTTTTTTTTTTTTTTTTTTTTTTTTTTTAACGTGTATTCTGAATGAATGAGGAGAAAGAAAATTGGTGTGGATTCCCAGATGGAGAGATCTTGTAAACTTCCCTCCCCCAACCCCCCAATCAAGGTATAGCACTGAACGTGAGGAAAACAGAGACAGACACAGAGAGAAAACAAACTTGGCAAAATGGTGGCAACAAGGCAACGAATAGAACGTTTGCTATACCCTTTTTTCATTTTTGCTGTAGGTTTGAAATTGTTTAAAGCAAAAATTAAGCAATCAAAAGCTGCTATTGGTCCTTGTTTGTTGTTGGGGGAGGAGAGCATGTGTATGAACTAACCATGAAGAGATGACACGTGTACACATCAGTTCAAACAGAACATTTTAGAAAGCACTTCCCTACACCTGGATGGAATTATTCTTTGGCTTATCGTCAAACCCTTACCTACAGCGAATAAACATCACTTTCGATAATGAATTATAAAGAAGCAATTTAAAAACAGAGTCATTAATTATGTGTGCATATCAACAGGGACCAACGGGGGGGGGGGGGTGGGGAGACATGACGGGTAGGATATGGGGATGTTCGGAGACGGGGCATCTTTCTGGTTGCTTTGATTTGTTTTTGAAGAGTATGCTAAGATGTTAAGTAGTAACCTTCTAGCTCTCTAGCTCTTTTACTCCAGAAGTTTTCACTGAGCCGATATCTGTGACAGTATCAAAAACAGGGCAACATCTTGGGATTGGTAAAAGGATGCAAACTTAATTTTCTGGACTTGCAGCCATTTTCTTTGGATTGCAGCATTCCCTGCTAAAGAGAAAAGGAGAGAGGCTCAAGAAACTCACAAGACCCCTTCCAGCGGTTATATACTTAATAAACAACCAGGGAGAAGACACTCTGTAGCTCTGCCTGCAAATTGTACAGGGGATTCCAGTGGCTGATCGCCCAGGCAAGGCTTCTCAGTGAAGCCAAGAAACCCGAGTTCCTGTAAGTAACTCAAACTCTGGGGCAGCAAAATCGACTTTTCTTTTCTTTTTTTTTTTTTTTTTAGGTCTTTGGTTTATCCTCCGAAGTGAACAGACACACGTTCAGTGTCCTCAAGAAAAGTCATAAAACACTCACAAGAAATCATAAATTCAAAAGAAATAAGTCTTAGGAGGGTAAAGATGATCAAAATATACTGTATGAAAAAACTGTAAATAAAAACAAATAAAAAACAGCTCGTGCTGGTCTTCAAAATGTTCAGCCTGCTTCCGTTTGGTCGACAGTGCCTTTTTGTCAATTATCCTGCCACCTGCTGGTGATTTGGGGCAACACAGGAGAACCTAGGAAAGCTTGTGTGCCCTGGGATAGGAGCTTGCCACTTGTAAGAAAATGGGTCTGAGGTTCCAAGAAAATGACCACACAATCCAAAGTACCTCGCAAGGCAAATAGTTTTCCTTTCGTAGAAGGTGTGTACCACAGCCAAATCAAGCAGGCAAACACTCGAAGCGAGGATCCCCCTGGGTTTTTTTCCCCAACGCAAAGGGATTCCTTTGCCTCTCAAACTTAGCCCATTGGCTGATTTAAAACGCAGTTGATAAACAGAGTTCAATTTGAGCACCCAGTACAACCTGGAGCACATATTTTTATTTGAAGAAGTGCTGACCCTGGAGGAATTCGAATTTCTGTCAAACCATTTATTGTTTGTTTGTTTGTTTATGGAGTGCTTTGTTATTTATCCCTTTGGTAGAAAAGACACTTCAATTTCTTCAGTTTCCACACCGTGTCTCAACATCAAAGCACCAGGACAGGGCTCCCATCTCCTCCTCCACGCATCTAAGAATGGATGAATAAGAGGTTTCATTTTATTTTGTCAAACATTTACAAATAGCACCTGAATACAAAGCAATGATATAAAGAAATTTAAACTGCCCCATCTAGTAAAAACAAGACAAACAAACAAACAAACAAAAAAAACCCACAACATTAAACACCCAAGTCCACAGTCCACAAGGTAAGATTACAGCAGGCTTTTCTCTAACTCCTAATATGAGTAAAGTCCCTGGACATTGTGTATGAAGAGATAGAAGACTGAACGGTTGGGAGAAGGAGGCAAACCAGGCAGAAGTGGGGACTTCTCTGGGCTCCCTGGACACCCACATCGTCCAGATTTAGAGCCAAAAAAAGGCTAGCAACCTGGATGGCCAGGACTTGGAGGTGGGGGCCAGAATATTAATTCAAAGTCATCTCAAAGGGAGTTCAAAACCAGCCTGGCCACATAAGGCCCTGTCTACAAAAACAAAACATAAATAAACATTAAGAATTCCTAAACTGCATGTGGTACCACATACCCCTAATCCTAAATCTGGGAAGTAGACCAGAAGTTCAAGGCCAGCCTGGAATACACAGGCTTATGTGTAAATGTGTGTGTGTGTGTGTGTGTGTGTGTGTGTGTGTGTGAATTAAACAAAAGCCTACTGTGTCCAGCCTCACAAGACAGAAAACGTCTTAATAATAATGGCTGTGTCACAACCAACAGCACAGAAATAAGCTATGGCTTACTCTACTCAAAGACTGCAGTGGGTGCCCAGACGTCTGCCCTGACCTTCTGAGGTGGTCATCCCTGCTGGGATGGAACCAGAGAAAACTTAAGGCATTTGAAGTTCACCCAAATTCAATGATAAGAAAGCAGCAGCATCTCCCAGGGTCACTGTAGGCCACCTAGGGGGTTGGTAGGAACTGGTACTGAGATTGGTTCAGGCTAGTTACAGGAGGTAGCAGTGCTCACTTTTAACCCCAGGACTCCTGGAGGCAGAGGTATGAGGATCTCTGTGAATTTGAGGCCACCCTGAACTACAGCATTAGTTTCAGGACAGCGGAGACTATACAGAAGAGACCTTGTCTTGAAAAACCAGATAGATAGATAATAGGTAGATAATAGAGAGATCTATCTTAATTTAGAACAATGAAGATGGCAATCTCTCTGAGGGACTGGGGACTGTGTGCCAAGGCACAGGGTGGCTTGAAACTTTTGTAGAGCAGAAAAGGGAACTTGGAGGTGAAAGATTCCATCTGCAGATCTGTTGCCCTGCAGACCCGAAGTTGTAACTAGCAGCAGAGGTTGGTGGGTTGATCTCTCAGGAGCTGCCAGGATCCCCGCTGACTGAAGATGTTACTGAGCTCTCGAGCCCAGGTCTTCTCAGGCTTTTAGATCATTGCTGTTCACAAAGGCCCACGGGGGACATAGACTCCTGTGTTACCAAGTTTCTCTCTCTCTCTCTCTCTCTCTCTCTCTCTCTCTCTCTCTCTCTCTGTGTGTGTGTGTGTGTCTAATACCCCCAAATATGTAAGTTTCAAAAAGCATTTATCATACCATTGGCAACATCTAGATGACACAACTGTAGGTCTGAGGCATTGTTGTTGCTTTGAAATGCTAGAGATTCAACAGGGCTTGTACGTGCTAGGCAAATGCTCTGCTCCTGAACTATACCCCTGGCCCTACCTGCTTTTTAGACAGAGTCTAGCTTGGCTGCCTAGCCAGTTTCAGACTCCTAGAGTTATGATCCCCCTACCCTAGCCTCCAAAGTAGCTGGGGCTCCAAGTACACACTAGTGTGCCAAGTTCTAATACATTAAGGTAGTCACTATAAAAAATATTTTAACTCCTTGGGTGTGGTAGAGCACACCTTTAATGCCAACACTTGGGAGGCGGGGTGGGGTGGGGATGGGGAGGACAATCTCTAGGAATTTAATGCTACCCTGGTCTCCATAGTGAGTCTAGGTCAGACAAGACTGCATATTGAAATTCAGTCTCAAAACACAAACATCAAGGGGGCTGGAGAGATGGCTCAGTGGTTGAGACCACTGACTGCTTATCCTGAGTTCAATTCCCAGCAACCACATGGTGGCTCACAACCATCTGTAATGGGACCCAATGTCCTCTTCTGGTGTGTTTGAAGTCAGCTACAGTGTACTGTAGCTCTTTTAAAATAAATTAAAACAAACAAAAAACAAAACCAAGCCAGGCAGACCTCTGTGAGTTCAAGGCCAGCCTGGTCTATATAGTGAGCTACAGAACAGCCAGGTCTATGTAGAGAAACTCTGTCTCAAAAAAAAAAAAAAAAAAAAAAAAAAAAAGCAAAACAAAAACACAAAAAATAACTTTAACAAGGGCTAGAAATGTAGTTGTTTGGTAGAGTGTTTGCCTGGCATACACTGTAATCCCTGCTGCCTCATAACTCTGATATGGTGGCAAACACCTGTAATCCCAACACTCAGGAGCTATGGACAGGAGGGTCAGCAGGTCAGAGCCTGCTTCATCCTAGCCTGGCCTACATACAAAACAAACAAACAAAAAAAAATGGCCTCTTAGGATTTTATTGCTGTGAAGAGACACCATGACCACAGCAACTCTTATAAAAGACAACATTTAATTGGGGCTGGTTTACAGTTTCAGAGGTTTGGTCCGTTACCGTCATGCTAGGAAGCATAGTTGTGCATAGGCAGACACGATACTGGAGAAGGGGCCAGGAGTTCTACATCTGGATTGGCAGGCAGCTGGAAGACAAAATGATCCTAGTTTGAGCGTCTGAAACCTCAAAGCCCACCTCCAATGACACACTTCCTCTAAAAAGGCCACACCCACTCCAACAAGGTCACATGCCCTAGTCCTTTGAAATAGTGCCACTCCCTGTGAGCCTATGGGGGGGGCCATTTTCATTCAAACCACCGAGTTTACAAGGTCTAAATGGCTATAAATTAAACAAAAAGAGAAGAGCAAGTGTCTATGAGGGTAAGGGACTGGACCCTTGGAGCCTCTGATAGGAAGAGTGGACGCTGCAGCTGCTGCGGGAAGATTGGCAGCTCTTCCAAGAGGCAAATATAGAACATGACTCAGTGATTCCACACCTGGGAGTAAGGCTCAAAACACTAAGGACAAATAAATAGAAAATGTGTATATGCATGCTCACTGGAGCACTGTTGGGTGTGCGTACCTCTAGATCTCTGTAAATGTAGAAACCATGCACAGATGCCCTTCAGCAAATGAAGAGAGAAAAGGGAATCTGAGAGGGTGTGTGACTATAGCTCAGTGGTAGAGTGTTTGTCCAGCATATGGCAGTCAGGGAGTCGGTCTTTAACATTAAAAACAGAAAATTCTCTTCAAGAGAGAGGACTGTATGTATTCTAGTTCAGAAAGCAAATTTTCAGCCTCTACTGATACACGAATTCATCACTTGCCTATAAAAAGGAACAAAATACTGAATCATGCTACAAATGAAACTCAAAAGCTTCACCCTAAAGCTTGGTGGCTTATGCCTGAAATCTTAGCACCGGGTAATAGAGGCAAAAGCATCGGGAGTTCAAGGGCAGCCAGGACTACTTGACACTCTTGTTTCAAAAATCCTCAAACCAGCTACCTTTTAATCTTAACACTTGGGAGACAGAGGCAGGCAGATGTCTCTGAGTTCAAGGCCAGCCTGATCTACATAGTAGGTCCTTGGTCATGATAGGTCCTAGACGCTAACTACACTACAAACAAAGCAAATCTCACCAAAGAAAAGCCACCAAGACGCTACACTGGGAAGTCACATATTTGACACATGCAGAGTAGGGTAAGTTTGTAGAGACAGACAGAGAGACTGTGTCTTAGTCAGGGTTTCTATTCCTGCACAAACATCATGACCAAGAACCAAGTTGGGGAGGAAAGGGTTTATTCAGCTTACATTTCCATACTGCTGTTCATCACCAAAGGATGCAGGACTGGAACTCAAGCAGGTCAGGAAGCAGGAGCTGATGCAGAGGCCATGGAGGGATGTTCCTTACTAGCTTGCCTCCCCTGGCTTGCTCAGCCTGCTCTCTTATAGAACCCAAGACTACCAGCCCAGGGATGGTCCCACCCACAAGGGGCCTTTTCCCCTTGATCACTAATTGAGAAAATGCCTTACAGTTGGATCTCATGGAGGCATTTCCTCAACTGAAGCTCCTTTCTCTGTGATAACTCCAGCTGTGTCAAGTTGACACAAAAATAGCCAGTACAGACTGGTAGCTGTCCGAGGTTGTGGAATGGATGATCAGTGGGTTCAGGGTTTCCTTTTGTGTTGTGAAGATACAGAGCTAGATATAGGGACACCTGCAGAGTAGCAAATGCACTGGGTTTTATTTGTTAGCTTGTTTTGTTGGTTTTGCTTTGGGGTTGTTTGTTTGTTTGTTTGTTTTTGTATTTGAAACAGAGTCTCATGTAGGCCAGATTGGCCATAAGCTATGTGGCCAGGTTATCACTTTTAGCTCCTGGTCCTCCTGCCTCCACCTCCAGGTGCTGGAATTACAGGCATGAGCTACCATGCTTGGCTTAAGATCTTGCCTTTGAGACCAGCCTGAACTACACAGAGACACTAATACTCAAAAAGTTGTTTTAAAAAGGGTTTCTCCCCAGCACTCGGGAGGCAGAGGCAGGCGGATTTCTGAGTTCGAGGCCAGCCTGGTCTACAAAGTGAGCTCCAGGACAGCCAGGGCTATACAGAGAAACCCTGTCTCGTAAAACCAAAAAAAAAAAAAAAAAAAGGGTTTCTCTCTCTCTCTCTCTCTCTCTCTCTCTCTCTCTCTCTCTCTCTCTCTCTCTGACAGGGTTTCTATGTGTAGCCCTAGACTGTCCTGGAACTCACTTTGTACACAAGGCTGGCCTTAAACTCACTGAGATCTAGCTGGCCTCTGCCCTCCCCTCCCCTCCCCTCCCCTCCCCTCCCCTCCCCTCCCCTCCCCTCCCCTCCTCCCTTAGCCAGAACTGTAAACCAATCTAGAGATTGCCTCTTCAGTCCTCTCCATCTCAGAGTCTAAGTCTGGGTGTATCTTTCCTGTTTATTTCCACCCACACACAGCCCCTGGAGAATCTACAGTAGCCACAGTGATACCTGACTTCTAGGCCAACCAAGTCTGGATTTGAATAGGGCGTGCCACTACTTATATTTACAGCAGAGTTATAATGAAGCCTCCTGAATCTGAGCTCCTCTGGGAAGCAAAGGCTATGAGCTACCTTACAGCTTAAGGTTTGGAGACACTCATTCCGATCACTCAGCATGGCTCTGACATTGGCGTCTACAAACAGAAGTTTCTATTTTATCCTTACACTTGCAGTGGGTCCGCTCAGGGTGTCTCACGGCTGCCATCCCTGGGCCATCAGGCCTTCTCTCTCTTAATGACTGAAGGTTGACATATCTTCTCGACAAGTTTCTCAAGTGTTCAGTTAACTTTGTCTGAACCTTTCCATGCTTTCAAATGTGGCCTTACCCCTAACACCCACAGAGTGTTCTGTTCCACTAAAAACTGTATACAGGTTAGTCTCAGGCATTTTGATCATTTTGTAATCTTTCCTAGCTGACGCTTCTTTGCTTTTTTTTTTTTTTTAAGTGGTAGAAATTATCTTACAAACAATGTCTAAGGTAAGCATTTACCTCTGAAATCTATCTCATGATGATATAATTTCCCTGGCCACAGCCAGTAGAATCTGCTTTCTTCCCCCTCTCCAAATCTTATTTGTAAGACTTAGACCATGATAATACTTTGAATTTCAGTTGTCACTTTTCTGTCTTGTTCTCCTTTCTGGTATTTTACTTTTATTTTGTGTGAATTTATACATTGTATTTTAATCATTTGCTTCCCCTAGTCTTTTTATATTAAGTTTAACTTTTTTGTTTTACTTTATTCTTCTTTTAATTAAAAAATTATGTTTTCCTATTATTTTAATGGATATGCTTATAATACACACATAAACAATCATTAAAATGCCAGGCAGTGGTGATGCACACCTTTAATTCCAGCACTTGGTCAGTCAGGTCTGAGTTTGAGGTCAGCATGGTTTACAAAGAAGGGCAGCCAGGGCCACACAGAGAAACCCTGTATGGGGGAGAAAAGTATACAAAACACGAGGTATGATGAAGCATGCCTTTATTTCCAGTAATCAAGAGGCAGGGACAGGCTGATCTCTGTTAAGTCTGAAGCCAGCCAGGGTTTCAGAGACAGACCCTGTCACAAAATCAAACAGAGCATAAAACTAACCAATTTGGACTACTTCTTTGGTTTTTCAAGATAAGATTTCTTTGTATAGTCCTGGCTGTTCCTGGAACTTGCTCTGTAGATCAGGCAGTCCTTGAACTCAAAAATCTACCTGTGTCTACCTCTCAAGTGCTGGAATTGAAGGTGTGTGCCACCAGGCTCTGGATCTATTCTTCTTAAACAGTGTCTTACTGGCTTTTCTATTGCTGTGGAGAGACACCATGACCACCAAAGCAACTCATACAAGAAAGCATTTAATTGGGGGCTCACTTACAGTCTAGGAGGATGAGTCCTCCTTTGTTACTACGGTGGGGAGTGTGGCAGCAGGCAGGCAGGCAGGCTTGGTGCTGAAGAAGTAGTGGAGACTGCTATATCCTGAGCCACAGGCAGCAGAGACAGACTCGGAGCTTGGCACAGGCATTTGAAACCTCACACCCCACTGATGGGCTTCGTCCAACAAAACCACAGCTATGCCACACCTCCTAATCCTTCCCAAGCAGACTACCAACTGATGTTCAGACGTACAAGCCTATGGGGGCAAGTTTCACCCTAACCACCACAAGCTGTAGCCTCCCCTCCCCCAGCCTTAATGGTTCCTGTTTACACCTGGATGGAGCTTCCTGCTCAATCGTTCTGCCACACCCACTGCTGGAACCTGCCGCTTTGCTGTTCCGAAGCCATCACGTGATCACCCTGCTACTGGACCCCAAGATTATTTGGCGGGAATTGGGCCCCTCCCCCTTCCTTTATAACTGAGTGCCGGAATAGTAAAAATTGAACCTTGAGCAGAGACTTTTGTCTTGGTTCCTTCCTTATCTCGCGCAGCCCAGCCCCTCTTCTCTTCCAGGTTTCCAAAATGCCTTTCCAGGCTAGAACCCAGGTTGTGATCTACCAGCCAGATACAACAACAAGCAATGTGAGAATCTCAGAGAGTTCTGATTACGGTGCCCTCTACATCCTCCATTTTTTCCTATTGTTACTTTTGTTAGGATTGTTTTGGGGAGAGGAAGGTTAAGACAGGGTCTGTGTAACCCAGGCTAACTTCAAGCAATCAATCTTCCTTCTTCAACCTTCAGAATATCTCTATGTAGTTTCTAGGGCAGAGGCAGGGGACCTTCAGACTGAACGACTATGTTTGGACCAAGTAAGGGTTTCTCTCTCTCTCTCTCTCTCTCTCTCTCTCTCTCTCTCTCTCTCTCTCTCTCTCTCTCTCTCTCTCCCTCCCTCCCTCCCTCCTTTCCTCCCCCTCCCTCTCTCTCCTTTTCCTTTTCATGTGTGTGGGTATTCTGCCTGCATGAGTGTGTGTATACCACTTGCATGCAGTGTCCTCAGAGGCTGGAAGAAGGCAGGAACCCCTAGCACCAGCGGTATAGACAGCTGTGAACAGTCACATGGGAGCTGGGAATCAAAATCTTGGTCCTCTGGAAGAGCAGCCAATGCCCAATGCTCTTAACCGCTGAGCCATCTCTCCAGCCTCCAAAGGAGGTTTGTGTGTGTGTGTGTGTGTGTGTGTGTTTTAAACATATAGTAAATAGATTTGCCAGAAATCTACGTGTGTTTACCACTATATCTCCATCTTAATCCAGCTTTCTCTCTAAATAGTTTCTTTTCTTATCCAGTAAATCCTTTGACGGTTCTTTTCACAGACGATCTGATGAGGTCAAATGTAAGTTTCAGGTGGTTTGAACATGTTCACCTGTTCAATTGTTTTGTTTGTTTGATTTTCTTTAAAGTGGATCAAACAGTGGGCCCCAGGCATGCTTACCCTGGATGCCATCCCCAGTCCTTTGGTGTCACATCCAGTCTACTCTTTCCTTCCCCAATTTTTGTTTCAATTTACTGTTATTTTTTTCCTGTAAGATAGTTTTACAATCTGAATTTGCATCTCTGAGATCTATTTGATGTTTCCCGAGTTTCCTATAACTTAGTAAATAGTTCTAGACAAGGGATTGATCAACTTCAGATTGAAACCGTTGTTTGTGGTTTGCTTATTTGTTTGTTTAAGATGGGGTTTCTCAGTGTAGTCCTGCTGTTCTGAAACTCAGAGATCCATCTGCCTCTGTCTTCTGGAGTGCTGGGGTTCTGTTAATGGGGTGTGTCACTTCAGCCTACCAGATTGAAATTTTTTATTATTTGCTTTTTGTTTGCTTGTAACAGAGGTTTTCCTCTGAAGCCCAGGGTGACCTTGAACTTCTGATCCTCTTGCCCCCTGTGGACCATCACAAACCCAGCTTTTGTTTTGTTGGAAGGCAAAGTAGCCTTGTATACCTAACTACATTCAGAAGAACATATTTTTCTCTCTTTAGTGATGAATTGGTTTTTTGCCTAGATACATTAACTCACTAGAAGTTATAAAATGCTGGTATTATGATTGAGATATAGTATTTTATTGTAAATACTTAGATTTGTCATAAATCTATTTCTGTGTCTAGTGGCCTAGTAGCCTAGGCCTACCTGTGTGGGACTGTGAAAGGCATCCTGTTTTCTGGTTGAGCTAAGTTTCAACCCCAGAGACCTAGCAGATAATTCTGCAAGGAATGGAACGAAGTTTGCCAAGTTCCCAGACACCAGGTTAACACGAGGCCCCAGCTCCATAATTCTGTGGCCATCAGTCATGTAGGGCAACGCCCCAAGTCCCTGGTATTCTGTCTGGACTCCACCCCCACAGTTACCTGGCAACAGCCAGGTAGGCTGGCCCACTATAAAAGGGGCTGCTTGCCTCCTCCTCCTCCTCTCTTACTCTTACTCCTGCTTTCTACTTGCCTCTCTCTTGCCCTCTTGCTCCCCTTCTCTCCGAATTCCCTTACCCCCCATCTCTCTACCGTGGTCATGGCCGGCTTCTACTTCCCTACTCTCTCCCTCTCTCTGCCTTTCTACAATAAATGCCTTAAAACCATGGACTGCCTCTTCTCATCAGGATCCGCCGTGCAGGAGCAATGGAGCAGATCTTCCTCTAAAGAGCTGGGCATCTAATCGCCCACAGAAGGCCTCTCTGCATTCTCAGCCACGGCTTCCATCAGCCCAAGCTGCCACCAAGCAAGCCTAGGACTCTCCTCCCCGTGGGACCCAGTGGGAGCGCTTTTCCCCCTTTTCCCTCTGGTCTTGGGCCAGAGCCAGCCCCGAGGGCCCCCACTCCATTCGGTGGTGTCTGTGGTGCCCAAGAGTGAGAACCTGTCGTTCTTGGCCTCCATGCAGGCCCAGGGACCCCAGCCAATTCCAGCAGGTCCTCGGGGACCTCAGACTGCGGGTCCCCACCCCTGGAGCTGGGTCCTCTGTCTTCTCACAGCCTGATGCCTGACCAGAGGTGACATGGGGTGCACACAGTCAAACTTCCCATGTCCCACCTCGCCCAGTGGCACAAGCCATTGTCTGGACAGGGGACCCCATTTTTAACCCACATACCTGAACCTCTCTAGCCTTCCAAGTGTTGAGATTAAACACTCCATGCAGTGTGACATCTTCATTTATTTACTGAGTGATTCTAGAATTTTCCCATCATTTTAAGATATGGTTTTCATAAGAAAATCAGAATAAAGCTAGGAGTCGTGGCTCACACCTGGAATGCAAGCGTGTGGGAGGTGGAGGCAGGGGGATCATCCTAAATTACATTTTGGGTTGGAAGCTAACCTTTGAAACTTTGTTTTCAAAAATACAGAAAACAGCTGGGCGTGGTGGCGCACGCCTTTAATCCCAGCACTCGGGAGGCAGAGGCAGGCGGATTTCTGAGTTCGAGGCCAGCCTGGTCTACAAAGTGAGTTCCAGGACAGCCAGGGCTATACACAGAAACCCTGTCTCGAAAAACCAAAAAAAAAAAAAAAAAAAAAAAAAAATACAGAAAACAAAACAAAGCAAAAAGCTGGTGAGGTGGCCGGGTGGGAGTAGGTGCTTGCCACCAAGCCCGACAGCATTGGTTGGATTCCCCGGACCCACATAGTGGAAGGGCCTGAAGGTTGTCCTGTGACCTTCACACCTGCACAAGGACACACCCACCCACACCCACTCCCTCCACCCACAAATACATAAATAAAAGTAATGAAAAATTGAGAACAAATAAAAAAACAGTTAACTATTGTTTCCCATTTACCAGCACTTCTCAAAATGGACGATACAACAGCTTTCTCCAATACTAGCCGATCACCTTTTACTTTATTATTATTTAATCTTTTTTTATAGTCCAGTCATTATCCTCCACCCAGTCCGCCTTCCGACAGTTCCTCACCCCAGTACTCCTCCACACGCTTTTTACTTTTTTTTTTTTTTTTTTTGGTTTTCCAAGACAGGGTTTCTCTGTATAGTCCTGGCTATCCTGGAACTCACTTTGTAGACCAGGCTGGCCTCGAACTCAGAAATCCGCCTGCCTCTGCCTCCCAAGTGCTGGGATTAAAGGCGTGCGCCACCACCGCCCGGCCGCTTTTTACTTTTAAGTATAATTGTGAATTGAGGCTTAAAATGTGTGTCAACCCAATATACTCAGTTTCTATTTTTTTTTTTTTTTTTTTTTTTTTGGTTTTTCGAGACAGGGTTTCTCTGTATAGCCCTGGCTGTCCTGGAACTCACTTTGTAGACCAGGCTGGCCTCGAACTCAGAAATCCGCATGCCTCTGCCTCCCGAGTGCTGGGATTAAAGGCGTGCACCACCACGCCCGGCTCAGTTTCTATTTTGATAACTAATTTGTCCTGTCTCTGGAGAGCGGCAACTATCTTTTTGCTTGCTTGCTTGATTTGAGACAGGGCCTCACTATGTCGCCTTGGCTAGTCCGGAACTCCTTATGTCGGCTAGGTTGGCCTGAAATTCATAGGTGCATCAACCTCTGCTTCCTGAGTGCTGAGAATAAAGGCGTGTGCCACCACGCCCAGCTTGATACAGTATTTTAAAGCTTCCTTGTTTAGCTTGGATAATTCCTGGCTCCAAATGGGAATAGGTTATTTCTCCAAAGAATTCTGATTTCTTGTAGTGGGACACCATATTTCTGTTCCACAACTTGGACATTAGAAGCGTTCACTACCAATGATCACTGATTTTAGGTATTTTCATAATAAATTAGGAATAGTTAAAGACAAAATGTCATGAACACACAGTTATCTTTGTATTTACAAATTTTTTTATTAATGTGTTTTGCCTGCATGTACGGCTCTGCGCATCTTCATGCAATGCCTGAGGAGACCAGAAGGGGGCTCCAGATCCCCTGGAGCAGTTTAGATTAGAATTACAGAGTTTTTATTTCATCAACATGAATCAGTATTTCTATCCCACATCAAAGATCATGGCTCTCTAAAGTCCAAGAATTGGCCACCTGCAATTATAGCACCCAGGAAGTTGAGACAGGAGGATCGCAAGTTTCAGGCCAGCCTAGGCTATATGGTGAAACTCTGTTTCAAACCAAACCAAACCAAAACCCCACCATTATTACTTAAAAATAAGGTTTTATTTTTGAATGTGTGTCTGTGTGTGGGTTGAGTAGTTCCCAAGGAGACCAGAAGAGAGCACTGACTCTCCTGGAGCCCCCGACGTGGATTCGGGGAACCAAACTCAGGTCCCTTGTAAAACCAGCAGGTACTCTCAACTGTGGCTCCATCTCTCCAGCCTTCCTTAATTTCTTCTTAAGCCCACAGCACACTCAAAATAGTTCCAGAATAATACCAACACCACTGTCAGTGATAATGAGGACTGTAAAATACTTTGGTACTAGTTGGGCACAGTGGCCCCTGCCTATAACCTAGCACCATCAGGAGAATTATCTAAATCATCTGGCCAGCATAAAGGGTTCTAAGCCAGCCAGGACCACATATAACACACTCTGTTTCAAAACAACTGATTCCCGAAACATATTTTATTTTTTAAATTTTATGTGCATATGCCTGTGTGTATGTGCACCACATGTATGTGTATATGTCCTGAATGTATGTATGTCTGTGCACCACATGTGTGCAGAAGCCATTAGAGGTCAGCTGAGAGCATTGGAGCTCCAAAACTGGAATTACAGTTAGTAATGAGCTATCATGTGGGTGATAGCAGTGGAACCTGAATTCCCTGTAGGAGCAGCAAGTGCTTTAACCACTAAACCATCCTTCCAGCCTCAAGAAACTGTTTTTTTGCACATATTTTGGGTTTCAGAGTATATGCCACTTTGCATATTATAGACAACCTAGTATGTCTTAAAGTCACTTGATTAATTTAGTTGGGGGATGTCTTAGTCAGGGTTTCTATTCCTACACAAAACGTCATGACCAAGAAGCAAATTGGGGAGGAAAGGGTTTATTCAGCTTACACTTCCACGTTGCTGTTCATCACCAAAGGAAGTCAGAACTGGAACTCAAGCAGGTCAGGAAGCAGGAGCTGATGCAGAGGCCATGGAGGGATGTTACTTACTGGCTTGCTTCCCCTGGCTTGCTCAGCTTGCTCTCTTATAGAACTAAGACTACCAGCCCAGAGATGGTCGTACCCACAATGGGCAGGGCTATCCCCACTTGATCTCTAATTGAGAAAATGCTTACAGCTGGATCTCATGGAGGCACTTCCTCAAGGGAGGCTCCTTTCTCTGTGATAACTCCAGCTTGTGTCAAGTTGACACACCCAACCATCCAGTGCAGGGAAATTTTATGGAATAAAAGTTCTTGGGTTGTGAGCTAGTGAAATGGCTTAGCAGGTAGGTAGAGGAACTAGCTACCAAACCTCACATTTGGTCCCTAACGCCCACGTGGTGGGAGGAGAGAACTGACTCTTATAAAGTTTCTGACATCCACATAGGTACACACAGACACACATAGAGAGACAGACATGTTCTAAATAACTTAATGTAAAAGATTATTGTGATATGGTCTTGTACAGTTGAGAAAAAGCTAAATTCATTATAAAAAAATACATGTGCTCCCACGCGTCTCTTGTAGAGTGTGTGTGTGTGTGCGCGCGGGCGCGCACGCCTGAGAAGGGACCACATACCATGCAGACCTGTAGAACTTCATGTAGAGCTGACAGGGCCAGAAGCTTTTGTGACACACTTTGTAATCAGTCCTGTGCTGCTTTCCCTTGGCAAGTACTGTGGGACAGTGTCCCAGAAATGCCACCGGGTGAAAAGACTGGACATAGCTAAAACCCTTGATTATAATTGAATCTTCAAACAGTCTGTCTATAAAAGTCTATTCCCAAATGTCTTCCTTCTGAATTCACCTATCTAACGCCACTCCTCTGTGGGTCAGTAGTCTTCAAAACTGGCTCCGATTCTTCTCTTTGCCTCTGTTACTATCCCGTCCCCGTCCCCCGCAACCCGGAAGCTTCTGTTTTTTGTGTTTGTATTGATGAGGAGGAGGGAGGAGGGATTGTTGCACAAACTAGTGTAATGGAAAAGGTGGAGAGAGAGTAGACAGCTGCAGAGATCTGATCTGGACAGACGGAATAAACCCTCCTCGAAACAATTCTGCTCTCGAATTTCTCAGGACAGCTGGACCTTTCGGCTTCTGAAATAGTTGGCAGAGATGGGGGAGGGTCTCTGAACTATGCTTGGCGTCCATCTTCAAAGCCAGCCACCTCAGTGTATCATGCGCAGAAGAAACTCAATGGAATCCTCAGTAAAGAGAGGATGAGAGCAGTGAGTGACCAGCATCACACAAAATCACCACCAGCAGTCTTAAAGGCCAGGAGTTCGTTACTGGGAATGCTGGAGGACCTGAGCGGCAGCTCATGTAAGCTACAGTTGGATATATGACTTGGCCATCATCTTTCTTTATGCTCTCCCTCCTTTGGTATCCAATATTTCCATATTCCATCCTTATTTTGCTCATCATTCCCGCTGCCTTAGCTCCCACACCCTACTGCCACCAACGTTCCTGGAATTTTGGACCTAGCTATTTTTAAAACTGTCAACTCAGTAGGCACCTCCCTCCTCCTCTCAGCTGTCCAGTACTTGGGCCAACCATATACTCTCCCTCCCCCCTCCCCCACACCAAACCTCCTCTGGCTCTCTGACCTGCGTGAGATTGCAGCCATTCCGGGGCAATCATGGAGAAAGAGATGGGGGACCCCCTGGCTGGAGCAGACCAACAGAACAGGCAACTATGGCTCGAGAACCCAGTATCAGAGTAATGCTTGACCTCAGGAAACAGTAAGTCCAGATGAAATGGCGATCACTTTGATAAGCTTTTGGGTCGAGGCCACAACTTCATAAAGTTACAGACATTTGTTCTGAAAACTGAGATCTCCCCTTAGCAACTGCCCCAGGCTTCACTTTTCCTCTTGCCTGGATGTTTTCTAATCCATGGCCATTTGACCTTTAATGCTGCCTCTCTCTGGCTTTCCTATTTTCCTCTCCATCTTATTATACCAAGACCAAGAGAGGGGGAGGGGGCAGTGCTAAGGACTGGGCCCAGGGCCTTGAGCATGGTAAACACTCAGCTACCATCGAGTTACACTCCCGTCCCTACCTCAAGACCTCTCTGACCTCCTGCTCATATGCTTATCCCAAAGTAGGGTTTTGACAGGAGAAAGGGAGACAGACCCTCCCCCATATCTGTTCTCCTCAAAAGACGAGGAGTGTCTGGATTGGGCTTTTCAGCTGGGTCTGGAAAAACACATGAACTGTTAGACAGAAACATATATTAATTTGAATGCTTGATTTGTACCCCATCCTGTGAGAGAGGGATAGTACTGTCAGCCCTCTGGAGAGGCTGAGAGACCGGCTCTCCTTTCACTGGGAAGGCATCTGCCTACCATGTTACCCTTTGTGCCCTTCTAACACAGTGAAGAAAATGAAACGGCAGGTGGCTTCTGGTGGGAGGGATCCATAAGAAGTATGTTCTTAAAGCATGATCAGATCCTGGTGTTACTGGGGACCCACTGACATGGTCAGAACCTCACTTTCTCTAGGGGTCCTCCATTTTTGACACATCTGCTATTTGGTAGTCAGGATGGGGCAGTACACTGGACTCTGCACACTGAGGTCACTCAACCTTCCCTCCACCACCACCCCGCCCCCGTAGGCATATTGCACAAGGGACCTGAAGGTGGACGCAGGGGCAGGGCACAGAGGCTCACCAGCCATGCTCACCCTCTGGAAGCCTTTCTTCCCAAGATCCAGTCTGTATCATTTTTGTTTTGGTCTCTTCAGATGCTCTACTCACCATCTTGACTGGTCTCCAACCCTTCTCTTTCCCCACATTCAGCCAAATTTTTTTCTTCCAATCACAGAAGTACCCGGAGAAATTCACTAGGTAGGAGGCTCATCATCTGGGAAGAACCGGTGCCTGGGGGGACCTGGCTGGATAGGTATGGGGGATCGAGGCCAGTCCCCTAGTCCCCGGTCCCCCCACGGCAGCCCTCCAACTCTAAGAACCCTCACTCTCCTGCTGCTCCTCTGTGGACAGGGTAAGGAAGGGCCAGGGAAGGGTTGGGCATATCCAGAGGTTAGGATGCTGGGTAGGAGTGAGCGCGGGGGAGTGAGGAGAGATGTGTGCTGAGTCCCAGCACCTCCCAACTCTGAAAGAGACCTGTCTTGTTTCCCATTTAACTTGAGGAAGGACACAGATGGCGTCCTTAGACCCCAGGGAAAAGAGAAGTCTGACTGCTTTACACCTTTTTAGTAGAGGAAAGGAGGGAAGGAGGCAAGGATTGGGAGGATGAAGGTTGAGATTGGGAAAGCGGGCACGCTGAGTGGTAGGAACGGTGGGATGGCGGATGCCTTTTGGCAGTTAGGTGCTGGACTTGGATAGAACCTGTGTCTCACTTCACTGCCCTCTCCCTTCCGTCCCCAGCTCACTCCCAGTGCAAGATCCTCCGCTGCAATGCCGAGTACGTCTCGTCCACTCTGAGCCTTCGGGGAGGTGGCTCACCGGACACGCCACGTGGAGGCGGCCGTGGGCTGGCCTCAGGTGGCTTGTGTCGCGCCCTGCGCTCCTACGCTCTCTGCACGCGGCGCACGGCCCGCACCTGCCGCGGGGACCTTGCTTTCCACTCTGCGGTGCACGGCATAGAGGACCTGATGATCCAGCACAACTGCTCACGCCAGGGTCCCACGGCCCCGCCCCCGGCCCGGGGCCCCGTCCTGCCCGGGGCCGGGCCAGCGCCCCTGACCCCAGATCCCTGTGACTACGAGGCCCGGTTTTCCAGGCTGCACCGTCGAGCCCCGGGCTTCTTGCATTGCGCTTCCTTTGGAGATCCCCATGTGCGCAGCTTCCACAACCAATTTCACACATGCCGTGTCCAAGGAGCTTGGCCCCTGCTAGATAACGACTTCCTCTTTGTCCAGGCCACCAGCTCCCCGGTTTCGTCGGGAGCCAACGCTACCACCATCCGGAAGGTCAGAGATTCGATTTTCCTCCCAACACAATTTCTTGAGCCCTCTCACTGTCTGTCCGCCATACCACTCCTTCTTCCCACTATTCGTCAGCCACCCAGCTCCCTGTTCTTGTCTTTCTCAAACATTCCCTTCCATCCTGAATGGCTTCCTTCCATCAAACATTTGCTCTTGTAAATGTAATTCCTCTTGGGAATTTCTTTCAAAGCAAGTAACTTGGGGGTTGCTGAGACTGAGACAAAAAGGAGTGAGAGGGAGGGAGAGAGGCAGATAGAGAGAGGCATAGAGAGACAGATATTAGGAGGTTGAGTGGGGAGTCAGGCACTATTAATGGAACACAGTAGGGGATAGGATCAAGGACTGAGGACCTGGAAGAAATTAGCATCTCTGCTGGGATCGGATCCCTGACTCTCTATGCAGCTTGATTGGCGTGAGGATGCTTTGGGCCCTAATGAAGTATTTTCTCTCTTGTCCTCATAGATCACTATCATATTTAAAAACATGCAGGAATGCATTGACCAGAAAGTCTACCAGGCTGAGGTGGACAATCTTCCTGCAGCCTTTGAAGATGGTTCTATCAATGGGGGCGACCGACCTGGGGGCTCGAGTTTGTCCATTCAAACTGCTAACCTTGGGAGCCACGTGGAGATTCGAGCTGCCTACATTGGAACAACTATTATCATTCGACAGACAGCTGGGCAGCTCTCCTTCTCCATCAGGGTAGCCGAGGATGTGGCGCGGGCCTTCTCCGCAGAGCAGGACCTACAGCTGTGTGTTGGGGGATGCCCTCCGAGCCAGCGACTCTCTCGCTCAGAGCGCAACCGCCGTGGGGCTATAGCCATAGATACTGCCAGAAGGCTGTGTAAGGAAGGGCTTCCGGTTGAAGATGCCTACTTCCAATCCTGCGTCTTTGATGTTTCAGTCTCCGGTGACCCCAACTTTACTGTGGCAGCTCAGACAGCTCTGGACGATGCCCGAATCTTCTTGACGGATTTAGAGAACTTACATCTTTTCCCCTCAGATGCGGGGCCTCCCCTCTCTCCTGCCATCTGCCTAGTCTCGCTTCTTTCAGCCCTCTTTGTTCTGTGGCTTTGCATTCAGTAAGTAGGCCAGCAACCCGTGACTGGTTTGGAAACGATTTGAGGATAGAGGTTGGTGTGAGAAAACACAAAGATGTGCCAAAGGAAACAGCGGGGACAGGAGACAGCGCTTACTCAATCAGATGAGATTGCAGTCCAGGGCTGAAATGACCCTAAAATAAAGATTCTGGGCCAGGGTTTTGCACTCCAGACTTTGGTGTGGGCTATTCACCATGAATTTCCCAGTTAGTGATTTCCCACTTGTAATGAAATTCCACTCTCCATACACCTGATACCACTCCTACAAGCCTAGAGATTGTAAGAGTGCTAATGACCAGTGAAACATTAAAGGACTGAGATATCATAAAGGCAAAAACATGATTCTCTTTGAGAAAGTCAAAAGAGGAGAAGCTAATTAGGAAAAGCTTTTGGTTCAGAAATGAAGTGGGCATTGTCTGGCAGAGGAAGTCAGCTTTTGGAGACTGGCACCAACACAGAAACGGGCATTTCCATCCCTTCCTAATCTGTTATTAAAGCGATTAGTTCTCCATCCTGTCCTCTGTTGCCTCTGTTAAATCCCTTTGCAGATGTGGCATGGAGTTGAGGCTGTGTGTTCACCCCACTGAAAGAGGCCTTGCAGTTACCAGCTATTGCCTCTTCCCTCTTGGAGTCTACAGGTTGTTGGAGAGAAAAAAAAAAAAAACTGGTTCATAGGAAGGAGTCATGAGTATTATTATTACATTTGTTTTTTATTTTCGGAGGAGCCTCTTGTAGCCCAGGCTGGCCTTGCATTGCTGTCCAACTGTCTCTACTCCTCGAGCGCTGGGGTTGACGTGGGTGGAGGAGTGTGTAATTCTTCACTGGATTCTATGGCTTTTGGATTCCTGTGGGAAGATGATGGTTAAGAACCAGAGTCATGAGAAATAATGAAAGACACAGAGATGGCACTGCAGACAGTAGGACGGGAACAGTCCAGGGCTTCACACTTGAGTGAAAGCACTGGGAGTTATCCACAGAGGCCTGATTAGTGAGGAAGCCATGGACTCTCTTGTTAGATACAAGGAGTCATGAGACAGCTAGGTGGAAGGAATTACAAAGCACCTTAAGGTGGAATCAAGGAGTTCACATCTGATCACGAACACTTACTTAGTGCTTAAAATCTGCCAGGCAATGTTAACAAAGCTTAAACTATAGAATGTTATAAACACATTGAAAATGCATGGAGCCGGAGAGCTGGCTCAGCAGTCAAGAATACTTAACTGCTCTGACAGAGGATTCAGGTTCTGTTCCCAGCGCCCACAATACTAACAATGGCTTGCAATTATAGTTCCAGGGAACCTGATACCTTCAGGCCTCCTCTGGCATTTGTGTGCACATACTGCACATAAATTCATGCCAAACAAACACACATACACGTAAAAAATTTTAAATATACCAAGTTTTTGCTTCACCACTTTGTGCTCCCAGATCGCATGCTTGCACCCACCCAGGAACTATCTTTGGATCCTCAAATGAAAGACACACACATTAGCTTGTTTTTAAAATGCCTTGACTATGTCAAAGGCTGGACACTCCTAAACCTTCCCCTGCTATCTCAGGCCCAATCGGGGAAGTGGCCAGTGGCCACAGGGCTGGTTGGCTTTATCTCCTGCTGCTCCTGCATCCCATCTTCTTTCCCTGAGTCGAGGTGGTTCTCTCCTGTTCCTCTCTGTGTCCTCACCTGCGCAACAAGGCTCTCCCACTCCATACCCAATCATTGGCTGTTGTCATCTTTATTAATTGAGCAAAAACCAACTGGGGACAATGCAGATTCCTGATTGAATCAAAGCATTAGAACCAATCTCCAGCACCAAATACACACACACACACACACACCTTATCTTTATGTTGGTGGTGTTGGGGGTTTCTGTGCATTGGGGATGAACCTGGGCCTGCGTATACTGTCTAAGCACTGTATATCTCATTTCTACTGTAAGAAAGTTGTGGTACAGGAAGATTGAGCAACTGTCCCACAGACATACAGCTAATAAGTAGGAGAGTCAGAGACTGAACAGACACCGTTTGCATCTGAAAATGTAACTCTTAGCCAGCCAGCGTATTCCTGAGGAAAGAGAGTGACAAGGGACTGTGATTGTGGAGCCAGGCAGAGGCAGGGGATTGAGGTGACAGATGGCAGTACGAAAGCTCTGCTCTTTTCTCACGTGAAGCCAAAGACCTTCAAAGTGTTGGGAAGGGAAACAAGCCCAAAGCCACCTACCTTGCAGAGCATAAGACTAAGGTCAGAAGGTGCTATTGGGGTGTTCTACATAGGCACTGCTTCTAACCAAACAGGAAGGAGAGTGATTCCACACTGCGTGCTCGGCGCCCCTCTCCTGCAGGCACTCAGTGCCTGGCTCCTCTGCAGTTCTCAACTCCTCTTTGACACGTCTCTAGTAACTCTGACCTTCCCCAGAGCAGTCTTTATATTTTCTGAACCAACCTTTAGCTCATCTAGGAAATAATCTATTCCAATGGGGAAGTTTCTGTGTGTGTGTGTGTGTGTGTGCCTGTGTGTGTGTGTGTGTGTATCTGTGTGTGTACTGTATCTACTCCTGTACCTTAACTTAGAGATACTGTGGGCACTTTAATGACATTTGTTTAGTTTTGTTTTTTTACAGCGTCTTATGTAGGCTGAGCTGGGCCTGAACTTGCTACTGTAAAAAAGGCTGATGCTCCTGCTTCCATTTTCCAAGTTTTGGGATTGGCCTGCACCACCATGCAATTTATCCAGTACTGGGGACCAAACTCCAGGCTTCGTGCATGCTAGACAAGTACAGTGCCAACTGAACCACATCTCCAGCCTTGCCAACATGTTCGAAAAAAATTGCTCGTTCTTAAAGAGCAACTTTATTCCTCAGAGGTGGGACTCTCAAAGAAAAACTTCATAACCAATTGGCTAATGTCATTCTTTTATGGCATCAGTCATATAAAACTCTTCCTTGCTGAGACTCGGGATTTAGCCCTTTGCCTATGGAATGTTTAAAAATGAGTAGCTCAAATGAACACAAGAAAAGACTACCAGCATTATTAATAATAAGGAGATGCAAATCTAACTAAAACTTTGATGAGAAAAGCTAGGGAGATACTCAGTGGGTAAAGTGTTTGCCCCATGAGGATCTGAGCTTGGGTTCCCTGCACCCACTTAAAGGTTGCACACAGTGATTCATGTCTGTAACTTCCTTCAGTCTGGTGGACTGAGACAGTGTAGCAGAAATGGTGACTTTCAGGCTCAGTCTTAAAAAATAAGGTGGAGGGTCAGTGAGATGTTCAATGGGCCCACATATGAGTGTGGTGGGAAAGCCTGTGCTTCTAAAATTCCTTCCCAGGAGAGACCAAGTGCAGATTAACCCTTTCTCCTAAGGTTTCACTGACAGACAAACCAAGGCACGGTTCTGCAAAAGATCACTCTGGGGAGCCAGTGAGTCTATTGGGCTTTCTTACAGAGCACAGATAACTTAGGAAGTTAACATGCAGGAGCGTGGGCACTCCTCAAACCTTACCCAGCAGGGATCAGGGGAGCCTCCCCTCTCCAAGTCTTTCCCAGCCTCTATACACTCTAGCCCAATGTCTCTCAACCTTCCTAATGCTGCAACCCTTTAATACAGTTCCTCGTGGTATGGTGACCTCCAACCATAAAGTTATTTTATTGCTACTTCATAATTGTAATTTTGCTGCTATTAAAAATTATAATATAAATAAATATCTGATGTTTGGGTTATCTGATACATGACCCAGAAATGGGTCACCAGGCACAAGTTGAGAACCATGGCTCTAGCCCCTCCCGGAGAGGCCAAGTGTACAGTTGCCAGGTGGCAGCTAAAAATTCAGACAAGAGATTCTCCCACTCAGCTCCTCTACGTGGGGGATTTCGCTGGGGGTGGGGGTGTAAACTGCCAACAACCCCATTGGGATAACCTTTTGCAAGGGGGTGCAGCTGAACTCCCCAGGACGGCAGCTGCCTGGCTGCAAAAACAGCACTCAGGACAGACTGACAACTTGATCCTGAAGTCTGCAAAGGTGGAGGGAGAGGAGCAACTCCACAACTGTCCCCTGACCTCCACATCTGGGATCTGCCAGATGTGTGCCATCGTGAACATGCCTACAAGCTCACAATACTTGATAAGATGTAGAGCCAAGCTGGAGAGATGCTTAGCAGCGAGGAGCACGTGCTGCTCTTGCAGGGACCCAGCTCAGTCTCCAGCACATACACGGCTGCTAACACCTGTCTATAACATCCATTCCGAAGGATCCCATGCTCTCCTTGGCCTCTGAGGGCCCTGCACATAAGTGGGGTACAGACATGTATACAGGCAAAATACCTGTAACATAAAATAGAGCTTAAAAAACTTTAAAAATGGAAAATTAAAGCTAAAAATAACAAGTGTGGTGACCCAGTGAGAAAGTCACCTGCCATCAACCCCTGGCTTCCTCATGTGAGGGCAGTGGCAGTCCACATGGTCATCCCCAGCACGGGGGGTGGGAGGGAGAGGTAGGTAGATCTCTAGGACTTTGAGACCAGCCTGGCCTACATAGTGAGTTCCAGGTCAGCCAGGGGTATATAGTGAGGTCTTGTCTAAAACAAAAACAAAAATAACCAAAACAAAACAAAAAAACAAGCAAGCAAACAAAACCAGTACAAACTCAAAAATTTAATAGAATTCTGACAATCTTTAATATTGTCGAGATGTGGAATGTTTCAGAGATGGGTTGTTCCATGTGTGGTAGAAATGTAGACTAGGACAACCAGTTTGTAAGAAAAGTGCTCTTCGGTAGGTTCGGTAGATTTCAGCAGGGGAGGGTGCACGTGTAAGCAGGAGGGTTACTCTGACCTAACTCTGACAGTCCTTTGCTCAGGAGCTGACCATACTGTTTTGTTTTTATTTTGAGACAGGACAGGGTCTCCCACCGGCCTAGAGCTCACGGCGCAGGTGAGGATGGTGGGCCATCGAGCCCTAGGATCCACCTGTCTTTACCTCCCCAGAACTGGCTTACAAATGGCACCAGCTCAGTTTTAAAAACAAATGCCTATTCATTTAACGGGCAAGGCCATGTGTGTCGAGAACATGCCACAGCCCACGTGTAGAGGTCAGAGAACAGCTTGGAGTCCATTCTGTCCTTCTATCATGGGGGGGTCAAACTAAGGTTATCATGTTGGTGGTAAGAACTTTCACCCACTGAGCCATCTCAGAGCCCCTCACCCACTCTTACATTTAACCTTTTATTTTTATTTATTTATTTTTTTAAAAGATTTATTTATTTATTACATGTAAGTACACTGTAGCTGTCTTCAGACACTCCAGAAGAGGGAGTCAGATCTCATTACGGGTGGTTGTGAGCCACCATGTGGTTGCTGGGATTTGAACTTCGGACCTTTGGAAAAGCAGTCAGGTGCTCTTACCCACTGAGCCATCTCACCAGCCCAACTTTTACTTTTTTATGTCCAGCATTTTTTTGGTTTGTTTTTGTCTTGAGACAGGGTCAATACATAGACTATATAGACCGGGCCAGCTTCCAACGCATAGAAATCTACCTGTCTCTGCCCAAGTACTGGGATCAAAGTGTGTGATGCCTAATGTCCTGTTGTTTAGTTGTTGTTGTCAACTTGACACCAGCTGTTAACTGGGAAGAGAAACTTGAAGAAAATGCCTCCATCAGACAGCCTGTCCACAAGCCTGTAGAGCATTTTTTTGAGTAGTGATGGATGTGGGAGGGCCCAGATACCTGTGTGGGTGGGGCCACCCCTGGGCTGGTGGTTCTGGGTTCTATGAAAAAGCAAGCTGAACAAGCCATGGAAAGCAAGATCGGAAGCAGCACTGTGGCCTCCACCTCAGCTCAGCCTCTGGGTTCCTCCCTGAGTTCCTGTCCTGCCTGCCCTCAGTGACCTGGAAATTGTAGAGGAAGCCAACCTTGGTTTTGGTCACAGCAACAGAAACCTGACTGAGACTTTGTATATGTGTGTCTCTGTGCAGGTATATACATGTGAATGTAGGATTGGTTGGATTTCCCTGGGCTGGAGTTACAGGCAACAGTGAGTCTCTAATGTGGGTGCTGGGGACGGGACTGTCCTCTGGAAGAGGTGCATGTCCTCCCTACCCAGCCTTCTTGTTTTAAGGTTTATTTATTTTTATGTTTATGTGTGTGGTATTTTGTCTGCATGTATGTTTGTGCACTGTGTGCATGCCTGGTTCCCTTGGAGGCCAGAAGAGAGCATTAAATTCTCTGGTTCTGAAGTCATGGATATTTGTGAGCAGCCTTCTTGTGGTCATTTCTTACCCCAATAAGCCTGTATGAAAAACACACAGCCAGTTATTATATTTATAAGCTATATGCCTAGTCTGAACCGATCTATCACCATACTAAACCTATTCCCCAGCCATGAGACCCCTTGCTACTTGGGGCTTCTCCATCTTCCCTCCACCTCCTCTTTCTCCGTCTCTCTCCTCCCCTTCTCTGAGACCATCCGTCCCACCTTTCCCTTCCACTGCCCAGTCATCGGCTCTAGCCATTATTTGACCAGTCAGAATGGGGAGAAGGCTCAGTAAGGTCACCTGATCGCGAGATCTACTTGTCCTTTGGGCAGCCCATTCTTGAGGAAGCCAAATTGGCATCAAAATGCAAACAGCACCAGGGCAACAAACAACATTTCCCTTTTTGTCCAATTAAAAGGCTCTTTTTTTTTTCTCAGACACAAATTGAGCACAAGCCTCACAATTATGCAAATGGTAAAATATACCCTTAACACCTAGTCTATCATATTTGTCAATTTGGATAAAGCACTCTACCATCTATCCTAACTTAAAAGGCTTACAATTCTATACCTGAATTATGTTCTTATTTTAGTTTGCATCACCATCTGAAAACCATCCTTTTAAGTCTGTATCATATATAGATCTCAATGCTAAACAACTTAAGTTTGCTTATGAGACTATAACTAGTCCTCAACCCTGTCAGAAATTCAAGAATGAATTAATTATTATCTGAGTAAATAAGAAGCACAAAACATAGCTTCTAAAAGTTAAAGTTAGGCCAGGCGGTGGCGGCGCACGCCTTTAATCCCAGCACTTGGATAGCAGAGGCTGGTGGATTTGTGAGTTTGAGGCCAGCTTGGTCTACAAAATGAGTTTCAGGACAGCCAGGGCTACACAGAGAAACCTTGTCTTGAAAAAAACCAAAACCAAAACCAAAACCAAAACCAAAAAAAAAAAAAGTTAAAGTTTGTAGAGACAGCTGACTACCTGGACAGAGCCTAATTTCTAATTTCTTATAACATCGGAACATCTGTCTTTGGCCTTCTGGCCAAGAACCATCTGACAGAACCTGAAATGAAGTAGGAATATGAAGGACTAGTTTACCCTGTCTTGGCAGAGCTTAGCAGATGACTAGTCCACATCTGTTTGTCCTTTTTGGACAGTATTTTGTCTGCAGATGAAATAGGCAATTTCTGCCCAGTGGCTACCTTGCTACGATAAGCAACCTTGCCTGGAGGTAAAGATGCTCAATGTCTTCTTTGAACCATGAATGGGGAAACTGTCAGGAGCAGATATGTCTCATGGTCAAATGATTCTTAATAATGAAATAACATTAAATGTCACATTCTGTGGATTTCTGATGTTTTTGAAGACTATCTTTGTAAAGTATATCTGACCTGTTAAACCTTAACTACTCTTAGCCATTTCTATTTGAGCCACTTCTATTATCATTGAAAACACTTTATTGGGGATGGAGAGATAGCTCAGCAGTTAAGAGCACTGACTGCTCTTCCAGAGGTCCTGAGTTCAATTCCTATAACCACATGGTGGCTCACAACCATCTGTCATGGGGATCTGATGTCCTCTTCTGGTATGTCTGAAGACAGCAACAGTGTACTCACATCCATGAAATTAAATCTTAAAAAAAAAAAAAAAGAAAAAGAAAACACTTTATCATAATTAGATATAACATAACCATGACCTTGCTATCTGGCCCTTAACTTGTGCTACTAATCATCCTAAAGAGTTTGTAATTAGAGGGAGTGGGTCTAAGCTTTGTATTCTTTTTTTTTTTTTTTTTTTTTTTTTTTTTTTTGGTTTTTCGAGACAGGGTTTCTCTGTGTAGCCTTGGCTGTCCTGGAACTCACTTTGTAGACCAGGCTGGCCTCGAACTCAGAAATCCGCCTGCCTCTGCCTCCCAAGTGCTGGGATTAAAGGCGTGCGCCACCACGCCCGGCTTAAGCTTTGTATTCTTAAATGAGTTGCATAGACAAATGCCTATCTACGAGTAACAATATTAATTTCAAATTTTATATCAATATACAGATTTACACCAATAAAAGCTTTAATACTACAGCAATATGCAAATTATGTGCTAATGTAAAAAATTGTAACTTCAATTTTTGCATTAGTTATTAAAGATTTCTATCAATGTAAGATTACAGGTATACAGTGTTTTGTTTAGGAGTAAATTTGATAACCTATCCCTATTTGTCTATTCCTCTAGTCCCGCCTTACTCTTCCACCTCCTTTCATTTACTTAAGAAAGGGAGAGAAGAAGAAAAGAAAGGTAGAAATCCCTGCATGTGCGTTCTCTAGTTTCCTCCCTATCTGAAGCATTTGCAAACTATCCCTTAAAATGACAAGAAATCTATAATTCATAAAAAAGCAGACTACCCACTCCAACCTAAGGGCCTGGGACAATGATCTTCTTTTGCTTGCTTCCAGCTGAATTGGGATGAAGATTCCCTTCTGGGGGTCCAAAGGGAAATAGGAAATTTGATTTTGTCAAAGGAGGACATCATTTGCCTTAGCTGAAGTCCTGACTGTAACAGTCTGAAGGGCTGGATGGGTGAGCTAGCTGTTCTGGAAATATCCTGGAAGCAGTCTTTGGAGGAAACAGCTTCAATGTAATTGAGGTAGAATCAAGCAAGGAGCTGGAATGTAAGGTCCCAGAATCTCAGCACCCCAGAGTGTAAATCTTATCAGAGTTGTCTTTCTCCACTTTCATTCTACAATATATAAACCTTACAAGCAGCACATGGCTCTGTAAAGACATTCATATGGAACATGCAGGGTGCACAGATCAGTTAAGGAAGACCAATAAAGAAAGACAAATGTCTTTCTTTACATGTTAGTTTGATCACATAATCAAACTACAATATACATTTCCATTCTTTCAATCTGAAAGGATGGTATGTAGTAACAAGTCAAGAGAATGTTGTATTCAATAAGTATTATTGGCTGTATAGAGGCGTTTAAGTCTCACTGGTCCCCAGAGTGTCTCTGTGTACAGAGACATATCCATCACTTATCTTGTTAATCTTGTCAATCTTTCTCTTCTTGTCTGTAGCCAAGGTCTTCAGGCTGCACTCTATCTCAGCAAATCAACCTTCACCAAGCAGCTGATCTGTGGAAATCTCTACCCCGGCTCAATTTTGTCTTGCTATCTCCTCTGCCTCTTCTCTCCACCATGAGATGCATTGTAAATGTGAGGCAGGTTTTAGTATGGCCTTTGCCATATCCTTCCAGTCTTGGGGGATTACTCTATTTTTAATAGCCCAAGAAGTCAGGATTTGTTTTGTTTTACAAATGGCAGATGTATCCCAAAATTAGTGACACTTTCCTTAAATTTCCTCCGTTCTAACACATCCACGGGTTGCCATTCAAATTCCGGACAGTTCTGTGAATGACCATCGTGTGCTGTTCTTTGTTGTGTGCTAACCGGATGAACTAAAGTCTGGTTTCTATCAACCTTTGGTTGGTGTTCTCTAATGTTATCTTCTGTCTCTCCCTGAGTATTTTCCCTGATATTTTAAGTTCCTCCTATTCCATAAGTCCCTGTTCTTTCTGTTCAAAGTTCTGCTTCCACATTTTAATTTTGTCTTTATGTTGTAATTCTGGTATTCTGCTGTCTATTTTCTTTTGATTGATTAATTTTAACAGGTTCTCCTCCAAGCCTTGCTTCCAATCCTCATTATTTTCTCTCTGCCGCTCAGTCTGCTGCATCCTTTGTTCTAGCGTCTTTTCCAGTCCCTGTCTCCCACCTTCATTTTCTTCTCTCTGTTGCTTATCCTGACCCATAAATCCCTTATCTTTAGTTCCAGTGTTTCCTCTAGGCCATGTTGCCAGGTCTTAAATTTCTCTCTCTGTTGCTCATGCTGCTCTGTAAATTCCTGTACCTTCTGTTCTAGGCCCTGCTTCCGTGATTCTAACTTCTCTTCGTGTTGTAATTCTGATATTGCAGCATTTTACCTTATTTTTATTTACTAGCGTTAGTATAAATAAAATAAATAAATACAAATAGTCTAGACTCTGTTTCCAAATTTTATTGCTATCTCTTTGTGGTTCAGTCTGATTTATAAATTTCTGCATATTTTGTTCTAGCATCTTTTCCAGTTCCTCTCTGCAACCTTCAATTTTCTCTCTCTGTCGCCTAGCTTGACCTATAAATCCTGTACCTTTCGTTCCTCTAATTCCTTTTCTAAGCTGGTAATTGTTTATTTAGGGCCCTGTCTTTTTGAGACGACACGATAAACCATGATAGTAACCATGTCATAATGATAATTGACAGTGTGTCGATTTCCTTTAAATCCATCCCTGTCAAACTGTTCAAAATATCAATTTATAATTCTTATTACCTGATCCAGAGCTTCTTGTACCTCTGTTTCCCTCTGCTGTTCGATTTGGGACACTGCAGTTCGCTTCTGTGAGGTCCTGTCTTTGTTTGGGTCAAGGACGCGGATTTCAGGTGGTTGAGGCAGTCGGTCTGGTTGTCCGGTTTCCCGTTTAGACCTGGGAAATACGGGGAAGCAAGCAGGGAAGGCTGCTTGGGCTGAGATGCCTGCTGTGCTTTTGAGAAGGCTATTTCGCAGGCAGTCGCGCCCCAGGGTCCTTAGTCCTTCTTTAGTTTCAGGGAACCCCAACTGTTGTGATGCTGGCGCTGCCTAAATCCCAGCTCTGGCTGGGGTGCTTCCTCCAGTTGCTAGGGTTTGCTTAGGGCTTGGGGAGGCAGCGTTTAATTTACACAGTGCTGCAGCTTTAGACCGCAGCCCTAGCTGTTTATATTGGGGGGACGGGGGCGGGAGGCGGGGGTCTTTTATTTCAGATTAGTTAGGTTCTAAGCCCGACGTAGGGGTGCCAACTGTTTCGTTGATTTCTTACCCCAATAAACCCGTATAAAACACACACAACCCAGTTGTTATATTTATAAGCTATATGTCTAGAATGGGCATTATACTTATTCTCCAGCTATGAGACGTCTTGCTACCTGCAGCTTCCCCGGACCATGTGGTTCTGTTCCCTATTAGCTTTCTCCTTCCCATCTCCCGTCTCTTCACCTGGCACACTAAGACCTCCAGGCCCATCTTCCTTGTGGGGCTGTGTCCTCGCTGCTGCTGTGGAAAGCAGAGTTACCCAGCAGGGGAGAGAGACTCCATGATCAGGATACACTGTGCTTGGGGTGTGCTGACCCCTGCAACTTCCCCAAACTCTCACATCTGAGGCTGTTCATAGAGTTCAAAAGCTGTATTTCTTTCCTCTGGAAACGTTGGGTTTCGATCCCTATTGGTGTGTGCGTTGTAGCTTCATGGCTGTTTATATCAGATACAGTGCATGCATGTTTATTTTAATTTACTATAGTTTTGTATACTGGTTTCTTTGCATAACCTGGGACACTGAAGAATTGTTAAGGGAGAGAAAAGTGGTAACCAATGTAGTGTACGTTTTCAAAACAATTCCTTTGCCACGATTAAGGAAAGTGCAGTGTTTGTTGTTTTTGCTTTTCTAATGTTAAGTACTGAACTCATAAACCCACAGTCTCCGCTGACTGTCATCTGAGGAGTGGTCTATTTGTCAAGTCTTTAGTTCTTCGAAATGATGGCTTGATCAGTTATAAAACAATGAGAAAACCCCTAAGATTAGAAGTCTGGAGTTTTTGTTTCAGTGTTGTTTCTTAAAACCATAGAGCACACTTACAGGCGAGTAACTCAAATTCTGGGTTGAATTTCTCCTTTCCTCGGCTCCTGTTTTGAAGTCTCTCACCACCAAGCCTGGGTTTAGTGGCCAGCACAACCCTTCTCAGCACAGTTTGAAATGAGTCCCTGGCAATTGAAAGAACAGGGAAAGAGTTTCTAGGAGACAATTCCTCTTTTGTTTTCTCTCCAGACAAATGCTGTTAACTTTTGTCCTTTAAAATCTAACCTTAAGATTTTATTGTTTTTGTGAAAAATCAACTTAGAACCCGGTCACTTGGCCCTTTCTCTTCTTGTCACCTCCCAGTTCAAGCTGCTTGTATCTCTTAACAGCCAGTGTGCCAGGGTTCTCTTAGGTCTACAGTGGGGTTCTGAACGAGATCTTCTTTGTAAGCCTTTTTTTTTTTTTTAAATATGCTTCGTTCCCTGTCACAAGGACATAATCCTTGCCCTTCCTGCACTATCACTGCGTGGAGCTGGTGCCTGCCCAGTTCTTGCAGACCGCTGGGTGAGTTTTAGGAAAGTTCAACACAGCTGGTGGTGTGCTATCCAGTCAGAAGCCATTACATTTCTGTGAAAAAAAATCCTTAACATTCATGTGAATGTTATGAGCAGGATAATCACCATGGTTCTCTGCATGTTCTTAGAAGCCAGGATGGCTAGGTTCATAGTCCAGGTTTCATTCCACATTCATAAACGGACCCTGAACCAAAGGTTGAGTCATTTCTGTGTCTCCTTTCCCATATCTGCCATCCCAGGCGTCCTGGAGTTCACAAGGCTTGTGTTTATAAAGGGGTTGGGGGCTTTATTCGTTATGTGTGGCTTGTTTTATTTGGAAGAGAAAAATGTTCCCATACTCTGTACTAGGAACGGAACTGTGTGCCCTCTACCACTGGGCTCTCCTACCCGCACTTGTCACTTTTCATTTGTACATACAGTAACTCACTATGTTGCCTAGGCAGGCCTTGAACCACCTGCCCCAGCCTCCGTAGCAGCTCGGATCATAGACCTGAACAGTCAGATGTCTCTGTGTTTTGTTTTGTTTTGTTTTTATAAATATAGATTCAATACCGAATAGAGCCCCTGTTCTCCCTCCCCCCGCCCCCCATTGGTGACATCTGCTATAACTGAAGCCCCACATTAAAACCAGGAAACCCCACAGGCCAGACTGCAGCTCTGAATCAATCCTCATTCATTGTTTGATATGTTTCCAGACATGCATGAATGTATGTGGGCGTCCTGCTGTTTCACCCCCAAAAATGTCCTCAAAGGCATTACCACCTCTCACTGACTGCCAGGTGCTGTTAACTTAGTGTGACCAAAACACTCTTTCCCTAAGGAGTAGGTTTCTGTATATATCTCACTCTGAGGCCTTCAGCTCAAGCAGAAATGTGAGGCCACTTAGCAAAGATGTGCCCAGAAACAGGCAGGACGCTAGTACTGTGCACTCTAAGGAGGCTCACAGAAGGCTGGAAGGCAGCACACACCCAGAAAACCTGATGTAGCAGAGATGGCCAGGGAGTGGGAGGGGCCTTGGAAACCAGTTCTGGGCAGGTCAGGGGGGCTGCAGGCAGGTAGTCTTGAGAGTCCCCAACCCCAGAACTTCAGCTCCTTTCTGGTTCACCATTCCACTCTCTGGGTTTCTATTCCCACCCCAGGTCTCCTTCACTCTTCTTATGACTCTCTATCCCACTCTGTCTTCTCAGGTCTCTTCCTCCTTCCCCTTTAGGTCTTCTCTCTCTCTGTCTCTGTCTCTCTCTGACTCTGTGCCTCTCTCTGTCTCCTGTTCACTACTCTTGGAGCCAGATGCTATCTTTCAGTATCTGAGCCTTGCTCTCACCTGACCCTCTGCAGAGTCCAGGTTGATGGTCACCAACTGGGTCCCTAAACATCCTCCTTCCAAATGGGAACCTGTTTCATGTACCACAATATCAAGAACTCAAGGGGAGCATATTGCCAAGTACCAGTTGCCCCTGCTCTATGCCTGAATCTCTCCCTGTCCTTCTCAACTCTTTGTCTACCCCACTCATATATATATATATATATATATATATATATATATATATATATACTCTCCCATAGATGCCATGGCTCCCTAGAATCCTGACCAATAGCTGCCTGTTTCCCGTTTCCATCCCATTGCCATTTCAATACTGGCTCTGGTTCTTTCCCAACACTTTTGATGGCTACTGTGCCATGTGTGTGAGACTTACTCTTCTTCTGTTGCTGTGATAAAACACCATGTCCAAGCGCAAATTACAAAAGAAAGGGTCATTCTGGCCTATGGTTCTACAGTGAGAGTCTGTAACAGTGAGGCAGGCATGGCAAAAGTGGCCACAGCCAGAGGCTGACAAGTCACACCTCTAGCCAAACACAAGAAGCAGAGGAGGGGGAGGAGGGGGGATGGATGGAGGGGGAAGGGGAGAGGGAGAGTTAAAAGTGAGCTGAGGCTATAGCCTCTTAAAGTCCACCCCCCTGTTGTACACATCCTCCAACGTTCCTTATAGCAATGGTCCCATGACTTCCCCACACAGTGGGACCAAGCGTTCAGATACATCAAACTACCACACCCTGCCCTACCTGGTAGGGTGCACATGTCTTTCATCCCAGCACTCAGGAGACAGAAAGGTAGAACTGATAACATGACCACTCCATGGTTCAGGAAGGTTTTAATGTAGATATGAGAGAAAACAGCTGTGAGATGGAAACAGGAATAATATACCTTGCAGATTAAGGTTTCTGTTTGCGATCAAGACAGTTAAGAATGAGGTCTTGCTTGTTTTAAGTTGCTTTGCAAGTAAAGGGTTTTATTTGTAACTGAGAAGTTACTGTTTTCCTGTGTTAAGTCCTGGCAAAGTAAGGCTTCTATTTGTAATTAAGAGTAAGTTCCCGTGTCACCACCACTAACTGTAGGTCAGCTCTGCAGTGTGGGGCTCAGTGGAGGGCAGGGCTGACCAACTCGGCTATCACTCAGCCCAGATGCAGGGCCCTGAGTGGCCCAACCCCCACATCTACTCCATTCATGTGTGAGCTGCCGGGCACATAAAGGGACAGATCCTGGGGATGAAGTTGCAGGATCTCCATGGCTCTTGGCAACAGCAGGATGTCTGAAAGGAGTCCCAGTGAGGATCCAGTATTGATGGTGTAGCAGAAGCCAGAGCCCTTGAAGCAGAGCAGTGATGCACTGCAGTGAGCATTCATTAAAGCGATTTGGGCAAAAGGGTATATAGTGTGTGACACACGGCAGCTTCCAGTGGTGCTACGTCGATGAATGTGAGATGGAGAAGCTGGAAAGATGGAAGAGCTATGTAGTGATGTGGAAATTTTTCCTTCCTTTGGAGACGAACATGAAAGGCTTCTGTGCCAACCCCCGCCTACACCCCCACCTCGAAGGTAACAGTCCAGAGAGGAGATTTTTTAAAAAAATTGTGATGGGGGGTCTGGAGTATAGCTCTCCATGGTCAGTGGCCTCTAACAAGGATGCAGGTGGAGAACAGCTCAGCCTCCCTTGGGAGGCATGGGATGGCCACTAGGACTTTGACCATGTTCTCTATTCCTTTCATTTGGGTGGGTGGGGGGTACATGGAGCAGACATGGGAGGATTGGGAGTTGAGGGGGATAGGAATGTATGACATAAGATTCCCAAATAACTAATGAAGATTTTATGTTAAAATAAAGAGAAGTTCCTGTGTCTTGGATCTGCTGTAAACTGCTTGCAATCCATTCACATAGCAATGCCCTTGGTCCTTCCCTTTCTATGGATTTTTTGATCGCATACCTGTGAACATGGCAGCTCTCCTATAATACAGACTTCAAGAACACAGCAAGGGCTGCTCTTTGAAGTCTTGACTTAGGGCGAGGCAGCCAGTTGTCCACTTCCAGGAACACCCCAGAATGCATCTGGCTTTATTTGGACAGTTATGGATGTGGTCTTTTATCGGAGACTTTCTTCTCAGTTGCTTTGGGACTTGTGGTGTCAGGATGACTCTTCCTACAATTTCTATTCTAACATAAAAGTATTAAACATTATTTCACATAAAGTAAAATATATAACTGCTTAGATATTGAAAGAAGTGGTCCACACTCCGGTTCCTACAGTACTTTTGTCCCTGCATATATATCTGGATGCATTGTCTAATTTTACCTACAATAAAAGCCTTCCTTGTGACCATACCATGGAAGGGTCCTGTTGCAGTTCCTTTACTGTGCCCCCTTTGCTTTCAGAACTCACAGAGATGTGCCTACCTCTGCCTCAGCCTCTTCCCTGACCTCTGGGGCACTTAAAGGACGATGCCATCCCCCCCAACCTAAATTTTGTTGAGTAGTCACATGACTGAATGTACTCTCTCCTCTGCCCCTTCCCTCCCTGCCACATCACTGCCATGCACTTTAAATCTGTTGCTGTTGGCCTGGCTATCAGTCCCTCATTAGGTGCTTTTGTGGTGTGTGTGTGTGTGTGTGTGTGTGTGTGCTTGTAATCACCCTGGGCAGCTATCCTAAGGCCTAGGGCATATTGAGCACTCGCTCTGTATTTGAGTGAGAGCCATTCGTCTGATCTTGGTCCTGATGGACAGGACCCAGTGTGTGAACACTGCACCTCAGCTAATGCAACAGTGGGGGTTGTGCTGTGTGCCGAGTGGGGAGAGGATGCAGGAACTACTCTCTCTCTCTCTATCCCCACTTGAGCAAATAAGGCAGGTCCTGGAGCCCGGAGGACTACCTTACCCACAGATAAACAGTCCTCACACCTAGAACTAGATTTTTTTGTGTTCCAGAAAGCTAGCTGAGACCCGTTTACTGACAAAGGAGAAGCAGAGAAACACAGACTCGGGTTACACAGCATCTGCTTCTTCCTTTTGTGTATCGTGGGTTTTCCTCACCCGTGGCCTTTTATTGTAATCGGTGACACAGATCACCGATTCTGTTTGTTTGACAGGACCGCAGCCCAGGCTACCTTCAGATCGTCCTGTGGTACAGCATCGAGGTCGCTGTGGTCCTCCTGCCTCAGTCTCTCAATGGCTAGGATTGCAGGCATGAGCTACTAGCTCCAGCTGACTTGGGCCTGTTTTCTGAGACTAAGCAAGGAGAATGCTTCCAGAAAGAAGGGGCCTGAGACTTGAAGCCCCAGAGGGAGGGGTCACAGAGCAGGAAGCACACTGTCTCTGCTGAGCTACTCAGCAACTTCAAGCATCTTAATTAGTCCATTCCCCCCACTTCTTCCTCTTTTTCCTGCTGTTGTTAGAAAGGGGCTCCTTCTGGGCTCCTCGGGGGCCTCACCTCCTGTTTTTCACAGATTTTTTTTTTTTTTTTAAAGTCTGCAGACTCTTCTGCGGCCAGGCTGGATACAATAAAAGGCCACGGGTGAGGAAAACCCACGATACACAAAAGGAAGAAGCAGATGCTGTGTAAACGATGGTGAAGGGGCCCGAGTCTGTGTTTCTCTGCTTCTCCTTTGTCAGTAAACGGGTCTCAGCTAGCTTCTGGAACACAAAAAATCTAGAAACTTCAGTGAGCGTACTCAGGACTCAGACTTCCACCTGTAGCTAGATAGGAGATAACTGCAAAATGCTCCGGAACTCGTCTCTCTTCCTCGGAAGCTGTGGGCAGAGATCTGATGGGTCCTCTCCCTCTGTCTTTCCTTCCCATGCCTTAGACGTTCAGGTACTGACAGTGTGCCTTGACCATCACTCCCTCTCATCCACCTAGGACAAAGAATTTGCATCATCCTTCACGAGGTTAAACTGAAAAACAATTACCTGGAGCCAGGATATGGTTTTTCATTGTTTGTTTGTTTTCTCATCTTATTTTATTTAAATGAGTACACTGTAGCTTAGCTGTCTTCAGACACACCAGAAGGGGGCATCAGTTCCCATTACAGATGGTTGTGAGCCACCATGTGGTGGCTTGGAATTGAACTCTGGAACTCTGGAAGAGCAGTCAATGCTCTTATCTGCTGAGCCAGACCTTTTCCAGACAGGGTCTCACTATCACATCTGGGTGTCCTGGAACTCACTATGTAGACCAGGCTGGCCTTGAACTCACAGAGACCCACCCGCCTCTGTCTCCCAAGTATGGGATCTTAATTTACTTTTCGAAATATTTACCTAGCAGTCAGGAGAATGCAACACAAACACGGCTGAGCTAGGCCCCCAGATAACCAGGCTGCCAACTGGTATCATCCTTAGCACCAGCACTCCATAATCCCAGGAAGCCAGTTAGCCAGGCAGCCTCGTTCCTCTGTTCTCCTTGTTGGAGAAGCATTGTGCTTTGTACATCAAGAACACAGGACACTCTAAACAAAGACAAGGGGCTGGAGAGATGGCTCAGAGAGTAAGTTCAGCTCCTAGCACCTACGCCAGGCTTATTGGGTGCCCAGGACCGGGAACCCAGACTTGGGTAACCCCACCATACCAATGTCCCAACTCAGTGTCGGTTTCGTGATGTTTCTGTAGAAGAGAACGCAGAAAACGACAGGTAAATACATCAAGAGCCTTTTAAAGAACAGCGGCGGAGGCCCGCGGCAGGCAGGCATGCAGGTTGGAGCCGCGCAGGGACACCCCTGCGGTAGGGCTGGCTCCTGTGCTGCCCGACTCCTGTGCTCCGACTTGGAGAAGACGGGCGTCCGTTCGTCCATACCCAAAAGAGTCGGCCACAAGGATGTTGGGACCTGGGGGGTGGCCACGAGCGGCCAGTTAGGGGTAAGAGCCGGTGCAAGGTGACTTGTCCCTGGGCCTTCAACGCCCCAGCACTGCGCAAATGAGAAAGTCCAACAGGCCCGGGACCGGGCAGCGAAAGATAGGGGCGTGATGTCACTCCTGGGTGGCTGACGGGGCGGGGTTATGCAGATGAAGGTCGCGCAGGGGCTGCGGCGTCCGCAGCCGCGGGGGCAACGCGAGGGATTTCTCGCGCGGCGTGGGAGAGAACGCGGGTCCCCAGATGTCAGCGGAGCGCCGAGACAGCGTGTGCGACAAGAGAGGCCCGAGATCGGGCGTGGCTAAGTGACCGTGTGTAAAGAGTGCAGGGGCGGCGGGTGTGAGCCGGGGCCGGGCGCTGAGAGAGCATACTTACCTGGCAGGGGAGATACCATGATCACGAAGGTGGTTTTCCCAGGGCGAGGCTCACCCATTGCACTTTGGGGTGTGCTGACCCCTGCGATTTCCCCAAATGCGGGAAACTCGACTGCATAATTTGTGGTAGTGGGGGAGCTGCGTTCGCGCGCTCCCCTGTTTACTTGGTAACCAAAAGCAGGCTACTTTTTTTGTCATTCTGTGCTCTTGTAGCCTTTCTCTTTCACTTTAGAGAGAACCCTTGCCTAAGCTGATTTCCTTCTTCAAACTTTTTGAAGGCCCTCTGGCACCCTCGTCCTTCCTTCCATCTGTACTTTATCTATTTAAAAGTCTGCAGAAGTGGCTGTTTGTCAAGTGGCCTTAGAAAAATGACACCTTAGGTAATTTTAGGTTCTAAGAGAAAGATTTGACTTCTTGGGAGTTTTTATTTCTTAATGCTAAAGAGCACCCAAGGAGCGTATCTCTCAAAATTGGGTTTCAAACTCCAGCCGTTTTCTTCTTGGTTCCAGTGCTTAACACGCAACAGACCTGCACACCACTCACACTGCATACAAGTTTTAAAGCTAACAAATCAGTCACCCCTCATAGTCTTCTACTTGAAGACAGAAACGGCTGCTAGGAAGCAATTCTTTTGTCCATTGGCTTTTGCTTTTCTTCCTTTCTTTCTCTCTTTTTCTCTTTTTCTTTTTTTGGGCTCTAGCGCACGCCCCGGGTGACCAGCCCCTCGCGCGTCCGTGCTCCGGATCTGCGCGGAGCCCTGCTGGGCGCTCGGGCCGCGACCCCGTCAGCGTGGGGCTCCCATGGGCCCCCGATCCCCCGGGGGCGGCGGGACCCCAGCGTCTGGGAGACGCCGGCTACACGTTGCCACGAGTCCCACGGTCCTCACAGGTGTGGCCGCCGCGGTGACGTCCGCCTGAACAAGGAACCGGCGTGACGTGCTCACCGCCGTCTCTGTGGCGCAATCGGTTAGCGCGTTCGGCTGTTAACCGAAAGGTTGGTGGTTCGAGCCCACCCAGGGACGACAGACAGGCCTCACCTAGGCTTTTAACAGCCTGCTTTGCTTATTAAACCGTTAATCCTCTCGTCACTCGTGTAAACCCAGCAAGTTCACACGCCCTACACAGCGGGCAAACTCAAGACAAGCAAGGCCTTTCTTTAACCTTGCCTGTCGGTCACAGGTTGGTTATCTGTCACATGCCTGCCTCTAAAACTTTTCACTTTTTGTTGTTTTCTTTGCAAAGAGAAAAACTTGGGGACAACACCCATCTGTGGACAACCCCCCGCCTGGTGTATTTGGAAGCGGGTAGACTGGGAATACTTTAATTTTAAAAAAAATAATAAATTATCGTACAAGTCTCCAGATTTGAGTAACACAGGTAAACGCTATCATCATAGGGCCCTTGCTCCACCCTGAGCTGCGTTCTTTTGATGTACAAAAGGTAGGAACTTTACACCCCTGGCTTGCTTCTAGGAATGTCCTTGGACCGCTGGCTCGACCCCATAGCACTTCGCCCCCTCCCGAGGTGCCCCGGAGACGACGGCGATGGAGGTCTATCGCGGGCTTGGGGTAGCTTAAGGGGCTCCTTCTGCGCCTGCAAGAATGGCCACGACCCACACACGGACTTCACCCTCACCGTGGGTGGTCCAGCTGACGCCCAGGCGCGTGCGCTCGGGGCTGCTCCCGACGCAGCGGGCACCAGTCAGGCCGGGCTGAAGCCGCCGAAGCGAGCAGAGACCGCTCCGCGGTCCGCACCGGGCGCCGGCCTGCGCTCCGCCGGGGCGGGCAGCTCAGTCCGGGCGTCGATGCCCAGCGGGGAGCGGGCGCCGAGGGACCCGGCGGGACTGGATTGACCGAGGCTCGGCCAACAGCGCCTGCACCCTGTGAACGCGCATCGCACTTCGCCGGGCGCGTGGCTCGCCGTGATCGTATAGTGGTTAGTACTCTGCGTTGTGGCCGCAGCAACCTCGGTTCGAATCCGAGTCACGGCATGTCGTCCTTCTTGCTCCATATCCTGCTTTCTTGCCTCCTGTTTGTAGGAACCTTTCATTCCCCTAATCAATGTCTTGCTTGCCACAGACTCCAGGCTCCTTTCTTCAAGGACTCCTACTGCTGACTTAGAGGAACTAGGGGAAAAGACAAAAACAAAAAGCAGTGTTGTTGTTATTATTACTATTGTTTTTATCTTTTAATTTTTAATTAATTAATTTTCACTTTTGAGCTCGGTATCTTCCCTGTCAACCAACCACGCTTTCTCATGTGTTCTCAAAATTTGCCAGTCTACCTTGCCAGATTTACCAGAGAATTCCAAGGGCTGGTGGACTCCTCTATGTGCTCTCACACACACACACACACACACACACACACACACACCTGGACTAGCTGTTCTAGTGCCTGTAGTTTTTCTTTTGTCGTAGATCATTGATTAATCCAAATGGGTTGGTCAGTCAACCACCTTAGTGGTGGTCGCTGGTGTTTTATCAGCACTGGCTCCTTGATGTAGAGTTGAATTGTCAGCCTCTGCCTTGTCTTGTTTATGGGCAGCCTGGACAGTTTGTAACTGTCTTTGATAACGTTCCTTAACTAATTTGATTTTTTTTTTTTTTTTAATTAGGAGCCTGACAGGTTTTGTGGCTGACCTCTGAAACTGAGGGATATTAAGTTGTTTTCCACTGTTGTAACAGATCTCTTCCCCATAAGTTTATGGCTGTATCAGCCACATATGGCCTTAATTTTCCTATCTGGCCCTCAGGCATTGTACATTTAAACCATCTGGTGCTTTGCTTTATTCGGAATAGAGTCCAACTCCCTGAAACAGGATGTCTACTTCTTGAAGTGGCCCATCTGAAGGCTAAGATTTTGGAGAGATAGTGGTGACCTCTGCTCCAGTGCCCACCATCCCTTCAATCTCAATATTGTTTAGTAATATTTTAAGCTTGGGCCTTTGACCTTCTATAGAAGTTTGCCAAAATATTCATTTTGGGCCCCTTTTTAGTTTTTAAAAATTGTTTGTAGAACTCGCCTCAGCCTCGTCTGGTCTCACACATCTGTTTTTAGAACAATGATGTTCAATTGTCCTGAGGAAGAGAACTCTCCCTGTCTGCCTTGGGGCCTGCAAGAGCCCTGGGAGTATTTTGCTAAAATATTGCTCCATTTGTCTGTTATAGCTCTACATTCCCTAGTCCAGTGCCAGCCTTTGCCACACATATTCCAGGAGGCATGGGCTCCCTTTTGGGATTAATTTGGTTTTCTCTGCAGTTTATTCTGAAATGACCCTGCTCACCACAATTAAGACATTTGAAATTTTGGGTCATCTCAGGGCCTCTAGTGGCGACTTCTCCTACTAAGGTCATATCAGGTGAACAAGGTTTAACATCAGCTGTATATCTAATCCACTCGTCTATTGATGCTGCCCTTGCCCTCGGTGGTCTGGTTACTCCTTTGCATTCGGCATTCGAATTTTCAAAAGCTAAGGACTCCATCATTGCCTTTCTTGCTGCTAGATCTGATACACGCCTTTCCACAGCTGAAGTCAGCCTTTGCAAAAAGTCAGGGAATACTTCCTTTGGACCTCGCATGATCTGAGAAAATGGTTCAAATCTTTTCCCTGATTCTGTGGCTTTGTCCCAGTATTTAAGGCTGCAGAGTGATGTAATGCCAAGGTTTCTTCATTGTATACAGCCTGCACCTCTATCCCAGCAAAGCAGCTGATCTGTGGAATCGCTCTACTCTGGCTCTATTTTTTCCTGCTATCGCCTTTGCCTTGTCTCTCCACCATAAGAACCATTGTTAATGTGATGCAGGTTCTAGTATTGCTTTTGCTATAGCCTTCCAGTCTTGGGGGGATTAAATCAGGAGTTGTCCCCTTTTCCTCCCCCTGTTCCCTGAGTTCCCGTACTCTCTGTTCAAGGTTCTGCCTCCACATTTTAATTTTTTCTTTATGTTGTAATTCTGGTACTCTGCTGTCTATTTTATTTTGATTGATTAATTTTAACAGGTTCTCCTCCAAGCCTTGCTTCCACTCCTCATTATTTTCTCTCTGCCGCTCAGTCTGATCTGGGATCAAAGGATCAGTCTGCTGCATCCTTTGTTCTAGCATCTTTTCCAGTCCCTGTCTCCCACCTTCATTTTCTTCTCTCTGTTGCTTACCCTGACCTATAAATCCCTTATCTTTAGTTCCAGTGTTTCCTCTAGGCCATGTTGCCAGGTCTTAAATTTCTCTCTCTGTTGCTCATGCTGCTCTGTAAATTTCTGTACCTTCTGTTCTAGGCCCTGCTTCCGTGATTCTAACTTCTCTTCGTGTTGTAATTCTGATATTGCAGCATCTACCTTATTTTTTGATTTACTAGTTTTAGTAAATTATCTTCTAGACTCTGCTTCCAAACTTTATTGCTACCTCTTTGCTGTTCAGTCTGATCATTGAATTTCTGCATCTTTTGTTCTAGCATCTTTTCCAATGTTTCATTTAATCCTTTTTCTAAGGTTTGTAATTTTTTATCTAGAGCTCTGTCTCTTGAGAAGACATAGTAGACATAGTAAATCAAGCTATTCAATATTGTAATAATTATAACTGACAAAGTGTCAATTTCCTTTAAATCTATCCCTGTCACACCGTTCAAAATATCACCCCATAAAATCCAAAAGGTATTTATTTTGTTTCTCATCTTTAACTATCTTAAAAATTATCTTCTTACCTGATCTGGAGTTTGTTGTACCTTTGTCTCCCTCTGCTGTTCTCCTTGGGACACTGTAGTTCATTTCTGGACCGATCTGCTGTTGTTTGCGAGCCTGTGGCGTTTGCCAGTCAATCTCAGTTGGTAGAGCGGGGCTGGCTGGTCTGAGACCTGTTTAGACTTGGGGCATTCGGGGTAAGAGAGCACAGGAAGGCTCCCTAAGGCGAATCAGCCCACTTCGCCTGTGAGAAAGCTTTAGAAGGTTAATTACTGGTTTGTTTTTTGTTTTTTGTTCCCTCAGACTTTCAATCCACACACTGCTGCAGCCCTAGATCGTGCCCCAGACGTTTATTCAGGGCAGGGTACTGGTGGTGATGGGGTGAACTTTTATCTCAGGTTAGTTGAGTTCTAAGCTATCTATACATTGATTGGCACACCAAACGTTGCAGTAATTTCTTACAACAATAAGCCTGTATTAAAACACACACACACACACAACCAGATATTATAAGCTATATGCCTAGGTTGGGCAGATCTACCACTATACTAATTTATTCCCCAGCTATGAGACCCCCCTTTGCTCCATCTTCCTTGTACCTCCTTTTCCTCCATCTCTCACTCCTCCCCTTCTGTGAGACCACCCTTCCCACCTTTCCCATCCACTGCCCAATCATTAGCCTTTATTTGACCAGTCAGAATGGGGAGAAGGTTCGGTGAGATCACCTGAATACATAATCTATTTCTCTTCTAGAGGGAGTAGAATTAACATCAAAATACAAACAGCACCAGGGCAACCCACAACACTGCCTTAGGAACGCTAGAAATCAAACCCAACTCCTCTATAAGAACAGCAAGTGTGGGCTGGAGAGATGGCTCAGCAGTTAAGAGCACTGGCTGCTCTGAGCCACCAACCACATGGTGGCTCACAACCATCTGTAATGGGATCTGATGCCCTCTTTTGGTGTGTCTGAAGACAGCTACAGTGTACTCATATAGATAAAATAAATAAGATCTTTTTTAAAAAAAGAACAGCAGGTGCTCTTTAACTCCACGACTAGCTTTTAAAATAAAGATTTGAGGGAATCAAAATCAGTAGCTCATGCTTGCATATCAAGCACTTTATCAGCTGAGCTCTCTCAGCTCCTTGGCGGGCGTAGACAATCTTGGCATCATGGAATCTGACTGCGATTCTACTTAGGCAGCAGAGGCATGAGGCCCACTGTAAGCTCCAGGATTGACTAGTTTGTCCATGTAGGTAATACGTGGAACAGCCAAGGGTGTATAAAGTAAGAGCCTTAGGAGAGAAGGGAGGGAGAGAGAAAGGTAGAGACAGACAGACAGACAGAGGAGTTGGGGGTGTAGCTTGATTGGTGGAGTGCCTGTTAGCATGCAGGAAGTCCTGAGTTCCATCCCTAGCCCGGCATCAAAGGGCATGGTGATTCGATCCACTAAGCCCAGCACTCAAGAGCTGAGGCAGAAGGATCAGAATTTTTTTTTTAAAGATTTATTTATTTTTATTATATGTAAGCACACTGCAGACACTCCAGAAAAGGGCGCCAGATCTCGTTACGGATGGTTGTGAGCCACCATGTGGTTGCTGGGATTTGAACCTCGGACCTTTGGAAGAGCAGTCGGGTGCTCTTACCCACTGAGCCATCTCACCAGCCCAGGATCAGAAATTCAAGGTTCTCCTCAGTTACATAGGGATGAGGCCAGCCTGGGCCAAATGAGATCCTGTTACAAAAGGAGAGAAGAGAGGGCTGGAGAGGTGGCTCACTGAGACCTGGCTGCTTACCCAAAGTACCTGGGTTTGGATCCTAGCACCCAAACGACAGCCTGCAACTATCAGTAACTCTAGTTCCAGGAGATTCTGCACCATCTTCCAACCTCTGTGGGCACCTTGCCTGCATGCAGGACACATGTGCGTGCAGATAAAACACTCATACACATGAAGCTAAATGAGTTCTTTAAACAGAAGAACAATAAAAGTATACATTTGCCATAAATCTAGACATTCTGCTCCTGGGAACGGATTCAAAAGCAGTGATAAGATCTCCACCCAAAACTCACAGGAAAGTTTTCTTTGTAACTGCCAAATGCTGGTAGCGTGTGACTTTTCTTGAGAGGACGCACATAAATGTCTGTTCTCTCCAGATAGGACACCATGACAGAGCAAGGAAGACACCATCCAAACCTGGCTGGGGTGAAATGGTGAATTTAATGGGATCCCAGGCAGAAGCATGGCTGACTCAAATGTTGTCACATCCCTGGGAAGCCAGGCCCTAAATGGGTGACAGCTTGTGAAAACTGTATGCCTGGATCTCACTGAACAACCTATAGGCACTTCTGCAAGTTTCCCTCCCTAGCAACTGCCACTGCTTATGTGACACTCGGGTCTTGTGCATCTAGAAATTTTTGTTGTTGTTTCTCTGTGTAGCCCTGGCTGTCCTGGAACTCACTGTGTAGACCAGGCTGGCCTCGAACTCAGAAATCTGCCTGCCTCTGCCTCCTGAGTGCTGGGATTAAAGGTGTGCACCACCACCGCCCAGCATTTAGAAACTTCTGAACTGAAACCTCATACCTTTTATTAGCTTCTGGAGCTCCCTCCCTCCTCCAGAAGGGAATGTCTCAATTAGGAGGAAACTGATTAGAAACAGCCACCAACAGGTAAGGGGCACACAATCTGTGCTTGCTATGATGGCTTGGCAGTAGCATGAAGAGATAAAGTCTGAGAAGGCATGGCAACATCTCAGCGTGATAGCGCACAGTGAAGGAAATCTGCTGCAGCCTTGTCTTCTGTTGCTATAACGAAGTGCCTGAGACTGGATAACTTCATAAAGAAAAGAGGCTTGTTTAACTGAGCACCAGCAATGACTTGGCTCTGATAAGGACACCATGGTAGATGTTGTCATGGCAGTGTGAGAGACAGACACAGAGGGACAGGAAGCTAGAAAAGTTAAAATTCTAGGGTTGGCTTTCTCTTATAGAAAGTTGCTCTAGTGAGAACTAACTGGGGCCCTTGGGAACTACCTCAATCTCTCCAAATTGCAGAGCTCGCCAGTGACCAACGCTATTCACTATGGTCTGTCCCTTGTAAGTCCCACCACTTCAACACCAAGAGACAGACTGCATCAAAACGAGGGCAGGTAGCTGGAGCTGAAGCAGGAGGATCTCAAAAAATGTTCAAGGTCAACAGTGGAAACTTAGACTCAATAAATAAGTTAATGAAATGGGGTCTGGCAAGCTGGCACAAGCCTAGAATTCCAGCATTTGGGAGGATCATAGATCCATTGACAGCTGGGCTGCATGAAGACTTGGGGAGGGGGGGACACTCTATTACTATTTTCTTCCTCTTATACAAAAGGAGAAGATGCAAGCTGACAAAAAGTTAGGGATGGTCAATTAAATGCCTACAGATAGCCAGAGAGAAGGAGAGAGGCAAAAGAGACACTTGGGGGTGGTGACATACTCATTACCTTGATGGACCAATCATTTCATAGACATATACATGCACATATATACATTTTGTTGTTGTTTCTCGAGACAAGGTCTCACTATGTAACTCTGGCTGTTCTGGAACTCATTCTGTAAAGCAGCCCAGCCTTGAACTCAGAGATCGTGCTTGGTTGGCAGACACATATATTACAAGTCATAAAGTCACACCCTGCCAATGTGTGCAACTTACTGTAAATCAAGTACACCTAAATAAAGCTGCCATTTAAAGGGGGTAGGGAAACCCCAGCACGGTGGCCCACACCTCTGATCACAAAACTCGGGAGGCAGAGGAAGTCAGAGCTCCATGAGAACCAGGCCAGCCTGGGCTACACAGAGAAATACTGTCTCAAAACAAAACAAAACAAAAACAAGAAACAAGCAAAATGGTAGTCCACATTTTCCTCTTCCTTTAGTGAATGGGCTAGAAAAAAAAAATGGGGCATTCAAACAAACTTGGGAAAATCGCAAAATGGCAGGGAAAGAAAATAGAACAGTTATTTTATGTAGCTTTTCAAGACAGGGTTTCTCTGTGTAGCCTTGGCTGTCCTGGAACTCACTCTGTAGACCAGGCTTGCCTTGAGCTCAGCCTGCCTCTGCCTCCCAAGTGCTGGCTTAAAGGTGTGCATCACCACTGCCTGGGTATGCTTGCTACTTTACTGTTATCACAAGATCCATTTTCATTCTCCAGAGTGGGTCATTCTCAAAATCATATCCAATAAAAGGGTCTACAGTTTTTTAAAGCAAAAGCTGAGCATGCACGCACACACACACACACACACACACACTCCCAAGTGCTGCCTCACCACTGCCTGGGTATGCTTGCTACTTTACTGTTATCACAAGATCCATTTTCATTCTCCAGAGTGGGTCATTCTCAAAATCATATCCAATAAAACGGTCTACAGTTTTTTAAAGCAAAAGCTGAGCATTCACACACACACACACACACACACACACACACACACACCTGTGACCAGTAATTCTAAATTCTGACTTTCCACTTCCACAAATTGTCAGCAGGTGGCGCTAATGACTAAAAAGTTACCCAAAGAAGACTGGCAACTCTGCTTTTCTTTCTTGTTTTCTTTCCTGCCTTCCTTCCTGACAGCTTTTGTGGCTCTTCTGGAATTCACTGTGTAGACCAGGCTGGCCTCGAACTCAGAGATCCACCAGCATCTATTTCCTGGGTGCTGGGATTAAAGGCGTGCACCATCACCACCCAGTGAGAAAAATCAACTTCTAAAGAGTGTCTGAGCCTCCACTCCACCCCAGTGATACAGACACTGCCATGGCTCTTGGTCACAAAGCAATACTGAGGACATCGTACATCCTGGTTGCACAGCACGGAGAAATCAATCTAGAACCGAGCAGCAAACTTCTAGCTTCCATAGTGCCAGGAGGCAGCAGGCAGGCCACTGTGGAAGAAATGGCATCCAAGGTCTCATGCTGGACCCTGTATCTACAACACTGACCTTCTAAGTAAGATGCAGACACTACTACAATAGCGTCGTGGCTATTTAGGGAGTAACAAACTGTTTTCTGGTTGGACTTGAGGCCTGCTCAGTCATTGGCTGAAACCATTGCTGAATTTTTGCTGTAGATGCTTAAAAACGCAGAGAGCAATGCTCATCTTACAGGTTAGCTGTGGATTCTCAATCACTGAACATATCCAGGTGACTCATGACCATATCAACCCATAAAGGGGATCCCCTGACACTCAGAAGTAACCCTCATTGAAAAGGAACAAACGGTGTGTGTGCCTTTAATCCCAGCACTTCGGAGGCAGAGGCAGGGGAATCTCTGTAAGTTCAAGGCTAGCCTGGTCTAAGAGTGAGTTTGAGGACAGCCAGGGATACACAGACAGCTTCCTGCCTCTGTCTGGGATTAAAGGCCTGTGCCACTATACAAGGTCCTAAGCTAATATGTTTTATTTCATACATACACAGATATAGTTTTATTTTCTTCTTTTCTTTAGAAGCCAGAACTTAAAGTTTCAGGCTAGCCTGTGCCACATTGTGAGACCCTATCTAAAACAGACAAAACACACCAAATGAGATATATCAAGAAATGGACAGAGATCCATTCCTAGGATGAGGCACTAACCTGATCTAGCATCAGCAAAGAAAAAAATAAAAACAAAACAAAGCGAACAGATGTAGTGGTCAGTTCTTGTCAACCTGACACAATCCAGAGTCAAACGGGAAAGACAAACCTCAATTGAGAAGATGCTCCATTGGATTGGCCTGTGTGCAAGTCAGCGGGACATCTTCTTGATTATAACTGATGTGGGAAGGCTCAGCCCATTGTGGGCTATGCCAGCCCTGGGCACGTGGCCCTGAGTGGTATAAGAAAGCAGACTGAGCAAGCCATGGGGAACAAGCTGTCAGCACTGTTTCTTCATGGCCTCTGCTTGAGTCTTTCCTCCCGCTTCCTGTCCTGCCCTCTCTCAGTGATGGACTATAAATGTAATCTGAAAGAAACCCTTTCTTTCCCGAGTAGCTTTAGGTCAAGGTGCTTATCCCAGCAATAGAAAGCGCACCAGGACACTGGATGAAAGCGCTGGGAGCTGAGAACCGTTCAGGAGAGGGGCCTGAGGAGGGCTGCTTTCTGAACGCACGTAACATAGAGTAATTTTTAAAAAGTTTTTATTTTTAACATTTTTATATTTATCCTGATGATTTAAAGAAGAATTTTAAAATATTTTCTTTAACTTTTGTGGACGTCTTGAATGTGTGTTTATGGATGTGAATGTAATTCCGCTGGGGGCCAGCAGAGGTCACTGGTTGGATGCTGGAACAACACAGTTGTCTATGGGAACACAACTCCTGCCTTCTGCCGAGCAGCAGTACTCTTAATCCCTGAACCGTCTCTCCAACTCCACGTAAAGTAATTCTTAACTTCATTACATCTCATTTGGGAGTGAGACATTTCTACCTTGGCTTGAACACATAATCTCCATCTTCAGCGGTCCTCCCCAGTCCCTCCCCAGTCACCACCACATCTCCAGTCCTCCCCAGGTACCGCCAACCCTGTTTTAAAGACAGGTGCTTACACTGTCGCCAAGGCTGGCCTAGAACTCACAGTTTCTCCTGCCTCTGCCTCCTGAGTGCTGGAATTAAGGTGTGCACCAACCCACTGACCCTTGAAACTTGAGGCTTCAATCTCTTCACAGACCGACCGGCAACACCTCCCTCCCTACTCTATCCCTCCATGCATCTTAACAGGTTTCGTCCTCCATCTCAGGGAGAAAGGCTGTGTAATCACTGTTCTCGAAATCAGTGTCAGGAAACAGCAGCAACATGGAACGGGACAAAGACGGAGCTTTGGAAGCCAAGACTGCTCCGTTCCTGCCCATTCTCAGGACGAAGTATTTATCACCACCACATAGCAGTGAAACTACATGTTTCCTGAAATAAAACTCGTGTATGGCCTTTCGTATGTACAGTCTGTGTGTGTGTGTGTGTGTGTGTGTGTGTGTGTGTGTGTGTGTATGCATGGGTATGAGTGAGATGAGAGCAGAAAGGGGCCTATGTGGAAGAAGGAGAGGAGCCCAGACAAGAAACAGTAGTGGGATACAACAAGATATGTGTCCTATCTTGTTATACCAATGTCATCATGAAACCTATGGTTTGTGTGCCACTAAAAAGAACAAGTAACAAAATAAATAAATAACTGGCCTAGTATGGTGGAGTACACTTAAGTTCCTAATGATTAGCAGGCAGAAGAGTCAGGAGTTCAAGGCCAGCCTCTACTATGTGGCAAGTGAAGGTGAGCCTGTGGAGCAAGAGATCCTTTTTTTTTTTTTTTCTTAAACAAACAAGCAAAACCAAACAGCAGACAGTCAAACAGACAGACAGACAGACAGACACACACACGATTTAATATTAATTAAATTGGCCTCAAAGTGTCTTTATCCACACATATCAAGGCTGCCTTGAGAACATTTTCTGTGATTAGTTCATAGAACCAGTGTCTTTAAGACCAAGGGTTTCATGCACCTGTCTTTACTATAGAGCATCTCCTACCTTGAAGCATTAACCTAAGTCATATGTACATATTTGTTTATTTGTTTTAACCAAGGTCTTACATTGGAGCCTGGAGCCTGCTCTGAAACTTAACTTACGTTGGCTACCAACAAGAGGTGATCCCCCTGCCTCTACCTCCTGACTACTGGGACTCCATGTAAAGGCCACCATCACAGACTTATCAATTACACATGTAGTTGTTGTTTTTTCGAGACAGGGTCTCTCTATGTAGCCCTGGCTTTCCTGGACCTCAACCTTAGAGAGATCCAACTGCCTCTGCCTTCTGAGTGCTGGGATTAAAGGTGTGCATCACTAGTTTCAGGAAATCCAATTCACACCATAGCCAGTCAATGTTTGGTTGTTTTTTATTTGTTTATTACTTTTAGTAGCATACAAACAATACGTTTCTTTAGGCACCAGTCATGTACATGGCACTTATGCATACGTGCAGCCAAAATACGTATACACATACAACGAAAACAATTCTTTATGTCTTTTTAAATTAAGTTAATTAGTCTCCAGTCTCTCTTCCCCTTCACCCCACTCTCGATGAGCTCTGGAAGGTCCTGTGCTAAAATTAAATCATCTGAAACAGAAAGAGGCCGTGTGTGTGTGTGTGGGGGGTATTTTCTCTTCATGAGGAAATCCACAATCCTGCTTCTGTCACAGCCACGTCTACAGATAATCAGAAGGGTGCACAGTGGGCTATGCCAGCAGTTCTCAACCTGTGGGTCTCGACCCGCTTGGGTATTGAATGACCCCTTTACAGAGGCTGCCTAAGACCATCGAAAACACAGACATTTCCATTACAATTCATAACAATAGCAAAATTACAGCTATGAAGTAGCAACAAAAATAATTTTATGGTTTGGGGGGGGCGTTACCACAGCATGGGGAACTGTATTAAAGGGTCGCAGCATTGGGAGCATTGAAAACCACTGCTATATTAAAAAAATATTTGTGCATTATATTTGTTATTGTAGTGGTGGAGGCAGGGGAATCACTACTTTTTCAAAGACAACCTAAATTACATTAGCTGATTAGGCTAGAATCTAGAAGCTAAAATAGTTCTGAAGTCCAGGCTGCCCTAGAACTCAGAGGATGCCCTTGAACTTCTGACTCTTTGCCTCTCATCTCCCAAGTGCTAGGATGACAGGCATAGGCCAACAGGTCTACCTTGGTGCTGGAGATCGAAGCCAGGACTTCATTCATGCTAGGCAGTGCTCTACAAACTGAGATACTGCCTCTCCATCTGTGATCCTTCTTTTGAATTCCTGTTTTAAGACAAGGGTTCACTCTGTCCCAAACTGGCCTTGAACTTCTAGCAATTCTCCTGCCTCAGCATCCCAGTACAGAAATTACACTTACTCTTTAGGATTTCTGAAGTCAGTCCTTCCAACTGGAGGGAATTGGGCCCCTGCATGCAAGAATTTATTCACAAATGCTTTTTTGCATTAAAAAAAAATTTCTGAAGTCCCTAAACTGTTAGGACCTGTGATAATATGGTTCACACCTCAGAGGAGCTGTTTAGAGACAAGAGGCAGGCACTGCAGAGGCAGGCACTACAGAGTTGGTAAAAACTATTCATATGCATTGGAGGTGCTTAGCACACCCCTGGGACTCCAAGGTTCCAGTTAAATCTGTTTGGAGAAATCACAGAGAACTGCGAAGGATGTGGTATTTTACCGTTTGAAGGCTCAGAGAGGCACTAGTGGACAGACGCTTAAGCCATACATCAGATGGTGTGGGGTAAGCTATGAGTGACCAGAGACAAGTTACTTCCTCCAATCACCGTGTTCTTCTCTCACTTCACACACTTCTTCTGCCCAACTGTGAGTAAGAATCAGCTGTCTTGAAGTTTTGTCTTGAGACAGTCTCGTTATGTAGACCAGGCTGGCCTACTTCCAGACACCCACCTGCCTCTGCCTCCGGAGTGTCACAATTAAAGCCCCGTGCCCTAACCCACAGCTTGCAGCCTTAAAAAAAAATAACCTATTTTTTATTCTATGTGCATTGTTGTTTTGCCTGCATGTGTGTCTGTGTGTGTGTGACAGATCACTTGGAGCTGGATTAGAGTTGTGAGCAGAGTGGAAGCTGTGAGTTAAACCTGGGTTCTCCAGAAGGGCAGTCAGTGCTTTTAACCCCTGAGCCGTCTCTTCCTCCCTCCCTCCCTCCCTTCACCTCTCTCTCTCTTTCTTTCAAACACAAGCTAAGAAAGAAAGCACTGCTAATCGTCAGCCAGGTGAAAAGGACGGGAGACTGTTTTGTATTTAGTTTCTCCCCCTGTCATCTGTTTCTTTTTCTCACGGTCAGGAATCTTCTCTGCCATTCATCGGAAAGTTCTAGATTAAGAGTCAGGTCACCACAAAGGCTCCAGTGTTTGTGATAGTTCTTAGATCTTGTTGATGTAGTTAACTACCCACTGGGTGGCAGGGCTGAGCCAACTGAATTCCTAAACTCGTGAAGAAAGGATTTCTCAGAAAAGGACAAGTTTTCAGAAGAGGCTAAGGACTGAGTGTCCCGTCTCCCTGGAGCCGTTACGTCAACAAAGCCTGGTTGAAAAATATCCCATCCTCTCTGGCTGCCTTCACCCCTTGCTCTAATACACAACGATCCATCAGATTCCAAGGAGGGAAGAACTGGAGTTAAAGTATAAAACTTAACATTAACCTCAAAGGGAAGCAAGACTACAAGTCTGCATCGCCATGAAACAACTATGTTCTCCTTTAAAGTGTCCCCCAACCATCAGCTCAGTCACTACTTACGCCCTGAGCTGCACTCCATAGGTGCTAGGAAGAACACACAGCTACAAAAAGCACATAGCCCTGCTCTCTAGAAATCCATTATCCAGGGGGTAAAAAAAAAAAAAAAAAAAAAAAAAAGAGCAACTTGCCTGAGAAGCATAAACAACGTGCTAGGGAGGATTAAAGAATAATAATAAAATCATACTTAGTTATAAGGCAAAACCTGAGACCAGCTGGCACCAAGATTTCAGAGGGGAATGCTGGCTGACTGTCTACTGGGGACAGGGTGGGGCCTGGAATTTCAGATGCTGGGGCTGAGGAGGGAAGGTGTTCCAGGTAGAGAGAGGCGTCATTGAGGACTTCACAAAGGAAGAAGAGGATATTAGGAGAACACCGAGTACCCAGGCTTGGCTGACGTGCAGGGAACGTAGATCAGGAAGTAGCAGGCAAGGAGGCAGGAACTTTGCATGGAATTCAGTAAGCTCCGGATTTTGCATAATTACAGGAGCTGGCAGGGGGAAAATGTTGTGTTAATTGAGCTGTCATCTAAAGATGATACTGGGAAGGTTAGCTAAGAAAACTATTAAGAAATCTGAGGTGGGTGTGAATGTACTTAGAAGATAAACATGGGAAGATGAGGAGACCAAGGCCAGCCTGGGCTACACAAGGCCCTACATCCTTCTCTCTCCCCCATTTTTTTTCTAAAAAAGCAAACATTCTAGTGTATGGGGTGGGGGTGGAGCGGCAGATGCATATTTATTACTTGGTAAATTGAATTTGAGATGCTGACAGGAGTGCGGGAGACAGGCTAGTTACACAGTAGAGCACTTTTCTGGACTCAAACTCACTTTGAACTTTGAACTTGATTTTTGTTTGTTTGTTTGTTTTTCAAGACAGGGTTTTTCTGTGTAGCCCTGACTATCCTGGCACTGGCTCTGTAGACCAGGCTGGCCTTGCACTCAGGCTCCTCTCCCAGGTCCTCTAGAAAAGCAACATGGACTCTTACCCACGAAGCCATCTCTCTAGCCTCTCTGTCACCCACTGTTTAATATCATTTACAAAGGAATGATATACAGATGGAGAACGAAAAGCAAACAAAGAAGAGGCACGATGGGCTGGAGAGGCGGCTCAGTGGTTAGGAGACATTGTTGCTGCAAAGGACCCAGGTTTGGTTTCCCAGCACCCACGTGGGGGTTCAACACTTTCTCAGCGCCAGGCATGAACGCGGTACACGGGCAGACAAAACACTCATAAAATAATAAAAGCAAACCTAAAAATTAAAGAAAGAGAGAAGGGGGGACACCAAGGCCAACATCCTTAGGAAAAGCTCTGAGAGGGTAAGAAGAAAAGAAACAAAATAGCAAAAGAGAAGAGAATAAAACCCCAAAGTCAAGATGAATCTCCAGTTCTTTATGTGATGGTTTTCAAACTATACAGTTGTTAAAGAAACCTCACTTTGATGTCTTCTAGAAACACTGAAGAAAACCGACTGGAGCAGTGTGTCTCACCCTGTGGGCCTTGATCCCACAAAGATATTTACATTACAATTCATAACAATAGCAAAATCACGGCTAGAAAGTAGCAATGAAGTAACATAATGAGGAACTGTATTAAAGGGTGGAAGCATCAGGGAGGTTGAGAACCACTGCCTTCTCAGGAAAGGAAGGAGAGAGAAGCCAAACAAACAAATCTGACTTAGGAGACTTCCCTCGCAAGTCTCAAGCCGACTGGGGTGCAGTGGCCGTGCTGGCAGTCAGGAGGCAGAAGCAGGAAGATCAGCCTCAACAGTGGGAAGCATGGGATTCCAGACAAGGTATTTATTTTACACAGGGGTCCCTTCTTGCCAGTCGTTGTTTGTTTTAGGTGCCCGTGATGAATCCTCTAAACCTGGGACCGTCATCATCAGAGCAAGCCCAGGAATGGCTCCAACCAGATATTTATTAGCTGGTTATCTGAGAGTCTTGCCCTGTATCCTTTACAATGCCATTGCAAAGATCAAACAAGGTACAAGTCAAAGCACCAAGAGGCAAGGCTCACATCTGTGCCTGGTGCCTGAGGAAGTATGGAACCTCCACGTGGGTGCTGGGAAACCAAACCTGGGTCCTTTGCAGCAACAACAATTTCTCCTAACCCCTGAGCTGCCTCTCCAGCCCATCGCGCCTCTTCTTTGCTTTTCGTTCTCCATCTGTATATCATTCCTTTGTAAATAATATTAAATGTCTCACGACATAGCCCAGGCTAGTCTTGGAGTGGTGGCTCTCCTCTGCCTTACTCTCCCAGTACTGGAGTTACAAGAGTGAGTCACCTGCTTGCCTGGCACAGAACAGGTAGGCCTAGGTTGACGTTCTGGATGTCCTTACAGAAACCTGTGACCTCGGGCAAATCACTGCACCTTTCTGTGAGCCACCGGGTTATTGTGGGAACTAAACGAAATAATCCAATCTTAAATCCTGTTTAAAACGAGAAGGTAGCTGACTTTACAAATAAAATCGCATTGCCACAAGTGTGCTGATGAAGCTCAGCTGGGAGAGGGCTGGCTCGCTCATTTAGGTCCAGTGCTGAGGAGGCAGAGACAGGGGCAGAAGAGGGCATCGGATCTTACTACAGATGGTTGTGAACCACCATGTGGTTGCTGGGAATTGAACGTAGGACCTCTGGAAGCTCTTAACCACTGAGCCATCTCTCCAGCCCAAATCCTGTCTTTTTTTTAAAACAACAGGTTTGAGGTCATCCTTGGCTATCATAGCAAGTTTGGGGCCAGCCTGGGACACATGCAACCTTGTCCAATAAAACAAAAAAGTCTCTCTGAATTCTTAAGATATATTATTTAAGTGTTCTTATTTATCTATGACTTGGAGTCACGTATACAACTGGGTAGTCTCTAATCCCACAGACTCATTTCACAGCCCCCACCCCTAAACTACCTTCTTAGGGAAAGACAGGAAAGAAGTAGACGGATGACGGAAAAGACATATTTTACAGTGATTAAGAAACCAAGCTGTTTTGCATCCCTAGCTCTGACTGTCTGCAGGGCCAGAGGTGAGAGAGAATAAGGACCTGCAGGCCTGGCTTCGCGTCCTGTGCACGAGGCTGCACTGCCAGCTTTGGCTACCCGGTTGTCTAGAGTAAAACAAACACAGGACAAACATTCTTGGCTTCCTATTGGTGCTGAGACTGAACTTGCAAGCCTCTGCTCCCCCTGGGCACAGTTGTCCTTGTCCATGAACCCACAGCCTCTGCCCTGTTTTTGTTTATAAGACTTTTTTTTTCTTCCATCCAAGAACTGAAATGGGTACGTGCATACATGTGCGTGTGCGTGCATGCGTGAGAGAGAGAGAGAGAGAGAGAGAGAGAGAGAGAGAGAGAGAGAGAGAGAGAGAGAGAGAGAGAGAAGAGGGACAAATTGCTATGAGAATACCAGGTGAAAGGTTATAAACAATCTTCTCCAGGAGGCAGCCAATTCAGAACACGCCTTGGCTATAGGCCCAGGAAGCAGCTGCCACTGCCAGAGTTAAACAGATTTTTGGCCTAACGCAGAACAAACAAGTGGTCTCTGCTGAGCGCCGCAAATTAAGAAATGATAGCCGTGCAGGGGACAGGACACAGAACTGTCCACAGGGTTTCCCTTAATTAAAGAATTCAATACTCCATAGACACCCCGAGCAACTATCAGCATTGCCTCCTGGGAGACATCCCAAGGTAACACCCTCTCACCCCTTAGCAGCCTCCCCTCCTTCATCTGACCTCAAGACTTAAAAACAAGAACTTTTTTACATTTAAAATTTTTATTAAGCCGGGCGTGGTGGCGCACGCCTTTAATCCCAGCACTTGGGAGGCAGAGGCAGGCGGATTTCTGAGTTCGAGGCCAGCCTGGTCTACAGAGTGAGTTCCAGGACAGCCAGGGCTACACAGAGAAACCCTGTCTCGAAAAACCAAAAAAAAAATAATAATAATAAAATAAAAAAAAATAAATAAAATAAAATTTTTATTTTGGGTGTCTCTGGAGTGACTACTGGGGAGGGGCAGGAGGGGGGGGGGAGGTCAGAGTTGGTTTTTTTGCTACTGTGTGGGTTCTGCTATTGAACTCAGGTTGGCAGGCCCGGCACCATCTCTCTGGTTCTCCTGAAGTCTTATGTAGCTGGGACTGAAGAGATGGCTTGGTGGTTGATAGTGTCAGAGGAAACGAGTTCGAGTCCCAGAACCAAAACGGCAGCTCACAACACTTAACTCCACTTCTAAGGAAGGCATCGGACACACGTGGGCAGCAAGCACACACGTGGGCAGCAAGCACACACGTGGTTAAAAAAAAAAAAGAAAGAAAGAAAAAAACACCCATAGACATACAAAAATTTTAAATCTTATGTTGCTACATACCACGCTATTTAACAATATCGATATATGCACTTTCGGTATATTTTGATATTTCATACCATCAAGCTAAGGGTTTCGCAGATGCCTGCTACAGGCACTGAGAAACTGAAGTTAGTGAGCGACCTACCTCCCTTACAGTATTAATAAATACTGTTTATCATTGGAAAACACCTAAAGCCTAGTTCGTTAACTTTCTGGAACAAACACACCCTAAGGATCAAGGTGTTCCTAGGCCTTGGTGTTGTGTATATGTTTTTGAACCATGTGATGTTCATCTTTGTGCTTGCTTAAGATTAAGGTTGAGTTGTAACTTGTTAGCCTTAGGGTGTCAACCCAGTTAAGGCGCGCGGGGGTGGGGGCTGGGGGTGTTGTTTATGAACAGCGGTGAACAGGCATGCAAACGCTTTTTACTTCTCCATCTTAATCTCAGGGCTATCATCTTTATTTTCCCGCGCAAGGAAGAAGGAGATAGATAGTCTCCTAATAATTCTGCCCAAATATGGAAGGAGTTTAGGACTCAATGACAAGGCTCCGGTGCAGGGTGGGGGTGGGAGTGGGTGGGGGGGTGGGGAATAGAGTAGGGGGCGGAGGGGGAGGGGGTTGCAGGTAATCCTTCTTCTACACACAAGCATTTCTTTGCACACTTAAAGAGTTATTTCTCTAGTCAGCTCCTGAGGTATCTCTCAGCAAGGTTTGCCAGATAACCAAGTGAAACCAACACAGCTCCAGCGCTGGTGAAATTGAAACAGGCTTAGGGATATGCATTTCATTTAGTCATTTTGGAGAGAGGACAAGGGAGGGGGGTGGAGAATGACAGGAACTCGGAAACAAAGTAAGGAGTGATGTTCTTTTTCTTCCTTTTTCTTATTTTTTTGGTTTGTACCCACCCTCTTGTTTCCTGGAGAAACAAGGACGGGGGAGCCATCAGTGTGAAAGTACACATCTCACAAAGCTGCAGTGAGGAACAAGGGAACATATACAAAATGTTCCCCAACTTCACAGGTACACTGAAGAGATGAGGGGATAAGCAACAGGATGTGGACACTCCCTTATTGCTTCCGCTCCAGAGAACAGAATAGAATGTAATGGGCGAGGAACTGCAGCACATAGGGGCATGAAATGAGGGGAACCCACCAGAGCATTCACCAAAAAGGACTGAAAGCCAGACTTAAAATATGACAAGTTCTCGTCTGGAGAGACTGCAGCCTTTTATTCTTCAATAGAAGTGCAATAGGAGCATATCGGGTGGGCTCTTTCTCACTAACACAACTGCACTCTCGCCCTCCGCTCCATCCTGGAGTATCCTCGGGGCGATGGGATTGTTTTTCACAGACTTGCGAACTTGTGAGCCAGGAATAAATGGTCACCTCGAAATGAATTGCGCTGGCTCAGGCGAGTCATGAAATCCTCTCCTAAGCACATTTTTCTTTCACCTAAAAAAAGAAGGAAAAAAAAAAACCCAACAACAAAGCACAAACCCAAACAACCCAGCTCCCAAGAGGAGTCCCCTGGATGAGGTTCAGGGTCGCGGGGTCCCAGCCTCCCGGGGGTGGGGGGGCACCCGCTGCCCCGGGCCCCGCCCCTCCTGCTGGCAAGGCTGCGCACCCGAACAACAACCATTTTCCCCGCTAGGAGCACACCGTGTCCACGCGCCCCTGCGGCCTCGCTGATTGGTTGGAGGCCTGGTAAACAAGGGCCAAGTAGCCAATGGGAGAACTGTGCACGAGGGCTGCACGAGCCTCCAGGCCAGCACTCGCGTGGAGCGGCAAGCCGGGCGGCTATATAAGCCGTTTCCGGCAGCGGCTTGACACTCTCCTCCTCTGGTCTCGGGATTTCCAGAGTTCCTCCAGTGGCGGAAGACAGCTGTTATTTTTCTCCTGAAAGCTCTTGGCACAGCCAGCAGGTTGAAACTTTCAGGCACCTTTTGGAGAAGTTGTTAGGGTTTGTTTGAGGCTTTCTTTACATTTTCCTTTGGGTTTTCAAGCCCTGACTTTACGGAGGAGAGTGAGCTCTTCGTTTGCTGTGAAGGGCTCTTAAAGATTATTTTCCTCTCCGGCTTCCGTTTTTCTTGAACCCGCTCGGCTCAATCATGGTGATGTTCAAGAAGATCAAGTCTTTTGAGGTGGTCTTCAACGACCCCGAGAAGGTGTACGGCAGCGGGGAGAAGGTGGCCGGCCGGGTGATAGTGGAAGTGTGTGAAGTTACCCGAGTCAAAGCCGTCAGGATCCTGGCTTGCGGCGTGGCCAAGGTCCTGTGGATGCAAGGGTCTCAGCAGTGCAAACAGACTTTGGACTACCTGCGCTATGAAGACACACTTCTCCTAGAAGAGCAGCCTACAGGTACTGCGCTCTCTGCAGGGCGGATGGTGACTTGGGAGGACTGTGGGTCGGGGAGGGCACCACTAAATGTTCCGTTTGAATGGTTTGAACTGTTGGTCCCTATATTTTTTTACTTTGTAATTTGCAAGTTTTTCCACTACCCTTCTCCAACCCCCTAGAGTGATTCGAACACTTTCCGAGGTACTATTTCCTGAAAGTGTTGCCCTAGCTACTACTTAAAGATTAATGTTTTCACTTCTGTCCAAGAAAGTGCTCTGGGATCTTTTCTTCCGTAGTGTAAGAGATGGAAGTCAGGCTAGTCTGCTGCCCAGGCACTCCTCACAGACGCTTTGAAAATGTAACAAGAAGCCTAATGGCCCCTTGCCTTTGTTTCCCAGCAGGTGAGAATGAGATGGTGATCATGAGGCCTGGAAACAAATACGAGTACAAGTTCGGCTTCGAGCTTCCTCACGGGTAGGCATCCACCAAGTGTGCACCTTGCACTCTTATTTCTAAGTCTTAACCTTCCGTTGATCTCTTATAGTTCTTAGCCTTAATTTTGGTTCATTGTTTTGTCACAGGCCCCTGGGAACATCTTTTAAAGGAAAATATGGCTGCGTAGACTACTGGGTGAAGGCTTTTCTCGATCGCCCCAGCCAGCCAACTCAAGAGGCAAAGAAAAACTTCGAAGTGATGGATCTAGTGGATGTCAATACCCCTGACTTAATGGTGAGGGGTTTGTTTTGGTTTTGTTTTGTTTTTAAAAAGGTTTTATTCTTCTTGGTCAGGGATAATAAATTAGATGCATGGGGCGCTGAAATATCTCAAAACATTATTTCCTTTTACACAGGCACCAGTGTCTGCCAAAAAGGAGAAGAAAGTTTCCTGCATGTTCATCCCTGATGGGCGTGTGTCAGTCTCTGCTCGAATTGACAGAAAGGGATTCTGTGAAGGTAAAAACATAACTGCTTCAAATGCTAGACAGGATAGCCAGAACTGGGGGTGGGGTGGGGGGGGTAGGGGGGTTCGGAGAGGGTCACGGGGTAGAGGCAGAGGAAGTGCTGTTAACTTGCATGGATATTCATACTTCCTCTTTTCTCTTTAACTCTAGGTGATGACATCTCCATCCATGCTGACTTTGAGAACACTTGCTCCCGAATCGTGGTCCCCAAAGCCGCTATTGTGGCCCGACACACTTACCTTGCCAATGGCCAGACCAAAGTGTTCACTCAGAAGCTGTCCTCGGTCAGAGGCAATCACATTATCTCAGGGACGTGCGCATCGTGGCGTGGCAAGAGCCTCAGAGTGCAGAAGATCAGACCATCCATCCTGGGCTGCAACATCCTCAAAGTCGAATACTCCTTGCTGGTGAGTGGGTGAGAAGGGAGACAATTACTTGGTTTACAAATTCAGCGCTTTCTAGTACTCAACCCATCTAACAAACTGCCACCCTCCTTTCTAGATCTACGTCAGTGTCCCTGGCTCCAAGAAAGTCATCCTGGATCTACCCCTAGTGATTGGCAGCAGGTCGGGTCTGAGCAGCCGGACATCCAGCATGGCCAGCCGGACGAGCTCTGAGATGAGCTGGATAGACCTAAACATCCCAGATACCCCAGAAGGTAAGCTGCAGCCGGATAGGTTCTCGTGATTTTGACCTGCTTGGGCTTGTGGAGTTGGGGTGGCCTGGCATTTATTTCTTAGCCGGACTTCTGACCCCGTTTTCTCTCTTCAGCTCCTCCTTGCTATATGGACATCATTCCTGAAGATCACAGACTAGAGAGCCCCACCACCCCTCTGCTGGACGATGTGGACGACTCTCAAGACAGCCCTATCTTTATGTACGCCCCTGAGTTCCAGTTCATGCCCCCACCCACTTACACTGAGGTGAGAACTGCTATTCTCACAGGGTCAACATTTTGTCCTCATCCTTTTGAAGGAAGGGTTAATGTGGGTTTTTTACTTAACTAAAAAAACTGAAAATTTCCTCTCTCTTCCCCTTTCAGGTGGATCCGTGCGTCCTTAACAACAACAACGTGCAGTGAGCCTGCAGGAAATGAAGCGTCTGTATTAGCGCATTTCTTTCTGCCTCTCTGCTTGAACTCTCCAGTGTTTCAGAGACTCAGTCTCTACAGTGGGGAACGGGTACACCCCAGCCGCTGACTCCTCAAGATGGGTGGCAATCAGTAGGCGGGTCTCCGGCTTCAAGTGGTGCAGACCAGTGCCCGCACTGTGGTATTAGGAGTGTTTGCTGGGTGGACGTCAGAACACTCAGGAAAATTGAGACCTGACCACTTTCTCGGATGTTGGAAATGAAGAACTTGTTTGTGTTGACTGAGTCAGGGTACTGCTGACCTTCTGGCGTGGTCTTTCCAAGGTTTTTGTTTGAAAGGGAATTTTAAATTGTTTAAAATATCAGTAGACCATCATCTGTGCCATGGGGGACAGAGCCAATTTCAAGTCATGGCCAAAATTTTGTAAGAGGAGTGTTTTTGTTTTTTAAAGTCAGTGTTCCTTTTTTATATCTTTACAAAGAAAAAAGACCTTCCACGGCTGGTGAGCACGCAGCCTGTGAAATTTGGGGCAGCTGCTCCAAGTTGACTTCACCCTGGGAGCAGTAGTAGCTGTGCCCATTGACGGCCATAAAAGCCACTTTACAGCCAGTTGCACTGTGTTCTCTTGTAAGCATAATCAGATGGGAGAATCTGTTATTTCCCTGTAATCCCTTGGAATTGATTCTAAGGCGATGTTCTTAGCACTTTAGCTTGTCAGTTTTGTTTTAGTCTCCATCATAGATGTAAGCTCCACCAGTCTGTCTCTTAAGGGTTAAGCCCAGTGACTTGGAGGGTGGGGGGTAGGGTCTCTATCCCTGAACTCTGTAGACCCAGGCTGGCCTGAGAGATCCACCTGCCTCTGCCTCCTGAGTGCTGCGATCAAAGGCCCAGCTTGGTTATTGCTTTTGAGGCTTTCTCCCAACGCACAGACTTCTGTAAGCTCACTGAGCCTTAGCACTTTGTCCTGTGTCAGCTCCACCCTGAGCACTCCACCTGAGAACTGTGCAGCCAGAATGTTTGCGAGCTGATGGAGGTTTCGTTTTTTGTTGTTTTTGTATTTTGTGTATCTTTTTGTATGATTAAAAACTATATTTTCTACTTATCCAAATATATTTTCACCCCAAAGTGGGGTTATCCTTTGTAAAAAAATTAAATAAAGTTTTTTAAATGCCAAAATAAATGTTCTTTTCTTGTCTGAGATACTGGAGAAGTTACTAGAAAGTGTTTTTCCCTGCTTCCCAATACTGAAAGCCGGTGGGGAGAGAAGTCTCTTGACCCTGAGTGACATAACGGCTGGTTTGTCAGAAAACTCCTTCAGGATCAGGCTTGCTCCTGGGGCTAAGGATAGCCTTGAACCTCTGGTGCAGACATCACAAGCACGCAGTGTCATGCTCAGGTTTTCATAGTTTGTGTGTGTGAATGCAGGTGGGAATGTGGTGCTTAGAACCTACCTTGCAAAAGTCAGTTCCACTTTGTGGGACCCTGAGGCCCAGTTCTCTGCCCTGTTTATGAATTCTTTAAAAATAACTCGGGATTTGGAAGGGACACGGTGAGATTCTTTTTTGTTTTTGTTAAATCCAAATGAGCAGCTTTTGTTTACACAAACGCAGGGAGGATGTGGGGAGAAGGGACTGGGAGATTAATGTGAGGGAAATTAAATGGGTGTTTGCTCAGATGGGAGGCAGGAAGCGGTCCTGGTGTGCTCTGGATCTGATGTTCCCGAAAGCTCAGCAGACAGTCCAGAGTGAGAATGGGTCCTGACTGGCAGAGGCCTTAGCCCACCCTACCCCAAAACAGGATGACTGGTGGCAATGGAGTTTTTGGTTTTGTTTTGCTTGAGACAAATTCGGGCTAGCCTTAACCTGGAAGCAATCCTGTCTCAGCCTCCCGAGCACTGGGATTAGAAGACCACGGTCTCGTTCATCACTTGGTTTTTATTGAGAATTCCCCCAATATAAACTTGGTTCATAAGCTGCAAAGAGGAACTATTTCAGACTTAGTTTTAGTTATAGGGATTAGATGTTTTAGAAGCAGCTACAGTTTTCTATCTTTATAGTTTATTGTGTTTTTTGAGACAGGGTTTCCTCTGTAGTCCTGGTCTGTAGATCAGGCTAATCCCAAACTCAGAGATCCACTTTCTTCTGTCCCCCGAATGCTAGGATTCGAGTTTACCACCACAGCCTGACTCTTTACAGTTCTCAACGTATAATTAGAATTCAGTGTCTACCCTTATTCCTTGGGACCTGTTTTGGAATTTTCTATTTCTTACAAGGGTATTGATGACTGATAAACCATTTCACTGCTAACTGAAGTTATTTTATTCAGGAAAAAGCTACACACGTGAGAAACAGAGATGGCAGAATACATCACACCATTCTTCCTGGGTTTTGGTTCATCTAAATGTTTTTCGTCAAAATGGGTTTTCCATAGCTTTCGACACACCAGTACCCTTTCTGAAGCACTGTATTAGAAACCAAGGGGAGGCTCGCTGTGGTAACACACACCTAAAACCCAGCATTTGAGAGACAAAAGCAGGAGGATTGTCAAGAGTTCAAGACAGCCTTGGCCACAGGTACCGCCAGGTCTTCTAGGGCTACAAAGCAAGCACTTATATCCCCCCAAACAAACCACAAAACCACACAACACACAAAAAAGCATGTGAACACAGAACTGAACAGAAATTGAAATTGAAAAAAAAAGAAATCCTTTCCTGTGCTAGTAATTGATCTTTACCCTCCGTTCGCTATATCGCACCTGTCACTTTCCTGCCTCAGTGGCGCACGCCTTTAATCCCAGCACTCGGGAGGCAGAGGCAGGCGGATTTCTAAGGTCGAGGCCAGCCTGGTCTACAGAGTGAGTTCCAGGACAGCCAGGGCTACACAGAGAAACCCTGTCTTGAAAAACCCAAAAATAAAATAAAAAATAAAAGATAAATAAAAAGAACAATCATTTGTGTCTGTATACCACAGTGCCCGGGGAGGTCAAAGGACATCTGTGGAACTGGTTCCCCCTTCCACCTTTACATGATCCCAATGACCCATCAAACACAGGTCACCAAACTCACAGCCATTGCCTTTATCCAAGCCAGGTGACATTTTTCCTTCTTTGTCTTTTGATACTGGGTTTCATTTAGTCTAGGCTGTGTCTTCAGGGTGACCTTGAATTTCTGACCCTCTGGCCCCACCTTCCTAGCACTGGATTCATAGGCATGCATGTGTTTCCACGCTCACTTTATACACTGCTGGAGGCTGAAATCGGGCTCCGTCTACACTGGGCAAACACTTTGCCAACTGATCTGCATCTTAGATTCGTGAGCTCCTTTTATCTGTTTACAGTGTGCTGGTACCTACCTCTCCCTATTGCTGTGAAAACTCTCACCTGAAGTCCTCCCCCATTTCTCACCTGTTCAAACATTTAGTAGCCCCTCCCCTTTAATTCTGTGATCAGGAAACTAGGTCAAAGTTGACGGAAAAGTTTTTTATGCAGCTGGGTTTCCAGGGACTTGAGGGTTGGAGCAGGGACAAGAATGAGAAAGAGGGCCAGGCTAAGGGATGGAGAGACCAGGAAGGTCTGCGTATTTGTGTACACAGACTTGTTATGAGAACTGAGTGGCCAGGAAAGGACAGATAACAACACCCAAGGCCACTCAAGAGATTTGATCCTGCAAGAGGCAGAACATATGCCCCCTCTCCTGGTATCCCAGCCCCACCCCACCCCCACCACATCTAGCACTATTTACAAGATTTTATTTTCTTTCCAAGACTGGTCTCTCTCTGGCACCCAAGCTGGCCTGGACCTCACTCTGCACGGGGGCCATCCTGCTGCCCCAAGCTCTGAGGACTGGGTTTATAAGTGTCGCTCATAACACCTGGACTAAGGCGTTTTCTGTGACAATGGACATTCTGTGTGAACCTTGTGCTGTGGAGTCATCAAACTGTGACTGAAAAATGGCATTTTTAGTTCTGTTTAATTAATCTAGACTTATACAGCACTGTGTCACGAGTCATCCCCATATCGTGCCTCGCAGCTAACTCTGAGGAAGGAAGTTGCCGGATCTGCTCCCCAAGAGGAAACCCATCCCTCCTGAGGGCACAGCAGGCTGCCCTCCACTTCCTTTTGCCTTCTCTACACAATTTCTGTCTCATCCTGGGACATTTCCTGCCTGAAGGCTCATTTTGTGCCACTTCCCCGTTGCTGGGCAGCTCTTTCCCCATTTAACACTGGGTCTCATTTTCCCGTGCTCTTCTCAAATGGCTTTCAATTTTTAAAGAACAACAACCCCCACATACCACCGCCGTTAGTAGAGATCTAGTTCTGAGTATTATTTATTCATTAGGTCCAGTCTAGTACGGGAAGAGCTGAGAAAAGTCAAAAAGAAATAGTGAGAAGTGGCGGGGGGCGGGGGGGGGGACACCCTAAAGAAAATAAAGTTAAGAGAAGGGCCTGGTGGCCTGTCACCCCATCATATGGGAGACTGAAGCAAATGGGTCAAGAGTTCAAGCCAGCTTGGGGTACACAGAAAGCTTTTGTTATTAAGACTAGAGGTGGAAGCCGGTAGCAGTGGCACACGCCTTTAATCCCAGTACTCCAGAGGCAGAGGCAGGAGAATTTCTGTGAGTTAGAGGCTGGCCTGGTCTACACAGTGAGTTCTAGGACAGCCAGAGATACACAGAAAAACTCTGTCTTGAAACAAAAAACCAAACCAAAACAAAAAGATCAGAGCCACAGCTCCATTGGAAGAGTGTCTAAAATGCATAAAGCCAAAGCCTGAATTTGAACCTTAGCAGCATATTTAAAAAAAAAAAAAAAAAAAAAAAAAGCCTGGTGGTAAACACCAGCAATCCCTAAATTTGGGAGGCAGAGGCAGGAAGATCACAGAAGTTCAAACGTTCAAGCCATATATATCTATGTAGTGAGTCTGAGGCCAGCCTGGGATACATGAGACCCTGCCTCAAAAAAGCAGACAGTAGATCAGGAAATGCAGGCCATCCTCAGGGGCGCAGTAGCGACTTTGAGGCCAAGGTGGGCTCCAAAAACAACAGCTACAGGTAGTTACTTAAAAACAAACACGCGAACAAAAAGCCAAGGGGCTTCTCTAAACATAAAGAAAATGAAAGGATCCAACTAGAGTTGGGACATTGAGAGAGAAAATTGTGGAGAGAAGAGAAAACTAAGCATATGGCCAGCAGGAACTAACTACACATGAAGACCTTTGACTCTCTGACACTCTCTCTCTCTCTCTCTCTCTCTCTCTCTCTCTCTCTCTCTCTCTCTCTCTCTCTCTCTGTCTCATGTGTGTGTGTGTGTGTGTGTGCTCTCACTTTGGGTGTTGTTGCTCTGACTTTGTGCACATTTTGTTTGTTTGTTTTTGAGATAGGATGTCTCAGAGTTGGAAGTTCCCTAATGGGGCTACATTGGCTGGCCAGGCATCCCCAGCGGCCCCCTTGTCTGCGCTTTTCCACCACTGGGATTATAAGCATTAGCTACTATGTTCTGCATTTTAAATAGGTTTGGGCTCCTACTCAGACCTTTGTTCTTGTGTGGCAAACATGTTACTGAGTGAGCCAGCTCCCAGCCTACCTTTGACTAATTTTTTTGAGCAGTCCACAGAGTCCTGCTAGAGTATTTTTTCCTTGAATCACCTCTAAGTGAGAACACAGAAGGGAGATAAAGCATACATCTAACTGACTCTCCTGTCCTAAGCGCTCTGACAGGAAGAAGACCTCCTATCCACAGTACTTCGGAGGTTGAAACAACCTTCCAGAGACAGCCACAGATTCAGGGTTGCAGGCCTTGGCTCACTAGGTGATGGCTCTAGAGCCTGGAAAAGTTCCGTGATTAGCCTTCCCGTAGAGTTCTGCCTTGGTTTCTCTATTTTGCTGTGATAAGCACCATGACCAAAAGCAACTCAGGGAGAAAAGGGTTTTATTCGGCTTACATGTCCAGATCACAGTCCATCAGTGAGGGAAGGCAAGGGCAGGAACCTGGAGGCAGGAGCTGATGCAGAAGCCATGGAGGGGTGCTGCTTATTGGCTTGCTCCCCATAGCTTGTTCAGCCTGCTTTCTTATATGGCTCAGGAACACCTGCCCAGAAATGGCTCCACCTACCTCTGGCTGGGCCCTCCTACATCAATCATTAATCAAAATGCCCCACAGACCAGTCTGATGGAGGCATCTCCTCAACTAAGGCTCTCTCTTCCCAGATGACTTTAGTTGGGGTTAACAAAGCACTCACCAGCAGCACAGGTACTTAGGAGAGCTAGTTATTGAGAATGCAGGCCCTGAAACCAAACTAAATTCTACACCTCCTGTGACACCTGCCAGCATGTGATACTGGCTTGCTTATTTAAACTCTCCACACCGTAGGCCGTTCATTCAATACTGCTTTGATGTAAAGTTTTATGTAGTTTACTTTGTGTGCACGGCTATGTTTGCAGGTATGTCTGTCTGTGCTCTATGTGCCTTCCTGATACCTTTGGGAGCTAGAGGGGAGCACACGCATTGCACACACACACACACACACACACACACACACACACACTCAAACAGGAAGTTTAGTAAAACATGTGTATGCACAGAGAACGAAGTCGGTCAGGTGTCTTCCTCTGACAATTTCCATCTTATTTTCGAGACAAGGTCTTTCACTGAAAGTTGGGAACTCTCAGACTGGCTAGCAAGCCTCGGGGCCCTCCTGTTAGCCTTCCTGCAGTGGAACTGCAGTCAGACACCAGCCCACCTGGCTTTTTATATGGGTGCTTCAGTTTAAATAGCAAGCACTTTACCAACCCCCCTGGTTTACTTGTTATTTGTTTCTTTATCTTTGAGTCAGAATGTCACTGTGTAAACCAGGCTGGCCTCACACTTATCTCAATCCTCCTTTGCCTCAGGTTCCTGAGCACTGGGATCACAGGTGTAAACTACATTTCCAGGTTGTGTGTGTGTGTGTGTGTGTTATTTAGGAGAAAGAGTCTCTAGATAACCCATACCGACCTCATACTTATAATCTTCTTGCCTCTCAAATGTTGGGATTGTAGACAGACATGAACTGCCACTTGTAGTTGTGATTGTTCATTTGTAAAATGAAAGCAAGGGATAGAACTGCCCCCATAGGTGTTATGAAGATTAGAAATGCATAGTGGGGAGTGGGTAAAGATATTTGCCACCAAACCTCTCCCCACTACTCACATGGAAGGAGAGAACCAATTCCCCAAAACTTACCCTCTGACTATAGGCATGCCATAGTGCCTATGCACACATGCGGCACATGCATACATATACATACACATGCATGTGTGCATGCACACACACACAACACACTGATGTAGGGGCTGGAGAAATGACTCAGTGGCTAAGAATACTTGCTGCTTTTCAGAGGACTGGATTTAGTTCCCAGCACACTTATCAGGCAGCTAGTAAACCCCAGCTCCAAGGGATCTGAAGCCCTTTTCTGGTCTCCCTGAGCATCCATAGACATGTGGTATTCACTCACAGAGATACAGACCCATAAACTAAAAGAAAAAAAAAAAGGAACAAATCTTTTTTGTTTGTTTGGTTTTCTTTGTTGTTTTTTGTTTTTCAAGACAGGGTTTTTCTGTGTAGCCCTGGCTGTCCTGGAACTCACTTTGTAGACCAGACTGGCCTCAAACTCAGACGCCTGCCCCTGCCTCCCACGTGCTGGGATTAAAGGCATGCACCACCACGACTGGCTCTTTTTTGGTTTTTGAGTTTTTGTTTTTGTTTGTTCATGGTTTGAAGGCATTTATTGTAGAAAGGCAGAAAGAGAGAGAGAGAAGAGAGATGAGAGATGAGAGAAAAGAAGAAGTGGAGGGCAGCCATGGCCACGTGGAGAGAAGGGAGAAGGGAAGGGAAGAAGGAGAGAGAGGGGTAAGAGACAAGGAGAGAGCAAGGGCTTAAGAGCAGAACAAATCTTTTTAAAAAGATGAAGTGTAGTAAGGGAAGGGTGCATGTGGGTGCTGCTAGCACAGGGCGTGCTTGTTATTCAAAGGAGGAGCAGCTGAACAGGCGGAGCCCCGCTCTGTCCAGAAGAGAGCCTACTTCCACAAATTGTTCTTTGACCTCTGCAAGTGGATTGCAATGGGATCTTCTAAATTCTTCAGTTTACACAATTATGGGAAAGCTTTCTACCATTTAGTGTGGCAAATCAAGGGCCAGAGAACATAGACATACAACATAATAAATGAGTCTCTTATTTATCTTTCCTTCCTCCCTTCCTTTCTTTCCTTCCTTCCTTGCGTCTTTCTTTTTTACATTCCTTTGAATTTTTTATGTGCATAAGTGTTTGCCTGCATGTATGTACGTATGTGCACTACTTGCATGACTGGTGACTGCAGGGGTCAAAAAGGGCCTGGAACTGGAGTTCCAGATGGTTATGAGCCACCTCATGAGTGCTGAGACCAGAACCTGGTCCTCTGTAAGACGCATAGGTGCTCTTCCCGTGAGCCCTCACTCCAGTCCTAAGATATTTTGCTCTTTTCCCAGAGAGGGCCTAGCTGGGTAGAACAAGGGTCAGAGTCATGAGCCTATCCTCCGGGCCCAGGTCAGTTGACCTGGATTGTTCTTGTCCTGCCCTGACCGTTCCCCGGGCTTGATCCTTCTCTAGTCTTTCTTTAGCCTGTTACATAAAGAGGAAAGAATGAACGAACTCAGTGCACTGCGGTGTTTCTGTGTTCCCGCTGCTTGGTCATCTCCAGGCAACAGCGTGATGGAAGGAGAGAGACAGAGCCATGGGGACAGCATTGTGAATCTCATGTGACCTGCATCTCAGGATGTCAAGTGAGGTCCATTCTCTCTTTTTGCGTGATGGAACTGCTGAGCGGACATCTTCGAGTCCACCAAGCGGTCAGTAAGCAGGTTCGTGGAAACGTCCGGCTAGGTGCTTGTCAAGGGTATTTTTAACCTCCTGGACAGATGGAGAGAGGAAGAGTTCCAGGTGCAGGGAGAGGACCGCAAGTGAAGGTGCGCCCTTTAAATGGCTCTACATTAGGACGAAAACTCCTCCCGCCGAGATCCTCCTCCTGCCGCCCAGACTCACAGTTAGTGCTTGGCATCCCGCTCTTTCTCTCTGCACGCATGGTCTTTCATACTTGCCTCACCTTCCAGAGCAGAAGCTTAGCTTCTTGTTCCACACTCAGTTTTCCCTTCCAAACCTCCATAGACCAGTGGGCGTGTCCTTTTCTCCTCATGGAGAAAGAGGTGGTCCTGCAGGCAGGCAGTGGCACCTGAGCTCTCTATGCTGCCTCCTTGACCGGCCTGTAGGAGGGCTCCAAACTCTTCTGAGACCTCATGGACCCTACTGTCCCTACTCCTGAGAACAGAATCTAAGACAGAGAAACCCAGGTTTGGGCTTTATACACCTTGGGAACACAGAAGAGATGTTTGCTTGTGGAGGTCAGAGATTGAAAATGGTGGCATGTGGACACGGCCACCTAGATATCTAGGTCACTGGAGAGATGGAGGGGGGTGGAGAGCAGTCAATTAACAGAGAGCTTAGGAGAGCCTGTTGACTATGGGAGGAGGGTCCTGGATACAGGCATGGAAATGGGCGGGGAAGAGAAAAATTATGGGAATTCTCAAATGGGCTTCATTTTATCTTCTTTTAACTACCCCCCACCCCCTTTTTTTTTCCCCTTTGGTGTGTATGTGTGTGCTGAGACAGGGTTCCTACTGTGTAGCCCTGGCTGTCCTGGAACTCACTCTATAGACCAGGCTGGCCTTGAACTCAGAGACACAGCCTCTGCTTCCCAAGTGCTGTGATTACAGGCATGTGCCACCACTACCCTGCATCTTGGCCTTCTTTTTAAACCACACACCAAAGACTTCGCCCTCCTCTCCCTTTGTCTCTTTCTGTGTCTCAGAGCCTCTTCTGATACTTTATATCCTGTTTTGTGGTAAAGGCAGGAGTCCTCCTCAGCACAGGAACCCCGAGGGCTGGGAAGACAGAACTTTGGCTTGCCATAGAGCCCCAGCTTAACTGTGCTATGGTTCGCGGTTCTCTTCTTGTATGCTGACTTTAGCTGAAGTTGACAAAACAGGGCACAACAGAGGAAATGCTAAGCCCGAGGCAGAGCACAAACCAAAGACGCTTGCAGATGTTTAGAAGTCTGTACTATTTCTTCCTCAAAGTTTGAATTGGCTGTGAACATTTAGAAGCGATATTACTACATTTTAGGGGCCTGGTGTGGCACTGCATTCCTGAAATCCCAGCAGTTGGAAGCCTGAGGCAAGAGGGTTAACAGTTACCAGGACACAATTGATACTATAACAGGTTGCTCCCAGACACTGTTGGAAGAAAGAGAGAGAGAGAGAGAGAGAGAGAGAGAGAGAGAGAGAGAAGCAAGAAAGGAAAGAGGAGAGAGAGAGAGAGAAGGAAGAAGAAGGAGGAGGAGGAGGAGGAAGGGAGGCAGAGAGGGAGGAAGGAAAAAAGGTGAGACAATTTAGAAGTGAGAGCACTTGCCACCTGAGTCTGGTGCCCTGAATTCAATCCCTGGAACCCAGGAAAAGATGGGAGGAGTCAACAGAGTGCACAGTTGTCCCCTGAGCTCCACGTGCACACCATAGCACAAATGTGCTTGCATTTACACCACACCCCAAAATCCAAGGGGGGGGGACTTCCACCTTAGGGAAGCTGAGGCAGGAGGATCAGGAGTTCAAAGCTATTCTCAGCTGCATAGCAAGTTCCAGGTCACCCTGGGTTACATAAGACCTTGTCTGCACATACATACACACACACACACATACAATACATACACACATACAAGAGGAAAATTATGTGACGCACCCTAAGGACTTCAAGGATAAGTCTAAAGATCTCTTGTGTACAGCCGCCTCTCCTGGCCAGGTCCGCAAACATCCCCTGAGAGGTTTGAGAAGCCACCGACCGACACCCTGGACAGGTGAGAGTGGTGGCTTGGGCTGGAAAACAAGACTCAAAACAGGATCCAGGCCAAGTAAGGGAGAGGTGAGGGGCCGAGAGCAGCCAGATCCAAGTATGGTAAGGCAGGAAAAAGTTATCTGGGTGCCAGGAGAGAGGCCTGGGGGAAGGAGCTTTGCGAAGGGCTGCTTCTCTCTCTCAGAGAGGGAGTGGCTCTCCCACAGAACGCCCATCTTTGCTTACTTCCTTTCACCACAGTGGCCTGGCAAAAGCATTCTCTGGAGGAGGGAGCTTCCTCTCAAAATGGTTGCCTCCGAGGCCACAGCAGGGCAAAGGAAAGAAGAAGGAGAAGGCTTCTTTCCTGACTAAGGGACCGTGGGAGGCATCTCCATGATAAAAGAAACATCCGATTTAGACAGCCTTTTCCTGGTTTTGTTTGTTTGGTTTGTGTGTGTGTGTGTGTGTGTGTGTGTGTGTGTGTGTGTGTGTGTGTGTGTGTGTGTTTTGAGACAGGGTCTCTTACAGCTCAGGCTGACCTCAAACTCACTATGTAGCCTAAGAGAGCTTAAGCTCCTAGCTGTCCCTTGCCCTGCCTCATCCTCACAGGCTTTCGTTGCTGGCTGTGCTAGCACAAACATGTAATCCTAACCCCAGCACTCAGGAGCCAGAAGGCTCTCAAATTTGAGATCAAATTCCTGTCTCAAAGAAATTGTAAAGAAGATTTGGAGGTGGCTCAGTCAGCAAGGTGTTTGCTGGAGAGATTGCTCAGTCAACAAGGTGCTTTCTGGGAAGGTGACTCAGTCAATAAGGTGCTTGCTGGGGTGATGGCTCAGTCAATAAGGTGCTTGCTGGAGATGTGGCTCAGTCAGCAAGGTGCTTGCTGGGGAGGTGGCTCAATCAACAAGGTGCTTTCTGGGAAGGTGGCTCAGTCAACAAGGTGCTTGCTGGAGAGGTGTCTCAGTCAACAAGGTGCTTGCTGGGGAGGTGTCTCAGTCAGTAAGGTGCTTGCTGGGGAGGTGTCTCAGTCAGCAAGGTGCTTGCTGGGGAGGTGTCTCAATCAACAAGGTGCTTGCTGGGAAGGTGGCTCAGTCAGCAAGGTGCTTGCTGTGTGCAAGTTTGAGGACCTATGTAGTCCCTGCAATCCCAGGACTGGGGACATAGACATAGGCAGGTTGCTGAGGTCAATGTCCAGCCATCCTAGCCTACTTCAAATGCATACAAGGTGGACCATACATGAGGAATAGCACTTTAGGCTGCTTTCTGCCCTTCATATTTATAGACATGCATGAGCACACATATGCACACGGACAAACGGAAAAATTCACATCAAGATAGGAATAAAGCAAGTGTGGTGGTACACACCCATAATTATAGCACTTTAATTTGGTTTTGTTTTGGGTTTTTTTGGGGGGGCGGGGGGGGGTTGGTGGTTGTTTTTGTTGGTTGGTTGGTTGGTTGGTTTTTCCAACAAAGGCTCTCACTATGTAGCTCTAGTGGTCCTGGAATCTACTCTGTAGACCAGACTGCCCTCTAACTCACTCAGAGATCCACCTGCCTCTGTCTCCTAAGTACTGGGATTAAAGGCCCGAGCCACTGTGCCTGACAATCCGAGCACTTTGGAAGCTGAGGCAGACAGATTATTACATGCCTGAGATTAGCCTGCACTCCACAATGAATTCCCTGTCTTAAATAAAATACAAACAAAAGCAAACTGGAAGTAGTGGTGTGAGCCTGGAATCGCAGCACTTGGGAGATGGAGGCAGAAGGATTAGGAGTTTGAGTGTTTGAGTGATCAAGTTTAAGGCCAGCCTGGGCTCCCCAAGACCCTGTCGGGAATGAACAAAGCCAAACACAAACATGGGTTTAATCCTCCTGGCAGGCACTGATACTGCAGGGTGGTGGGGACAAGGTGATTTTGGATGTTTCCCCCTCTTTACCATAAATCCAGAGAGGGAGAACCATAGGGCTGTGTCCACTCTGTGGGGGAAAGTCTGAGCTGTAGGAAGCACAGCTGATAGTCCTGGGACATGAGGCGGTTTGAAGAGAAAATAGCCCAGACTCTATGACCATGGAAAACCTTCACCCTTCTGGTCTGGGGTGAGGTCAGTGCGTGCCTGCTAACTCCCACTGGGGTAGCTATAGCCAGGCAGCACACAGAAGAGACACATTACATCCTAAGGATTAGGCGAACCATTCCTGCTGATAATACTAGAAACTAGAATTCTGCGTCGGGATTTCAAATTTCTATGTTTGTGATTTCCTTGGGGGGAATGTGAGTCTCAGTAGGGGAAAAGTCAGTGGAGAAAAGGTCACACTAGCCCGGGCCAGATTACTTAACAGGACGATTCCTGTCTAGCTCATTTATCCCCTCACCTCTGGCCAGACGTGTTTAAGGACGGGTAGGAAGGACCTGTATCTGCAGCCGCTTCTTTGGTCTGAAATCTCTGTGGTGTCCTTGATGTGACTCCCGACTCGCAGGTCGTAACCTTGAACTCTCGGTTATAAGGCTTTTCTGCTTTCTTACTAGTTGTGGGAGTTGCTGGTCCCCAGCTACCCTGCCTGCAAAGGTTCTTGGAAACAACTGGCCATGTGCCTGAGGTATCTTTAGCTTGCCTGGCCGAAAATAAGGTGAGAAGATCAAGGAGATCGAATGACAGCTTGGCGAAAGGGGCATGTCCCGCCATTTGTAGGACAAAGGTTGGAGTGACCACTGGGGATCAGTTTTGCTGTCTCAAAGACAAAATGTCATACAAATCAAGTCAGATGTGAACTCCGCCCTGCCTGGACTCCTGCTTTTACTGGCAGGTGACCTTGTTGGACCAAGCAAATGTCTGGAGTCCCGGTACCGTTTTTACCTTTACAAGTGAGTCTACACCAACCCTACTGTGGAGTAGGGGGTCTCGGGAGACAACTCGTGTATCAGATTCATATATCAGATATGAAGAAACTGAGCATGGGGTCGTGACACAACGTTCCAAGGGTACGAGACTATGGAGTAAAGACACCAAAGCCCTGGGGTGATGTTTTGCCTATCTGAGATGACAATTGTTCCCCTTGACTTAGCTTCTTCATTTCTCTTTCTTTTTTCTTTTTCTTTCTTTCTTTCTTTTTTTTTTTTTTTTTTTTGGTTTTTCGAGACAGGGTTTCTCTGTATAGCCCTGGCTGTCCTGGAACTCACTCTGTAGACCAGGGTGGCCTCGAACTCAGAAATCTGCCTGCCTCTGCCTCCCGAGTGCTGGGATTAAAGGCATGCGCCACTACGCCCAGCTTCTTTTTCTCTTATTTCCTTTGAGACAGTGTCTCCTGTGCCCCAGCTTGGCCTCAAATTTTCCATAGAACCAAGGGTTAGAGGCATACGCTTTTATGCTCAGTTCTGTGGTGTTGGGGATAAAGTCTAGGACTTTGTGTATGCTGGGCAAGTGCTCTGACTACTGAGCTACACCCCCAGTTCACACCCTGCTTTATTCTCTACCAGCCCACACCCTTCTTTACTTTCAAAGTTCAAACAACCATAAAAGTAAGTTGCAGAGACCAACTACCTTTCCCTTACCAAACCACGGTGTCTAATTGCTCCGTCCACCTGCCTTCTGGCCTTCAGTTTTCTTTGTTCTCTACTCTCAACCTAAACTTGCTGCATCCAGATCTCTATTTGGTCCTCTCTTAAACCACACGAGTCCTCGTGCCTGTTCACCGACTCCCCATTTCACGGGTCCTGCCCAAGGAGGTGAGGCCTGGGAGGGTAGGTGTGGAACATGGGTCAGGTTTTCCTGCTGTAAAATCTAGTCTGCAGCCCAGGCACTAGAGCAATTTAGACAATTAAGAACTGTTCCTAATGGGTATGATGTACCTGGGTGGCAAACACTGACTAGGTCTGATGTAAATTAGTAGGCAAGGCCTCAACTGCTGTGCTGCCTGTCTCTCCAGGAAGAGCGGCTTTGACCCTGTCTGCTGGACCCAGGCTCCAGCCTCTGCCTGTTTGTGAGTGCTTGTGGGAAGTTGGGGAAAGGTCAGTGGACATAGTTTAGCTCATGCCTGGAACCGATTAGGAATCTGGGGGAGCTGTTGTGTCTCGTGTCACTGGCTTTGTCCAACAAGGTCACCTGCCAGGGAAGGCAGGAGTCCAGGCAGGGCAGAGTCCAAGAATGACCTGATGTTTATGACACTTCGTCTTTGAGGCAGTATGACTGATCCCAAGTGGTCATTCCAACCTTTGTCCTCCTTTCTCCTGCGCCAGGGGAAAGAGGACGTGAAGAGACGGAACTGTGGAAAGATGGGTGAGGGTTAGTGTCCTGCCCTTCTTTACCACCTTTAGTTCGGGATCTTTGGTCCCACCAAGAAGTTCCCAGGGATGTGAGGTGGCTCAGTCGGTGCCTGCCTCCAAGCCTTGAATGTGAGCCCCCAGACCCGTATGGCAGCAGGAGAGTACTGACTCCAGCAAGCTGTCCTCTGGGTTCCCCACACACGCCATTTTGTACACCCTTGGCCAAATAAATGAAATGTTAAAAAAAAAAAAAGTTTCCAGAGGAGCATCAGGTGGGCTAGCCTGTGGCAGTGTCTCTCAGCATAGACCTGGACTTAAGTAATGAGGGTTAGGATGGTGTCTTCCCTCCACTGTGTGTGCGCGGGACAACGTAGGAAAAGACAACAGGTAAACAAAACAGAACCAAACCGTTCAGGATCTTTGTTTTCGGCTGTTCCCTCCCTAGCTACAGTCGCTGGCAGTGGAACTGTGGGAAACCCCAGGGACAAGTCTCCTGGCCCCGCCCTCCCCTCACCTCGGAGAGCTAGAAAAGGAACACATCAATCACCACAAATTGCTCAATATCTCTGGAATGTTCGCTTCTATTCCTGTTCCCAGCTCCGCTTTCTTGGCTGGGCTTCTATCCCAGCACTTGCTACCACATTTAAACGAGGCCTTGAAGGCGCTTTTCCTCCACGGAGTCTAAGCCCCTCTTTGCCCTGTACAATGGGGTCAGAAATACCTGACCTTGGATTTCGGTTCTCTAACCCACGATGCTGTAGGAAATTCGGTCGGCCTGTCTAAAAGTGATTGGGGAGCTTATTGGACGCTTCTCGCACAGTCCATCTTTAGACCATGAAATGCTCAGTGGGGCCTCCCGTGGTAGCACCGCAGATGTCTGTGCAGTTCTCCTTACTGTTTCTATACTGGACACGCAACTTACTCGTGGCTGTGGCATGTCAAGTGCATGCAACCAATCAGCTCGAGGAAGGCTTCCTTAGAAGCCAATCAGAGGCCAGGGAAGTGACCTCACCCAAGGGAGCGCTGTGTGGGCGAGGAAGCCTCTCTTAGAGCTGTGAGTGTCCCTAAATCACTCCCTTCCTCCCCACCCTCCTTACTTCCTGGAAGATAACACCGCCTACCCCCTCCCCAAAGTGGAGTGAGAAAGGCTAACTTAATTCCACAAAGGAAAGAACAACAAAAAAGAAGAAGCTGCAAGCCACACCCCGCTGTCTGTAGAGAACAGTATATTTAGGGAGATCCTAAATATGCCTTTCAAAGTGGGCTCTCCAGGTCCTGGAAGACCGTAAGCTGAAAGCAGTGAGTCACTCCTCTCCCGGCCCCTGGCTTTCTGGACTCCCTGCCCAAAAATAGCTGCAATCACTCTTTGTAAATAAGGACACCGTCAAGGTCAAGTGTGAGAAAGGAGAGGGCTGGCGTCCTGGTGAATGTGCCCGACTATGCAGGCTCATGTCCCTATGCTGCTGGAGGCCAAAGGCTAGGGTAGTCTGTGGGCGAGCCTATACTTTCCCCAGCGCTGCTTTCAGACAGCATTGCAGATGAGTTCCTGAATGTCCTCCACGGGAGAGCTAAGAAGTAAAGGTCAAAGGTCAAGGCGGTGACACACACACACACACACACCTGTGTCACACTGGACAAGCAGAGGTTTGACACTGGTGGCACAGACCTGGGACCACAGCTTGGGAGGCTGAGTCAGTTTCAAGCCTGTTTGAGCTACAGGGTTAAGTTCAAGGCCAACTTAGGCAACTTAGCAAAAGCTCTGTCTAAAAATTCTAAAGTAAATATATAAAAAGAGCTGGGGACATGGCTCAGTGATAGAACACCCGTTTAGCATTTGCATGGCTGTAAATTCAGTCCTCTGAAAGGGGGTATGGCAGGGTGTAAGAATGGCTTGACTGGACACCCCCTTCAGCCTTTCCTCCGACCCTTTCCCAGTACACATCACTCTGTTAGACAGATACAAACATTTTATTTAAAAGTACAAAACAGGCCTTACTCCTCTTGACTGTTCCCACCCCAAGTCTCCCTTAAACTGTCAACAGCTGTGCATCACAGCCCCCAGGGATCACACAGGCCACCTGGATTCTGACCAATTTTTCCTCAACAGGAGTAAACGCTAGTAAGTCTGCTGTGGTGGTGAAGCCCTGTAATCCCAAGACTTGGGAAGTGGAAGGGGGGTCCAAAGTTCAAGGCCAGCCTCAGCTACATACTGAGTTCCAGGCCAGCTTGAGCTACATGAGATCTTCTCCCAAAAAAACAATAACAAAGCTGGGCAGTGGTGGCACACGCCTTTAATCCCAGCACTTGGGAGGCAGAGGCAGGCAAATTACTGAGTTTGAGGCCAGCCTGGTCTACAGAGTGAGTTCCAGGACAGCCAGGGCTGGCTGTACAGAGAGACCTCTCTGGAAAAAACAAACCAAGCCAACCAACCAAAACAAAAGAAAACAAAACAAAAAAGTCAATAAGAAAAATAGGAAAACCCCTAAGTAAATAGGGATATTTAGTTCCTGTATCTCAAATCAAGAATGATATATGGGCCCAGGTTTTCAGTCTGTGCCCAGGTTTTCAGTCTATGCCCAGGTTTTCAGTCTATGCCCAGGTTTTTCAGTATATGGCCTCATCCATATTGTCATCGCTGTCCCCTCCAAAGTCCTCTCCATTGTCAAAATATGACATGATGTAATCAGTTTCCTGAAATGTAAAAAGCAGCAGAGATCGGGGATGATATCAGAGTCTTCTCTTTGTTTCCAGGCTCTTTCTTCTCACACACACCTTTCGAGGTCTGGGACACCTCTACCTGCTGTTATACATTCTTTCCTTTTCATGCGTATAGGTGCTTTGACTGCATGTATGTGTATACTGCTTTCGTGCTGGAACCCTCAGAGGCCAGACAATGGCATCAGATGCCCGGGGAACTGGAGTCACCAGTGGTTGTGAGCCACCATGTGGATGCTGGGAGTGGAGCTCAAGTCCTATGGAAGAGCAGCATGCGCTCTTAACCAAGAGTCCTCACTCCTGCTCCATGTTATACAAGTTAAATTATTTGCTTGCCTGTATATGTATGTTATATATGTGTGTCCAAGTGTGCCTGGGGTACATGTGGAAGTCAGGGGACAACTTGCAGGGATCAGTTCTTTCCTTCCACTATGTGGGTTCTGGGGACTGAGCTCAGATCATCAGGCTTGGTAGCAAGCCCCTTTGCCCTCTGAGCCATATCACCCGCCATGTTATGTGATTTGAGGATAGGTCAGGGATAGATGAACTGGAGAAAGGCTTTTGGTGGCACTGCAACTCCCTGAGAACGTCTCCCGTGTAAGAGTTGAGAGCCCAGGGTTAGTGAGATGGCTCAGTACAAAAGGCCTCTGTTGTTAAGCCAGAGGACCTGTGGTCAATATAACCAGACCCCACATGGGAAAAGGAGAAAGCCAACTCTCGCAAGTTGTCTTCTGACCTCCACCCATTTGCCATGACAGGTGCAAGCACACACATGTGCACATGCATGTGTGCATGTGCACACACACACACACACACACGTAATAAAAGATGGCTTGGATGTTAAAGGCCTTTGTTGCTCTTTCGGAGGAGTTCAGATCCCAGCACCTAAACTGAGCAGCTCACACCTGCTGGTAACGCCCAGTTTCAGGGGTTCGGAGACCTTCTTCAGGCCTCCTCAGGCACCAGAACATGCTTGGTATGCAATCACACAGAGTCTGGTATGCTAAGTCTGGAGGCATGCTCATATGTAATTCCTACAGCAGGAAATAGAAGCAGGGGGTTTCTGGGGAGTTCCTGGCCAGCCTGGCTTGCATAACAGAGACCCAGTCTCAAAACCAAAACCAAAAATAAAACAACAACAACAACAAATTTTGAAAAGAAAAACAAAAAAAAAGCTGTGAGCCCACAACTTGTAAGGGAGAAAGGAGGGGCGGGATAGGGAGGAGCAGAGCCCCCTTCACCTCCTCATGCTCCTCTTCATCGTACTCCTCTTCCTCCCCCTCTTCCTTCTCCTCCTCTTCTTCTTTCTCTTCATCCTCCTCTGAAGTCACTTCCTCCTCCTTCTTCTCTAGCGTCTCATGTGAGGATGAATAGGAAGAGAAACTCACACTCACAGACCGTGGGGAGAGCTGAGGCTCTAAGGGACTGGGAGGCCAGCTGTCTATCGCACTTCCTCCTCACCTCTAGTTTCTGTATCGTCTCCTCCTTATCGTCTGTGCTCTTAGGGGGCCTCTTGGGAAGGATAATGGTGGTCCCTGTTTGGAGGATCAAAAAGTGAGGCCTTAGCACATCTACTAGCTTTCTTTTGGGGTTTTAAATTTGGTGTGTGTGTGTGTGTGTACGTGTGTGTGTGTGACACACACGCGGAAGTTAGAATGAGTTCTTCCTTCCAACATGTGGGTCCTGGGGATTGGTGGCTGGCATCTCTATCAGCTGAGCCATCTCTCCCTCCATCCTAGCTGAGCCTACTCCACCCTCTTGCAGCAAACACGGCACTCTGCTGCCCTCGTGTGGTCTCCGGCAGCAAATGTGGCGGTCTGCTGCCCTCGTGTGGTCCCTGTGGCACCGGCTGACAAGCCCTCATCCTCCTGCAGATTCACTCACGCTCCTTCTGTACTTTCCGCACTCGAATTTTGAGCTCGCTGGGGAGTCGCCGCCAATCTGGGAAGAGTGGGAGTGAAAATCAGCAGGACCCTGGCCGGCTGGGGGCTTCCGGGAGTGATGGCTGGCGCTAAGGGGGAGGGGAGTGTTTAAAAGGAAGGACGGAAGGGGTTGGTTTGAAGATTTTTCAGAATAAAATTGTAGGCTAGATGCTTCTGGAGAGGTGGGCACTGTTGTTAAAAATAGGGTTTCCACGTAGAACCCGAGAGTGTTGCAGAGCACATCTAAGACTCTAGTTTTTAGATGTACAGGAAAGGAAGGTGACAGTTTGAGGTACCTAAAGAATCTGAAAGGAGGGCATTCGGAGAGGAGGGGCCAGTCACTTACCAGGGTTCCAATCGATGGCGTTGTCAATAGGCCCAGACATCTGATACTTGTCTGAGTAACGTTCCACATCTGCGGGGGGGTGGGGGGGGTGGGGGGTGGGGGGTGGGGGGGATTAGAGCCCGTGAGTTAAGAGTTTTTAACCTTAGAACATCTGTCCTAAGGGTCTGCCCCTCTTATCTATCAATCTCCTTACTCTAAGCCCAGAGCCCAGAGCTGTCAGCTCGGGTCAGCCTTGCCTCTCCTCCAGCCTGCCTTGTTGCTACTCTTATCTTTGCCCAGAATCCTCTTCTGAGAAGCAGTGAGCTTCACTGGACAGGACACCCTGGGATAAAAACCAGGGTTCAGTCTTCTGTCTCCCGCTCACTAACTGGTTAGCTTGGCAAGTCTTCTTCCAGCTTTGAGCCCTCAGCTCCCAGGGGCTCAGTAGAAAAGCATCAACTGTCAATACTTCTCAGGGAGGGCAAGTAACCATTCTCCCAAGCCTGCCAGCAGCCCCGCTGTCTCCAGTCTCCTGCTCTCACTGGGGAAAGGGTGACGGCTTTGCACAGGTGGGGTGCTCAGAGGCCCAGCATCAAGGTCTCTCCAGTTAATGAACTGGAAATTCATTTGTACCCCACTTCCCCATTTGAACTAAGATTCTGATGCTTTAGTGTCCCACCAGCCCCAAGATTAAGGTTCAATTCAAATCTCCAATAAGGTGATACATTTCAGGCACAGAAGGGACATTTAACGCTCTTTCCATTAGACAGTAAACTTCCTGAGCCTCTCTGGCCCTGAGTGTGCTAGCATGGGCACTGCCCATAGAAGAAGGCCCTAATCCTTATGCTAGCCTTTCTACTGACCTCTCTTGGGGACGGCTGGCCGGATGAAGTAGGGGAGCTGCCTCATGGCCCCACGCAGCTCTTGCTTCAGTGCCAGGACATACTCCCCCTCCTCTCCTGCTGGCAGAGGCACTGGGTGGAACTCCAAGGGCTGAGGGGTACAGTGGTTAGTCAGGAGCACTACAATAAAACCTTAAAAGGCCTTTCCCCCAAGTAAAATCCAGTGTTCTCAGTAAGATTGGGAAGGCCAGAAGATGGAGGAGGGCATTCTGAGAGCTGGAGAGTGGATGGTATGAAGAGTGAAGATAAACACTTCCTTGCCTGGAAAACACCGCCCGTGGGGCAGGTGTGACTATAGATGGATGGCTCAAGATGGGCCAGGAGGACTCTGTGCTCACACGGCTCAGTGGGGGCTCACATGGGAGGCTTAGGAAGGGAAGGGAGACACTCACAGGAAAGAGTGGAGAGGGCTGGAGAGTGGGTGGGGGCAAAGCATCACCCTTCCCAATGCCCACAGCCTCCATGTTGAAGGTCAACTGGCCCCGGCCACGGCCCCGGCCCCCACCCCGGCTGGCCATGGTGGAGGGGGCCTGGATATGCAGAGATCCAGTGAGAAAAAACCTAATAAAGACAAAAACAGAGAGATAAAGAAGTGTACTAGAAGAGACATGAAGCCAAGCTGCAGGGCACATCATGTGATGTTCTATGGCAGGTGACGTTTTCCTCTGTGCCCCGGTTCAAACCCAGGGCTTTTCTCATGCTAGGCAAGTACTCTACTTTGGGCTACATTCCAATCCGTTTTTCTGTGACAGTTAAAAATTTGATGTGCCAGGCAGTGGAGGGACACACCTTTAGTTTCAGCACTTGGGAGGCAGAGGAAGGCATTACTTTGAGTTTGAGGCCAGCCTGGACTACAGAATGAGTTTTGGGACAGCCAAGGTTATACAGAGAAATCTGTCTCAAAAAAAAAAAAAAAAAAGCAAAATAAATACAAAATATAACTACTTAATTAATTAAAAAATAAATAAAACATTAAGTTAGGAGTGATACCACAAACCTGTAATCTGAGCCCTGTACTTGACAAGAGGATTATCAGTTTGAGGCTAGCCTGGTCTACATAGAGTTCCAGGCCACTGAGGGATAAATAGCAAGATCATGTCTCAAGATAAACAAAGCTGGAGAGACTGTTCAGTGGTTAAGATGTGCATTGCTTTCGAAGAGGAATGGAGTTTTGTTCCAGTACTTGTGTCTGGTGTCTCACGCCGTCTGTAAACCCAGCTCCAGGGAATCTAATACCCTTATCTCGCCTCCATGAGCATCTGCGCTCACATGCACACACTTTTAAAATATGTTTTAAAACATGTTTTAAAACATGAGAGATGGCTCGGTGGTTAAAAGTATCCCATGCTCTTGCAGAGGACCTGGGTCTGGTTCCTCTGCTCATATCAGGTGGTTCCCTCTGCCTGTGACTCTACTTCCCGGAGAATCCACACCTGCCGCAGCCTCCATGCACATTTACATAAGCGGTACACATACAAATAAGTAAAAGTAAATAATATTTTAAAGTATTAAAACAATTCAGCTAGAGAGATGTCTCAGTGGTGGGATACTGCTCTTCCAGATGACACGACTTTGACTCCCATCACTCACATGGGGGGCTTACTATAACTCCAGCTCCAGGAAGGGGGGTTTGGTGCCTTTGGCCTTCATGTGTATACACAGCGATACACACAGACCCATAATTAAAAACAGACATATCTGTTTATTTTTTGAGATCTTTATTTATTTTTATTTTATGTGTATGGGTGTTTTGCAGGCAGACAGACAAAAAGATAGATAGACAGACAGGCAGGCAGGCACCATTTGAATGCAGTGCCCATGAAGACCAGAAGAGGGCACTGTTTCTCCTGAGACTGGAGTTACAGATGGTTGTTAGCAGCCGGATGTGGGTGCTGGGACCAAACCTGGATCCCCTAGAAGAGCAATCAGTGCTCTCAATCACAGAACCGTCACTTCAGCTCCCAATAAAATAAAATAAGTTAATATTAGATTATAATCCCAAAGTACAAAGTAAATGCCTACGAGTCCATCATAATATGAATGACTAGGAAAAGACACAAGTCTCATGCAGAATTCTAAATAAACCGTGTAGATAGCCGAAGCTAAAACATAAACAAAGCATGTAGACAGTCCATGTAACAGCAAAGGAACATAATTCCTGATTCATAAGGGTGGGAATTTTGTTCCTCGTGTTTTTGACAAGTTGGAGTGTAGGGGTACCTTCTAAGGGACATCAGTGTAGCCAGTGACCAACATCAGCATCAATAGCAGAGACTCACAAGGACAATTCGAGTGGGTTTTCTTTGTTTGTTTGTTTGTTTGTTTTTGAGATAGGCTTTCTCTCTGTAGTCCTGGCTGTCCTGGAACTCACTCTGGACAATATGTATTCTTAATGAACACTGACATATTTGTTTCCTCTCTTGTTTTGTTGATTCGGGGTCTCAAGTAACCCAGTAGACCTGAAACTAACTGTGCAGCAGACAATGAGCGTGACCTTTTTTTAATCTGTCGTCTCTGGTCTGGAGGTGCAGAGACTGCAGGGGCATGTGCCTCCTTCCGTCTTTCTCCCTTCCTTTCATCCTTCCTTGACAAGGTCTCATGGAGCCCAGGCTATCCTTGAACACTTATTTCTCCTGTCTCAGTTTCCAAGTGCAGACTTCCATGCCTGTCCCAGATCCAAAATGATGCCTGTACCTCTGTGATCATCATGATCAAGCCTCCTGAGTCTACACGAGTCACTGAAGAAACAGCTTCCAACAAAGGGATAGCCTACAGTACGCCTGATCAGTTCACTTCAAAAAAATAAGACACAGAGAAACTGTCCAAGCCCAGAGGAGCCCAAGGAGATGAGGCAGAATGTGCTGTGGTATTTTGGATAGGATCATGACACATGAAAAGGCCATTATATAAAAAGTGAAGAAATCTGAGTGGAAAATGAGCCTTGAGATATAACAGTGTATCACTGGTGGTTCACTAATTATAGGAAACAAATTATAGTGATACACAGCATTAATGAAGGGAACTGTGTGCAGGGACGTGTGGGGACTCTGGGACTATCTGCTCAGGTTTTCTGTAAACCTATTTTTTTTAAATGTTGTCTCATTATTTTGGTCACCAAACTACAAGCCCAGCCCTGTCACGTGGTTTTCTTCCAGGCGACAGACCTTCATGGTAGTTTCCTTTCTTCCTGTTTGTGTATTAATTTTTCCTATATCAATACTTTTTTATAATAAGAGAAAATTATTACGTACACATTGTGCCTTTAGCCTGTAATCCCAGCCCTCATGGTGCTGAGGAAAGAGAACGGCCAAGCCAAGGAGTCTAGGGCTAGCCTGGGCTACACACAAAGTTCTAAACTTGTGATCCCCCTGCCTCCTCTACCTCCCAAGTTCTAAGATTACAGATACATGCCAACATGACCAGCCAATAAATAAAATTATTGACTTAAAATTTTAACTAGGGGGTCCAATGGCATGTCTCAGCAAGCAAAGGCCCTTTGGCATGCAAGCTGACAACCTGTGTTTGATCCATAGAACTGATGGGAAACAGAAAACGGAGAATCACTGGGAGTTTAGAGGCTAACTAGCCTGACATTCACTGCTCAGGGGTTAGAGACCCTTGCCTCAATAAGGTGGGGGAGGGGACAGATGAGGTCAGAGGACTTAGAGGATTCTTTCTCTCTCTCTCTCATAAAGTAAAAGTTTAAAAATTGAACTAAATGTAAATATATTACATATCTCATATACAAAATCATATATAAGATTAATAATCTCTAGCAGGAAGAAGATGGTATCTGAGGAGTTAGGAGTCTAACTACTATTATAAAAATAAAATAGAAGGGAAAAATTGCCATTGAGAGAGAAAATGTTGGGCTGGAGAAATGGCTCCTGAGTTCAATTCCCAGCAAGCACATGGTGGCTCACAACCACCTGTAATGGGATCTGATGCCCTCTTCTGGTGTGTCTGAAGACAGCGACAGTGTACTCACATATATAAAAAAAAAACAGCTGGCTTAGGTTTCTTCCCCACTGCTCCAACTGTGCAGAAGCCAGCTGCTCTGACACAGAGCAACCAGGAGCTAAGAAAAAGGCCACGAGCTTGGAGCTTAGCCGACTCTAACCAACATCACAGACTCCCACATCACACACCTGACCACCAGAGATGCAGACCGAGAGATGGTGAACCCTATCTAACTTGGGCATTAGGGGGTGGGCAGACACTAAATGGCACTGGTCTTCCCTTCTCAGCTTGAGAATCTGTAATGAATCCATTTTCCATTATAACAAATGACACTGTACACTCAAAAGCTCTTGGCTACAGAGATCAAAGGACCAAGGACCAAGGTGGAAAGCTACCGCTGGAACTCTGTAAGAGGCCTTCTAAATAAACACAGGGTTCTAAATTCTGGGCGGGTGCTGCTGTCAGCTTTGGTGAGCAGAGCTTCCTTCTGTTACAGGCAGCAGTGACTCTGAAGACTGGTCAAGGTATAGACATCACTGTTGGTTGTCAAGCTGTACATAGGATATCTTTCTCACCCACTCCACAGGAGGACGGACAGGGCTGAACCCTTGAACTCACAGCACCTGTGATAAACTGCACTCAGTCAGTCAAAGACTGGGCGTGATCCCACAGTATGTATGTGTGTGTGACCACACATGTGTGTGTTGTTGTGCATGCATGCATATGCACGCGCGTGCGCTCGAGGGGGCGGGGGCAGGCAGTGGTGACACATGCCTTTTATCCCAGCACCCAAGAGGCAGAAGTAGGTAGAGCTCTGTGAGTTTGAGACCAGCCTGCTCTACAGAGCTAGTTCTAGGACATCCAGGGCTACAGAGAAACCGTGTCTTGAAACACAAAACAAAATGAAAACAAAAACAAAAAAGAAAGAAAAAAGAAATACACTTAACATAGATAATTGACGTCCATCTATGAAAATGTCATAATAGAATCCGCTGCTATGTAATTAACATACACTCATAAAAACAGTAAGAGGAGATCCTGGAGGGCATCTGAAGTCTCCCATAACGTGAGCCAGATCTGCTCCTGTTACCATCACTCCTCCCCAGGGCTCACCTGTGCACTGTGATCTGCCCACACTCCAGCGCTCACAGGACAGATGTGCCCACTTATGCCTCCTTTGCACTGTAGAAGCTACTAACGGGCGTGTTTCAACACAACATACAAAAAACCACCAACAGATTCCTGAAGCTTAAGGAAGGCGGAGCTAGGAGAGGGAGCACAACCTGCCTGTGATCACGTGAGAGGTGAAAGCAGGCTGACCTGGGTCAGGATCAGGAGAGGCGACATAGTGAGTTCCAGGCCACCTTGGGCAACATGGGTTCCTGGCTCAAAACACTGAAACCAAGCAGTCAACCAACCAGCCAGCCAGCCAGCCAGGCAGCCAGCCAACCAACCAACCAAAAAGTCTCAGTTCTGTCATTTCCTAGCTACATAAACTTTGGTTTCTTCTTTGTCTTTAGAATGGGAGTAATAATAAACCTATTGCCTTAGTTACTTTTAAATTCCTTCCCAAAGACACCATGACCAGGGAAACTCCTAGAAGAGTTTATTGGGGGCTTACAGTTTCGGAGGATGAGTCTATGACTATCATGGCAGGGACGCAGCAGGAAGGCACTGCACAGAAGCATAGCTAAGAGCTCACACCTCATCCACAGGCATGAGGCAGAGAAAGCACTAGCTAACCAGGAACAATGAGGGCTTTGGAAACCTCAAAGCCCACCCCCAGTGGCACACCTCCTGCAACAAGGCCACACCTCCCCTATCCTTCCCAAACAGTTCCACCAGCTGGGGACAAAGCCTCCAAATAGATGAGTCTCTGGGGAGCCGTGCTCATTCAAACAACCACACCAATGCTGAATGCTGTGGATAAAGCTGAGAGTAAAATGGACAAAACTAAACAATAACGAGACTCCTGTGCACCCCTGGTGCCTCCTGCATGGAATTTATATTCTGGCAGACCTGTGAGCTTCTAACTAAGAGCACGAATGAGGCCCCTTGAGGAGGTGATGGAGACCGGCCATGGGCACTCTGGTCCTCTATTTCTAATAAGTTAAGAAGTCAGTCCTGTGTCAGAACTCTTGGAGATCTAAATGGGAGAAAACCATCCTCTCCCCCCAGGAGAGATGATAGCTGGAGATGTGGCTCCATGACAGAGCCCTTCCCCAAGAGGAGCAAGCCCCCAGGACCAATCCCTAACACTAGAGGGGAAAAAACAGCAAGTAAGAGGGGCATGTGGAACATGCCTGTAATTCCAGCTCCAGAAAAACGGAGACGGGGGACTGCAAACTCTAGACAAGCCTAAGCTACTATCTGTCAATAAGTAAATAAATAAAACAAAAAGAACAAAGGCTGGACACGGCGTCTATTGCCTTTAATCCTAGCACTTGTGGCAAAGGCAGGCAGATCTCTGTGAGTTCAAAGCCAGCCTGTTCTGCATACGGGTACATAGGAAAACGCTGACTCAAACCAGATAGACAACAACAAAAAATGACAAAGAATATGAACAGAAAATTGACAAAAGAATGGTTGATAAAGCTACTTTAAAATATTTAGTTAGTTAGTTAGTTAGTTAGTTATTTGAGACAGGCTCTCTACATAGTGCTGGCTGTCCTAGAACTCACTATGTAGACCAGGCTGGCCTCAGACTCAGAGATCTGCCTGCTTCTGCCATCCAAGTGCTAGAGTTAAAACCATACTTGGTCTCTTTCCTTCTTTCAAATTTTATATTCATTTTAATTACAGACCATGTGTATTGTGTGTTTGTGGGTGTTGCATGTGAGTTGCATGTGGAGGCCTGAGGTCCCCTGCAGCTGCACTTGCAGATGGGTGCTGGGAAATAGAAATGAGAACAGTATACCCTCCAATCACTGAGCCTCTGCTTTTAAAAAATATAATTGTATATATGCATGTATGTGTGTATGTATGTATATATGTTACAGGCTTTTGAACCTGTTTCCAGTTAGGGGGTGGCTCAGCCCTTATACACCTCTAACCCCTCTGGCTGTGTGGCCACAACTTTAGAACTCATCTTTAATCCCAAACAGTGAAGGTAAGCTTAGTTTGTAGAAGGAAGCACCCATGTTTGAGAGTGATGTCTAATTGAGTGGCAGGCTAGAAGCTTCCAGGACTAGCCCTAGATAGCAGACAGAGGCAGTACACCTCTGAGACAACAATTATTCAGGTGAATAAAAGTTACTTTTACCTGTGTATGTGTGTGTGTATAATTCACCCATGTTCGAGTGTTTGACGTTTGTGGAGGTCAGAGGACAACTTTGAGTGTTGGTCTTCACCTCCTGGTTGGTTTTACAGGCGAGCTCTTTCTTGCTTGCCACAGCTGGCCTGAGAGCTTCTCTAGTATACCACCCCCCACCCCCCCCAACGCCAAGTCTCCACCTCCCATCTCACCATAGGAGTGCTGGAATGACAGCTCAGGCCTCCACATCTGCCCTGCTTTAACATAGGTTCCATGGAAATGAACCCAGGTATTATGGATTGAGCAATCTCCCTGGCCTGATAAAACCATTTTTCTACCTAATAAGGAACTAACAGAAAGTTAAACAATTATAATCAGGCTGTGGTGAGATTTCCTTCAGATGGACATTGGCTGTGCTGGGTAGCTTTCTGTCAAACTGATGCAAGCAAGGGCCATCTGGGAAGAAGGAACCTTAATTGGGAAAATGACTCCATCAGATGGGCCTGTGGGCAAGTTTGTGGGGCATTTTCTTGATGAATGATTGGTGTGGGAGGGCACAGTCTGCTGTGAGGGGTGCCACCACTGAGCAGACAGTCTTGCTCTGTCTGGAAAAGAAGCTGAGAAAGCACTAAAGAGCAGTCAGTCAGCAGCTCTCCTCCATCTCCTCCATGGCCTCTGCTTCAGTTCCTGCCTTCAGGTTCCTGCCTCTGCTTCCCTTATCAAAGACTGACTGGGAAGTGTAAACCAAATAAACCCTCCCTTAACAAAGGCTTTCCTAGTGTTTTACCTTAACAATAGGAAGCCAACTAAAACAGAAGCACACCTCCAAGGGAAGACTAAAGAATCTCTTGAGTTGTTTGTTGTTGTTGTTTGTTTGTTTGTTTTTGTTTGTTTGTTTGGGTTTTTTGTTTTTTTTTCCGAGACAGAGTTTCTCTGTGTAGCCCTGGCTGTCCTGGAACTCACTCTGTAGACCAGGCTGGCCTCAAACTCAGAAATCCACCTGCCTCTGCCTCCCAAGTGCTGGGATTAAAGGCGCGCACCACCACTAGCAGGTTGGGTTTTTATTCTTAATCTACAAATCCTACTGTTAAAAATCTATCCTAAATAGTCACATATTCTGCAATAAAAGTATCACAATGTTTGCTAACGAGCTATTTGTGGCAGCAAAAGTTCTGAAATAAACTAGACATGGTGACTCACACCTCAAGGAGGCTAAGGCAGACAGAAAGTGGTCAGTCTGAGGTATCTATGAAGTTCCAGGTCAGCCTGGGCTACATAGTGAAACCTTGTTTCAAACAACAAATTCTGAAATGACATAAGTGGTCTAATAATAGATGATAAAAACCACAAACCAAAAACAGCCTGACAGTGGTTCAGGGTGCCTTTAATCCCAGTACTCAGGAGGCAGAAGCAGACAGAAATCTAGAGTTCCAGGCCAACCTGGTCTACAGAGCCAGTTCCAGGACAGCCAAGGCTACACAGAGAAATCCTGTCTTGAAAAACCAAAAACCAAACCAAAACAAAACAATGGGCTGGAGAGATGGCTCAGGGGTTAAGAGCAGTCAGTGCTCTTCCAGAGGTCCTGAGTTCAACTCCCAGCAACCACATGGTGGCTCACAACCATCTGTAATAGGATCTGATGCCCTCTTCGGGTGTCTGAAAAACAGCTACAGTGTACTCACATAAATATAATAAGTGCATCTTTAAAAAAGCAAAACCCAACAACAACAACGAAACCCAGAACAAATAACAAAAAAACCCCAAACAAGCCATTTTCAAGGGAGGAGGTTAATAATATGGAGTGTTTAGGGGTGAAGGAGAATACAATATAAAGTCATATTTATCTGTTGTTGTTTTTTAATGTTTTCATTCTTGATACAAAATTGAATTTATAGTGTGGCTCTATTTACTTATAAAACAAAAAGTTATGCATATATACAGAATAAACTGAGAGTACATATGTCTAAATACTAGTATCAGGGGCAGGCAAGATGGCTCAGCAGATAAATTCAGTGCCAGTCCAAGAACCTGAGTCCCATCCCTGGAACCACGTAAGGTACAAGGGAGACATAACCTTACAAAGCTGTCCTCTGACGCTGACATGCATGCCGTGGCACCAGTGTACAAGTACATAAAATAACAATAAAGTTTAAAGTTGTAAAATACTAATTACAATCATTATTACCTTAGGGCTATGAAATAATGCACACTCTTATATTACTATGTGTTTGAAAGTTGTGTGGAATAAATGTATATCCTACAATTAACAAGTAAAAAGGATGCTTCGTTTTCAAGAACGCAGGGGAAATCTGGAGAATGGTTCAGTGGCTCAGAGCACTGGCTGCTCTCCCAGACGATTCCCCGGGACCCACACAGTGACTCACAGCTGTCTGTAACCCGTCCCAGGGAATCCAACACCCTTCTCTGCCTTCTGAGGGTTTCAAGCACACAAGTGGTACAAAGACTCACATGCAGACAAAACGCCCACACACAAGAATTCAGAGGACTAGTGGGTGCTAGAGCTCAGTGGTAGAACCCCTACTTAGCAAATCACGAGGTCCTCAATTCAATCCCCAGTTAAAGAAGATAAGCAAACCCTCAGAAGCAACAACAACAACAAACTTGCTTAGCAGAAAGCCTTGGGCCAAGCCTGTCATTCAGAAATTTGAATTCATCTTTGGCTCCATGGTGAGTTTGGGGCCAGCCTGTAGAATATACTTCTTTCCTCTAACCTCCACATATGCACCATGGTACACACTCCACCCAGGCCCACTAATAATAAATAAGTTTAAGTTGAATAAATACAAAGGAAAAAGTGAAATAGTGGACCGACCTGAAAAGAGCTAGTGAGTTCTCTTCCTAAAGATGCTGTTTCAGAGCAAGGGGTGTAGCTCAGGGGCAGAATGAATGCTCAGCATTTGTAAGACCAGATTCACGTTTCTCAATTTAAAAGAAAAAAGCTTATTTGGGGTGTAGTGGTACAAGCCTGTTATCCCAGAAAGGCTGAGGCAAGAGGATCATAAGTTGGAGGCCAGCCTGTTTGCCCTGCATAGAAAGAACTGGTTTCAAAAATATTTTCCCACATACTAAACAACAATTTATTGAATAGATGTTACCAGAGGGTTCGCTGTGATCCCTGTTGTCTAGCACTGTGTCTGGTGTGTAGTAGGGTCTCAGTAAATATCTGTCGTTTGAACATTGTCTACAGACTCTGTGAGTCACAAAGACTCCCTTCTGGCTCTTTTTGTTGTTTTCCTTCTCTGGTCTGAGAATAACTATAAAACATTAATGCAATAAACCACCAATTCAAAGACCCCTAATTATATAATATGTTGTCTTTTATTGCTCCCTAATTATATCAGGAGTTTAAGTTTGTCCTCCTTGACAAGAGCACTGGTTCCCACAAATCAATTCCACTCGATTAACGCTTATTGAACACAATGTATTAAGTACCCCAATCTGTCCCACCAAACCTTCCGTTCATAGAATAGAAAGTGTGAAAGAGAACATGCAATCCTAACACCGGGGGTACTGTGGCAGGGGGAATGCAAACTGGAGGCCAGTATAAGCTACATAGCAAGAGTCTGCCGATAAAAGCATGGGAGGGATGGAAAAAGTCAGCCTCGTGAGATGGTAAATACTCTTGTTGCCAAGTGTACAGGAAACAGGCTGACTAGCTCAAGTTGTCCTCTGACCTCCTTGCGCAAGCCATGGCTTGTACGTACCCCCCCACACACACAAATAATGTAATTTTAAAAATTAAAGAGATTCCAATAGTGATAATCGGACATTGTCAGGTCGGGGATCAATAAATTCTTCACGGTGGTCTAGGAAAGTGGTGGGTAAAGGGTAGCGGTTCAGTTGACTTGATAGGTAATAATAATAAGGTAATAATCTGTCAGGCTCTTGACAGGGGGCTAATGTTACGTTAATGGGTGCGGGAGAAGCTGATACCATAGAAGAGTCTGAGCTACAAGAATGAACCTTCCTCTCCTGCTTTAATATCTGTCCCCAGGCGCGACAGCAAGCTGTCTCCGGCATACAGTCAAGACATCAGTGAGAGCCCGGGAAAAAGGGGAGGGATTTAGAAGGGGGCTGATCCAACAGGCTGACAGAAAGCGTTATCTACGTCGCTGTTGGCGCCGAGGGACTAATTCGGGAAGTACCGAACCAAACCGGGTCAGAGCCACCAGGTCGAAGCCTTACCTGCCGTCCCTCCCCCACTCAGGGCCCACGCAGCCGCCAACTTGAAATTTGCTTTTCTTCTTCCAGCCCTCGTTCTAGGCCCGCCTCCCCGAGCTCTCCATTGGTGGGTTTTCCTGACCAATCGACGAGAGCGGAGGCGGGCGAGGAGGGAAGGAGGAGGGAGCGAGCTTAACCGGAACTAAGGCTTGGGAAGTGGCGCGCGCTGAGACCTGGGGCTGCAGAATTCACCTCTTTAGCCCAGACCGAACAAGACGGCTAAGATGACCTGCTACTCAGAGCTCATCCAGACACGTGGCAGAGCCAGAAGAGGAGAACCGCTGCTGGGAAATGTAGCCATGGGTTAGAGAAACCAGATTGCTCATCTGTTAACAGCTGTGCCTGCAGGAGTTCCCAGAAACACACCAGGAGGTTCCCAACTACCGGACTCCAGCGCCCTCTTCTGGCTTAGGCCATCACACACACACACACACACACACACACACCACCACCACCACCACCACCACCACCACCACCACCACCACCACCACACATCACCATCACACACACACACACACACACACACACACACACACCACCACCACCACCATCTCTCACACACACACTCCCTCTTTATTATTCTTCCTTTATATATAGGCCATCACACACACACACACACCACCATCTCACACACACACACAGTCCCTCTTTATTATTCTTCCTCAGTCACCAGCACTACCAATAAATAATCTTTAAAAGATTTTTTTTTTCTAAAGGCAGGGTCTGGCTACCCAGTCTAGGCTGGCCTTGAACTCTTGATATTCTTGACTCTGCTACCAAACTCAGGCCCCAAATGCAGATTGTTGCGGTGTCTGAGAAGTGAGGGAGAGAAGGGCGCTTGGGACCAGAGCAGTAATTGGGGAGAGAAGACAAGAACCCAGTGGGTTTTTTCTTTCTGCACTTTCCACTGCCCTTCAAGCCCCTTCAAGGGAAGAGGGCAGAATAGAAAGAGTCATTCTTTTACAGAGTAGAAGTAAAGGGAAATACTTCAGGATGGATGTAAAACTAGGAGTCAGTCAACAAGAATATGACAGAGGTCAGAGAAAATGGCCTCTAGACTGGGAAGTTGCGTGTGGATGACACATACTCCGTTTTTGGAATAGTATAAAAACATAGCGGTAGCGCTTTGGGGGAACTTGCTTAACCTCATTATCATTTGTTGCAGGAAGACAATAGTGCCCCCCTCATATGAGTTGTGAAGGTGGGAGATGATGTATGTATGCTCAGCTCTCGGCACACATCAATAGCTAGTAAAAGTGGGTGATTTCCCTCCGGCTGCTTCTCCTCCTTTCCCAGGAACGAGACTTTTTGTATCTGTACCTGGTGGCGTCCACCATTTGAGTCCTCTAGGATCCTCGGTGAGCTTTCCAAACCCTTAATACCCATCCGATGCCCCCACTTTCCTTGGTACCTTCCAGCTGGACACAAACTCATCGCTAAACTATGCAGATGGAAGCCTTGGTAACCATGGAGACAGGGCAGGTGGCACAGAGAGGCAGAGGCAGTGAGCAACAGATAGGAAGAGACAAGTGATTCAGGCAGGGACCTTCAAGGGAGAGGGAAGAATGAGTCTAAGGGAGTAGAGATGTAATGAACGCATCTGTGCAACAGGGTCCGGTCATCACTCTGCCTTTTTCTACCTCCTATGCACACCCCTTAAAATATTGTAAAGAGGGAATTTGGGACGGCCCCTTGCCCTAAAAATTCCCTGGGAAAACCACCTTCCTTACATTCCTAATGGGACCCAAGGGAAATGAGATCCAAGTGTCTCTATGGTGTGTGATGTTTGAAAGGGTTGCAGCGGGGATAGACTGCTGTCTGATTCCAGACTATACTTTCCCTGATATTTAAACTACGGGAAGGGAGCCACATCTCCTGCCTCTCTGCTCTGTGTGGACGCCGCTGCAGATCCCAACCGCCTCCCTACACCCTTCTGCAGTGTGCCATATGCCGTGTGTGGCAGTCAGGTCTGGCATACCGAAGCTCATGGAGATCTGTTGAAGATCAACGAAGAATCTGGATGGTTCCTGAATGGGTCGTGGGAGAGTCCCCTAAGGAGCGCTTAGGTTTGTTTGGGCTGGGGAGGTGGGATAAGAATGGGAAGTCAAGATTGGAGGCGCTAGGTGCTTTTTTCCCCCTTAGGGGTTTATAGGTTTATATGTGTGCGCATGGGGGTGGGGAGCGGCTTGGTGCCGGACGCCCCCACCCGCAGAGACTGGGCTATAAATAGCACAGAAGAGCTCCGCCCCCCTTCTCTCCTCCGGAGCCGGCGCTGTGCCCGGGGCGCACCGGGAGGAGGGACCAGGATCCAGCGCTGGGGCGCAGATACTGACACCAAGGGAATCCGGGTACCCCCCCACGCCATGTGGGCCCCCAGGTACCCGGCTCCTCCAACCCAGAGGCCCCCATGGCCCCGGCCTCAATCCTGGCCAGGCAGAGATTATGCGGACATTCAGGTATCTATTTGGGGGTACAGGCTGGGAGGGGGAAGAACAAGGAGCAATGGGGAACATAGCAAAGGCAAAAGAAACCCCACTTCTTCCTCCACTCCTTTAGGTCCCAATTGCAATCTGCTTCTCCCCCCCCCCTCAGTTTTTGGGGATGTGGCAATCTAAAAGAGGTTAGGAATAGAAATATGTGTATGACTGTACGGGTGCATGTGTGTGGGTGGGTGGCGTTCAGTATCCTAGAGAGGGGGATTCCAAGTGTGGATAAGAAAAGGGGGATGTTGGAAAGGTCTGATAAGCCGTGGGGTGCGAGTGGGGGGTGGGAATATCTGTGCGCGTGCATGTACGTATATGCACGAGCTCTCATCCTTCAGTGCGGGTGGTGCACCCTTCCCACCTCCTTTGGCATGAGTGTGCGGGGGGGGGGGGATGGGACCGCTCAAAGACAGAAGTCAAAAGAAAAGACTGTGCACTTACCCCCTCCCCCGTCATACATCAGGTGCGTTCATCGGTGCCTCAGTTTCCCTGCTGAGCCTGTCAATGAGCTCTCTCTCTCTCTCTCTCTTTCACAGGGATAGGCTTCACTACCGAGACTTTAGGCCTCTCCCAACCACCACCCCCATACTCCTAGATATCTTCGGCAGGTCCCAGTCCCGGCTCCATCGGTGTTTTTGCTCGAGCCGCAGCTATGCTGCACACCGAGGGCCACGCTCTTCTTCGGGCTGTGGGACAGGGTAAGCTACGCTTGGCCCGTTTGCTTCTGGAGGGAGGAGCCTACGTGAATGAGGGTGATGCCCAGGGGGAGACTGCGCTAATGGCGGCCTGTAGGGCCCGTTACGACGACCCTCAGAACAAGGCGCGCATGGTACGCTATCTCTTGGAGCAAGGCGCGGATCCCAACATCGCAGACCGTTTAGGACGTACCGCGCTGATGCATGCTTGCGCCGGGGGTGGGGGAGCCGCAGTGGCCTCTCTGCTCCTTGCCCACGGCGCAGACCCCTCAGTTCGAGACCACGCTGGCGCCTCGGCGCTTGTCCACGCCCTGGACCGGGGGGACCGCGAGACCCTTGCCACACTGCTGGACGCCTGCAAGGCCAAGGGCACGGAGGTCATCATCATAACCACGGATACCTCGCCCTCGGGCACCAAGAAGACCAGGCAGTATCTTAACTCCCCACCGTCCCCGGGGGTAGAGGACCCTGCACCCGCTCCTCCTAGTCCAGGGGTCTGCACATCGCCTTCAGAAGTCCAACTGCAGACTGCAGGAGGAGGACGCGGGTTGTTATCCCCTCGCGCCCAGGAAGAAGAGGAGAAAAGAGACATTTTTGAATTTCCTCTTCCCAAGCCCCCTGATGACCCTTCCCCTTCCGAGCCTCTCCCCAAGCCACCTCGGCATCCTCCAAAACCACTCAAAAGGCTCAATTCCGAGCCCTGGGGCCTTGTGGCTCCTCCTCAACCGGTCCCTCCTGCAGAAGGGAGGCCCGGTTTGGAGCGTCTGGCTGCTGAATTCAATGGCTTGACCCTGACCGGGAGACCGCGTCTTTCTCGGCGTCACAGCACCGAAGGCCCGGAGGACCCGCCCCCATGGGCGGAGAAAGTGACGGGTGGGGGTCCTCTCTCGCGCCGAAACACTGCGCCCGAGGCTCAGGAGTCTGGTCTTCCTTCAGGGCTAAGGCAAAAACTGAGCCGCATGGAGCCAGTGGAGCTCGACACCCCTGGACATTTTTGCCCTGACTCCCCCGAGTCCAGCCGGTTATCCCTGGAGCGCCGGCGATACAGCGCCTCTCCGCTGACCCTCCCTCCAGCGGGCTCAATTTCCTCCCCACGCCAGTCCCAGGAAAGTCTGCCAGGGGCTGTATCCCCGCTGAGCGGACGGAGGCGGAGTCCAGGGCTGTTAGAAAGAAGGGGATCCGGGACCTTGCTCCTGGACCACATCTCGCAAACACGACCGGGTTTCTTGCCTCCTCTCAACGTCAGTCCCCACCCTCCCATCCCCGACATTCGTCCCCAACCCGGAGGTCGGGCACCCTCACTGCCTGCCCCTCCATCCTCTGGGGCACCTGGGTCTCCCAGGACCAAGCGCAAGTTGGTGAGACGCCACTCCATGCAGACTGAGCAGATTCGCCTGCTAGGGGGGTTTCAGAGTCTAGGCGGGCCTGGGGAACCCGGGCGCTGAAGGAAATGAGGGGCGCCAAGGAGGGGGAGGGTCAGTACCCTGATAGAGGGAGAACCAGCTGATACCTCGGACACGGGATCTCTTGCATGTGCTCCTGGCACTGTGCACGCACACATGGGTAAGCATGTGTCTGTCCACAAGTACAGTACACTTACTAACGAGAAGGATAAATACTGTGTTTACCGGGTGTGTAGACCCACGCAATCGTGCCCTGGTCATGTCACAAGTACATGGGATTACTTGGGGACCCATAGGCACAGCACACCAACAGAGGACCACTTGTGCTAGGGTCCCAGACTCACATTTGTTCCGAAGCAGCAGGGAGCCCCCACTCATGGTTGGTCTCCTGTATCTTTGCCCCTCCTGAAGAACCCTTGCTTTCCCTGTGTGCCCTGCAGCGTGGCTTAGCATCCCCTCGCACAGTCTGCTTTCTCTTCATGACTATCTCACCCCATTCTGCAGGCCTTGCTTCTTCATGCCTGGCTCCTTGTTCACACCCTGCTCCCATCCGCTTTTCAGGATGTCTTCTTCACTGTTCTTGGGGTTCCCGAAGCAGCTCCCAATCTCACTTCTGTTGCTGCCTTCCATGCTCTCCACTTCTCAGTTTCCTGCTTTTTATTCCCTCCCTGTGCCCCCCCCCCAACACATATACCACTCCAGATTGTCGTTTACCCCAGGGGTAGGTCATGGGCTCAAAGTTGCTCTTCTGTGTGTCTGAGCTTATGAACAACCCCCCACAGGTAGAAGTGGGGAGCAAGCCTAAGTCAGTCCTCTTACCACTTGACATGTCAAATAAATGTGTTCAGAAGTCTGTTTCGTCACTGCTGCCTGAAGGTGTGGGCTGGGAGGGGGCTGAAGAGAGAGGGCATGGGAGGGTGAGGCTTACAGTCACAACTACTCAGGGAGCCAATCTAGAGGCTGCAGCTACCTTCTTTCCAGGAGACCAACTGACCAGTAGTGGTTGTAGAAGAAAAGGCAAATGGGCCCTGTATTCTGAGGTTTTAAGGCATTTGGTGGGCCTCCCCCCTAGCCTCCCCATGCTTAATGATTTAAGATTCTTACTGCCCCTCTTCTCCATAAGCAGATGCTACTTCCTACATCTTGATCACACAGGTTTTGTTGTTGTTTTAAATGCAGGGTTTAATTTCATTTCACCAGGTGTGCCTTTATTCATTTTCTTCTAACCTCCATAGTCCCAGGTCTCTTAGCCAACCGTAGGAGAGGAGGTGGGACTAGTAACTTCACCTAAGGAGAAAAGGAGTGGTCAGTCAACAAAAGGGTGTCACAGCTTGTGTGCACGGATGTCTGCTGGGAACAACTGTTGGAACACAGACTTACCTGGACCAAGCACCCTTTCCATCTATGTCCTGAATTTCTCTGTTTGATAGGTTTCTGCATGTATTCTAGCTCACTCTTTCTGTACAGTGATAAACACATTCTACGTTCTCTGTCTCCCTTAGTGAGTGGCTGAAGTCAGAAAACCATTCCTGAATGTAAATAGTGTAAAAAGGAAACTATTTGGATTAAAACACTTAATGTCTGAATCTCCCTTGCCATCTAGCCATTTCATGTATCTAATCTTCCTGAGCATGACTTTTCTTGTTTGTAAAATAAAACCTGGTTTGTACTTGGCAGCTATTAAATAAGGCAGTGCACTCAAGTGTACTACATAGAATATTCTCACTAAAGTCAGCACTAATACTCAGTTTTCACTCCACCACCAATTGTGTATGAACTTAAAGACGAGTCACATCACTTCTCTGAACCTCATCTACATCTAGAAAGTAAAGTGATCAGACAAATGTTCCTTAAGAAACCTCTCCAGCTACAGTTCTATCCAGCCTTGCATCCAGGCCTATTTTTCCTTCAAGCCCCGCCCCAGGGGTCTGGCCGGATTTCTATCGCTTACCACAGGATTCCCAAAGATGCTCTGAAGCTCTCTCTCTTAGACGATTTAGCCTTTTCTTTATTCAATTGGTTCCCGAGCCTCCGCCTTCCTCAATCATTTGCCTAAGGTGGCTCAGGAGCCCACCCCTTTCCTCCCTCTCCACCAGTGATTGGCATGGCATCTGGCTCGTCCCGCCCGCTCTTGACTGACAGCTGGATCCCGGCACCGCCCTCAATCCCCTGGCTCTTGCTCACTGGGGTGGCTGGGACCGTTAGCTCGCCAGGCTGGCAGGCTCCGGGGCCCAGCTCCGCCGGCCACCGGGATGGAGACGATGCGAGCACAGCGGCTGCAGCCCGGTGTAGGTGTCGGCGGGAGAGGCACTTTGCGAGCGCTGCGGCCCGGGGTGACCGGGGCCCCGACTAGCGCCGCCACACCCCCCGTGGGCCCGCCGCCCGCCCCGCCGCCCCCCGCCCCGCCCCCGCCTCCGCTGCTTCTGGCTGGGGCCCCCGGGCTGCCCCTGCCCCCCGGCGCCGCGGGGAGCCCTGCGGTGCTGCGCGAGGCTGTGGAGGCGGTGGTGAGGAGCTTCGCCAAGCACACGCAGGGCTACGGTCGAGGTAAGTGTCGGGAACTGGCCTCCTGCGGGACACCCTCCAGTCAGGAGCCTGGCTCCCACAGCTCCCACTGTCCTCACAGTGGCTCCGCTTGGCGTCCAGCCTTCGCATGCATTTCCTTTTGGGGAGTTTCCTTCTGGACACACACACACACACACACACACAAGCGCGCACGCGCGCGTGTACACACACACACACACACACACACACACACACACACACACAGTGAGTTACTAATGCATTCTCCAGGGACTCCTGTTTTCAGATGCAATTCTCTTTTCTTCCCAACTTTTTCTCTGTCAGCAGGCTTAAGATTTTAATGTCCTTCTCCCTTTAAGAACCCGCCCCTATTGTGTGGGATCCTCTCCTTTATCTCAGACCCAGGGCATTTCTCATCCCTACCCTTCTCTGTCTTCTCTCTCTGATCTCAGCAATTCCTGTACTCCCATCTCCTGAGCCCTTGTACTTCATCTTCTGAATCCCGACTTTTTACTTCTTCACATACTTAACTTACCCACCCCACCTCCCACCATGAAATTTCCACCATGACTTCAGATCTGCTGGAGAATTAGGTAGTGCTTTCAAAAGTCACTCACAATAATTGTTCCTCTGAATCTGAACCCACACCATTGAGGCCGTGCCAGCTTCCTGTGACTTGGTGCCTCGCTTTAGTGTCTTAGTTTGGAGCCTCACAACTCGGGCCTCTGTCTGTCTGGCGCTGTGCTCCTGGCCCTTGCCCAGGAACTGAGAATAAATCTCGGGCCCTGGCTCACTCAATGCTAAATTCTGTGGAAACAAGCCAGGCAACAACCTTATTTTGCTTAGAAATTGCCGGCTTAAAGATGCCTAATTTCTGGGAAGAGGGATGTGAGGATTTTCTTTGTTGTTTTTGTTTAGGCAACGTTAACCAATTTCCTGTCAGAATCCTGGTTCCAAATTCATAGTTTAAACGACAAGGAACACACAGTGAAGGGTGTGTGACTCAGACTTTAAGTCTGGAATTTCCAACACATCCCTTCTGTTTCCTTGGTCAGGTCCTCCTGGGTCTAAAAGTGACTGCCTCCTTTCTGTTTCCTAGGAGAAAAGTTGCCCAGCGCACCCCACCCCCTTTCCTTCTTTCCAGACTGTTGGATGCCGTCCTTCCGTCCTTCCGCCCCACTTTGCTTCCTTTTGGAAGCTTCAGTGAAAAGAGCAGACAGGCTTCGGAGGCCTGTCAGTCCCGGCTCTGTCTTTGGGCAAAGGGTCTCATAACTTCACTGAGCAGCAGTTTCTTCAAGGATTGTGCACTGATGACAGAGTGGGCACTTGAAATGTTTGCTAGCCCCGATTTTCTGGTCATCTCTTCCTTGAGAACACATTTCATTTTCTTCTACTGGTAAATGTTTGTATCTTTGTGAACAGGAAGGTTTCAGTGAAGTTGAACGTTCAGATCCACTCTGATGGCTTGTTTATTCTCACCTTCTCTTTGCTCTCTAACCAGTTTGAATTCCAGCCAGACTAGGATTCTGTAGGGTGCTGGGCTACAAATGGATGTACTTCTGAAGCTAGTGAGTCACAGACTTACTTTCCAGGTCGGTTAGAGTTAACAAGGTTTAACAAGGTTTAACATGGCTACACCATAAATCTGTCCCGCTCTTTTCTATCTCAATTCTGAGGGAAACATTTTGCCTCGGGTGTGGTAGCCAGAAGTAGCTACCCTATGTCTGAAGAGTTCCTCTTGGAGACTTACAGGCCCTTATCGACATGATAGAGAAATGTGCCCTCACCCATGTTTCTATGCCCTGAAGAACCTCTAGTCTGGCTTCTAAACTGAGTGTCCGGAAAACCTTTTTAGCTTCCCAAGAAAGGGCGAAGGAACAAAGGGGTTGTGCTGACGAGAACAATCAGGCTTCAGAGTCTGTGGTGCGTCTCCCCTTCAGTCTCCCCACCTCCCACCATCGTCTTATTATTCTTGAGTTTCTCATTTCCAGTCTGGGTGTCCAGCCAGTGCTGTAGGAGAATTTGGCTCAAAGTCGCTCACCACATGGAATCACTTACTCTGCTTCAATTAATAGGCAAAGCTGCCCTTGGCATACACCCATGTACCCTTGTGACTGATGGCAAGATATTCAGGGGATGGCTCTGTTGCCCTGAATACAATTTACTTTGGTCTCGGGCCAGGTCGCTCTCTCATCTGGGGATACCTTACATGCCATCTTCAATTCACATCCTTCATCCTTTTCCTGAAGACTCTAAGTTCACCATTTCCAGTACTGAGTTTTCAGATTTATCTTCACCAGCATTGGGTCCCAGCACACACACACACACACACACACACTTCTCTCTTATGCTGTCCCCTCCTCTGTACATTAGCTTCCACTCCCCACTCTTCTACGCATACCTGCTCAAAAGTCACACATACACTACTGTGTAGGCTGTTTTATTTTGTTTTGTTTTGTTTTTGAAAAAAGCTCTTGGTATATAGCCCAGGTTACTATGGAACTCATTGTGTAGTTCAGGCTTTTTAATTCATGGTGATTCCCCTGCCTCAGCTTCCCTCCTGCTGGGATTACAAGTGTACGCCATCATGCCTGGCTTGCTGTTGATCCTCAGCTCCACTCACAGTACGGTATGAAGGACTTTGACTGGGGACCTGGTCCTGTCCTGCAGTGGCATTGGGATCCCAGAGAGAGTGCTTACTCGTTTTTAGTTTTATCTGTTCCATTTTTTCATTTAATAAATATTTACTGCTCACCAGATGCAGTGGTGAACAAATCACATGTTTAGTCTCTACGTGGATGGAGCCCAGTCTGCTTTAGAGCATGCATGAAGATTAATGGCACAATAGAGCAAGGTAGTATAATATGAAAGAGGGCTTGTCTTGGAACCAAGTGAATTATTGGTTCTTTATCCTGGCTCTGCCACTTCTGGTCTGTTCCTTAAGTTGGAGACTTTTGGCAGAATAAGCATTGTAACACTTGTCTTGATTTTTAAGTGTTTTTGTTTATGGGTGGTTTTCCTACATGCATGTCTGTGTACCATGTGCATGCCTAGTACCCACAATGGCTAGAAGAGGGTGTTGGATCCCCAGGGACTGGAATCACAGATGGTTTTGAGCTACGGTGTGGGTGCTGGGAATTGAACCTGGGTTCTCTGGAAGAGCAACAAGTGCTTTAAACCAGTAAGCCATGTATTTCTTCACTCCAAGAATAAGTGAATTTTGCATGGTATTTTCTGATTGGCTACTCTTTGTCATTACAACCATAGACTAAATATCACTGGAGCTAAACTGATGTGGGCATTTATAGTTTTTAGAACTACTGTATCAGACCCTCTGTTAATTTCTTGTGGCTGTCATAACAAAGCATCATAAATTGTGCTGCTTAAAACAAAAGAAATGAAGTGGGTGTGGTGGTACATATCTGTGTCCTTACTTGGGAGATGGAGGTAAAAGGAGCAGTGGGAATTCATGGTCATCCCTGGCTACATGGGGACTTTGAGGCCATGCTGGACTATGTGAGCCCTAGCAAAATAGTGTGTGTTCTTCTACAGTTCTGCAGGCCAAACATCAGCATCAGTATCACTGGGCCAAATGGGTAGTAGCAGGATCCTGCCAGAAAGTCTAGTCTCCTTTGCCTTCTCCAGCTTCTGATAGCATTCCTGAGCACTGGTCATAACTGCAGCACTCCAGTATCTGCCTCTGATGTCTTCTCTTCTGTGTTTTGCCAACTCCGACCTCAGCCTCACAGTTGCTGTTTCTTTTTGTTTTTGAAACAGGCAGTACCTGTATCTGTAGAGCTGTGTAGCTCTCGCTAGCTTCGAACTCATAATATAGATCAGGTTAGTCTCGAATTCATAGAGATCCCCTTGCCTCTGCCTCCCCATGCCAGTGGTATAATCTCTCACTCCCCGAGTCAGAGTCTGTAAACACATCTGCAAAGTCCTTGGCACATGAGGTAGCCTCACTGGCTCCAAGGACTAAATAAGCAGATGTTGTCAGGATGCATTGTTTAGCTTTAGTAGATAAAGTCCCTACCAAAGTCACTGCTTCTCCGCAGTGCTGGCCTTCAAAGACTTCTGTGCACCCTAGGCTATTCATGGTCTTCCAAAAACCGAAAAAGGAAATAGTTGATAAAATATTGTCAAGCACCTTCCCTGTTTCCATAATATCTTGGATGAACCTCTGCCAGCGTATTCTCACAAACTAGAATGATCAGGGAAACCCCTTACCTCTCGGTGGCACTACCTAGTTACTGCTGTTTAACCCCTTCATCCTTACCACAATATTGTCTCCCCCCCCCCACACACAATATTGTCTTTAATCTTTTTCTCTGCCTATGGCTGGTTTGAGTTTTTGTTTGTTTGCTTGCTTTGTTTTTTGAGGAAGGCTCTCGTGTAGTCCTGGCTTGCCTCAAATGTGCAGTCCTTTTGACTCAGCCCCCTCAGGGCTGGGATTAGAGATGTATGCTACCACCCCTGGTCCTGGAATTATTCTTTTATTACTATTGTTTTTCCTATGTTACTTCCTTCATTCCTCCCTGGTGCTTGGGAATTGAGCCCGGAGCTAGCGCTTCGGCCTGTTAGGCGAACACTCTACTACTGAGCTTCGTTCTCACTCTATATTTATTGTCTTTTTAAAGGTCCACTTAATTAGCATGTGTGTGTGTGTGTGTGTGTGTGCGCGTGCATGTGTGTGTATCCCCATCTCTCTGTCCAAGATAGGGTTTCTCTGTGTAGCTCTGGCTGTCCTGGAAAACTCTACAGACCAGGCTGTCCTCAAACTCAGAGATCCGCCTGCCTCTGCCTGATGTGTTATTTTAATGTCTTTATCCTTAGTAAGAAATCATTTGTCACCAACATTTCATTTAGATAGTCATCTAATGTTTTATTTCCTATAAGTAAAAAACAAAACCCAAATATTCCCTTTTGTGTTCACAGCATCATGGTATAAGCATTTAAACACGTGTTTGGTCTTTATCTCAACCCAGCATCTGTCAGTAACTTCTACAAAGCATTGCATTTGTCAAATATATCCTGTTCTTCTAATATTTTGTATAAACCATTATGTCCATGATTCCTTACTGAAAATCTGCTTTAAAAACAAAACAAACCGAAATCAAAACCTGCTGGGCACTCGCCTTTAATCCCAGCACTCAGGAGGCAGAAGCAGATGGGTCTCTGAGTTAAGCGTGGTCCAGGACAGCCAGCGCTATACAGAGAAATCCTGTCTTGAAAAACAAAACAACAAAGCAAAAAACAAAACAAAACCCTATGGGCTATTCACTTATACATGTACAAACTCAAACAATGTACACACATTGTAAGAGTGTAAGTTTTAGGGGACTCATGAGGCCCTTTGAGGCTCAGACATAGATTGGATCTTGGTTAGGTTTCCCAAGCTGGGAAGAACCTTGCCCTTAGGATCTCTAGATTCATGCTGCAATTCTGTTGCAGGCTTTGAGCCCCAGAGCTCCAGCTTCCCCCAATCACACAGCATCACTTAGGAACATTTTCAAATGCAGATCACAATCAACTGCTTAAAAAAAAAAAAAAAGAAGCCAAACCAAACCCCAAGCCAAAACACAAAACCCTTTTCCTCAGGCTCTCATTTCATTCTCAGCATTTACCTAAACTAGCTCCCATTTCCTTTGGCTTTGAGGGATTATGAAGACCCAGCCCTGTGCGGTCTATGCCAGGGTCTGGCTTTAGCTGGATATGAGACCAGCATAATCTTTGAATGGCCCTTTCCCCATGGTCGCCTCCCCCTTCTCAGCCACCCTAGTATTTTCCCTGTTGTTTGCGTTAGGGGGGCTGTTGCTTGTCTCAAAGACAAGGGCTGAAAAGGTCTCCATTGAAAGAACAAAGATGGTGGAGCTCTCTGGGCCAGAGTGACCTCTGAAGAGCCCAATGGGGCCCAAGGACAGGAAAGAGGGCCTTTCCTTTTCATGCAGCCTTTTGATAGAACAATGAACACTCTACCAAGTCAGTCACATACAGGCTGTGAGATGAGAAAAGGGCTTCTGCTGCTTCTCCTTAGCAGCTGCTCTATGGGGATCTTTGCTTTAGTTTGCAGAGCAGGTAAGAGCTGACACATTGGCCACCCAGTTTTGATCATCTTGCTGGCCAAGGCTGTGTCCTGTTCTTTTCTTCCTTAAAGACTGACTTTTCTTAGTGAAAGTGTTCAGGTCAGATCCCTTCTTCAGAAGCAGAACTGGCTCACAGCCTCGCCCTTGCCCCTCTAGGTCCATCACCACGTTTGCACACAGTCCAAGATTCCTGTCACTGCCTCAGTCAATGACTGAGACATAACAACAGGGATGTTAATGCAGACACATGGGGTAAGATATGGGATTCCTTTGGCATACTTACTGGCTTGGACAAATTTAAGACTCTTTCCTTCCCCGCTTCTACCCATCAGACATCCATTGTGCCCTGAAGGCTGTCCCTTCGGTCTACTCCAATAAATCTCTTGCATATATTTCTCACCTTAGCACCTTCTTGATAGACCCAAACTAGCACACTATGAGGAAATGAATGAGGTTTGTGGGAATTGAGAGAGGGTGAGTATTCATGCTGTAAGGTACTGGAAGATCTGTGTGATTTGTGAGGCTCCAGTAAAAGCCTTTTGAAATATTTGGAGCCCTGGAGTCAAAGTGATCCATGCCAAAGCTGAACTGACCAGATCCTCTTTCCCATGTAAAATGCACTGCTTTGAAAGTAACCCCAAACAAGACTCAGTTTGGTCACTGCCTCCTTTTGCAATTGCATCCTGGATTGCACGTCCCTTCCCTCCCTTGGCTCTCCTGCAGGCATGGTGGGCCCTCACTCCCGTGTTTGCTATGCTTTCTGCTCCCTCACAGCCTCCGTACCTGCTGTTCTTTATATGGTGTATCATTCTCTCACTTTTTGCCTAAAGAGTTTCTGTTCATGCTTCAGCCTAGACATGACCTTTAAGGTAGCTTGTTTGATCTTCTTAACACTTAACACTGAGAGCTGGGTGTGGTGGTATGCTGGTTAATCCTAACGCATGGGAGACAGAGCCAGGTGGATCTGTGAATTTGAGGACAACCAGGACTAAACAGAGAGACCCTGTCTCAAAAAAATGACACCAACCAACTAACTAACTACTTAACCAACCAACCAACCAACCAACCAAAAACCTCTTAAAAGCACTATAGGACTTATCAGAGTTGTAGCTGTCTCAAATGCTTGAGAATATCTAGCTAATGTCTTTCCCGTTTTACAATACAGCCCCAAAGAAAAGGGGCCATTGTCTTAGTGTAGCTAACAGTCAGTCACAGAGCAAACACCCAGTAAGATATTTTGGAATGGCTGAGCCCAAACATTAAGGAGTGGAAGGGAGTACTCCAGAATACTGTCATGTCTAGACTTTGGTTTTTACCTTACTTACAACTAATAACGTTAGCTGGTTTCTATTTACTAAATGCTAGAAGCCACAAGATTTCCGGCTCAGAGATAATGGACTTATGACTGACTCAGCACAGCCAGAAGCATGAGCATCATGGTGCATCAGTCTTCGTGCTCCCTAAGCGATGCAGAAGGCTCGGGCAGATGCTTGCACAGGCTGTGGCCGCATCATGAGAGAGGCACACTGATTTTGGAGAACCTTCCATTTTATAATAAGCACTAAGCACGCTTGCTCTTTTCATTTTTGTCATCATTAATTTTGTGAGACAAGATCTCACTTCAGCAGCTGAGGCTTGCTTGGGATGGCTGCTGTTGCCCAGGTGACCTCCATCTTGAGGCAGTCCTATTGCCTCGGCCTTGTGAATGCTGGGGATGTAGATGTGAACCCCTATGCTGGCAGCATGCCTGCTGTTTCTTGTAGGCATCATTGCATCCCTCTTCCTGCAAACACAGTCCTGAGAAGTGGTCCACGGAAAAAGAGGGCAGGCATTGCAGTGTTGCCACAAACCCTGCAAGGTGTGAAAGAGAAGAGACCCTCAGGGAGGACTGCCCAAAATAAGGTTCCTCAAAAACCATTACTACCCAGAAAAAGCCTCAGAAGAGAATCCATATGCTCCATTCTCTCTTGTAATATACACATAACATTGTAAAACAGAAAGAAACTCTGCCCATTAGTTTATTCACTTGAGGATCAAGTTTGAGGGTCATATTTCCTTGAATGGCAGTGTTGTCTAAAGTTTTCAGAACACTGACGATAGGCTAGGTTGGCTGTGCCTGTAATTCCAGAAATTAGGAGGCTGGAACAGAAATAAACATGTACAACTAAGAGGCTGGAGAGATGGCTCAGAGGGTAAGAGCCCCAGCTGTTCTTCTAGAGAACCTGGATTCTATCCCACTTATAACCATCTGAACTTAAGTTTCAGGAGATCCAATACTCTTCTGGCCTCCAAGGGTACCAGACATGTGATATGTGCACCACTTACATGCAGGTAGAACACCCACACACATAAAGATTTTTAAAAAGTTTTTTCTAAAGTACCTTTTAAAGCCTCTAGTGTAGAGTACTTGTCTGTAAGGCCCTGTAAGTAAGGGGAAAAAAATAAAAACAGCAACAATAAAAAAATGATTTGATTGTGGAACCAAGGTCATCAGTTTGTCATATACACATGACCTTGTGTACACTGGTGAACTCCCCATATGTGTGCCTATGAGGCCAGTGATCTCTCACTGAACCTAGAGCTTCTCTTTTTGTCTAGGCTGGTTGGCCAGTGAGCCCAGGGACCTGTCTCTACTCAACTCTCCCTTCCCCAACACCGGAGTTTTATATACAACATCATATCAGCTTTTACTTGGGCTCTAGGAAGCCAAACTCAGGGTCTCGTGATTACACAGCAAGTATTATAACCACAAGAACCATTCTCCTATCCCCTCCCCTCTAAAGGATGGCCTTTCTCTTAGGGTTCTCATTGCTGTCATAAAACATCATGATAAAAACCAACCTGGGGAGGAAAGGGTTTATTTCAGCTTATAGTTCTGAGGGAAGTCAAGGTATATATTAGTCAGGACTCACTAGAGTAATAGCCTATATAATGAACGTCTCTCTCATATTGCTCATGTATGTGTGTGTGTGTGTGAGGGAGGGAGGGAGGGAGGGAGGGAGAGAGAGAGAGAGAGAGAGAGAGAGAGAGAGAGAGAGATATTAGAATGATTTACAGGTAGGCTGTAGTTCAGCTAATCCAACATGGCTGGCTACCAAGAATTCAGAAGTCGCTTGCTTAGTCTTTGAGGCTGGGTGTCGCAGCTAGTCTTGAATAGATGCTGGAGCCCTGAATAAGTAGGGGTTAGGGCCAGTGAAGGACAAACAAAGCAAAGAGGGGGAGGGCTGGAGAGATGGCTCAGTGGTTAAGAGCACTGACTGCTCTTCCAGAGGTTCATGTCCCAGCACCCACATGGCAGCTCACAACTGTCTGTAACTCTTCAGATCTGATGCCCTCACACAGCTATACATGCAGGCAGAACACCAAGATATATAAAACGAAAATAATTAAAAAAAAAAAAACCCTCACCGAGTACCCTCCCCTTTTGGAGTTTACTTAATTCCAGATGCAGTCAAGTTGACAACCAAGAATAACCATTACAAGGCAGGAACTCAAGCCTAGTAAGAACCTGTGAGCATGAGCCATGGAGGAGTGCTGCTTTCTGACTTGTTCCACATAGCTTGTTAGGCCTGCTTTCCTATATTCAGGTGCATGGTGAGGTGGGGGGGGGCACCTCCACAATGGATGGACCCTCACACATAAACCATCAATCAAGAAAATGCCCTATGGATTGGCCTCCAATACAGTCAAAACATTTTTTCCATTCATAGTCCTTCTTCCCAGATGATCCTACTTGTGTCAGGTTGACATAAAAATAGGCAGTACAGCCCTAAATTTCTGCCACAGCTTCCCAAGTGCAAGGATTACAGACGTGTGCCACCACACCTAGCTAGGTTTGCTTCTTGTTCTGTGGCCTCTTGTTCAGTAGTTCATAGCCTTAAAAAAATTATTTGTATTTTATGTGTATGGGTGTCCTGCCTATGTATAAGTCTTGTGGAGGCAAGAAGGCGGCATCTGATCCTCGGGGACTGTTATTACTGAGCCGCCAATGCTCTTCTCCCCTGCGCCATCCATCTCTCCAGGACAGTTATTGAACCCTTCCCAGTCTTATTCCTCATCTGTAAAATGGTAATGACAAAAGGACCGGCCTCGTAAGGCTATGATTGGTGGGTGCAGCACTGACATTTAGTAATCACTCCATAAATGTGATGGGGCTACTTGCTGGTGATGGCTGTCACTCTCCTAGGCCAGTCGACCAACTGTAGAATAACTGACTTGTACTTTATCACACAGTAATAATTGCTGGCTAGCCCTGGAAACGCCACCTATAGTATTTAAGTTAAACTCCTTTGGTATCCAGTACTAATCAAAATGTGAGATAAAGCAGGGTTTTTAAACTTTTCCATTGGCCACACTCTTTTTGCCCAAGAAATTGTTCTCAAACCTTGGGAATATAGGTATATAGAATAGATATACAAATCAAACATTTCCTGGTAGTAAACTAGAATTAAATGTTAATTTAGCAATTCTTTAGGGTTAGAGAGATGATTCGGTGATAAAATACATACCACACAAGTGTGAGGACCAGAGCTCAGATTTGAAGAATCCATGGAAAGGCAGATGCAGTGCAGCACATCTGTAATCCCAGTGTGCCTGTGGCAAGATGAGTGATGGCTCACAGGCCAGCTAGTGTGGCTTAGTAGTGATGAACAAGAAGCCCTTCCTCAAACAAGTCAGACTCCAGGGACTAATAAACCAAGATTATCTTTTGTTCCCAGATAGGTTGTGACACATACCTACACTCACTCACAGACACACACGTACAAAACCACACACACAGATACAATAAAACAGTTATTTAGTATACATATACTTTACCATTTACTAAAGATTAAGATAAATATGCATACTAATGAGATAGTCTGACTTGTTTATTTGCATTTATTGGTTTGTTGGTTTTTTTCTAAGACAGGATTTCTCTGTGTAGCACTGGTTGTCATGGTACTTGCTCTGTAGACCAGGCTGGCCTGCCTCTGCCTCCCAAGAGCTGGGATTAAAGGCATATGCCACCATCATCTAGTATATCTATTTCTTTTTTTTTTTTTAATTTTGGCCAGTTTGTATTGGTGATACTAACTTAAAGCATTACAATCTGTGAGGGGGGGTTACAGATTAATTTATTTACTTTATACATACAAGTACACTGTAGCTCTACAGATGGTTGTGAGGCACCATGTGGTTGTTGGAAATTAAACTTAGGACCTCTGCTTGCTCCGGCCCAAAGACTTATTTATTGTATGTAAGTGCACTGTAGCTGTCTTCAGACACACCAGAAGAGGGCATCAGATCCCATTACAGATGGTTGTTAGCTACCACGTGGTTGCTGGGATTTGAACTCAGGACCTTCAGAAAAGCCTGAGGTTAACAGTACTCTTAATCCATGAGCCATCTCCCCAGCCTGTATATCTATTTCTTATCTTGTTCATTTACCTGTGGGGTTTTGTTGTTGTTGTTTGGTTTTTCTTGTTTTTTTCGAGACAAGGTTTCTCTGTGTAGCCCTGGCTGTCCTAGAACTCACTTTGTAGACCAGGCTGGCCTCCAACTCAGAAATCCACCTGCCTCTGCCTCCCAAGTGCTGGGATTAAAGGCTGCCTCTGCCTCCCAAGTGCTGGGATTAAAGGCGTGCACCACCAAAGTAAATCTAGGATGAGTATTTGACACTGTGGACATAGAGCATCTTCAACAGTTTTAAAGTTGATTGATACTCTGAACCCATCATCATCAATACTGAGAGCCGATTTATGGTAGTACTTAGTACAGACTGGCCGAAGTAACAACTCTGTCCTGGGCTGAAATGTGCAACTCCAGGTCTAGGGACTCAGTACCCTCTCCTAGATCTATGGGCCCTGCACACACAGGGTGCTCAAACATACTCAAGCACACCCACCCATATACAAAAATAATAAGCCTTTTAAAAGAAAACTTTTAATCACAAGCCAAATAAACATAACAATTAAAATTGCACTTATTTATTTATATGTGTGCATGATACACGTTTATGGGCATTTGTGCCATGGCATTTGTGGAGGTCAGAGAACAGTTCCATGGCGTCAGTTCTCGTCCATCTTTATGTAGATTTCAGAAATGGAACTAGATCACCAGGCTCAAGAAGAGTCATCTTGGTGACCTCCACTTATCTATCCATCCATCCATCCATCTATTTTTAAATATTACTTATTTAATGTATATAAGTACACTGTAGCTGTCTCCAGACACACCAGAAGAGGGTATTGGATCCCATTACAGATGGTTGTGAGCCACCATGTGGTTACTGGGAATTGAATTCAGGATCTCTGGAAGAGTGTGGTCAGAGCTCTTAACTGCTGAGCCATCACTACAGCCCCCACCTATCTATTTTAATTAAACTTAAACCAACAACTTTTAAAAGCAAACACTGCAGGGCTAGAGCGATAGCTCAATAGATTAGGGTTGGGTTCCCAGCACCCACATGGTGGCTCTCAACCATCCAAACTCCAATTCCAGGGGATCTGATGTGCACTCTAACCTCCGCCAGCACCTCACATATATAGTGCTCAGGCATACATGCAGGCAAAACACTCATAAACATACAAAGAAATAAAAGATAAATCTGACATTTTAATGTTCTAAATGGCTGAGCCATCTTTTCAGTCCCACAAAACAATTTTTAAATTGAACATTTTAACACAATAAGAAATACACTATTTTTGGAACTATTTAGAAACTATTATGTTTCCATAAGATCCAAAAATTCATGCTAGAGACAGTGCAGTTCATGACCTATAAGCATCTCCAATCTGAGCAGAAGTGATTCAGCCATCTTTGAGGTGTCACAAGGCACCAAGGCTGCTGCGTTGCTATATGATCCTCCACCAGCGGCATTGTCAGAAACACTGTGGGTCCATTTCACATTTGATTTTGAATCATTTTGTTTACAGCACATCCAGGAGCCTTTTTCTGTTTCCAGTTTCCCACTCTCCATTTATTTACCTCACCCCATACAAGGTTACAACCCATACTTTAAGAAGCTAGGAACTAGAGCACTGGGGAGGAAGAGGAGGAGGAGGAGGAAAAGGAGGACGGAAGCCCAACTTTGGCATGCTGATTTATTAGTCTATGTCTGCCCTCTTGCAGTGAATGTGGTGGAGGCCCTTCAGGAATTCTGGCAGATGAAACAGTCTCGGGGTGCTGACTTGAAGAACGGGGCTCTGGTGGTGTACGAGATGGTCCCCTCCAACAGTCCTCCCTACGTCTGCTATGTCACTCTGCCTGGGGGGAGCTGCTTCGGGAGTTTCCAGGTAAGAGTCATGAGGCTGCAGAAAGGGTAAATGTGTAAGTGCTGACAAGGACTTGTATCATTTGGCCGTTGGTCTCTGCCTGATGTCATGGATATGAGGACTAACTCTAGGCAAATCCTTCCAGCAAGCACCTGAGGCTCATGAGATAACAGAGGAGCCTAAATCAGCATACTTTGTTTTGGCCCACAACTCAAACCCATTTCAAATTTGAGCAGTTATGACTGCACTCCCAGCGCCAACCTTTGCTTTAATCTGGCTTCCACTCTTGCACTCCCAACTCCTTGCCATTTCTTCTTTTTGAAATTTGTATGACTGTCTTGCTAGCTTCTATGTCTGTGTAGCACATTTGAGGAGTGCCCAGATACCCTGGAACTAAAGTTCCAGATTGTTTTAAGCTGCCATGTGGGTACTGGGAATCTAACCTGAGCCCTCTGTAAGAGCAGCCAGTGCTTCCAACCAATCTCTCCAGCTCTGATGATGATGATTTTTGAGATAGTGTTTCTCTATGTGACAACCCTGGCTGTCTTGGAACTTGCTGTATAGGCCAGGCTGGCCTTGAACAAGAGATCTGCCTGCCTCTGCTTCCCAAGTGTTGGGATTCAAGGCGTGCTCCACAACTGCCTGACTCTGATTTTATTTTTAATTACATGTATATGTGTGTATGTTGGGCGAATGTGTATAAAGCCTGAAGATGAGAGCAAGCCGCTGGGGCTGGAGTTACAGGTGGTTATAAACCTTGTGATGTGGGTTCTCTGTGTGTGAGGACCGAATTCAGGTCCTCTGGAAGAACAAGAAGTTTCTCCATCCCCTCTTCCTTCTTCTTTTAAAGACAGGATTTCATGTAGTCCAGCCTAGCCTCAAAATATGTAGCTAAGGATGATCATGCTGAACTTTTGATCCTCCTGTTCCCATCTCTCAAGTGCTGGGATTATCAGACATAGAGCTATCATGCCCCATTTATGACGTGTTTAGGGGGCTGCTCCCAGGGCCTCCGGCACACCAGGCAAACACTCTACAATTGAGCTACAGCCAGCCCTAGCTTCCCGGTTACACTGTTTCTACAGTTTTCCTATTGCTAAGGTTCTATACAGAGATGAAAGGCAATACTTGAAAGCTTTGTAGGCTAGTGAGAAATTATAGGGGCTAAAGAGATGGCTCAACCATTAAGAGAGCTGGCTGCTCTTTCAGAGGACCAAGTTAAGATCCCAGCACTCATGTCAGACAGCTCACAAGCACTGGTAACTCTAGCTCCAGGGAATCCCACACTCCCTTTTGGCCTTTACTGGCACTCACACCCATATATATGTATGTATGTGTGTGTGTGTGTGTATATAAGCACATATACATACATACACACATATATACATATACATGTATATATATACACACAAATAAAACAGATTATAAAAATCTTTAAAAATAAATTATACAGATTCTATGAATATTATCAAGATTTTTTTTTTTTTTCCATTTCAGAGAGGAAGGCAGCCTTCCAAAATGTCACCTTAAAGAATCTGGATAGAATTAAAAGAAGATAATAGACACCTTTGGTTAGTTTTCATGTGGTTGTGTCACCATTAGATATGGTTGGAGCCCTTGCTGTGTCTATAGCACCTTGGGTTTCCTCATCATATGACTTACAATGTATCATTACTGCTTGTCTTTGCAAGGATTCCCAACTGTATCTGTTTTTCCCCTCTGTATATGTGTATATGTGCGTGTATACACATAGGATTAAACCCAGGACCTTGCAAACTATCTTTCTTCTTAGTCAGTATTAAAAACCTGCCACCCATTCAGAGACTAGTACATAGATGTCAATTTACCTATCGCATGAGTAAAAGCCACTGTAGCTCAGTTTTTGCCTTAAACAGAGGCAAAAACTCTGTTTAAGAGATTTCCTAAGGAAATCTCTCCTCTCCTCTCCTCTCTCTCTCTCTCTCTCTCTCTCTCTCTCTCTCTCTCTCTCTCTCTCTCTCTCTCTCTCTCTCTCTCTCTCTCTCTCTCTCTCTCCATAGATGGAGTCTATAGTCCTGGCTGTTCTGGGACTCACTCTGTAGAACAAGCTGGCTCTGACTGAACTCATGGAAATTTGCCTGCATTAAAGGTGTACACCACCATGCCTGGCTTGGTAGCTTTGTTTTAAATCAGATGACTAAACCTTTTGGCTCAACACTTGATCCATTTCAGATAAATATAAGCCCAGACTAATGATTAGTTTTCCGTTTTCATTCGTGGTGTGCACGGATGTGGGTGCATGTACCCATGCCTGCTGTGTGTGTGGAATCCTGAGGCTGACAGAGAAACATCCTTAGCCACTCTCCCACCTTCCTCATCAGTGCAGAATTTCTCAGTCAAACCTACAGTTTGCCAACATGGCAGCTCTTGCTAGCCAGCTTGCTCTGGGGATCCCAGCTCTGCTGTTCCAGAGGCTGGAACCTCAGGCAGGCATCATGTATATGGGTTCCAGAACCTGGGGTCTGAAATCTGGCCGAATTCTGAATTCACACCTGTGCAGCAAGTCCTTTAACACGGGCCCATCTCAGCCCCCTTTCTTTCCTCAGGGTATTATGGCTCCTTCTCACCCCATCACCATCTGAAGGGCAGGCTGAGTTTTACTTTGATTTGTTATTTTCTGAAAGTCAAATTATCTGTTCTTGGCTTCTTTTAGCTTATTTTACATTCCCCTTGGCAGGTGGAATTTTCCTAGTGATTTTCTGCACATCGACTTTTTTAGTAGTAATATTATGGGATAAAGTAGTTAACAGGTTAATATAAAGTAGAAATAAAGAAACTAAAGAAACAAAAAGCCTTAATGTGGATATATCAAGTTCCATATGCTGTCTCAGAGGGAACTGCCCTCCGGAGGAAACCAGGACTTATCAATATAGTTAAGTGACAACATCTCCCACTGTCCCTTTGAAAGCTGAAACATCAAGCCAATGTGGTAATACACGCCCGCCATTAATCCCAGCACTTGGGAGGCAGAGAGATCTGTGTTCAAGGTCAGCCTGGTCTACATAGTGAGTTCCAGGACAGCAGGAGCTACACAGAGAGACAGCTTATCTCAAAAAAGGAAAAAGCTGTATCACTCTTCTTAATCATGAGTGACCAAGGGGCAGAGGCTTCTTCAGCGCCTGTTAGAGACTATAGCAGAAGACCATGACGGCCAAGGATCTGAAGTCAGGTGATCTGACTTCTGAACATTAGATTTGCCCTAAGACCATGTTAGTTAGTTTTAAAAAGCTGTTTCCCTTGTTTTCCTCAGTCATCATTCCTTACCTCAGTGACCCATCTTCCCTGCATTTACTTCAAGCAAAAAAGACATCTTCAGCCTTAGCTCCTATGGAGGTAGCTCCTCTGGTCTGCTGTAGAAAATGCCTGTTTACAGCTAAGAGAACGTGGAAGAAACCCAGATAAGTGCTTCCAACAGGTCATGCATGGCCTTGTTTAAATCTTGGGTTATCCAGAATTCAGAGAGCCTTGCCTGACAAACTGGCTTTTGAGTAATTAGTCCACTGACACTTTACATAAATGCATTTTCCATGTCTTATGGCTGGCTATCTGCTGACTTCAGCAGCCTTCCTAGCTCTGCATTCAATTTTGTAGTAGTCATCTCCAATTCTTTAATGACTTCAGGATGTTGAGTCAAAATTGTGTTTCCAAACACCATGCCATTTTTCACTAAAGCTTCGGAAAGTGTGATGAATGCAACTGATTCCTCCATGGTGTCCAAATGTCCTCTTCCTCAGTGGTGTCCTCCCTGCTGCTCCTCCTCCCTCCTCAGTGGTGTCCTCCCTGCTCTTCTTTCCTCCTCAGTGGTGTCCTCCCTGCTCTTCTTCCCTCCTCAGTGGTGTCCTCCCTGCTGTTCCTCCTCCCTCCTCAGTGGTGTCCTCTCTGCTCTTCTTCCCTCCTCAGTGGTGTCCTCCCTGCTGCTCCTCCTCCCTCCTCAGTGGTATCCTCTCTGCTGCTCCTCCTCTTCCTCAGTGGTGTCCTCCCTGTTCCTCCTCCTCCCCCCTCTTAGATGCACATGTGTATATATTCTCACTCTTTCTCTCCTGCCTAGTTTTGTCCCACAAAAGCTGAGGCCCGGCGAAGTGCTGCAAAGATTGCATTAATGAACTCTGTGTTTAATGAGCATCCATCCCGAAGAATTACTGATGAGTTTATTGAGAAGAGTGTCTCAGAGGCCCTGGCATCTTTCAATGTAAGGAACTTGGAAATGGAAGGGAGGGAGCATGGGGAATGGGAGAGGCAAGGAATCCATCCATTTTTGTTCTTTTCTGTCTGTATTTGATTACTTTGTATATATGGGTATACCACATACATCCAGTGCCTAGAAGCCAGATGAGCATCAGGTCCCTGATATTGGATTTATAGCTGGTTCTGATGTGCTATGTGGGTGCTGGGGATTGAACTCTGGTCCTCTAGGGCAGTAGCCAGTGCTCTTAATGACTGAGCTATGGCTCCAGCCCTTTTGTCTGCATTTCTATTCTGTTTATACTACCAATGTGTGTGTGTGCTCCAAGTCTGTGTTTAATTCCTTATCTGTGTTTTTATGTTTATTGATTTGTCTTTATATTTCTTTAGTATCATGATATTTTTAATCTGAGCTTTGTGGAATTCAATTTTTTTTTTATAATGATGGTCATGTGAGTAGCAGGATAACCAGGACCATAGAGAGAACCTATCTCAAACAAACAAAAATAATAAGAAAAATTTTTATCATCTGGGTGGTGGTAGTACACATCTTTAATCCCAGCACATAGGAGGCAGAGACAGGTGAATTTCTGAGTTCAAGGCCAGACTAGTCTACAGATTGAGTTCCAGAACAGCCAGAGATACACAGTGAAACTGTCTCAAAAAATAAATTTTAAAAACCAAAACAAAAAAAAAATCCAAACAAACAAAAAACAAAACAAAAAAACAAAACCCAAAACAAGGTCCTGGACACCTGGCTCAATAAGAACACTGACTGCTCTTTCAGAGGTCCTGAGTTCAATTCCCAGAACCACATGATGGCTCACAATTATGTATAATGGGATCTGATACCCTCTTCTGGTGTGTCTGAAGATGGCTACAGGGTACTCATATACATAAAATAAGTTAATAAATCTTAAAAACGAACAAGAGAACAACAACAAATAAAAGTGGGGAGGGAGGGAGGGACAGGGGGAGGGAAGGAGGGAAGGAGGAAGGGAAAGAGAGGGAAAGACCCAAAATTAATATCTGGCCTATACACACACACACACAGACTCTTAAACTATTTATTTATTTGTTTGTCTGTTTATTTTGTTTTGTTTTTTTTTCGAGACAGAATTTTTCTGTGTAGCCTTGGCTATCCTAGAACTCACTCTGTAGACCAGGCTGGCCTCAAACTCAGAAATCCACCTGCCTCTGCCTCCCAAGTGCTGGGATTAAAGGCGTGCATCACCACCACTCAGCTAAACTATTTGTTTTTATTTCAATGTGGCAGCTGAACATTAAGATGAAACGTATGGGAGCTGGTGACGTGGCTCAGCAGTTCAGAGCACTTGCTGCTTTCTTTTTCTGAGATGTATTTATTATTTACATAAGCACACTGTCGCTGTCTTCAGACACTAGAAGAGGGCATCAGATGTCATTACGGGTGGTTGTGAGCCACCAGGTGGTTGTTGAGATTTGAACTCAGGACCTTTGGAAGAGCTGTTAGTGCTCTTAACCTCTGAGCCATCTCTCCAGCCCCAACACTTGCTGCTTTCTAGAAGGACGGGAGTTCAGTTCTCTATGTCAGGTGAGCTGTCTATAGCTCCAGCTCCAAGGGGAAGCTGCTGCCTTCCTCTAGCCTCTGTTGACATTCACACATGATACACAAACATACACATATAAAAAAAATCTTTAGGGGGGGAGGAGAGGGGGAGGGGGAGGGCATGGGGGACTTTTGGGATGGCACTGGAAATGTAAATGAAGAAAATACCTAATTAAAAAAAAAGGAAAAAAATCTTTAAAGATTAAATATGTGGCTCATGAAGGGCTAGAGATATCATTTCTCAGCCTTTTGGCTAAGATGAAGTGTGTGAAGGGCTAGAGATGAGTTAGCAGTAAACCATTGGCATTGCAAGCAGAAGGCCCTTATTTTGATCCCCAAAGCCCATTTAAAGTGCTGAGTGTGGTAGCTCTCATGGAGAGTTCCAGCCAGTCTAGCCTGCCTGGTGAGCCTCAGGCCAAGCATCCTGTCTGACAGGAGTGGCCAGTGTTCCCAAGGAAAAGCACTAGCCTGCGGCCTCCAGATGAGTACACTGCACACATGCACATACACACTCACATGCACAGAAATGTGACTAGTGCCTATTGGATAGTGCCAGTCAAAATAATCTAACTAAAGATCTATTTGTCTTTTTCTTTCTCCTGTTACCAGGGTAACAGAGAGGAAGCTGACAACCCAAATACGGGGATTGGTGCCTTTCGATTCATGTTGGAATCTAATAAGGGCAAGTCAATGCTGGAGTTCCAGGTACAGTTCCACTCACATCCCTGGCTCTAATAAAGCAGAGCAGCCTGATACAGCAATTTTAATGCCACCTACTAATCCTTACCTCCTTATTCAGAAAAAGACACAGGGAGAAAATGTGGTTAAAATTTACAGTGTACAATTACCTCTCTCCCCGCACGGGGTGCATACCAGAATTGATAATTATAGATGCTTCCACAATATGATTAGTAAAACTTTTCCCCTGTAATTCTGATGCAGTCTCATAACTTAAAATCACTATCCTGGTTGTATTAGTCAGGGTTCTCTAGAGAAACAGAACTGACAGAATGAATGCATGTGTACCCCCCCCACCCCCACCCCCACACAGTTTATTAGAGTGGCTTATAGGCTGTGGTCTGACTTTTCCAAAAATGACTGACTCTTAGAATCCAGTAGCTATTCAGTTCATGAGGCTGGATGTCTCAGATGGTCTTCAGTATACACCAAAATCCCAAAAGCATAGGCTGTAATGCCAATGAAGGAATGGACTTCCTGGCGAGGGCAAGAGCAAGCAGGCAGAGCAAGCTTCCTTCTTCAAGTCCTTCATAGAGACTGCCCCGAGGTGTGGCCCAGACTTAAGGGAGTGTCTTCCCACCTCAAATGATCCAATCAAGAAAAAACCCTCACAGGTGTAACCAGCAGCTTGGGTTTTAATTAGTTCCAGGGGTCATCATCATGTTGACAACAAAAAATGGCCTTCACGCTGGTGTTTCCTCTCGTTTCTCAGGAGCTGATGACAGTTTTTCAGCTACTGCACTGGAATGGCAGCCTTAAGGCCATGAGGGAAAGACAGTGCTCTCGACAGGTAAGAGTCACCCGAGGGAAAGGGCAGGAGGAGAGCTACTTTGGGCTGTTAAATGGTTACTAAGCTGTGACTACTAAAGGCCTTATTTAGCATCTTTGCTCTTGTATTCTTTTTTGTTTTTCGTTTTTCAAGACAAGGTTTCTCTGGGTAGCCCTGGCTGTCCTGAAACTCACTCTGCAGTGAGTAGCTGGCCTTGAATAGAGATCCACCCATCTCTGCCTTCTGCAAGCGCCCGGCCTGCTCTTGTAGTCTTTGCTTTTTGAATGTTACTGTACTCTTTTTGCCATGCTTCCCCACCGTAAAGTTACCCTTAGGAAACTCTTTGGCTAAGCTGGGCTTGGTAGCTCACACCTTTAATCCCAGCTCTTAGGAGGCAGTGGCAGGCAGATCTGAGTTCTAGCTAGTTCCACATCAGGTAGTGCTACACAGTGAGACCCTGTCTCAAAACAAAATAAAACAAACAAAAAGCCCTACCTTTTTGTCCTCTCTGTTTCCTGGCTGCTATGACATGAACTAGTCTGCTCTGCTATGCCTCCCTTCTAAAACAGGCTGCTAACTCTGAAACGATCACCTTCTGAGTTCTCTCTAAGAACTCAGGAAGGACCCAGTCTATCACACTAACTGTGGGTCAGTCTCCATTGTTTCATGGAGCCCTCCCCTCCCTTCTAGAACAAGGAGCTAGCTGGAACAGAAGAGATAAAATAGTCACTGCATTTTTAACATAATTTTGCCAAGTTATGGGCATTCCTACAGACCCTTGAGCAAGGGCCAGTGGTGGCTTGATACAGTGTACTTGCTCTATAGAAAAAGTTCCAGGATGGCCAGGGCTACACAGCGAAACCCTGTCTCAAAACAAACAACCAAGGAGATAGTGTGCTGAGGGTTTCACATTTAGATTTTGTAGTTTTAAAAGATGGCCACACTGGGCGTGGTGGCGCACGCCTTTAATCCCAGCACTTGGAAGACAGAGGCAGGTGGATTTCTGAGTTTGAGACCAGCCTGGTCTACAGAGTGAGTTCCAGGACAGCCAGGTCTACACAGAGAAACCCTGTCTCGAAAAACAAAACAAAACAAAAAAGATGGCCACATTTTCCACCAGTCAAACACCTTCTACATGCTGTTGGAGTACTGGAAGGTGTGACCTGTCCTTGAGCCTGAACTTCACTGTGCTCCTCACAGCAGGGCCCTGTGCTTCTCTGATCTGTGCATGTATTCAACCTCCTGCTCCACGCCCTTCTGCTTTACATAAACTCTTATGAGTCAGGGGAAAACAACTCTTTATAGGACATATGTGCAAAGCAGGTCAGACAATCAAGGCTAAGTTCTATTGGGATCACTGTGCTATAAGATATAGGACATACGTCTTATCCATCAGGGTCACTGTGCTAAATGACGTGTATAACGTATTTTGACCTTCTCAGTGATCTTTGCATTCCTCTCTGACCAGGAGGTGTTGGCTCATTATTCACATCGGGCCCTGGATGATGATATTCGCCACCAAATGGCTTTGGACTGGGTGAGCCGGGAGCAGAGTGTGCCAGGGGCACTGTCAAGAGAGCTGGCTTCCACTGAACGGGAGCTCGATGAAGCCCGGCTGGCGGGCAAGGAGCTGCGCTTCCACAAGGAGAAGAAAGATATTCTCATGCTGGCTGCTGGGCAGTTGGGCAATATGCATTCTTCCAGCTGCTAAGCATCTACCCTCTACTCGCCATGGCTCTTCAGGCCCCTTTTTTGTATGTCTCCTTTTTAAGACTTAGAATGATGATTTCTGTATATACTTTCTCAATTTTATACTTTAAAATATAGATATATATGTATAAATTCTACACCTGGCTTCCTATTTGCTAAGAGATCCCTTTTCTAACTTCCAGTTTGGGGATGTAGTTACCGTTGAAATATCACTATTCCATTTTATAGCGTGGTTGGCTCTTAAACCTTTAGATTATCTAAGTCATTAACATGTACAGTTTACTAAGTATTCATATCTCTTTCTTTTGAAACAGCAGCAGACAGGTACGTGATGACTCAGCAGTCTGAGGCAGTATTGCTGTGAATGTGAGGCCAGCCTGGACTACATAGTAAGTTCCAGGTCAGCATGGGCTGCAGTGTGTAAGATCCTGTTTCAGACCCCTCTCCTCCCACACATAAAACCACCCATATTCTTGGTTTCTACTAGACGAAAACAGGGTGGGAGCGTCAGGTTTTGGTTTGAAGTGACCGTCCGATACACCCCCCTGCTCACTTTCCCTCTTCCTTGCCTCTAAGTGCTCCTTCATTTGGGGGCTTCCCTACCTTATCCAGAAGGAGATCTGGCTTCCTTTTGTTTTGTGAGACATCTTATCATGGCCTGGAACTCATCCTATAGATTAGGAGGGCTTCATGCTTGTGGTTGTATCCTGCTGAAATCATAGGCATGGGTCACAATGCCTGGCCTGTTCTTAAAGTCACTCATGAGAAACTGCCTAAGAACAAGAGAATGATACACTCAATTCCTATGGGGTGGGTCGGTGGCACTACCTGGGCTGCTTCTGAGCTTACCTACCCCTGCTAGCAGTCTAGCTTTCTGGATGTGAGAAGAGGGTAAGGGCTGAGGCTGACACTGGCACACGCACGTGTGAGCACACTTTTTTCCATTTGTTCACGTAGCCCAGGCTGGTCTCAAACTTTTCTTCTGGCCGAGAATGACCCTGAACTTCAGACCTCCTGCATCAGCCTCTCACTAGGATTACAGTGACTACCACCTCAGCTGCCTTAATCCTTCCTTCAGTGACAAGAAACATCTTGTTCTTTAGAAACGGTAGCTGTTCTGTTTAGTGAGAACCATGTTCCTCTCTTGTCCACTGAGCTGTGCTGTTTAACTCTTGAATTTGTGGAGAATTTTATGTAGTAAGCTCAATTTCCCTTCTTTCTGTGGTCTCTGCTACATTGTATTATTGTTCAGTGCACTTTCTATCAAGTTGGGACAGTTAATGCTACTATAATGCGACTTCCCATGTGACAATTGCAGTTTGATTTTAGGTTAGAAGCTGGGTTTGGTGGTGCAGGTCTGCAATCTCAGCTACAAAGGAGGCTAAGGCAAGATTGGAAATTCAAGGTCTACCCCAGCTAGAGCTAGTTCAGGGGCAACCTGGGTAACTTAGCAAGACTCTATCTCAAAAATAAGAAGTAAAAACAGGACTGGGGATATAGCTTAGTGGAAGAGAGTCAGCCTGGCATGTGAAGCCTGAATTTAATCTCTACTGCAAAAAGGGGAGGGGAGGGAAGGAGACACTTGGCAGGAAGAGGGAGGGAGGGGAGCAGAGTTAATCACTGCTCACTGGGTCGTAACAAGGTGAAAAGCAGCTTGCTTGCTTGCTTGCTTTTGAAATCATCTTTGTGACAAGGACACATGGGATCAGGATAGAGTGTCTAGTTAAAATAGTGTCACTGCTTAGAAAGGGGTGTTTGGATTCCTTTAGTTAGCTTAGCCCTGTCTCTTGTTTCATAAAACACACTGGGTTAGAATAGAGGCTCCTGCATTACATGGTTTGTGTCACTGTTTTTTGTTGTTGGTTTTTGTTTTGTTTTGTTTTGTTTTGAGACAGGGTTTCTCTGTATAGCCCTAGCTGTCCTAGAACTCACTCTGTAGACCAAGCTGGCCTCAAACTCAGAAATCTGCCTGCCTCTGCCTCCCAAGTACTGGGATTAAAGGCTTGCGCCACCACTGCCTGGCATGTGTCACTGTTTTAAATTGATAGTTATAACCTAGATGCCACAAATCCTGCAGTTTGTCCTGTGCTCCTTTCTTTTTATGTAAGATGTGTTAAGGGTTATCAGTTTGGGGAAGAATTGTCCTTGTACCTCCTGGAATTATTTTTCTCAAAAATCCAAGACTTCAAAGAACATGGGAAAAATTGTTCTGTCCACTTTTGATGTTGAAGATTTTAGTTATCCTTTTCGTACTTTCTATGTATTTTCTATGTAAAATTTTACACAATTAAAAATGTTTTTTTGTCTAGTAAGCCAGAATGACATTTTTTCCCCTGTGACAGGATCTTGTGTAGCCAAGGCTGGCTTCCAAATGTGGCCAAGGTTGGCCTTGAATACTTTATCCTTCTACCTCTACTTCCCAAGTACTGAGGTCAGGGCCATGTTGGGGTTAAAATCGGAAAATGATTTTGCTGGCTTGTTGCTTAGTATCTCTGGGAAGAAATTGATGAAGGAAAGGAGTGAGGTGTATGATAAAACTGAACCACTCCAGATGCAAGTTAACCGTCTAAGGTTTCTATGTGTGCCCTTGAAGAGTGTCTTTTCTCCAGCAGCCACAGAGCTGAGCTACAGGAAATCAAACTGAAGCCCTCATGCTAAGGTTGGCTGAATTACATCGAAAATTCAAGTCTCAGCCTCAGAGGGGGTCAGCAGTTAAAGTAAGGGCATTAATAGGCAAAGAATGGGATCCTATATCTTGGGATGGGGATGTGTGGGAGGACCCTGTTGAAACTGAGAACTCTGAATCCTCAGGTTCTCAAGGGTTTACCTCACCCGAAGTAGTACTCTCAGCCCCACCCCTTGAAATAACGCCCTTTTCACATGAGGAAATTAATCCCTCAGAGTCTGATAAACCAGCAGTGACTTTCTCTGATGAAAAAGCCAGACAATGCTGATGTTTCTCAAGGCCCACCAACAGTTTCTTCTAGACCTATAACCAGACTCAAGGCCAAGCCGGCCCCAAGAAGGTAGAAAGTGTAGCCCATGAGGAAATTCGATACACTACTAAGGAGCTTAATGAGTTTGCTAATTCATTCAAGCAGAACTCTGGGGATTAAGTGTGGTAAGGGATTTTAAGGGTGTGTGATAATGGTGGAAGGAACATAAAACTAGATGAGGCTGAGTTTATAGTCATGGGCCCTCCGAGTGGAGATTCTAGGTTTAATATGGAAACTTGCACAGTTAAAAAAGGCGTCAGTGGGGCTGGTGAGATGGCTCAGTGGGTAAGAGCACCCGACTGCTCTTCCGAAGGTCCGGAGTTCAAATCTCAGCAACCACATGGTGGCTCACAACCATCCGTAACGAGATCTGACTCCCTCTTCTGGAGTGTCTGAAGACAGCTACAGTACTTACATATAATCAATAAATAAATCCTAAAAAAAAAAAACAAAAAAAAACAAAACAAAACAAAAAAAAGGCGTCAGTGGCTAGAGAGATGGCTCAGTGGTTAAGAGCACTGACTGCTCTTCCGAAGGTCCTGAGTTCAAATCCCAGCAACCACATAGTGGCTCATAACCATCCATAATGAGATCTGACGCCCTCTTCTGGTGCGACTGAAGACAGCTACAATGTACTTAGATATAATGATAAATAAATCCTTTTTTAAAAAAAAAAAGGTGTCAGAAGTTTGAATGGCTGGCTGAAGCTATTATCAAAAGACATCCTACTGAAAAGGAGTTGAAGATGCCTGCTATCCCTCGGCTTAGTGTTGAAGAAGGGATTTTAAGGCTCAAGGAAATTGCAGTACTAGAGTGGATACACTGTGTAAAGCCTAATCCTCCACAATGGGAAGGCCCAGAAAAACAGGCCCTTCAGTAATCCTACAAGACCCAAACTGGTGAGAGGGGCACCAGCACATTTGAAGAGTTTTGTTCTTGTCCTTTTCCTTGTGCTAGACCTTAGGGGTGGAGATGCTGCTGCTCAATTAGATGAATTAAATGCAATGGGTTTAATTGGATCCCGAGGTAACAAGGGCCAGGTGGCAGCACTGAATTACCAGAGACAAGGCTACACACTGAAGTTCTTCTCCACTGAAACCTCTTGGGCCAGGTCTGCACAGTTCAAATAACAACAACAACAAAGTCTTTCATAGTCCTACTAACATGGCTCATTAAGCCCCACTTAAAACATTCCATGGCTTTCCAAATCCAAAGTCCCCAAATCCACAATCTTCCAAACAAAAACATGGTCAGGCCTATCATAGCAATACCCCAGTTTCTGGTACCAACTTCTGTCTTAGTTAGGGTTTTACTGCTGTGAACAGACACCATGACCAAGACAACTTTTTAAAAGCAAAACAGGAGCTGAAGAGATGGCTCAGCTGTTAAGAGCACTGACTGGGGCTGGTGAGATGGCTCAGTGGGTAAGAGCACCCAACTGCTCTTCTGAAGGTCCAAAGTTCAAATCCCAGCAACCACATAGTGGCTCACAACCATCCGTAATGAGATCTGACTCCCTCTTCTGGAGTGTCTGAAGACAACTACAGTGTACTTACATATAATAAAAGTAAATAAATCTTAAAAAAAAAATACTTGCTTTAAAAAAGAGCACTGACTGCTCTTCCAGAGGTACTGAATTCAAATCCCAGCAACCACATCGTGGCTCACAACCATCTGTAATGAGATCTGATGCCCTCTTCTGGTGTGTCTGAAGACAGCTACAGTGTACTTACATATAATAAATAAATAAATCTTTTAAAAAAGCAAAAAACAAACAAACAAAAAAACAAACAGGGCTGGAGAGATGGCTCAGTGGTTAAGAGCACTGACTGCTCTTCTAGAGGTCCTGAGTTCAAATCCCAGCAACCACATGGTGGCTTACAACCATTTGTAATGGGATCTGATGCCCTCTTCTGATGTGTCTGAAGACAGCTACAGTGTACTCAAATAAATAAAAAAAATAAACAATAACAACAACAAAACCCACCTGAGTGGGGAAGTGGTGGCACATGCCTTTAATCCCAGCACTTGGGAGGCAGAGACAGGTGGATTTCTGAGATCGAGGACAGCCTCAAACTACAGAGTGAGTTCCAGGACACCCAGGGCTACACAGAGAAACCCTGTCTTGAAAAGAAAAAAAAAACAAAACAAAAAACACCTGTGATGGTTCTTCTCGGTTGTCTGGCTGACTGACTCTCTCTGGAATGAACTACAAATCCAGAAATGGGGGGCACACCTGTGATTTTGTTTGGTGGAGTGGGTAGATCCACTTCTAGTCCAGACTTTAGGTAGGAAGGAACACCTCTGAGCCACATCTTGAGGCTGGAAGACACAGGCTTTTCTTTAATCTTTTGTTTGTTTGTTTGTTTTGTTTTTGGAGACAGGGTTTTCTCTGTGTAGTCCTGGCTGTCCTGGAACTCACTCTGTACACCAGGCTGGCCTCGAACTCAGAAATCTGCCTGCCTCTGCCTCCCAAGTGCTGGGATTAAAGGCTGCCTCTGCCTCCCAAGTGCTGGGATTAAAAGCGTGTGCCACCACACCCAGCGCTTTCCTTTAATCTTAAAGCGGGCAGACACACCTTTAACCTGGGCCACACCTTTTGCTGAAGCCTATATAAAAACATAGATGAAGGAAACTTTTGCACTTTGCCTTGCTCATAAGTCCGTTTCTTCACCGGCATTGGAGCCTACTTTTTCCGGATTCTAGACCAGCTGAGACATCCAGCCTTGTGGAACTAAGCAACTACTAGATTCTTCGACTTTCATCTAGTTATTCTCCAATTAGCTGGACTGCAGCGCGTAAGTCATTTCAATAAACCCATATATGTAGATATGTATCAAAGGATTTCTTGCTAGTTGAAAGTTTTAAGAGAAAGTCACTGACTTCACTCACCCTTTAAATTTGCCCCAACGCGGCTGCGCTCCGGACCTTCAACCTACCTGCTCAACTTGGCTGTAGGACTTCCGAAACCATTTTATTTTACTTTTTATGTTTTTGAGAAAGGGTCTCATTCTGTAGCCTTGGAGCCCGGCGTTCATGTTTTAATCCCAGCAGCATGTGGAAGGGGAATATAGTTGGATATCTGTAACTTCGAGCCCAGCTAGGGCTATATAGAGAGACCCTGCCTCAAAAGAAAACAAAACAAAACACAATCACAAACCATGTAGCCTACGGCCTCAAACTCGCAGAGCTCCACCGGCGTCCCAGAGTGCTGGACGTTTCTAGCGCTTCAAAGTGGGGCCGCCTACATTGGCGAATTTTCACCGCGCCGAGGGCGGGACTTGGAGGCAACCTTTAATTGGTCAGCCTAACTCGTGACGTTTTTCTTCTGCGACAGTTTCCCGAGGTGCTTAGCTCCTAGAGACTCAGAAAGCGCCGAGAGAAGCAAGATGGCGGACGTGCTGGATCTTCACGAGGCGGGGGGCGAAGATTTCGCCATGGATGAGGATGGGGACGGTGAGGAGAGTGGAGGCGGCTGGGGGAAGAGGGGAAGGTGCGAGAGGGAAGTGCAGTAGAAATTTTCCTTGGACGTCACCCCACGAACTGGGTCTCGAAAAGATAGACTCCTCCCCCTTGGGAAGGAATTAGGGGCGGAACCGGGAAGGAATTGAAGCTGGAGTCTGTGTCGATGCTTCCAGATAGTCTAGGAAACGGGACAGGTTTTTTTTTTTTTTAACTCTTATTTTTGTTGCTTCTTATTTTCTCACCTGGAACTCTAGAAAGCATCCACAAACTAAAAGAAAAAGCGAAGAAACGGAAGGGCCGCGGCTTTGGCTCCGGTGAGTGTGGGGAATAGGGTAGAATGGTCTAATAGGGAGAAGCCCGCGAATTTGGGGGTGTGAGGGGGACACATTTGGAGGACAGTTTTCGGTGATCTGGTATGCTTTCTTTTAGAAGAGGGGTCCCGAGCGCGGATGCGGGAGGATTACGACAGTGTGGAGCAGGACGGCGATGAACCTGGACCACAGCGCTGTAAGTAAATAAATAGGACCTGTGGGGAGTCTGTATGCACTGGTACTCAAATGCAAAGTAAAGAGTTGTTTAACCGTCTCAGAAAATTGCTTATTGTGGGTTATTTTCAGAATTTTTCTTTTTTAGTTTGTTTGTTTTTGTTTTTGTTTTTTTTGTTTTGGATACAGGGTTTCTCTGTGTAGCCCTGGCTGTCCTGAAACTCTTTTTGTAGACCAGGTTGACCTCAAACTCACAGATCTGCCTGCCTCTACCTCCTGAGTAATGGGCTTTTTAGCTTACATGTTCATACAACACTTTCCCTACCCAACAGCTGTTGAAGGTTGGATTCTCTTTGTCACTGGAGTCCACGAAGAAGCCACTGAAGAAGATATCCATGACAAATTCGCTGAATATGGGGAAATAAAAAATATCCACCTTAATTTGGACAGGCGCACGGGATACTTGAAGGTAGATTTTCTTGCTTCCCTCACTTACAACTCTTAGATACATTGATTATGTTGTTTTTGTGAGTTGATCAAGCACAGGTAGGAAGGGAAATGACATTGGAAATTGATTTTATTACCCACATGAAAGAGAGAGAAACAGAATGAGCATGTTTGTGTATATAATGGGAATATGTGGTGTAGAGCTGCGAAATTTTTCTTGTAACTATGCATTTCAGGTTTAAGGAAGAAAGTACTTGATGGTTGGTGAAGTAAAATTCTGATACTTTTTGTTGTTTGTTTGTTTGTTTGTTTTGAGACAGGGTTTCTCTGTATAACAGAGCCCTAGCTGTCCTGGGCTCACTTTGTAGACTAGGCTGGACTATGCATTGGAGAATGCTGGAATTAAATGTGTGTGTGTCACACCTGGCTAAGCTTTGATACTTTTATATGTTCTCTAGGGGTATACTCTAGTTGAATATGAAACATACAAAGAGGCTCAGGCTGCCATGGAAGGACTAAATGGTCAAGATTTGATGGGACAGCCAATCAGTGTTGACTGGTGTTTTGTTCGTGGACCGCCAAAGGGCAAGAGGAGGTAAGATGAAGGGATGGGGGTTGTACATTTATTTATCTTAGTAAAGGGAACATGAGCAAGATAAATAAGGATTCAGTATTAGATCTCTGATATTCCACTTCTGTTCTTTTCATTTTCATAGAGGAGGCCGAAGACGAAGCAGGAGTCCGGACCGGAGACGCCGTTGATAAATCCTCTGTTGACTGGGTGGTCTCTCTACAAGTCCATTTGGTTATGCTGCCTTGGATAAACAGGGCTAGGATGGACCTTGTGTTTATATTTAATTTCTTACCCTATCTACTTAGCATTGCTTTTGAGTTTTAGAAAAAAATAAATGTTCCATTTTGTTTTCTACGTTTATTACTTTACTGTTCTGGGAACTGAACAACTACAGTTGGGCATTGTGAATGATTGTGAAGATCCTTCTGCCTGGCGTGGCATTCTAAGTTTCTAGAAAGGCTCATGGAGACTGTTCAGCATTTCTTTGTCTTAGAGTAGGGATAATGAGATTTTTCTTGTGGAATTAAGGAATGAATTTTTCATAACTCTTGTGAGCAGATGTTATATTAGTGTCTCTTGCTTCTCTGTCAGAGCCTGTGCAGCTGGCCTTGAACTTACAGGGGCTTTGTGATGCTTAGTCTACTCTATGTTGAATATGGTGCTGAACTGTGAAGTTTATTAGTTCTTACAATGTAACAGAAATCCAGCTTGATGGGCTGGAGAGATGGCTCAGTAGTTAAGGGCACTGACTGTCCTTCCAGAGGTCCTGAGTTCAATTCCCAGCACCCACATGGTGGCTCACCATGGGATCTATGCTCTCTGGAAAAAAAAAATTTTTTTTTTTTTTTTAAAGAAAGAAACCCAGCTATGGTACTATGTAACAATATGCACACCTTTAATCCCAGCACTTGGGAAGCAGTGGATCTTTTGAGTTTAAGGCCAACCTGGTCTACAGGAGAGTTTTAGGATAGCCAGGGCTACACAGAGAGACCCTGTCTCAAGAAAAAAAGACATTACTATCCCTTTGTCATAGGGTTTGGGTTTTTTTTTGGGGGGGGGGTTGGTTTTGTTTTTATTTATTTTTTTCTCTGAGACAGGGTTTCTCTGTGTGGCCCTGACTGTACCTCCCAGGTGCTGGGATTAAAAGCATGCACCACCACTGCCCGGCTTTTATCATAGTTTTTAGTTGAAATGATTTTTTGGTATGTCTGTAGCAGCTGCTTTGTTTTGTTGTTTGTGTAGATCCCTGTGTGACCCACACTGGCCTCCCCAGTGCATAATGGCACATATTAAACTTAACGTTTTTTCAGATGCTATTGGCCCTTCTCTTTTGGTAAATTGCTTGGAGTTTTGAGTTAAATTGGTTAAGAATATATCTTAGTTGAGATTTGCAGGGTTTAGGATGCCTTGGTGGTTTCTGAGAAGGTAGATTAAATAAGTATTGGGTTTGTGGAAGATAAGCCTGGTTCTCAGATTTCTAGCTGTTGTAAGGTATTTGGAAGAGTGAGTTGAGCAAGCATGAGGTCCTGAGGGCTGGTAAAGAGTATCAACCAGAGAACCAGTAGGTGAGCTGCCTGGATAGGAAGGGTATGGTCACGTAGTTGGGAAGATGCTCTTCTGTGTTTACTCTTATGTTTCTGAGAAATACAAGAATAGCTCATAGGGATTAGAGATGTGGCTCAGTTGGTAGAATGCCTGCCTAGTATGCACAGCCTCAGGCTTTATTTAACAGGACTAGAATGGGCATGACATTCCTGCCTATGATCCTGGCACTTACTGGGGAGGTGAAGGCTAAAGAATCATAAGTTGAAGTTGTCCCCAGCTGCATAGCCAGTTGGATGTCAGCCTATGAGATCTTGTCCTGGGTGAAAGGGGAGGGAAAGGGGGAAAACTCGTCAAATTTACTGTGTGGCCTTCTAACTCCCCTCCTTTATACAGAACTTAACCATGTACAGTAGAAAACCCTCTTTTTAACTACTATGACTTTAAAACTTGAGCTTAAAGAAATAAGCACTTTCTTGGGGCTGGCGAGATGGCTTAGCGGGTGGGTAAGAACACGGACTGCTCTTCCAGAGGTCCTAAGTTCAAATCCAGCAACTACATGGTAGCTCACAACCACCTGGAATGAGATCTGATGCCCTCTTCTGGTGTGTCTAAAGTCAGCTACACTATACTTACATATAATAATAAATCTTTAAAAAAGCAATTTCTTGCTATTCCTAATGTCATTCTTTATACCATTAAATTTTCAAATTTTGGCTGGGCGTGGTGGTGCACGCCTTTAATCTCAGGACTCCGGAGGCAGAGGCAGGCGGATTTCTGAGTTTGAGGCCAGCCTGGTCTACAGAGTGAGTTCCAGGACAGCCAGGGCTATACAGAGAAACCCTGTCTCAACCCCGCCCCCCAATTCAATTTTTTTTTTTTTTTTTTTTTTTTTGGTTTTTCCGAGACAGGGTTTCTCTGTGTAGCCTTGGCTGTCCTGGAACTCACTCTGTAGACCAGGCTGGCCTCGAACTCAGAAATCCGCCTGCCTCTGCCTCCCGAGTGCTGGGACTAAAGGCATGCAGTCACCAAGTCTGGCATCCCAATTCAAATTTTAAGTATTGGAAATGTATGTCTTTTTCTCTTTAATTTACTTTGATTTTATGTGCATTGGTGTTTTGTCTGTTTGAAAAAACAGAGGAGGCCGGGCGTGGTGGTGCATGCCTTTAATCCCAGCATTTGGGAGGCAGAGGCAGGCAGTTTCTGAGTTCGAGGCCAGCTTGGTCTATAAAGTGAGTTCCAGCTGGGGCTATACAGAGAAACCCTGTCTCCAAAACAAAACAAAAGACCGTGAGGATGTCAGATATTGAAGTTACAAACAGTTGTGAGCTGGAAGAGCAGACTGTACCCTTAACCACTGAGCCATCTCTCCAGACTCCTCCCTCACCCCACCCCACTTTCTTTCTCCAGGCTGGTCTGGAACTCACAAAGATCTACCTGCCTCTTCCTCCCAAGGCTGGTATCAAAGGCATGCACCACCACTACACAGTGGTTTTGGTTTAAATATCTAATGAGGTTTTTGCCTGCATGTATGTTTATATACTATATGTGTTCCTGGTGCCTGAGAAGATCAGAACAGGGCTCCAGAGCCTCTGGAACAGAAGTTACAGATGCTGTGAGCTGCTATGTGGATGGGGGACTCAATCTCTGTCTTCTGGAAAAGCAGCCAGTACTCTTAACAGCTGAGCCAACTCCAGCCCTAGGTTTCTTTTTATAGTGGTTGTAGAGATCTTGTTTGTGATATTGTAGGTTTTTTGTTGTTTTGTTTTTTTCCTCACAACTATAGTCAGGCTATTGCTGCTATAGGCAAGTTTTTTGTTTGTTTTTGTTTTGTTTTTCAAGACAGGGTTTCTCTGTGCAGTTCTGGCTGTCCTGGAACTCACTCTGTAGACCAGGTTGGCCTCAAATTTAGAAATTTGCCTGCCTCTGCCTCCCAAGTGCTGGGATTAAAGGCATGTGCCACCACTGCCCGACTTTGCTTTTTTTTTTTTTTTAAATAATGTGTAAAGGTGTTTTCCTTGTGTACCATGTTCATGCCTGGTACCTGCTGAGGTTTGAGAAGGGTGTTGGATCTCCTGGAGTTTACCCCCCTACTGCCTCTCCCCATCCACTCCATTTCTCTTCAGAAGGAGGCAGGTCTCCCATAGGTATCAACAGCATGGTTTATTAAGTTGCAGTAAGACTAGGCACCTTCTTTGATTAAGTCTTTCATGAGGCAACACAGCAGGAGGAAAGGGTTCCACAGAATCAGAGACAGCCCCTGTTCCCACTGTTAGAAGTCCCACAAGAAGACCAAACTACACAATTATAGCCTGTGCGAAGCAGTCTCATGCAGGCTTCCTGTAGCAGTTCAATCTGAGCCCCTATGGGCCCAGTTTACTTGATTCTGTGCATTTTCTTGTTCAGTCCTTCCTCCCCCTTGTCTTCCGCAGAATTCTCCAAGCTCTGCCTAACTTTTGGCTGTGGGTCTGTGCCTTTGTTTCCACCAGTTGCTGTGTGAAGCCTCTCTGATGACAATTGGACTAGGCACCGATCTATGAGTATAGCAGACCATCGTTGTCAAGCAGTATCTCATTACATCCGCTTTCCCTAGGACAAATAGTCTAGGAAAGGCTTCCGCTGTTCTGGGCGTTTGGGGCCGGAGGTGTGTGTGCCTTGGCGGCAACCTGCAGCGCCTCCAGGCTCCCGCAGGCCCCACCCCTTGCTGCTGAGAATTTAAAGCAGAAATGTGCTCCTGGGGGCGTGCTTAAAAGCTGGAGACCACCCCAGTGAGGGCTGAGCTGCCGGAAATGCACCCACGATCTCGCTTCGCGTCCTGAAATTCCACTTCAAGGCCGTCTCTGGCTGCTTGGCTTTCCTGCCGCCGTTTGTCCCTCGCGAAGCCCCGTTGCTCGCCCAGGAGGCGTGACTTGGGGCTGGAAGCAGGCGGGCCGCGGCGCCGTGGGCCCGGGCTGTCGCTGTCATGGACGCCTGGGTCCGCTTCAGTGCTCAGAGCCAAGCCCGGGAGCGGCTGTGTAGGTGCGGCCGACGGAAGAGCGCGGGCGGGAGGGCAAAGCAGGGTCCCGCGAGGCGACGGGCGCGCTACGGGGTCCCTAAGGGTCAGCTGTGGCTACGGGGGCCCGCGCGGCCCCGGAGGCGTACTCCGCAGCCGGTTGAGAGATGATTCTTCCCTGTTCAAGGGAAAGATGGGGAAACTGAGGCATGAGTGGGCCAGCGGGGAGGCCGCCTAGGGTTACGGTGTCCACAGAGAGCAACAGTTTCCTCACTGCTGTGGTGGCACGAGGGGCGATCCTCTCGGTTCTGCGTCCTCTCACCAGTTGTGACCTAGGAGCCGCGCTATCTCGGCTCTCCTTCGGTTTCCATTCAGTTCAAGGACCTTAATCTATTGCTTAGTTTACCTGTCCGGAGAACTAATCTGCCCTTCAACTAGACCTTCCTCTGTCGTGTTTCATGTATAAAATCGAAAAAAAAAAAAAAAATCGCAGTGTGGACGTTTGCGATGAACCCCGGGCTGCTTACTGGCCCCTTTAGGCCTCATCATTTTCAAAACTTAGTTTCTTAACTCCAAAGAGTGCTCTCCACCGTCTTCTAGGCTTTATTTTCCTCGCATGTCTTTCTCTTTCCCTGGCTTTGAGGAAAAAGATATTGGTGTGAAACCGAGGAATTTTCCCGGGTGGGGTTTTTGTTTACCAATTATTATTTGTCTGAATGTTTGGTCTGCAAGAATGTATGTGCACCACATGTGTGTCTAGTGCCTGCAGAGGACAGAAGAGGGTGGTGGATCCCCTGGAACTAGGGTTACAGACAGTTGTGAGCCACCGTGTGGGTGCTGGGAGTGGAACCCGGGTCCCCTGCAAGAGCAAGTGCTCTTAACCGCCTCACCAGCCCACGGAGGACGTGGTTGGCAGAGGGGTTAGGGAGGCCTGTCCCTTACTCTACGTGTCCTCCCCTCCAGGGCCGCCCAGTATGCCTGTTCCCTTCTCGGCCATGCTTTGCAGAGACATGGGGCTAGTCCCGAGTTACAGAAACAGATTCGACAGCTGGAGGGTCATCTGAGCCTCGGACGAAAGTGTAAGTAAAGCAGACCTTCCTCTTACCATCCTCAGCTGGTAGCCCGTGGCCTCTCCTGCCTGTGTGCTCCCTTTCTGCCAGTTCGCCATCTCCTGCGTGCCTCCAGTTGAGGTAAGGAAGTTAGCGCTGATTGGAGAGACACGGCAAGAAAAAACTAAACTGGCACAAAAATGAATTACGATTGGAAGTTAAGAAAAAGAACAAAGCCGGGCGTGGTGGCGCACGCCTTTAATCCCAGCACTTGGGAGGCAGAGGCAGGTGGATTTCTGAGTTCGAGGCCAGCCTGGTCTACAAAGTGAGGTCCAGGACAGCCAAGGCTACACAGAGAAACCCTGTCTCGAAAAACCAAAAAAAAAAAAAAGAACAAATTATTTTTACTCTCCCTGTATGTTATTATTGCTTGCTCGACTTTTATTTTTTTCTTTTTTCCCCACCCCCACCCCTGCCTCTGGACTTCAAACCCTTGCTTTCCCTTGTTAATCTCTACAAGTGCTACGCCTGGGGAACTCGACAGATGCCCTGGAGTCAGCCAAAAGGGCTGTGCACCTGTCAGATGTCGTTCTGAGATTCTGCATCACCGTTAGTCACCTCAACCGAGCCTTGTACTTTGCCTGTGACAATGTCCTATGGGCTGGAAAGTCTGGGCTAGCTCCCCGAGTGGACCAGGAAAAGTGGGCACAGCGTTCATTCAGGTTGGTTTTCCTTTTATCCTATAAGACTATTTGTAGCCTTCATTCTAAAAAGCTTGCATCACTTGTAATAGTAAACATTTTGCTTTACACATGTGGGTATTTTGCCTGCATGTCTGTGCACCATTTGTGTGCCTGGTGCTGGCAGAGGCCAAAAGAGGGCATCAGAATTGTAGTTCTAGATGGTTGTGAGCTATCACGTGGGCTCTGGGAATCAAAACCCAGGTCCCAGGGAAGAGCATCCAAGCTTTTAACCACTAAACCATCACTCTAGACCCATATATTTACATTAATAAAAGTTACTATTGTAGGCACTGCACATCTGTAGGTCAGACAACAGCTTTCAGTTGCTGGTTTTCTCCTACTGTGAGTTCCAGGTACCAAACTCAGCTTGAGAATAAAACTCAAGCCATTAGGTTTGTGTGGCAAGAGCTTCCACCTCCTGGCCCAGTTCCACTTCCATCTCCCTGGTCTATAACCTGCTATATATGAGACAGAGGGGTCTCAGGATTTTTTTTTTTTTTTGAGTGTACAATGGCTTTTCACGCCCATTGTTCCCACATCTGCTGATTCAAGCAACCACAGGCTGGAAATGTTGAGAGGAAAGTGCATCTGAATTAAACATGAAAATTGTTTGTGTCGTTATTCCTTAAACATTGCACATATATTGTATGAATATTATAAACAATCGAGGTGGATACAGAGAATTGTGTGGATTATGTATAGATGCAATACCACTTTATCTAAGGGACTTGAGCAGCTGTGGGTTTGGGTAGAATTGGATGGGTGAGCGGGGGAAAGATCCTGAAATTAATCCTCCATGGATGAACTGACTGTAAATTATTTGTTTACTTTTTTTGTTGTTTTTTTAATTTTTCGAGACAGGGTTTCTCTGTGTTCCCCTGGCTGTCCTAGAACTCACTCTGTAAACCAGGCTGGCCTTGAACTCAGAAATTCACCTCTCTTTGCCTCCCAAGTGCTGGGAGTAAAGGCGTGCGCCACCACACCTGGCTTGTTTACTTTTTTAAAGATTTATTTATTTAAGTATGTGAGTGCACTATAGCTGTCTTCAGACACACCAGAAAAAGAAATTGGATCCCATTACAGATGGTTGTGAGCTACCGTGTGATTGCTGGGAGCTGAACTCAGGACCTCTGGAAAAGTTCTCTTAACTGCTGAGCCATCTCTCCAGCCATGTTTCGCTCTTTTTGAGGCAAGGTCTTCCTATGTAACCCTGATTGGTTCACTACGTAGAACATGCTGGCCTTGAACTCACAGAGATCTATCTGACTCTACCTCCAGAGTACTGGGATTAAAGGCATGTGCCACTGTGCCATGACAATTATACATATCTTAATTGACCATATGGTTTCCAATCTTCATTTGCATCTTAAATTATAAAAAAGTAACAATATCAGATGGAAGTTATATTTGCTGTGCCACATAAGTGACTGGGTTGTAGATGATAACTATTATATTCCTTTAATTATATCTAAACCATAGCTAGTCTACCCTCATTGCCTCCCTTGATTCCATAGTCCTTTCATTTTTTATTTATTATTTGTGTGTCTGTGTCTGTGTGTGCCTGTGTGTGTGTCGTGTCTGTGTGTGTCTGTGTGTCGTGTGTCTGTGTGTGTCATGTGTGTGTGTCTGTGTCGTGTGTGTGTGTGTGTGTGTGTGTGTGTGTGTGTGTGCCTGCATGGAGGAATTGAGGGGTGTGGCCTTACCACTCTGTATGGAGGACACTTTGAAAGGGTTGGTTCTCTCCTTCCACCACTTAGTCTCAAGATTGAACTCAGGTCATCACATTTGGTGACAATGCCTTTTTCCTGCTGAGTCATCTTGTGTGGTGTTTTTGTTGTTTGTTGTCTTGTTTTGTTTTTAGGTAGGTCCCACTACGTAGCTCAGTCTTGCCTGAAACTTAGGATTCTCCTGCTTTAGGTGCCTGGGTTCTAGGACAGCATTACAGGCATGTGATACCGTGTCTAGCTTCTTTTTCTTTTGCGATAGTGGGGTCGGGGTCCCATAGGACTGAGATAACACAGTTCTATAAGCATGAAGACCTGATTTTGATTTCCCAGAATCCATGTTAAGAAAACAAAACCAAGAACCAGGCATACTGACACATTCTTGCAATCCCAGCAGTGTAGAGTTAAACTGGAGGATTCCTAAGGCTCTCTGGCCAGCCAGCCTGGGAAAATGAGCAAGTTCCAAGTCAAGTGAGAAATCCTGTCTCAAAAACAAGGTGGATAGCACCTGAGGAGAGACCCCCAGGTTGAACTCTGGGCTTCACATATTTGTGTACACATATACGTATATACCCATGCATGTGTGTACCTCCACACATGAAAGAGATGAGGTCTTGGTTTGTTGCTCAGGCTGTTACAGAATTCCTGAAAGCATCCTCCGACCTTGGCCACCCTAGCAGCTGGGACTTCATAAGCACGTGCCACTCCCACTGTGGGTTTTCCAAAAACATTTCTCGGTTTCTTACTAAGGGCCAGGAGGTTAAGCAAAAGCCAGACAAATGTGGTGCCTAATCCTTGAAACATAAAGTTTAAGATAACCAATGAGTAAAAACCAGCAAACCTGATGTCTTAGTTGGGGTTTATTGCTGTGAAGCAGTCACAGCCAAGGCAGTTCTCATAAAGGCAAACATGTAATTGGGACTGGCTTACAGTTTCAGAGGTTCAGTCCATTATCATCATGGCAGGAAGCATGGCAGCCTGTAGTTAGACATAGTGCTGGAAGAGCTGAGAGACATCTTGATGCAAAGGCAGATGCAGGAGACCTCCTCTTCTGTACTTGGCAGAACTTGAGCACTAGGAGCCCAGCACCCACAAGGCAGCTCAGAATCATCTGTAACTCTCAGTTCTAGAGGACTCTGATGCCCTCTTCTGGCTTCTGCAGGCACTGCATGTACATGGTGCACAAGACATGGTACCTGAGGCTAAACTATATACATAAAACAAAGAAATCTTAAATAAAAAACCTAAAACAGATAATCACTCACAACAAACAGAAAACAGACCAGTGGGAAACCCTGTCTCCAGAAATAAGGTAGGCAGTACCAGGAATAGGGTTTAGCTTGTCCCTTTGGTCTCCATCTCAGGCACGTGCATGTGCACCTGCCTACATTTTCTTCTACACACAGGAACATACACACATGCACACATGCCACGTGTACACACATGCACACACACGGCTTTAGTGATTATGAAAAGAATGATACAAGGTTACATTAAAGGGCTAAGGGTGTAGCTGAGGTATCTAGGGTTGATTGTTATTAGATAAGAAGAAGGGTGAGCCAGGCAGTGGAGGCGCACACCTTTAATCCCATCACTCGGGAGGCAGAGGCAGGTGGATTTCTGAGTTCGAGGCCAGTCTGGTCTACAGAGTTGAGTTCCAGGACAGCCAGGGCTACACAGAGAAACCCTGTCTCGAAAACTAAAAAAAGGGGGGGGAGTGGATGATTTTAAGAGCAGATGTAATGCCGTGATTTACATGCACACTCCTAGCTACTTTATCAACGACAGCAGTCGGGGTAGGGCAAGAATAGCCACAGAGAGACTCTGTAGCTAGAGTAGATTAAAAACAAAAGCAGGCTGCAGAGGTGTCTAAGTCATGAAAAGTGGTTGTTGCATGTAAGCACAAGGATCCACAGCATCCACATAAAGTCGGGTGCATTGCTCATGCCTGCGAGCCTGGTACTGCGCTGCCTGGAGGTGGAGAAAGGAGGATGCCAGGGTCTTATCCGACAAGAGGGGCACTCCAGGTAAAGTAAAAGACCTTGTCTCGGGACATGGCAGAGAACATCTGATGTCTACCTCTGACCTCTGTATATGCGTGCCTTGTAACACACATGCACACGCACGCACGCGCACACACAGGCTTTAAGACTTAGCTAATGTATACCTGTTATCCCAACACTGGAAAGATTTAGACAGGAAAAAAAATTCATGGCCAGCCTGAACCACATGGTGAAATAAATCCTGTCTCAAACCAAAACAACAAAAATGTAAAAAGTTTTGAGCTGGGCCAAGTGTGGTGATGCAGGCCTTTAATTCCTACACTAGGAGGCAAAGGCAGAGGGAACCTCTGTGAATTTGAGGTATGCCTACTCTATAGAGTGAGTTCCAGGTCAGCAGAGCTACAGAGTAAGACTCTGTTCCAAAAAAGTATATTTATTTTCTGCTTAAGGAATTTATAATCTAGTCTCTCTGGCAGTTACTTAATATGTCTAGACCTTTGCAGAGTTCTTTGATTTTTTTTTCTAAGAGATTGGATCTAAAGTCTGTATAAGTATGTTTTCTTCTCTCTTTCTTGAGGCAGGGTCTCATGTGGCCCAGGTTGTCCTTGAAGTCCTGATCCTAAATGTTGACATCATAGCTATGCACCACCACCTCAGCCTGCACCTAACTCTCTAACTCTAACACTAACTGCCTCTGTCTCTGTCTCTCTGTCTCTGTCTCTGTCTCTCTGTCTCTCTCTCTCTCTCTGTCTCTCTTTCTCTCTCTCTGTCTTTCTCTCTCTCTTTCCCCCTCTGTCCTCTGTCTTTTGGCTTTTTGAGACTGGGTTTCTCTGTGTAGCTTACACTGTCCTGGAAATCCCTCTGTAGACCAGGCTGGCCTTGAACTGAGAGATTGTATGTGTCTCTTGAACAACTAAATGTGTACTTTCAAAATAGTTTGCATTATTAGGATCAAGTTAAGTGTATTTTTTTCCTCAGTGTGTATGTGTGTGTGTGTGTGTGTGTTTGCACAAGTGTGTGCAAATGTCTGGGCACATGTATGCATCTAGAGGCCCAAGGTTGGCTTTGGAATTCTCCCTCTGTCTTTCTCCACCGCATTCATCGGCACAGGGTCTTTCAGTTGAGCCCAGAGCTCACTTACACAATGCTAGTCTGACTAGCCTCCTTGTTCTGGGAGTCCCTGTCTTCATGTCTACCAGCATTGACATAGACTCTGGGGATCTGAGCTTAGGGCCTCAGTCTTGCATGGCAAGCACATCACCACTGCCATCTCTCCAGTGCAGAGTGTGGTACATTAGACAGATTGTCTCAAAAACAGAATTTGGAGTTGATCTTGGCAGATTTCATGACTCATAAATTTTAAACCAGGACCTAAGGTGCACATAAGCACATGGTAGACTAGCAGGAGAGTTGCTTTCTCTTTATTATTTCAGGGGTATAATTATATGAATTTAAGCGTACAGTGTGGTGTTTTGTATATGTGTATGGTGAGGTGATCACCATAGTCAGGAGCGCAGCATCCTTCTAATGGGGTGGGAGAGATGACACAGCAGTTAGGAATACTAGCTCTTCTTCCAGAGGGGACGGCTCAACCCCAGTGTTCACACGGCACTCACCACCACCTGTTTCTCCAGTTCCAGCTGGTCTCATGCCCTCTTCCGGACTTCTTGGGTGGCAGGCATGCACATAGTGCACAGACATACATGCAGGCAAAATGCCCATATACATAGTATAAATAATTTTTAAAATGCTCATAACCTCATGGTGACATCTTTTTAATGATAAGAACATGAGCTGAGATGGATCGATGACCCATTTAGCAACTTTCAAGTCCATGATTATATTAACTATCTGTTATTATGTTAACTGATATATTAACTGTAGTCACCACGTTAGATATACAGAATGAACTGAATGTTTGCCCCGTTAGCTAACGTCTTCCTGTTTCTTGTCCCCTCCAATCCTGGCGACCACAGTTTCATTCCATGCTTTGGTAAGTTAGGCTATTTAGATTTAACTCATAAGTGAGATCATGAGTCTTTCTGTATCAGATTTATTGAACCTAGTGTGTTGTCAAGAAAGGACAGTTCTTTTCTGGTGTTGCTGATATTGAAACCAGGACTTGTGCATGGAAGGCATATACTCTTACCAGTGAGCTACATTCCCACTTCTAGGGGTTCCCACGTTTAAGAGTTATTTATTTATTATAAATACAATGTTCTGGCTGCATACCAGAAGAGGGCACCAGATCTCATTATAGATGGTTGTAAACTACCATGTGGTTGCTGGGAACTGAACTCAGGACCTCAGGAAGAGCAGTGTTCTTAACCACTGAGCCATCTCTCCAGTCCAAGATATATATATATATATATTTTTTTTTTTAACTTTTTTAAAAAGTGATTTATCGGGCTGAGCAAGATGGCTCAGTGGATGAGAGCACTGACTGCTTTTCTGAAGGTCCTGCATTCAAATCCCAACGATCACATAGTGGCTCACAACCACCTGTAATAAGATCTGATACCCTCTACTGGAGTGTCTGAAGACAGCTACATTGTACTTATGTATAATAAATAAATAAATCTTTGTGCCAGAGTGAGCAGTGACTGAGCGAGCAGAGTTGACAGGAGCAAGCGGGGCCAGCCAGAGCAAGCAGGGTTGATCAAAGCAAGCAGAGGTCCTAAATTCAATTCCCAACAACCACCACATGAAGGCTCACAACCATCTGTACAGCTACAGTGCACTCATATACATGAAATAATAAATAAATAAATAAATCTTTAAAAGTAGTGATTTATCTATTCATCTTCTTATATGTAGTATAATATATTAGATTATTTATATTGGGTATGTGGGTACATGTAAGTATATTAATGTGTCTGTGGAAGTCAGAGGACAACTTGGGGAAGTCAGTTGTTCTGTGGATCAAACTTAGATCTTCAGGCTGGATGGCAAGTGCCTTTACCGACTAAGCTATCTCTTCAGCCCCAGCGTGGACATTTCTAGTAGTGGAGAATAGCAATCACTTCTGGTGTTCTAATGTAGAATCCCATTCCAGTCTATGAGAAGTGTGTTCAGTAGACATTTGTGCTCTTTCTAACTCACGTATTTTCCCTGTGTATCTCAGATACTATCTGTTTTCCCTCATCATGAATCTGAGCCGTGATGCTTATGAGATTCGCCTATTGATGGAACAAGAGACTTCAGCTTACAGCAGACGAATGAAGGTTTCTGGAGTAGGAGTCTCAGGAGGAGTAGAGACTGGGGGACCTGGAGGACCAGGGACTCCAGGAGGAAGTCTGCCACAACTTGCTTTGAAGTTTCGGCTCCGAATCCTGCTACTGGCTCGTGTCCTTCGAGGTCACCCCCCTCTCTTGCTGGATGTGCTCAGAAATGCCTGTGACCTCTTCATCCCACTGGACAAACTAGGCCTCTGGCGTTGTGGCCCTGGGATTGTGGGGCTATGTGGCCTCATATCCTCCATTCTGTCTATTCTCACCCTAATCTGTCCCTGGCTACGACTCAAGCCCTGAAAGACACTGTGGTACAAGATAAGGAGGGAGCCCAGGTGGGTGAGATGGAAGCTGAGATGGTCGCTGTGTGCCAACCTCATTGTAATTCAACTCCTTGACTGAAGTTAAAATCCAGATACTTAGGGATGAGGGGAAGAACCTGCCAAAGACGGGTCAGGAAGGCAGTGCTAAGGGAAGGCTCCTGCAGGCCTCTGTGGTTGGGCTTCAGTTCCATTGCCAGAATCTCTTAGCTCTTCCCTTTATCTCTCTGTCTTGAGTCTAGTTAAGAATTTGTTACCGTGAGACAGAATTCTCTTTCTTAGCCTCCTGTCCAGATATTTAAAAGGAGGGGGGGGCGCGGTTACTTTTTGGTAGGGGGAGCTTAAGTTATGGATAGCAAAGTGCTAATTGTATTCTTTTTTCCTGAAACCTCGTGTAGCACTTTTCTTCCCTTCCACCCTCCATACTTTCCCAGGCTTCGTTTCATGCCCGGCGTCTCTTCGCTCACACTGCTGCAGGCTGTTTGAGGCTTCTCCCCTGGGTCTGCCTCAGCAGACTGCCTCCACACTTCCAGTTTCTGCATACACGTTGATATTAGAGTTTCCTTCCCCACTTGGCTCTTGCCCTTTCTCTGACTACCCAGGCTGATGCCGTGTCTGGCCTCTTCCTGTAAATACTGTACAATGATTCCATGTAAATACTGGCCCTTGCCCACAGAGCAAGCCAGCCTTCTGGGCTAACAAATTAAAGATCAGTTTGCTCGCTGACTTTTTTATTCAATTCAAGATTGTGGGGGGGGCTGTTTTCACTGTGGTACTGAGGCAGGCCTGAAGCTCTGAGCTCTCCTGCTTTAGGCTTCTGAGTAGCCTACAGTGAGTGTTACTGTATCCAGCTGCTCATTGACATCTGGTCTCTCATGATCTGGTCATTGTAAGCCTTAGCTCCTCTGACTGTGGGTGGCTTTCCTTGGCGTTAGCAGCTAACATGGTTACAGGATTTCACTGAAAATTTAAATGTTGGGGGAAAGGTGCGGACACACCATGATGGTCCCAATTCAAAATAATCCGTGAACAGCCTCAAGTTAGGGGTGAGATGTTTTCAACCAAAGTAATTATCTTGACACCACAAAGCACGCCTGTCTACAGGCAATGACTCCCCAAAAGCTATTAGACACACACAAGCATGACCATAACTCAGTGGATTGGCAAGGTCACACAGTAGGACTGCCCTTCACACAGTAGGTAGGAAAATGCTGCTGTCACTGCTGTCAGCTGTTATTTTGCATATCCCATGTTAAGATTAATTAGGCAAAAAATATTGTCTCTAAATCTTACTTTCTGTTCCAAACTGGAGGAAATCATTGAATAAATAAACCGTGCATAAAAGTAGCCTCAGAAAGGGTCAAAATTTGTGTTCTCTTTGAATATTAGCTGAGGCCTCCAGGGGGCAGCACCAAGGTAAAGAGCTGGACTAAGGCTGCTCTGTGCTCCTGTCCTGGGCTCCCCACAGCTCCCTTCCACCACCACTCCCATTCCGTCCAACTTTATTTTTAGCTGCCAGTGGGAGGGGGCAGGATAGGAGGGAAAGTAACGAAAACAGCCAAGGAGAGGGACAGAGCGACTCAGAGGAGAGGGACAGAGCGACTCAGAGCCTCTCGGACTGGACCGGACAAGCGCCCATGGAGTCTCTCTCCATCCCTCACCTGTTCCTGCCCCTGGTGTTGCTGACAGGTGAGGGAAGCGAACTTGGTTTCTGGTGGGAATGGAAGATATGTGGATTGTTTATAATTGGGACCATTATGGCTAAAATTCTTCGGGCGCTCAAGTCAGAGGTTAATACCGATGCTGTATTTCCTGTGTGCACTCATGTTCTTAGACACCCAAATGGCAGTAGCCAAAACTTCCTCTGGCTTGTACCTCATTATCTAAACCTTTGTACCTAATTATCTAAAACCTTTGTCCTAAAGTCCATAGACATGAGGGCACAGAAAAGAGATGTGTCTCTCATCTTCCATTCGGCTGCACTGATTCCTACCTTCCCTGCTTCTCCCTGCCATTGGTGCTCCTTGGTGCCTGAGGCATAATTGCCTTACTATGTGGTCAGAACTCTGGGTTCGCCTAACGACTGAACTACAGTTCCTGGTTTCATAGCCCTGCCAATTTCCTGGATTTAGAAAAAAAAAAAAAAAGGCTCACATATAAAATACCTTTTCTGAAAATGAGCACAGTGTGAGTTGGAGTTAGATTTTGGGGGATGGAGGGTTGCTTGGATGCAAAGAGCAAGACAGTAGAGAAGAGAATCATGGGAGGGATAAGAGGCTTGGAATTTTTCCCTGCTAGTGCCCTATAATCTTTGTTTCCTAAAATAACAGCTCTGATTTTATGGGAATTGGGGTCAGGAGAAAGGAATCAGTGGGACACAGATGGGGACCCCTAGCGTGGACTAAAGTTTGAGGAAACTATGGGAGTAGGCAAGGGGTGTTTGTAAGGTGGATGAGATGAGTAGATTGGGGGTGATAGGACCCTTAACAGGGATAGATGGCAGACTGTGTGTGGGCAGGCCGGTGGTTCCACCCACTTAATTAGCACTGAGGTTGGCAGGGCTGGAAGGAGCCAGCACCCTCGACCTTGGAGAAAGTGCAAGTGTGACAAGAAGAAACAGAAAGAGGAGACACCGGGCAGGGAGCTCCTTGCCATCGTTTCTTCCCATGGCCCTGGCTTCGGGAAGAATTAGGAAAGGGTGGTGCTCTGCATCCTCAGAAAAGCCCTCTCCCTCTTTGGACTCTCCAGGCTTAGAGAGGAGAATGTGTAGGAGGAATGATGTGGAGAGAGTAACTTGACTTTTCCAGATGTGTCTGTGAATGAGATTTCAGGAATGAGAATGGAAATACAGCTGTGCTTCAGCATGGCCCAGGGCCTTAGGATCCCGCACCCCCACCCCACAGGAAGAGAATCATCCAGTCATCCCACCTGGGGTTCTGAGGACATGACATTGACACGGAGCAGGAGAGCTGAGATAGAAACACTCCCTCCTGTCTTGTCTCCCACTAAGCCTCTCCAGTCCTTCATTAACTGATTGGTGGATGCTAATTATGATCCTCACCCCTCAGGTCTCTGCTCCCCCTTTAATCTGGATGAACACCACCCACGACTCTTCACAGGGCCACCAGAGGCCGAATTTGGATACAGTGTCTTACAGCATGTTGGGGGTGGACAGCGATGGTGAGAGGGAAAACAGAGGACCATGGGATTGGGACTGTGCACTCACTGATAAAGGGGAGGCAAGGTAGACCGGTCCAAGATGGCCTTTGAAAGTGCCTGGGGCTCCATGCCATCTCATGCACTCTCCCTCTCATTATACTAAGGACCATGCTCACCGGATCTTTATATCCATATTCTCCTTCCAGGATGCTGGTGGGCGCCCCCTGGGATGGGCCATCAGGTGACCGGAGAGGGGATGTTTATCGTTGCTCTATAGGGGGATTCCACAGTGCTCCATGTACCAAAGGCCAGCTGGGTAAGAAGCAGCCTGACCTTTCCCCTGCTAATTCCTGATGGTGACATCTAGTGACTCTGACCCCTTGGACGTTGTCTTCAACGGATTCAGTTTCTTCCCAAATGACCCTGAACTAAAGAAGCCGAACTATGACCCCATGACTTCATTCTCTTCCACCCTTCCTCCAACCAGGTGACTATCAACTTGGAAATTCCTCTCAGCCTGCTGTGAATATGCACCTAGGGATGTCTCTACTAGAGACAGACGCTGATGGGGGATTCATGGTGAGCTGAAAGAAGGGCCTCAGAAGGTTCACAGCAGGGAAGAGAGCATTATGGTATCTGGGCAGTGGTGGCTTGGGCCTTTCATCCCAGTGCTCTGGAGGCAGAGTCAGGCCTGATCTACAGAGTGAGCTCCAGGACAGCCAAGGCTATGCAGAGAAACCCTGTTCTGAAAAACCCAAAACCAAAACTAACCAAACAACAACAACAGAAAGAGCACTGTGGTAAGGGAAGTTAGTCTGTATAGAAGAGACAAGGAATTCAGAACCCTAGAGAGCAAGGCAGGGTTCCCCATGGAGAGGTCTCCATCTCTCTTTTAACTAGGTGTGTGTTCTGAGAGGCCCTCTCAAGCCTGGGGATAACTATTTCCCCTATCCACCCAGGCCTGTGCCCCTCTTTGGTCTCGTGCCTGCGGCAGCTCTGTCTTCAGTTCTGGAATATGTGCCCGTGTGGATGCTTCATTCCGGCCCCAGGGAAGCCTGGCACCCACCGCCCAACGTGAGCCAGTGGACGGGCCCTGGAAGCTCAGTTCCCAGATAGGGGTGCTGGGTGGGAAAAACCAGGACAAAAGACTCGGTGGAGGGTCTGCATGGCTATCCTCATCATTCCCAAGTGTGCTTGCAGAAGAGGCTCCTGTTTGGTAACAGGTTAGAATTCAGACTCCTCAGGAGAGCCTCAAGACACCAGGATCTGGTTTTACCAACTTAAAAAAAAAAACAAAAAAACCCCAGATATCCTGTGCACAGCCTATCCCTTATCCATCACGTTTACATTATTGTTGTTCTGTGTGCCATTTATTTTTGGACCTTGGTTTCCCTTTGTTTACCATGTTTTCTACTCCAGTGTATTTTCTCAGGGTCCTCCATATCTTATTTTTGGGGGTCTTATAGATGTCCAGTCAGCACTCGATTATTGGGTTCTCCCCTCATGCCTTTCATATACTTTCTTATCTACTGCCTTTTGGGAGATAGTCTTATATAGCCCAGGCTGTCCTTGATCTTGGAATTTGCTTGCCTCAGCTTCTCAGTCTCAAGTACTGGGATAATAGGCATGCATTGTCATGCCTGAGCTTTGCTGAACATGTCCCTCTGTGGCACATTGGTAGGGAATGAGTTCAAATACTGCCCCTCCCCCACAAACACACACAAACAAAAGTGAGGCTCTCTCAGTGTTCCATAGCACAGGATAGTGGTAGGCCTCTCGCTAGTTCATGTTTCATTCTTTACATCTGTCCATCTCTTCTTTCTTTGATTTCCACACTGGGGACCTGGCATAGTACTTTCCTGGTAATTAAGAGAGAAGTCCCTAGTAAGTGCTTGCATTGCAACGTCCTCCTGGGACATTCTCCCTTGCTGACTACACCCCACATCCTTCCATGTTTTTGTTTCCCATCACTATGCCCCCCTTCTAGGCTGTCCCACATACATGGATGTCGTCATTGTTTTGGATGGCTCCAACAGTATCTATCCCTGGTCAGAAGTTCAGACTTTCCTTCGGAGGCTGGTAGGAAGACTGTTCATCGATCCGGAGCAGATACAGGTAAGAGAAAGATAAGTGGATGGGATTGGAGGGAAGGAGGTAAACACTCCTGGACCCTTGGATGTAAGCAGCCATGTCCAGCCTCTTGATGACACCCTGGGACATTGTCTTCTACAGAACTCATGCTCAAGAACTGTGCAATTAACTTACCAAAAAGTCACAAACATTTCATAATGTTTGAAGTAAGTTTATGATTGTGTGGGGGGCCACACTCATAGCTTTCCTTTGCTGCATGTAGTTGCTTGGACAATGCATGCCCACGAGCTGCAAGTTAGACACACCTGTTCACTTCCCCTTCATCGTGCTGCAGGTTGGACACACCTGTTAGGGGTTCACTTCCCCTTCATCCTTTGTGCTCCATCTTCTCCACGCTCTTCATACATCCCATGTGGGCACACGGTCTATTGTTCTCAGGTAGGACTGGTACAGTACGGGGAGAACCCTGTGCATGAGTGGTCCCTGGGAGACTTCCGAACAAAGGAAGAAGTTGTGAGAGCAGCGAGGAACCTCAGTCGGAGGGAAGGGCGAGAAACGAGAACCGCCCAAGCAATCATGGTGGCATGGTGAGACATGGTAAAGGGGTCGTGTGAGGGAGGAGGAAGGATCAGCAGGGCGAGGGAGAGGGTCTGGAGTGTAGTGTATACATCACAAGATGCTCTGGGCGCTTATCTTTATCTGCATGCCAGAAGTTCGTGGAGGAAGGCTAGGTTGCTGTCACCGTACTCTCTTACTGTATTTGCATTTTACAGTGTCTGTGGGTGTATCTCTCCTTGTCTGTTCTGTTTCTGCACACAGAACTCCATCTCTCCTCTTCTACTCCTGCGTCAATTCTGATACTTAGCTTTTCAACCACTCACGCCCTAGTATTCTTTTCAAACATGACTCTAAACCTCTGGGGAGGCTACCTGACCTGACTAGTCTTTATTCTCCATTTCCTTGATCTTGTCAACCCAAGTGTTTGCTGAATGAATCTATAAATAAATAATGCTTGTACATATTTGCACTGATGACAGATTATTTTATATGTTCTGTGCCATCCAAACAGTCAAGTTGTGACTTTGTGCCAGTTTGCATGCTAGATACTGTTGGGAATGGTGTAGAAGACATCTGATCTCAGTGAACTGCTGACAGTGTTAAATACACTATACGGGCATGCCTGCATGCAAGCCTGTGTGTATGTGCATGCACGCACATACATATAACCATATAGCATTCCTTTATCTCTCTTCTTAGCACAGAAGGGTTCAGTCAGTCCCGGGGGGGAAGACCAGAGGCCGCTAGGCTGCTGGTAGTTGTCACCGATGGAGAGTCCCATGATGGAGAGGAACTTCCAGCAGCACTAAAGGCCTGTGAGGCTGGCAGAGTGACACGTTATGGGATTGCGGTGAGACTTGATCAAGTCCAGTTGTTTTGTTTTGTGTTGTATCGTGTGGGTGTGTGTATGTGTGTGTGTGCATGCATCAGTGCACATACCATAGTGTGTATATGTGGGTCAGAGAACAACCTCAGATGTTGGTCCTCACCTTCCATCTTGTTCACTTCGGCATACAATAAGCCAAATTAGCTAACCCACAAGTCTTGGGCAGGTCTTCTGTCTCAGCCTCCTGTCTCTTGGTTTGAGGCATGCTGGAATTATAGATAAGCTTATATTACTGTGTCCAGCATTTTGTGTGGGTCTGGAGATCTAAATTCAGGTTGTCAGGCATGCATAGCAAGCATTTTATCCACTGAGTCATCTTCCCAGGCCAAGAATTGACTCTGTATCTAGAAAGACTAAGGAAAAAAAGACTTTCAGGATGTGAAAGTATTAACCACTGCCTGGACTTCAGTCCTTATCTCCCTCCCTTGGCTTTATTTAGTTGGCTATGTTCTGTATCAGCTCTGACACCTTACTTCACACAACTAACGGACCCCCATCTTAAACCCAGGTCCTTGGTCACTATCTCCGGCGACAGAGAGACCCCAGCTCTTTTCTTCGGGAAATCAGAGCTATTGCTAGTGATCCAGATGAGCGATTCTTCTTCAATGTCACCGATGAGGCTGCACTGACAGACATCGTGGATGCACTGGGGGACCGGATTTTTGGTCTTGAAGGTAATGAGTATCCTGGCGAAACGGAAGTCCCGGTTGGGGTCCTTTTGGAGTGAGTTCAGTAGAGCGAGCTCCCCTGATAGCACCTTGCAATTTTCTCATGCCCAAGGGTCCCGTGGAGAAAATGAAAGTTCCTTTGGGCTTGAAATGTCTGAGATTGGCTTCTCCATCCACCGACTACAGGTTGGATAGACCCTGACCCTCTCAACATCCCCCTAGCTCTCCATTCTCTTCATAAGCCCTCTACTTCTAATTCAGATAACTTCAACCCCAAGGCCCTTCCCGATTTCTCCTTTAGCCCACATCCTGACCTTCCATGCCCTTCTGACCGCAGTGTACCTGTATGTGAGCATCTCACCACAGGAACGTTCTTTTTCCTCCGATTCCCCTCTGTCTTCTCATTGCCCACATCTGGTTCTACCCTTCAGGATGGGATTCTCTTTGGGATGGTGGGGGCCTATGACTGGGGGGGCTCCGTGCTATGGCTTGAAGAAGGTCGCCACCTTTTCCCACCACGAGCTGCCCTGGAAGATGAGTTTCCCCCTGCGTTGCAGAACCATGCAGCCTACCTGGGTGAGTCACAGAGAGTGGCAGGAAACTGGGAGAATAGGGGAGACCCAGCAGGGGGGTATGAGGCACTCCCCCTTAACTCGTGCACTTTGTCACTCAGCTCCTTAAATCTTTTTAGACCTCACCTTATGCCTTCAGGAAACCCTCCTCTCTGACTTCACCTTCTTCCTTTATATCACCACCTCTTCATTTTAGGTTACTCTGTTTCCTCTATGCTTCTGCCCGGTGGACGCCGCCTCTTTCTCTCGGGGGCACCGAGGTTTAGACATCGAGGAAAAGTTATCGCCTTCCAGCTAAAGAAAGATGGGGTTGTGAGGGTCGCCCAGAGCCTCCAGGGGGATCAGGTATGACATCAACAGAGGGTGGGACCCTTGGACCACCTCCCCCACCCCTACCCCCCAGGGACTGGACAAGAAGGGAAGGCAAGACTGGAAAGCCCGAGCTGAATTCTGGGTAGCAGTCTGTCAGGGATGTAAGGATCAGATTGGCAGATTGGTAAGTGCTTCCTGCTGAGTGCAGCTGTTCACAATCACCTTCCCTTTTCTCTTGGATCCTCACCATCCATCATTCCCAGATTGGCTCATACTTTGGCAGCGAGCTCTGCCCGTTGGATACAGATAAGGACGGAATAACTAATATCTTACTTGTGGCGGCTCCCATGTTCTTGGGTCCCCAGAACAAGGAGACCGGACGCGTTTATGTGTACATGGTGGGCCAGGTAAGAATCAGTGAGACTCCAAAAGATGTGTGTGGGTGATGGTGAAAGGAAGGGAAGAGGGAGGCACACATATTTGAGAGCTTGCTAAGGGGCAAAGGTCACCAGCTAAGCAATGCCTTTTAATCTCTTCTCCATTACAAGCAAAATTTGCTGATGCTCCAAGGAACCCTTCAGCCAGACCGTTCCCAGGATTCTCGGTTTGGCTTTGCCATGGCTGCCATTCCTGATCTGAACCATGATGGTTTCACTGATGTAGCGGTGGGGGCACCCCTGGAGGATGGACACCGGGGAGCGCTGTACCTGTATCATGGAACCCAGAGTGGAATCAGGCCGCATCCTACCCAGGTCAGCAGTGCAGGGATAAGAAACGTGTGGTGTGGCACAGGCCTTTCATTTCCAGAAGGTGGATCTCTGTGAATTCCAGATCAAACTGTTCTACATAGTGAGTTCCAGGTTACCCAGACTACACAGTGAGATGCTATTCAAAAAAAAAAGAAAAAAAAAAGAAAAGAAAATTTTTTCATTAGTTGAAAAATGGGATGGTGGATGAGGCAAAACCGAGATAGGCAAAACTTTCTTCCTTCCTTCCTTTCTTTCTGTTTTAAATATTTATTTATTTCATGTATGTGGGTACACTCTTGCTGTCTTCAGACACACCAGAAGAAGGTGTCAGATCCCATTACAGATGGTTGAGAGCCACCATGTGGTTGCTGGGAATTGAACTCAGGACCTCTGGAAAAGCAGTTAGGGCTCTTAACCTCTGAGCCATCTCTCCAGCCCACGCAAAACTTTCTTATTTTCTTGATGGATGGTGTCTTAGTCAGGGTTTCTATTCCTGCACAAACATCAAGACCAAGAAGCAAGTTGGGGAGGAAAGGGTTTATTCGGCTTACACTTCCATACTGCTGTTCATCACCAAAGGAAGTCAGGACTGGAACTCAAGCAGGTCAGAAAGCAGGAGCTGATGCAGAGGCCATGGAGGGATGTTCTTTACTGGCTTGCCTCCCCTGGCTTGCTCAACCTGCTCTCTTATAGAACCCAAGACTACCAGCCCAGAGATGGCACCACCCACAAGGGGCCTTCCCCCCATGATCACTAACTGAGAAAAATGCCTTACAGTTGGAGCTCATGGAGGCATTTCCTCAACTGAAGCTCCTTTCTCTGTGATAACGCCAGCTGTGTCAAGTTGACACAAAATTAGCCAGTACAGATGGGAATGTTAGAAAGAACCTGACAGGAGACAGGAAGGTGGCAGGAGTCCCTCCTCAGTCTCCTCTCTCTTCTCCTCAGAGGATTGCTGCTGTCTCCATGCCACAGGCCCTCCGATACTTCGGCCGAAGTGTGGATGGCCACTTAGATCTGGATGGAGATGATCTTGTGGATGTTGCCGTGGGTGCCCACGGGGCAGCCGTTCTGTTCAGGTGAGGAGCCCAGCTTAAGTAGCAGTGGGCAGCATGGCACAGCTTATAAGAACAAAGGTCACAGATTTGGGTTTCCTGGTCAGCTAATCTGATGCCTAAATCCCTAGTTCATAGAATGAAAGTAACTGCCACTACCTTTCTGGCTTGTTGTCAATATCAAACAAGATAGTCCAGTAAAGTGTTTTATGTGCTTTTTATTTTAATTTTATGTGTAGGGATGTTTTGCCTGTATGTATATCTATGCACTGTGTGTGTGTGTGTGCAGTGTCTGGGGAGACCAGAAGAAAGCATCAGACCCCCTGGAGCTGGAGTTTTACAGCTGGCCTTGAGTTTACTTGTGGGTGCTGGGAATCAAACCTTTGGAAGAGCAGCCAGTGGTCTTAACTGCTGAGTGGTCTCTCCAGTCTGACATTAGTGTTTATTGAATTGAGTGTATTATATATGATTCCCGCCATAGGCTTCTGGGAAGAGTGACACATTCAGACCATTTATCTATCTTATCTATCTATCTATCTATCTATCTACTTAATCATACAGAGGGCAAGTGCCAAGGTCTTTTCCTTTCCTTCTGGTTCTGAAGCGCAAGCCCAGATGCTCCAGAGCTCTGCTGCCGAGCTCCATCCCCAGGCTAGGGTTGTACTTTTAGGGGGAACTTAACCTGCTCCATTTAGAATTTCTTTTCCACCCTGTTCCCAGCTCCCAGCCCATCATCCACCTGATTCCAACCCTGGATGTGATGCCTCCCCACATCAGCGTGGTTCAGAAGGACTGTAAACGACGAGGCCAGGAAGCAGCCTGTCTGACCGCAGCCCTTTGCTTCCAAGTAGTGTCTCAAACTCCTGGGCGTTGGGATCGAAGATTCTGTGAGTGGTTATAATGTATCCAAGACAACCTTCAAGCCCTGGCCCTTCTTGGTGTCTGCATCTGCTTCCACTCTCACACCTGCCCCTCCTGCCTCTCCCATACAGACATACGATTCTCAGCATCACTGGATGAGTGGACCGCTGGGGCACGTGCAGCATTCGATGGCTCTGGCCAGCGCCTGTCCCCTCGGCAGCTCCAGCTTAGTGTTGGCAATGTCACTTGTGAACAGCTGCACTTCCATGCACTGGTGAGGATGGGGTAGGAACTGCTTTGTGTTGTTCAACCAGATCAGTGATAAAATGGAAACAGAGAGATTGAGACCATTCAGATCTGGGGGTCATAGGGATTGGACTCCTAGCTCTGTCACTTATCAACATGGACTCTGCCAAGTCACTTAGCCACCACATCTCAGTATCCTTGCTGAAAAGGGATGAAATATACTGATAACTATTTCATAGGAGTTGTATCAGAATTTCATTCCATCATACTGTGAAAACCTGGGGACAGTGCCCAGGGCATAGACAACCACACTTAACATATTCTGCAGATGCCTGGCTTCTCCTCCAAGCCTGGTTCCCCACAACTTGCCCTTCACTCTGTTTCCCTCAGGATACATCGGATTACCTCCGGCCAGTGGCCTTGACTGTGACTTTTGCTCTGGACAACACCACGAAGCCAGGGCCTGTGTTGGCGGAGGGATCCTCTACGACTCTACGGAAGCTGGTTAGCAGTGCTATGCTCTGCTCCATCCGGGGTCTCAGTACTGCCCTCCTAGTGAATTGATGAGCAAGGGGAGGTCACATACAAATGGTGAAATCTGATTCAGGCTCTGTTGAGCAAAGCATCCCAGTCCTTCCTCCTTTCCTTCCTCTCAGACCCTTAACTCTCTTGTAGATCCCCTTCTCAAAGGACTGTGGCCCTGACAATGAATGTATCACAGACCTGGTGCTTCAAGCTGACATGGACATCAGAGGCTCCAGGTTAGAGGCAGGTGGATTAGGTGAACCAGAAGGACTCAGGGGAGCTGGAGAGGGTTTATTTGCTTGTTAGTTTAGTTCAGTTTGTTTTGTTTTGGTGGGGAGCAGGTTCTTCCTATGTAACCCTGGATGGCCTGGAGCTTGCTATTTAGACTGATCTGGCCTCAATCTCGAAGAAATTCACCTGTCTTCCAAGTGCTGGGATTAAAAGCATGTGATACCATATTGGAAATGAGACTTTTTTTTGATTTTTAATATTTTTATTACATATTTTCCTCAATTACATTTCCAATGCTATCCCAAAAGTCCCCCATAGCGCCCCCCACTTCCCTACCCACCCATTCCCATTCTTTTGGCCCTGGCATTCCCCTATATTGGGGCATATAAAGTTTGCAAGTCCAATGGGCCTCTCTTTCCAGTGATGGCCGACTAGGCCATCTTTCGATACATATGCAGCTAGAGACAAGAGCTCCGGGGTTCTGGTTAGTTCATCATGTTGTTCCAACAATAGGGTTGCAGATCCCTTTAGCTCCTTGGGTACTTTCTCTAGCTTCTCCATTGGGAGCCCTGTGATACATCCAATAGCTGACTGTGAACATCCACTCCTGTGTTTGCTAGGCCCCGGCATGAGACTTTTGATTCTCTTTTGCCTCTTAGTCTTTGCTTTGTCTTCACTCTTAGGAAGTCCCCATTTGTGGTTCAAGGTGGACGACAGAAAGTGCTGGTGTCGGCGACCCTGGAGAACAAGAAGGAGAATGCCTACAACACTAGCCTGAGTCTCAGCTTTTCTAGAAACCTCCACTTGGCCAGTCTTACTCCTCAGGTACCTTGGAGGAAGGGACTGAGGCAAAGGAAGAAAGGCGGAGGGAGACCAGGACCTTGGCTAGGGGGTGCTGTGGAGAAAGGCTCCGGGTGTAGAGTTTGAGTGGAAGTGTGGCTCCAGCTCTAACTTCCCCCTCCATCCCTCTGCCTTCAGAAGGCCAAATCAGTGAAGGTGGAGTGCGCAGTTCCTTCCCCCCATTCCCGGCTCTGCATCGTGGGGCATCCGGTCTTCCAGACTGGGGCCAAGGTGAGCATGGGTTCAGAATGAGGGAAGGTGCTGAGAAAGCCAGGTCTGGGATCCATGAGGTGTGGAAGTTCTGAGGAGGAGAGAGACATGGGCTCTTGTCCCTCCATGGGTTTCCCACAGGATGAGTTCATTATTATTCCATCCCTGTCTTTTGGCTCCAGGTGAGCTTCCTGTTAGAGTTTGAATTTAGCTGCACCTTCCTCCTGAGCCAGGTCTTTGTGAGGCTGACTGCCAGTAGGTGAGAACAAAGGAGCCTCCCCCAAATCCCTATCCACGCCCTTCAAAGCACTCACTGAAAGAGAAGTAGGTGGCTGGAAGAGACAACTCTAATTTTTCTGGTAGCAGAGAGGGTCCCTGAGAAGGGACTGGGATGTGAAACTTTCTCCCTGGCCCTGCAGCAGCAGCCTAGAGATGAATGAGACCCTTCAAGATAACACAGCTCAGACCTCTGCCTACATCCAGTACGAACCTCACCTCGTGTTCTCCAGGTATGGCTGGCTCCTGGCTGGTGCCCCGTTCTGACCCTGATTGAACAGATTAGCATCCATTGTGCTTTCTTGCTGTCCTTCCTTGTGCTTTAGCGTTCCAGGAACACAATCCTTGGGCTACTCAGTCTTTTGGTCCTCACTCCCACTCATAGGCAACGTTTCCTCTTAAGCATCTTGTTGTCAGGTCCTGGGCATTAGAACTGGGATAAACAAATACAGGGTTATGGCCAAACATCTTTCTTTCAAAATCAAACCTTTGTGATATTTAATTTCATTCTTATCCCCTCCTATCTCATTATCCTTGACCCTACCTTCCCTGAATCCATGTTTGTATGCTGATCATGTGTCCTGTGTCTGTGTCATGGCTGTGACCTTACACCTCCTGGCTTGGTGTCTACACAGTGAGTCCACTCTGCATCGGTATGAGGTTCACCCTTACAGGACTCTCCCAATGGGTCCTGGTCCCGAATTCAAGACCACTCTTAGGGTGAGAAGCTAGAGGGGTCTTGGCATCCTAGGGGTGGTGTGGAGAAAGACAGAGGAGCCTCTCATGGATTTGAGAGGCTGACGGAGCAAATGAAGCAGATTCTCTGTCTCTTGCCTCTTCCTGATTTAAATTCTTCTCCCAGGTTCAGAACCTTGGTTGCCATGTGGTCAGTGGTCTCGTCATCTCCGCCCTCCTTCCAGCTGTAGCCCATGGGGGTAACTACTTCCTGTCACTATCTCAAGTCATCTCTGGCAATGTGAGTCTGGGCCAGAGCATGTGGATCTTGAATTAGTGGACTCCCATCTGTTGGCTTACTGCTCTCTGGCTCCTCTTCCTGGGACCACTCTTATATGTGGCTTGGGAGGAGGAAAGGGCTTCTGCATTAGAAGGGTTATAGGAGTGGCCTGTCTAGGAGGGTCTTTCAAGTTGGACCTTTCTCTAGGCAAGCTGCACGGTGCAGAACCTGACTGAGCCCCCGGGATTCCCTGTGCACCCAGAGGAGCTTCAGCATACAAGCAGACTGGTAGGAGTCACAGGAAGGTGTCTGGGACAGGAATGCACATAGAGATTGCAGTTTGGTGACAGGTGGGTGGGACGTGGCAATGGGAGGAGGGATATTCCCATTCCAGAGTCCTGATTTGTCTCTGTTCTGGTAGAATGGGAGTAACAGTCGATGTCAGGTGGTAAGGTGCCACCTTGGACTGCTGGCAAAGGGGACTGAGATCTCTGTCAGGCTGCTGAGACTGGTTCACAATGAATTCTTCCGGAGGGTAAGCCGTTCTTCCTTTCTGCTTCTCTCTAAAACATTAGCCCGGCTCTGGAGGCACATAAACTCATGTGTAAACTCAGCCTCCCTCTGCTTGACACAAGCAAGTGGTTTTATCTCGCTAATCTTTTGTCCTGATGTTTTTGTTTGCTGTTGTTTTGTTTTGTTTTCAAGACCGGGTCTCTTTATATAGCCCTGGCTGTTCTGGAGCTCACTATGTAGACCAGGTGACCTTGATCTTATGAAGATCCATCTGTTTCTGTCTCCCAAGTGCTGAGATTAAAGGCATGAGCCACCATGCCTGATCTTTTCATGATCTTTACAATGAGAACAATGATACCTAGCTTGTGGAATTGTTCTGAGGTAACATAAGGCAAGCCCTAACTAGAACATAGCATCCACCCTTGTATTTTCTTCTATGTAGTGCCTGTCTTAGAGTTTTACTACTGTGAACAGACACCATAACCAAGGCAACATGTTATAAGAACAACATTTCACTGGGGCTGGCTTATAGGTTCAGAAGTTCAGTTCATTATCATCAAGGTAGGAACGTGGCAGCATTCAGGCAGGCATGGTATAGGATGAGCTGAGAGTCTTCATCTGAAGTCTGCTAGCAGAATACTGACTTCCAGGAAACTAGGATGAGGGTCTTATAGCCCATGCTCACAGTGACACACCACCTACACCAACAGAGCCATCGCTTCTAATCATGCCACTCCCTGAGTAGGACACGTACAAACCATCACAGTGTCCCTTAGCACCACCGTAGAGATCAATTAATAGAATGCCCACATTTAACAACATGCCAAGTCAGGTATGGTGCTATACATCCTTAACTCCAGCACTCAAGAGGCAGGTGGCTCTCTGGCTCTCTGTGAGTTCAAAGTTCATGGCTAGCCTGGTCTACATAGCAAATCCCACACCAGCCAGCCAGCCAGCTAGCCACACACACACACACACACTCACACATGTAAACACATACACAGACACACATACACACTTCATCAAGTGTCTGTTATAGGAATGACTCTGTGTTAAGTCAACACCAAAAAGACGAGTCCTCAGGTGTGTCGGGTCACACATTGCAGGTGTTTAATTACTTTTCTTGTCAAACAAATGAATACAATGATTGCTATTGTGCAGAGCGTGGTGGCGCACGCCTTTAATCCCAGCACTCGGGAGGCAAAGGCAGGTGGATTTCTGAGTTTGAGGCCAGCCTGGTCTACAGAGTGAGTTCCAGGACAGCCAGGGCTATACAGATAAACCCTGTCTCGAAAAACCAAAAAAAAAAAAAAAAAAATAATAATTGCTATTGTATTGTCTGATTTTTATGGGGTAGTGGAAAGTAAGATTGCATAGTTGAGATAGGGATCTAGACTATGAGGATCTTCGAACTTGTCACTATATGATAGGCACTCAGAAGTCAGTGTGAGCAGGGGAATGCCATCTTAATTATAAATGGCTATTAAGCACTAGGAGATTAGATTGTACATTTACATAGAACAGCTACCATCAGGATTGTAAGCTCTCTGAGCTATAAGTATGTTTTAGGTAAGTAAAGTCTGAGGAATTCTTCTCCAAGTCTGGTACTCTCTTGATCTCTCTTGATCATCTTGTTTGATTCCGTTGTGTGTGACTCTAGGACACCACTGCCCACCCCCAGACATTTTTATTATTTTTTTTCAGCATTTATTTTTATTTGTGTGTGTGTGTCTATATGCATGTGTGAGCACATGTGTGTGAGTGCTGTCAAGGAATAGAAGGCAGCGTTGTGTGCCCTGGAGTTAAAGTTACAAGCAGTTATCTGGGTGCTGGGAACTGAACTCTCGTCCTCTTTGAGAGCAGCAAACTCTTACTAGCTGAATCATTTCTCCACTCCACCCAACCCCCAGGATTTAGTGAGTTGTTCTAGTTAGCCTTGGACTGACTGATTCTGTCAGCGCTGGGATTACAGGTGTGTACCACCATAGCTACGTGATGATGATGATGATGATAGCAAAAATTTGTTAAGAAGCCATTAGAGGGGCTGGTGAGATGGCTCAGTGGGTAAGAGCACCCGACTGCTCTTCCAAAGGTCCAGAGTTCAAATCCCAGCAACCACATGGTGGCTAACAACCATCCGTAATGAGATCTGGCGCTCTCTTCTGGAGTGTCTGAAGACAGCTACAGTGTACTTACATATAATAAATAAATCTTAAAAAAAAAAAAAAAGAAGCCATTAGAGGGCCTGGGGAGGGGGGAGTGACTCAGTAAGTAAAGCATGACCCCAGGGCGCACATAGAAAGCTGGATGAAGTGACGCGTTTGTAATCCCAGTGTGATGTAGGAGAGCGATTCAGGTACATCCCTAGAAGCTTACTCACCTGCTAGTCTCACCTTTTTGACAAAGTACAAACAAACAAACAAACAAAGAAACAAAGGCCGCTTAAAGGCAGAGGCAAGTTCATCTAGGTGAGCTCAAGGCCAGCCAGCTGATGAGAACTGTCAAAAAAAAAAAAAAAAGTCCAGGTCAATGGCAGACCCTGTTTCAAACAAAAGGACAAAAGAAGGCAACACCCAAGATTGTTGTCTTGATCTCCACACATCCACCAACACACACACACACACACACACACTGCTACACAATTGTCATAGACACTGGCAGCACAAAGGCTAATCAAACACAGTCCTTAACCTCCAGGATCTTACAGGCCAGTGGACATAGATGAAGCTGTAAACAGGAGGTATAGTAGGTTCACGGGCATGCTCTCCGAAGCTCAGCTTTTGTAGGGTCCCTGTTGAGTCATAGTTAGGCCCTTGAGCCTATTGTATCCATTCTTACTCTTCCTTCCTCTTCCTCAAGACTCCACTGATGACGTTCACCCCAAGCACCTCCCAAAGGCCCCACTGGTGAACACAACAGTTGGACAAAGTTTATATCTCTTAATATCTTGCGGTAGACACCAAGATTCAACATGAAGGCTTAAGGACCCTCAACCCACACTTAGATCCTAGTATCAGTGGGAGTTGGTAAAAAACGTGTCTCTGATCTCAGAAAGGTTCAGCCCCATGGAGGCTCCTGAACAGAAAGGGAAGTTGAACGTCCTAAACTGTGTATTTGGGAACAGGCTTTCTATCTGTTTCCTGTAAAAATACCGGGGTTTTCCAAGCCTGCCTCAGCTCTTGAATGGAGACTTGCTTATGCCTAGGCCTTAAGCTAGGCTTGCTCTCTAACTAGCTCTTATCTTTTTTTTTTTTTTTCTTTTTTTTTTCTTTTTTTTGGTTTTTTCGAGACAGGGTTTCTCTGTATAGTCCTGGCTGTCCTGGAACTCACTCTGTAGACCAGGCTGGCCTCGAACTCAGAAATCCGCCTGCCTCTGCCTCCCGAGTGCTGGGATTAAAGGCGTGCGCCACCAGCCCGGCACTAGCTCTTATCTTATATTAACCTGTAATGCTATTCTATGCCTGCCACATGGCTGGGTGCCTCTGAGTCTGGATAATGCATCTCAGTATCTTTCTCTCTTTGGCTCCCTCCCTTCCTCCCTCCTCCCCTCCCCTCCCTCTTATCTCCTGGGGCAGGACAATCCTCTCTTTGGTCCACAGCAGAGACTCCCACTGGGATCAGAGGTCCTGCCTCCTCTTCTCCTGCCCAGCTATTGGCTGATCAGCTCTTTATTAACCAATCAGAGATGATGGGAAACAATCTTTACACAACATGGAGACAGGAGATGCTTGACTGTGTCACCATCTCAACTGCAACCAGATCTCTAGGCACAGCCATCAGCTTCTGAATACACAGTGCATAAAACCATCCCTCTGACAGTTTCCCTTCCTCTTTCCCCATCCATTTCCAACAGCATCTTATGGTCTTCAGGGCCCTGGTAACTGTGCCCACGGAACTTCAGCCTTCTTTTTTTTTTTTTTTTTTTTTTTTTTTTTTTTTTTTTTTTTTTTTTTGATACGGGGTTTCTCTGTAGCCCTGGCTGTCCTGGAACTCACTCTGTAGACCAGGCTGGCCTCGAACTCGGAAATCTACCTGCCTTTGCCTCCCAAGTACTGGGATTAAAGGCATGGGCCACCACGCCCGGCGGAACTTCAGCCTTGCTCTTGGGGTTCTACACTACCAGATGATGGCTCAGTTTAAATGTTTTCCTAACTGTTCATTCCACAGGCCAAGTTCAAGTCTGTGACAGTGGTCAGCACCTTCAAGTTAGGAACTGAGGAGGGCAGTGTCCTACTACTGAACGAAGCCTCCCGCTCGAGTGAGGTAGGGTGGAGCTGGGAAGCGTGGCAATGGGTTGGGAAAAGGATGGCCCTTCTCTCCCTCTATTTTTTCAACTTAGTTTTTAAAATCTATGTGTGTCAGTGCCTGCAAGCAAGTGAGCCATGAGGAGCGGTCAGAACCTCTTAGTTCTGGATCCCCCGGAACTAAGATGATTTTGAGTCACCATATGGGTGCTGGGAACCAGACCTACAACCTTTTTGCAAGAGCAACAAGTGCTTTTAACTATCGTGCCATCTCTCCTACCCAACAATGGGATTCTTCAGAGCAAAATTATATCCACTGGACGGTCCACCAGGCAGGGGTCCATCAGTCAGAAGTGGCGGTTCCATGAGTCTTGCTTCTTGCTTCAGTGTTTTTAAGTAGAAAGAAGTTTCAGTTTTTTGTTTTATTTATTTATTTTTTACTCTATTTAGGGGCTGGCTTTGTTATAATGTTGACTGAGGCTGAGTTAAAGGGCAGACATAAAACACAGGTCAGGGGTGGTGATGCCTGCCTGTAATTCAAGTACTGGGGAGCTGAGAGAGGAGGCTTGCCATGAGCTGAAGGCTGGCCTGGGACATGAAATAAAACTGCCTCAAACACAAGCAAACAAACCAAGCCACAAAAAGCCACCTCAAAAGCCAAGCAAGAAAAGACAAAACAAACTCTCCTTGCTATGCAGAGTCACTTGGAGGTGATTCAGACCCTCCCGACCCTCATCTCCCTGTGGATCCTCGTTGGCAGTGTCCTGGGGGGGCTGCTCCTGCTTGCTCTCCTTGTCTTCTGCCTGTGGAAGGTAAGGCCAGCATCTTACTCTGTTGGAAAGAAAGGACAGGCTCTGTGCTAGTCAGTTAGGATGGGGTTGGGGGGCTGCCATGTTCAACTCTCCTTGACTCTGTCCCACAAATGATGGTTGAATCAACCTAAGCCAAATAAAATAAATTTGAATCTCATTTTTGGAAACAGAACAGAAGCCAAGACCTCAGATAAGCGAGGGCTATTGGCAAGGCCCCCAGCCGGGACATCTGGCAATGACTGGTATCTTTTCCTCTATAGCTTGGCTTCTTTACCCGTAAGAAAATCCCCAAAGAAGAAGAAAGTGAGGAGAAGTTGGAGCAGTGACTGACTGCAGGAGGCTCAGAAGCCCACTTTGGCAGCCTTTTCAAGAGACTCCGGATCCAAACTAGGCTTGGAGGCTCAAAGGGGAAAAGATGCTGCCAGCATGTGTCTGCAGGCCTGCAGCCTGACTTGACTTTTGAGCCATGGCGATGCTTCTGGCAAGAGATGAAGCTTTGCCTTAGCTGAGAAGGGCTGACACCAAAACACATAATATCCTCACCCTGTGTGTCCCCCTCCCGAAGGCTTCCACAGCCAGCACTGGTTCGTTGTTTTGGACCCTATCTTCCCCATTACCAGGAGTCAAATGATTTTACTCCCGACTTTCCTTGCAGATTTCCTCTGTCCCCCCTCTCAATTCCGAAAAGAAGGTTATTCTCTGCACCACCACCACCCCCCCTCAACCTCCCCCCCACCCCACCCCGCGCGCGCGCACACACTTTCTCACCTTCCTGGCTGCTCCCCACTCCACAGGAGAGAGCTGACGTTGGCTTAAAAGAAGTAAAAGTCAACATCTGCTGCTTTCCCGTGGAGTCCTGTGATTCATAGATCCGGGTGGGGAGAGTCAACAGGAAAAAAGGAGGGAGGAGAAAAAGCCACAAGAGACATTCTGTACAATTCCAGGGCACAGAGAAGCCTTCAAACCGGCAACTGCCAGCCGGCTGAAACCTGAGACTTCACAGTACTCCGCCCTCAGGTGCTAGGGAAACCCAGCTGCCCCCAGGCTCTCCGGGCTGAGGCATCCCAACCCTCATCCTTCTCTGGGAGCAAGGCCAGGACTTGATGCTAAATTTTCCGGAGCCAGAGGCCCCCAAGTGGTTCAAGCTGGGATAGCAGGGGAGCCTGGTGACAATTTTCTCCATTTACTCTTTGGGGCTTTCTGAAAGCTTCATGGTGGAAGAAGCCCTTTCACCAGGTTTGGGTAACAACAGCCCCCTGAGATAGATCCAAACAAGCGGGAATCTGCATCTGGGAGGAAGCCTACATGGTTGGCATCAGGTGTCTGGAGAGTAAACACTTACTTGCCCAGTGTTGGCACTATAATGGTGATAGCCTGGGACGACTATTCTGAGACTCCTGTCATGTGCTGTAGGTGTCTCGGCTGCAGTGAGTTTTTCAGCCCTTACTTGATCACCTTTTCTGGAAATTGCGTGTTAACTAAACCCTCTCCCTTTTGTCCTATGTTTTGGTTCATGGGTAAGTTTAATTCTCAGAGTAATGGGAAAACTTGTTGTTTATTGTAATTAAGACCTTTGAACAGCAAAGACAGTTTCTGATCTCCATAGTTTAGCTCTGACAGAGGCCCTCTTAGACTGTGACAAGAGGAAATCCCATTGAGCAGTTGACCAGCAGCCAGAGAACCGGTCTTCCCAGGCTGTTCTGAGTCTGCTTGCAATGTTTATTTTGGTGTCTCTGGTCTTCTGCAGAGGGTCCCTCCTGGGGACTGTCATGGTGAGCAGATGGTCAGAACAAATAAAATCCAGTTATCAAATGACTTCTGGCTCTGTTTGAGTTTCCTGGGATATAGAGTGCTCATGGATAGTGTTTGCAGCATTTTAATACAGCAACATGGCTGCCCTGAAAAGGATCGCATCCAAAGACCTTCTAGATCCCTGTGATCTGGCTGGAATACTGACATGCCTTACTCCCAGGAGACAAAGGCAAGCAGGTCTCTAAGTTCAAGGCTAGTCTAGTATAGAGTAAGTCCCAGGTAAAGAAAAGTTAAGGTCCAGGCATGGTGGTACACACCTTTAATCCCAGCACTCGGCAGACAGAGGATGCAGATCTCTGAGTTCTGTTTAGTCAAGTCAGTGAGTGTAGTTCATTTGAATTGGGAATCCAGTGAGTTGATTGGCAGGTCAGTTTGTGGAATTCAGAGGTGGTTTTGTTTTGTTTGTTTGGTTGGTTGGTTGGTTTTTTTCAAGACAGGATTTCTCTGTATAGCCCTGGCTGTCCTGGAACTCACTCTGTAGACCAAGCTGTCCTAGAACTCAGAAATCCACCTGCCTCTGCCTCCCAAGTGCTGGGATTAAAGGCGTGCACCACCACCACCCGGCCAGAGGTGTTTGGTTTTTTTTTTTTTTTTTTAAAGATTTTACTTTTTTTTTTTAATTTTATTTATTATTTTATTATATGTAAGTACACTGTAGCTGTAGCACCAGAAGAGGGCGTCAGATCTCATTATGGGTGGTTGTGAGCCACGATGTGGTTGCTGGGATTTGAACTTCAGACCTTCGGAAGAGCAGTCGGGTGCTCTTACCTACTGAGCCATCTCACCAGCCCCAGAGGTGGTTTTTTAAGGAACAGTTTTACAGGGACAGGTTGCAAAGAGAACACGGTAGTAGGCATCGGTGACGACAGAACAGGCCAAAGAATGAGAAGGAACCAGAAGATTAGATTGCTAGAGTTAGTTTGAGGCCAAGTAGAGAAATTCATTGAGAAGCTAAGAGAAGTCCAATTAAATCAGTCAGCTTGGAGAGGGGTTTGAGCCAGAACAGCTGAGCTGACCCAGCCAGCCAGAGTTCAGAAAGTGCTAGAAAGGGTGAGCTTGTTCAGAAGTAAGCCTTCAAGACAACAATTACAGCAGGTGAATAAACATTACTTTTACAATTATTGTGACTGTTTTCTGTGACTCTTCTTTCCCAGGAGATCTGCTCCATCATCCCACAATCCTCACCAGCTTCCGGGACCGTTTAAAGTATCCTGGGAAACACACAGGCCTGGATCGAAGTCTGTGCCTTTCATTTGTTGCCATATGATCTTGAACAATTCATAATTTCTTGGAGGTTCAGATAACACCAAGAAATTCTGGCTTGCTGGTGGTGGCGGTGGCGGCAGACACCTTTAATCCCATTACTTGGAGGCAGAGGCAGATGGATCTCTGAGTTTGAGGCCAGCCTTGTCTACAGAGAGAGTTCTAGAACAGCCAGGGCTACACAATGTCTTAGAAACAGCAGAGATAGATAGATAGATAGATAGATAGATAGATAGATAGATAGGGAGAGGAGAGAGAGAGAGAAAGAGAGAGAACTTATAGTACAGTAGTATAGGATAGGATAGGATAGGATTTGGGCATGTAGGCTATGCAGTTTCAAATGTACGTCAGATTTAACATCTGCCCCAGCCTTCTCATGTTTAGAGGACTAAATGAGACCATCCGGGTAAGGCAACCATGTAGCAAATACTTAATAAATAGTAACCATAATTACAAAAATGTTTTGTTATAGAATAATCTATTGTTCCATGTGTTGTGAGGGCTGAGTAGAAGATCTACTGAAGTATGAAGTGGCTCCCGACCCTGATTTGTCTCCTTTAAGCCACTTGCTCCTCCTACTAAATCTTTTACCCTGTGCTTCGTGTCCTGTGAAGCGGACTCCGAGCTTCTGAGGTGATGATTAACTGTTGATGGTAAAAGTTCTGGTGGTAAAGTCAAATCCACTTGATTTCTTTAAATGCCTGCGTGTTTTCTGGGTCTCCTTTAGTTGTCTGTTGCCTTGGTGGTTGTTTTTGAGATACAATCTTCTGTAGCCCAGGTTGGCCTGAAATCGTTGTATAGCCAAGGCTAACCTTGAATTCCTGATCCTCCTACCTGCACCTTCCAAATGGTGGAATTACAGGTGTATACCACCACACCTGGCTTTTTCTAGGCAGTTCATAGACAACCTGGGTTCTGTGCATGTACTGAGAAGAGTGTATGTCACATATGGTCTGTGCCCACAAAGGCCAGAAGAGGGCATGAGAGAGCTGGAGTTACAGGTGGATGTAAACAGTCCAACATAGGTGCTGGGAAACAAGTTTGGATGCTCTGGAAGAGCAGGAAGTACTCTTGTCTAGTGAGCATCTCTCCAGCCCCTTCTTCTTGGTTTTTGTTTTGTTTTTTGTCTTTGTTTTTTGTTTTGTTTTGGTTTTTCTAGACAGGGTTTCTCTGTGTAGCCCTGGCTGCCCTGGAACTCACTCTGTAGACTTGGAACTCAGAAATCTGCCTGCCTCTGCCTCCCAAGTGCTAGGATTAAAGACGTGTACCACCACTACCCCGCCACCCCCTTCCTCTTTATCCATATGATTAAAAGAACACTTTGGAGCTGGCAGATAGCAGGTAAAGGTGCTTGCCACAATCCTGACAGACTGAGTCTGATCCATAGAACACAGGTGACCCCCAGGGTATGTATGATGGAAGGAGTGAACCCCTTCTCTGTGTGTTGTCCTCTGGTCTTCACAACTGTGCCATGGCAACAACCCCCACAAACACATACAGGCAGGCATAAAGAAATGTAATAATTTTTTTTGAAAGAAAACCTTCCCCCCATTTCTGTCATTTCTTTTTCTTTTCTTTTTCTTTTTCTTTTTCTTTCTTTTTTTTTTTTTTTTTTTGATTTTTTGAGACAGGGTTTCTCTGTGTAGCCCTGGCTGTCCTGGCACTCACTTTGTATACCAGGCTGGCCTTGAACGCAGAAATCCACCTGCTTCTGCCTCCCGAGTATTTCTGTCATTTCTTAACCATTGGTTAAGATCAAGTGTATTATCAAAGTCTTCCACCAAGGACATATCTGCCTCCTCTCTGTCCTAAGCTCAGGAGCAGGGCTCTTCCCGACTTTCTCAGCCTATTCTTTAGAATAGAAGTTCATTAGTCTTTTGAAGCAAAACCAGTGTAGAAGCAACTATAGAAACAATGGTTTCTCCTCCACACTAGACACTTCCTTTCTTGTTGCTTTTTGCTCACTCATGCATTTATACAATCACACATTTACTTACCAGACATTAAAAAACTACTATGTGCCAAGCTAGGGGACTAATTTAAAAAAAAAAAACAACAAAAAACCAAAAATACAAAAATACAACCACTACCATCAGAGAGTCCCCACCTGATTGGAAAAACAAAGATGCAAACACACAACAGGAAGGTGGGGGCCATCTAGGTGATGGTAAGAATGACCAGTAAGGGGGGCTGGGGAGATGGCTCAGCAGTTAAGACCACTGACTGCTCTTCCGAAGGTTCAAATCCCAGCAACCACATGGTGGCTCACAACCATCCGTAACTGGAATGTCTGAAGACAGCTACAGTGTACTTACATATAATAATAAATAAATCTTTTTTTAAAAAATGACCAGTAAGGCACACACCAAAAAGCACACTGTTGGGCAGGTTGTCAGAGCTTTAAGGGAAATTTTACAACAATGAAAAACACTTTACATGGATTAAGAAGTTGCAAAGGGGGCTGGTGAGATGGCTCAGTGGGTAAGAGCACCGGACTGCTCTTCCAAAGGTCCGGAGTTCAACCACATGGTGGCTCATAACCATCCGTAACTGGAGTGTCTGAAGACAGCTACAGTGTACTTACATATATAATAAATAAATATTAAGAAAAAAAAAAGAAGTTGCAAAGGGCATTATGAATGGATTGTCTGCTACAACAGTTTAAACTTGGAAGTTTGCCAGAAAAGACTGAGAGCGAAGGCAGGCTTCTGGTTTTGGTTTTGGTTTTGGTTTTTGAGACAGGATCTCTCTGTTATGTACCTCTGGCTGTCCTGGAACTTGCTATGTAGACCCACCACACAAGACTGGCCTCAATTTACAGAAATCTACCTGCCTCTGATTCCAGAGTGCTGAGATTAAAGGCGGAGGCGTCACCACGCCTTCTTCAGCCTTCTGTTTCAGAAGAACCTTGAAAACCATGTTAAGAACTTTGGGCGGTGGTGGCACACGCCTGTTATCCCAGTACTTGGAAGGCAGAGGCAGGCAGGTTTTTGAGTTCGAGGCCAGCCTAAAAAAGAAAGAAAGAAAGAAAGAAAGAAAGAAAGAAAGAAAGAAAGAAAGAAAGAAAGAAAGAAAGAAAAGGAAAAGAACTTTGAACCTATAGCATCTTGGGGTCGGGGATGGGGGGGTCTGCTGCTAAGCCTCACTACCTTAGTTCAAGCACCGGATTCACACGGTGAATGGAGAAAGCCAGCGCTGGTTGTCTTCTGACCTCCACAAGGGTGCCCACTCTTAGCACATACTCACGCCTCAGTAAATGAATTAATGTAAAACACTTCTAAAAAGAATTTTGGGCTTTATTCCATAGGGTTCCATGAGTATTTGGGTGGGCTTGCTTGGTTTACAGGGAGGAGAAAGGAGAGATGGGAAGGCCAGACCAGTTGGCTGTAACTAACACTGGTCAAACAAGAATTACTAAGAAGTGAGTCTAAAGGATAAGGAAGGTCGGGGTTTTTGTTTGTTTGTTTTTTTCTTGGAGTGGGGAAGCAGACAGTAAAAACTCTCCCCTTGCTGCTTTCTAAGATCTGCGTTAGTGATCGGCTTGATCCTTTGAGTTTTGTCCAACCTCTGGTTGCGTGCGGTGGGTCACAAATCACCCATTGGTGATCAAGTCTGCTTAGGCATCACGTTTCCAAACTCTTTAGAAGATCTTGGGGAGTCGGGAGGGAGGGGATGAAACACACACAGGTCATGGCTATGACTAAGAGACATTAACTGGTAAAAGAGGTTGGTGACATCGAAGCTTGTGGAGGTCCTCGAGAGGGGGCGGGGGCGGAACTGGGGGTGGAGCTCCACGCAGAAAGGCGGGGGACTTAGGGCCTGGAAGTCGCCTGTGCGGAGGCTGCGAGCATCCCTCTCGGATTCGGTAGGTAACTACAGGGGGCGGGCTTCGGCTGAAGGGCGGAACTTGAGAGCCAGCCAGGGTGGCCGCAAAAGACTGCGGGCTTTTTGCCTCTGCAGGGACGGGGTTAGGCAGGGCCAGAGGCGGGGTTTTAAGCCCAGCCTTCAGGTGAACGTCTACGATTGAGCGGGGTGGGATCTGGGGCGGGGCTTGGGGGCGGGACCCAGTCTGCTTTTTGACAGCTGTCTTTTGGCACAGCCGTAGCCGAGTTGGGTTAGGAACTTGTGGCCCGGCTCTCTGCGCGTCCCCGTCCCCCCGTGGCCCTAGCCCCGGCCATGAAGCGCATCTTCTCCTGCTCCAGTTCACAAGTGGCGGTAGGTGCCAAATGTGTGGGAGAAGGGCTGGGGCTGGGATTCAAGCCGTATGTTGACAGAAGTCCTGAGTCCCATCTCCATGGACGATCGCATTAACCCTGCCTGCATCAGACTTTCCTGCGCTGCTGTTCTAATAATGCGGTCGCCAGCCCTGGTAACTGAACTTATGGGTGTTATCCAAACCCTGTCCCTTAATCTTTTCCTTTCCAAGGTGCTTCCCCTTGGCTCTTTCTCCCAACATATTTGGCTTCCAGCTTCTGGTATGCTTTCTAAAGTTCTGTTCTCTTCCAATGACCCTGGTCTCTACTTCAGCTGTGGCTCCCAGTACCAACCCACCTCCAGACATCGGCCCCACCCCCACCCCAGCCTTTGAATCCGTTCCTACTTCCATCCCTAATCCTTGCCCTATAGCTTCACTTCCATCCTTGCCTTCTCACAAGGTTCTCTCTCACATAGCTCCATTTTTAGTTTGCTTTCTGCCCCTAACAGTACTTTCTGCCCCCAAAGTATTCTCACCCCAGTGCCTTCTTCCAACCCTTCTTCACAGCCTCCTTTACCAAACTTGCCTCTTCCACTCCATGACACTGCCTCTTCCACTCTCTCAAGCACCAATCCAAATCTCTTTCCAAGCGTCTGTCCAACATGGGGCTTCTGTTTTCTCTTAATTTCCAGTGACCTTTTCCTCAATATTACTTCCTCTACCTTTTGCCTGGACCTCCTGCCTGCTCACAGTGACTTAACCTTGCAACCTACCTAGTCAGACAAACGCTGTCAGAGGACAGACAAGTCTCTTGGCTGATCCCCAAGAGCCTGGGTGAGTTGCCTGCAGAATTTACCCTGGCCAGTTCTCTGTACTGTCTGGTCTTCAGACTGGTTCTTGAGACCAATCAAGTTCTGCCTGGTTCTCCCCCCCATCCCACCCCCCCCCCCCCGATTATTCCTTTGTCTCGTTTAGCATTTGTGTTCATTTTCTTTGATTGAGTTAGGAAAATGAGATGGTGAAGAAGACAGAGTGGATCACAATGAGAGAGTTCCTGACAGGGGTTACTCTCTTCTCCATTCTCTTCCCTCTAGAACAAAACAAAGATTTCGGAAGATGGTGGTTCAGGGAGGATACAGTTGTCCTTCTCTAAAGAGTTCTTCCGGAGTGCCCCTCTGTGGAGGGAATGGCGTCCCTTGGTACTAATATTGCTTAGTTGACACGTCATTCATTCATAAGCAGATGTGAGAAATGTTTGGTTATCTCACTGTGCCTGGCAGGCCACAGAAACCTGGCAGAAACCTGTGAAGCAAGAGTAAGAACTGTCTAGGCCTGTCTCTGTCCCATTTACATTTGCTTCTACATGGAGTTTCTACACACTGACCAAACAGTAAGGGATTTACTATTACAGATAACAGAAACTGCGGCTACCTGGGTTCTTCTTCTTTTTTTTTTGTTTTTTGTTTTTTGAGACAGGGTTTCTCTGTGTAGCCCTGGCTGTCCTGAAACTCACTTTGTAGCCCAGGCTGGCCTCGAACTCAGAAATCCGCCTGCCTCTGCCTTCCAAGTGCTAGGATTAAAGGCATGTGCCACCACGCCCGGCGCTACCTGGATTCTTAACACACTGGCTTAACTCTCAGTGATTTTCTAATCCATGGCCACTTTCCCCTAATTATGGAAAGTTCCCAGAATTGTTCCCCCTTTCAGATTTATGGAGTCTGTTTCTCTTTAGGAGGGGGACTATTTCATTTTTTGTTGTTTGTTTTGTTTTGTTTTGTGTTTGTTTGTTTATTCCTTCCAGACAGGGTTTCTCTGTGTATCCCTGGCTGTCCTGGAACTCCCTCTCTAGACCAGGCTGGCCCCACTCTCAGAGATTTACCTGCCTCTGCCTCCCAAGTGCTGAGATTACAGTCGTGAGCTACCATGCCTGGCTTAGTTCTTTCTTTTTTTTTTTTTTTTTTTTTTTTTTTTGGTTTTACGAGACAGGGTTTCTCTGTATAGCCCTGGCTGTCCTGGAGCTCACTTTGTAGACCAGGCTGGCCTCGAACTCAGAAATCCGCCTGCCTCTGCCTCCCGAGTGCTGGGATTAAAGGCGTGCGCCACCATGCCCGGCTAGTTCTTTCTTTTTTGATTCTTCCATCCTGGTACTAACCGGGCCCAACCCTGGCTTAGATCCTGAAATCAAACAAATTCAAGGTGATGTGGCCCTAGGCCTTTTCTGGTTCTCTAGTCCTTGGGCAGTGAGTGCCTCCTTTTCTAGATGCTGGAGTGAGCAGTGGGCTAGATCTTGGGATCTAGAACCCTCCATCATCCTCCATGGCCCTAGTTCTCTACATGTTTGACCACGAGGAACGTCCACTCATCTGAATGCCTAGTATTGCAAGATCATAGTTTATCAAGAGTGGAGGGCGCGAAAGGCACACTTAGAACTACATGCTTAGAATGAGAATGTCTTTTCTCAAATTAGACTTGTCAAAGACTTTAAAATAGGTTGTCTGGCTTCAGCTGTGAGTTGTTCCTCAAGAAACCCTATTATCATAACCCCCAAGATGATGCCCCCCCCCCCCCCCCCCCCGCTTACCACACAGAGCCTGTTGCAGAGCCTGTGGCAGCTTTTTTGGAAACCCCAGAAGCCCAGCTTCCCAGTTATGCCAGCCAATCATCTCTTGCTATTCTAATCCAAGTCTTTGCATGAGGAACCTTCCTCTGAGGCAAGGATGGAGGTATCATTTAACACGCAGTCTGCATTGGGCTGGGGATGGGGCTGAGTCGAGAGAGTGCTTGCCTAGCGTGCTTGAAGCCCTGGGTTTAATCCTCAACTCCACATAAAGTGGGCATGGTAGCTCATGCATGCCATCCCAGGCAGAAGGATCTGAGCTTCAAGGCCATCTTCTGTTACAGATGGAAATTGGGGCCAGCCTGATACATGAGACCTGTCTCCAAAATAATAATAATAATAATAATAATAATAATAATGAAGTAGCAAATCAGCAAAATCTAATGTACAGCATATACTGTCTAGGAAAAAGACAAAAGCTCAGGCCCTCTAATCTCGGGTTATTTGACTCAGAGTCAGTGATGCCTTCAAGGGAGGCAGAGACCTAGGCTGACTCTGCCTGGGCAGGACATAGACCAAGAGACAGGCTGGTAAATAGCTTTGAAGCTTTGGCACCAGCTCAGCATAGAGGAATTTCTGTTGCATTTAAAGTGTTAATCACCAGGTCCTCATCCCTGCAAGGCAGGCATTCCATTTCCATCCACCTGATCTTCAGCAGAAGCCACTGGCTCCTCCATGGCCCCTTGGTGTCTTTGTCCTCCCATCTTTGACAGCAAGCCTGTGAGTTCACAGTCAGAGATAGGAGAGGGCACACTTACATCCACACGGGTTCCTTAATCTCATCGGTAGAAATGGCCCGGCTTGTCCTTGTTAGGGAGTCTGGTGATTAATTTGCTGATTGCTCCCTGGAGGCTGTGCTGCTGCTAATCCAGCGTCTCCTTTCCAGGGCGCTGAGTCCTGGGCTTTGGAAGAAGCCCTCCCATCCTCTACTTTCCAGTGGTTTTATTAGGAAGAATTTCTACCTTTTCTATAGTCTCCTTGGTATACTGAGACTGTAGAAAATAAGCCGGGTGGAGTCAGAAGGACCCAGCTGGAAATACGTACATACATACATACATACATACATACATACATACATACATACATACATATCCACAGTGCTAAAACACATCTTACCACCCATCCAGCGTGGCTAGCTCATAGGCTGGTATAACCAAGATCCTTCCAACTCACCAAGCTGGAGAACTCTAAGCCCGGGAACATCCAAAGTGCACCCAGCAAAGAAAGCCAAGGGGGATGAAATAGGAACTTCCATTTATCCTGTGTCTACTAAGTAACAGACACAAAACTATATGCTTTGTCTGCTCTTAAATCATTAGCGAATTGAGGTTCAAGGACGTTGGTACGTACCTGACCCAGAGACAAAGCGTTACTCTGAAGATTGTCGAGCAGGGCCTGGTGACACACACTTAGGACCCCAGCACTCTGGAGGACGGTGAGTGCCAGGCCAGTGGAGGACTTATATGGAGAACAAGGGCACCATAGGAAGAGGGAAGACAGTTTACGTTTGGGAAGGAGGAGCACCCCCCCAACCCCCAGGTTAAGGTCAGCTGGTGGCCGTAGTGAGTGGGGGAGGCATTGGTCCAGCTGTTTTCCATCAGATGACCTGATTCCCAAGGGGCACTGAAAAATGCCTGTTCTTGCGTGTCCGGACCTGCCGGGTTGTGGAGGAGTCAGTTTGCTTGCTTTGTCATTGAGAACAAACCTGTTTGGAGACTCTTCCACACATAGGGAGTAACAGCCGAGACTGAGTAGCTTTGCCCTGGAGGCATTCGCAAACTTTATCTGGACATAAGTCATCCTTTTCCCATAGCTCTGTAACAGTGTGGTCGGACACAGGAATTCAGCCTGGATGCAAGAAGCCTGAGCTATTTCTAAAGCCAATACTATTATATTACTTTTTTATGTGATCCCAGACAGATGTTTAACATATGTGTGCTTCCATTTTTCTTTTTTCTTCGAGACAGGGTTTCTCTGTGTAATTCTGGCTGTCCTGGAACTCACTTTGTAAACCAGGCTGGCCTCAAACTCAGAAATCTGCCTGCCTCTGCCTCCCAAGTGCTGGCATTAAAGGCATGTGCCACCACTTCCCAGCCTTTTTTTTTTTTTTTTTAATTGAACGACACAAGATAATATCTATCATCGCTGACTATTTTGGGGGGCTATTAGAGGTTAATTGAAAGGACCAGGAGAAGTTACGGGTGTTTTACAGGAGCGTTACCTCAGATTCCATCTATCCTAGACAATTTTATAGCTTGGACCTTTCAGTCTTCACCTTCATCCTGAGATGGTGATTAACAATTTGTGCTGGCTATATAAACAGTACTTGAGAATGAATTATTGGGCTTCCACAGACTTTTTTTTTTTCACCCTTTCCTATAACCTCTTTCTTGTAGAGATTATGCCTCATAAAGTGCATTAGGCCACCCCCTACTTCTCACTACTTCCTGTTTTGTTGTAAGGCTGCCATCCATTTATGTGGTCTACCTACATTAGCTTGTTTAATACATTGTGGTGAGGTGGTTATTACTGCCTACACTTTATGTACAAGGAAACAGGTTAAAGTGTTTAATGGCTTGCTCTAGGTCACATAGCTGAGAGTGTAGCTGAGCCAGTCTCAGACTCAGTCCAGATGAAGACCCATCTTGAAAATTTTTCTTCCTAACCAACGCTCTTTGCATTCTCCTCTTTCTTCCAGTATGTTTCCTATCTCTGGATCAAACCAGGCTTTTCTGTGCTTGCAGCCCTAGGTGGCTTTACAGCTCTCTCTTTTATGCCCTGTAATACTTCAATTATTTTAATTACTCCTCCACCCTCAAAACCTGAGCTGGAAGGTTGGAACAATGTATGCTGAGGCGTGGCTGCAGTCTGGGGCAGCTGCTCCCTGCCAGGGAAACTAGGAGGGAGGAGGGAGGGGAGGGGGGGGAATCCCTTTCTTTCTGACTCTTCTTCTGGTTACCTCCTTAAGCACAGCTAGAAACTGGCCTGCCTGTGCTGGTGGTTTCCAGTGACGAGGTCAAGAGACTAATGGAAGACAACCAGATGTAGGAAAACAGAGGCTCTAGGTTACCTCTCACCCCACCCGCAATCTGGGACCCAGAGTCAATAGGTAGAGACCGAGTGACTAGGTAAGGCTGTGGCTGAAAAGCTGAGTCCTTGATTTACCTCACAAAGGACTAAAGACAAAAGGCAGAGCAGCATGGGGGATGGGGGGTTGTGGGGTTGTGGGTTGGGTGGGGGAGACATTGAGAAGTGCCAAGGACCAATCAGGAGTGGGCAGGTTGGTTTGCTCAGGGAAGACCCAGGGAGCACTAAGGGAGGAAGTCATTGCTAGGGCTGTCTTCAGACTGGACATCTAGCATTTGTCCTGATGGTGCAGTTTGGCCTGGGTGGATTTTGTTTGTTTTATGGTATTAAGTCTGAAACCTAGTCTCTGGTGGGAGTTGTTTTTGATTTGTTTTGTTTGGTGGGAGTTTTAAATATAAATTTATTTTAAAAGGTAAATTTAAGGCCTGAAGAGATGGCCCAGCAGTTGAGAGCATTGGCTACTCTTCCAGAGGACAGAGGTTCAATTCCCAGCACAACACATGACAGCTCCAGTTCCAGGAGATCTGACACCCTCACACAGACAGACATGGAAGCAAAACACCAATGCACATGAAATAAAAATAAATAAATAATTTAAAAAGAATTTTGCCAGGTATAGTGGTACACACTTTTAATCCTAGCATTCAAGAGACAAAGGCAGGTGGATCTCTGAGTTTAAGGCCAGTCTGGCCTACATAATGAGTTCCAGGTTAGCCAAGGCTACATAAACCCTGCCAAAAACAAAAACCACAACTCCAAAACAAAAACAAACAAACAGGTGGCTGGAGAGATGGTTCAGTGGTTAAGAGCACTGACTGCTCTTCCAGAGGTCCTGAGTTCAAATCCTAGCAACTACATGGTGGCGCACAGCCATCTGTAATGGGATTCAATGCCCTCTTCTGGTGTGTCTGAAGACAGTGACGGTGTACTCACATACATAAAATAAAAAAAAAAAAACATAAATAAAATCCTAAAATGTTAGACATTCACCATTATGAATAATTTTGATTATTTGTATGGCATAGAACTACTAAACCGGGGCTGGAGAGATGGCTCAGTGGGTAAGAGCACCCGACTGCTCTTCCAAAGGTCCAGAGTTCAAATCCCAGCAACCACATGGTGGCTCCAACCATCCGTAACGAGATCTGATGCCCTCTTCTGGAGTGTCTGAAGACACAGTACACAGCGTACTTACATACATATAAATAAATAAATCTTTAAAAAAAAAAAAAAGAACTACTAAACCAAGAGGCTCTTGAGTCTGAGGCCAGTCCGGCTACATAGAGACTCTGAGACTAACCTGGGCTAGCTTGATTCTGTTTCAAAGGAAACACTTTTTTTTTTTTTTGGTTAGTTTTTCGAGACAGGGTTTCTGTGTATAGCCCTGGCTGTCCTGGAACTCAGAAATCTGCCTGCCTCTGCCTCCCTCCCGAGTGCTGGGATTAAAGGCATGTGCCACCATGCCTGGCTACAAAACACTTTTGAAATAATAAAACTAGCCGGGCGGTGATGGTGCATGCTTTTTTTTTTTTTAAAGACTTATTTATTATTATATGTAAGTACACTGTAGCTGTCTTCAGACACTCCAGAAGAGGGAGTCAGATCTCATTACAGATGGTTGTGAGCCACCATGTGGTTGCTGGGATTTGAACTCAGGACCTCCAGAAGAGCAGTCACTATTCTTAACCACTGAGCCATCTCTCTAGCCCAGTGCATGCCTTTAATCCCAGGACTTGTGAGGCAGAGGCAGGAGGATTTCCCTGAGTTTGAGGCCAGCCTGGTCTACAGAGTGAGTTGCAGAACAGCCAGGGTTACACAGAGAAACCATGTCATGAAAAACAAACAAACAAAACAAAACAACAGCAAACCCTAAAATGACAAAAGTAATAAAAAATAATTTTTTTCCTGAGAGAGTCTTAATTAACCTCAAACTTGAGATTTTCATCTCAGTCTCTCAAGTGTTGTATGCCTGCCAATACATACATACATACATACATACATGTGTGTCTATATCTGCATCTACACACACACACACGCACACGCACACATACACACACACACACACACGCATGCAGTGCTTCATGAATCTCAAACTGCCTATAATCTGGCTATGTAGCTGAGGCTGGGCAAGATCCTCCTGCCTTTACCTCCTGGCTGTGAGTACTAGCATTATGTAGAAAATCGGAGCCACCACACCAACCTTGGTAATTTTTAATTCAGAGATTCCCTCAGCACCTTTAGGTTTATGTTTGACCGTTGCTATGGATAATTCTATGGATAATTCTTGATGACACATGGAGTGGTTAGTGTTTTGCTGGCCCACTTAAGAAGTTCTGCTGCTCTGGGCCAAGTGATAATAAGCAGCAAGGACCTCCAGAATACTCCTTTACTCTTGGTTTTTTGAGACAGGGTTTCTGTCAGCCACTGCCTGGCTCCTTTATTCTTGCTGGGCATCTAATATCACTTTTCTTTCCCCATACCATTGCTAACCCCAGTGTTCACATAATCTGTAACTCCCGACTAGGTGGAGAAATGGAACCGTCGTGATCAGAAGCTGCTGGAGGCGGTGCAGCGGGGGGACGTGGGACGCGTGGCTGCCTTGGCCTCTAGGAAGTCAGCCCGACCCACCAAACTAGACTCAAATGGCCAGTCCCCGTAAGTAAGTCTTTTTGACCCCACCCTGGTACGTGGTTCGAACTTCAGAACAATCAGGCAAGGCCTATAACTTCAGAACCCTTTTATCGTTTGAATTGGAGAGTGTATGCATTAAACCTTTGCCATGTATCAAGCACAGAACAACTGAGGGAGGAGGATATTGTCCCATAGTTCCAGCCTCCGCACAAGCTACACTGACTTGAAAAAGATACAAAGCTCATTAAACCAACAGACAACTCATTGCTAAACAAAGTTTCCTCATCGCAAAAGGAGGAGGGAATGTACGCTTGAGAAGTTGGGAATGAAGAAGTAAAGTCTCAGGGGTCACGGGGCTAGAGGGAGTGCTCAGGATGAAGACAATGCCTCCTGCCAGGCTTCTCTTCGGGTCTGGCTGACTCCACGATGCTGCAGGTTGTGTGTTGGGTGAGGCAGGCAATCATGTGTGCCCTGGACATCCGTGCAACATCTGGAATACCCTGAGATTTGTAGTTCTCGCTTTTCTGGTAGCATCCTCTGGCTTCGTGGCTGTAGGTCATGGAGACAGGCTTGCTCCTCCTTTTAGCAAGGCAGACTAGGGGAGCCTCCCTCTCTGCTCTAGGAATTGGCTTTGTTAGGAAGCAGAGGAAGCAGGGCTTATTAGAGCTTCCCCTTATCAGCTGTGTTGGTATCCTGCTTATAAGTTCAGAATTTGGGAGGTCAAGTCAGGAGGATCAAGCACTGAAGGCCAGCCAGGTCTATATAGTGAGACTCTATCTCAAAGCAAGCAAGCAAGCAAACAAACAAACAAACATACAAGGCCAAAATAAAAACATCTAGATTGAAACTGATCAGAACGACTTAGAATATTAAACATGATTTTTAGAAAGGAAAGAACCTCCTCTGTTTGACCCCCCTACCCCCCACCCCCGTCTTTCATCCTTCTCTGTCTCTTGGCTTTGACCCTGGCAGGTTCCATCTGGCAGCCTCCAAAGGCCTGACAGAGTGTCTGACAATACTGCTTGCAAATGGGGCTGATATCAACAGCAAGAACGAGGACGGTGAGTCAGCCAACCCTGTGCGCCCAGTGTACTGCAGGTCTGTCTCTGGCTGCAGAGGGGCCACTACTGGGCTCCATGCAGGTTCCAGTTGTGGGCCTTTCCTTCTTTGCTCAGTCAGTCTTGGCTAGCCTCTATTTGGGGTTCCCCTCCCTTTAAGCCAGGAACATTTCACCCCACTCCCATCTCCATTAAGGAGGGTACCAGCTGCTCAAGAAACTGGAATTTCTGGCCCGGTGTGGCCCACAGCTTCTCGTCCCTAATCTCCCTCTGATTATCTGTGCGTCTCTTGCCCTCCCTCCCCGTGAGTCATCTGCAGTCATGGAGCCACACCCCCTCTCTCCTTTTCTCTTTCCAAGGAAGCACCGCCCTTCATTTGGCCACCATCTCCTGTCAGCCACAGTGTGTGAAGGTCTTGCTTCAGGTAAAGGCAGTCCGTTGGTGCTCCTGTGCAGGCCAGAAAGAAATGCAGCGTGTTCCCAACTTGGTTTTGTAGTAACCAATAATATTGTCTCATTCCAAATAGCACAGCTGATTGTCACTTATCAATATGTTCACAACATTTGTTTAGCATCTACTCTGTACTTGTACCATGCTTGATGCTGTCTGTCTCTGGGGGGCAGGCCAGAAAGCAGGGTACCCAAGGACAACTGAGTTCTGCCAGTAGCAGAGCCCATTGCAGAGACTAACCGCTATGTAGAAGAAAATCAGGAATGTTCAAATAAAAATGTCTTTGGTGGGAGGGGCTAGTAAGAGGGCTCAGCAGGTAGAAGAATTTGCTGCCAAGTCTAATGACCTGAGTCTGAACCTCAGAACCCACATGATGGAAGGAGAGACCCAGCTCCTATAAATTGTCCCCTGGCCTCCATGAGCATATCCACACCCCTCCCCAAGTTAAAAAATAAAATAAAATAAAACGGGGAGGAGGGTTATAGCAGTGGATGATTTGCATCTCCCGATGGCCACTGAGCACACACTGACTCTTCTACCTTTATTACTCCTGGTCTTTTCCAAAGGCCCTAGCTAGGAAGTAGGACCCAGTTTCAAGGCTGCCCATCACCTGCAGGGAGGGACTAGGCTTGCTTGCCTAGTAGTTAGCTTCCCTCAGAGCTGTGGTCCTCCAGTTCCTTTTCATATTACCATGGAAACTGGCAGCTTGCTATGAGGTGCTCCACATCTGCTTCTCTTTGTGGCTATTTACAGCACGGTGCTAATGAAGATGCTGTGGATGCAGAAAATCGCAGTCCATTACACTGGGCAGGTGTGTGCCTGGGGAACAGGATGGGAGGTTAGCTTTTGTGCGGGAACAACAGATGTTCTTCAGACCTCTTCTTATCTAAACGTCTTTCAATTCTTCCAGCCTCCTCTGGCTGCGCCTCAAGTGTCCTCCTGCTGTGTGACCATGAAGCCTTCCTGGACGTGCTGGATAATGTGAGTATCAGATGAGCCAACGGGTGGCCTCTCACACCAGGAGGCTGCCGTCTTCTCTGAGTTTGATTGGCTAGATCCTATCACCATTTTCTCCATCACTCCTCCTTTCCTTATCACTGGGGAGCTCCTAACTCTCTGAACCACCGGAAGTGCTTAACCCCAGGACCAGAGCTTGTTTCAGCAGGGGCGGGGGTTGGGGAAGAAGAGTTGGTGGGGTTTGAGTCATCAAATGGATCCCCCATGTCTTCCCTCAACCTCTGCAGGATGGACGCACACCCCTGATGATTGCATCGCTGGGTGGTCATGCAGCTATCTGCTCACAGCTGTTGCAGAGAGGTGCCCGAGTTAATGTCACAGACAAGGATGACAAGTGAGTCATCTCTATGTCCTATCCCAATTCCCGGTTCTTTACCAATCTAGAAAGGAGCCTTGGGCACAGCACACACACTGGAGAGAGAATAGGCTCCTCTCTGTTCTTCCAGCACTTCTTCTTTTCCAGGAATGGTTCAGAACATCTTTGCCATGTTTTAAGGGAGCCATGCTGCACAGATGGTGCCACAAGTGGAATGGCTACACCTGGGGGTCACTGCTTTAATTTACTAGTTTTCTCCTTTTTTTTTTTTTGATTTATTTATTTATTTTATGTATATGAGTACATTGTACTCATGAGGTTGTTGGGAACTGAATTTAGGACTCACTCTGGTCAACTCTGCTTGCTTTGGCCCAAAGATTTATTCATTATTATACATAAGTACACTGTAGCTGACTTCAGATGCTCTAGAAGAGGGCGTCAGGTCTCATTACGGGTGGTTGTGAGCTACCATGTGGTTGCTGGGATTTGAACTCAGGACCTTTGGAAGAACAGTCAGTGCTCTTATCCGCTGAGCTCTCTTGCCAGCCCCAATTTACTAGTTTTTAAGCTGTGTCCTAAACATTTTTCTTTCAAATGTATGCAGATGAGTGTGGTGGTGTATGCTTGTAGTCCGCTACTCAGAAGGTTGAGGCAGGAGGAGCATGAGCATATATGTTGCTCTGTGTGTGTGTGTGTGTGTGTGTGCATGCATGTGTGCGTGTGTGTGTGTGTGTGTGTGTGTGTGTGTGTGTATGCGTGTACATGTGCATGTGCAGAACTTCAGCATTCTCTAAAGCATATAAAAATGGAGCCCTCCCAGAGGTCCCACTTTCTGGTGCTGCAGTTCCAAGAAACGTCCTGCACTGGGAAAAGTCCTGCTCTGGTCTAAGGCTTTGTCCTTGGCTGGCATTGGTGTGTTGTTCTGACTCCACTGAGTGAGGGCTTACGCTGTGAGTGGAATTTCTGAAAGCATGAGGGGAAGCCGGTGTTCCAGGTTTGTCTCCACCCTCAGATCAGCTTTGATCCTGGCCTGTGAGAAAGGCAGCGCTGAGGTGGCCGAGCTGCTCCTGAGCCATGGAGCGGACGCTGGAGCTGTGGACAGCTTGGGACACAACGCTCTTCATTATGCTTTGCGTACACAAGACAGGGAGCTGTGGAGGCTGTTACAGCAGGCCCTGAACCGGCGGCGGAGAGGCGGTAAAAGTCTTTCTGTGCTCTCAAGAGTCTCTTCAATAGCCAAAGAGTTAAAGATGTTTCTTAGCATCCCACTCTCATGGAGGCTGTCCATCTGAAAGAATGGACCACGGCCTTAGTCAAGGCTTTACAGTGCTGCTGCATTTTGGGAACATGTGACCCCATGTTCCCATAAACATGGTCACAACATTCCCCAGTGTAGCCTTTGTACCTTGCAACTCTGACTATTAATATCCTTCTATTGGCTTTTGTTTGTTTGTTTGTTTTGTTTTTGAGACAGGGTTTTCTCTGACTGTCCTGGAACTCACTTTGTAGACCAGACTGTTTTCAAACTCAGAGACCCACCTGCCTCTGCCTCCCGAGTGCTGGGATTAAATGACTCTTGCTATTGTTGTCATCCAAGTGATTTCCATTTTGCCCACCGCTGATGTTCCAGTGCCTTCATAGTACACATAGCACACATAGCGCAGTGATCACTAACAGAGGCTAGTGAACAGAACGAAGAAACACGGCATTTCCAGAAGAAGAAACCAAAGCTGCAGGGTAGTTAGGGATGCATGAAATAAGACAGTCACCATTTTTCTCTGAAAAAACTCTGAAAATTAGAAGAGAGCTGAGTTCTCCTTTGTCCCATGTCTTTTCTTATAGGTCATGGACTGGTTCAACACCCAGATCACCCATCTCAGGTATGACCTCTAAGAGTCTCCCCTTTTTGTTTCTGACTTAGCTCCAAGCAATTCCCGTGTCCATGTGGGCACCAAGGCATTCTTAGAGAAGCAGGGCCCTTTCAGAGGCTTGTTGAAGAGCCTCACATCACTGCTCTTTTTTGACATAGGCCTCTTCATCTGAGCCTCGGGTGGGATCTCCTCCTAAGAACTCACGGAAAGCGGAGCCTGAGGAAGAGCAGGAGGAGGAGGGGGAGGAGCGGTGCTCAGAAGAGTGGAGGTGGAAGTTTGAGGAGGAGCAGAGGAAAGTTCATCAGCTGGAGCAGGAGCTCATGCGAAAGACAGATGAGTGCAAGGCTCACGCTGCAGCCTTCTCAAGCCTAGAGGAGCAGATTCGAGAGCAAGCGCAAGAACTAGGCCATCTCCTAGTGCAAGAGCAGGGAGCTCCAGGAAATCAAGGCCCTGGTCTCCGGCCTGAGGGAGATGGTATGGAACAGGGTTGTCCCCTGAACCTGCTGGCTGAGCGGATCCAAGAGCTGAAGAAGCAGCAGAAGGCACTGGCTACAATAAACCCAACATTAGCTCCCAAGGGAGCTGAAGAATTAACCCCGGCAGAGATCCATCATGAAGTACACAGAAAGTCCCAACCAGAGCAGGGGCTGCCCCAGGGTCCAAGTTCAGAGACCACCGGGAAAGCCACAGGACAGCAACCGAACACCAATGGCGGGCAGAACCTTGGCCTCCAGAACACTGAGCTGGTGTGTGCTGGCCAGAAGGAGAGGACCCCAGCTCCAGGGACTGAACCAGCAGGCACAGTGGGAGAACCAGTGGGCATAGCCATGAATCAGCTCCTCCTACAGCTAAGGGAAGAGCTGGCTGCAGTGTGGCGAGAAAAGGATGCTGCCAGAGGGGCTTTGTCAAGACCAGTTCTGGAGGGAGCCCTGGGGACTCCCAGAGCTGAGGCTGCAGCAGCTGCCTGGGAAAAGATGGAAGCCAGGCTTGAGAGGGTGTTGGTAAGGTTAGATGGAGCAAAGATGGGACTGCATGTGAAACCTGAGGTCCCTGTCCAGGGATCCAGAGACGGAGCCCCGAAGGCAGTCCTGGGATGCTCTAAAGAGCAGGAAGAAAAGAAGGCTCCTGGAACCAGAGGAGAGCCCTTAGGGGCCCCTGGAAGAGAACAGGCCTTAGGAGGAGGCCTGGCAAAGGGACAGTTGGAGAAAGAGGTGTCAGCTCTGAGACTGAGCAATAGCAACTTGCTGGAGGAATTGGGAGAGTTGGGGCGCGAGAGACAACGCTTGCAGGGAGAGCTGCAGTCCTTGACCCAGAGGCTACACCGGGAGTTTGTGCCCAAGCCTGAGGCACAGGTCCAGCTACAGCAGTTGCGGAGGAGCGTGGGGATGTTGACAGAGGAACTGGCCATGGAGAAGGAGGCCACAGATAAGCTGCGCAGGCGACTGGCCTCCCAGACTAGCGGCCTCCAAGGACTGTGGAACTGCCTACCCCCAGACCTCGTGGGCAAGGGGAATACACAGAGTACAGCTGCAGAACCCCTGGAGGAGCTGCAGGCCTGCATCAGCACCCTGGTGGATAGGCACCTCGAGGTTCAACGGGTGCTGGCTCGGTTGGAAGAGGAAAACCAGCAGCTGAGGGGATCCTTGGCTCCCTGTGGGGAACCAGAGGCCTCCCTCAAGGCTACAGCATCCCCGCAAGTGGCCGCCCTGGAGGAAGATCTGGGGATGCTAGAGGAAGAGCTACGGGCCGTGCAGGCCACGATGAGTGGGAAGAGCCAGGAGATTTGCAAGCTGAAACAGCTACTCTACCAAGCCACGGAAGAAGTGGCCGAGCTGAGAGCTCGGGAAGCAGCCAGCCTGCGCCAGCACGAGAAGACGCGAGGCTCGCTGGTGGCCCAGGCACAGGCTTGGGGCCAGGAGCTCAAAGTTGTGCTGGAGAAGTACAACACAGCCTGTCGGGAAATGACTCGATTGCGGGACACTGTGGCAGAGGAACGTCGCCGCAGCGAGGACCTGGCGGCTCGGGCTGCCGAGCAGGAGCGCCAGGCTGGCGAGATGCGCGGGCGCTCGGAGCAGTTTGAGAAAACTGCTGAGCTCATGAAAGAGAAGACAAACCACCTCATCGGGGCTTGCCGGGACAAGGAAGCCAAGGTGAGCACCGAGGTATCCTTGAGAGCATAGCGGGAGCCGAGGTGGTTTTGCAAGGCTGCAGAACCGAAGGTCAGAGTTCTTGCAAGAACCACTTTGTGCTCCCCTAGGGCAAGAGAGGTTTGAGGTTGAGACTGGAGCTGAGGTGGAGTGCAGATAGAAGAAAGAGATAAAAACAAATAACATAGTACAAGAGAGAAGACAGTGTAGGTATTAAAATTTAATATTCAGGGTTCAGAAGTTATGTATGCCCCTAGGGCTACCACCAGGGAACACTGTGGACAATTAGTGTTTTATCTTAATCCTGCACTAGCCCAGCCTAGTGGTGTAATGAGTTCTGTGGTTTTGCTGAGGTTCTCAGCTGACTCAGAGTCCAATGGGTTAACTGTAGCTGCTCTTCCCTCCAGGTCCACTCACAGTGGGTCCCCACAAACAATTCCCATTGGCCAAAAAAGACACCAAAGCAAAGAAAAATAAGAATAAAACAAAACAAAACAGTTCGAAGAAGTGCACAGGAGATACGCTCAGGGTCATCTTTGGCTACAGAGCTGGTTCCAAGACACCCTGGGCTCATGAAACCCTGTTTGAAGACACCAAGCAAAGCCAAGCCACAACAGAGTTTGAAAGCCACTATTTTCTTAGTGCTGTCAGACAAGGAGACATATTTTATATATTCTAAACCACTCATTTACATATGAATTTAGATGTTGTCGAACTACCCATTGAAGGAATGAATGCAGATTTCTTATTAACACTTGTACACATATCCAGATTTAGAACAACAGAAGAATATAAACAGCATATACCTTGTGTACAATGCATAGACAAAAGAACTGTTGTCCAAAATAGGCATCATCATGGGAGGGCATTAAAGGAGGCATTTTGTCAATAAATGGCAGGAAAGTCAATACAATTTGGCAAGGATGATTTGGTGTAGTAGTTGAGAATGTGGCACAAATGTGCACGTGTGTATACAGACACACAGACACACAGGGTAGGTTGGGGGATATAATTCGGTGGCAGAATGATTGCCTACCGTGTATGCAGGCCTTTGGTTCTATCCCCAGCATTGACAACAAGACAACAATAAAATAAATAAAATAAAACTTAATTGCTGACTGATCTTAGCCAACCTTGTAGGGTTGTTTGTTTGTTGTTGTTGTTTTTTCGAGACAGGGTTTCTCTGTGTAGCCCTGGCTGTCCTGAAACTCACTTTGTAGACCAGGCTGGCCTCGAACTCAGAAATCCGCCTGCCTCTGCCTCCCGAGTGCTGGGATTAAAGGCGTGCGCCACCACGCCCGGCTCAGCCCTGTGTTTTGAGGTAGGGTGTCCCTATGAAGAATTTAGTCACAGAGATCAGCCTGTTTCTGTCAGAGTACTAATATTAAAGGCTTGTGACACCATACCTGCCAACTTTCTTAACATCTCAAAGACCCAGGGTTTGTTTGTTTGTTTGTTTTTGTTTTATTGGGTCTTTGAGACAGGGCTTCTCTGTGTGGCTCTGGCTGCCCTAGAACTTGCTCTGTAGATCTGGCTTGGCCTTGAACTCAAGATCAGCCTGCCTCTGCCTCCTGAGTGCCACCACTGCCTGGTTGAAACCCAGTTTTCTCTTCAATAGGATTAAGTCCCTGGGCTGGAGAGATGGCTCAGTGGTTACGAACAATGGCTCCTCTTCCAGAGGACTTGAGTTCCCAGTACCCAAGTGGCTGTTCTTCCAGCGGCCCTAAGTTTAATTCTTTGAACCTATCCAGTGGCTCTCAACTATCTGTAATGTCAGTTCCAGGGGTTCTGAGGGCACCAGGCATGCATACCGTACATGCAGACAAAACACCCATACACATAAAAACTTTAAATAAATAAATAAATAAAAGTTTAAAAAGAAGTTGATACAGGAGAATCAGGTTCTCAAGGCTATCCTTGTGTTTGAGACCAGCTTGATTTCTAAGAGACCCTGTTTAAATAAATTATTATAAATACTCAGAAGAGTTTGATGATATGGAAGCCAGGCATGGTGGCATACACCTTTAGTCCTAGCACTTGAGAGGTAGACACAGTGGATCTCTGTGTGGTTTGCAGAAAAAAAAAAAAAAGGTTTGAGGTAATGGCTTAATGATAGAGCAGAGCATTTGAGCATTTGTCTAGAATGAAAAAGGTCCTGGTTCATCCCTGAGCACCGTCTTCTGAGAAAGAAAGAAAGAAAGAAAGAAAGAAAGAAAGAAAGAAAGAAAGAAAGAAAGAAAGAAAGTAAATTGCTTTATTGGGCCTGGAGAAATGGCTTGGCAATTAAGAATGCCTGCTGCTCTTCCAGAGGACCCCAGTTTAGGTCACTGCACCCACACAGTAACTCTGATTGCAGAGCACCTGGAGTCCTTTTCTGGCCTCCACAGCCACCAAGAGTACACAGGTGGAATGCATACTTATATACATGCAGGCAAAACACACATACATACACAAAAAATAAAATACACGGAATAATTTGGGGCATGTGTCAAGTACTCAGTAGAAAGTATGGTGGCAACACCCTTTTAATCTCAGTACTCTAGAGGCAGAGGCAGGAGGATCTTTGTGAGTTTGAGGCCAGCTTAGTCTATTTAGCAAGCCCAGGCCACCTAGGGCTATACAGTGAGACTGTTTAAAACAAAACAAAACACCAAAACAACAACAAAAACAAAACCAAAACCCCAAAAGTTCATAAACTATAGTAGAGCCAAGGAGAAATTGGTTTAAACCATGATTTATTAGCTGTGTGATTTTGGTTTTGTTTTGATTTTAGGCAGGGTCTCATTACACAGCTCTGGCTGTCATCCTAGAACTCACTATACAGGTGACCTCAAACTCACAGAACTCAGCCTGCTTCTGTCCCTAATTGCTGGGCTCAAAGGTGTGCACCACCCCCCTGGGATAACTGCATGGTTTTGAAAACGTATGAAACTCAGGCTCCTACCCATAAAATGTGGACAATAGTCCTTTCCTCAGAGAAGCATTGTTCTTAGAAGAAGGGCTGGGTTGGATATTATATAAGACAATGCATATAGGAATATCTGGCACATATTAAACACTCACCAAGAAAACCTGACCTTGACCCTGGGCCATCTGGGGGAAAGTGACTTGAGTCCCTGTTAGCTGCATGGGGTGAGAATAAGACCATTACCACCTTTTTTAGCCAAATTTGAATTGAGCTTTATTAGATACTGGTCACGAGGAGGGACACTGTCTGGGTCCATGCCCAGGATATCCTGAGAATGACTGTGAATTATGTTGGGTGCTTACAGAGGCAAACCCCACAAGGCTATGGACTTCTGTCTTCATCCAACTGGGGGGGGGGGGGCGCAAGCATGTATTCTGACATTTTCTGCCTTCATACCTCCCACCTACGTGTGATCAAGCACAAGCTGTGCAGTTGGGACAACCAAGCTTGTTTACAGGCGTGAGAACACGTGGCTTGTTTTCCTATATGAAGAACAGTCCAGGGCATCCCAGGAAGCTCTTTCTCCTTAGGCAAGTGGGGAGCGCAGGTTAGGGGCATTTCTGTTTTATAGATCTTGAGCACAGTGATGTAAACTTAAAATATAACATTCGCCTTCACTTCCCTTTCTTTCCGTTTGGCCTTAGATCAATGAGTTGCTGAAGAAGCTAGAGCAGCTTTCAGAAGAAGTTCTACAAGTCCGGGGCGAGAATGCCCACCTCGCCCTACAGCTGCAGGTATATTTTGGCCTGTAGGATGAATGATGATAGAGAAGAGGGGGTTGCGGAGTGGAAGTGGGGAGTGTCAGGAGACTAGCGGGGGTGGAGGGGGTGTGGACCAGCGATGGGCCCACAGAGCCAGCCTCAAGCTTGGTGAGCAGTGAGCGGTGAGCGTGGGAAGGGTAGACATGCAACTTCCAATGGGCGTTCCCTTCCAGGACTCCCAGAAGAACCACGAAGAGATCATCTCCACGTACAGGAGTCATCTACTGAATGCTGCTCGGGTGAGCTTGCTGGAGTCTGGGAGGCAGTAGAGGTACAGGGCTGAGGAAGCAATGTCCCGTCTGTCCTGTCCCTTCTCGTACTTGTCATTCTGTCAGGCCCACTGGACCCCGTGGCAGTCTCGTGGCGGCCTCAGGTGCTCATTAAGCAAATCCAGAGAGGCTGTGTGTGAATGGGAGGAGGGGCCGCTTCTGCTTCTCTTTCTGGCTCCCTAATCCATTGTGAGGATTTTTCCCTGTCCCCATCATCCCCACCCCGGACCCCCAGTTTCCTCTGAGGTGACTTTGCCTTAATCAAGGAAGAGTGAGTGTGCCTGCTCCTTTCTTGGGGATGATAAGGCAGTAGAGCTACATTTAGCATTCATGGTGTGGCCCTTAGAGCAATCCTGAGAGATGGATAGCATTCCCCTCCTTGTGAAGATGGGAAAGCAGCCATGGAAGAGTTATTTAATACTACAAGTGAGGGCTAGGGGCAGAGCTCATTGACAAGTACTTGCCCTGTTCAGTCACAAGTACCGAAGACCAAAAAAAGTGACATGACAGGCCAGCAGAATTAGTTAAGGATTATGTAATTGCAAGAGGTAATGACCGGCATTCTGTTCTCCTACAAAACTGCTCTCTCATCTGCCTCTCCCCACGGTTTGCACTCCATCATCTTTTATATCCTTCCTGTAACCCCCAGGGCTACATGGAACAAGACGTCTACAACATCCTACTTCGAATCCTCAGCATGCAGGAGTGAGGCAGGCTCACTGTGTGCCCTCAGGGATAAAGGCATTTCTCTTTTGTGAGTTGTGGGTGGAGGCTAAAGAGGGATGGGGCTATGGAGAAAGGACTTGGGGGTAAGGGACGGGGTGGGTTTTTTGTTTGCCTCTCTGGTGGCTGACATTGGGGAGTCCTGTAGGGCATAGAACATTGAAGTAAAGTTAACTGAAAAGATAAAGTGTGGGTCACTAGGGGGAGTCAGGACCTTGTGAGCAGGTGGCACGAGATTAGTGACTAACGGGATGACTGTGGATAGGACAGACAGAAAAGATGGCTGGAATATTTTCCTAAAGTCTGGGGTACAGAGATGCCAGTTAAGAATGAAGGGTAGTGGGACAGTTGTTCCCTAGGGCGGGACTTTACGGACCTCAGGCTTTCCCACCCTTCACTCAAAATCCAACCATCTCCCAGCCTCCCTCCTACCCCTTTGTGGGCAGCCCTCTTTCCAGTTTGGAAAGACAAGCAGACCCTTTAACATGTTGATGTGGATAGGAGGAGAGCAAGGATACAGAATTCATCTTTGAATTTCTTCTTTCAGGGAATAATGAGGCTCGATCAAGCTGTGGTGGGCAGGTGGGTGGATGGTGATTACCCACTAGTGGTGCTGTGGGTGGGGCTTCACAGGACACACGAACTCCAGACCTGAAAACCTGGACCCTGGAATCAGCACAGATGAGACCAGAGTTGTGGATGTAAACTAGCTCCGTGGAAAATAAAGCAGAAAACAGATGGTCCTATTGTTGTGGTTTCTGTCAAAAAGGGTGGAATGGGGGAAAAAAAAGAATTTTTTTTTTTTTTTTTTTTTTTTTTTTTGGTTTTTCGAGACAGGGTTTCTCTGTGTAGCACTGGCTGTCCTGGAACTCACTCTGCAGACCAGGCTGGTCTCGAACTCAGAAATCTGTCTGCCTCTGCCTCCCAAGTGCTGGGATTAAAGGCATGCGCCACCACCGCCTGTCAAGAATTTTTTTAAAAGATTTTTAAATTTATTTTATGTATATGAGTACATGGTTGCTGTCTTCAGACACACCAACAGAGGGCATCGGATCACAGTACAGATGGTTGTGAGGCACCATGTGGTTGCTGGGAATTGAACGCAGGACCTCTGGAAGAGCAGCCAATGCTCTTAACCACTGAGCCATCTCTCCAGCCCAGGAAAACAAAAAGAATCTTGATCAAACAACTTAAAAAATCAGCTGGAGCCGGGCGTGATGGCGCACGCCTTTAATTCCAGCACTTGGGAGGCAGAGGCAGGCGGATTTCTGAGTTTGAGGCCAGCCTGGTCTACAAAGTGAGTGCCAGGACAGCCAAGGGTACACAGAGAAACCCTGTCTCGAAAAACCAAAAAAAAAAAAAAAAAAAATCAGCTGGGTGTGGTATACACCTTAGTCTCAGTGCTTGGGAGGTGGGGGCAGGGAGAACAAATTTCAGGACCAGCCTTTGCTACATAGTGAGGCCAATCAACCTGGGCTGCAATTGCCACTCTGTCTAAAAACAAACAAACAAACAAACAAACAAACAAACAAACAAACACACTACATCCTTTCTCTTCCCCTGTTAGCAAAGTTCCTCACTAGAGTGATACATTTGTAACTGTGTCAGTACACACTGCACAGGCTTTCCTAGAACATAGTAGCGGCTACTCATTAGACAGGTTTGCAATGGTGGTGTTCAGCACAGTAAGCACAGGAGTTTTACAGCCATAGGGATTGTTTATGCTCTGCTCTGCCTGTTGCTTCCTTCCCTCTCCTAGCTTCTGGCCTTTTACATTTTTATTTATTTATCTTTGAGACAGGGTTTCTCTGTGTGGTCCTGGCTGTCCTGGAGCTCACTATGTAGACCAGGCTGGCCTGGAACTCACAGATTTCAACTGTGATTCCAACGTCAAGGGGATTGGACACCTCTGACCTTAGAGGGTACTCATGCTCTGTCACAGACAATTAAAACAATAGTCTGAGCCTGCAGATAGCTCTGGTAGCTCGTATGCTTGTTGCTGGGTTTAAAGACCTGCCCTCAATCGGCTGGTCCCACGTGAGGGAAGAAGAGAGCCAACAAAATTGTCCTGTCACCTACACACCAGTGTCACATGCACACTGAGTGCACACACAAAATAAATGTAAAAGGTAAAAATTCTGTTAAAATCTTGCCTAAATAAAAATTTAAAAAAATTCTTGCCTAAATAGAATAGGACTACCGTGACTACTGTGCTGGGTACATACATTGCAAACCTGTCTAGGCCCTAATATACCCTATGGATGCCTGTGACAGTGTGTGCTGATTTGACATACATGTTCAAATCACCATTCTCTGTTTTGGGTGCATATACATTTTTAAAAATCTGAATTAAAAAAAAATGACACAAATATATCCTAGAGCAGTTTTCAATATACAAGTGACTCTTAGGTCCACAGTGAGAAATGTCTGATTCTTGAAAGAAGGAAGGGACATCAGGTTTGGTTCTAGGACAGAAAGATTTGATTTCTCAGCTCCCTGACCCTCCTCTAGCCTGGCTACTACATGAGAAAGAGTTTCTCCAAAATCTGGACCACAGGCCAGAGACCTGCAAGCAGATCCCTCCCCATCCCTTCCCTCAGCCCGCCCTCTGCTGGGTTAAGCTGGGTCAGACAGCAGGGGCTTGCCAGTAGAGTCTGGCTCCAGGGAAAGAGTAAAGAAAGATTGCTGTGGGAAACTGGGGCTACACATGGGGCTGCAGGAACAGGTCCAGAGCTTGGCTGAGGGGGAATGCAGCTGAGATACACAGATCATAGAGAAGGGCCAGACTAGCTTTGAGGTTCACGGAGAGAAGACTGATGGTGAAGCGGAAACTGCTGGGGGGCGGGAAGTGGGGCGGCACTGAAAGGGTTCAGGAATTTCTCTTAAGAGGAATAGAATATTTTCCCCCTTCCTCTCAGTCACTAGAGATTATCAAGAATCGGTGCATTTGTTATATTCGGAAGTATTGGTGGGAAAACCAAGAAAATGCAGAGAGAAAGATCCAGAGAGGGAGAGTCCCACTTGGCTAAGTTCAAGTATGTCAGGAAGTAGTTTTGGTTACGAAAAGCAGGCCTTGAGCTGATCCCAAGATGGCAGCTAGAGAGTGGTCAGTGATTCTCACAATGGAGTAGACTGCTCCTGACATAACTATACCTGTACAGTCCCTAATCTGTCAACGTCAAACCCAAAGAGTGAATGCTCCTTGGTTTCATAGTTGCCGTGCCGGCTTGCTACCGTAATCCTGATGCTCCTTCTATCCCCCGACGCTTACATGTACAGGTGTCCATAGAGGTCGGGAGAAGGTGCTGGGTCTCCTGGAGCTGGAGTGTCAGGGAAGTGAGCTCTGGCTCTCTGCAAGTGCAGGAAGTGCTGTTCTCTACCAGGCTGGCATGGAGGTCTGAGGACAGCTCTTGGAAGTTAGTTCTCTCCTTTTGCCATGTGGAGAATGGGTTCCGGTCATCAGGCACCTTTATTGACCGAGCCATCTTACTGTCCCAGCCCCCAGCATTTCTTGTAGTTCAGGCTGGCCTTTAACTCTGTTTTTTGTTTGATTTTTTGTTTTTCTTTTTTAAGACTGGGTCTCTCTATGTAGTCCTGGCTGTCCTGGAACATGCTACATAGACCGGGTTGATCTTGGACTCACAGAGATCTACCTGCCTCATCTGTGGAGAACTAGGATTGAAGGTCCTCCACCATATCTGGCTTGGCCTTGAACTCTTGATCTTCATGCCTTCATCTCCCAAGTGCTCCAATTTTTTTTTTTTTTTTTTTTTTTGGTGGAGATAGGGTTTCACTATATAGTACTAGTGTGTAGAGCAGGCTGGCCTTGAAATCACAGAGATCCACCTGTTTTGTCTCCCAAGTACTATGATTAAAGGGTATGTGTTACCATATCTGGCTCATTTTTATTTTTAATTTTGTTTTAAGACTGGGTCTTGTCATCTAGTCTTGGCTGGAGTGGAACTCATCAAGCCGACTGGGCTGTATTCAAACTTGATTGATTTGCCTGCCATTGGCATGTGGGAATTTCAGATGTGAGCCATGTCCAACTTTGTTTCTTTCTTTTAAACATTTAATTATTTATTTTGCATCCTGACCACAGATTCTTCTCCCTCTATGTCCAACTTTCAAATTGATTATTTTAAGGAGATTCTCTTTCATTAAATTACTAAGAATTAAGAAGAGGCTGGTTTTATAGTACATTTTTATAGCTTTGTTGAGGTTTAATTGATATACTCAGATTTCCAATACTGGAAGCACTTTGTACTGAACATGCCATCATGATAGGTAGTGCCAACGAACACTGTCTGAAACATCCTAGTTCAGACTCAAGACTACTGTTTATGAATGACAATGGGTTTTTTAAACTGTCCATAAAAGTTTCTATTCTTATAAAGATATAATAACTTACTTATGGAAAATAAGTATTTTAAATATTTTCCTACCATAACTCCCTAAAATGTGTCATCAAATTAATGTATGTTTGGATTGCATTGTTAGAAAGTTTGGCTTTTTAAAAAAATTGCTCTTTTGAGTTTTTGAGTTTCATCAAAAAAAATTGGCATTTTATGGATGGTGTGTGCCACTACACATGACTGCTTTCATCTTTAATGCATGATGAAGTTATATGTATACCAAAGAATTAGAAAAACCTTTATGGTTTATTGTCAGTAAATGCCTGACTTACATGCTTATTTTTTAAAAGATTTATTTATTTTATGTTTATGAATGCTCTATCTGCATCTACACCCGAAAGCCAGAGAAGGAAATCAGATCCCAGTACAGATAGTTATGAGTCACCAGTCACACAATGTGGTTGCTGGGACCTGAACTCAGGACCTCTGAAAGAGCACGGTGCTCTTAACCACCAAGCCATCTCTCCAGCCCTCATATACTTATCTTGATATGCCCATTTACTGGTCTGGAGTCACAAAAATGTCTGGGGCAAAAAGCGATATCAAGTGTAAGAAGAAACAAAACAGTATGGTTGGCAATGAGCTCAGCTGGCTGTGCCAACATCCCAGTGCACAAAGTCTGAGGTTCTATCCCCAGAACAGACAAGTACCAGGGCCTGATTAGGATGCGGGAAGCTGCAGATGAGATTTAGGGCCAAGTACTTAAGCCTAAATTTAGCTTGAGGGGGCCCATCATTTCAAACAGCAAGCAACAACTCCCTTTCCCAATCCCCAGTGTTAGGAGAGGGTGGTTATTTCCCTAGGCACAAAACCAGGAAGTAGTCAAGTATAATTAACAGGCACTAGAAATATTGTTAGCACTTTATGGCTTGCAGCTTAGGTTGGGGCTCATGGAAAGGATTACACTGAAGGCTTAAACTAAATGAGATTATTCCTAGTATTTACTAGAGCTTTTTATTATTTTGCATGTTTGTTGTACAACTTGCCTCTGATGCCAGACTGAGCTTTCGAATGGTTTTAAGCCCTCAGCACCTAGCAATCCCTGATTGCCACTTTAATATTTACCTCCCCCCTTTTCAAATATTTACTGGACAGATGACATTATCCCTGAGGCCCCAAACAACTATAAAATGTAGAGTTTTTATGATAACTAGTATAAGGAACAGTGCCTTAAAGTAGCTATCTTTATAGATATAGAAATGAACTACTCAGCTGGGCAGTGGTGGCGCATGCCTTTAATCCCAGCACAGGCAGAGACAGGTGGATTTCTGAGTTCGAGGCCAGCCTGGTCTACAGAGTGCGTTCCAGGACAGCCAGGGCTACACAGAGAAACCCTGTCTCGAAAAACAAACAAACAAACAAACAAACAAACAAACAAACAAGGAAATGAACTACTCAAATCGTCAGGTTAAGTGGCCAACTTGGTTGAAACAGGGCCCTTTGGAGGGTCCAAAGCTTTGGAGGAGGGAGTAGGCACTTCAAAGAGGGGCAGAAGTGTTTCTTATGTACGTGTATCTCCTTGTGTTCACCAATTGTGGGATCCCTAGTTACTGAAAGCATATTTGGAGGTTGTGAGATTGAGGGTTATCTTTAGGAATTGGGCTGCTTACTTTCCATTTGTAGCCCAGGTTTTCCCCCAGATAGATGGAGAGCTCATCCTATAACCTTTCTAAACAACCAGATTCCCAATGCACATAGTCCCAGTCCAGCCCAGTCCAGACTCTACACTCCCTCCCGCAAAGGATCAAAGAACTACTGAAACTTTGAATGCCCAGAATCTCTTCTCTCCTCAGCGCTCAGAGGAGTTAATAACTCCCGCCCGGCTCCTGGGCTCCGCCCCTCTCCCCTCTCCGAGGTCCTGGCGGGCTTACTCTGGAGGGGGCGGCCCCAGCAGCAACGTTCGGCCGGGCGGAGCTCTGGCCCGGGCGGTGCTGCGGCTGCAGCGTCCAGCTGCCCGACTGAACTCCAGCCGTGCAGCAGACTGCCGGAGCTGCGCGAGCCCTTTCTGCACCGGGGCTCACCCCCGCAACTCTGCGGGTAAGTCCTGCTTTCCGCACCCAACTTTGTCGCCTGTCAAGCCTTGAGTCGTATGGCGCTAGCAGGAGCTACGCTTGTAATTACTGTGTTCGGGGGAGGTGAAGAATTCGGAACAGCCGTCTCCAACAGTTCGCAAGTCCCCAACTTCCCCCAAAAAGGACAGGAGCGCATCACTTTCAGAGTTGGCGGGACTCTGGGATTTCGCTAACTAAACTTGCGGCGGAAATCTCCCGGGGACAGGGGCTCCAACTTCGCCGCCCCTCCCCCATCCCTCGGAGCTCTGGCAGTTCCGGATACTTTCTCTCTCCATCTTTCAAGTATCCTTGGCTGCCTAAAAGCCCATCCCTTCGGGCCCGCCTCCTCGTCGTTACCCTCAGGCCCCTGCGATCCCCGGGCTGCACACTCCCTGCGGGGCCACCGTGTCGCCCGCCGCCGGGAGACTTGCCCCGGCCATCGGGCTGCAGGAGAAGGGGCGAGGCCGGCGGCGGTCCGGAGCCCGGCGGGCGGGGCCGGGAAGGGGAGGTGTAGGGGGCCGGACGGGGCGGAGCAGGCGGCCTTTGCGGCCGGCGCTGGGGCGGAGAGTTTGCGCCGGTCCCTGGGCCTGAGCTCCGGCTCGGGCTGGGGCGCCTGCGATGTCTCAAGATGGCGGAGCTGGGCGAGTTAAAGGTACCGGCCCCCTCCCCCAGCCCCAGCAGGACTCGCTCGGCTGCCCGCCGAGGCGGGGAGGCGACCAGGCTGGGCGCAGCGGGATGGGGTGGGCGCGGGCGACGTGGCAGGGACTGGCTACAGGGATGCGCGGGCAGCGGCCGCGAGAAGGGGCTGCGGCGGCGCCCCGGGGGCGGGGCCGCAGGGCAGATGCAGGGGTGGGGCGGAGGGGGAATTGTCGCCCTGGAGGGCCGAGGCACAGGGGGCGGGGACGCGGGGCCGTAGCGGCTTTTAGTAGTAGGTAGTTGCAGGGTACAGGCGGGCGAGGGAAAGCCGCTCTAGAGGGTGAGTCCATCAGGCCAAGAGGTGTGACAGTGAGGGGGAGCCGTAGGGATGGGACCCGAGGACCAGATGTTGGCAGGCTCCCGGGGACCTGGAGCTTAGGGTGGAGGCTTTGGGGCTGCTGTCGGCATCCGAGCCTTGGGCAGTACCGGTAGGGGGGCTGAGACGTAAGGGGGCGGGGCTGTACAGGAGCGTACCTTAAGAGATGAGGCAGGAGCATCCTGGAGGCTGAGAGTAAGGAACTGTCCTAATGAGGTGCTGTGGTTGGAGAGGTAGAGAAGTGTGAACCACTGGATAGAAAAAAAGTTATTGAGCCAGTGGAGAAATAAAAACAAGTAGGAGGAGCCAAGGATGGAAAGGTAGAGAGAAGGACAAGGTTTTCATCACATTCCTGAAAAGGAGACCAGGAGGAAAAGAACTTGAGAGAGCTAACGGTCCGCCCGTGACTAGGTCTTCTAGACATTCACAGAAGGGAGCCCTAGAAGGAGAGAGATCTTGCCCCACCACAACACAGTCTTCAAAGGAACCACACCAGAAGATATCCTACAGAACCTTAGACCTTCATTCCCCCATCTTCTGGCTTCGCCCCATCCTTATCCCGAGTAAGCTTGAGTTCTAGCCACTGGGCCATCCACATTTAAGAGCTGACTTCTGTGCTTTGGTTCACAGACCCCATTCTCATTCTCCTGGGGTCTCTGTTGAGAAGTTTGCCTTGGTTCCCACCATCGTGGCTATCTATGTATATACCATGTATGAGAGAAAGAAGTAAGATGGTAGTTCTGGGCTGTTTGGTTTCAGACCCCAGGACAGGGGGCTGAGGGGCATATTTTACATCTCAAAGCAGCCCTGACCTCCAGGTTCTCCCAGCATCCCTCAGTCCCTACTTGGCATGCTATGGCCTCAACCCTAAACTTTCCAGCCCAGGGGCTGGGCTGCCCTTCCCCCAAGGCTCTTCCCTATATAATCCAGACATTTTGTGTCCCCCCCCCCCTTCTTTCCTCCATCCTATGGCGATTCTCTTAGGACAGCTTCCTAATAAACTTACCTTTTTTGGTTTTTCGAGACAGGATTTCTCTGTGTAGCCTTGGCTGTCCTGGAACTCACTTTGTAGACCAGGCTGGCCTCGAACCCAGAAATCTGCCTGCCTCTGCCTTCCGAGTGCTGGGATTAAAGGCATGCGCCACCACGCCCGGCAAATTTACCTTTAATCTAATCTGGTTTGAATTGGCTCATTTCACTGGCAGAGAAATAAGCTATCACTGACAGATGGAGTAAGTCTGGCCAATTACTGAGACTGGGGACTTCTCCCCTACACATTTTGGTAGCTACTTTCTAGTAAACAAGACCAAAGGAGTATGGGCATGTAGGTAATGAAAAGGTGTGGATGATGATGATGATGATGGAGTGTTGAACTCTGGCTTAAAGCCCTGACTTAAAAACTTTTCAATTCAGAAGCACGGGGAGAACAGGGATGGATCAGGTAATTGGAGGGGGGTGGGAGTGGCCGTGGGATACAATCCTCTTGCCACCTGGCCTCTCTCTCATGGGCTGTCTGCCCTGAATCCTCTCCTTCCTTGTGTCCTATCTTTTTCCCAGGAGGCTAGAGCTCTGAGAGTCTGAGCCCTGGGAGACAATAATCAGCTTAAGGGAATCTCTGGATTAGGGTTAGGGATGGGGCTAGGTGGTCCTTGTGGGTTCAGCCTGTCAGGTCAGAGGTACTCAGAGGTAGTACACTAGCTTTAGAGCACTTTTCAACACTGGGGACAGAGAGGAGAGGCACTGCCGCCCAGTGGCTCAGCTTCCATGTCACCAGCAGGACAGGCCTTTTTGAAGCGGGATCCTTTCTGTGCTCTTCCCCGCAGCACATGGTGATGAGTTTCCGAGTGTCTGAGCTCCAGGTGCTCCTCGGCTTCGCTGGCAGGAACAAGAGTGGGCGGAAACACGAGCTGCTGGCCAAGGCCCTGCACCTCCTCAAGTCTAGCTGCGCCCCCAGCGTCCAGATGAAGATCAAAGAACTTTACCGCAGGCGCTTTCCCCGGAAAACCCTGGGGCCTTCTGATCTCTCCTTGCTCTCTTTGCCCCCTGGCACCTCTCCTGTAGGCTCCCCCGGCCCCCTTGCTCCCATCCCTTCCACCCTTCTGACCCCTGGCACCTTGCTAGGCCCTAAGCGTGAGGTGGACATGCATCCTCCTCTGCCGCAGCCTGTGCACCCTGATGTCACCATGAAGCCACTGCCCTTCTATGAAGTCTATGGGGAGCTCATCCGACCCACCACCCTTGGTATGGCTGACTATGCTCCCTCAGGCTTTCTGGATTCTGGCTCAGGCTGGAGTTTTTCCTCTTAGGTTTTACCCTTGTAGGATCGGCACTACGGGATGGAAGCCGGAAACTTCTCAGGCACGGGCTTGGGAATTAACTATGCCTTTGTGTTCGCAGCGTCCACCTCCAGCCAGAGGTTCGAGGAAGCCCACTTCACCTTCGCGCTCACTCCCCAGCAGCTGCAGCAGATTCTCACGTCCAGGTACACCTCTCATCCTCTGCCTTGTCCCTGGGAACTGTCCTCTCTGTCCTGTGTTGTCTCGTTCTTTTGCCTGTCTCCTCTCTGTGCCCTGGACAGCTTCTGCTCACCCTCTGAACTGACATCGCTCTTCTTTGTTGCAGGGAGGTTCTGCCAGGAGCCAAGTGTGATTATACCATACAAGTGCAGCTCAGGTGAATTGCGTCTTATTAAGGGTGGGTGCTGGACAGGAAGGGGGCCATCCTCCTCCTCCCCAGCCCCAGTCCACTCTGGCCTGAGACTCTTCTGGATGCTGATGGCTACAAATATCTGACTAATTTTCTTTTTTCCGTTTTTTCTGGAGTTTTCTTTAGTGCTAGATTCACCTCAGAAAACTGCCACTTACCCCACTCATCTGTCCTTTCTCGCCAGGTTCTGTCTCTGTGAGACCAGCTGCCCTCAGGAGGACTATTTCCCCCCTAACCTCTTTGTTAAGGTTAATGGAAAACTCTGCCCCCTGCCGGTAGGTAAAGAGTCTTTCCCTTTGGCAATGGATAAATGTTAAGTAAAAACCTCTTATGAAAAGAACTGCTTAGAACAGTGCCTGGCACGTAGTAGTTGCTCAGTTTATTGAGGAAATCAGTATAATCTAGAGATTATTAAAATAGGACTGACTAGTAGGTCGACCATGCTCCTGTGATAGGCCACCTATCTAAGAGTATATAGATAATACAAACTGTACTTGATATGTTAATAAGAGGGAGGCGGCTCAAAGTTGGGTGCATGGAAAAGAGAGGTGGCTCTGGGATGAATTGAGGATGGGGTGAATAGGAGCAAAACACATTGTATGATACTCTCAAAGAATAAAAAAATATGAGTGAAATAAAATAGGACTGAATAATTTTTGTCAGAACCCAGGAGAGGGACACCAGTTTAATACAAAGGTTTAGAAAAGACCTCTAAGCCGGGCGTGGTGGCGCACGCCTTTAATCCCAGCACTCGGGAGGCAGAGGCAGGAGGATTTTTGAATTCGAGGCCAGCCTGGTCTACAAAGTGAGTTCCAGAACAGCCAGGGCTATATAGAGAAACCCTGTCTCGAAAAACCAAAATAAAATAAAATAAAAGACCTCTAAAAGGTGAGGGCAGATGAAGTGGACCCATGGGACCCAGTGACTGGGTTCCTAGTTCCTTGGTCAATAAACTCCCCCTTTTACCCCTTAAGTGAACCCCTCACACAGCCTGGCCGATGAGGGCCTTGTTGTGTGTAGCAGATTCCTATTCATTTGCTAGTGTGTGAGCTGACCTCCCTCCAGCGAGTAATCTGAGACCAGAGCCCCTCCCAGTGCTTCCTCTCCACTAACCAATCCCTCCTTTCCTCAGGGTTACCTCCCGCCAACCAAGAATGGAGCTGAGCCCAAGAGGCCCAGCCGTCCGATCAACATCACACCCTTGGCTCGACTCTCAGCCACTGTCCCCAACACCATCGTGGTTAATTGGTCATCTGAGTTTGGACGGGTGAGCATATCTGAGGCTGAAAGGCCCGCAGAGAGGCTACAGGGAGCCATCTAGTTTTGAGTTGGGGATTCATCTTGCTCTTCTAGGCCTCTCTGCTAAAGGCTACCATCTCTGGTCTCTGTGAGACAAAGGCTATGGGGAAAGAAGAGGCTTGGGAAGCAGAAGCTAATGTTCCGTCTCCCTTCCCCAAGTAGAATTACTCCTTGTCCGTGTACCTGGTGAGGCAATTGACTGCAGGGACCCTTCTACAAAAACTCAGAGCCAAGGGGATCCGGAATCCAGACCATTCCCGGGCACTGAGTGAGTAACCGCTCTTTCCTCCTTCCGCTTGGGCTCAGGGCTTCCTGCCGCCCTCCAGGCTTTATCAGGAACAGCTCTTTCATATGGTCTCTCTGGTTTTCTCCCCAGTCTCAGCTGAGGAGTGGGAAGAGCTTGCATTGCCAGTCACACAACAGCTTTGTATCTCAAAGGCTCTAATCCCACCCTACTAAGATCTGAGTTCTCTGTACTGAAAAGCCCTGAAGTTCATTCCATCTGATCTTCCCATGATGCTTCCCTCCCATCTAGATCATCCCTAATGTAGCCCATGGTTTACCTTGCATAGTTTAAGCATCTTCAGGGTTGCAGACATCTCTTCTCCACTCCTGTGACATACCATGGGTCCCCCCTCTACCCAGCTGCTGTCAGCTGGGGCTGTCTGCTGCCAGGCTGCTGCTGGCCTTGCTGACCCCTGGCCCTGGCCCTGCTCTTGTTTTAGTCAAGGAGAAACTGACCGCTGACCCCGACAGTGAAGTGGCTACTACAAGTCTCCGGGTGTCACTCATGTGCCCGGTGGGTACGAGGCGGGATAGGAAGTGGGAGGGGGTTGGGTTACATTCTGAAGAGGGTTTCTCTGGGTACTAGAGCAAGGTTTGCTAGCGTGAACTCTCCTCTCCTCAGCTAGGGAAGATGCGCCTGACTGTCCCGTGTCGTGCCCTCACCTGTGCCCACCTGCAGAGTTTCGATGCTGCCCTTTATCTACAGATGAATGAGAAGAAGCCGACATGGACGTGTCCTGTGTGTGACAAGAAGGCTCCCTATGAGTCGCTGATTATTGATGGGTAGGGCTCTTCAGCTTCCCTCTCTCCTAGGACGGTCACTAAGGCCTCCCTCCCCTCTTTATGGCTTACTTCCCATAAATTGCAGCTTTCACCTTCTCTGTCTCCTCTACCATCCACCATGTGTGTGACATTAAGGACTTCAGCACCCTGAATGCATTTTCTCATCAGTCCTCATGATAGTCCCACGACATAGGTGCCGTCACAATCGATGAGGAAAGGAACCTAGGGCAGAAGGTCACATGAGTAGGTGACAGAGCAGTGTGTTGAATTGTTCCACGGCATTGCTGACAACTACCCAAAGTTCCCACAGAGCATGGTGGCTGGGCTCCTCTTCATTTTTCCTATTACAAAAGCATTTATTAGATTTTTTTGTTTTGTTTTTGAGGTCCTGGATGTACTTATATAGCTAGACTTTCAACCTAACCTAATAAGCAAGTGATATCCTTGGTCCTAAGTGGTCTTAGTTCCCTTTCCCTTCCTCTACTAGGGTTCGCAAATTCTCTCTTAGGAAGGTTTAACCCTGGGCCTGAGCTTGCTTGCTTGCTTTCTTTCTTTCTTTTTTTTTTTTTTTTTTTTTTTCCCCGAGACAGGGTTTCTGTGTAGCCCTGACTGTCCTGGAACTCACTCTGTAGACCAGGCTGGCCTCGAACTCAGAAATCTGCCTGCCTCTGCCTCCCGAGTGCTGGGATTAAAGGCGTGCACCACCACCATCACCACCACCACCGCCCGCAGGCCTGAGCTTTCTGAGGCTCTCTTACATCCTTTCCCCCCCACAGTGCTAGGGATCAGACTCAGCGCCTGCAGGCTAAGCAGGTGCTCTGTTACTGAGCTACAGTCCCAGCTGTATTCTAACCCAGCAGCAGCTCAGGGAGGTCCAGGAGGGTGGATAATGCAGATGAGGTGACTAAAGCATAGGAAGTGAGTCTCAGGTGGGTGGCTCTGGCCGTGTCCAGCCTCGTGAATCCACATGTCCTCCTCCGTAGTTTATTCATGGAAATTCTTAATTCCTGTTCGGATTGTGATGAGATCCAGTTCATGGAAGATGGATCCTGGTGTCCGATGAAACCCAAGAAGGAGGCATCAGAGGTTTGCCCCCCGCCAGGGTATGGGCTGGATGGTGAGTGACCCCCTGCTCCCCAATTGAGCTAAATCATGGCTGGCCCTTTCTCTGAGACAGCCTTCTTAACCACCCACAGGTCTCCAGTACAGCCCAGTCCAGGAGGGGATTCAGTCAGAGAGTAAGAAGAGGGTTGAAGTCATTGACTTGACAATCGAAAGCTCATCAGATGAGGAAGATTTGCCCCCCACCAAGAAGCACTGCCCTGTTACCTCAGCTGCCATTCCAGCCCTTCCTGGAAGCAAAGGGTATGAGAAAGGCTGCTCCCATAGCGGAGGGACAGAAGTCAGAACTGCCTTCTGGCCACAGGGCGAGCTTTGGGACAGGGAAGGGCAGGAGGAGCGGGACCTGGAGCAACTGCGCTTGGCTAGCTCTCCTCCGGCTCTTTCTCTCCATTCACAGAGCCCTGACCTCTGGCCACCAGCCATCCTCGGTGCTGCGGAGCCCTGCAATGGGCACACTGGGCAGTGACTTCCTGTCTAGTCTCCCGCTACATGAGTACCCACCTGCCTTCCCACTGGGGGCTGACATCCAAGGTAGAACACTGACCCTAAGGTGGAGGGGAGGGTCGTGCCCTGTTTCTTTGCCGAGCCCCCGGGACAGGGGATTTTTTTTTTCCCCTTGTGGTGAAGGAGTCAGAATGGGGTTGATTTTGATTTTTCTTTTCCTACCAGGTTTAGATTTATTTTCTTTCCTGCAGACTGAGAGTCAGGTAAGTGGCCATGTTTAGGAAGATCCAAGATCTTGGAAGAGTCCATTCTAGACATATGATGCGCTCTTCCCCTGCCCAGTGTCCCTAGGGATTTAAAAATGCTTTCCTGTGAGGGGAGAACATGGCAGCAGAGCTTCCTTTCCCTGCCCCCGTTACTCCATAGTCACACCTGTGATTTCGTAGCCCCACTCTTCCTGCTCACTCACCCCCATATGGACTCAGAACCTTCCCTAGTGGATGTTCCACACATTTCAGACACCCACAAGGCCAAGAACTGGATGTCTGAAGGGGCTGTCTCAAGGCAAGGCACAGGAGAAGGGTCTGGGGGAGTAGAGTGGAGGCAGAGAGGTCCCCAGCTTTTCTTCTCAAGAATGCTGTATGATCCCCGAGGGCTGGTTCTGAGGTGAGTGAGGTGCTGAGTCAAGACAACATGTCAAGCTGTGCCCTTCATCTCTCCAGCACTACGGCCCTTCAGTTATCACTTCGCTAGATGAACAGGACACCCTTGGCCACTTCTTCCAGTACCGGGGAACCCCTTCCCACTTCCTGGGCCCACTGGCCCCCACACTGGGGAGCTCTCACCGCAGCTCCACTCCAGCACCCCCTCCTGGTCGTGTCAGCAGCATTGTGGCTCCTGGGAGCTCCTTGAGGGAAGGGCATGGAGGACCCCTGCCTTCAGGTCCCTCTTTGACTGGCTGTCGGTCAGACGTCATTTCCTTGGACTGAGCTTTTTGGATTACGAAATTCAATCTCCATTGGCCCCAGCACTGAGCAGATCACGTCGTGGGTTCCGAACCCCTGGCTGCTCTGATCCCTCGGGGGTCATTGGCCAAAGGCCAGGCCAGAGCTTCATGGATACCTGCTTTTGGCCTTATCGCTGCCTAACAGGCCAGTACTCACAGGGTTAACATTTAACCTTTTTATGGTGGCACATTCCTCTGGGTATGGTAACCTAGGCAGTGGGAGGCGGATGGGATAGGGACTGGGGGATGAGGGGATCCTTAGCCTTTACCAGATCTTCAGCCTCTTGGGGAAAGGCACTTTCCTGCCTCCTCCCCCAAGACTCTCCGTTCCCTACCCAAACCCAAATATCTGGTCTTTGACATCCATTCCGTTCTCTTTGACCATACAGTCGGGCGACAGGTCAGAGATGGACAGAGAACTCTATTTTGGGTTGCAGATTTCTTTTTTGTACATAAATAAGAAAACTCCAAAGTATCCAAAGATGACTTTCCTTGCCTTTTACTCCCCAGTGTGACTCGAGGAGGAAACAAGGCCTTAGTTGTGATTCCCAGGGGCTGGGGAACAAGGCGTGGCCTGTCTACTGCCTGGGTCTCTCTATTTATATATTTAAGTTCACAATGTTTTTATGCTAAACAGCCAAGGGCCGAAGCTTCTAGTGGCCTGTGTTCAGGCCTGGATTACTCTTGCACCTTTTGTGGGACATGGGGGCTCTGTGTTCTCCTCCCCAATACTCAGGGCCAAGGCCCTGTGATGTGATTTTTACTTTTTATTCCCAGAGTTGTAGCAGAGTTCTCGCCTACAATAAAGGTTGTGAATGTTCTGTGAGCGTCAAGGAGGGGAAGAGATGTTGTACCTCGCTTTCCAGACCCAGGGTTTGTGGGGCAGAGGGTCCATGTTCCATCCTTTCACTTAAAAAAAAAAGAAAAAAAAAAGAGCATTTAAAGTGTTTATTACTGTGTATGTGGGCACGTGCACCATGGTTTTGCATGTGGAAGTCAGAGGGCAGCTTTATGGAGTAGGGCCTCTCCTTCCATCTTGAAGGACATCCCAGGTCTTGGGTTGCCAGGCTTCCTTTGCTGGTCTGTGGTCTTTGTGAACATCACTTTTACCTGGGAGGGAGTGGGGGCATTCACACAAGCTTAGCCAAGAGCAGTTGCTTTCTCTTTGTTTCTTTGATGTCCCTAAAAGCATCATCTGGTACCAAGACTATGCTACCCTTAAGTCACAAGTCGTTCCTTACCTCATCTGCCCAGATGTTGCAGCCAGAGCTGGAGGGCAAACTTGGTTCCAGCGCTGATCCTCTCTTTGTCCTCCTCTGCTGTGGTTGGGGTTGTCTGCGTGAGTGTGGGCATGGGCAGGACCAGAGGTTGGGTTCCTCCATCGTCCCGCAGTTCAGTTGCACTAGATTATAGCAGTTTCTGTCTGGGTTGTGCCTTGTAGCTTACAACGAACTTTAGTATATTGAGCCGTTTAATCCTCCCAACTATTGCAGAAGGCAAGTGAGTGTTGACCTCACTTGACAGGAAGGAAACGCATTCAAAGAGGTTTAAGCGACTCTCTCCTATGGGAGAGTAAGGGCTCAAACCAAGGTCTTCAATGCTAGCTAGTAGTCAGAGCACAAACCCTTAACATTTAGCGTCTTTTGTTGATTTATCAATAGACAGACTCATTCCCTAAGTCTCTTTCACAACACGAAACTCTAAACTACACTCTCCCACGCATGCTTATGTATGTATGTCATACGCTGATAGCTAAGGGAAAAGTTCTTACCAGACAGAGAGTGGTAGGTCCTGGGAGAAAAGTCCAGGTGTCTTTGTCCCATCTTCTGTGGCAGCCACAGCTGCCACTACATCTGGTCCCAGCCACATAAAAGCATTCACCTCATTTGGATTTACTTGGATCCTGGCCTGGGGTCAGACATGTTGATTCTTCACTTAAGGGAAGAGGCCACAGGTGGGGAGGAGGCAGACGAAGGGCAGGGCAGCTTAGTGCTTGATTCCCTCCCCTTCTACTCACAGTCACAGCCAGGCCAGATGTCCCATCTTCCCTACTGCCAAGCCTACCTGGAGCTGCTCCTGGGACTCCTCGGAGATCACGAGTACGTAGAGAATGAGGTGATGGTATTTGGGGAGGCCCCAGCTCAGCCTAGGAGGGTAGGCAGACTGAAGAAGAAAAAGATCAACAAGAGCAGACAAAACCAATATAGCATATTGAGAAACTGACTATCTTTAAGACTTTGTTAAGAGGGCTTTAGGAAGACAAAGTGCTGGTCCAAAGCCAAAGCAGTGGGTGGTAGGTGACAGGTAAGGGGGACATGAGTGAGAGCTATGACTTGGGGACTCCAGTCCATCCACACTTTTCCCCAGTGCCCAAGGCAGGCAAGGATTATTCAATGGGCTTTGGGGGTCGTTCTGTCTCACCTCCCATAACCCCAGAAGGACACAAGAAAACTGGTTCTTGGGCAGCTGTAGTCCACACTCTTCCGAGAGCTCTCGAAACCCACACTCCAGTATCTGGAAGTCAAAGGGAGCTGGTCAGAGTATCCAAAGCTCAACCTACCAAGTCCTTTTCTTTGTCCCTCCCTCCCTCAGCCCACACCCAAGGTGACTCCACTCAGGTTTCTTGGTTGGGTCAGCAGACCAGTACCTCCTCATCAGGTTCCATGTGCCCACCTGCAAGAGGAGTGGGCCCAATATGAACGGTTGTTGTCTTCCACCAGGGACCCCATTCTCCAGTGGGCAGAGGAAGTTTGTTATGGACACAGACGTTGGGTCACCACTGTATGGAACTACCCAATAACATTGTGGAGGGAAAGGGCACCTGTCTCCCATAGACCCTGTTCGTAGGTGCTCACCTGGAGGGACCCACAGATTGGGGGAAATTCGGAGAGTGCATGTCCTTCGGGTCAACAATACAGTCTGGTCACTGGACTGAAGAATGACCGCCACACCCAGATCTACACCTCTATTTGTGAGCGGCTCTGTCTTGTAGACCTCAGGCTGCTGGTCCAGAGCCGCAAAAGGGCAGAAAAGAGGTCTCTGACAAGAGGGGTTTGGCCGGGCTAAGACTTCGGAAGCAGGATGGCACTTCCATAAATTAAGGGTGCCCACGGTTGGAGCTGGCCTGTCACCACTCGGGCCCCCCCCCCTCCCCCCGTCCCCAAACTGCCCTCACGTTCCCTGCTGGTTCCCTGTCCCAACCTGGATTGGAAGCCTCTCCGAAGCGCCGGGGAATGGATTTCTAGAGAGGACAAGCTGTCCTCGCTCCAAGCTGCAATGCGTGTGCCACGGCCCGGGTCCCTGCCCGGCGCCCAGGAGTCCACACACGCTCTGTGTGAAGCTCACTGACTCCAGGCGCCCGGCGAGGCGCAACAGCAACCGTGCGGCAGCCATCGCGCAGCTCTGGCCACCGCTTGCCTGGCGCCCCCTGGTGGCCCAGCGCGCGGAGGCGTGCAGCTTCCGGCCGACCCACGCCAGCCAGAGCTGGGAAATTTAGATAATTTTTGGGGACAACCCCTGGGTGTAATGTTCATAAAGCACAAATAAATCTTCCAGTTTCTCACTTCCTTTAGAGTTATTTCTGACTTCTCTGTTTGGTCAGTAATTCCCAGGCAGAATGATTTCTGGACTGGTGTGTTATTCCCCACCAGCCCAGGGCTGACTGACCTTCACTTAAGCCTCTGTTCACCTTTCAGCAGGGAACACCTCAAATTAATTATGCTCCCACATCATACACCTAACAGGCTTTTTTATTTTTATTTTTAAGATAAAGCAGGGTCTCTTGTAACCCAGGCTAGCCTCAAACGTGTGTAGCCAAAACTGATCTTGGCTGGCCTTTTGACTAGCTGGCTTCCATGTCCCTCTGCATCACATGGCCGGTTTGTGCAGTTCTGAGGATCAAAGCCCCGGGCCTCATGCATCCATGCTTAGTAAGTGATGGTGAGTAGCTTGAAGGCAGACACAACCTTTTACCTTTAAAATATCCAATCACATTTATTGATGTCAATGTGGGGGAAGGGCGGGCATGCACGGGCCATGGCAAGCTGTGGAGGTCAGAGAAGTCGGTTTCCGCTTTCCATAATGTGAGTCCAGGGGAGAACCTCAGGTTGGCACTGTCTGATTGGAATCAAGGCCTACGCCATGAGCTGGAGTTTTTGCCCAGTGTTTCCTGGGATGGCCAAAAACCTGAGACCTGGTAAGCCACGGACCTAGTGGGGAAACCAAATACTACACTCTGCTAAAGGAACATGGCAATAAAATGACTACTAACTAACAACTACTACTATATTCTTAGGTTTGTGTCCTATCCAGCCATCATCAGAGACGGGAACAAATACAGAGACCCACAACTAGGCAATGTGCAGAGAGTGAGAGACCTTGGAACACTCAGTCCTAAATGGGATTTCTGTATCAAACCCCTCCCCAAGGGCTCAGAAAATTCTGTGGAAGAGGAGCTGGAGATCAGAGTCGGAGAGGGTGGAGGACACCAAGCAAACAAGGCTGTCTGACACCGCAGGACCGGCACACATATGAACTCACAGATTATGGACGGCTACATGCATAGGACCTGTGCAGGTCTAAGCCAGATGGCACTGAGGAGTAGACACATACCCCACCCTTAACCTGGAAGCTATCACAATTGATAACTGTGTGCGAGGGTAAAAACTTAGTTTTCAAATGGACTCTCACTGGTTTTCTTGCTGGGTGTGCAGTGCACATTTTAACCCTAGTATATGTGCAGAAGCTGGAAGACCGTTGCAAGTGTGAGGCCAGTCTGGTCTCTATAGTGAGTTCCAGGCTAGCTTAGCCATAGAGCAAGACCATGTCACAGAAACAAAACCAAACCCCAAACCAACAACAAGAGTGTTTTGCTTCCTTCCACAGCAGTCTCTGACATTGTGTACACCGTGTGTGTGCATGTGCTAAATGCTACAACTCGGTGAACAAGACATAAGCAAGTGGGATTGCTGCTTAGGAAGAAATGTGAGAGACTGGGATGCTTCACGGCTTCCCTTGGGCATTTGAACACTTGATTCCCAAATGCTGGCCCTATGTGGGGGTATTAGGAAGTGTGGCCTTGCTGGAGGATGTCACTGGGGTAGGCTTCCGGCTCCTGCCACCATACCTTCATTCCACAACCTTGAACTCTGACTCTCTGTGTGGAAAGTTTTTGGTGCTGCTTGGCAGGAATCTGATAATGGGCAGGACAGGGAGGTAAGTTCAGGCAAGAATCGGATTTTGGCTAGAACAAGAAGTAGGCTTCAGGCAAGAATATAATTTTGGGCTAGGACAGGGAAGTAGGCTCAGATGTCTTGGTCACCCTGATGAGCCCTAGAAACAGTGACCAGGGGACTTTGTTTATTGCCTTGCTTGTTTTTTAACCCAGAATTGACCTTATTACTTGCATATAATTAAAATGCTATAAAAGCAGATTGGGAAAAAATAAATCTGCCTCAGTCTCAGAACTGGCTGGGGTCATGCTACAGTGTTGTCTAATTGTCATTCTTCTCTTTAATTCTTGCTCCTGCCCTGGAGAACCTGTTGACTGAGCTAGCTTGGTCACTCTGGAACTGTAAGGCCAGATAAGGGTCTTCTCCAAGTTCTTTGGTCATGATATTTTATCATAAAGAAAAGTAAATCAGGGGTGTTTCAACATGGGGTTGGCTGACTTAATTTGTGTTTCGTTAAGACAAATTCTCACTCTATTGCCTCCACTTGCTTGAAACTCATCAAGAGGCCCAAATCCCTCACCTTAGCCTCCTTATTGGTGGGATCACAGGTGTCTTCATGCCCAGCTTTGGTGGACTTCTTTTTGTATGTGCGGTGTATATACGTGTTATATAGGTGTGAGCATGTGTGTTTAGATCAGAAGTCAATATTTGGGCGTCTTCCTTGATTGCTTCCTTACTATTTTTACATTTATGTGTATTTATGTGCCATGGTGCCCAGATAGAGGTTAGGAGACAATTTGTTAGAGTTTTTTCTCTTTTACCATATGGATTCTGGGGCTGGGTCATCAGCCTTGGTGGCAAGCTCCTTTATCCACTGAGCATTCCATCTTGCTGGCCCTGTGCCTTATTTGTTGAGATAGGGTCACACTGAACCAGAAGCTCATCAGTTTGTTTCAGAGTTAGCCAATGAGTTTCAGAGATAGGACCATTTCCCAGGGTTGGGGTCCCCAGCACCACACTCAGATTTTATGTGGGTACTGAGCATCTGACCTCATGTTCTCACGCCTGAGCAGTAAGTATTTTACCCAGTAGCTCATCTCCTCATCGTGCTGACCCCTAGCTGACTTCTTGCTAAGAACAGATACATATAATTTATGATTGTTCTCATTTATTTAGGGTTCCTCGTACTGTGAGGACTTGATGAGGGGAGAATGCACTCTTTCAGGTGTATCATGAGCCGCTGGGAAAGACAGGAACAGGGCGTCACTACAAGAATCTGCAGCCGAGCTGGGCATGGTGGTGCACGCCTTTAATCCCAGCACTAAGGAGGATCCTGAGTTCGAGGCCAGTCTGGTCTACAGAGTGAGTTCCAGGACAGACAGGGCTACACAGAGAAACCCTGTCTCGAAAAAGAAACAAACAAAAATTCACTGCAAAGAATGCATTTAGTCACCACCACCTCCTCCTCCTTCTTGTCCTCGTCCTCCTCGATCTCCTAGAACTTCTGAGAAGGATGCTGGTTTCTGGCTGGGGATGTGCTCAGTGGAACATCAGTTGCCCAGCATGTGAAAGGCCCTGAGTTTGATCCCAGCATTGCTTCTTCTGGGTCACTGCCTCTTCATGGTGCTCTCGATGTATGATTCCAGTAAGAAGATGGTTTCATCCACCTGGATCTCACTGGCGTCCAACCTGAGGGAAGAGTGAAAGCATTTGCTGGGGTCAGCACTGCTCATTACCATATTCCAGATGGAGCAGAGAGAAGGTGAGGAGATAATTCCATTACATCCCTCCCATGCCAGGTGCCACAGAGCTCCCGAGGCCGCAAAGACAGTGTTAAACGTTTCACCTGCAACCATGCGAAAGAACAGGGAAAGGAGAGGCAAAGGCGGAGTGCTTTACATCACGAGCAAGCAGAGAGTTAGTGCCACCTGGGAAGAGGAAGGGACTTCCGCACTCTGAGGAATGCTGAACCTCAGCTAACACTGCACTTAACGATGAGAAACTCAGTTTTCCTCCTGCGATCAGGGGCACAGCCTTTTACCCAAGGTGCTAGTCAAGGCAATTAGGCAGAAAGGAATCCAGATTGAGAAGAGGTAGAACTATTCACAAATACAATCTCTAGGAATCCATAAAAATAATCCCCCCACAACTAATAAATTTACATAATCCCCAGTGAGTAAGGGAAACCAAGGTCACTGCTATGAAACTGTGAAAGGTCCCACGGCACAGCAATGAACTTGGATTTCATACTGTAAAAAAACCCCAAAAACCAATAAATTGTCTCAGCCAGCTATGGTGGGCGATACACATCTGTGATCCCAGCACTTTGTGGGTGGAGGTGGTTGGAGCAGTAGAATCATTTCAAGGCCAATGTGGACTATGAGACCTTTGGTCAAAAACATAACTGCTTCCCCATCCGAAGGATGGACAGATGGACGTACACACCAGCAAGGAAGCAAGTAAGTCACTTTAATCAGGAGAGTGATGCTTGCCATCTATCACTTTAAAGACAGTATAACTTGGGGCTGGGGAGATGGGCCAGTGGATAAAATGCCCCCACCAAGTGTGAGGACCTGAGCTTGGAGTCCCAGAATAACCTCCATATGCATGCATGGCATGTGTGTGCTTACACACACACACACACCCCTACCTTGAGTGCATTGTGACACATGGTTTGTAGGATGAGGTAATTGCAAAGTTCTAGGTAAGAGATAATGAAAGTCTGTGCAAGGGCCAAGATGGAATGCCACACGAGACTGAGGTAAAAGTCTCAGTACTTGGTGAATGAGATTATAGCCAAGCGTGACGGCCTCAGAATGCTGACCGAAAAATAGGCAGGTTCCATACTCTTGAGACAGGGTCTCGAAGGGCATGGTGGCACACGCCTTTAATCCCAGCACTCGGGAGGCAGAGGCAGGTGGATTTCTGAGTTCGAGGCCAGCCTGGTCTACAGAGTGAGTTCCAGGACAGCCAGAACTACAAAGAGAAACCCTGTCTCAAAAAAAAAAAAAAAAAAAAGAGACAGGGTCTCCCCGGCTGTCCCAAAACTGACTATGTAGACCAGGCTGGCCCCGAACTCGGAGATCTAAGTCTCCCAAGTGCTGGGATTGAAGATGTGTGCATCACTGCTGGTAGGTTCAATTCTCTTAGTTAGGCTAGGGAAGACGAAGCTGTAGTCAGGTTAGCTCACGTTAAGGTGCAGGAGGCTGGGCTGTGAAGCCGTATTTGTTTGAAAGGCAATGCTAAGTGCAGGTCTGGACTCGAGAGGCTTACTTGTTAACGTTGCGTTTCAGTGTCTCCAGCTGCTGCCGCTCGGGGGCTGTGATCATCTCCTCTATCTCCTGCAGCTGCACCTCCTCTGCACCCGTGGCCTGCATGGACGCCATGATGGCTTCCACCCGCTGAGACTTTTCTAGTAGCCGCCTATCAGACAGACACAGCTCTGAGAGGGATGCTCCTTAACTGTGGGGTTCTCTTGCCCTTTCTGTCTTTCCTCTAAAGACATTTTCCATAAACCTAATTACAAATAGAACATTTACTGCCTCTGAGTAGCACTTAAACCCGGGGTCAAGCACATGCCTCATAAATCTGCCAGGTAATTTAGTTGGAGGTATGGTCAGCAAGGATAAACTGAGGCATGGCTATGCCAATGCAAACCTATGACTCAGTTCAACTAGACTGGGTATTGCGCATAGTCTCCGTTTCTGTAGCAAGTTTTCCCTCAGGCTCTGGACCTTGGAAATGTTAATGTGGGTGTTGGGGCCCACAGGTACAGGAGGTAAGGAGAAATGGACCACATCATCTTTTAGTTATTGGGTCAGCTTTAAAACCCAAAACCAAACTGAACATGCCTCACAGGAGGCTGCACTCACTTGTTCTCCTTTGTTTCAAATTGTCGCCTTTCTATCAAGTTGGCTATGCTCTGAGGAAAGAGAAGACAGAGAGAAATGCACGCGGTTCTGTAAGTGACTTGGGTAGAGTGGGCTAAGGAGGTAAAGGGCGCGACTGTGTGAGGGACGGGGAGGAGGCCCACGTTACCTTATAGCACCTGTGCAGCAGCATCCTGGCAGCTGAGAGCACATTCACAGTGTACAGATAGAAGGTCCTGGACGGGGCGTGGTCTGGCGTCTTAGGAATTTCCTGTTTGTCCACAGAAATAAAAAGAGAAATTGTTCTGTTATTTGGAATGGGCAAGATAAACACCCATCCACTTGGTCCTGTCAGCACTGACACTTCTTTCCTTCTTAGCCAATCAGGGGCTATGTTTATGACACAATCAGGCACATGGAGCAGGCTGCCCAGTTTCCATTTGTCTATCAGCAGCATCCTTCTTAGCCAATCAGGGGCTATGTTTATGACACAATCAGGCACATGGAGCAGGCTGCCCAGTTTCCATTTGTCTATCAGCAGCATCCTGGGTGGAAGAAAGGAAAGGCAACTAATATTTACTGAGCAAATTCTCCACATGCCTTTATTAATAACTGCGACAGTGATTAATAAGGACTCAGATTTTCAGTCCTTCAGCCTTACTCTCCTGAGTACCGAATCACAGGTATGCATTACTGTGGTTGGTGCAAAGCACTGCTTTTATTTCAGCAGCCACCGCCATTTTACAGATATGAGGAGGATGGTAGTTGACTTGCTTGGTGAATTGACTCCAAAATCTATCAACCTACGTCCTCAAAACAGAACTACAGAATCCAAGCTCTGCTGAACAAGATACTCTATTAAAGATCTAGGCTGAGAAAGGTCAGGAATAATGGGCTGGAAGCTAGAAAGGGCAGGGAAGTTAGAATTGTGAGCTGATTTCTTGGTGCGCCCTGTCTGTCTCTCTGAGAGGCCAGTTAAAGTCTACATGATCCTTGGAGGGTCTGCTATGTCTGTGTTAATCTTTTTTCTGCTTCAGAGGTGGCTATGGTGTCTGTCTGGGGGTCCAGGCTGATTCCCTCAGGGTTGCCCTGTCAAGGTCAGCCCTGCTGCTCGGCATGCACTGGGGCTGTGGTCACCTGCAGTAGGATGAAGTTTTCTGAGAGCATCTTATACAGCATGTCCTTTGCCTCCTTTGCAGGGATCATTGCAAAGTCCTCCACCTGCTTCTGCTCTAGGTGTTTCTTCTGCAATACCAGACGGAATATCCTGGCACAGCGAGACCCGAATCTGGGAAGGGACAAAGAAGCGCGTGGCATGCTTTAGCTCCTAGTCTCAGAGCGTGGAAGTACTAGTCCACTGTGCAATCAGGACCCGAGAGGAAAACAGCATCTGTTCTCCCACAGCTCCCGAGGTTGGTGATGGCACGGCTCCTCTTAACCCATTACCAGATGCCTACCTACTCCTACCTACTCCACAGTGCTTGTATTACACAGCTTTAGGGCAGCTGGTTAATTTGCCTAACCAGGAATTAACTTGATGGGAAAGATGAGACCAAGGGTGGCAGGGGAATGCCATAAAAACCTAGTGACTTGTTCAGTGGGGTGTGGATAGGAAGTGTCTGAGCCCAACCCCAGTCAAGGAGCCTCTTACCTCTCCTGGATGACAGACTCCAGAGTTGCAGTGGCTAGGGACGCTAATGCCTTATGGAGGTCTTTAGGTAGAGGATTAAGGACATCTAGTAATGTTTTAGCCTGGTCACTATTACCTTAGTTTCATGACTAAATTCCTAATCTGAAACTAAAAATTAACTGCTATTTTGCTTTCACATTTCATGTCTGATATGTAGGGTTTGCTGAAGTAAACTCTTTTTTTTAAGTCTTTTCTATTTTGAGACAGGGTCCTGCTATGTAGCCCAGACTGACTTTGAACATTAGACTTTTCTGCCTTGGCCCCTAAACTGCTCTGATTATAAGGTTTACTACCACACTGGCCTCTCTCCAGCTTCTTCCCTTTCTTAGCTCCCCGCCCACCCCACCCTCTTCCTGTCTGTGGCAATGCTGGTGATCTGGCCCAGAACCTAGAACAGTAAGTGTGGTGCTACTGAGTGGCAGCTGGAGCCTTTTTTTATTTTCATTAATGTAACTCACTGAAATTCACAGAAAACTTAATAGAAAGTTCATTTTTAAAACTTGTTTAGTATATTAAGCATTGACAAACTCTTTTCTTGAGGTGGCACATGTGTCTAACTCAGCACTTGGGAGGTAAAGGCAGGAGGATCAGGGCTTTACTGCCAACTTCTAGGCTACACAGTGAGTTCAAGGCCAGGCTGGGCTACAGAGACTGTCTCAACAAAAACCCAGAACAATCTTTCCTAGGCCCTGCTCCTGCTTCCTAACTCAGAGGTCCTGACAGGACAGGCAGCTGAAAGGATACTGATGACAAACATTCCTCCGCCACTGTCGCCAGACTTTCCAATAAACTCTAGCTGTTAAGAAGAAAGAGAGTGAACAGTGTTAACTGCATAATTCTCTTTCCCACGGAGCACATCTGGTCAAGAGACTGAAGCACGCACGTAGCTTTCCTGTTGGGTGAAGGGACTTTGTCTGGGATGGCTAAGTAGACAAGAAGGCAATAGGAGAGAAACTGTGATCAGACTAAGGGGGCAAGAGACTTACTGGGTCATCTGCCAGCAGCGTGAGGTACTGATCGAGAACCTGCTTAGAGATGTTATATCCGACTGGCAGGGACCTGAAGATCTGTGGGACAGAAGGAGATGCTGGAAACAGGGCCAGGATGCAGAATTGCTAAATGTGACTGAAACAAGATGTCCTAAGTTTAGATTTCAAAAACATAAAACTATTTATATAAAGTATTTAAGAAATATTCATGGGCTAGAGAGATGGCTCAATAGTTAAGAGACTGCTCTTCCAGAGGTCCTGAGTTCAATTCCCAGCAACCACACGGTGGCTCCCAACCATCTGTAATGGGATCCAGTGCCACCTTCTGTCTGAAGACAGCTACAGTGTACTCATATACATAAAATAAATCTTTTTTTTTTTTTTTTTGCGACAGGGTTTCTCTGTATAGCCCTGGCTGTCCTAGAACTCACTCTGTAGACCAGGCTGGCCATGAACTCAGAAATCCGCCTCTGCCTCCCGAGTGCTGGGATTAAAGGTGTACGTCACCACGCCCGGCATAAAATAAATAAATCTTAAAAAAATATTCAGCCAGGGCTACACAGAGAAACCCTGTCTCGAAAAACAAAAAAACAAAAAGAAAAGAAAAGAAATATTCATAGTATCATTGCTTATAAGAGTAAAGCAGAGGCCAAGAGGGCTGCGCACCTTTAATCCTAAAACTTGGGAGGCAGAGGCAGGTAGATCTCTGTATTTGGGGTCTAGTCTACATAGTGAGCTCTAAACAGTCAGTGCTACACAGTCAGACCCTGACAAAAACAGAGTAGAAGGAGAAATAACCCAAGTGTCCAGTGATAAATAATTAAAGTAAACGACAGCCAAGTGCAGTGCTATATGCCTGTAACTAACCCCAGCTCCCACAGAGGCTGGGGAGGAGGACTGTGGGCTACTGCGCAGCTATAGCCTCCAAAGGTAAGCATTCCAGCCGGGCGTGGTGGCGCACGCCTTTAATCCCAGCACTCGGGAGGCAGAGGCAGGTGGATTTCTGAGTTCGAGGCCAGCCTGGTCTACAAAGTGAGTTCCAGGACAGCCAGGGCTACACAGAGAAACCCTGTCTCAGAAAAAACCAAAAAAAAAGGTAAGCATTCCACTCTGGACGGAGGCTTCTAAGACTCGGGAAGCTAAAACTTAAAGGCTCAAGAAGCTCATGAAATTTACAAGGGCCAAGAATTCAGAAAGTTAGGCCTTTGATCACAGCACTAGGGAGACAGAGGCCAGCCTGGTCTACAGGGCAAGTTCGAGGCCAGCAGAGACCCTGTCTTTAAAACAAACAAATCAATCAACTAAAAAAAAGTTTAGAAACAATATAAATTATAATAGCAATATTTAAGTAAGTATAATTATAAAAGCAATAGAAATGTAATGTTGCCGGGCAGTGGTGGCGCATGCCTTTAATCCTAGTACTTAGGCAGAGGCAGGTGGATTTCTGAGTTCTAGACCAGCCTGGTCTACAAAGTGAGTTCCAGGACACAGTCAGGGCTACACAGAGAAATCCTGTCTCAAAAGCAAAACAAAACAAAACAAAAGAACAAAAAAAGAGATGTTATGTTTAAATGCCAAGACTTTCATCAGAATCCAAACATGTATATATTGTAAGATAGTCTTTATCAGAGCTAATGCTGTTGCCCAGCTTGGCTTTGAACTCCTGAGCTCAGGCAGGATCCCTGAAGCCTTAGGTAGGATTCCAGGCATTTGCCAGTACACCTGGCTATTAGATTCTTAAAATAATTAGAAATAAACTGTACTTGACAGATATTTGACTATAATAATTTTAATGGCTTAACAACATTTTTCTTAGATTTATTTATTTATTTTTGATTTATTTATTTTTATTATATGTAAGTACACTGTAGCTGTCTTCAGACACTCCAGAAGAGGGAGTCATATCTTATTTCGGGTGGTTGTGAGCCACCATGTGGTTGCTGGGATTTGAACTCTGGACCTTCGGAAGAGTTGTTGGGTGCTCTTAACCGCTGAGCCATCTCACCAGCCCTATTTTTTTGTTTTTTTTTTTGAGATAGGGTTTCTCTGTGTAGTCTTGGCTGTCCTAGAAAATGCTTTGTAGACAAGGCTGGCCTTAAACTCAGAGACCTACTTGCCTTTACCTCCTAAGTGCTGGGATTAAAGGTATGTGTTACCACACCTGACTTTCTTTCTTTTATTTATTTTTACGTGTATATATGTTTTGCCAGCATGACTGTAAGTGTATCATGTATGTGCAGTGCCCAAGGAAGCCAGGAGACAGAGTAAGTTACAGACAGTTGTGAGCTGCCTTGTATGTGCTGAGAAATGAACATGGGTCCTCTGGAAGTGCAGTCAGTTCCCTTAATTGCTGAGCTATCTCTTTAGTCTCCATGGCTTAGCATTTTTAAAAGCTGGATTCTAAGGTGGTCAAACATTTCAGTGCTAAACATTTCCAAGAAATCCTTGTCCCACTGCAAGCAACAAAAACCTTTCCACGCAAGGCACAGGCATCAGAAACCTACAAGTCACGTCTAATAACTGCTACAATACCTACGCCTAGCAGAAAGCTAGCACAGAAATACAAAGCTAAACCAGGTGTGGCGGTGCACACCTCTAAGCTCAGCAGTAGGGAGTTCCAGGACAGCCAGGGGCTACACAGAAAGTTCAAAACAAAACAACTCCTCCCCCCAGAAAGAAACCTGAAGCGTACCTCATTGGAGGACAGTGGCTGAGTGTAAGGGGCACTAGAGGGAGTGGTGACCTCACTCATCCGGAGCATTGTCCGCACGATCTCGCTGCTTGTCTGAAAAACACAGACAATTCAGAATACACCTTCGCTGCTGCCTCTGGCCCTGGCCCTGAGCCAGTGGCTACATCTGACATCCATCTCAATGACAGACCTTGTTCCTTGCTGATCACTGGCTGACCCACTTGGATATTACCTGGTCCATTCGGTTTGCCACTGCGCTCACAATTGCTTGGTCACGGAAGTGCTGGTGGAACCTGTCGAGGTTGACCTGCCAATAAATCCCATCGTCTGGTGGAGGCTGGGGAGAGGATAGAGGCGGTGAGATGCAGCACTGGCCATCCCCAGGGAGTAAAGCTTGTTTTGTCACACTGTAGCAATTAAATGGGCTAGAGAAAAGCATTCAAGAGTGTGGATTAGTGTGTCCCACCAAAGTCTAACTTCAGGTTCCCAAAGTCACCTTCTTTCTTGGTTAACTCTTCTCCATTACTCTCCAAATCTCTCATTTGACACCTTCTTTCCTCTAATAGAGGCCAGAACTCATTCAACTTTGTGTAAATATCTTCACTATCCCCCACTTTCCTTCTTCCCTCTCTCCAGGAGAACATTTGTCCTTTTACCTAATGGCAAGGGCCATGCTACTGTTTCAGATCATGTCATCCCCCCTGGGCCTCAGGATCCAGGCCCTTTGCTTCCTGCCCTGAGGCTACAAGGCTCCTGTACTGTTCTGCTCGTCAGCTTTGACCCTGCGCAGGTCACGACTTCTTCTTCCACCCCATGCTTCCCTGCTTCCTTTCCCTCCTCTGCGGTCCTGTCACAGCTGGCCATCCTGGCTCTCCATGCCCTCTGGCTTTGCTCAGCCACCGCTCTATGAAATTTCAGTTGTTACTGGTATTCCAGTCCCACCACTGTCCTCAAGGGCCTCCTTGTGGCTAAGCTCGGAGGATACTTCCCAGGCCTGATCTTATTTGACTGTTTCAGTGACATAATAGGACATTTTCTCAATTTACCTCCCTAACTACAGGGACTAAAGCTTTGTGACACACCAAGACTAGCTAAATATCTACTTTTCTTTGTTGTTGTTGTGAGAAAGTCTCTCTACATAGCCCTGGCTGTCCTGGAATGTACTATGTAGAGCTCAAATTCACAGAGATCACCTGCCTCTGCCTCCTGAGTGCTGGGGTTAAGGGTGCGCATCACCACATCCAACCAGAAAGATTTATTTGCGAGTTTATGTGTCTGTGTGATTGTGTACATGCATGCATCTGCACCAGTGTCATGCTTGGTGCCTGTGGATCCACAAGAGGATATAAGATCCCCTAGAATTGAAGTCAGGGTGTTTAGAACTGAACTTGGGTCCTCCTAACTGCTGAATCATCTCTCGAGCCCTACAAGATTTTTTTTCTTTAATTCATATTATGTATATGTGTCTGCCACATGTGTGCAAAGGCCCCGAGATGGCCAGAAGGTGGTAGATCTCTTGGAGCTGGAATTACAGACACAGGTGTTAGGAACCACACTTTGGTCCTCTGGAGGAAGAGGAGGTACTCTTAACTGCTAAGCCATCTCTCAACATCCTAGACATCTATTTTTATTTATTTTTTGAGATAGGATCTCTCCCTGAGCTTGAACTTAACAAGTAGGCCAAGATGGCTGGTGAGCCCCAGGACCTTCCTGTGAATTTGTGTTGGGCCTGAAGATTAAACACGTCTGATAGGTCATGTTTGTATATTTTAATACAATCTTACCTTTGCTTTCTTTTTTTTTTTTTTAAAAATAGGATCTCATGAAGCTCAGCTGGCATCAAACTTATTAAATTGAGGGCCACAATGAACTCTGGATCTTTACCTTCTAAACGCTAGGATTATGGGCATTTATCACTACACATCTAGCTAAAAAGTAATTTTGGCCACTAAATAGTTGAGAATGCAAGAAGGGAGACCCCTGAGGAGAGTTCTGGAGAAGTGCTGCCAACAGATGACAGATAGTCCCGGAGGCAGGAGAGATGGCTCAGTAGTTAAAGACATTTGTTGTGTGACCATAAGAACCTGAGTCTGGCTCCAAGCATTCATGTAATAAGCCAGATATGATCTCATACCTGCCTGTAATTTCAGCACTGTAAGGGAAAAGGATTGTAGGAGTTGATAGCTTAGCTAAAAAAAAAAACCCATTTGTTTGTTGTTTGTTTGGGAAACAGGGTTTCATGTAGGCCAGGCTGGCTTTAGACTTACTTTGCAGTCAAGGATAACTTCTGATTCTCTTGTCTCTACCTTCTGAGTCTTAGAATTATAGCTATGTAGTGCCATTTCCAGTTTGTTTTGTTTGAGACAGGGCCTCACTATGGTTATCCTGGAACTCACTCTCTAGACCAGGAGAGCCTCCAGATCACAGAGGTCTGCTAGTTTCTGCCTTCCAAGTGTTGCAAAGTTAAAGGCATAGGTCATCACACTGGGCACCATTTCTGCTTCTATTTGGTCCTGGGGAATGAAACCCAGGGATTCCGGCATGCCACAAGCAACTTACCAACTGGGCTACATCCATAGCCAAAGGGCTCCCTCCCTCTCCCCCACCCCCCCCTTTTTTTTTGGGACAAGGTTTCACTATGGAGCCTTGGCTGGTCTGGAATTCACTATGTTAGTGGTTCTCAACCTTCCTAACACTGTGACCTTTTAATACAGTCCCTTGTGTTGTGGTGACCCTCAACCATAAATTTATTTTCGTTGCAACTTCATAACTGTAATTTTGCTACTGTTATGAATCATAATGTAAGTGTTTGTGTTTTCTGATGGTCTTAGGTGATCCCTGTAGGCTGTTTAACCCTAAAGGGATTGTGGTCCACGGGTTGAGAACCGCTGTACTATGTAGAAGCAGGCTGGCTTTGAACTCATAGAGATCCTCCTGCCTCTGCATCCCAAGTGCTGGAGTTAAAGGGATGCACCACCACACCCAGCCCTGCTTTCTCTAGTGAAATACATTAGGGCTCAGAAGGACAATGGAGCACTCTTTCCATGAAAGTGCCCCGGACTCCCAGGGTTCTCACTGTTCCTCAGTATAAAGGGGGCAGAAGTGGGCAGAGACAGCAGGAGCACCCTGTCCTCATTGGTCTGCCCCTGAGCAATGGGCTGAAGTTCATAATCCTACTACTTCTTAGCCAGGGACATTTAGGTTCTGTCTGAGCTTGTTATCTGAGGGCTATTTATGGACCGCTCTAGGGCGAGGACTGCTAATCAGGAGGCCACATTACCTCCTTGTTATCTGTGTATCTTGGTTTCTTGGCCTTGGGCTCTCCAGTAGCATCTTCGTCAGATGATCTCCTCCTCTTACCTTTTCCTGCCAAATCAAATAACTGAACAATTAGACTATATATATCATATGATGGCAGGAAGCAAAGCTGGTGCCCCCTCATCTCAAAGACATCTGCAGCTGCCTGTTTTAGGTGCTGTTTCGGAGGCTGAGGAGCTATAAGAAATCTGAGCCTGTGGCTTCCCTGCTTCCCGTCTGAGTCGCCCTCCTTTGCTCAGGTTGGAGAGCAGATGCCCTGCAATGTCCTGTTTGCCTGGTCCTCCCCTCTCCAGCCTTGTCCCATGCTTCTCAAAGCTTTGCTCACCTTGCTGTGACTCTGATCTTTCACTTTCTCTAATGCCCTATGTCCTTTTCTTACTGCACACTAGACCTAAAAAATACCCATCTTCTGTCACTTCACTGGGTAGTTCCTACTTCTGCTTTAAGACCCAGATCAAATTCCACTTTCTCAGAAAAACATAAACCTGCACCCCCTGCACAAATCCAGTCCTTCCTTACGTATTTTTGTAATAGCCAGCTCTTCCATAGTTCTTGTCAAGTACATAACATATCTTTTTTTCCCTCCAATTTTATGTATATTGGTGTTTTGCCTGCATGTGTGATGGAGTCAGATCCCCTGGAACAGGATTTACATACAGACAGTTGTGAGCTGCCATGTGGGTGCTGGGAATTGAACCTGGGTCGTCTGGAAGAGCAGCCAGTGCTCTTAACCACTGAGCCATCTCTTCAGACCCCGTATAACATATCTATGTGGCTGATTAATGTCTTCGGGGCAGGGATCGTGGCTTCTACACTATTACATACTACAATGACTGGCACACACCAAGGAACTGGTAAACAACCAAGATGTTCATCGACATAACAATCAGCGAAGAAGAATCCCCAATGAAGGCAAATCAGTTTTAGGATGTAAACTCCTTACCTATCAAGCTCAGTTTGGGAACTAGGTACATGTCCTTTTCATTAATGACAAGGGTTGGGGCAGGTGGCGGTGGCCCGGGGTCAGAACTGTCAGCGTCAGGAACCAGGGGACAGCGCTGTACAAAGTGAGTATCTGCCAGTCGCACAAATGCATTTGATACCTCAGCGTAGTCCATGGTCTTGCCATCTGTGGAACAGGAGGAACGAGGGAGGCGAGAGGGCCCACAACAATAGAGCGGCTAAGCGACCTCTGGCTTTGCTAAGGGCTTAGATCCAGTACTGACCCTCCATGGTCTCTGTGAGCCGGTCGGCTACTTTCTTCACCACAGCTGACATCGTCATCTTGCCATTCAGCAGGAGCTCCTCGACAATCAGCTCTCCGGTGTCACCGTACAGTGTTTTGGTGGTGTAGATGTACCGGGGATACCTAAGCATCCTCAGTACCCGGCTGCACTGGGCTTCATACTCCACCACACCGCGCTTGTGCACATGATAGATGACCAGGTTATGGTGAATGAGGACACAAAGGGCTTTTTTCACCTAGATAGGACCCAAAAGAAAGACAGGAGAGACCGGACACTATATAGCTGCCTACTGCTGGCAACACGGCACACCTCCCAGAGCCTAGTAAGCAACAGATCACCAGCAGAGTCTACTGAATCTCTTTCTAATTTTTTTTTTTTAAAGCATCTGGGCCTGAGTTGAAACAGGACCTGCCTTTTGTCTGTCCTGAGAACCCCTATGTTTAGAGTATAGTGTCTACAGCCAAACTTATCCCCAGGTTCCAGGATAGGAGACCAGGGGTCCATGAGCAGCAGAACTTGTTATGGCAGCCATCTAGGCCAGTTCCCACCATGACAGGGCAGGGACTGAATTTGACTTGACTGCATATAGAATCTTACTTCCTCTGCGGGTTAGTGTAGCCAATGTCAGTGCAGGAAATCAAGAGAACTCTTTGCTGTGATGTTCCTATTATGTCTGATTTTTTTTTTTTTTTTTTTGGTTTTGAGACAGGGTTTCTCTGTGTAGCCCTGGCTGTCCTGGAACTCACTTTGTAGACCAGGCTGTCCTCGAACTCAGAAATCCGCCTGCCTCTGCCTCCCAAGTGCTGGGATTAAAGGTGTGTGCCACCACGCCCATCTTATTATGTCTGATCTTTATCTCTCTTCTAGTTTTCTGTTTTGAATCTGGTTCTCATGGAGCCCAGGGAAGCCTTACACTTGTTGTGTAGCTGAGGGTCTGCTACTTTGTGGGTTCTTCTTTTTCCCACCCTTGATCCTCCCTTCCCACTCCCATCCCCACCCCGGTTTCACCCCCTAACACTACATAAGAGAGAAACAAGGAGGAATTAGGAAAATCCCTGAATTTAATTTCTTTCGTTTCTTCTTTGACCACCACTATTAGTAAATCACAACTTCCCTAAATGACCACCAACCCCAGACATTTATACAGCCTCTGAAAAGTTCCCAGAATCCCAGACATTGCACAATCACAGAAACTATCTATAGCTGGCAGAACCATGCCTCTGCTAGAACATGAGGCAAATCATAGACAGTCTGAAGCAGCCCCATATCTGTATACTTGGGATTAAAACAAAAAAATATTCTTATAATATTTTTGTATTTTTAAAGAAACCAAAATCCTCAAACTGTCACTACAATGTAGTCACTCTACCAACTGAGCTACATCTTGGGCCAGGATGGGCACCACAGCTTACTTTGTTCTATCACTGTATTCCTTAAAGGCCGTACCCCACCAGTAGACTTAGTGTGAATAAATGAGTGTGGCGTGGGAACAGCCAAGATGAGCTAGGAACACCACAAGCAGCAGTACACGGGGCCTAAGTACAATACTCCACCCCACCCCACCCCACCCGCTGTGGTACTGACCACAGGGCAGGTGGTCTCTGTTTATACTTTCTAGGGGAAGGAGTTCTCCTGTTCAAAGGTGCTTGAAGGAAATGAATTGAAGAAGTTGAAGAGAGCAGACTCTCTTATCTAAACATACCTGGTCCAGGGATGCTTTTGTGTCGTGGGCAATTACTCTAAGTGGCTGGCTTCCAGTTCTGACTAGGTGGACTCCAATTTTTTCTACAATCTCACCAAAATGCTCTTGCAGCAACAAAGAGCACAGTTTAATCTCTGCTTGAGTCATTGTTCTTAGAGCCTCAGAACTAGGAAAGAACAACAATATAAATTCACATATTTTTTTTTCTAGAGGGCAACTTGACAATATACATCAAACCCTTTATATATTAAGGTATATATTTGCCTTAATATTTATAAGTTGAGATCCTTTGTTCCAAGGATGTAGTAAAAAACACGCCATGAGTTCTCTTCACAATACTGGCATTGACATAAATAATCTAGCATCTATCAATAAATTATAGTATAACCTTAAGAGAATATACTATGCCAACATTTAAAATGACTTCATACAATATAACTACCATAAAATATCCCTAATGTGCTGTCATTTAGTAATTGCAATGGTCAGGTATGATGGTGTACACTGCCTGTAATTCTTGCACACAGGAGACCAAAGTCAAAGAATCAATAGTTCCAGGTCAACCTTCCCGGGCACAAAGTGAGTTCAAAGCCAGCCTGTGTTATACAGCAAGACTCTGGTGGGTAATACACCCAGCACCCACCAAAACAAAGAACTAGAAAACAAGACATCAAATTTGTTTTCTAAAGCCAGGTATGGTGGTGCAAGCCTACAGTTTCATCACTTAGGAGGTGGAAGCATGAGGGTCAGGAGCTCATGGTTACATATTGAGTTCAAAACCTGGCTGGTTACATGAGATCCTATCAAAAAAAAAAAAAAAAAAAAAAAAAAAGGCAAGCCATCCTCCCCTATATATGCCATTTATTTTAATGGGAATATATGTAGTTTGTGGTTCCAATAATCTTTAAAGACTGGATTCATCTCGGTATGGTGGCTAACATCTGTATTCCCAGCACTAAAGCTAGAAGACTGTCATAAACTGAAGGCCAGCCTGGGCTACATAATAAATACCAAGCAAATCTGGTCCAGAGTGAGACCGTTAAAAGCAAAGGGGGAGGGAAAGTGCGAATAACTTTCTGTCACAGATACAAAGACCTAAGGCTCATGACCCAGTGGGGGTACAACTTATCATTCCCAAGCCATAAACCACGACTTAGAGAGAGAAAGTAAAAAAAGAGCTTCTTAGGGTATTTCAATTAGGAGATGAAGTTATGTTCCATTGAGAACCATATTAAATTTTTACATCATGAGACACAAGCAGGAATGGGTGTAGTTGATTTTGAAATTACCTCCCTATCACAAGCTCCAACTCTCTCGAACCTAAATTTTTGTTCCTCTTGCCGCAGTGTCGCAGAGAAGACTATTTCACTTAGCCACACACACGTCTTTGGAGAAACATTAGACCAGTTGCTATCCTTGAATGCATTTCCTGGCTCCTCTCCCTTCATGCAAGTTTCTGTTCCGGACTTTGTTTCTTGGCCCTGAGTCAGGGCCTCCTCATTCCGGCAGCGTTTTCACTAACCTCAGGATCAGGGCTAATTTAGAAGCTCCAAATGTTGCCTTCCCGAGGCCAGCAGCCTCAGCTCAGGAGCTTCCCATCGCCCCTTCTTAGAAGTAGAGCACCATCCAGGCGGACGCGGAAGGGTCAGAGCACGGGCCGCTCTAGCCGACAGTGTCGGTGGTTTCCGGGGACGCTCTTTCTCTCCTCTCGTTGGGAGGCTGGAGGACTGGCCAGAGGCTGTCTGAGGTGCGGGCGGGCGGGCTCTCCTCTGCCTTTGGTGCCGGGAGGCGGGCCTCGGGTCGCGTGGCCGCTGGCGGGCGGGCCTCTCGGGGCCGGGCGGACTCACGTGACCCTTGCGGGCCTCGGAGCGGCGGGCCGCCCAGAGGAGGCGGCGACGGCGGTGGCGACCGCAGCACGGGAGGTAGCGGCCTGGGGAGGGACCGCCGGCCGCCCTTTCGGACATCCTCGGCGGAGGCGAAATATGGCGGAGGCCTCGGCGGCGGGGGCGGACGCGGGCTCCGCTGTCGCCGCGCACCGTTTCTTCTGCCACTTTTGTAAGGGCGAGGTCAATCCCAAACTACCGGTAAGAGCCCCGTGTGTCCCGCGCTCCGGCGCCGCGTAGGTCCTTGGTTCCTAGGGCTGGAAACCGGGTCTTAGGCTGCCCGCACACCCGTGATTCCCTTGACACCGGTGTTCTCGATACCTGCTGCCCGCTGTCTCCGGGCACTGGTCGCAAACCCTAGGCATCAGGGCCAGGGTCCTGCCCAGCCCTCATTTCCGCGGCGTCTCCAATCAGCCCCCCATTTCGCTTCCGCTCTTTAATACCACCCCCATTTTTTTTTTTTTTTTTTTTTGTCTCCTCGGTGAATTCTCGGGCAAATCTGCGTCCAATTTGCTCGCAGTCCCCTTCCTTGTCTTTTCGCGATGACCTATCCCCTGTACTCTCTGTTTTTGCGGCTCACCTACTCTTTTTTTCCTCCCACTTCTCAACCAGATCCTCCCCCTTTCTGCATCCTCAGTGAGCCGAAATAGCACATTGCTGAGGACTTCTTAGTAGGTTTTGTTGAAGTGCAGAAAGAGGAGGTTTGGAAGGTAACAGTTGGAAGAGGGAGATTTTGTTCTTCAGTGGTTTTTGGGTTCTTGTGAAAGTGAAAATAGCAGTGTACCAATGACTTGCAGACTGCGCTCCCTGTTGCTATTGAAGGAAATGGCTTTGGGAAGAAGGTAGGACGTACTGTTTCAACTTATTTTGGATATCACGTTGCCAGTGTCTTTAGCTCCACTTTCCTCGCCCACCCCCTCCATTTTTTTTTTTTTCTGTCCAGGAAAACAAAAAAAGGACAGAATGTTGGGACTGCTTTCTCTGATATAAAATTGGTTCTGCCAGGCTGTCAGCCAATAGAGTGGTAGGGCTATGCTTTAAAAAAAGGTTTCTGCAGCATGCTAGCCAGTGCCAGCGCCCCCAATTATAAGCCTTTTTCTTGTTCGGTGGCGAGATTTCTTAAAACGAGTGGCAATGTCATAATTTATTTTATAATCATGGTATCTTGAATACATGGTGTCTTTCTGTTTTTTGTTTGCTTTTTGCACCAAGGTCTCACCATGTTGTCCTGGCTGTCCTGGAACTTGCTTATTCGGATCAGGCTGGCCTAGAGCTCACAGAAGTCTGTCTGCTTCTGCCTTCCTAGGGTTGGGATTAAAAGTGTGCACCGCCATTCCTGGCTTTGAATGCACTCTTAAGAGAAGGCCGACTAAGTTTCTGTGTCATTAGCCATATATACTGAGGGTTGGTTTCATTTGCTGCCTTTGCTTTATTCTGATGTGCTGTCTGCCATATTTCAACTCGGGAAAGAGTGTATACCTTATTTTTTGCCCCCAGCATATATTAGAACTCACACTGTAGAGAGGGAGTCTGGAATTGAGCCACTGTGTGTGTAAGATTAGTGACATGTTACTGAATGTGATGGATGCCCTGTTTAAAACATCAGCCCTTGGATCTGTAAGTGTGCACTCAAGGATTTGCCTTTCGGAGTGAGAAACATAATGTAAATGTCTTTTTCTTTTTCTTACCTGAAGTCTTCACTTCAAAAGGATGATTTGGTTAAGGCTTTTTAGGTATTTTTATAAGACTTAGTTAGACGAATGGATGATCTTTGCTGGTTTGTTTGTTTTTTTAACTCTGACTCATTGCTTGTTAAGGCTGACTTGTAAGTTGAAGCTTATCAGTGTGTAATATAACCAAAGGCTGCCTGCAAAAGACAGGGTTCTCTATGGCCCTATCGGTGAGTGAAAGCAGATGTGGTCTTGATCTTAAGGACTGCAGTTTTAGGTTTTTTTTTTGGAAAGACAAGGCAAACATGGGAAAATTAGCAATCATCATGCGTTGTTTAAGGATGGGGACAAGTTCTGAGAAATCCAGTTAGGTGATTTTCATCCTTGTGCAGCCTTTGCAGAATCTACTTAGATAAACTAAAATGGATGCAGTGTTTGTCACTTGCAATGTAGGTTTGAGGGCTGCCCTAGGCCCTCGTCCTTGTTAGGTAAGTAAGAGCTCTATCACTAAACTGCCTTATAGAGTTCAGGTTAGTTTTGAACTCAGGAACCTCCTGCTTAAGCCTCCTGTTACTGGAATTACAGGTAACACCCCTGCCCTCCAACCCCAGCAACCTGACTGTTAGTGGAATTACCCTGTGTAGTCTATCCAAAGTCACTGATTCACAGAAAGGTTATACAGTGCAGGGCAGCAAAATAAATGAGGACAGATAATACATGGTTTCAGTTTCAGAAAGGAAGACACGGTTGCATCGGTGTTATTGGAGACCTATGCCATATGAGGTGGATGGAATTAGATTGAATTTTCAAGGGCAGGTATAATTCAGCTTGAGAACATGCAAGACCAGGAGGAATTGTAGTTATGGAGTACATCATATTTGATATGAGTACAGCATGGAATGGCTAAGTCAGACTATTTGAGTTTAACATATATTATCTGCCTCTTTTCAGTTTTTATTTACACTTGTTTATTGTTTGTGTGTATGTGTATGAATGTGTACCATAGTGCCACTGTGAAGGTCAGAAGACAGCTTTTGGATGTTAGTTCTCTCCTTCCACCACATGGATCTTGTGGGGGTCAAACTCTGAGGGGTAGGCTTGGCAGCAAGCACCTTTCCCTGAGTCTGCTGCTTTAGCTGTTTTTAACGTCTGTGTTACTTTCAGTCACTGTGGTGCTCAGTAAGTAGCTAATCAGTGCTGTTCTGTGTTTTCCGGAAAAGGTGTGATAAGGTCAGACTTACTGCTTCCTGAGACAGGGTCTCTAGGTAGCCCTGGCTGTCCTGAAACTAGCTCTGTAGCCTGGGCTGGCCTCCAACTCACAGAAAAATCTTGCCTCTGCCTCCCAAGTGCTGGGGTTAAAGGTGGGTGCCACTGTGTCTAGCTGTTGTTTTTTGAGACAGAGTTTTACTGCATAAGCCTGGTTGGCCTAAAACTCAAAATGTAGCCCAGGCTGGTCTTGAACTCAGAGATCCTCTTGTCTCTGCCTTACTCCGGTGCTGAGGATAAAGGTGTGTGCCACTATGCCTGGCCAGATTTAGTTTTGATTTATGTGGCAACTAGTGGCTTTTATTTTGTTTCATGGGCATTTTAAATCTGTAATCTCAGGCAGTTATCTTGGAAATGTTTATCAGAAAAAACAGGTCAGTTAAGTGTACTGTTCAGTACAAATTTGTCTCTGTGATTGGTAAACCGACTCAAACATTGGTAACATGATCTTCATAGGATTATATCTATATAGGACACATGGAAGGTTTTTAAAAAGATAAATTCTATTGTAGACTTGAGAATCTCATTGCAGGGACCCAGGATAAGTAGGAATGCATAATTCCTTAGATTGGATGAATGGTGTGGAGAATCTGACTGTCCTTTGAGGATAAGCAGACTCAATTTATCATGGATACAGTTTTTCATTGTCTTAACTGAGTTCACAACCCTAGTGGATACTGAGAGGACACTGACTCTTTTAATAGCTGGATGTCCAGAACCATCACTTACTAATGTACTGACTGAACACCACCTTACATTAGCCTTTTCTTTGCTTTATGGGGTGGGTGGGCCTGTGGATTGAACTCCAGGTCTCAGACATGCTAAGCAAGTATTCTACAATTGAGAGCTTGTAAGGGTCATAGCCCTTGTTTCTTCTCCCTTCTTCTCCCTTCCCAATCTAGGGTGTATTTGTCACCCCACCTCCCTCTGTCCCTCCATCCTTCCTTTCTTCCTTCCTTCCTTCCTTCCTTCCTTCCTTCCTTCCTTCCTTCCTTCCTTCCTTCCTATATGTTGGAGAGAAGAGTGGGAGAGGAGAGGGAAGGGGAGGGGGAGAGTCAGTGGGAGGGGAGAGAGAGAGAGAGATTGATTGATTCTGACATAGCTCAAGCTAGCCTCAAATTCTGTATGACCTTGAATTTCTGGTCCTCCTGCCCCATCTCACAAATGCTAGGATATAGGTGTTAGATAAAGCATGTGCTGTTACGCCTTGTTTATGTGGTACCCAGGGCCTATTCATGCCAGGCAAGCATTCTATCAACTGCGCCTATTTCTTGATATATTTTTAAGTACTGAAAGGCAACTGCAGTAGCTTATCCAAATCTATCTCTGAAACTGCCCTTAGGTTTTGTTTATCATTTTTCTCTGGGGGCTACATGTACCTAACTAACTTTAGGGTTCATTACTTTGGACTGAGAATGAAGTATGCCTAATGCTATGTGATCAGTCATGTGTCAGCTGAGGTCATTTCGTTTGGCGGGAATGAATACTTCTCACTGCTCTTCCTCATCTCCCCTCTCTTAACTAGTTGTCTTCAATTTGTATGATCCCAAGAAGAGGACAGAAGGTTACTTTAGAAATAAGGTACCATAGAATGAGAAAAAAAGCATTAAAGGGAATTTAAAAAGAAAGGTATATTCAGTGGCCCTATTACCTCCTTATGCCTCAAAGAGGACTCTCTAAATGAATCATGTAGGAATTGCGCTCCTAGATGAGTTTTCATATTTATGATGAAAATAATTCTAGCAAAAAGTGGTAAGAAGCATACTTGGGATTGGGGGTGGGTATTTTTGTTTTGAGACAAGTTCTCTCTGTAGATCTGGCTGTCCTGGAGCTTAATATGTAGATCAGGCTAGCCTTATCCCCCTGTCTCTGCCTCCAGAGTGCTGGGATGGTAGAGCTGCTCCCTCAGTTCATGTCTATTTGTCTGTCTGTCTGTCTCTCCTTTTTTTGTGAGAAAGGGTCTCACTATGTAGCTCTGGATGTCCTGGAACTTACTATGTAGAACAGACTGTCCTCAAACTCACAGAGATCTGTCTGCCTCTGCTTCCTGACTGTTGGGATTAAAGGTTTTCGCCACTATGCCCAGCTCCAGATTGATAGGGTAGAAAGACATTTTATGTGTGTGGTGTGTGGTGTGTGTGTGTGTGTGTGTGTGTGTGTATCATCAGATGATAGAAGAAATATTTGAAGGAAATTTCCAGAAGCTTAATTCATCTCACTATTTTATTGAGAGGCAAATGTGGGGCCAAAACTAATGGAGTTACTACACTACAGTGATGGACAAAACCCCACAAAGGGCTGTTTGAAGGAGTGTAAAATTGTGCTTACTCCTATCAATACCCCCATTCTTCTTTAAATTATGCTCTTTCAAGGTGGAATTCCATAGTGATAATTATGTAGCAGAGTAGCCTGCTTTGCATTTTGATGAGACTAATGTGGTTCTTAAGTGTTTCATGGAAATCCAGATGAAAGACAAGTCTAATTAAAGACTCCTGGGATGTTGCTCACCTCTGGCTCATCCAGAAGGGTCTGGTGGGCTTCTCACTTCCTAGTTCTCTGTTATATCATCTTCTTTGCGCTAATAAATGTCCTTTTTAGTAAGTAATGCTATCTCATTTGGCTCTTTCCCAGCTACTTACCCAGGTATTAATCATTGTATTGTACTTACAATGGCTCCAATGTAGGAAAACATTCTGATCATCTCATAATAAGGGGAGCTAAGTGGTGTCCTTCTTCAAAAATTCATACTACTAAACTAGAGGAAAAATTATTGATTTGAGATAAATTTCAAAGATGCTAATCTTTGGATTACCTTGAACTCTATTATCTGTGACTTAAAATCTGTACTATCTACATGATTAGTATCAATCAGGGATAATGTTGGTGTTTTGAGAGCTTCTTAATATTTTGTTTAAAAATTGTTTTACATTTATTTATTTATTTATATATTCATTTAGAGAGAGAGAGAGAGAAAGAGAGTGAGTGTGTGTGTGTGTGCGTGCGCGCGCGCGTGCGTGTGTGTGCATGTGTGTCAGTGTGCTTATGCCATGGTGTATGTGTGGAGGTCAGAGGACAACTTGTGAGACTTAGTTCCTTCCTTCTATTATACAGGTCCTGGGGATTGATCTCAGGTTGTCAGATTTGGTGGCAAGTGTCTTTATATTTTGAGCAATCTTGCTGGCCCATAATTTATTTTTTTGAGAGAGGGTCACATGTAGATTGGCTGCTTTCAAACTTATAGTGGTGAGTGGTCTAGAACTTCTTTTTTTTTAATTTTTAATATTTTTTATTACATATTTTCCTCAATTACATTTCCAATGCTATCCCAAAAGTCCCCCATAGCGCCCCCCACTTCCCTACCCACCCATTCCCATTCTTTTGGCCCTGGCATTCCCCTATATTGGGGCATATAAAGTTTGCAAGTCCAATGGGCCTCTCTTTCCATTGATGGCCGACTAGGCCATCTTTTGATACATATGCAGCTAGAGACAAGAGCTCCGGGGTACTGGTTAGTTCATCATGTTGTTCCAACTATAGGGTTGCAGATCCCTTTAGCTCCTTGGGTACTTTCTCTAGCTTCTCCATTGGGAGCCCTGTGATACATCCAATAGCTGACTGTGAGCATCCACTCCTGTGTTTGCTAGGCCCCTCATAGTCTCACAAGAGACAGCTATATTTGGGTTCTTTCAGCAAAATCTTGCTAGTGTATGCAATGGTGTCCGAGTTTAGAAGCTGATTATGGGATGGATCCCTGGATACGGCAGTCTCTAGATGGTCCATCCTTTCATCACAGCTCCAAACTTTGTCTCTGTAACTCCTTCCATGGGTGTTTTGTTCCCAATTCTAAGAAGGGGCACAGTGTCCACATTTTGGTCTTCATTCTTCTTGAGTTTCATGCGTTTAGCAAATTGTATCTTATATCTTGGGTATCCTAAGTTTTGGGCTAATATCCACTTATCAGTGAATACATATTGTGTGAGTTCCTTTGTGATTGTGTTACCTCACTCAAGATGATGCCCTCCAGGTCCATCCATTTGGCTAGGAATTTCATAAATTCATTCTTTTTAATAGCTGAGTAGTACTCCATTGTGTAAATGTACCATAATTTCTGTATCCATTCCTCTGTTGAGGGACATCTGGGTTCTTTCCAGCTTCTGGCTATTATAAATAGGGCTGCTATGAACATAGTGGAGCATGTGTCCTTCTTACCTGTTGGGACATCTTAAAAATATGGAACGCTTCACGAATTTTCATGTCATCCTTGCGCAGGGACCATGCTAATCTTCTCTGTATTGTTTCAATTTTAGTATATGTGCTGCCGAAGCGAGCACGGTCTAGAACTTCTTATCTCCTCCTGGGATTACAGATGTACTAATACCACTACCACCGATACCACACTGCTCTTTTGGGATCTTTAAGAAGCTGTAATAGGGGCTGGAGATATATGGGCAGAGCTCCTGTCTAGTATGTGCAAGGCCTTGGGTTCAATCCCTAGTAACTTTAGCTGGATATAGTGCTGTATGCCTGTATTATACTTGGGAGGTAGAGGCAAGATAATCAGGAATTTAAAGTCATTCTTTGTTATGCAGTGAGTTCAAGGTCAGCCTGGGACACATGTGACCTTGTTCCCTCTACCTCCCCACAAGGCTCTAGTAAAAATAAAATACAATGCTGAGTTTGAAGATAAAGTGCAGCAAGTGCATTCCACATCTGATCAAGAAATGATATTATTTTGTCTCCTGTGTGTGTGTGTGTATGAGAAGTATGTGTGGACATGTACATCATGGCACATGTGTGATGGTCTGATGACACTTGGGAGCTAGTTCATTCTCTTGTGAGTTTCAGGGATTGAATTCTGATCATCAGGCTTGTGTGGCTTTAGACTCACTGTGTAACTCAGGATAACTTTGACCCTAAGGTCCTGTGTCTACACCTCCAACACTCCCTCAGCAAGAGTGATGGGATTAGAAATGTGCTCCAATGCATTCTACTTGTTTATTTAGACAGTGTTTCTCGCTGTAGTACAGGTTGATCTGGAACTCATTATCTCAATATGTAGCCTAGGTTGCCTTGAACTCTTAGCAGTCTTCTTATCTCAGTGTTAGGATTGTCCTTGCCTAGCAAATCTGTATTTTTGAGGGTGGGAGGTTAGTTATGGTCTCAATATTCTGACTAGCACATATGTGTATACTGGGAAATTTTGGAGGACTTTTTCAGTATGAGGAAGGAAAAGAAACCCGTAAGTTTATTGTAGGTAAAGCTCCTTTGGGAGCATAAATGCTGACAGGATAGTCATATTTTGTGTTTCTTTATGGTCAGCTGGCTTTTAATGACCTTTACTCTTGTTCAGGTTCAGGCAGCCACCTTGCAAGGAGAGCTGGGTTACTTCCTCCTCTTCCTCCTCCTCCTCCTCCTCCTCTTCTTCCTCTTCTTCTTCTTCTTCTTCTTCTTCTTCTTCTTCTTCTTCTTCTTCTTCTTCTTCTTCTTGTATTGTCAAATTATTAAGGATTTAATAATAAGTGTGTATTTCATTGTTTTTTAGCTTAGTTCCAAGAAATGAAGGAGAACTATATCAGTGGAGTTTGAGTGGGGCTGTTTTGCTCCTCAGGGAACATTTAGTAATCTCTGTAGACAGTTTTGCTTTTATAGCTTGGGGAAGAGGGAGGACTCCAGCTGTCATTTGGTAAGTAGCAGACAGAGCTGCTCCTAAACCTGCTGTAGGCCCAAATGTCAAGAGTGCTGAGGGTGTGAGAAACCGTGATAATGAACAAAAGGATGAATCCGTGGGCATTGACTGTGCGTACGGATGGCGCTTAAGATTTTTTTTTCAGGGTAGTTTTTTATTTCTGACCTGAGATCCTAAAGAGAATTTTCAGTAAAATAATTGAGACAGTATAATTTTTGCCAAAGCCCTCATGGGAAATGATTTTTAGGACAGGGACTGGAGTTGGGTGGCTGGTGGCTGCCATTACATGAGAGCAGATCTGTTAGGTTCCTTTTCTCTCTGAGCTTAGTGAGACCAGAGGTATTAAATTACTCACCTAAGATTACACACTGTAACCTAAAAGTATCCAATTTTTTTTTGTTGGTTGGAAATTTAGTAAGTGTGAGTAATTTAGTAAAACATTTGGGAATTCAGTTTGAAAACTAAAGGAAAAATAGAACACTAGTAACCTTTTCTTGTCATTTATGTTAGTATCGTGTTCTTTTGTCTCTCACAATTCTCCAAACATTTCCGATGCACTGGAGATGGTATTCTTGAGCTTTTAGTTCTTTAAACTCCTCATTGAAAGGGTGAATTGATGTTATCAGTCTTCCTTTTAACACTGATTCTTCTTGTGGTAGAAAGTGAATTTAGAGATACCCGTTAGAAATTTAGAGATACCCGTTAGAAGCTGGAGTCAGCTGCTGAGGGGTCTTTCCTCCACCTGGAAAGAGATAATGGGAGGCAGGCAGGGCCAGCAGCTTCTTTATTTACAGAGTGTCTGATAGATAGTAGCAAGTTTCGGTAGTAGTCAGGCAGAAGCATTGGCAAGTGGCACCCCAATGTTACAGGTCCGCATGTCAGCTTGGGTATTGGAATCCTTGGCTCTTTTCAGAAGGCCATTGTTATAGAACTCAGATATCTGAGATTGGCCTTGGAGACTTCACAGCTCTCTGGAACTTTATGGTGACTGACACCTGCAGGTTTTCTCTCTGCTTCCTTAATAACCATTACCAGCTTCCTGCTCTCCTGTGATCTCTGCTTCCACTTCCCTTCCTTCTACCTTGGCTCCTCTTAAACTGTTTAGTTAGTTGTCAGTGGCTGTTGCCACTGTTAGGAACCAACAGGTAGACAGCCAGGGTGCATGAAGGGCAGTCCTGAAGGGTACATATAGAGAATTGTCTAGGAACTGGTACTGTGTGCAGCCAAGACTGCATAGATGCAGGTATCCCCTCCTACCAGGGCAGGATCTTAGGTAAATGAGATCCGCAACAGAATCCCATGGTCAGCACAGTGTGAATGCAGGTCTGTGGGTGCAGTCAGTGGTTCTGAGATCTCCTCAGGCAGGTGCTTCTTTGCCAGGGCCTCTGTCTCTGCTGTTTCTTCAGCTATTAAATGGTTGTGGGTGTTTTGTACTGGAAAGCCAGACTCAGTGTGCTCAGAAACCAGGTATTGGTCCCATTTAAGCAGACTGCACAGGAACCCAGGATTGGGGATCAGAAGCTGCTTGGAGCTGAGAGGTTTAAGGTTAAGGTCAACTTGGAAGTACAGACAGCACCCAGGTACAAGTTGCACTTCAGGCCCGGTGCCATGATTGTGTTGGTGCAGCTGCCAAGTACTGTGCAACTCTCAGCGTACCCATGGATTGGCTTTGTCCATGGAGGCTTGCCCCTGCTGCTTTTCTGTTTCCAGCTGAGCTTGTCCATGCAGTAGAACTCGTTTTTTAGGCCTAACATTGGAACACTAGAGGAGGTAGCACAGGAAGGTTCTTAGCAGACTCTGAGTGAACCTGAGCCCCAGTTGTCTCTAGTCTACAGGCTAGGAGATGGTGTTTTCACTGTCACACTGTTTGTTTGGCAGTCCACCTTTCCTCCCACACTAATCAGTCACTAAGGCTTATGTTTTGACCCAATCATCAGTTGTAGTACTGTTTGACTGACAGTGCTTTGCTCAAGGCAACTTAAAGAGAGTGTAAGAATGACTAATTAGTGAGTCAGAGTGTCCTGTCATTAGTGTTCTTGTTATTTTCAGGAAACCAAACATAAGGAAGAGTGCTTACAATATAAACTTACAGAACTTAGCACTAGCAGCAGTCACAACAGATTTTGAAAGTATTTGACAATGCTCTACCTGCCCAGTGCCCAGAGAGAAGTAGGTCTGTCTTAGGAATGGAGCTAGCTGCGTAATCTTAATTGAAAGGAAGTAAGTACATGGACACTGTAAGGAGAGAGCTTTAAAAAGGAAGGAAGGAAGGAAGGAAGGAAGGAAGGAAGGAAGGACCCTTATCAAATAGAAATATTTCAGATTATTCTTAGAGTTTCCAATATGTAAATTGAGGTTAAAGGCCGAAAGATTTATATAATTTTTTTCTTAACTTGTTGGTAGCTCAAAGTTTTTTTTTTGAAAAGATTTTAAAATTACATTTACTTACTTATTGTGTGTGTATTATACCCTTTGTTTTTTAATTTAAATATATTTAGTTTATGTGTGTGAGTGTAGGGCATATGTATGTGTGCTGTGTGTGATTGGTGCTTGCAGAGGTCAGAAGAAGGCATCAGATCCTCTGGAACCTGAGTTAGGAATGTCTGTGAACCGTGTGCATGTAGTGCCCATGACTGCCAGAAGAAGGCATCTGATCCCTTGGGACTGGAGTTACAGATGGGTTCGCTAGGAATCCAAGCCGAGGGTTTCTGGAAGAGCAGCCAGTGTTCTTTTTTTTTTTTTTTTTTTTTGGTTTTTCGAGACAGGGTTTCTCTGTATAGTCCTGGCTGTCCTGGAACTCACTTTGTAGACCAGGCTGGCCTCGAACTCAGAAATCCGCCTGCCTCTGCCTCCCAAGTGCTGGGATTAAAGGCGTGTGCCACCACGCCCGGCTGCAGCCAGTGTTCTTAACTGCTGAGCTCTCTCTCCAGCTCCTTGATGTAGGGCAGGCTGATCTCAGACTAGCGGGAATCATTGTTGCCTAGAACTAGAATTCTAGGTGTTTACCACCATAATGCTTTGATATGCACGTACACAGCGAAATGATAACCAGTCCTGCTTTGAGTAGTTTCAGATTCCTTACTTTGGATAGCTTAGGCTGTTCAGAAACATGGTTCAATTCTTATTTTGTGGTAAAGTACCTAAAATGAGGCTATTCAGAAAAGTTCATTTTGTGTGCTTTTACTTCCCTAACTTCTATAATATATTTAAAAGTGTGCTTTTATAGAGCATATTTTTTGTTTGTTTTGAGACAGTGTCTCATTAAGTAGTTCTGGCTATCCTTAACTTGTTATGAAGACCATGCTGTCCTTAAACTCACAAAGATCTGCATGCAGCCTCCCAAGTGCTGGGATTAAAGACTGTGCTACCATACTTTTAAAGAGTAAAATTTACTCTGAAAAAATGTCTTATATGTATACAACATGTGTTTTGGGCATATTTGTTTTTGTTATTAAAATTTTTTAAATTTTTTTCTGAGATAGACTTTCTCTGTGTAGTCCTGGCTGTCCTGAAACTCACTCTGTGAAGTTCAGGCTGGCTTTCAACTCACAGAGGGCTGTCTGCCTCTGTCTTCCGAGTGCTGTGGTTGCATGTGGGGGGTGTCTTGTCTGCATATATGTATTGCTTGTGTGCCTGGTGCCCAGGGAGGCCAAAGGAAGGCATTGGATCTCCTGGAACTGGAGTTACAAATAGTTATTAGCTGCTGTGTTGATGCTAGAAATTGAACATGGCTCCTCTGGAAGAGCAGCCAGTGTTCTTAACTGCTGAGCCATCTCTCCAGTCCTCATGTATAATGCATTTTGATTTTATCCACCAACTACTACTTCCCTCCTACTTCCCCCAGGACCCTTTCATCTGATCTCCCTCCTAACTGCATGTTTTCTTTTATTATCTTTAGTGGTAGTGCAGTTAGTGCTGACCATATGGTCATTAGTGTGTGCCATTCACTGGGGTAGGGGCAACCTACTAGCAAAGACATCCTCAAAAAAAGTGACTTTCTCCTCAGCTGCTGTCAATTGCCAGTGGTTCCCCACCTCAGAGTTGGACCTCAGGAGTTCTTCCCTAGTCTATGCTGGAATTAAAAAAAGATGTATACGTTTACAAATATTTAATGTGTATGAGTATTTTGTCTGCATGCCTGTGTAGAGGTCAGAAGAGAGTGTTGGATCCTCTGGAACTGGAATTATAGAGGGTGATAAGCCACCAGGTAGGTGCTGGGAGCCAAAACCATATCCTCTGTAAGAGCAGTGTGTGCTCTTAACCACTGAGCCATTGTTCCAGCCCCCAAGATGGAATTTTGACTGGCTTGGTCATGTACTGGTTTTGTATACAATCACAGCTGCTATGAAGTAGGCATGTATGTTAGAGTTGGTGTGTTGTTGATGTTATATGTAGAAGACTGCATTTCTCAGCTTTCCCCTTTCCATGTTCTCTCTCATCTGCCCACTCTTCCTCCTTGTTCTCTGAGCCTTGGATGGAAGAAGCTGACATTCGAGAACAGCACAACTCTATAGGTATAAACAACACCTATAGGTTCTTCCCAAGTGCCATAAATCTCTAGTCTCTATTATATTTTAAAAATTAGCTTACAAGCTATTGGGTTTCCATAGACCTCTTTGCTTGGCTAACCCATATGCTTCTCCCGCTTACTCACATCTCCTGCCCTCAACTCCATGCAGTTTTTAACCTGGAATATTCTCCCTGTTCCTTCATATTACTGATTCCACTGCCCCCTCTGATTGTATTTTTCATTTGGTTGCAAGAGTGTAGGTTTCCACATAGCTTTTACACACACCCTACATTTTAGGTAAGCCTTCCCCCATTTCCTCATGTCTTCATTCCCTATCCTTCTTCATCTTTGAGCCTTTCCACCCCCAGTATTCTCCCTCTATACTTCCATTTTACCCATTTCACTGTCTCCTCTATCTTAATGATAGGATGTATTCTTTTTTTTTTTTTTTTTTTTTTTTAAAGATTTATTTATTTATTATATGTAAGTACACTGTAGCTGTCTTCAGACACTCCAGAAGAGGGCACCAGATCTCGTTACGGATGGTTGTGAGCCACCATGTGGTTGCTGGGATTTGAACTCTGAACCTTCGGAAGAGCAGTCGGGTGCTCTTACCCACTGAGCCATCTCACCAGCCCAGGATGTATTCTTTTTGCTCTTTTTGTTTTGGTCTTTCTTCCTTTCTCTCCCTCTTTCTCTCCTTTCTTCCTTCCTTCCTTCCTTCCTTCCTTTCTTTCTTTCTTTCTCTCTCTCTTTTTTTTTTTTTTTTTTTTGCTTTTTGAGACAGGGTTTCTCTGTGTAGCCCTGGCTGTCCTGGAGCTCACTTTGGAGACCAGGCTGGCCTCGAACTCAGAAATCCGCCTGCCTCTGCCTCCCGAGTGCTGGGATTAAAGGCGTGCGCCACCATGCCCGGCTCTCTCTCTCTTTCTTTCTCTTTCTTTCTTTCTTTCTCTCTCTTTCTTTCTCTCTTTCTTTCTCTCTCTTTCTTTCTCTCTCTCTCTCTTTCTTTCTTTCTTTCTTTCTTTCTTTCTTTCTTTCTTTCTTTCTTTCTTTCTTTCTCTCATGTATGAGTGCTCTATCTGCACATACACCCTCATGTCAGAAGAGGGCATTAGACCCCACTATAGATGGGTGTGAGTCACCATGTGATTGCTGGGAATTAAACTCAGCAGCTAGTGCTCTTAACCCCTGGAGCATCTTTCCAGCCTGATGAGCTGTATTCTTTTTTATTTTTATTTATTTATTTTTTGTTTTTCGAGACAGGGTCTCTCTGTATAGCCCTGGCTGTCCTGGAACTCACTCTGTAGACCAGGCTGGCCTGCCTCTGCCTCCCAAGTGCTGGGATTAAAGGCATGTGTCACCACCGCCCGGCACAGCTGTATTCTTAATAGATGATTTCAGTGACTTTTAATTCCTATTTTTCTTTCTAAACAGTGCTTAGGAAACAGGGTTTGCAGTACATTTTGCTGAGTGAATAAATGTTATCAGTTTTGAAAGAAGTTTCTTTTTAGCTAAACTGGTTAAAATCTGTCTTTGAACTACTATGGAACATATGTTTTAGCTGAGTATTGTAGCACACCAGTAACCTCTATACTCAGAAAGTAGAGGCAGGACAATCAGGAGTTTAAAAAACATGGAATATTTATTCTTTTGTATTGGTTACTATATTCTCTATTACTGAGTTGTTACTTTAACTTGTGTTAAGCAAAAACATTGTAATTAACTCTTGTGGGTGGTGAGGTGGCTTCATGGCACGCACTGTGCCAACCCAACAACTTGATTTGTTCCTGGGAAACCTGTGTATATTAATGGAGGTTCTCTAGAGTCACAGAATTTATGGAATGTCTCTATATATTAAGGGAATTTATTGTAATGACTTAACAGTTTGTAGTCCAGCTAACCCAACAGTGGGCAGCTGTGAATGGGAAGTCTAAGAGTCTAGTATGCTCAGTCCCATGAGGCTAGTTGTTTCAGCTGGTCTTCTGTATAAGCTGGAATCCTGAAGAGGTAGCTTCCAACAGATGTACTGGCAATGGCAAGTAAATGTAAGCAGGTGAACAAGAATGAGTCTTCCTTCTTCCAGTGTCCTTATGTAGGCTTCCAGCAGAAGGTGTGACCCAGATTAAAGGTGTGTATCACCGCGCCTGGATTTGGAACTTGTTTTGTCCCAGGCTGGCCTTGAATTCAGAGATCTGCTTGCCTTGTCTCCTGGGATTAAAGGCATGTACTACCTTGCCTGGGCCTAAGCTTTTTATGGCTACTATGCCTCAAGGTCTCTATGCCGAGATCCAGGTCAGAAGCCTGAGTCTTCCAGCCTCAAGATCTGGATCACAGGTGTCCCTTCCATTTCTGGATTGTAGTTCATTCCAGATATAGTCAAATTAGCAACCAGAATAGCCATCACACTGGGTAAAGGTGGATGGAGAGGCTGACTTCACAGAGTTGTCCTCTGACCTTCCCATGGATACCATGGCAGGCACATGTGCTCACTCACAATAATAAGTTTAAATTCTGACTGTGTTGTGTTATATGAGGTTAACTTTTCTTTCTTTCTCTCTCTCTCTCTCTTTCTTTCTTTCTTTCTTTCTTTCTTTCTTTCTTTCTTTCTCTCTCTCTCTCTCTCTCTCTCTCTCTCTTTCCTTCCTTCCTTCCTTCCTTCCTTCCTTCCTTCCTTCCTTCCTCCTCCTCCTCCTCCTCCTCCTCCTCCTTCTTCTTCTTCTTCTTCTTCTTCTTCTTAATTAAAAATGTATTTATTTATTTACACTGTAGATCTCATGAGACACACCAGAAGAGGGAGGGCATCAGATCCATTACAGATGGTTGTGAGCCACCATGTGGTTGCTTGAAATTAAACTCAGGACCTCTAAAGCAGTTACTGCTCTTAACTCTAGCCCTGAAGTTAACTTTTTCTAGGTGTGTGTGTATTCATACCAATAGAGGCCAGCTCCAGGAATCCTCCTATCCTCCTGTCTCTGTTTTCCCAGCACTGAGATTATAGGCGCACAGTTGTGTCCAGCTTCTTTTCTTTCCTTGCCTCTCCTTTCCCTTCCCTTCCCTTCCCTTCCCTTCCCTTCCCTTCCCTTCCCTTCCCTTCCCTTCCCTTCCCTTCCCTTCCTTCCCCTCTCTTCCTCTCCTCTCCCCTTCTCCCCCCTCCCCTCCCCTGTCCTCTCCTCTCCTCCCCCCTCCCCCCCTTTTCTCTCTCTCTCTTTGAATGTGAATGCTTGGGATGAGAAGTCAGCTCTTCTGCTTTGCTAGCTGACCCACCTTTTTATTCTCCCTTTAACCTCATGTGCTGGAGATGAGTACCACCCTGTTTTGTTGTTGTTGTTTGCTTGTTTTTCTTCTCTGATTAATTCTTACCATTAGCTTTTTTATTTTTTTTTTTAAAGAAAGTTTGGCTTATTGTCCATCCAACCAAGCTTGAATCCAGTAACACTTTATCCAGTAACCTGCTTTTCTCTTTCTACACAGTGAGGTAAAGGAAGTGAGTTGATTATACCGTCTTGTTTGGGGTCCCTGATGTCAGTGTTCAGTCATGACATGGAATGGAGAAATAAAATGAAGATTGTGAACGTTACTATTCTTGGAGTGTCAAAACTCAAGGCTTGGAACAGAATGACAACTCTGACAGTATTTACTTAAATTGTCTTGTTTGCTACTGAGGGCCTCTCATCTGGCAGGGAAGTGCCCTGCTACTGCCCATACCCCAGCTAAAAGAACAGCTTCTTTTAAGATATCTTCAATTCAGAGTATTATTTTCAAAATGCTTACCCGGAACTTTGGCTTTTTATTTTTTGATGTAGGGTCTCTATTAGTCCAGGCTGGCTTTAGACCTGTGGCAGTCCTCTTGCCTTCCCCTCCCAAGTGCTGGAATTGCAGGCGTGAGACACCATGTCCACTTTTTCTTTTAAGTAAGTGGTTGGATGCAAGAATGAGAAAGATACGATTAGTAATTTTTTTCTTAGGGTTTGTGAGAAACAGTATGGAGGACGATGTTTATGTTGTTGAAATATCTCTTTACTGTTCCCTTAGGCACAGGTGAAGCTGGGGACAGAATGCAGAAGCTCTTTGTTTTGTTTTGAAATTCAGCTGATGTTCCTTTTTTAAATTAAAAAAATATATAATTTATTTTACTTATATTGACATGTATGTATGTGTGTGTCCTTCAAAACCAGAAGAGGGCATCAGATATGGAGCTGGAGCTGCAGGTGGTTGTGAACTGCCTTACATACATAGTGCTGGAAATGGAACTCTGGTCCTCTACAGGAACAGTAAGAGCTAACTTCTGAGCCATCTCTTCAGCCCTTTCAGTTGATCCTCTTGAAAAGGGAAAAATATAACCTGGCCTGAAAGGGGACATGGAACCGGATTCTACAACAGAGCAGGGTCTTTGACCTGCAGTTATCACTTGGCTTGGAATTAAGGTGTCTGCTTAGGACCTCAGAACTTAACTTTTATCAGCCTGGTCAGAAAATAGGCCTTTTGTTTTAGATATAAGAAAACCATTTCGAGTTGCTAATGTAGTCCTAACACTATACTAATATACTGAACACTTGATACAAACTTGTATAAGGATGGAAGTTTCACAATATAGGACTTGGCATAAATAGGTCCTGTCAGATGTCCTGTATTTTCATAACTGATCCCTAAAAGGTTAGAGGCAAAGGAAAGTAGTGCATTCAGTTCCTATTCCTCCCCTTGCCAAAGTCCAGTGCTTGGCCTTCTCCCGTGTTCTTATAATTGTGTAGTGACATGTAAAGTGAAGCCTTTGTGTCTGTCTTTGAGTGAAATGTTTCAGCAAAGCCTTTGCTATGTTTGGGGTCAGTCAGTAGAGGCTGAGAAATTGTTTTGAACCTTGAAGAAGTGTTGTCTCCTTGGATAGTCTGCACTTGGTGCTACGTGAGAGCGTGCAGCTGTGCCACCCTTGCTCCTAAGATACTCCTGGCAAACTTGAAGTTCTTACTTTTGATTATGGCTAGCCATGGTCAGAAGGGACTGAGATCTGTGTGGGTTGTCTGCTCTCTTGGATAGGAAGGGCAAGATGACTTTGGTAGTTGGGACATTTCCCATCCCCTTTCCTGAAAATTACATGATTGCATCCTCCTTTTTCTATGGCCGAACAGCGCAACTATTGTCAGCATACATAAACAGAGATTGCAGTTGTATGGTTTAGATTCTTTTGAGTATATCTGACAGATTGCTTGAGTTGAATCCCATGGTAGTTTCAGTTTTAGTGTTTTGAGGAAACTGCATGATTTCCCACCAACACTGCATAAGGATTTCTCTTTTCTTTTTCTTTTTTCTACATACAATCTCTCTTACCAGCATTTGTTTTCTTTCCAAGTTTGAGTTGGTTTTTTGGTTTCACTTTGTGGGACCTGGGGATCAAACTCAGGCCTTTAGGGTTCAGAACAAGCCTGATACCCACTGAGCCATCTTACAGCCTCTATTTTCTTGATGTACTATCTCTGATTAGGGTAAGATGGAATCACAGTGTAGTTTTGATACGGATTTTCCCGAAGGCTAAGGATACTGAACATATTTTTCTTTTTCTTTTTCTTTTTTTTTTTTTTTTTTTTGGTTTTTCGAGACAGGGTTTCTCTGTATAGCTCTGGCTGTCCTGGCACTCACTTTGTAGACCAGGCTGGCCTCGAACTCAGAAATCCGCCTGCCTCTGCCTCCCAAGTGCTGGGATTAAAGGCGTGCGCCACCACGCCCGGCTGAACATATTTTTCTAACATTGCTTCACTTTGTTTTCTCTTCTCTTCTCTTCTCTTCTCTTCTCTTCTCTTCTCTTCTCTTCTCTTCTCTTCTCTTCTCTTCTCTCTCTCATGGTATTCAATTCAGTTATTCATTAGATAATTTGGGGAATTTTTTGGTGTTTATTTATTTTTTTAGTTATTTATAGAATCTAGATACTAATTCTGTTAGATATGTAGTTGGCAAAGATTTTTTTCTTATTCCACAGGCTACCATTTTACTTTGGTGAGTACTGCTTTTAAATTTTATGTATCCCCATCTAATTTTGGGGGTTATTTTCTTTACAGGTGGGAACTTTTTCACAAAATTCTTGCCTATGCCTCTGTGTCTTGGACTATTTTGCCTGTGTTTTCCTTAATCAGTTTTAGAATTTCAGATCTTACATTATGATCTTTGATTCATTTTTGACTTGAGGTGTTTTTTTTTTTGTTGTTTGTTTTTTGTTTTTGAGACAGGGTTTCTCTGTCCACCTGCCTCTGCCTCCCAAGTGCTGGGATTAAAGGTGTGCACCACCACCGCCCGGCTTGACTTGAGTTTTATGTAGCGTGAGAAATGGGAATATGCTTTCTTTGATCTACATGGTCACATCTAGTGCTTCCTGCGCTGCCTGTTGAAGCGTTGTCTTTTCTCCAGTGCATTGTATTGACACCTTTTCCAAAGAGTCGGTGGCAGTAATTGTGTTTATTCTGTTCCACTGTCTCTACATCTGTTTTGTGCTGGTAGCATGCTCTGTTGTTAGGATACCATTGACACTGTTCTTTTGCTTAGGATTGCTTTGACAATTTAGGGCCTTTGGTACTATCATATGAACTTTAGGATTTCTTTTCTAGTTAAAAAATGTCATTGAAATTTTGATGGGGAAATGCATTGAATTTATAGATCATGTTCAGTGATGGAACTATTTTCACAATATTCTGCCAGTCTGTAAGCATGGGCTGTCTTTTCATCCTTTAATGTCTTCTCTAATTCTTTCAGTGATTTAAGGTTTTCATTGTATAGAACTTTAACTTCATTGTTTAAGCTTTTGTTTATTTGTTTGTTTTGTTTTGTTTTTGAGACAGGGTTTCTCTGTATAGCCCTGGCTGTTCTGGAACTCACTCTGTAGACCAGGCTGGCCTCAAACTCAGAAATCCGCCTGCCTCTGCCTCCTGAGTGCTGGGATTAAAGGCATGTGCCACCAATGCCCAGCTTAAGCTTATTTCTAGTTATTTTTTAAATACTTTCTATTTATTTTTTATTTTTGAGATAAGGTCTTCCTATGTAGCCTTGGCTGACTTGGGTCTCATTGTGTAGAGCAGACTGATCTCAACTAAGAGTGAGATCTTCCTGCCTTCCCTCCTTAGTGCTGGAATTAAAGGTGCATGCCACCATGTCTGTCCTTATTATATGTGTTTGAATATTTCACATGTATGTATGTATGTGCATCATGTATGTGCAGTCCCCATAGAGGCCAGAAGGCAGTCTTGGGTTCCCTGGAACAAGAATTACAGACTGTGTTGATTGTGAGCTACCATGTTGATGCTAAGAACTGAACCTGGGTCCTAGGCAAGAGTAGCAAGGATTTTAACCTCTGAGCCAATTTCTTCAGCACCTCCACCCTATTTATTTTTTGAGAATGTTGTGAGCAGAATTTTTTAAAAAAGCAATCTCATTCTTGGCAAGTTCATTATTAAAATATTGAAACACCATTTTTGTAAATGTTACATCCTGTATTTGCTAAAAGTATCAGGTCTAAGAAGTTTTCTGGTGGAGTCAGAATCAGTATCAGAGTAATATTAGCTTCATAGAATGAGTTTGGTAGTGCTCCTTACCATTCTATTTCATGGAGCAAGATGATCTCAGAACCCCTTCTTGGGTAAGTGTGATATTCTGATTTAGAGACAAACTTCTGAAATAGCCATATCTTAGACCTTGTAATTATCTCTAATAGCGTTAGCTTTGAAATGTTAGGCTTCTATTGTCATGTGATAATCAGGCCATAACTTACGTTTTTAGATCTTTTAGTCCTTTACTTCTATGCTGCCTCTTCTCTGACCATACAAGATCCAGATATTTTGTCTTTTTGTAGTTGTAAGATGTGTAGTTTGTAATTTCATGTATATTTCCTCAGCAAATCTGTGCTTAACACTTGTTTGCCTTGGACATTTTAGTGATAAACAAAACTGATCAGGCCCTGACATTAGGGAACAGCTTGTTGAGTGGACAAAGATGCTAACAAACTCTGAAACAGAGACAACTGTAAATTGTACTCCATGCCATAAAGGAATGGTAAGAACATCATAGGAGAAATTAGGAAGCAAGAAATCACTTTAGATTAGGTTGATAGGCTGCATTGGCTGGTTGCTTCCTGTTACCAAGAAGGACTCAGTGCAGTCTTCTGTCATTTTACATGGGACCTCATGTGTTTCTAAGACCTTTCATCCATAGTTAAGTCTTAAAGCCTAGGCTTTGTCTTAGTTATTGTTCTATTGCTATGATGAAGCAGCATGATCAGGGAAACTTATAAAAGGAAGCATTTGCTCAGGCATTTGCTTATAGTGTCAGAGGGTGAGTCTGTGATCATCATGGCAGGGTGGAAGGGGGGTGGTGGCAGGCAGGCATGGTGCTAGAACAGTACTGAGAGCTTACATCTGATACAAGCTATAGATAGACAGGCAGACTGGGAGACTGAGAGACTGGGCCTGGCATGTTCTTTTGAAACCTGTAGTCCACCTCCAATGGCGGCACACTTTTTCCAATAAGACATAACTCCTACTCTTTCCTAAACAGTCCATCAGTTAGGGACTAAACATTCAAATAGATAAGCCTATGTGGGCCATTCTCATTCAACCACCACAATCTTTTTTTTAAAAGATTTATTTATTTATTTTATGTATATGAGTATACTGTAGCTGTACAGATGGTTGTGAGCCATCTTGTGGTTTCTGGGAATTGAATTTTTTTAGGATCTCTGCTCGCTCTGATCAGCCCCACTTGCTCAGGCCCAAAGATTTATTTATTATTATACATAAGTACACTGTAGCTGTCTTCAGACATGCCAGAAGAGGGCATCAGATCTCATTATAGATGGTTGTGAGCCACCACGTGGTTGCTGGGAATTGAACTCAGGACCTCTGGAAGAGCAGTCAGTGCTCTTACCTGCTGAGCCATCTCGCCAGCGCCCCCCTCCCCCCTTCTTTTTTAAAAGACTGCAGGTTTTTGATTTTTTTTTTCCCTCCCTCCACCATCTCTATAACATGAGAATGGATCTGGTGTGTTCTCTCAAAGCCAACCTTATTCCAAAGCATTATAGAGACTCTTCACTAATGCCTGTGATTTGTGGACTGGAAGAAAATACCCATCCTTACAAATGTCATCTGCTGAGGTGTTTTATGCAGAGATAAGTTTATTTTCTTTTATTCACTTTATATCCTGATCACAGCCCTCCCTTCTCCTCCAAGTCCTGCCTTTACAATTCTCTTCCCCTACTACTCCCTCTCCTTCTCCCTGCCCCCTTGGGTACCACTCACCCTGGGCCATCAAATCCCAGCAGGGATAGCACATCCTCTCTTGCTGAGGCCCAACCAGTCAGTCCAGGTAGGGGGAGGGGACCCAACTGTAGGCAACAAAGTCAGAGAGACAGCCCTCGCTCCACTTGTTAGGGGACCCACATGAAGACTAAACTGCACATCTACTACAAATGTCCAGCCCCTGCATGCTCTTTGGTTGGTGGTTCAGTCTCTGTGAGCCCCCCTGGGCCCAAGTTAGTTGACTCTGTAGGTCTTCTTGTGGTGTCCTCGATCCTTTCTCCAGCTCATTCAGTTCTATTCCCCACTCTCCCACAAGACTCCCCAAGCTCCACCTGATGTTTGGCTGCTGGTCTTTGCATTTATTTCTATCTGCTGCTGGGTGAGACTCCCAGGAGACAGTTATGCTGGGCTCCTATCTGCAAGCATGGCAGAGTATTATTAATAGTGTTGGGTTGGCTCTCAACATGGAATGGGTCTCAAGTTGGGGCAGTCATTGGCTGGCTGTTCCCCAAGACTCTACTCCATCTTTATCCCTGTGTATCTTGTAGGCAGGACAAATTTTGGATTGAAGGTTTTGTGGGTGTACCTTCCCCCTTCTACCGGAAGTCCTGTCTAGTGACAGAAGGTGGTCACTTCAGTCTCCATATCTCCTGCTGGTAGGAATCTCAGCTAGGGTCACCCTCATCTACTTCCTGTAGCCTCCTCCCATCCCAGGTCTCCAGGTCGTCACCAGATGCTCCCTACTGATTTCCATGCTCACCCCAGTCCTTTCCCCACCATCTCTCCACACCTGGTTGCCATTCCTGTTTCCCTTCATCCCCTCTCCACCCAGTTCCCTCTCTATCCACCTCTGATTAGTATTTTGTTTCCCCTTCTGAGGGAGATTCATGCATCATCCTTCCTTGAGCCCTCCTTACTACCCAGTTGTTGTGGTTTTGTTTTTTTGGTTTTTTTTTTAGGGTTGTATGTAGGGATTGTAGTATGGTTATCCATGCAGAAGTATTTTTTTCCATCTTCCTTCCACCCTTCCTGGACTGGCTGTTCAGGATGGCTCTGCTCCTTCATCAGTCCCAAAGTATAGCTACCTAGTTCTATGAAGAAGACTAGTTAGGCTAGAGAGATGGCTCACGGTTAAGAGCACTGGCTGTTCTTCCAGAGGATCCAGGTTCAATTCTCTTCGCAACTCACAACTGTGTGTAACTCTAGTTCCAGGGGATCTGACACCCTCACACAGACAGATATACATGCAGGCAAAACATCAATGCACAAAAAATGAAAATAAACATCCAAAAAAGAAAAAGACAAGAGCATAGTAAACAAGGCAAATAGTAAAGTCCAGGTAAAGAAGCAGATGATCAGCACTGTGCTCTCTCAGACTTGGTTGTGTGTTCTGTGGAAGGTGTCAGCGACAGCCACACCTAAGCCTCTAGCAATGCAAGAACTTTGTATTATTTTTGAACTGTAGCTACAGACAATGAAATATAAGAGATGATAGGTTAGCAGTTGGCCAAAGAATAACAGCAGCATGATACACGGGGCTTCTTAGCTGCAGAAAACATAGGCCTCTATTCTGTCATCAGGTATGCCTGGTGAGTATATGCAGAAATCTTCTAACACGGAGCAACTAGACCTGGAAAAATCCAGCTTAGAACATCTAGCTCTGGAACAGCCAATCTTGCAACACCATTCCTGAACTGGTTACATTATACCCAAGCCTGGAACAATCAGGCCTTGAAATATCCCATCT